>NC_137792.1:23195910-24496694 GCF_963383645.1 Muscardinus avellanarius | reverse complement strand
CCTCAGCAATTTAGTGAGACTCAGCAACCTAATAAGACCCTGTTTCAAATGAAAGAATTTGGAAGGGTGGGTTTTCTGGAGATTGAACCCATCAGCATTATACCTCCGAGCTACACTCCCAGCTCTATTTTTATTCTTTATTTTGAAACAGGGTGTCACTAAATTGCAGAGGGCCTCACTAAGTAGCTGAGGCCGGCTGCAAACCTGTGATCCTCCTGTCTCAGCCTTACAAGTGAAAGAATTTTTAAAAATAAAAAGGGCGGGGATTATAGCTCGGAGGTAGAATGCCCTTGGGTTCAATCTCCAGTAAAACACACACGTGTGCGCGCATACAAACACATACACAGTAACACTAAGGGTGCTACAAATGCATTAGAAAAACCTGCAAAATTGTGTAAATCCAGATCAAGGGTGCTGGCACAAGCCTGTAATCCCAGTACTTGGGAGGCTGAGACAAGAGGATTGCAGGTTTTAAGCCAGCCTCAGTTTACTGAAGCTCTCAGCAACTTAGTGAGACCCTGTTTTCAAATAAAAAATAAAATAGAGCTGGGGAGAGTGTAGCTCTGAGGTAGAATGTTCCTGAATTCAATCATCAGTGTGTGTGTGTGTGTGTGTGTATGTATGTGTGTGTGTGTGTGTAACTCCACCCTGTCCCTCCTGTAGTCCAGACCCCAGCTATTGGGCCTCTCTAAATAATAACATCCCAGACCAACAGATGAGTTCCTCTCGCCTTCTGGAAGTGGCTCACATTCTCCCTTTAAAGACTCAAAAACACTCACTTTCAAAATTGAAGCACATGCCGGGCGCTGTGGCACTTGTCTGTAATGCAAGTACTTGGAAGGCTGAGGAAGAGGATCACAGGTTGGAAGCCAGGTTGAGCAATTTAGCAAGACCCTGTCTCAAAGTTAAAAAAAAAAATTTAAAGGGCTAGGGGAGTAGCTCAGGGGTAGAACCCCCACTTGATTCAAGTCCTCAGTACCAAAAACAAGGATACAGATCTGTGCCACCGTCCTTTATCCCACCCTCCTAACTGAAAGGAGGTAGGTTCCTTGATGCCAGGACTCTATCTTGGCCATTATGATATTCCTAGGAACTGGGTGTTCTCTAAGTGATTATTATATGAACTGATACATAGAGTTCTAGATGGGTTGTTCCTAATGATTCATGCCATCTAGTAATAATGACCTTTTGTGCCTTCCCACAGTGATGTTGGGCTTGAACCAGGTGACTTGCATGGTCAGTGGGATATTAGCAAACATGACAGAACAGAAGAAAGCACTCGTGCAGAAGTGAGCCTTGCCCTCTTTGGAACCCAGTTACCATGCTGTAAAAAAAAAAAAAAAAAAAGACAGTCTAACCTGCCAACAGACGGGAGCCCATGTGGAGGAGGACCAAAACACCCCAGGTGACCAGCTCTAACGTCCAGATATGTGAATAAAACTGTCTTGGATATTTTAGCTCCAGCCAAGCTCCAAGCTGATTACAGTTGCATAATGAGCCACCCAGTTAACTGAATGACCTTAGTCAACACTACCTACAACAAAAGCCACACACATGAGCCCATTTAGTCCACAGAATCATGAGAAATACTAAATGGTTGGTTTTTTAGCCGCCTAGCTTCTCTAGTTTCTTCTCCTCTCCAATCCTCTCCTCTCTTCTCTTCTCTTCTCTCTCTCATTAGGTTTTAGCCACCTAGTTTCTCTAGTTTCTGCTTCTCTCTCTCTCTCTCTCTCTCTCTCTCTCTCTCTCTCTCTCTCTCTCTCTCTCTTTCTCTCTCTGCTGGGGATTTAACTCAAGGTCTTTTACATTGAGCTACATGACCATTCCCTTTTATTTTATTTTGAGACAGTCTCTCTGCCCAGGTTGGGCTTGGATCTCTGCCTTCCAAATAGCTGGCTTTACAAGCAAGCATCACTGCACCTGCCTTGAAGTTGTTTTAATGTAGCAATAGATGAATGGCCCAGTTAGTATATTTTAACATGATCTCTGTTCTTCACAGTTTAATTCTTGGTCATATGGTTATGATCAAGACATTGGGTGTTTTAGGAGAGAACATATATGAGCATGCTTGTACCAGTATTGGGAATGGCCTAGGAAGATTTGAGAAAGCTATGATTATTAATATATTTCAAAAATTGGGTGAGGGGCAAATCTGTGCAAGGACTTGGTTTCTGCCTAAAAGCAGGCAACTATTCCAATGTAAATTAATATAGTTAAAAGTAAAAAGTCAATAGGAGAGGCGAACTAGGCCTTTCTCTATCTAAAGACAGATCTACATGATTAGATAAGCTGGCTAAGATGGTAGGAGGGGTCGACCTTCATGAAAGGAGACCCCTTGCCACACCTGACTGGGGGAGGTACCTTACAGGGACGTTCACTACATCAGAATTACGTAAACAAGATTGAGGTCATGGGTATAAAATGTCCGGTCCACGTGTGATCCCTTTAGTGTATTCATTCGCGTCACCCCTCCATGCCAGTCTGGTATAGAGCTGTACCTATCCTCTGTATTTCTATCTTATAATAAACTTCTTTAAATCTTCAGCAACTGTCCAACTTATGCATATTTATTCGTAGCTTAGGACAAGAACCCGCGGTAATTTTCTGTTTTTGGTTGTTTTGGGTTTTGTTGTGGTTTGAAGGAAATTGTGTCCGGGACCCTAACAGGGGTCCCCAGGAACAGTTTCCCCACAACCATATTCTCCCAAATCCATAACAATGCTGACATTTCTTCATCTTCTAAACATTTTTGGAAAACTTGTAACTGGTAGAGGGTGAAACATTTCTAGTTTGAAAACCTATTTCTAATGAGGTCCCAGGGCATGAATGATTCTTGGTATACCCTAAAGTAATGGTTGTCCAGGTGTAGTGGCACACACCAGTAATACCAGTATTTGAAAGGCTGAGGACGTCTACAGATTCAAGGCCAGCCTCAGCAAATTAGCAAGACTGTTTCAAAATAACAAATAAAATAGGGCTAGAGGTATAGCTCAGAGATAATAGAATGCCTCTGGATTGAATCCC
This sequence comes from Muscardinus avellanarius, assembly GCF_963383645.1. NCBI lineage: Eukaryota > Metazoa > Chordata > Mammalia > Rodentia > Gliridae > Muscardinus > Muscardinus avellanarius. The sequence continues at coordinate 24,493,670 of NC_137792.1, read as the reverse complement.
CAGTAACACACACACACAGTAATGGTTGGATCCATTAAGGGCAAGCTGAACCTAAGGTATCACTAGCCAATTTGGCTATTTGTTTCCCCTTACTTCAAATCCCTTTGGATTTTCAATGTCATATTCCTATCCTTTTCTTCATGCTTTCTCTCTTATGTGCACACTTGTTTTTCCTTTCCTTTTTCTTTTGTAGTACACGGGATCAAACCCAGGGGTGCTCTACCACTAAGCTACATCCACCACCCTTTCTGTTTTATTTTATTTTATTTTGAGACAGCATCTTGATAAAATGCTAAGAATCTCCTTGTCAAAGCTGACCTTGAACTTCCATCTTCTAGCCTCAGCCTCCCTAGTTGCTAGGATTATAGGCATGTGCCACCTTGCCTGGTTATGTCTTTCAATTTTCTATGCCCAAATTAAGGTCTCCAGTGGCTATTAGAACCGAGACAGCCAGGAGTGGTTGCACATGCCTGTAATCCCAGTACTTGGGAGGCTGAGACAGAGGATCTCAAGTTTGACAACTTAGCAAAGGCTCTTGGTAATTTAGCAAGACCCTGTTTCAAAATAAAAAATAAAACAGGTATGGTGGTGCATGCCTGTAATTCCAGTACTTGGGAGGCTGGGACAGGAGGATCACAGGTTTGAAATTCATCGTCAGCAACTTCCTGAGGTTCTCAGCAACTTGGTGAGACCCCGTTGCCAAATAAAAATAAAAAAAAAATGGACTGGTGGTATAGCTTGGAGGAAGAATGCCCCTGAGTTCAATTCCTAGCACCAAAAAAGAAAGAAAATAACAAAAAACTTGTGCAGGTTCTTTTTTAATTCCTAGCTTTTGCCACCATATATGCAGAAGTCAAAAACATAAGCCAGGTGTGATGTCACATGCTTGTAATCCCAGTATTTGGGAGGCTGAGACAGGAGGATTGCAGGTTTGTGGTCAGCTTCAGCTACTTAGTGAGGCCCTGTTTTGAAATAAAGAATAAAAAGCAGGGATGGGGGTTAGCTTGGAGGTAGTATGCTCCTGAGTTTAATCCCCAGTACTGCATATACTGAAAGGATTAGGGGGGGGCCTGATGTGGTGGCACACACTTGGAATCCCAGTACTTGGGAGGCTGAGACAGGCGGATTGCACTTTTGTGGCCACCCTTAGAAACTTGTGAGGCCCTCCAAAACTTAGTGAGACCCTGTTTCAAAATAAAAATAAAAATAGGGCTGGGGGTGTAGCGCAGAGGTAGAATACCCCTGGGTTCAATCTCCAGTACGAAAGAAAGAAAGAAAGAAAGAAAGAAAGAAAGAAAGAAAGAAAGAAAGAAAGAAAGAAAGAAAGAAAGAGGGAGGGAGGGAGGGAGGGAGGGAGGGAGGGAGGGAGGAAGGAAGGAAGGAAGGAAGGAAGGAAGGAAGGAAGGAAGGAAGGAAGGAAAAGGAGGTTGGTTGATTAGGGGAAAGCATACCAACTGCTATGTGCATGTATGTCCCTATCACTCTGAACAACATTATGATGTGAGACTATGATACATCAATAAAAGTATATCTAAAAAATTTTAGCCAGGTGTGGTGGTGCACACCTGTAATCTCGGTACTTAAGGAGGCTGAGACAAATGGGTCACTGGTTCAAAGTCAGCCTTGGCAATTTAATAGGCCCTCAGCACCTTAATGAGACCCTGTTTCAAAATAAAAAATAAAATAAGGCTAGGGGTGTAGCTCAGAGGTAAAATGCCCCTGGGTTCAATCCCTAGTACCAAAAAAAATAAAAAAGAAAAATAAAAAAGAAAAGAAATTTAAACTATATTTGGTGCCCTCTCTCCCCTACCCCCTTTTTTCCTTCCCCCCTCCCACCAATGGTTGTCCAGGTTAACCATGTCATATTCATAATTTTACACATATTCAGATGTAGACCCTCATTAATCAAGATCAGCCTTCTTCCTCTCCTATCTTTCCATTCAAACTTTGCTGATATTTCCCCTCCATTATCTGGAGTCCCACTGGTATCCTCTGTGTTTCCTAGTTTGGGCATATTAGAGGAAACATATGTATCTTCTCCTTCTGTGCTTGGCTGATCTCACTTAACATAATAGTTAAGTGAGATCATAACAGGGCTTTCCATCTTCTTGCAAATGATATAATTTTGTTCTTCTTTATGGCTGAATAGAATTCCATTGTGTGTATTTCCCGGGGGCGGGGGGGGGGAGGGCACCAAATTAGTTTAAATGTATACCATTTATGTTCAATAAAAATTTTGTTAAAAAAAAGAAAAGAAGTAGGGTTTCTTTAGATTGATGAGAGTCTCACTACTTGCTGAATCTGTCTTCAAACCTGCGAACCTCCTGTCTCAGCATCCCAGGTACTAGGATTATAAACGTGTGCCACAATACCTGGCAGATCCTGTTTCAAAATAAAAATAAAAGAGAGCTGGGGGTGTAGCTTAGAAGTAGAATGCCCCTGGGTTCAATCCCCACTATCACAAAAAATAAAAAACTAAAGCCAGGCATGGTGGTACATGCTTTAATCCCAGGATTTGGGAAGATGAAACAGGAGGATTACAGGTTCTAGGACAACCTCAGCAAGTAATGAGAGACTCACCAACCTAGTGAGACCCTATTTCAAATTAAAAATTAAAAAAAAATAAGTTGGGAGTATACCTTAGAAGTAGTATGCCCCTGAGTTCAATTCCTAGTACCAAAATTTTTTTTAATTAAAATTTAAAAATAAAATAGGGATAAAATAGGGATGGGGGTCTAGCTTAGAGATAGAATGCCCCTGAGTTCAATCCTCAATATAAAAAAATATCAGTGGTTCTTAGGGGAGGGAGGGGAAGGAGAGAGGACTAGGTAGAGGACCTACACTATGACCCTATACTGGTGGATATGGTAGATACAGGTACTCAAAGATATATTGTGAATACAGGTATCCCAGTACCAAAAAATCCCCCACAAAAACCTTTAGAGACTGTGTGTGTGTGTGTGTGTGTGTGTGTGTGTGTGTGTGTGTTACTAGGGATGAAGCCTAGGTGATCTCTCCCTTTGGGCTATACCCTCAGCACTATTTTATTTATTTATTTATTATGGATTTATTTATTTATTTATTTACTTATTTATTTTTGGTGGTACTGGGGGTGGAACCCAGGGGCTTTTCTACCTCCGGGCTATACTCCCAGCCCTATTTTATACTTTATTTGGAAACAGGGTCTCACTAAGTTGCTGAGAGCCTCACTCAGTAGCTGAGGCTGGCTTCGAACCTGTGTGATCCTCCTGTCTCAGCCTCCCAAGTGCTGGGATTACAAGCGTGCGCCACCACGCTCCGACCTATTTTATTTTATTTTTTTAATTGGAAACAGGGTCTCTCTAAGTTGCTGGGGGTCTCCCTAAGCTGCTGAGGCTGGCTTTGAAGCTGTGATCCTCCTGACTCAGACTCCCAAATATTGGGATTACAGACATGTGCTACCATACCCGGCTTCTCCAGTCTTTTCATTTTTATTTTGAAATACAGTATCACCAAGGTGCTGAGGGTCTCAAAAAGTTGGTGAGGTTGGCCTCAAGCCTGCAATCCTTCTGTCTCAGCCTCCCAAGTACTGGGGTTATAGGCCTGCAAGCACCGCACCACTTTGTTTTTCTCCTTTTAAGGAAGGGTGGCCCCCAAATCCCTTCTATTAGGAACAATTTCAAGTACATTATCTTTTTGTGGTGCTGGGGATGCTTGAGGCATGCTAGGCACTCCAATCACATTCAAGTAAGCTTATTGACATTTCAAATGTACCTTTTCTCTCTCTCTCTCTCTCTCTCTCTCTCTCTCTCTCTCTCTCTCTCTCTCTCTCCCTCTTTCTCTCCACTCTCCCCTTCATGTCTCTCCCAATTGCTGGTTAGTGACACTAAAGTCCACAAATGGCAATTTTCTCTCTCGTCATTTTTGTCTGCCTAGAAATGGTGGTGATGTCACAATCATCAGCTTGAAGTTAGGCAACATATTCAGGGGAAGATGGTTTAAGGGGAAATAACATATGTTTGTAAGTTAGCATTTGTACAATGTGGTCTGACTCTCCTCTCCTGACTCCATTTTTTGAGATGGGGTAATATAACATCTCTGCCTATTGAAGAAGACTAGCACTGATGTAGTAGACACTTGGTTTTTGTTTTTGTGGTGCTGAGGATTGAATCCAAGGGCATTCGACCCCTGACCTACACCCCACCCAGCCCTTTATGATGATGACAATGACGATGGTGATGATGACAACGACAATGAGACAAAGGTGAGGATGATCTGTGGTTCTGGGAATTGAACCCAGGGTGATTCTACCTCTGAACTACACCCCGAGCCCTATTTTATTTTTATTTTTATTTTTATTTTTTTGGTGGTACTGGGGTTCCTGGAAGCCCTTCTGGGCTACACTCACAGACCTATTTTTTTATATTTTTATTTGGAAACAGGGTCTCTTAAGCCAGCGCGACTGGCTTCCAACCTGAGTGATCCTTCTGTCTCCGCCTCTCAACTGCAGGGATTACAAGTGTGTGCCACCACACCCGGCCCTATTTTATGATTTTTATTTTGAAACAGGGTCTCTCTAGGTTGATCAGAGTCTTACTACTTGCTGAGGCTGTTCTTATACCCGAGATCCTCCTGTCTCAGCCTCCCAGGTACTGGGATTACAGGCTTGTGCCACCAGGCCTCACTTGTGTGTGTGTGGGAGGGGGTACTGGAAATTGAACCCAAGGGCATTCTATCCCTGAGCTACACCCCTAGTCCCCCCTATTTTGCAGTACTAGGGATGAAAACCAGGGGCAGCCGGGCTTGGTGGCGCATGCTTGTAATCCCTGCGCTTGGGAGGCGAAGACAGGAGGATTGCGCAGGTTTGAAGCCAGCCGCACTGGCTTAAGAGACCCTGTTTCCAAATAAAACATATAAAAATAGGTCTGAGATTGTAGCCCAGTGGTAGAAGGGCTTCCAGGAACCCCAATACCACCAAAACAAACAAACAAAAACCAACAAACAAAAAACCCAGGGGCATTCTAACTCTGAGCTATACCCCCAGCCCTAATTTTTATTTTATATTTTGAAACAGGGTCTCACTAAATTGCAGAGGGCCTCACTAATTAGCTGAGGCTGTCCGCAAACCACAATCCTTCTGTCTCAGCCTCCCAAGTACTAGGATTATAAGTGTACACCACCATGCCCCGCTACCCCCGAACCCCTTTTCTTATTTATTATTTTATGTGGTGCTGGGGATTGAATCCAGGGGCATTCTAAATTCAAGCTAGACCTCCGAGCCCTTTTTTATTTTTTATTTGAAACAGGGTCTCACTAAGTTACTGAGGGGCATGAGTAGTTGCTGAGGCTGGCCTCGAACCAGCAGGTCCTGGGATTATAGGTATGCACCACCACACCCGGCCCAATTTTATTTTTTATCTTTATTTTTGCTATTTCTTTTAAAAAATTTTTGTGGTGCTAGAGACTGAACCCAGAGGCATTCTACCATTGAGCTACCTACATCCACTAGCCCAATTTTTTTTTACTTGAAAATAAACTCCCATAGGTTAATGAGATTCTCACAGCTTGCTGCCATCTTCCTGTCTCAGCCTTCCAAGTCTTAGAATTAAAAATGTACACCACGATACCCAGTTTATTTTTTAATTTTTGTGTTGCTGGGGATGGAATCCAGGGTCATTCTACTTCCAAGCTATACCCCCAGTCCTATTTATATATTTTATTTAGAAACAGGGTCATGGCTAAATTGCTGCAAGCCTCACTAAATTCTTGAGACAGAACTTGAATCTGTGATTCTCCTGTTTCAGCCTCCCAAATACTGGGATTCCAGGCATGCACCACCTCGCCTGGCTTAGACACTTTGGTTTGATGCATAGACACTTTGGGATGACCAGAAAAATTGATTCCCACCTGAAATCCCTGTCTTGTGAGACTAAAACAGAAAGATCCCAGGTTCAAGGCCAGCCTCAGCAACTTAGACCGAGTTTCAAAATAAAAATAGGGCTGTTTGTAGGTCTTATGTAGAGTGCCCCTGGGTTCAATCGCCAATAAAACACACACACACACACACACACACACACACACACACACACACACATTAATTATATTCTGCATAAGAAAATAAAAGCCACACCGGTGAAAACCAGTCTCACACTTGCCTTGGTTTTTCTCATGCTCCAAATACCCAAATTTACTAAGTCACAAAAGCAACCGTGACAAGTGAAATGCTGAGAGAATGCGCCTGACCCCCTCTTTTCAGCACTGGGTCGTTCCTGGCAAAGCACTGGGCACAGAGAGACTGAAATAAGCAGCTGCCGAGCAAAGGAAGGAGAGGAGGAGAGGCGCGGGCACTTCAAGTGCACAGGCCGTGCGCCGTGCCCACGCCGAGATCCAGGCAGTCAAGGGCAAAGCCAGGCCGATTACTAAAATTCACACTGAAGGAACTTCCCCCACCTGCTTCCTCACCTCCCAGAGCGCTTACCAGGAAGGTTACAGTCATCACCCTACAATAGGGGGTGGGGGGGCACCTGAGAAAATGAATGCAGTAAGTGATGAGCAGAGGCTGTGGACGCTGAATTGGAACGCATGGATACCCAAATGCCTACGTAGTCACTGCACGTGTCTTACAGCACTTGGCGCGCCTCGCTCCACACCTTCCACACGCCGTTGCTCGTTGGTCCTCCAGACCCACGGGCTCCACATCTGCGCAGTCAACCAAATGTGGACTAAAGTTACTCTAAACTGGGCTCCGCGGTGCCTGCCCGGAATCCCAGTACTTGGGAGGCCGAGGCAGAAGCAGCACAGCTTTGAGGATAGCCTCAGGGACTAAGACCTTCAGCAACTTGGCAAGACCCTGTTTCAAAATAAAAATAACATATGCAAGGGGGCTGTAGCCTGGAGGCAGAAGCTTCTGGGGTCATTCTTCAGGAACACACACACACACACACACACACACACACACACCCTGTTCCCTGTTTCCAGACAAAAAATATCATGGGTTGGGGATGTAGCTAGGGGAGGTAGAATGCCCGTAGATTTAGTCCCCAATAACAGCATACATATATTATATGCTAAAAATTATATCTGCATATACAGAATTTTTTCTTGTCATTATTCCCCAAACAATAAGCAGAACAACTAGATAAACAACATTTGCATTTTATTAGGTATTATAAGTAATCTAGAGATAATATAAAGTATAAAAGAATTTCTATATATGTTACACGCAAACACTAAGCCGTTTCATTTAAGGGGCTTGAGCGCATCTGTGAATTGTGGTGTCCTTGGTGAACTGTGAAACGAATCCTCCGTGGATACTGAGGGCAACCTCATTCAATACCTATTTTCCAAATTATGAAGAAATATTTTGTATTTAACATGGAGAGAACCTGTATAGTGTCTGTCTGTGTTTGTATCATTTCGATTTTGTGTTTTATTTTCCTCTTTTTAGTGGCGGCAATCTGGTTTTTATACTTTTATCGGTGCGCTGTAGTTACACATCATAGCGGGGTTCAGAGTCACAGGAGCAAACCCGCACGCAGGTCTCGGTGCGTGTCTCCCAGGCCCCACGCTGCTCCCCAGCCCTCCCCACACACGGTAGTGACTGTGGGGGCCATGCCTTCGCGCGTGGCACAGCAGCATCGCAACGCTTTCCTTCCGCAGTCCTCCTTTCCCTCCCCGCCTCCCTCCCCATCCCCTTCCACCATGCTACTGCTCTCTCTCCTCGGTCATCTCAAGTCCCTGGTGCTGCCTACTTCCTCTCCAGCCTCCACACAGGCGAAAACATGCTCAACCCTTGACTCTCTGGGCCAGGCTGATCTCAAGTAGCCTGACATTCCCTAGTTCCATCCGTTTTCCTGCAAATGGCATCACTGTGTGGCTGAGTGAGATGCCACTGGTGTAGTGTATAACCACACTTACCTACCCAGCCATCTGCTTAGAATGGCAACCATCAAGAACGCAAACACTGATAAATGCTGGCGAGGATGTGCGGAAACGGGAACTTTGTTTTTCTCTAGTGTCTCCCATCTTTGTTGAAGTGAGAATGGTTTGGGATGTCTGGTCTCCAGCGCTGGAAGACAGTACATGTCCGGTGTTTGAAGTCCCTGAGCTTGTGATAATTTGTTCCAGCAGCAATAACAAACGAAGCCCTACCTCTCCGTGCCTCTACCTCTCTGTGCATTCCTTCAGCTCCAGCTCCAGCCCTCGACTTGCAGTTCCCATGGCAACCCTCACTCTCTGCCCAGAACACCTCTGAGTCCACCTGCCTAAAACATCCTCTCTCTCTCTCTCTCTCTCTCTCTCTCTCTCTCTCTCTCTCTCTCTCTCTCTCTCTCTCTCTCTTTCTCTCTCTCCCTCCCCCCTCCTTCCCCTCCCCTCTCTTTCTCCCCTCTCCCCTCTCTCGTCTCTCCCTCCCTCCCTCTCTCTTGTACTGGGAATGGAACCCAGGGCCCAGGGACATTCTACCTCTGAGCAACATAACTTTGTATTTTTTATTATTAAACAGGGTCAGTCCCCCAAGTACTCGCAGTTTTCTTTCTTTCTTTCTTTCTTTCTTTCTTTCTTTCTTTCTTTCTTTCTTTCTTTCTTTCTTTCTTTCTTTCCAGATCTGGAGATGGAACCCAGGGGCATTTGACCTCTGAGCTACACCCCCTGCCCTATTTTTTAATTCTTTATTATGAAACCGGGTCTCACTGTGTTGCAGAGAGCCTCACTAAGTAGCCGAGGGTGTCTGCGAACCGCGATCCTCTGGTCTCAGCCCCCCGAATGCTGGGATTACAAGAGTGCGCCACCAAGCCCGGCTGTACTTGCAGTTTCTGCGGTAGCCCTCCCACCTCTTCCCAGAACAACCTCCCTGTCCACCTGCCTACAACCTGTCTTGCTCTCTCCCTCTCTTTTTTTGTACTGGGAAGGGAACCCAGGGTCATTCTACCTCTGAGCTATCCAGCCAGCACTGCATTTTTTTATTATGAAACAAGGTCCTGCTATATTGCTGATTCTGTCTTCGAACTTGCAATCCTCCTATGTCAGCCTCCCAAGTACTAAGATTACAGGTGTGTATAACCGGATCCCAGTTGAACATTACAATTTTATTTATTTCGTTTCATTCTTTTGTTACTGAGGATCGAACCCAGGGGTGCCCTATGTCTAAGCTCTACACCCAGCACTTTTTATTTTTAATTTTGAAACAAGGTCTTGCTAACTTACTGAGGCTCTCCCTAAATTGCTGAGACTGGTTTGAAACCAGCTGCCCCCTCCCCCATTCTCAGTTTGTCAAATATTGGGATTGCAGGTACAGTAACCACCCAGCTTCATCTGTTGTTTTGAAGCAGGGTCCCACTCCCAGTGTGATGCCACACTTCTAGATTCTCTAGACCTGGAAGTTTGAGACAGGGAGCTTCAAGGGCAAGTTCAAAGCCAGCACTAAATTACCTCCCGCTGGCCTGGAACCTGTGACCCTCCTCCCAAACCCTGGGGATACAGGCATGCACCTCACGTTGGTTTTATGCATTTTCTTTTTATACTTGTATTGGTGCACTGTAATTAAACATCAAATTGAGGCGTAAAGTGATAGGAATACACATTCACACACTTGGTGCATTTCCCTCTGGAATCCCACACTCCTCCCTCCACTTCCCCGTACATGTCATTGACACTGGCATGGTAACTTCATGCATGTACATAGCATTATTTGAACTGTTACCTTCTTTACACCCCTATCCCCTCCTCCCTGCCCTAAGGCCCCTCTAGGACTCCCCTGGCATCTCTGCTCCTCTATCAGAGGTCTCCTTTGGTTCCCAATTTCTACCTAGCTTCAAACTATGAGAGAAAACATACGACTATTTGCTTCCTGACACTGGCTAATCTCACTTATAATATCCTCAAGTGCCACCCATTTTCCTGCAAATGACATAGTCTTATTCTTTATGGCTGGGTAAAATTCATTGTACACACAATATACATGCTTTGGTGACCCATTCATCTAGTGACAAACATCTATGTTGGTTCCATAATTTGATGATTGTTTATTGTGTGTGTCTCTGTGTGAGTGTGGTACTAGGGATGGAACCCAGGGGCATTCTACCTCTGAGCTACAGCTCTAGTCCTCTTCTACTGTTTGTTTCTTTGTTTCTTTGTTTCTTTGTTTCTTTGTTTATTTATTTGTGGGTCTGAGGATGAAACCCAGAGTCATTCTACCTCTGAGCTACACTCCATGCCCTATTTTTTAAAATTCTTTATTTGAAACAAGTGCTAAGTTGCGGAGGGCCTCACTAAGTAACTGAGGCTGTCCAGAAACCACGATCCTCCTGTCTCAGCCTCCCAAATGCAGGGATTATAAGCATGCACCACCATATGCGGCTTTACTGTTTATTTTGAAACAGGGTCTCACTAAGTTTCTGAGGCTGACTGCGAATTTGTGATCACCCTAAGTCTCCCAAGTACCAGGCTTACAAGCATGCACCACCACACCTGGCTTGTAATCTAATCATTGTGAATTGTGCTGCTACAAACATGGATATGCATGTATCACTATAATACTCTGACCTCAATTTCTTTGGAAAGATTCCCAGAAGTGGTAGAGCTGGGTCATATGGTAGTTTCACTCCCAGTCTTCTGGGAAACCTCCACACTGATCTCCATAGCAGCTTTACTAGTTTGCAGTCCTACCAACAATGTATAAGGGCTCCTAGTTTCCCACATCCTCACCAGCATTTATTATTATTTGTTTTCTTGATGATTGCCCTTCTAACTGGAGGGAGATGGAATCTCAGTGTAGCTTTGATTTGCATTTACCCAATTGCTAACAATGTTGAACATTTTTTTCATTTATTTATTGATCAGTAGTATTTCTTTTTTGAGAAGTGTCTATTCACTTCAATTGCCCTTTTTTTTTTTTTTTGGTGGCACTGGGGTTCCTGGAAACCCTTCTGCCTCCGGGCTACACTCCCAGACCCATTTATATATATATTTTATTTGGAAATAGGGTCTCTTAAGCCAACTCGGCTGGCTTCGAACCTGAGCAATCCTCCTGTCTCCGCCTCCCAAGCGCAGGGATTACAAGCGTGCACCGCCATGCCCAGCTCAATTGCCAAGTTTTGATTGGGTTATTATTATATTATTATTATTATTTTGTGTGTGTGGTGCTGAGGATTGAACCCAGGGCCTTCTACCTCCGAGCTACACCCCAGCTCTATTTATTCATTTATTTTTTTAAACTAAAAAAAATTTTTTTTGCAAGTCTGGAGATGGAACCCAGGGTCATTTGACCTCCGAGCTACACCCCCTGCCCTATTTTTCGTTCTTTATTTTTAAACTGGGTCTCAATGAGTTGCAGAGGGCCTCACTAAGTAGCTGAGGCTGTCCGCGAACAGCGATCCTCCAGTCTCAGCCTCCCAAATGCTAGGATTACAATATTCATTTATTTTTATTTGGAAACAGGGTCTTACTAAATTTCTGAGAGCTTTGCTAAGTTGATGAGACTGGCTTCGAACCTGCTTTCCTCTTGTCTCTGCCACTCAAGTACTGGGATTATAAATACGTGCTGCCATGCCCAGTTAGGGTTGTTGTTGCTGTTGTTGTTGTTGTTATTATTATTATTATTATTATTATTATTATTATTATTATTTTAGTGTTAAGTTTTCTAAGCTCTTTTTATATTCTAGATATTGGTCCTCTATCAGAAGAGGAGCTGGAAAAGATCTTCCCCCATTCTGTAGGCTTTTGGTCTCTCTCTGTCTCTTATTTGTGGTACTGGAGATTGAACCCAGAGGCATTCTACCTCCAAGCTATATTCAAGCCCTCCCTACTACTTTAGTTTTGAAACAGGGGCTCTCTAGGTTGAAGATCTTACTGTCTCAGCTTCCTAAGTATTGGGATTACAGGGCTGTGCCACCATGCCTGGCTTCTAGAAAGGGTTTTTTGATCGAATCCATTGAAGTGCAGTAGGATTACATAAATATGATTGCCTAATAATTCGTGCCAATATGAAGGCAAGAAATACCTGACCTCAATATTCATTAATCTGACAAGCCAAATCTTATTCCTCAACTCTGCTTCAGCCATATAGACTGTATTTGGGTCTATTAGAAGTTTTATAGGTGGGCATGGTGGCGCACGCTTGTAATCCCAGCGCTTGGGAGGCTGAGACAGGAGGTTCACACAGGTTCGAAGCCAGCCTCAGTTCCTTAGTGAGGCTCTCAGCAATTTAGTGAGACCCTGTTTCCAAATAAAATAAAAAAGTAGGTCTGAGAGTATAGCCTGGAGGTAGAAAAGCCCCTGGGTTCCATCCCCAGTACCACACATACACACACACACACACACACACACACACACACACACACACACAATAAAACCCACACATAGGTTCAAAGCCAGCCTCAGCTACTTAGTGAGGCTCTCAGAAATTTAGTGAGACCCTGTTTCCAAATAAAATATAAAATAGGTCTGGGAGTATAGCCCTGAGGTAGAAAAGCCCCTGGGTTTCACCCCCAGTACCACAAGGAAAAAAAAAAAGAAAAGAAAAAGAAGTTTTATTTTTATTTTTATTTTATTTTTTTCCTGTGGTACTGGGGGTTGAACCCAGGAACATTCTGCCTCTGAGATGCACTCTCAACCTTTTATTTTGTTATTTTATTTTTAGTTATTTAATTTTTTGCGGGTCTGGGGATGGAACCCAGGCACATTCAACCTCTGAGCTAAATCCCCTGCCCTATTTTTTATTCTTTATTTTGAAACCAGGTCTCACTGAGTTGCAGAGGGCCTCACTAAGTAGCTGAGGCTGTCCACGAACCGCGATCCTCTGGTCTCAGTCTCCTGAATGCTGGGATTACAAGTGTGCGCCACCCACGCCTAGCTCTATTCTACTGTTTTTTTTCTTTTTTCAAGTGTGTGCCACCACACCCGGCTTATTTTGTTATTTTAAGAGGGCTTTATTAAATTACTGAGGCTGACTTCGCACCTGTAATCCTCCTGTCTCAGCCTCTCAAGTACTGGAATTCTCTATTAGAAGTTTTTAATTTTTTGTTATTATTTTTTTGTGTCACTGGGGATTGAACTCAGGGATATTCTACTTCCAAGCTACACCCCAAGCCCGATTATTATTATTATTATTATTATTATTATTATTATTATTATTATTATTACAGTAATGGGGATGGAACCCAGGGGCATTGTACCTCCGAGCTATACCCCAGCCCTACATCTTAGTCTTTTTATTTTTTGAAACAAGGTCTCACTGAATTGTGAAGGGACTCACTAAGTAGCTGAGGCTGTCTATGAACCAGGATCCTCTGGTCTCAGATTCCCAAATGCTGGGATTACAAGCATGCGCCACCATACCTGACCTATTTTTTAATTTTTATTTGGAAACAGAATTTTTCTATGTTGATGTGAGTCTCACTACTTGCTGAGACTGTCCTTGAACCTACGATCCTCCTGTCTCAGCCTCCCAAGTACTGAGATTACAAACTTGTGCCACTACACTTGGCCAGAAGTTTATTAAAAAGTTAAAAAAAAAAAGGAGTCAGGTGTGGTGGTGCACACTTGTAATCCTAGTACTTGGGAGGCTGAGACAGGAGGATGGCAGGTTTGCGGCCAGCCTCAGCTACTTAGTGAGGCCCTCTGCAACTTAGTGAGACCCAGTTTCAAAATAAAGAATATACAATAGGGCTGGGGGTGTAGCTTGGAGGCAGAATGCCCCAGAGTTCCATCCCCAGTGCCAAAAAATGTTAAATAGGATGTTGAGTCCAAAAAATTTTGTACTAATCTGAGATTTGATCGGCATTAATTATATGATCTAGACAAATTTATTTACCATTTTTGTCTTAATTTTCTTGGATATAAAGTAGTTGCCATAACACTCAATTTATGGTGTTACTTGGGAGGCTAAGACAGAAGGATAGCAGGTTCAAGATCAGACTCTTCAACTCAGTGAGACCTGGGTTCAAAAGAAAAAATAAAAAGGACTAGGGATGTAGCTCAGAGGTAGAATGTGCCAGGGTTCAATCCCCAGAACAACAACAACAAAAAAATTAAAAATAAAAAAAAATTAAAAAAAAAAGAAAGAAGAGAAAAGGAAGGAAGGAAGGAAGGAAGGAAGGAAGGAAGGAAGGAAGGAAGGAAGGAACAAATCTCTGATCTGATGCCAGGTGTGGTGGAACACGCCTGCACACTTGGGAGTCTTATTTAGGAGGATCACACATTTGAGAACAATCTCAGAAAGTGGGGAGACTCTTATCAATCTAACAAGACCTTGTTTTCAAAAATAAAATAAAATAAGGCTGGGGACACGTGTAGCTCAGAAGTAGAATACTCCTGAGTTCAATCCCCAATACCCCCCCTACACACTCCCTGATCTGCTAATCTTACTCCGATATGGAACTGACACCTGACAATAGGAAGGATTTTGTAGCAGAATTGTTTTTCCCCTTATAACTATGTTTATTATTTGGGAGCTTTTCTTATAACAAGTATAAAAGAATTTATGATGTGGATTGAATTTAGGGAATACTTTATTTTTATTCTCTTGACATTTACTCCCATTAATTCCACTATAATTATATTTTTCTAAATGAGGAAAAGCAGTTTATGCATTCCAATGAGAATGAAAAGACTATAGTTATTTACTGTTTATTTTACAACGATTTAGAACAACGTTTCTATGGTTTTAGAATCACTAGACATTGAGTTAAAATATTAAACTCTAACCAGGTAGGTGGGGGAGCGGTCCAACTTTTTTTTTTTTTCTGGTGCTGAGGATTCAACCCAGTGGGCATTCTACTTCCCAGCTATAGCCCCAGCCCTATTTTATTTTTTATCTGGAAATAGGTTCTTGCTAAGTTGCTGAGCGCCTCACTAGGTTGCTGAAGCTAGCCATGAATCCTGTCTTGGCCTCCCAAGTACTGGGATTACAAGCGTGCACCACTACACACAGCTTTTTTTTCTTTTTCTTTGTTGGGTACTGGGGATTGAACCCAGGGACACTGTACCTCTGAGCTACACTCCCAGCCTTGTTTTAAGTTTATTTTTGAAACAGGGTCTCACTAGGTTGCTGAGAATCTCTCTAGAATCTGTGATCTTCCTGTCTTGGCCTCCGAAATCCAGAGATTATAGGCACGCACCGCCTCCCCTGGCTCTGCACATGGCTTTGATCTTGATTATTAAAGGAGTAACATCAGTGTCACAAAGGCAGTCAACTAATCATAGGAGGAAGAAGCAATGGCAGTAAACGTTGAGCAAGTTTCCCCTGATGGCTCCAGGACAGGCTCCTGATGCAACCAGTGGAGGAAGAAAGGTTGCAGCCTGACTGCATTAGGAGCAACCGAGGAGGCGCTGACTCCCAGCACTTAGGGGAAGGAGCCAACACAGGGCACCCAGGACGGTGAACTCTTTACACTTCCTCATCTCGGAATTCAGAGTAAGCTCCTGTTTACCTTTCTAGCCTCTGTCCCACAGCTTCCGCATGTGTACCCTAACCATTGCCAATGAGAGTGCCTTCCACTCTCCGAACACGTCTTGCTCTTTCTCTGTACTGAGCCTCTGATCACGCTGTCCCTTCCATCTGGGATGACGCCTTTCCAAGTCCTGCTTATCAAATTATGCTCTTTCTTCAAGGTCTACCTCCAGTTCTACTTTGTCTCTGTAGCATATTCCCAAACAAATACAACCCATGCCTTCTTTAACCCCATAGCACACCTCACAGTTGGCATTATATTACTACTACTACTACTGATAGAGCAACCAGGGAGGCGCTGACTCCCAGCATTCGTAGTAGTAGTAGTAGTAGTAGTAGTAGTAGTAGTAGTAATAGTCCTGGGAATTGAACCCAGGGACATTCTACCTCCGAGCTAAGTCCCCAGCCCTATTTTATTCTTTATTTTGTAGTACTGGAGATGGAATCCCAGGGACATTTTACCTCCGAGCTAAGTCCCCAGCCCTATTTTATTCTTTATTTTGTGGTACTGGGGATGGAATCCCAGGGGCATTCTACCTCCAAGCTACACTCCCAGGCCGATTTTTAATTCTTTTAGTTTTTATTTTATTTTTTTGTGGTACTGAGGGTGGAACCCAGAGGCTTTCTACCTCCGAGCTATACTCCCAGACCTATTTTCTATTTTATTTGGAAACAGGGTCTCACTAAATTGCTGAGAGCCTCACTAAGTAGTGGAGGCTGGCTTCAAACCTGCGCGATCCTCCTGTCTTTGCCTCCCAAGCGTGGGGATTACAAGCGTGTGCCACCATGCCCGGCCTTTAATTCATTTATTTATTTATTTATTTATTTATTTATTTATTTATTTATTTATTTATTTTTTTGGTGGTACTGGGGTTCCTGGAAACCCTTCTACCTCCAGGCTACACTCCCAGACCTATATTTTTTAACATTTTTATGTGGAAACAGAGTCTCTTAAGCCAGCGAGGCTGGATTCGAACTAGCGCGATCCTCCTGTCTCTGCCTCCCAAGCAAGCGGATTACAAGCGTGTGCCACCACGCCCAGCTAATTATTTTATTTTGAAACAGGGTCTTATTGAGTTGCAAAGGGCCTCACTAAGTAGCTGAGGCTGTCTGCGAACCATCCTCCTGTCTCAGCCTCCCAAATGCTGGGATTACAAGCGTGCACCATTATGCCCGACTTATTCTTTATTTTGAAACAGTCTCACTAAGTTTTGGAGGGCCTCACTAAGTAGCTGAGGTTAGCTGCAAACCTGCCTGCGATCCTCCTGTCTCAGCCTCCCAAGTACCGGGATTACAAGCATGTGCCACCACGCCTAACATGTTATTATTTTACCTGGTGTGTGTGTGTGTGTGTGTGTGTGTGTGTGTGTGTGTGTGTGTGTACTGGGGATTTAACCCTGGAACATTCTGCCTCTGAGCTATACCCCCAGATCTTTTTTGTGGTACTGGGGATTGACCTCTGAGCTACAACCACAGCCCTTTTTTTTTAAAACATATTTTATGAGCCAGGTGTGGCTTTTAGTTTTAGTTTTGAAACAGGGTCTTGCTAGGTTGCCTTATGTCTCCCTAAGTGGCTGAGTCTGGACACAAACCTTCAATACTCCCGTCTCAGCCTCCCAAGTACTGGGATTACAGTTCACCACCATGCCCAGCTATTTTACCAGTTCTTGTTGCATCTATCTTCCTCTTTTCTTTCTTATTAGTTATCTATTGGGCATCCTATATTCTTTTTCTTAATATTTATTTATTTATTTATTTTTCAGTACTGGGGATGAAACCCAGGGTCATTCTACCTCTAAGCTACACCTCCAGCCCTATTTTTTATTCTTTAATTTGAAACCGGGTCTCACTGAGTTGCGGAGGGCCTCACTAAGTAGCTGAGGCTGTCCACGAACCGCGATCCTCCGGTCTCAGCCTCCCGAATGCTGGGATTACAAGCGTGCGCCACCACTCCCGGCTAACCCTAGCCATTTTTTGTTTGTTTGTTTTGAAACAGTGGTCTTTTTTTTCTTCTTTTGCGGTACTAGGGATGAAACCCAGGGCATTCTACCTCTGAACGCCACCCCCACTCCTATTTTTTATTCTTTATTTTGAAACAGGGTCTCACCGAATTGCAAAGGGACTCACTAAGTAGCAGCTGAGGCTGTCCGCAAACCGCGATCTTCCTGTCTCAGCCTCCCGAATGCTGGGATTACAAGCGTGCCCCATCACACCCGGCTCTTGAAACAATATTTTGCTAGGCTGCCGAGAGTCTTTTTTTTCTTTTGTATCGTTTGAGGTAATGAGAATTGAAACCAGGGGCATTCTACCTCCAAGATACACTTCCTAGCCCTAGTTTTTATTCTTCATTTTGAAAGAAAATTTCACTAGGTTGCAGAAGGCCTCACTACGTGGCTGAGGCTGGCTGTGCATTTGTGATCCTCCTGTCTCAGCCTCCAAGTACCAGGATTAGAAGCCTGTGCCACCAAACCCGGCACTGCTGACAGAATGTTGCTGAGGCTGTCCTTGAACCAGAGATTCTCCTGTCTTGACTTTCCAAGAATGAGAATTATAGGTGTGTGACACCATGTCTGGCTTAACCTCAATTTATTTACTTTTCCTTTTAAAAAAAAAATTGGTGCTGAAGATTGAACTCAGAGACGCTCTACGCTCTACCTCTGAGCTACTTCTCCAGACTGATTTTATTTTTTATTTGGAAACAGGGTCTTGCTAAATTGCTGAGACCCTCACTAAATTGCTCAGGTTGGCCTCTAATCTGTGATCCTCCTTTCTCAGCCTCCCAGGTACTGGGATTACAAGCATTTTCTACCACACCCTGCTCTAACCTCGATTTATAAAAAGAAAGCTAGGCTCAGGATTTAGTTTGCCCCGGCTTGGTGGCCCTTACCTGTAATCCTATCACTTGGGAGGCTGAGGAAAGAGGAAAGAGGATCACAGGTTAGAGGCTAGCTTCAGCAATTTAGTGAGGGAGACCGGGCGTGGTGGCGCACGCTTGTAATCCCCGCGCTTGGGAGGCAAAGACAGGAGGATCGCGCAGGTTCGAAGCCAGCCATCCTGGCTTAAGAGACCTTGTTTCCAAAATATAAAATAGGTCTGGGAGTGTAGCCCGGAGGTAAAAGGGCTTCCAGGAACCCCAGTACCCTCCCCAAAAAGAAAGAGAAAGATGAAAGAAAGAAAGAGAGAGAAAGAAAGAAAGAAAGAAAGAAAGAAAGAAAGAAAGAAAGAAAGAAAGAAAATGAGCCAGGTGTGGTGCAGGGCCTGTAACTGCAGTACTCGAGAGGCCGAGACCGTAGCATTCCAAATTCTAGACCAACTTCAGCAATGGAGTTGGAAGACTCTACGCAACACAGCAAGATCCTGTTTCAAATCAAAACGTGAAAGAGCTGGAGGTATAGCTTGGAGGTAGAAGCTCCTGGTTCAATTCTTTTTTTTTTTTAAGATTTAAAGAAGTTTATTAGAAAGATAGAAATACAGAAAATAGAAATACAGCCCAATACCCAAGTGGCATGGAGGGGTAGACTCGAATGAATACACCGTCCTGGTTCAATTCTCAACATCATCACCGTCACCACCGTCATCATCATCGGCGATAACAGATGAAAAAGCACCGGTGGTAGCTCTGAGTTAGAATGTCCCTGGGTTCAATCCCCAGTACACAAAAATAAATAAATAATGCCGGGCATGGTAGTGCACACCTATAATTCTCGTACCTGTGAGACTGACACAGGAGGATCTGTGGTTCCAGAACAGTATCACCAACCTAGCAAGATCCTGTTTCAAAACAAAAAATAGGGCTAGAGGTGTAACTTGGAGGTGGAATGCCCCTGAGTTCCATACCCAGTACCAAAATAAATACATACATACATACATACGTAAGTACATAAATACATAAATATTAGTGTAGAGTATTTCAGATGGAGATCGGCAGTGTAAAGGTGCCAACATGGGCTCTCTGGTGCCAAAGCTCTTTCCTCTACATTCTGACTCTCAAATCTCCTTCGCTCTGATAGGAGAGAACTGGGCAAAAGGTTAAGCAAAGGCTAGACAAGAAAAGTTAGGACCCGAAGGAAAAAAAATGATATGACCTTCACAATTTTTGCCTGAAGGCTAATCCTGCTTCATAAGTCCAGTGTCGAGTAGGCAGGCAGACCTGCGTTCCAGAATCCTTTCCCATGAACTCTTCTCTGCTTTCAAATGTTGACAGTTGGACATTGCCATCCATATAGGTAATAAAAAGGGAGGGAGAGCAAGATGACTTCTAACCTACTTACAGAGCTAACGTGGATGCCGCTACTGCAGCCAACAAGAATGTCATAACACGGCAAGTAAGTAAGAGAATTAGCTTGGAGGAGTTGCAGAAATCGCTTGGACGAGAGTCCGTCTTTGCAGTACTAGAGATTGAACCTAGGGGCACTCTACCGCTGAGCTACAGCCCTAGCCCTCTTTTTCATTCTATTTTTATTTATTCATGTTTTCGATATTGGGGACTGCACCCAGGGGCAGTCAGCTGTACACACAGCCTTGCTTATTCTTTAGTTTGAAACACAGTCTCACTGATTTGCTGAGCCTGACCTCGAACCTACGATGCTTCTGACTCAGCCTCCTAAGAACTGGACTTACAGGTGTGTGCCACTGTGCTCAACATCCAGCCATATTTTTAAAATCCTATTTTCAGACAGGGTCTCACTAAGTTGTCCAGGCTGAACTCCAACTTGAGACACTCCTGTCTTACCCTCTGAAGTAGCTAGGCCTACCAGGTTCTTGACTAAAATTCTTTTTTTTTTTCTTGACTAAAATTTTAAAGTAGTACTAGCGAGAACCCACAGGTATGGCTTTAAAACAAGAAGAACAGGACAGTACCCCATCCTAAAACAAAACAGTTTTACTTCATTTCCCTTTTTAAAATATAGTTATCATGCTGGGAATAGTGGCACATGCCTGTAATCCTAGTACTTGGGGGGTTGAGGCAGGAGGATTGAAGGTTCAAAGATACCCTCAGCCATTGAGTGAAACTCTCTGCAACCTAGTGTGAGGCCCTGTTTCCAAATAAGAAATAAAATCAGTCTGGGGCTGTAGATCAGAGGTAGAATGCCTCTGGGTTCAATTCCCAGTACAACAAAAAATAGAAATGAAAATATAGTTATTATATAAGACATTTAAGAGCAGTAATAAGAGTTTTTATAAAAATCTAACAAATAATAAGGTTACTATTTAACTGCAAATATTCTCACTTCTATAGAGGCCAGCATTGCCACCTTCTGTATAAGATGAAAACTGCAGCCAGTCGTGGTGGTGTGGTGTGGTGGCGCACACCTGTGCGATCCCAGTATTTGGGGGGCTGAACCCAAAAGGATCGACGACTCGAGGCCAGCCTGAGAAAGTTAGAGACCCCGTTTCAAAAGAAAAGAAAAGAAAAACACATAGGACTAGGGATGTAGCTCAGAGGTAGAACGGCGCCAGGCTCAACCTCCAATAGCAAAACAAAACAAAACAACAACAACAACAACAACAAAAAGATGAAAATTCATTTGTCAAGTAAAAAATGATATCCTTAAATTAAATACAAATTGGAGCAGATGTGGTGGCACACACTTCTAATCCCAGTACTTGGGAGGCTGGGAAGGGAAAATCACAGGTCTGCGGCCAGCTGCAGCTACTTAGTGAGGCCCTCCACAACTTAATGAGACTCTGTTTCAAGATAAAATTTTTTAAAATGTTGAGACTGTTAGCTTGGAGGCAGAATGCCCCTTGGGTTTGATCCCCCAGTATATAAAAAAATAGATTGCCAAGTGCAGCGGTGCAGGCCTCCAATCCCAGTACCAGGGGGGCTGCAGGTTTACCGCCAGCCTCAGTGAATTAAGTAGACCTTTTGCAATTTTTTTTTTTTTGGTACTGGGAACTGAACTAAGGGACATTCAACCTCCAAGCTATACCCCTAGCCCTATTTTATTTTTAGTTCAAAACAGGGTCTTGCTAGATTTTTGAAGGGTTCTCTAAGTTGCTGAGGCTGTTCTTGAACCTGTGATCCTCCTATTCCCAAGTACTGGAATTACAGACATGGGCAACCATGCATGGCTAGACCCTTAGCTATTTGGTAAGACCCTGTTCCAAAATAAAAAATAAAATGATCCGAGTGTGTAGCTTAGCTGTAGAGTGCACCTGTATTCAAACCCGAGTACCAAGAAAAAATAAAAAGAAAAAGCGCTGGGATGTATAGCTGGGAGTTAGAACAACTCGGACTCCTATTGCCAGTGCCTAAGGGAAAAAATTGAAGAGAAATTTGGTGAGTTTTTGTTAATAACATATTATTTGAGATATTTCATTTTCCCCCCTTCATGTGTGCATGTGTGGCCCTGTATTGAGAAACAGGGTCTCAATAGGCTGCCGAGGCTGTCTTCAAACCTGAGATCCTCCTGTCTTAGCCTCTCAGTTTTTGGGAGCACCGGCCTGCTTTTCTTTCTGTGCACATGTGTCTGGTACTGGTTGTACTGGGGATTGGACTCATAGGTGTTCTACCTCTGAGCTACAAATCTAGACATTTTTACTTTTGTATTTTGTGATTGATTAATACTGGGGGCTGAACACAGGGCTATTCTACCACTGAGTAACACCACCAGTCCTTGTGATATTTTTATTTTGAGACAGGGCTCATTAAATTGCAGAAGCTGGACTCAAAGCTGTGATCCTTCTGTCTCAAACTCCCAATTATTGGGATTACAGATAATGTGCCAATATGCCTGGTTATTTTTTTTTAAATTTGAAACAGGGTCTTTCTGAATTGTTTAGGGGCTTGCTAAATTGCTACGGCTGGCCTGGAACCCGTGGTGCTCCTTTCTTATCTTCCTATGTACTGGGATTACTGGCAAGCAGAACTGTGCCTGCCCGGGGGTATTTATTTATTGGTGATACTGAGGATTGAACCCAGGGGCATTCTACCTTCAAGATACACCCCCAGCTCTATTTTATTTTTATTTGCAAACAGGGTCTCACTAACTGGCTGAGGCTGACTTCAAACCTGTGAGCATTCAGTGTCTGACTCCCAAGTACTGGGATTGCAGGCATGCATTACTATGCCCAGTCTGGGTTATTTTTATATACATGGATCATTTTATTTTTGAAACCTTGCAAAGTAGACATAACAAGTGGTATTCGGTTTTATAGATAAGAAAACAAAGATATGGTGTGGTGGTTCCTGCCTGTAATCTCAATACTTCCAAGGCTGAGAAAGGGGGATTGCAAGTTTGAGGCCAGCCTCAGCAATTTATGGAGACTCTGTTTCTAAATAAAAAATAAACAAAAAGGCTGGGGTTGTAGCTCCGAGGTAGAGTGCCCCTGCGTTAAATCCCCATTACTAAACAAACAAAAATCTTCTAAGGATTAAAAAGTTTGGGATTTGTTTATTTGCACATGACTAATTATTGTGCCAGAATTTTTGTTCTTTTTAATATAACATATAAGACTTAGTGAAAAATTTTTTTATGTGTGTGGTACTGGGGATGGAACCCAGGGGCTTTCTACCTCTGGGCTATACTCCCAGACCTTTTTTTTTTTTTGACGGTACTGGGGATGGAACCCAAGGGGCATTCAACCTCCGACCTACATCCCCATCCCTATTTTTTATTCTTTTTTTTGAAACCGGGTCTCACTGAGTTGCAGAGGGCCTCACTAAGTAGCTGAGGCTGTCCGCAAACCGTGATCCCCTGGTCTCAGCCTCCCGAATGCTGGGATTACAAGCTTGCGCCACCACGCCCCGCCCTACTTTTTTGTTTCATTTGGAAATAGGGTCTCACTAAGTTGCTGAGAGCTTCACTGAGTTGCTGAGGCTGGCTCCGGAAACTGTGAGATCCTCTTGTCTCAGCCTCCCAAGTACTGGGATTACTAGTGTGCACCACCACACCTGGTGGCTTTGTGATTTTTTACTGATCTGAAGGAAATAATAGTGAGGAATACTAACAAGAAAAAAAAAACTATATTTCACCTTTCCTTCCTTCTTCTTGTGATGGTAGGGATTGAATCCAAGGGCATTCTACCTCTGAGCTATACCTCCAGCCCTATTTTATTTTATTTTATTTTATTTTATTTTAGTGGTACTGCAGATGGAAACCAGGGACATCCTGCCTCTGAACTATATCCCAAGTCCAATTTTGTTCTTTTATTTTGGAACAGGGCCTCACTAAGTTGCTGGGGCTGGCCAAGAACCTGAGATTCCCTGCATTCCAAGTAATGGGATTACAAGTGTGTGCCAACATGCCTGGCTGTTTATTTGTTTCTTCCTCTCCTCCTCCTCCTCCTCCTCCTCCTCCTCCTCCTCCTCCTCCTCCTCCTTCTTCTTCTCCTCCTCCTCCTCCTCCTTCTTCTTCTCCTCCTCCTCCTCCTCCTCATCCTTCTTCTTCTTCTTCTTCTTCTTCTTCTTCTTCTTCTTCTTCTTCTTCTTCTTAGTATTATTAATTATAATTTTGTAGTGGTACTAGGGATTGAGCCCAGGGGCATTCTACTTTTGATCTACCTGCCCATCCCTATTTTATTTTTTTGAAATAAGGTTTCAGTAGGCTGATGAAAGTCTCACTAGTTGCTGAGGCTACCCTCAAACCTGCGATCCTCCTGTCTCAGCCTCCCAAGCACTCGTATTACAAGCGTGCACCACAATGCTCAGCTTATTATTATTATTAATTTTGAAACATGGTCTCATTAAGTTGCTGAGAGTGTCACTAAACTGCTGAGGCTGATCTCAAACCTGCAATCCTTTTGTCTAAGCCTCCCAAGTACTGGAATTACAAGTGTGCACCACCACACCCAGCTGTTATTTTGAAACAGGGCCTCATTAGCTTGCTAAGAATCTCACTACTTGCTAAGGCTGTCCTTGAACCTGTGAACCTGTGGTCTCAGCCTCCCAAGTACTGGGATTACAGGGGTGCACCACCACATCTGGCTTGGCTTCATGTTTTCTAATGCAATTCACAGAGAAGGTGAAAAGGATTCTAGGTTGGGGCTGATTGACCTTGGACTAACTTTTTATAAATCTTCATCTCTGAAATCACATCCTTGGAACTTGGCCTATCTCACAGGATCAGTGAGAGGCCCAAATGGGATAATGGATAAACACATACTGTGTTAGCAACAAAATGTGCAGTGATTTATGGTCCCAAACCAGTCAGAAGCCAGGAGGGGTGGTGCGCGCCTGTAATCCCAGTATTTGGGAGGATGAGACTGGAGGTTCACAGGCTCCAAGCCAGCCTCAGCAACTTATTGAGGCTCTCAGCAATTTAGTGGGACTTTGTTTCCAAAGAAGAAATAAAACCAGTTTGGGGTATAGCTCTGAGGTAGAATGCTTCTGGGTTCAATCCCCAGGAACACACACATACATACACAAAAAATAGATCACTTGATTATCACAGTGAATTCAACTTGCTACCTTAATTATCTGTTTCCATGTAATTATACAGATTTGTAGTTTCTAGCGATTAAGATATAGATGGTTTTGGGGGGACCATTATTCTGCTCACCACAGGAACTAAGGACAGCATTCACTTCTGGGAGTATGTGGGGATGCTTTCAATGCAAGCCCGAGGGGCTGCAATGCTACCAATTAATTTGGAAAGATTGTAGCGTGCGCGCGCGCGTGTGTGTGTGTGTGTGTGTGTTACTAGGGATTGAACCCAAGTACATTCTACTTCTGAGCTACCGCAACTAGCCTGATGGTAAGGCCTGATTTCAAAATAAAAAAAGGGCTGGGGCATAGCTCAGAGGTAGAATGCAATCCCCAGTACTCAAAGCAAGCAAGCAAACAAACAAACAAACAAACAAGCAGGGGTACAATCTAGTTTTTTGTATCTTGGAGGGAGGGGCAAAACGGCAAGGCTCAGTGGGGTGTGGTGGTCCACACCTGTATTCCCAGTATTTGGGAGGCTGAGTCAGGAGGGTTACAGGTTCCTGACCAGTCTCAGCAATTCAGTGAGCTCTTCTGCAACTTAATGAGACTCTGTTTAAAAAACAATAGGCCTGGGGGTGTAGCTCAGAGGTAGAATGTGCCTGGGTCCAATCCCCAGTACCATAAAACAACAACAAAACTTTAAGGCTCCAGTGGCTGTCCAACTGGGTGGTTTAAAGGTGAGCGGTATTTCCTTGCTGCTTGATACATTTTTTCTTCTTCTGTGTAATATATTTTTTCACCTGGTTTAAAGGTGAGCAATATTTGAAACCTCTGCCGAGGTTAGTTCTCAAGGAAATAATATCAAGACAGTATGAGTGTGGGACAAGGATTGGGGTTGGAGTAAGAATGGAAATTTTGTGTGGCTTTGGGCATGCGAATACAGGGAAAGACAGCTGGGAAGCACACAATTATTGTGCCATTTTCAAGGCAATATAAAGAGCTGCTTTCATGTGTAATGTGGGTGTGGGTGTTAGATGGGGGGAGGATGAATAAGAGCACGGTCATGACTTTCTCCAAGCAGACCTATCAGAACATTCCTGTCCTCCCTGCCCTCCTCTTCCTTCTCTTCCCATTGTACCTACTGAGAGGGAAGGGGCAGTAACACGGGGCCCTTCAAGCCACACTAAAAAGCCAAGGATCCTTGTGTACTTTGCATACGTTATTTAAATATGTTGCCACCGCTGATGACAGATCCTGGAAAGGTTATGTAATCTGGTTGTGAAATGCACAATAAAGAAAGGCCAGGGCTTCCCTGCAGTGGTTTATAAGTTGCATGCCTATCTTGTTTGCCTTCACTCAAAGTTGAATATCAATTTGCCCGTTGAACTTTGGAATTCAGAAAAAAGGAGTACATCGACGGAAAGACAGAAAAGTTTTTTTTTTCCTGGTAAAATCCAAAGAAAGTCACCACCTTCAGCCCAACCTCAGTGACTCCTATAAAGCTATGTTTCCTGAGTTCAGGAAAAAAAAAAACTTTAGCATTAGAAATTTATCATAGCCGGGCGTGGTGGCGCACGCTTGTAATCCCTGCACTTGGGAGGCTGAGACAGGAGGATTGCGCAGGTTCGAAGCCAGCCTCAGCTACTTAGTGAAGCTCTCAGAAACTTAGTGAGACCCTGTTTCCAAATAAAATAGAAAATGGGTCTGGGAGTATAGCCCGGAGGTAGAAAGCCTCTGGGTTCCACCCCCAGTAAGTGCCACCAAAAAAAAAAAAAAGAAATTTATTATAGCTGGGTATGGTGGTGCACCCTTGTAATCCCAGCATTTGGGAGGCTGAGACAGAAGGATTGCAGGTTCGAGGACAGCCTCAGCTACTACTTACTGAGGCTCTCTGCAACTCACTGAGACCCTGTTTCAAAATAAAGAATAAAAAATAGGGATGGGGGTGTCGCTTGGAGGTACGATGCCCCTGGGTTCCATCCTCAGTACACACACCACGCCTGGCTTTAAAAAAAAATTCCAAATAAGGTTGATTTCATGGTTTCTCTCTCTTGTCTGTGTGTCCTGACTGTTGGAAACTTTTCATTTGCAACGTGCTTATCCTGACAACAGGTCAAAACTAATTAAATGAACCAGGCATGGTAGCTCACACCTGTAATCCCAGTACTTGGGAGGCTGAGACAGGAGGACTGCAGTTTCGCAGCCAGCCTCAGCAACTTAGGCCTTCTACAATTTAGTGAGACCCTGTTTCAAAAATAAGATAATAAAATCAGGCTGGAGATATAGCTCAGAGGTAGAATGTCCCTGAGTTCCATCCCTGGTACCACACACACACACACACACACACACACAGACTAGTTAAATGTCCTTCAGTGTGGAAGAACATATTGAGAAATCACAAATCATTGCTCTGTTTACATTTCTATTAAAAACATTAAATATTTGTTTTAAGTCAAAGATTATTACTTTCAGTCACCTCTCATCGAAGGTCGTCTAGCAAAGCCACTTCAAAGTTAGGAGAACACGAGCAATCTGTAGTTTTCCCATTTTGGATTTTATAGTAGGAATCAAAGTTCAGCCAGTCTAATTTGCAGAGACTCCCAACTTGAGTTAATAAAAAACCAATTGTGTGTGTGTGTGGATTTTGTTTTTGTTGGGCAATATTTAATGGCATTGTTGTTTTTTGGCAATTAAGAGTTTGTTATGGAAGATCAAGAGAAGGGTGAGGAAAATAATTAATTGGCTGAGGGAGCTGGATTACTTAGTTCTAAGGCCATAATTTATTAACTTAATGACGTTGGGCAAATCACCTTTCTGATCTGAATTTCACTTGAATTGAGAGAATTGTGAGTGAAAAATCCCAAAATGGAACGATTAGCATCCTGGAGCTGAGCAGGGACTCTGGACTCAGACTGCCTGGGTTCAAATACCACTTCAGTTGGCCACTGCTTTGGTCTGGACCAAGTTACTCAGCCCCTCTGTGTATCAGTTCATCATATATATATATATATATATATATATATATATATATATATATAATTTTTTTTTTTGTGTGTGTGGTGCTGAGGATTGAACCCAGGGCCATTCTACCTCCACGATATACCCCTAGACCTATTTCATTTTTAATTTTTAATTTATTTTTTGCAGAACTGGGTATTCAACACAGGAGCATCCTACCTCCAAGCTACACCCCCAGCCCTATTTTTAATTCTTCATTTTGAAACAAGTCTAAGTTGCAGAGGGCCTCACTAAGTAGCTAAGGCCAGCGGTGAACCTGCGATCCTCCAGTGTCAGTCTCCCAAGTACTCGGATTGCAAGCATGTACCACCACGCCCGGCTTATTTTTAATTTTTTTTTTTTTTTTTTTTGCGGCTCTGGGGATGGAACCCAGGGACATTCTACCTCCGAGCTACACCCCCTGCCCTATTTTTTATTCTTTATTTTGAAACCGGGTCTCACTGAGTTGCAGAGAACCTCACTAAGTAGCTGAGGCTGTCCGCAAACCACGATCCTCCAGGTCTCAGCCTCCCGAATGCTGGGATTACAAGCGTGCGCCACCATGCCTGGCTTATTTTTAATTTTTGAAACCAGTTTTCACTAAGTTGCTGAAGGCCTCACTAAGTTGCTGAGGTTGGCTTCAAACCTGTGAACCTCCTGTTTCAGCCTCCCAAATACTGGGATTACAGGCATATATCATCACGCTTGACTGCTTCACTATCCATAAAATGTGAAAGTAGTATCTATCACGTGAGCTGTTATGATAAATTGAAAATAAACCGAGCATGATAGTGCACACTTGTAATCCAAGTACAAGTTGGGAAAATGAGCATCAAAAAGGAAAAAAAAAAGCCTGTATGAATGACAATCAAAATTAACTGTACTCAACCAGGCGTGGTGGCGCACGCTTGTAATCCCCGCCTTTGGGAGGCTGAGACAGGAGGATTGCACGGGTTCGAAGTCAGCCTCAGCTACTCAGTGAGGCTTCCAGCAACTTAGTGAGACCCTGTTTCCAAATAAAATATAAAAAAAGGTCTGGGAGTATAGACCGGAGGTAGAAAGCCTCTGGGTTCCACCCCCAGTAACACCAAAAAAAAAAAAAAAATTAACTGCACTCACAGAGCTTGCTGCAAATTGCACATAAAATACACATAGGTTGTGTTTGGTAGTGCACACCTATAATCTTAGTACTTGGGAAGCTGAGACAGAAGGATTGCAGGTTCGAGGACAGCATCAGCAATGTAGTGAGACTCAGCATCCTAGCCAGACCCTGTTTCAAAATAAAGTAAAATAGGGCTGGGGCTATTCCTCAGAATGTCTCTGGGTTCAACATCCAATATCACAAAAAATAAAATAAAATATATACATAAATTAGGCGTGGGGGTGCATGCTTGTAATCCCAGTACTTGGGAGGCTGAGACAGGAGGATCTCAGGATCAAGAACAACCTCATCAACTAGAGAGACCCTGTTTCAAATAAAAATAAAAAGTATGGCTGGGGGTGGAGTTCAGGGGTAGAATGACCCCAAGTTCAATCCCTAGAATAAAAAAAATCGATAAATATTTTAAAATAGGACTGGGGTATAGCTTGGAGGTAGAATGCCTCTTAGTTTAATTCTTAGTACCCAAACCCAAAAAGCATATACATATAACCTATATAAAAGTGCCTAAGAACTGGGCATGGTGGTGCATGCTTGTAATCCCAGTATTTGGGAGGCTGAGACAGGAGGATCACAGGTTCACGGCTAACCTCAGCAACTGAGTAATACCCTGTTTCCAAATAAAAAAATAAAACCGGGCTGAGATTGTAGCTCAGAGATAGAATGCCCTTGGGTTCAGTTTGTAGCAACACACACACACACACACACACACACACACACACACACATACACACACATACAAATGCCTAATATGGTGTATAGTAAAGTATATTTATAGTGTGTAGTAACGTCCACTTGTTTTTGCAATATTGGGAATCTAATGCAAGGCTTTGGGCATGCTGGGGGAGTGCTCTGTCACTGAGCTGTTCCTCAGCCTTTAATATTCACTTAAAAAGAAAATCTAAGCCGTCGGGTGTGGTGGCGCACGCTTGTAATCCCCACACTTGGGAGGCTGGGACAGGAGGATGACACAGGTTCGAAGCCAGCCTTAGCTGCTTAGTGAGGCTCTTGGTAACTTAGTGAGACCCTGTTCCCAAATAAAATATAAAATGGGTCTGGGAGTATAGCCCAGAGGTAGAAAGCTTCTGGGTTCCACCCCCAGTACCACAGAAAAAAAAAAGAAAATCTAAGCTGAGTGTTATGGGGCACACCTGGAATGCCAGTACTTGGGAGGCTGAGTGTCGGGAAATATGGGGACAAACATGGCTTGACAGACCAGAACAGGCTTTATTTGGGGTAAACTTTGGGAGGGGGGATGAATGGGAGAGAGTACATGAGAGTTAGGATCTGGCTGCCTTACAGACCAGGGGCATTTTATACGGGGTTAGGATGGATACGGAGAGCAAAGCAATCATGTATTTCTCTGATTGGTGGGTTGATACCAGGCCAGAGTAGGTAAATTTATGGGGCTGGAGACAAGGGGATGGTTAGAGACATTTTTTCTTGACTTTCCTGCCATCCCTGGAGTTCTTTGTCTTGGTCTCCTTTGGCCAGGCCTCACAGTCAGACCTCACCGTGCCCACACCGAGACAGGACAATCATAGGTTTGAGTCTAACCTCGCCAACTTAGTGAGGCCTTGAGCAACTTAGTGAGACCCTATATAAAAATAAAAATAAAACGAGGACAGGGATCTTGCTCAGCGTTCCAATGCCCCTGGGTTCAATCTCCAGTGCAAAAAATAAAAAATTAATGTAATATGTTTTCTTATATTACCCTTCCCTTTCATCCTTTCTTCCCTCCCTCCCTTCCTTCTTCCCTTCCTTCCTCCTTTTTTCCTTCCTCCTTTTTTCCTTCCTTCCTTTTTTCATTTCTTCCTTCCTTTTTTTCCTCTGGTACAGGGAATTGAGTCCAGGGGTAGTCTACCTCTGAGCTACACCCCCAGCCCTATAGTTTTATTTATTTATTTATTTATTTATTCATTCATTCATTCATTCATTCATTGGTACTGGGTATTGAACCCAGGGTATTCTACCTCTGATCTATACTCTCAGCCCTATTTTGTTTTTTATTTTGAAACAGGGTCTCACTAAGTTGCAAAGGCTGACCAAGGTCCTGTAATCCTCTGGTCTCTGCTTCTCAACCACTTGAATGAGAGACATGAGCTGTTTTGCTGGCTTTTTTTTTTAAGTACACAGGGGTGCTCTACTATTGAGCTCTACTCTCTGTTTTTATTTTTTTAATTTTTTAGTACTGGAGATTGAAACGTGGGTCATTCTACCTCCATGCTATACTCCCAGCCCCATTGTTTTAAATTTTGAAACAGGGTTTCACTAGATTGATGAGTCTCACTACTGTTTCAGCTTCCCAAGCATGTATGTATGTATCTATCATCCATCTATCCATCCATCTATCTATCTATCTATCTATCTATCATCATCTATCATCTATTTTCTTTCTTTCTTTCTTTCTTTCTTTCTTTCTTTCTTTCTTCTTTCTTTCTTTCCTCTTTTTTTCTTTCTTTCACTGGAGATTGAACCCAGGGGCAGTCTACCTCTGAGCTACATCCCCACTCCTATTTTTTATTTGGAAACAGGATCTCACTAAGTTGTGGAGGGCTTCACTAGGTGTCCGAGGCTGACCCCAAACCTGTGATCCTCCTGTCTCAGCCTCCCAAGTACTGGGATTACAAGATGCAACACCACGCCCAGCTACCCAGTTTGTTTATTTTGAAACAAGAGTTTTTGTCAGTTACTGAGGCTGGCCTCAAGCCTGTGGATCCTCCTTTCTCAGCCTCCTAAATACTGGGATTACAGGCATGTGCTGCCACATCTGGCAATGGTTTGTATTTTTAATTTTTTTTAGTGTACTGGAGTTTGAACCCTGAGATAGTCTACCTTCAAGCTACACCCCCTGCCCTATTTTTTATTCTTTATTTTGAAACAGGGTCTCACTGAGTTGCAAAGGGCCTCACTAAGTAGCTGAGGCAGTCTTCGAACCCGGATCCTCCTGTCTCAGTGTCCCAAATGCTGGGATTACAAGCGCGCACCACTACGCCCGGCTTTATTCTTATTTGGAAAGAGGGTCTAAATTTCAGAGGTCCTCACTAAGTTCGCTGAAGCTGGCCACAAACATGTGGTCTTCTTGTCTCGGCCTCCATTCCCCTCCTGGGATTACAAGCATGGGCCACCATGCCTGGAATGTTTTAAAAATTTGAAACAGGATCTTGCTAAATTGATGAGGCTGGCCTTGAATATGTGATCCTCCTTTTTGAGCCTCCAAAGTACTCGGCTTATTGGCGTGTACCACCATGCCCAGCTCCTTGTTTTTCTTTTTGCATCCTCATGGGAGAAGGGTAACCCGGGGCTTCTCTACTGTGGGCAGCTTCCTGTTCCCACAGTACATAGCCGCATCTGGCACCCATGTTACCTGGCTTGGTGGCAGAGGGCTTCTCGGGAGACATCTCCCTGTGAACAATTTCCTGGGAATCGTTGAACTTAGATTTTTGTAGCAAGTCACAAAGGGTGAGTCTTTACTGTCAAAGAACAAAATTTTGCCATATGTCATAGTGCACACGTGTAATCCTAGTACTTGGGAAGTGGAGACAGGAGTATTGCGGGTTCAAAGCCAGCCTCAGCAACTTAGTAAGGCTCTCAGCCACTTAGTGAGACCCTGTTTCCAAATTAAAAAATAAACCACATGTGGCAGCACGTGCCCATAATCCTAGTATTTGGGAGGTTCGTAATCTGCCTCAGCAACTTAGTAAGGCCCTCAGTTATTTAGCGAGATACTGTTTTATTTATTTTTTTATTTTTTGGTGGTACTGGGGTTCCTGGAAGCCCTTATACCTCCGGGCTACACTCCCAGACCTATTTTTACATTTTTATTTGGAAACAGGGTCTCCTAAGCCAGCGCGGGCGGCTGGCTTCGAACCTGCGCGATCCTCCTGTCTCCGCCTCCCAAGCGCGGGGATTACAAGCGTGTGCCACCACGCCCGGCGAGATACTGTTTTAAAATGAACAATAAAATAGGGCTGGGAGTGTAGCCTGGAGGTAGACTGCCTCTGGGTTGAATCTCCAGTACCTCAAAATAAATAAATAGAAGTAAATAGATAAACAAATAAATAAGAATGATGTAGGCCAGAGGCAGAAGGCCCTTGGGTTCCACCTCTGGTAACACACATGTATACACACATACCAAAAAAAACAAAACAAAACAAAAAAAAAACACCCAATTTGCTGGGCGTGGGTGGCGCACGTTTATAATCCCAGCATTTGGGAGGCTGACCCGGAGGATCGTGGTTCGCAGACAGCCTCAGCTACTTAGTGAGGCCCTCTGCAACTCAGTGAGACCCGGTTTCAAAATAAAGAATAAAAAATAGGGCTGGGGTGTAACTCGGAGGTCAAATGCCTCTGGATTCCATCCCCAAACCTGCAAACAAACAAACAACAACAACGACAACAACAAACAAAAACAAAATTTCAACAGGTTGAATATTATTTTCTTTTCATTTGGGCATGTGTAGTGGCACATGCCTGTAATCCCACTACTTGGGAGGCTAAGACAGGAGGATTGCAGGTTCAAGGCTAACCTCAGCACCTTACTGAGGCCCTCTGCAACTTAGTGAGACCCAGTTTCAAAATAAAAATAAAATAGGGCTACGGTTATAGTTCAGAGGCCTTGGGTTCAATCCCCAATATTTGAAAAAAATAAAAAATAAAAAAAGCAAAGCAGAAAAATGTAATGTGGCTGTCTGAAAAGAGAATGGAAATGTTGGCTCCAGGAGGTGATAAGAGAGGAGACTCCTAGCGTTGGAGAGGAAAACCTTGTCCAGAGTATTCTGCCCTTTGTCCCACTGTACTTCTCTTTTCCCATAAAAGCCTTCATGCACTGGAGTCCCCCTGCCTTCAGGATTTGAGACAGACAGTGGCCCTGGCTGAACCTGCTTCCTTTCACCAACTTCTGTCCCCGGAGTCTTGGGTTGATCCGAGAGCAGCATGAATCTTTAATTCTGGTAACACTACCACTGAGCTATGTCAGCCTCTGGCTGGAAGATCTTAATTGGCTTTATTTTGCAATTCTAGAAACGGGCAACGTTTGTTTCCATAAAACAGGATGTGGCTGGGCTTGGTGGTACATGCCTGTAATCCCGGTACTTGGGAGGCTGAGACAGGAGGTTCGTGGTTTCGTGGCCCGACTCAGCAATTTAGGGAGACTCTGTTTCCAAAACAAAACAAAACAATAAAACACAAAACAAAACAAAAAAGAGTTGGGACTGTAGCTTGGAGGTAGAATGGGTTTAATCCACAGTACCCAAACTAGTAATTAAGTAAATAAATAAATAAATAAATAAATAAATAAATAAATAAATATACTTGTTACTGGTTGTCCCTCAAGTTCAGAAATATGTCAGTGTGTGTGTGTGTGTGTGTGTGTGTGTGTGTGTGTGTGTGTGTGTTGCTAGGGATTGAACTCAGTGGTGTTCTACCACCAAGTAAAACCCCCGAGCTCTATTTTATTTTTCATTTTCAAACACTTTCACTAAGTTGCTGAGGTTGGCCTCAAACCTGCAATCCTCCTGTTTTAGTCTCCTAAGTAGGATTACTGGCTTGCACCACCACATGCAGCTGCTATTGCAATTCTTATCTCTCATTGAACTGCAAGAGAAAACGAAACCTTCTTAGCAGAAGTGGTGGTTCCAGCAACATCTGGTATATATAAACAGTATCTTGTAGGTGAAAAGCTCGTCAGCAATCTAATACTACATTGATAGAGTGACCCGGCACCTGGAACTCTAAGAATTTATGTCAGCCTAATTCAGCTTTGAGCCATCATTCTAGAGTAATGATTTTTCTTTCCTAGGGATTTTTATTTTGAGGAACTGGGCATTCTACCTCTGAGCTACACCCCCAGCTCTATTTTTTATTCTTTATTTTGAAACAGAGTCTCACTAAGTTGCAGAGAACCTCACTAAAGCAGCTGAGGCTGGCTGAGAACCTGCAATCGTCCTACCTCAGCCTCTCAAATACTGGGATTACAAGCATGGGCCACAATGCTCTGCTCTCCCAGGGATTTTAATTTAGTTTTAATTTTTAATAATTTATTGGCTGATTTGCATAATGGTGTGGGGTTTTGTTTTGTTTTGTTTTTTGTGTGCGTGTGATAATGGGGACTGAACCCAGTCATATTCTACATCCAATTTTATTTTATTTGGTACTAGAGATTGAACCCAAAGGCATTCTTCCCCTAAGCTACACTTCCACGCCAATTTTATTATTTTGAAACAAGATCTCACCAAGTTGCTGAGGGTGACCTGGAATCTGCAATCCTCCGGCCTCAGTCTCCCAACTATTAGAATGCCCCACCAAGTCCCGCTCATAATGGTGTTTTGAGAGAGATTTTGATACCGCGTCTCATGATTTGCTTGAAGCCTTATAACCATTAGGAGCAAAACACTTCCACAAGGATTTCCTCTAGACACACTCTTTTCATCTATAATAATTCACTTTTCACAATATGAATTGGGTTCCCTCTGAGTAACCAACAGATCATAAAAGGGGCATTTGAAGTTTTGCTTAGGCACAGATCCAATTGTAGGCTACAACCATAATTTTCTAAAGCCCTGGAGAGCATTATGTTAAGTGAGATCAGCCAAGCACAGAAGGAGAAGGTACATATGTTTCCTCTAATATGCCCAAACTAGGAAACACAGAGGATACCAGTGGGACTCCAGATAATGGAGGGGAAATCTCAGCAAAGTTTGAATGGAAAGATAGAAGAGGAGGAAGGCTGATCTTGATTAATGAGGGTCTACATCTAAATATGTGTAAAATTATGAATATGACATGGTTAACCTGGACAACCATTGGTGAGAGGGAGGAAGGGAAAACGGGGGCGGGGGGGGGGGAGAGGGCACCAAATACAGTTTAAATGTATACTATTTTTGTTCAATAAAAAATTGTTAAAAGAAAAAAATAAATCTTTTACTCCTGGAAAAAAAATAAAATAAAACAGGAAAAAAATAAAAATCTTAAATGTTATTCTCCTTTGAATAGAACAGAATTTCAGCTACCAAAGTGCATTGATTACTGCACATGATGGTGGCCTATGTAAGGCTGAGATCTACACTTGCTCTCAGCCAAAAGACCGAGAAGCAATAGATCTTCTGACATACATTTTCCTTCAATAGACTTTCCGTTTTTTCAAAATTAGTATTTATGGAGCAGCCAAACCTTTCTGTTAAAAGAGAAATTTAGAATGAAGTATCTTTTCCCATCCTTTCAGCTTTATCCGGAACCATCACTCCTATTCAAAACAGTTCTTGAAACTCTAGCTAGAGAAAGAAGGCAAGAGAAGGAAATCAAAGGGATACAAATAGAGAAAGAAGTGAAATTATTTTTGTTTGCAGATGACATGATCCTATACTTAGAAGATCCAAAAACCTTAACCAGAAGATTTCCAGAACTAATAAAAACATTCAGCTAAGTAGCCAAATACAAAATCAAGTTATAAGAATCAATTGTTTTAGCTGGGCATGGTGACACACACCTGTAACTACAGCATTTGAGAGACTGAAACAGGAAGATTACAGGTTAGAGTTTAGCCTCAGCAACTTAGTGAGACCCTGTTTCAAATTCAAAAATGCAAAGGGATGGGGGTGTAGCTAAGAGATAGAATGCCCTTGGGTTCAATTCCCAGTACTCCCACACACAGAATAGTTTTTCTATGTATTAATCAATAATTCATTAAAAAAAGAAATCTGAGCTGGGCAAGGTGGTACACGCATGTAATACCATTCAGTACTTGGGAGGCTGAGACAGGAAGATCACAGGTTCAAAGCCAGCCTCAATAATTTAGTGAGGCTTTCAGCAACTTAGCAAGACCCTGTATCCAAATAAAAAATTAAAATAGGGATGAGGGTATAGCGTGGAGGTAGAATGCCCCTGTGTACAATCTCCAGTATCAAGAAAAAGAAAGAAAAGAAAGAAATAGAAGAAATCCGGGTATCTATCCAAAAGAATGCAAACCAAACTACCAAACTAATGCATGTGTATCTATGTTCATAGCTGCACAATTCACCATAGCCAAAGTGTGGAACCAGCCAAGATGTCCATCATCAGATGAATGGATTACAAAACTGTGGGACATGCACGATGGAATTTTACTCAGCCATAAAAAAACACAATTATATCATTTTCAGGGAAATGGATGGGTCTTGAGGACATTATGCTAAGCGAGATCAGTCAGTTGCAAAAAGTAAGAAATTGGATGCTTTCCCTAATATGTGAAAGCTAAAGTGAAATGGGTCATAGGAGGAGCTCCAGGTGAAAAAGGAGATCTTATAGAAGAGTAAATCAGGCAACCTTACTGTGGGGATGAGAGGGGGGAAGAAGGAAACTCTTTAAAGCACACGATGTACTTATTCATATAGTAGTCAACCACTAAGCCAAGCATGGGAGGGAGGAGTGGGGAGGGAAAAGGGTGGGGATTGGGTAGGGACTAACTGGGCAATGTGTGCATGTATGTCTACACACGGGTTTTTTTTTTTTATCCCATTATGATGTATGAATACAATGCACCAATAAAAAATTAAAAAATAGTAGCCTAAAAAAACCCTTAGGAATAAATCTAAGCAAGGAGGTAAAATACCTCCACAATGAAACATATAGAACACTGACTAAAACAATTGAAGACCTAAGCATATGAAAAGACCACCCATGTTCTTGGATAGACAAAATGGAAACCGTGTTGATGGCACATAACTGTAATCTCAGTACTTGAGAGGCTGAGATAGAAGGATCACAGGTTCCAGGAGATCTTCAGCACGGAGTGAAACTCATCAACGTAATGAGACCCTGTTTCAAAATAAAAATAAAAATAGGCTGGGGATTGTATTTCAGAGGTAGAATATCTTAAGATTCAATCTCCAGTACCACAAAGCAAAATAAAACAAAAAAACATTATAAAGGTCTAGGGATATAGCTTAGAGATATAATATCCCTGAGTTCAATTTCTAGTACCACAATAAATATAAAAGATAA
This sequence comes from Muscardinus avellanarius, assembly GCF_963383645.1. Taxonomy (NCBI): domain Eukaryota; kingdom Metazoa; phylum Chordata; class Mammalia; order Rodentia; family Gliridae; genus Muscardinus; species Muscardinus avellanarius. The sequence continues at coordinate 24,455,738 of NC_137792.1, read as the reverse complement.
AAAAATAGGTCTGGGGATGTAGCTTGGAGGCAGAATGCCCCTGGATTTAATCAATAGTACCAAAAACAAAGCAAAACAAACAACAGGCATAGTGATGCATACCTATAGTCCCTGTACTTGAGAGGTTGAGGGAGGAGGATCTCAGGATCATGGTCAGCCTCAGCAAAATAGAAAGACCCTGTTTTAAAATATAAAATGAAAGCTGGGTGTGGTGGAACGTACCTGTAATCCCGGTTCTTGGGAGGCTGAGACAGGAGGGTTGCAGGTTTGTGGCCAGCCTCAGCAACTTAGTGAGGCCCTCTGCAATTTAGCTGCTTGCTTTGGTTTCTGTTTCTCTTCCTTGACTAATTTCTTTCTCTTTATGTGTTTTTATTTCTGTTCGTTTTAATTTTTTGGTGTTGAGGGCTGAACCCAAGGGCATTCTACCTCTAAGCCCTATTTTACTTCTTATTTTAAAACAGGGTTTCCCTAAGCATGTAGCTCCATTCTTTTAGTTGGTTGACTCGGGCAGCATGTTCTCCTACAGCACTAAGTTGGTGTCTAGAAGTTAGTACTTACTGTCACTTGGGCCTCTTTCCCCTTAGACTTCAACTTTCTGTTTTCTGGTGGTACTAGAGATTGAACCCAGGGGCATTCTGCTTCTGAGTTACCCTCAGCCCTTTGTATTTTGAAACAGAGTCTCACTAAGTTGCTGAGACTAGCCTCTGAACCTGTCATCATTCCACCTCATGTTCTTTATTTCCTGAGCATCAATAGACCCAGGACTGCTTGTACTTCTGTGTCAACATTTACTTTAAAATCAGCTCTTCAGCTTCTGCCTGCAGGCCATGTTCCCAGGGGGAGGTCCTGAGTCCAAGTGCAGGACACCCATATCTGGGCTAGACATCAGGCTGCCCTCTTCATGGTCTGAAGTTGTTATTATACAAATTGAGGCCTCCTGCCCTCATTTGTCAGTGATCCTATGAGCCTAAGCACCAGGTCAGGCGAAGGCTTGGTCACAGGTCTACAAGGGATGTTAGGTCCTTTCAGGAATGTGTCTCTTCCCTGCATTCCTAAATCATCTTCTTCTTCCCTTATCTCCCCCCTGCCTGCAACTCTAGGTCTCTATGTGCTAACTACAGTGAACAACTGACTAGTTCCTCATTGGGTATCCATTTCCATATCTCCTTGATTTTACAAATCCTGAAATCTTCTTTCACCAAATTTTTTTTGAACCCAGATCCCTGAGCTACACTCCAAACCCAATTTTTTTATTTTGAAACAGGGTCTCACTAAGTTACAGAGGGCCTCACTAGGTAGTTGAGTCTGGCTGCAAACCTGCAATCCTCCTGTCTCAGCCTCCCAACTTCTGGCATTACAAACGTGTGCCACCATGCCTGGTGTCACCAATTTCTACTTGAAGCTTTCTTCTTCTCCTTCTTCTTCTTCTTCTTCTTCTTCTTCTTCTTCTTCTTCTTCTTCTTCTTCTTCTTCTTCTTCTCCTCCTCCTCCTCCTCCTCCTCCTCCTCCTCCTCCTCCTCCTTCTTTTTGTTGGTACTGGGGTTCCTGGAAGCCCTTCTACCTCCGGGCTACACTCCCAGACCTATTTTTTATATTTTTATTTGGAAACAGGGTCTCTTAAGCCAGCGCGGCTGGCTTCAAACCTGCATGATCCTCCTGTCTCCGCCTCCCAAGCAAGCGGATTACAAGCGTGCGCCGCCACGCCTGGCATCATCATCTTCCTCCTCCTCCTCTTCCTTCTCCTCCTCCTCCTCCTCTTCCTCTTCTTTTTCTTCTTCTTTTTTTGTTACTGGGATACTGGGATTGAATTCAGGGGCATTCTACCTTTTTTTTTTTTTTTGGTACTGGGGATTGAACTCAAGGACATTTTACCTCTGAGCTACACCTCCAACCCTATTTTACTTTTATTTGGAAACAGGGTCTTGTTAGCTTAATGAGAGTCTCACTACTTGCTGATCCTTCTGTCTCAGCCTCCCAAGCACAGAGATTACAAGCATGCACCACCACTGCTGGACTGATGAGTTTCACTATTTGCTCAGACTATCCTTGAACCTCTGATTCTCCTGTCTCAGCCTTTCAAGTATTGGGATTACAAACATGTGCCACCATTTTTGGCTGGGATTCTACTTCTGAGCTACACCCAGCCCTATTTTATTTTATTTTGGGGTGTGTGTGTGTGTGTGTGTGTGTGTGTGTGTGTGTGTGTGTTACTGAACCCAGTGGAACTCTACCTCGGAGCTATACCCCCAGCCCTATTTTATTCTTATTTGGAAACAGGTTCTTGGTAGGTTGCTGAGGGTTTTTTTAAGTTGCCAAGGATAGCCTCAAATCTGATCCTTTTGTCTCAGCCTCCCAAGTAGTGGGCTTACAGTAATTTTCCGTGGGCCCACACCCAGCTGAAAATTACTTATGATGTGAATGAGTAAGAGATTGAACAGTAAAGAAGAAATAATGTGGAAGACTAGACAGCATGCAGGAGGTACACGGCAATGTAGGAGCTAATAGCACATAAAAATAACAAGGCGTGCCCTGCTTCTGGAATTGACAAATGACTTCAGAAGACTAAGAAGGGAGACTGCTGAAATCCTTGACTTATTAGCTAATGCACTTTGATGGTCTGTTCAAGGGGAGGAAGCAGAGTTCCTGCAATTGGAATGTGAACTAGTCTGGGCAGTGGGCCAAAAGTATTTATATACTAGTTACTCTTGGGAAGGGCTGCCCTTCATGATCCTGGACTGAGAATATTCTGAGGAAGGAGCTCTAAGATCTTACATCTCTTGAAGGTTTGAGAATGTCTAGACAGACATCAAGCTATGCTCTATGTGTGTGTATTTACAGTAAAGAATGAGGCACTTAGTATATTTAGTGCATACATAATGGAAAAAGTCTTAGCATTAATCTGAGAAGCCAGCTAGGCATGGTGGTGCATGGCTATAATTTCAGTACTTCGGCAGCTGAGATAGGAGGATCACAGATTAGAGGCTAGCCTCAGCAATTTAGTGAGACCCCGTTTCAAAACAAAATATTACGTGGGATATGGTGGCTCATGCTTGTAATCCCAGTACTTTGGGAGGCTGAGGAAGGTCATGTGTTTGAAAACAATCTCAGCAAGTAGTGAAACTCTCATCAACCTAGTGAGACACTGTTTAAAAATAAAAAATTAAATAGGGCTGAGGGTATAGCTCAGAGGTAGAATGCCCCTGGGTTCAACCACCAATATCAAAAAATAAAATTAAAAGGGCTGCTGGTATAGTTCAGAGGTAGAATATCTCTGAGTTCAATCCCCAGTACCAACCAACCAAACAAACAAAAAATTGAGAAGCCATTAGGAAGATATGTATAGGTGCAATTCTGTGAATAGTCCTTTCCTACTTTGCCTTGCTTTCTTCTTGTTACTTGAATTTTCATAATTTTGTCTTTTTATCAGACAAATTTCCAATAATCTTATTGTTTATTTCATTTTATCATAATTTTTGGAGGTCTGGCATAATGGCCCATGCCTGTCATCCCAGTACTTGGGAGGCTGAAGCAGGAAGATCTCAGGTTTGAGGCCAGCCTCAGGAAGATAGTGAGACTCTCAGCAAACAAACAAACAAACAGACAGACAAACAAACAGACAAACAAACAAACAAACAAACAAACAAACATAAGCTGGGCATAGTGGTGCACACTTGTAATCCCAGTACTTGGGAGGCTGAGACAGGAGGATTTCAAGTTGGCAGCCAGCCTCAGCTCCTTAGTGAGGCCCTCCACAACTTAGTGAGACCCTGTTTCAAAATAAAGAATTAAAAAGAGGGCTAGTGCGTGTATCTCGGTGGTAGAATGCCCCTGGGTTCTATCCCCGACACCTAAACAACAACAACAAAGAGGAAAGTGGCTGAATTTAGCAAGAACTTGTTTCAAAAAAAAAACATTAGAAAGGGCTGGGGTGTAGATTCAAAGTAGAACCCCCTGGAATTCAAGAAAGAAAAGGAAAAAAAAAAGAAGAAAGGAAGGAGAGAGAAGGAAAAAAAAGAAAGAAGAAAAGAAAAAGAAGAGAAAAGAGAAGAAACAAGCTTTCACTAAGTTGCCTCAAGCTAGCCTGAAATCTGTGATCCTCTTCTCCAACGGAGGAAGCACAGAGATGTGTCCTCTGTTGGTTGTTATGGCCTCCCCTTTTTTTGGTCCTGGGTGTTTTGTTTTGTTTTGTTTTGTTTTGTTTTGTTTTGTTTTGTTTTTGGTGGTACTGGGGGTGGAACCCAGAGGCTTTCTACCTCCGGTCTATACTCCCAGACCCATTTTATATTTTATTTGGAAACAGGGTCTCACTAAGTTGCTGAGAGCCTCACTAAGTAGCTGAGGCTGGCTTTGAACCTGTGCCATCCTCCTGTCTCAGCCTCCCAAGCGCGGGGATTACAAGCGTGCAATCCCGGCCTGTGGTTCTGGAGTTTGAACCCAAGGCCTCAGGAGTGCTAGGCAAGCAATCTACCAGTGACCTGAACCCTAGCCCTTTATCATTTATTTATTTATTTATGTATTTATTTGTTGAATGATACTGGGGATTGAACCCGGGGCATTCTACCTTTGAGCTACACCCCCAGTCCTATTTGATTTTGTTATTTTGAAACAGGTTCTCATGAAGGTGCCGAGGATCTTGCTAAGTTGCTGAGGCTGGCTGTGAACCTGCGATCCTTCTGTCTTGGCCCTCACAAGTACAGGGATTATGAGTGTATGTCACTTTGCCCAGCTTGTTTTATTTTATTTATAATTTTATTATTGCAGTATGATTATATGTTGTAGTGAAATTCAAAGTGGTACATTCATAGATGCACCCCCCCCACACTTTCTGTACATGCTAGTCAGTTTGGTGATGATACCTGAATATCTGGATATAATATTTATTTATTGGTACTGGGCATTGAACTGAGGACCATTCTACCTCTGGCCTATACTCTAGACCTCTTATTATTATTATATATTATTATATATTATTATGATTATCATTATTATTATTATATTGTGGTACTGGAAATGAAATACAGTGGGCATTTTACCTCTAAGTTACAACTCAGTCCTATTTTATTTATTATTATTATTATTATTATTATTATTATTATTATTATTATTATTTTGGTGTACTGGGGTTCCTGGAAACCCTTCCACCTCCGGGCTACACTCCCAGACCTATTTTCTATTTATATTTGGAAACAGGGTCTCCTAAGCCAGCGCGCGCGGCTGGCTTCGAACCTGCGCGATCCTCCTGTCTCCGCCTCCCAAGCGCGGGGATGACAAGCGTGCGCCACCACGCCCGGCTGCCTATTCCTTATTTTGAAATAAGGTCTTGCTAGGTTGATGGGAGTCTCGCTACTTGCTCAGGCTGTGCTCAAACCTATGATTCTCCCGTCTCAGCTTCCCAAGTACTGGGATTACAAGTGTGCACCACCATGCCTGGCTTTATTATTATTTATTTTTATTTTTATGTGGTACTGGGGAGTGAACCTAAGGACATTCTAATTCTGAGCTACACCCCAGCCCTATTTTACTTTTTAAATATTTATTTTTGTGCTTTTATTAGTATATTATAATGTCACATCATAATGTAAATTATGTTGACAATGACCTACATGCACACACTCTTAGTGTCCCCCACCTCCCCATTTCCCTCCCTCCCAGTACAGAGTACCCAGATTGACGTGGGTATAAATTCACATGTATACACATAGTCTATAGTAGTATTTCTTTTTGTGTGTGTGTGGTACTAGGGGTGGAACCCAGGGCCTTTTCTACCTCCGTGCCATACCCCAAGGCATATTTTATACTTTATTTGGAAACAGGGTCTCGCTAAGTTGCTGAGAGCCTCACTAAGTAGCTGAGGCTGGCTTCGAACCTGCGTGATCCTCCTGTCTCAGCCTCTCAAGTACTGGGATTACAAGCGTGCGCCACTATGTCCGGCATTTCTATTAATAAACCTAAGTGTTCTTCCACCTCTGCCCTATATCTCCTCCCTGGCTTCCCTGAGGTTTGTCCTCATCAACTGGAGTCTCTCCTGTATCTCAATTACTCCCTATCCTGCATATATTAAAGAAAATATATAACCCTTTACTCTCTGTAATTGGCTGGTCTCACTTAACAATGTTCTCTAGGTCCTTCCATCGTTTTGCAAATGACATAATTTTAATTTCCTTTATTGCTGAGTAGAATTCCATTGTGTGTATTTCCCGTAATTTTGTAATCCATCTGTTGATGGGCACCTAGGTTGATTGCATAGTTTGGCTATTGTGAATTGTGCTGCTCTGAACATGGGAATGCATACATTACTGTAGTTCTCTGGTTTCAATTCCTTTGGAAAGATACCTAGTAGTGGTATGGCCAGAAGCACTCTCTACTCTGATCTTCATAGTGGCTGCACTAGTTTGCAATCCCAACAATGTAAAACAGTACCTATTTCCCCAGAGCCTCTCCAACATTCATTGTTATTTTATTTCTTGATGATTGCCACTCTGACTGGGGTTAGATGGACTCTCAGTGTAGTTTTGATTTGCATCTCCCCGATTGCTAATGATGTTGAACATTTTTTCATGTATCTATGGGGCATTTGTATATCCTTGATTAGGTTACTTGTTTTTCTAGTGTAAAGTTTTAAGTTCTTTGTATATTCTAGATATTAGATATTGTCAGAGGGATAGCTGGTAAAGAGCTTTTCCCATTCTGTAAGCTTTCTCTTTAGACTCTTGATGATTTCCTTTGATGAGCAGAAACTTTAGTTTGATGCCATCCCACTTGTTAATTTTTTTTATTTTTACTTCCTGAGATTTGGGGGTCTTGTTGAGGAAGTTTCTACCTGTGCCTATATGTTGGTGTGTTAAACTTATGCCCTCTTCTAAAAGCTTCATCGACTCTGGTCTAACTACCAGGTCTTTGATCCATCTCCAGTTGATTTCTGTGCATGGTGAGAGGTAAGGGTTTAGTTCTTTTATTTTGAAACAAGTTCTTGCTAGTTGGTGAGAGTCTCGTTACATGCTAAGGCTGTCCTTCAACCTGCGATCCTCCTGTAGCAACCTCTCAAGTACTGAGATTACAGGCATGCACCACCACACCCCTCTATTTTTTATTTTAAAACCGGGTCTCACTTAAGTTGTGGAGGGTCTTACTAAGTTGCAGAGGCTGGCCCTAAACTTGTGATCCCCCTGTCTCAGCCTCCCAAGTGCTGGGTAAGATAACGAATTCTTGTGGTGGTAAATGGCAAAGAAAATTGTTCCGCTGTTAAAGTCATGATAGTTCCAGACCCTGGTGTTGGCCAGGAACAGGTGTGCTCTTGGGTGGGTGTCAGGCATATGCTCACTGACACAGACCACATCATTTTCCCAGCTGCAAGTTTGGTCACCGCATCTGATCTCAAAAATCTAAAAATGTAAGCTGGGCGTGGTGGTGTACGCTTGTAATCCCAGCATTTGGGAGGCTGAGACAGGAGAATTGAGGTTTGCGGACAGCTGTTTCAAAATAAAGAATAAAAAATAGAGCTGGGCGGGGGGTGTAGCTTGGAGGTCGAATGCCCATGGGTTCCATCCCCAGTACCACAAATAAATAAAAATAAATAAATAAATCTAAAAAATTTAACCTGAGCCAGGCCTCCTATATGACTCTATTCTTAGTGATTCCTGTGAATTAAGTTCTTGCTTAAATTTCCACACATTTAATAAGGTTTATCCACATGTGGTTTGCCTCTCCTTGAGGAAATGAAACAACCCCAAAACTTTTAATCGTATGACATCTTAGACGCAAATAGGCCAAACTGTTTGTTTCAAGCCTTTAATTAGTTCTTTTATTCACATTATAAGTATGCCAATTATATTTCATATTTAGAATTTTTCATTATTGTTTTTACTTACAGTATGTTTTAGGAAAATGATTATAAAACCAGTCCTTTTGAGTTAAAATATTAGCTCCATAGTTATTCACTATGTTACTTAGTTATTAGTTATTATTTTGTCATTGTGAAATCTATATAGCCTCTCAGAGTCTCCATTTCCTTGTGTCTAAAATAGGAATAAACCAAGGATGGTGGGGCACACCTGCAATTCCAATATTTGAGAGGCTGATACAGGAGGATTGCAGGTTTGAGGCTAGCCTCAGCAACTTAGCAAGGCCCCTCAACAACTCAGTGAGACCCTGTTTCAAAATAAAAAATAAAGCTGGGCATAGTGGTGCAGGCTTGTAATACCAGTATTTGGGAGGCTGAGACAGGAGGATTGCAGGTTCAAGGCCAGCCTCAGCTACTTAATGAGACCCCCCCTGCAACTTAGACCCTGCTTCAAAATAAAAAATAGGACTGGGGGTGTAGCTCAGAGGTAGATTGCCCCTGCATTCAATCCTTGGTACTGAAGATATAAATAAATAAATTAAATTAAATTAATTAAATTAAAATTAAAATAGGGCCAGGGGTATAGTTTGGAGTGGAATGCCTATGGGCTCAATCCCCACTACCACAAACTAAGTAACTAAATAAATAAATAAGGAATCATATGGGTGCCCAGCTTTTCAGAGGATTAAATAAACTAATATGTTGGAAGTTTTGAGAATACTTTCCAGTGTATAAGTGCTCATTATATCTTATCATTTGTTGTTGTTGTTGTTGCTGTTGTTGTTGTTATTATTATTATTATTATTATTATTATTATTATTATTATTATTGAAGTTCTGGTGACTGAACCTAGGGCCTCATGAATTCTAGGCAAGTGTTCTACCACTGAGCTACATCTCCCAACATTTAAAAAAAATTTTATTTGGAGACAAGGTCTCACTAAATTGCCTGGGCTGATCTCAAACTTACCTCCTGAGTATTGTCCCAGCACCACTCAGTAGTTATTAAATCTCAAATGGTTGCCTGGCACAGTGGCTCATGCCTGTAATCCCAGTACTTGGGAGACTTAGGAGGATCACAGGTTCGAGGGCAGCCTTAGCAACCTCGTGAGGTACCCTCAAATTTAGGGAGACCTTGTTTCCAAATAAAAAATAAAATAGGGCCAGTGGTGTAGCTCAGGGGTGGAATTCCCCTGGGTTCAATCTCAAGTACAAAAATAAAAAAATAAAAATAATAAGAAACCAAAAAGACCGCACAATGGTTCAATAGTGCAGATGCAAAACAATAAACATAGATTCATGAAGATTTGGGTTTTTACAATTTTTTTTGGTGGTACTGGGAACTGAATCTGGAGGCATTCTACCCTCAAGCCACACCCCCAGCTCTATTTTGTTTTTGAAATAGGGTCTCACCAGGTTGATTAAGAGTCTCACTACTTGCTGAGGCTGTCCTCGAACCTGCGACCCTTCCTGTCTCAGCCTCCCAAGTCCTGGGATTACAGGTGTGTGCTACAACGACTGGCTTGAAGACTTGGATTTAAATCCTGGTTCTGGTCAGTCATGGGGGCTGCAATTCCAGTACTTGAGAGGGTGAGAAAGAAGGATTGGAAGTTTGAGGCCAGCCTCAGCAATTTAGGTAGAGAGACTCCAGATAATGGAGGGGAAACCTCAGTGAAGCCAGGAAGGAAGGGTAGGAAAGGAAGAAGGCTGAGGTTTATTAATGAAAAAGCTACATTAGACTATGTGTATACATGTGAGTATAACATTGTTAACCTGGACACTCAGTATTGGGAGGGAGAAGGGGAAGCGGTGGGGGTCATCAAGTACTATGTGAATGGATGCCATTGTCAACACGATCCACATTATTATTTTTGTGTGTGTGTGGTACTAGGGGTAGAACCCAGAGGCTTTCTACCTCCGGGCTATACTCCCAGACCTTTTATATTTTATTTGGAAACAGGGTCTCACTAAGTTGCTGAGAGCCTCACTAAGTAGCTGAGGCTGGCTTCGAACCTGTGTGATCCTCCTGTCTCAGCCTCCCAAGCGCGGAGATTACAAGCGTGCGCCACCACGCCCGGCTAACATGATCCACATTATGATGTGAGACTTTAGTGCACCAATAAAAATAAAAAAGAAACTTAGTAAGACTCTTCCAAACTAAAAAATTAAACAGAATAGGGCTAGGGATATAGCTCAGAGGTAAGATGTCTCTGGGTTCAACCGCCATTACCAAAATCAATCCATCCATCCATCCATCCATCCATCCATCCATCCATCCATCCATCCATCCATCTTGGTCCTTGTTGATCTTAGAAAATTGTTAAACTGTTCATCTCCTTAATTTTAATGGGCAGCTAGTGAAGGGGCTAGTTGTTAAGATATTACTCAACTAAATTCAGCCTACAAAAATTTGTAGTGTTATGGTATATATCTAATATTTTAACCCAACAGGACCAGTTTTATAACTGTGTATGCCTTAAAACTTTCCCTGGAGCTGGGTATAGTGGCACATGTCTGTAATTCCAGTACTGGGAAGGCTGCCACAGGAGAATCGGAGGTTTGAGGCCAGCCTCAGCAACTTTGTGAAACCGTGTTTCAAAATAAAAATTAAAAAAAAAATAAAAATAGGTCTAGAGTTAGAGTTAGTACTGGGTTAATCTCCAGTACGAAAACCAAAATGTTCCCTGGACCACCACTATATATATATATATATATATATATATATATATATATATATATATATATATATTTTTTTTTTTTTTTTTTTTTTTTTTTTTCTTTTCAGTATCGGGGATGGAACCCCGGGACATTGTACCTCTGAACTATACCCCAGTTCTATTTTTTTAGTCTATTTTTGAAACAGGGTCTTACTGAGTTGCGGAGGGCCTCACTAAATAGCTGAGGCTGTCTGCGAACTGCGATCCTCCGCTCTCAGCTTCCTGAGTGCTGGGATTACAAGCGTGCGCCACCACGCCCGTCAGGGCCACTACTTTTGAATGTGAAATTTTGTTTAAAAAATGACTTTAAAACATAAACAGAGCAGTTCATTGTTCTATAAGGTACTGCTCCTGCGTGGAGGGATTCTTCTCAAGTTTCACAGCATTTCACGGAAGATGTATGAATTTCACTTGGATGAATGAATTCTGGTTTTTTTTTCTTTTGTAAAATGTTTATTTTCAGTACGTTAAATTGACTCATAAAAACATTCTAAAAATGTACAATTTTTACTTTTTAACAAAGTATAATAAAACATAAAAACCCCAAAGCAATAATTGACATTTACAATTCAAAATCAAATTAGCAGAATATTGAGAATGAATTCTGTGTCTGAGTCCTTAGCTCAAGTGTTCAGAGGGACTCACGGCAGAGGATTAACAAGAACTAGTTTTTCTTGATTTGATCATCTTGTACTTAGGATAAAAGCTTTGTAAATACAGTATCATTTCCTGATGAGTTATAAAAAAGCAAATAGCTACAAGGAAGGGTGCAAACGGATCACCTTGGAATGCAACTAGAAAGTGCTTTATGGGAATCATACTGGAGAAGTGAAACTTGCCTAGAGAATGCACCCTGAAATTCTGACTTTTTCTCTCATGGTAAAACAGGAAGAAGGCACTGTCATTATTAAATACTGATTTCCTGTCTGCCGTACTACAGTCATTTTTTTTTTTTGTACTAGTTAGAGATATATAGAAGTGACTCAACTACAAATTCTCTGGAGGATAACAATAGGACCTGGTAGTGTGTGTGTGTGTGTGTGTGTGTGTGTGTGTGTGTGTGTGTGTATGGTACTGGGGATGGAACCCAGGGGCTTTCTACTTTCGGCCTACACTCCTACACCTATTTTATATTTTATTTGGAAACAGGGTCTCACTAAGTTGCTGAGGCTGGCTTTGAACCTGCGTGATCTTCCTGACTCAACTTCCCAAGTGCTGTGTTTACAAGCATTCATCACCACGCCCAGCAAGACCTAGTAGTTTTTATGTAATAAATGCCCAATACTTGAATCACAATAAATGTTCAATATTTTCTAGCTTGAATCCAATAGTGTTCAAGTTTAGATCTTAATGTTAAAAAAGTACAGGAAGAGCCGGGTGTGGTAGAGCATTCCTGTAATCCTGGCTCAGATAGGAGAATCCTAGGTTCAAAGCCAGTCTTAGTGAGGAGGTAGAAAGGAAATAGGCAAGCTGGGCGTGGTGGCTCATGCTTGTAATCCCAGCATTTGGGAGGCTGAGACCTGAGGATCAGGGTTCGCGGACAGCCTCAGCTACTTAGGCCCTCCGCAACTCAGTGAGACCCGGTTTCAAAATAAAGAATGAAAAATTGGGCAGGGGGTGTAGCTCGGAGGTCAAATGCCCCTGGGTTCCATCCCCAGACCTGCAAAAAAAAAAAAAAAAAAAAAAAAAAGAAAGGAAATAGCAGATAGGGAAAAGGCCTCAGTAGAAAAAAGTTAATTTCCTGAGTTTCCTGAGGGGCGACAAAGACAAATGCCTGAAACTCCAAAGGCTCAGAGATAAGAGGGCCAGAGCTTCACAAAGCCATCTGTTTACTAATCAACAAACCCACCAGAGCAAGTCTGGCATTCCTGAAAGGAGACCCTTCAAAGGACTTGCAAATACCCTATGCAAATTCTCCTTGGAATCCCAAAGTCACCCTAACTGAAAGCAGACTTGTAAGTGGTCAGGCCTTTGCCAGGCAAAAAGGAGGACTTTCCCTCTTGGGACCCCCTCCCCTTTTGGGGAGCTGCTCTCTCTCTCTCGCAGGTCGTGTTGGCCCCGAGAGAAGGCAGAGTGCATCTGAGGGCACGTGGCTCGGGCGACTCTTAAGTAGTGACCTGAAGGCCTCTGCTGGACATCATGGCTGACCAGGCCCCTAGGGGTGACCTGCATCTCTTTTCTGGCAGATCGCGTGGACTCTGGGAGAAAGTAGTTTGCAACTGACGGGCACTTGGCTCGGGTGACACTCGGGTAGTGACCCTGAAGGCAGCTACTGGACCCCGGAGTTCCGACCACCCCTATGGGGTGTTCGGCCACTTCTCTCTATTCCCTTCTGGCAGATCGCGTGGACTCTGGAAGAAAGCAGCCTGCACCTGAAGGCAATTCGGCTTGGGCTACTCTCAAGTATTGTCCTGAAGGCAGCTGCTGGACCCAGAGTTCCAGCCCCTTTGGGGGTGTTCAGCCACTCTCCCCCCATTCCCTGCTGCTTCCAATAAACCTTTTACTCCCCTTCCAGAGGTCTGCGGGTGTCATTCTTCATTCACCGTTCGCCGGGTTTCCTCTCAAGAATGCCCCGTTTCATTAGCAATTTAGTGAGGCCTTCCACAACAGTGAGACACTGCTTCCCAGTTAAAAAAAATTTAAAATAAAATCAGGGCTGGGAGTATAGCACAGGGGATTGAACCCAGAGGTATTCTACCACCACGCTACCTGTCAGCCTTATTTATTTATTTATTTATTTATTTATTTATTTATTTATTTATTTGGGATATTAAACCCAGGAAAATTTGAGCTACACCCCAGTCCTATTTTATTTTTATTTTCAAACAGGGTCTTGATAGGTTGATGAGAGTGTCACTGATTGCTGAGGCTATCCCTGAATTTATGTGATAAGTAAAATAAAAAATTAAATGCGAGTAAAATAAAAATAAGTGAGTACGGCGGAGTGTGAAAAACACGAGAGAGGTCCGGTACACATGGCAAGTAAAGTTTTAATGGCACGGCTCTCCCGGGGATCAGGGCGAGGCACCGTGGGGCCCGCGCGCCTGTCCGAAGCTTGAGGACGCGGGCTCTCCTTTTCAAGGTATGCATCTCGCGAGATGAGGGTTTACTCGCGGGAACGCCCAATTCTCGCGGGGGTTTCAGCCCCTCCCTTGCCCTGCAGAGGTCATGTGACACAAAGTCACATGAGTGCAGGACCCAACTTAACATTCCGGCCTTTAGATGGTAGGGATAATGGATGACGATTGGACCCTCTAGCTTCTTCCTGCTGTCAAGGGGCGTCGTCAGGGGCCCCAGGCCGGGAGGAGTTGGGAGTCCAGTCCCCCAGAAGGGGGTGCAGGTGGGTGCATAGCTGCAGTGCGAATTGGAGGTTACCCTGGACAGCTTAGTGATGTGCGCTTGAGGAGGCTTGAACAGGCAAGGGCTATTAAAGAAAAAAACAAATCATGAGATTGAGCAGGCGACCAAAAAGGAGACTGGCTTACTCAGTACCTGGAGAGCTACCCTGAGCTGGCAAAGAGGATGGAGGTTGAGGGATCCAGGAGCCATCAGTCTTCAGCCAGGCTGAGTAGGGCCAGCGGCGGGGCCTGGTCTGGAAAGGTGCTCCCCCTGTGTTGAGGCACCTGGGGCTCACCCTTTTCCAAGGGCACTGTTCCAGTGGCCCTCCTGGCCGCACGCCGGGCACAGTCTGATTGGTGGGCGTGGCTTCGCCCCACTTCAGGCAGGCTCCTGGAGGTAGTTGTCGTTGCAGTCCTCCACACCTAGGTGGCGCTCCAGGGGGCTGAGCCGCCACCGCCAGCCGAAGGGCAGCTACCAGGGATCTGCTTTTTGGCAAAGTCGGAGTGTATGCTCCATTTCCGCCTGTTTCTCTCTGGAATTAAAACTTAGATGCTATGTTAAGGTTCTGTCAGCTGCGACGGACCTATACTCACAAAGAGCACGTCCCGAGACGGGTGTCCAGCAAGAATGGCAACGCGGACTCCGCACGGGCAGACAGAGAGTGTCGCCCCAGCCCCGGCCTGTCGTTTCCCGCAGCACCTAGGGCGCGCCCGAGCGGGCCACCCAGCAAAATTGCAGTCTGGCGCAGGCCAAGATGGTGACTGTGACATCACCAGGCAGTGACTATGCGCCATCACAAAATGGCAGCTGGCAGGAAAATAAATGGAAGCTGATGGGGGAGAGCATTTGGAGGGATACCAGACCGCTTATAAAAGTTCCTAACTATTCCTGGGCCACCGCAACCTATTTCCCAACTCGTATCAAGGCAGACAGGCTCTCAGGGCATCTGCTAGTATAAAGGTTCGACTCCCCATAATTGGTTCGCGGGCGGAAACGAAGAACAGGAAATGGGCGTCCCCGATTTCCCTGCTCAATCGTTCGGAAACAGAGGTTAAGAGATAGGGAAGAACGTCTTCATTCCTTCTCAAAACCGGAGGATGACCTGGTCATCCGCAGCGTGGTCCCAGTGGACCGGGGGACAATGGGTCACCAAGCGCTTGGATTTTTAGGTCCCAGTGGACCGGAAGACCCAAGTCCGGAACCCGCTAACCAAGGGAAGGAGGCAGTTTACCGGAGTATAGTGATGTCGGCCAGCGCTGGCTGTGACAGAAGTGCTGAGAAGTTGCTGGGGGCGCGGTGGAGCCAGGGCGCGCGGATGCCGGTGGCTGGTGTGGACGGCACTGGCGGCTGGCGCAAGTGGGATCAGTGGGGGTGCGCAGGCGGCATGGCTTGCCGGGCCCGCGGCGTGGAGACAAAATGGCTTCCAGGCACGCGCCAGACGCTGAGGCTGGGCCCCAAGGAGCACCGCCAGTGAGCCTGGCTCGGGGCGGGTGGGGCAAACCGGCCAGAGGTCCCGGCGGTGACCGGAGAACCAAGCTGGAACGGTGCTTTAGGAGGTCCAAGCGGCAGGCAGAGGTCCTGGCCCGCGCAGGCAGTTGGCAGGCAGAGCAAGTGCCAAGCTGCCTGGCTCGGGCCGGAAAGATGGCCGCCGACTCCTAGGATTGGTCAGGAGTGGAAAGTGGGAGGGATTAAAGGTTGTGAGGCCTCCAGTGAGGCCATGAGGTGGGAGGGGTTAAAGATGGCGAGGCCTCCAGTGAGGCCATGAGGTGGGAGGGGTTAAGGATGGCGAGGCCTCCAGTGAGGCCATGAGGTGGGAGGGGTTAAAGATGGCGAGGCCTCCAGTGAGGCCATGAGGTGGGAGGGGTTAAGGATGGCAAGGCCTCCAGTGAGGCCATGAGGTGGGAGGGGTTAAGGATGGCAAGGCCTCCAGTGAGGCCATGAGGTGGGAGGGGTTAAGGATGGCAAGGCCTCCAGTGAGGCCATGAGGTGGGAGGGGTTAAGGATGGCGAGGCCTCCAGTGAGGCCATGAGGTGGGAGGGGTTAAAGATGGCGAGGCCTCCAGTGAGGCCATGAGGTGGGAGGGGTTAAGGATGGTGGGGCCAAGATGGCGGCCCCCCAGTGATTCCACGTGTCCAAGATGGCGGGCCAAAGCTGGCGACCCCCCCCCCCAGTAATTCCATGTGGCTGCTTACCGGAATGGCCAGGCCCAGGCAGCAGGGGTGGGCAGGCACAGGGTGAAGGGCGCCAGGGCGCGAGTCCGAGTGGAGGAACCAGCTGGAGCGCGGGCTGGACTTGGCGGGCCGGGGGCTGTTTAGCAGAGTGGCGGCCGCCTAGATGGAGGAGGCAGACGGCCCCGGCAGGCG
Organism: Muscardinus avellanarius; assembly: GCF_963383645.1. Classification (NCBI taxonomy): domain Eukaryota; kingdom Metazoa; phylum Chordata; class Mammalia; order Rodentia; family Gliridae; genus Muscardinus; species Muscardinus avellanarius. Next base: position 24,439,480 of record NC_137792.1, on the reverse strand, counting down.
GGTCTAAGCAACGCCAGGCGCGGAGAAGACATAGGCGCGCGGTGTGGCGCAGTCCGCGGGCGGCGCGGTCCCATTTCAGCGGCGGGCGGCGTGGGCAGGCGGGAACGGCGGTTTTAGGAGGTCCAAGCGGCAGGCAGAGGTCCTGGCCCGTGCAGGAGGTCAGCAAGTAGAACAGGTGCCAGCATCACCCAAGGAGCCTGGCTCCGGGAGGGTGGAACTAGCAGCCTGGCGGCCGGTGGAGCCTGCACGCCCCGGCGGTGGTGGCCGCGGAAGATGGCCGCCGGCGCTCCGGAAGAGAGCACGTGGGCAGGAAAAGATGGCCACTGGCTCTCAGCAGAGCGCAGGGCTGGAATGATGGCCGCAGACTCTCAGCAGAGTGCGGGGCCGAAAAGATGGCCGCGGGCTCTCAGCAGAGCTCGGGGCTGGAAAGATGGCCACCGGCTCTCAGCAGAGCTCGGGGCCGAAAAGATGGCCGCGAGCTCTCAGCAGAGCTCGTGGCTGGAAAGATGGCCGCGAGCTCTCAGCAGAGCCCGGGACGGGAAGAAGGCCGCCGGCTCTCCCGGAGAGCGCGGGGCTGGAAAGACGGCCGTGAGCTCTCAGCAGAGCTCGGGGCTGGAAAGATGGCCGCGGACTCTCAGCAGAGCCCGGGGCGGGAAGAAGGCCGCCGGCTCTCCCGGAGAGCGCGGGGCTGGGGAAGAAGGCTTACGGGTCCGGGCAGGCATGGGGCGGCAGCGGTGGGAGCAACGCCTGCAAGCGGAGCGCTGGTGTGGGACCTCGCAGTCGAGCTGCTGGCAGGTCGGAGAGTCCGGGGCTCAAAAAGAGAGTAAAAATAAAAAGAGAAAAAAGGAAAAAAACGAAAAAAAAAAGAAAAAATGGGGAGGGACCCAAGAGTTCTCCCGGTTCGGCACCAAATGATAAGTAAAATAAAAAATTAAATGCGAGTAAAATAAAAATAAGTGAGTACGGCGGAGTGTGAAAAACACGAGAGAGGTCCGGTACACATGGCAAGTAAAGTTTTAATGGCACGGCTCTCCCGGGGATCAGGGCGAGGCACCGTGGGGCCCGCGCGCCTGTCCGAAGCTTGAGGACGCGGGCTCTCCTTTTCAAGGTATGCATCTCGCGAGATGAGGGTTTACTCGCGGGAACGCCCAATTCTCGCGGGGGTTTCAGCCCCTCCCTTGCCCTGCAGAGGTCATGTGACACAAAGTCACATGAGTGCAGGACCCAACTTAACATTATGATCATCCTGTCTCAGTCTCTCAAGTCCTGGGATTCCAGGCTTGCATCCCCATGTCCAGCATATACTTTTTATTTTTTTATTTTTGCTGGTTTGGGGATGAAACCCAGGGGCATTTGACCTCCAAGGTACACCCCTTGCTCTACTTTTTTTTATTCTTTATTTTGAAACCAGGTCTCACTGAGTTGCAAAGGGCCTCACTAAATAGCCGAGGCTGTCCGCGAACCGAGATCCTCTGGTCTCAGCCTCCCGAATGCTGGGATTACAAGTGAGTGCCACCACACCCAGCTTTTTTTTTTTTTTGAAACAGGGTCTCACTAAGTTGCTGAGAGCCTCGCTAAGTTACAGCGGCTGTCCTTGAACCTGGGATCCTCTTGTCTCAGCTTCCCAAGGACTATGATTGTAAGCATGTACCCCCATGCCCTGCTTTCACAGAAATTGTTTAAAAATGACAAGTACAATTTTGCCAAGTTGCTTTTATTTTTAATGCTGGAGATTGAAGCCAGGGCCTCATGCATGCTAAGCATGCGTTCCTTCACTGAGCTATACTCCCAGGCCCTTGACAGATTTATATATTGAATCATAAAATCATACAAGTGAAGGCCTTGAAAGGACCTTGAAGATATTTCTGTCCTCTTCCCCAGCCCCAACTCTCGACGCTTCGAAAGAAAAAGATGGAATCTTTTGAATATAGGTGGTTGTGTGATAGGAGGACCACAGGTTCAAGGTCAGTCTCAGCAACTGAGCAAGACTGTTTCGAAATAAAAACTAATATAAGGTTGGGGGTGTAGCTCAGAGGTAGAATGCCCTTGGGTTCAATTCCCAGTACCACAAAAAATTATCTTGAAAGGTTTTTTTTTTTCTTTTTTGGTGGTACTAGGGGTGGAACCCAGAGGCTTTCTACCTCCGGGCTATACTCCCAGACCCATTTTATATTTTATTTGGAAACAGGGTCTCACTAAGTTGCTGAGAGCCTCACTAAGTAGCTGAGGCTGGCTTCGAACCTGTGCGATCCTACTGTCTCAGCCTCTTGTTAATTAGCCTTAAAATCTCATACCTGGGAGTTAGGGAAAGCATTACAAAGAATAGGAGTTAATTTTTTTTTTGCTATAAATGGGGGAACTGTAAGCTGGGCGTGGTGGCGCACGCTTGTAAACCCAGCATTTGGTCCGCTAGACAGGATAGAGGTTCACAGACAGCCTCAGCTACTTAGGCCCTCTGCAACTCAGTGAAACTCTGTTTCAAAATAAAGAATAATAAATAGGGCTGGGGGTGTAGCTCCGAGGTAGAATGCCCCTGGGTTCCATCTCCAGTACCAAAAAAAAAATTAAAAAATGGGGGAACTGTAAATAGAAACAAGTTGCTTAAACAAAGATAGCTTAAACACTGAGTGTGGTGGCAAATGCCTGTAATCCAAGTACTTGAGGCGGAGACAAGAGGATCCTAGGTTCAAGGCCAGACTCAGGAACTTAGTGAGATCCTGTATCAAAATAGAAAAAATACAATAGGGCTGGGACTATAGCTCAGAGGTAGAGTGTCCTTGGGCTCAGTCCCCAGTACCACACACACGTGTATGCTCATGTGCATGTGCGCGTGTGCATACACATAACACACACACACACACACACACACACACAGAGTATCTCATGGATCTATAATGCAGTATATATATTGGCTTGAGTTTTACTCAAAGAGGAATGCGACCTAAAGGAGGATGTGGCCTTTTGGAGAAAGAGATGAAGCATTTCTGCCCCAGAAGCCTCTTCACAAGGGAGGAAATCTGGAGATATGAGTCTTCTCAGGAGCTACTTTCACTTCTCCATTACTTTGTGAAATAATGCTGTTTGGACTGTAGTTCCAGTTTCTTCTCCATAGGCCTCACGTCTTTTGGGTGCCTTTATCAACACAGATCAGGGCACTGGCTTGACAAAAATAGAATCAAGGGGAAAAACTAAGAAGAAGCACTCCAAAGAGAATGTCAGTTTTGAAATCTGGAAATTTTATTTTGAGGAAGAAAGGGGTACTAGGGATTGAACCCAGTGGCGTTCTGCCTCCAATTATACCCCTAGCCTGTGTGTGTGTGTGTGTGTGTGTGTGTGTGTGTGTGTGTGTGTGTGTGGTACTTGGGATTGAATCCAGGGACGTTCTACCTCTGAGCTATACTCCCAGAACTATTTTATTTTTTATTTTGAAACATAGTCGTGCTAGATTGATGATAATCTCACTATTTGCTGAGGCTATCTTCGAAGTCTGGGATTGTGCCACCACAATTAACTACCCTCAGCCCTTTTAAAATGATTTTTATTTTGAAACAGGGTCTCTCTAGGTTGCTAAGGGTCTTGCTAAGTTGCTAAAGCTGATCTGGAACAGGCAATGTGACCACACCTGGCTTTATTTGTTGTTTAGAAGCAGGATATTACCCCCAGTGAGGTGGTGTATGCCTAGATTCCACATACACATGGGAGGCTGAGACAGGAATATTGCGCTTCAAAGACAGTGTGATAACTTAGCTATTTATTAACTTAGTTTGTTATTATTTTTTTGCAGGTCTGAGGATGAAACCCAGGGGCATATGACCTCCGAGATACATCTCCTGCCCTATTTTTTTTATTTTTTTTAAATTTTGAAACAGGGTCTCACTAAGTTTGCAAAGGGCCTCACTAAGTAGCTGATGCTGTCTGTGAACCGCGATCCTCCGGTTTCAGCCTCCCAAATGCTGGGATTACAAGTGTGCGCCACCACACCCAGCTTAGCTTATTTTTTATTTCAGAATAAAAAAATAAAAAGGACTGAGAGTATAGCTTGGAGATAGCATGCTCCAGGGTTCAATATCCAGTACCAAAAGAAAAGTAAAAAAAAAAAAAAAAAGAAGGGCTTTTGTTTAGTTAAAATTCTCACTGCTATAGTCCAAAACAATCCACCACATAATGTAGAGGAAGGAAGATAGAGGAAGGAAGATTTATTTGCTCACAGTTTTGTAGATTTCAGGGTTTGGCATGATAGGTCAGGTCTGTGGAGCTCAGGGCATGACAGCAGAAAGTGGAGAGAGGGACAAGCAGAGCTGCTTTTGTGTCATGGGGACTGGAAGCAAGAGAGAGGAGAGGTCATACATAATCCCCAAGGCCATACCCCCAGGAATTCAACCAATCCCCCTCAGCAACCAATTTCCACTTCTAGCATGGCTACTAACTCTTCCTGAGATCTCAGGAGACATGATAAATTCAAGCCATTACAGCTTTATAAAAAGTCATGTTTAATGGGTGGCTCATACCTGTAATCCCAGGTTCTCAGGAGGCTAAAACAGAAGGATTTCAGGTTCAAGTTCAGTCTCAGTAACTTAGTGAGATCATGTTTCAAAGTAAGAAAAAAAAATGGCTGGCGTGTATCTTAGAGGTATAATATCCCGGAGATCAATCTTCAGTAACAATAACAACAAAAGAAAATGTCCAATTTAGGGTAAATAAAGTAAGGCATCACCTTCGACTTTTACTTCTAAGAGTGGTGCATGCCTATAATCTCGGTACTTGGGAGGCTGAGACAGGAGGATCACAGGTTTGAAGACAGCCTCGGCAACATAGTGAGGCTCTCAGCAACCTAGCAAGACCCTGTTTCAAAACAAAACAAAACAAAAAAAGAGCTGAGGGTGTAGATTCGAGGTAGAATGCTCCTGAGATCATCCTCAGTAACAAACACACATGCACACACACAAAAATCATTATCCTGTCTTGAGGGAAGAATTTCTATGTATTCTAATCACAATTTGATAATCAAATTGGTAGAAGGTATGAGGTCAACTGAAGAAAGTATATTATTTATTTTGATTGTGTGTGTGTGTGTGTGTGTGTGTGTGTGTGTGTGTTATTAGAGATGAAACCCAGGGACATTCTACCTTCAAGCTACACCTCCAGCCCTATTTTATTCTTACTTTGAAACAAGGTGTCTCTAAGTTGCAGAGGGCCTCACTAAGTAGCTGAGGCTGGCTTCAAACCTGCGATTCTCCTGTCTTAGCCTCCCAAATACTCTGATTACAGGCAAGTGCTACCATGCTTGGCCAGAAAAAAATATCAAACATGGGGAATGAGCCAGATGGTGGCACACACTTATAATCTCAGTACTTGGGAAGCTGAGACAGGAGGATAGCAGGTTCAAAGCCAGCCTTGGCAATTTAGTGAGGCCCTGTTTCTAAATAAAAAATAAAATAAAGTAAAATAGGGCTTGGGGGTATAGCTCAGAGTTAGAATGCCCTGAGTTCAGTTGCCAGCACCACACACACACACAAACACAGAGGAAAGAAAAGAAAGAGAAGAGAAGCGAAGAGAGGACCCAAAATACTTTATAGGCCACGTGTATAACACCAGGATTTGGGAGGTTGGGACAGGAGGATTGCAAGTTCAAGGCCAGCCTCAGCAATTTAGTAAAGGAAAAAACAGAGTTCATGAGCTTGCTAAATTCTTCAGCACCCAGGTACCTGCCTTGCTGCCTCGAGTTGATGTCAACTAATGGGTAATCATCACCGAAGATAAGCTATTCTGTGCACTATACATGGATTTGAAATGAAATATATAAGATTAAATTCAATTTCTCCTTTAACTTATATAGTATTAATTTTCAAATAATCTTTGCAACTGAAAGAAGTTCAAAATGATTGAGAAACTTTACAAATGCAGTGATCATACTATTTGCGACTGAAATGAAAATCTGAACTGGAAAATGGGAATTATTTAGGGGCAAACAGTATATATTACAATCAATTATATCCTAAATAACAAAATCTCTAGTGCACAGCAAGCTATTACAGCTTCATAGGAACTCAGAATGTTGTACTTAATAAAGCAATTATGATCTGTCATCCCATCTGCAAGATAAGCAGTCCTGCCCCAGAGCTTACCTTACATATTTCTCTGGTATAAATTAAACCTGCTGAACTATAACTGAGAATTTTGAATGTCATACTAAATTTACTCTATGGTATATGTAACATATTCCTAAATATGTTCATGCTAATTTTATAGAATGTCAGTTAAAATTAATCTTCTGCAGAGGACGTGCGTTAAAAGTCTATACAGAATACTGCAATCATGTCTGCAGGAAACAGTAATGATAAAAATTACTAAGATAAACTGCACAAAATGAGTATGTGAAGACAGGGTTGCATTTTCTTTCTTTCTTTTTTTCCCCTTTGTGAGTGTGTGTGGTACTGGGGATTAAACCAGAGGCATTTTACCTATGAGCTGTACCCCAGCCCTTTTTATTTTTTGTTTTGAAATAGGATCTCACTATGTTGCTGTAGGTCTTCCTAAGTTGTTGAGGCTGACTTTGAACCTGATATCATCCTTCTCAGGCTCCCAGGTACTGGGATCACAGGTGTGTGTTACCATGCTCGGCTAGAACCTGGCTTTTCAACGGAATCTAAGTAATGTTTTATGTCATAGTACAGAAAACCATGAAAGACTAACAAAAATCCTACTATATTTTAAAAGATATGGCTTTTTATAGCTGGATGTGTTGGCACACACCTGTAATCTCAGTACTTGGGAGGTTGAAACAGCAGGATCCTATCCATATAGGAAAATAAATATTCTAGCTGGTGTGTTGGCACATGTCTATACTCCTAGTACACGGGAAACGGAGACAGGAGTATCTCGGGTTTGAGGCCCCTGCAACTTACTGAGATCCTATTTCAATACAAGAAAAACCAGGTACGGCGGCACATGACTAAATGAGACCTTCGGCAACTTACCGAGACCTTGGTTTCAAATAAAAAGTAAAATAGAGCTGGGGTGTAGCTCAGAGGTAGAACATCCCTGGGTTCAATCAACAGTATCAATCAATCGATAGATACATACATAGATAGATAGATAGATAAATAAATAAATAAATAAATAAATAAATAAATAAATAAATAAGCTGGAGGTGTAGCTTGCTGGTAGAATGCCCTTGGGTTCAATTCTCAGTACTCCCAACCTTAGTAAATAAACAATGTGTGTGTATTCCTTTTTAAAAAAATACAAGAAAATACAAGTTGACATATAACTTCTTGCTAAACAAAGCATCTTAGAGATCTTTTACTATTATTAGGCTTAAAATACACAACTATATAGTATTTTGTGGTAGGAATACACATTCATTTATTTAGATAATACCTTATTTATGGATAATCTTATTTAGTCATTTATATTTCCAAACAATGCTACAACCAATATCTCTACATATATATATCTCTGTGCACAATTATATGTATATATGTCTTGGATAAATTTATAGAAATGGGATTATTTGCCAGGCAGGGTGGCGCACGCTTGTAATCCCAGCCATTCGGAAGGCTGAGACCGGAGGATCGTGGTTCGTGGACAGCTTCAGCTACTTAACTAGGCCCTTCGCAACTCAGTGAGACTCTGTTTCAAAAAATTAAAAGACCAAAAAATAGGGCTGGGGGTGTAGCTTGGAGGTACAATGCCCCTGGGTTCTATCCCCAGTACCGTAAAAAAAAAGGGGGGGGGATTATTTGGTTTATAGAGTCTGAATATTTAATTGTTTTTGCAGTACTGGGGATGGAACTCAGGGGCATTTTACCTCTGAGCTACACCCCAACCTACTTTTTATTCTTTATTTTGAAACAGGGTCTCACTAAGTTGCAGAGGGCCTCACTAAGTAGCTGAGGCTGGCCTCGAACCTGTGATCCTCCTGTCTCAGCCTCCCAAGTACTGGGATCAAAAGCATGTGCCATCAGGCCCATCTCTGAATATTTAATATTTTGACAGATGCTTGAACTTGTCATCTAAACATGCCTACAATTTCTTCAATATTACATGTTCCTCTAAACCTTTCCCACACACAGTGGATTATCAAAGTTTTGGGTTTTGGCCTTTGTTAATTGGAGACAGAACAGTTTTTTCATCTCCATTTTTTAAATTTTGGTACTAGGGATTGAACCTAGGGGTATTCTGAGCTACACCCTGAGACAGGAGGATCGCAGTGTCTAGGACAGCCTTCGCAGCTGAGTGAGACTCAGCACCCTAGTAAGACCCCTAGCCCTTATTTGTTTATTATTGTTTTTATTTATTCATTTGAAACGGGGGTTTCTTGCGAGAAAACCCCGGCGAGTTCTTGTCTACGGAGAGCAGAAGAATGACACCCACAGACCTCAGGAAGGGGAGTAAAAGGTTTATTGGAAGCAGCAGGGAATAGGGCAAGGGTGGCTGAACACCCCCAAAGGGGCTGGAACTCGGGGTCCAGCAGCTGCCTTCAGGACAATACTTGAGAGTAGCCCAAGCCGAATTGCCTTCAGGTGCAGGCTGCTTTCTTCCAGAGTCCACGGGATCTGCCAGAAGGGAATAGAGAAAAGTGGCCGAACACCCCATAGGGACTGTCGGAACTCCAGGGTACCCGAGTGTCGCCCGAGCCAAGTGCCCATCAGTTGCAAACTACTTTCTCCCAGAGTCCACGCGATCTGCCAGAAAAGAGGTACAGGTCACCCCTAGGTGCCTGGTCAGCCATGATGTCCAGCAGAGGCCTTCGGGTCACTACTTGAGAGTGGCCCGAGCCACGTGCCCTCAGATGCACTCTGCCTTCTCTCAGGGCCAAAACGACCTGCAAGAGAGAGAACAGCTCCCCAGAAGGGGAGGGAGTCCCGAGCGGGAAGTCCCCGCTTTTGCCATCTGACTGGCCGATGCCTGACCGCTTGCAAGTCCGTTTGTGGTTAGGGTGACTCCAAGGAGAATTTGCATAGGACATTTGCAAGTTCTTTGAAGGGTCTCCTTTCAGGAATGCCAGACTTGCTCGGTGGGGTTGTTGATTAGTAAACAGATGGCTTTGTGAAGCTCTGGCCTTCTTATCTCTGAGCCTTTGGAATTTCAGGCATTTGTCGCCCCTCAGGAAACTCAGGAAATTAACTTTTTTCTACCGAGGCCTTTTCCCTATCTGCCTATTTCCTTTCTATCTCCTCACATTCATTTACATTTTTTTGGTACTGGAGATTGAAAACAGGGACATTCTACCTCTGAGCTATACCCCCAGCCTTTTTTATTTTGAAACAAGGTCTCACTAAGTTGCTGAGGCTGTCTTTGAACCTGCAATCCTCTTGTCTCAGCCTCCAAAATACTGAGATTATAGGCATATTATACCTGGCCTTATTTTTAAATTTGAAACAAGGCCTTGCTAAGTTGCTGATGTTGTACTGCAATCATAGGCATGTGCTATCAGGCCCAACTCATTTGTGTATTTTAAATCATAAATATATAGCCAGGCATGTTGGTGCATAGAACTGTAATCCTAGTACTTGGGAGGCTGAGACAGGAGGATCACAGCTTCTCAGTCAGCCTCAGCTACTTAGTAGTGAGATCCTCTGCAATTTAGTGAGATCCTGTTTCAAAGTGAAAAATAAAATAGACCTGGGGGTGTAGCTCAGAGGCAGAACAGTCCTGGGTTCAATCCTAAGTATCACTAAATACATAAATAAGAAAGAAAGAAAGAGAGAAAGAAAGGAGAGCTGGAGGTGTAGCTAAAAGGTAGAATCTCCTGGGGCTCAATCTCCAGTACCACAAAAAATTATAAATCTATGAAAATTTTTAAAAGGGTCCGGGCGTGGTGGCACACGCTTGTAATCCCAGCATTTGGGAGGCTGAGACAGGAGGATCGTGGTTCGCGTTCAGCCTCAGCTACTTAGTGAGACCCTCTGCAACTCAGTGAGACCCTGTTTCAAAATAAAGAATAAAAAATAGGGCAGGGGGTGTAGCTCAGAGGTCGAATGCCCCTGGGTTCCATCCCCAGACCCTCAAAAAAATAAAAATAAAAATAAAAAATAAAAGGGAAAATTATAAGTATTATTGAGAAATTCTACTTCAAAGTTACAGATTAGTAATAAAACTGAAGTTTGTAAAGTCATATGTGACTATGACTTTCTTTAATGTATTACTGTAGGACGAATAATTGTCGACAAGCTTCTTACATAATGTACAGCAATATACTTTTTTTTAAACGAGAGACAGTTTCATAGATAGGTTTCATTTTTCAGAAAAGGAGAAGCACCATTCTGTGGCTTGATGTGGGCTTGTCAGTTTTTACCTCCCCATTTCCTGGGACTTCCCGCTGCTTCTTTAGCAAAAATCAGACTTGAGTGAAAATACTTTTTCCATAGGATCAGATAAAAAGAAGAGCAATGCAATGAGCAGCTTATTTTCTTGGTCTTACCAGTGAAAGGGGTGCGGACATTTCTGGAAAGAGCACTGAGAGCACTGGCTGGCTTCTTCTTCTCTGTTTGGTCAGTCAGTCGTTTTGCTGCAAGACCGAGGAAGCAGACTGCTCAGTGAAGGTAAGAAAAAAGGGGCAATGGCATCTATGATTCCTCTCTCTCTCTCTCTCTCTCTCTCTCTCTCTCTCTCTCTCTCTTTCTCTCTTTCTCTTTCTCTCTGCAGTAAGTACTAGGGATAGAGCCCAGGGGCATTATACCTCCGTGCTACATGCCCAGCCCTATTTTTTATTCTTTATTTTGAAACAGGGTCTCACTGAGTTGCGGAGGGCCTCACTAAGTAGCTGAGGCTGACCGCGAACCGCGATCCTCCTGTCTCAGCCTCCCAAATGCTGGGATTACAAGCGTGCGCCACCATGCCCGACCGTCTATGATTCTTTTAACATTTCCTCCAATCCATCTTCTCACACTTTCTCAGCCTTCATCATCATAACTAAGATTGAATCTCTCTGATATCTAAAATGTTTATCTAGCCATCATGGTGGCACACACCTGTAGTTTTCAGGACTTGGGAGACTGAGATAGGGGGATCACAGGTTGGAGGACAGACACAGTAAGCAGTGAGACTCTCTTCAACCTAGTGAGACCGTTTCAAAATTAAAAATAGGGCTGGGACTGTAGCTTAGAGGTAGAATGCCCCAGGGTACAACCTCCAGTACCATAAAACAAAACAAAATAATATAAATGCTTATCTAGTTTACTAAATCAAGCAAGTAGGAGTTGAAGCCAGCATTTAATGGAGTTGGACAATAAAGATAAATTAAAGCAAACATGTTCTTTTCTTACTACTTCCTGTCTAAAGTTTAGACATGATTCTTTTTAAAATTTTGGACATTTCTAATTTTTTACTATTGGTGTGTGTGTGTGTGTGTGTGTGTGTGTGTGTGTGTGTGTGTGTTGGGGATTGAAGCCAGGGGCATTCTACCTCTGAGCTAAATGTCAGCCCTTTTTATTTTTTGTTTTGAAACAGGGTCTTGGTAGGTTTCTGAGAGTCTCACTATGTTGCTGAGGCTGTCCTTGAACCTGTGATCCTCTTGTCTCAGCCTGCCAAGTACTGGGATTACAGATGAGGGCCACCACCCAGTTTGACTGGTTTGATCGAATTCTTTGTTGTATCATTTATTCAGACCTCTTTTACTGATTGCTATACCAGCTCAGCTCTTTTTATCATAAGATCTAAGATCATAAGCAGACGTTTGCAGGGAAACCATGGCTTTTGAATTCAATTACAATGACAAGTTTTAGAGACAAACACAATTGCGATGCGTTCCAATTGGATTTCATTCTCAATTATTCAATTCTGCAACCTCGTGATAGTGTTGTTCTATGTAGTGTCATGTATTAAAATGCACTGAATTGTCATCGAGGTGATTTGGGGAAAGACTGCTTTTTGGAACTCAGCATGGTTATTCATACCTGTAATCCTGATACTTGGGAGGTTGAGACAGAAGGATTGCAGGTTCAAGGACAGTTTCAGCAATTTAGTGAGCCACTCATCAGCCTAGCGAGACCCATTTCAAAATAATAATAATAATAATAATAATTAATAATAATGATGAAAAATTGGGCATGGTACATGCTGGTAATCCCAGTACTTGGGAGGGTGAGACAGGAGGATTGAAAATACTTGTCCAGCCTCAGCAACTTAGTGAGACCCTCCACAACTTAGTGAGATCCTGTTTCAAAATAAAATAATAAAATATGGCTGATGGTATAGCTCAAAGGTAGATTGTTCCTGGGTTCCAGCCCTAGAACCAAATAATAATAATAATAATAATAATAATAATAATAATAATAATAATATAATAATGATGACACTAGGGTGCGGCTTGGAGGTAGAATGCCCCTAGGTTCAATCCCCTGTACCACAAAGTATTAAAATTGGGTGAATTTTTAAATTATCTTTATACCTGTATTCTTTCTCTTAAGCACATCAATTTGTGCTTGAATATAGGTCTAGTTTGGTCAGAATATTCATATGTTGAGGGTTTTTTTGGTACTAGAGATTGAACCTAGGGACCTCCTACCTCTGATTTATACCACTCCTGGCCCTTTATTTTATTTTATTTTAATTAATTAATTAATTAATTTATTTATTTTTATGGTACTGGGGGTGGAACCCAGAGGCTTTCTACCTCCAGGCTATACTCCCAGACCTATTTTATACTTTATTTGGAAACAGGGTCTCACTAAGTTGCTGAGAGCCTCACTAAGTAGCCGAGGCTGGCTTCAAACCTGTGCGATCCTCCTGTCTCAGCCTCCCAAGTGCGGGGATTACAAGAGTGCGCCACCACGCCCGGCTTTCATTTATTTTTTGTGGTACTGGGGATTGAACCCAGGGACATTCTACTTCCAAGCTGTACCCTCATCCCTATTTTATTTTTTATGGTTGAAATAGGGTCTCATTAGGTTGATGAGCATATAGCTATGAGACTGGTCTTTTCTTATGGACCTGGGTATGGAAACGAGAGGTATTCTACCTCTGAGCTACACCCCCAGTCCTATTTTTTTATTCTTTATTTTGAAATAAGGGCCCACTACGTTGTAGAGGGCCTCACTAAATAGCTGAGGCTTGTCAAGAAAGTGGATTCTCCTGTCTCAGCATCCCAAGTACTGGAATTATAGGTTTGTGCCACTATGTCGGGCTTATTTTTTTAAACAGGGTCTCCCTAAGTTGGTGAAGCTGTCCTTGAACTTGTGATCCTCTTGTCTCAGCCTCCCACATACCAGGATTATGGGAATGTGCCACAGCACTCGGCTTCTCAGCCCAGCTTTTTAATTTTTTAAGTTCCAAACTCAGTCAAGGATCTTGTATTGCATTTGTTTGTCATGCCTACAATTAAGTAAATGTTAATGGCAAAATGGCATTAGCAAAATAGGCACTATTACCTTAATTAATAACGATTAAAATGACAGCTTTATGAAAATTTAACATAAACACAATAACATTGTGATCAGTTCTCCAAATTTTAGTTCATTTTGTGTGGAAAAACATTAAACGTGATTCAAAAAAGTGAACACAATTTTCTTTTTTCAACTTGTAAGATAGCAAGAAAGCACACGAACAAAAATTCCATCTGTGACAAAATATATTTACTGATATTCCCGCGCCAATTTTTACATCTTTTGAAATAAGAAAGTTATTTATGTATTTATTTATTTAGTTTGCGGTACTGGGGATTGAACCCAGGGGCATCTTACCTCCAATCTACAGCTCCAGGCCAATTTTTTATTCTTTATTTTGAAACAAGTTCTCACTAAATTGCGAAGGGCATCGCTAAGTAGCTAAGGCTGGCAGCAAACCTGTGATCTCCTTCCTCAGCCTCCCAAGTACTGCGGTTATGAGAGTGTACCACCATGCCCAGCTGAAATAAATTTTACACATCAGATTAGGCCCTTGGAAGTAGCTGTTACCTTTGGACATAAGAATTCAAGTAGAACCAAATACGAAATTGTTTATTTACTTGGGGAGGTTAATATGAAAAAAAAAAGGAATTTCAATTTACAGTTGTATTATCTAAACCAAGTTGGACTTCTAGATATTAACTCATGGTGTAAGAATCATTTTATATTTGACAGAAGAGTAGATCATTAAGATTATATGTGTTGTAACACGAATTGAAATAGGGATGAGCAATAAGAGACGAAATCGTAGGGAAAAAATCTTGGTAGCCAGTTCTGGTGGCCCACAACTGTAATCTCAATACTTGGGAGGCTGAGACAGAAGAATCACAGGTTCAAGACCAGCCTCTGCAATTTGACAATACCCTCTTTCAAAATAAGCTGGGTGCAGTGATGCTCCTTGGTTCAATCCCCAGTACTGCAAAAGAGAGGAGAGAGGGAGAGAGGGAGAGAGGGAGAGAGGGAGAGAGGGAGAGAGAGAGAGAGAGAGAGAATGAATAAAGTCTGGCATGGTGGTACATGCCTTTAATCCCAAGACTTGGAAGTCTGAAACAAGAGGATTACAAATTTGAGGCCAGCCTCAGCAACTTAGTGAGATCCTATTTCCAAATAAAAGAACTGGGTGTGTAGTTCAATGGCAGAACGTCCCTGGGTTTAATCCCCTGTGCCACAAAAAGCAAAACAAACAAGATATGCCCAAAAAAGATGTGCCTATAGATGTGTTATTTCATAACTGTCTAAAACCTAGAGCTATAGAAACAGACATGCCGCTAGTTAGAAGCCAAGCTGCCTTCCAGATAGCTTGGCCCAAGATCTTTTGTGTGTGTGTGTGTGTGTGTGTGTGTGTGTGTGTGTGTGTGTGTTTTACTGGAGATTGAACTCAGAGGCATTCTACCTTCAAGTTATACCACCAGCTTGATTTTATTTCTTATTAGGAAACAGGTTCTCGCTAAAGTTTGGCTTTGAACCTGTGATACTCCTGTCTCAGCCTCCGAAGTACTGGGATTAGAGGCATGTGGCACCACACATGGCAACATTTTCGCGCCTTTTATTGCACAGGTCATATCCCATGATGCAGAGCGGCAGTTCTATTCGGCTACCTCCACTTGCCTGGGCCGCCGGAAGTCTCGTTTGCACCCGTCAATTCAGTCTATTCACATATCTTAGTTTGCTCTCATTCAAAATATTATTTGAGAGGCAGAGTCTAACTTCTTATCACCCCAACTTCCCCATCTCTCACCAATCCCCAGTATTCTTGCTTTCTTCTGGCTCCTGACAATTACTCTTTCACTCCAAAGACTGTTCTAAGGATTTATTTCACTGTCAATGGTTGTGACTGGCTTGTATTCATGTTCTATGCACTCCCGATGAGTACTGTGAGGTAAAGGAGGGAGAACCCTTCCAGATTTACAGACAAGGATTCTGAAAGGGCGGGTAGCTAGGGATTCTGAAATTCTGAAATTTTATTATTTATTTATTTGTTTTTGTAACTAGGAATTAACCCCAGGGGCATTCTGCCTTTGAGCTATATCCCCAGGCTCCCCACCCCCACCCCCCCAGTCTTAAATCTTTTTTATTTGAAACAGGATCTTGCTAAATTGCTGCGGTTGGCCTTGAACCTTCAAGCCTCCTATCTCAGCCTCCCAAGTATTGGAATTATGCATGTGCCACCATGCCAGGATTGAAATTTTATTTATTTATTTATTTATTCATTTATTTATTTATTGTACTGGGGAATGAACCCAAGGACATTCTACCTCTGAGCTACAATCCAGCCCTTTTTTATTATTTTGTTTGTTTGTTTGTTTGTTTGGTGGTACTAGGGATTCCTGGAAACCCTTCTACCTCCGGGCTACACTCCCAGACCTATTTTTATACTTTTTTTTTTTTTGAAACAGGATCTCTGAAGCCAGCGAGGCTGGCTCTGAACCTGCACGATCCTCCTGTCTCCACCTCCCAAGCGCCGGGATTACGAGCGTGAGCCACCACGCCTGTCTTATTATTTTGTTTTGAAACAGGGCCTCCCTAGATTGCTGAGTCTTGCTAAGTTTCTGGGGCTCTTCTTGAACCTGCAGTCCTCCTGTTTCAGCCTCCCAAGTCCTGGGGATTACAGACAGGTGCCACCATGCCCAGCTGAAATGTTCCTGTTTGAGATGAGTAAAGATGGTGGGTCAAACAATATATATGGAACCAGAGTTTTCAGGACAGGAAAAACCATTTAAAAATCCATGGGATAGCAGTGGGCTTTGGGGGAAACTCGGAAGGGATCAGCATGGCTGGGGGCCCAGGTCCTGTGGGGAACCAGCAGAGATGAGATTAGCAAAGCAGACAGGGACCACACATCATGAGAGCCTGATGTGTCTGGAGGTTGTCCTGGAGGTAATGAGGAGTGGTAGTTATTTAAACAAGGCATCTTCAATGTTAAAACACTCTGTAGAAGGTGATAGTAAAATTAAGAGTGGTATAAATCCACATGTATACACATAGTCTATGGTAGTATTTCTTTTTGTGTGGGGTACTAGGGGTGGAACCCAGGGGATTTTCTACCTCCGGGCTGAGACCAGAGGATCTGTATTGGGAGGGAGGGAAATGGAAAGGTGGGGACACTAAGAGTGTGTGCACACTTTTAATCCCAGTACTTGGGAAGCTGAGATGGGAGAATCATAGGTTTGAGTACAGCCTAGCAAGACCTTATTATTATTATTATTATTATTTTTTTTTGCGGGTCTAGGGGGTGTAGCTCGGAAGTCGAATGACCCTGGGTTCCATTCCTGGATCCGCAAAAAAAAAAAGGAGGATGCATTCTTTTTATACCCCAAAGACATGTGAGCACTGAGATACAATCAATGGGGTAGGTGTTGACGGTTCCCTTGGGGTCTTTCTTTCCGTACTTCCTTCTTTTATTTGTAAAATGCTGTTATTGAGTGTAGTTAGGGCTGGACAAGGTGGTGCACGCCTATAATCCTAGTACTTGGGAGGTTGAGATAGGAGGATCTCAGGTTGGGGGCCAGCCTCAGCAATTTAGCAAGGCCCTCAGCAACTTAGTGAGACCCTGGTTCATAAAAATAAAATAAAATAAAATAAGATAAAATAAAATGGGGCAGACGGTGTCGTTCGGAGGTAGAATGCTCTGGGTTCAGTCCCTAACACCAGAAAGAAAAAAAAAGGAATCAGGGCTTATGCCCTTTTTCTGGACTGACTACTTGCTTGTCATGATTATGTGATATTAACTGCCTTTAACGATGCGGTAGGGCTGTATGTTCTAAGAACAGAGCACATGCTTCGGAGTTTATAAACTTGGGCTTGAATCTTGCCTCTACTAGTTCACAGCCAGCCACATGACCTTGTGAAGGGCATCTGTCATACTGTCATATCTGAAACTCAGTTTTCTCATTTGGAAACTCTGAATTCTAATAATACTTAGTGTGCAGTGTATTGGAAGATTACACGCATGCGCCACCACACCCGGCGTTGTCCCTCCCTCTTTAGGTCTTCCTTTTGACTTCATGCTTATATTGTCTGGGTGTAAACCCCAAGTATATCTATTTACAGACATTATAACAGTTTTCTTTTCTTTTCTTTTTTTTTTTGCCGCTCTAGGGATGGAACCCAGGGGCATTTGACCTCCGAGCTACATCCCCTGCCCTATTTTTTATTCTTTATTTTGAAACAGGGTCTCACTGAGTTGCAGAGGGCCTCACTAAGTAGCTGAGGCTGTCCGCGAACCGCGATCCTCCCGTCTCAGCCTCCCGAATGCTGGGATTACAAGCGTGCGCCACCACGCCCGGCTTATTATAAATTTTCTGAAAAGCTATATAAACACTAATCTAGAAGTAAGAATTTATATTACAGTTTCTCCTGAAAACCAAGTAAATGATTTAACAAAGTGCTGCACTTTAGCACATATTTTTAACTTTTGAATTTGCACATAAGGTTAGTTTTGGTATTCCCCTGTCTGGTAATGATTAATGTAGGCTAAATTTGCCTAGAACATCTCATCTGCAAATGTCCTTGGGTGGCTTCTTTTTCTTTACCCATAACTAGTAGTCATGGAGAATACATACACATATATATATATGCATATATAATATGCATACATACATATATACACACATATTCTCTAAAATAAAAACAAAAATTCAACTGATAAAATGTCTTTGAAAAATTAAAGGGATCCACTGAGTTAAATTTTAGTGTCTCAGCTGGGCCTGGTGGTGCACACTTGTAATCCCAGCATTCGGGAGGCTGAGACAGGAGGATCACGGTTTGCGGTCAGCATCAGCTACTTAGTGAGGCCCGCTGCAACTTAGTGAGACCCTGTTTCAAAATGAAGACTAAAAAAATATAGGGCAGGGGGTATAGCTTGGAGGTCGAATGCCCCTGGGTTTCATCCCCAGACCCACACAAAAAAATTAGTGTCTCAGATGAAATTAGGTGTAACGATATGTTAATATTATTTGAAGCACACCATTTATAATACCTTTGAAGAAATATCTTCTTAAAATTTCACCTATAGCAGTGCGTGGTGGTGCATGCCTGTAATCCCAATATCTCAAAGGCAAGGCAGGAAGACCACACAGGTTTACAGCCAGCCTCAGCAACTTATTGAGGTTCTTTGAAATTTAGTGAGACAGACTCTGTTTCAAAATAAAGAATAAAATAGGGCTGAGGGTATAGCTCAGAGGTAGAATGCCCCAATTTCAATCCCTAGTACTGAAAAAATTTTTATGTATAAACCAGGTGCTGTGTTTTTGGTATACCTGTAATTTGGTATTTGAGAGGTCAAGGCAGGAGGATCATAAGCTCAAGGCCAGCCTTGACAATTTAGCAAGATAATTTCTCAAAATAAAAATAAAATAATAAGTGCTGTGGCTGGGTGCGGCGGCATGCTCTTGTAATCCCAGTACTTGGGAGGCAGAGACAGAAAGTTCGCGGTTTGTGGACAGCTTCAGGTACTTAATGAGGCCCTTTGCAACTCAGTGAGACCCTGTTTCAAAATAAAGAATAAAAAATAGGGCTGGGGGTTTATCTTGGAGGTAGAATGCCCCTGGGTTCTATCCTTAGTACTGAAAAAAATGGATTAAATCCCCAGCAAATAATTTCATATATGATAAAAAAAAATTCAAGCTGTGTGTGAAGCACACACCTGTAATCCCAGTACTAGAGAGGCTGAGACAGGAGGATACCAGGTTTGAGGCAGCCTCAGCAGATTAGCAAGCCCCTCAACAATTTAGCCCTTCCTTCCTTCCTTCCTTCCTTCCTTCCTTCCTTCCTTCCTTCCTTCCTTCCTTCCTTCCTTCCTTCTTATTTTTCTTTTGTAGTGAAGATTGAACCCAGAGGCATTCTACTTTCAAACTACACCCCAGCTTGATTTTATTTGGAAACAAGGTATTGCTGGGTTGATGAGAGTCTCACTACTTGCTGGGATTGTCCTCAAACCTGCGATCCTCCTGTCTCAGCCTCCCAAGTACTGAGATTACAGGCATGTGCTACCAAGCCTGGCTGAGACCTTGTTTCAAAATTTAAAAAAATGGTTGGGGTTTAGCTCAGAGGTATAATGTCCCTGGGTTTCATCCCCAGTAGTATACACACAAAAGAAAGAGAAAAAGGAAAGAAAGAAAAGAAAGAAAGAAAGAACGGAAGAGAGAAGAAAAATGGCAACCCTTAATCAAAATACACCAACATAGTTTTATTTCTCTCCTTTTTTGTATGTGATACTAGGGATTGAACCCAGAGGCTTTCTACCTCTGAACTACACACCTGACACTTATCATATATATATATATATATATATATATATATATATATATATATATATATGTATGTATATAGTTTTGAAACAGGATCTTAATAGGTTAATGAGAATCTCAGTACTTGCAGAGGCTGGCCTTGCACCTATGATCCTTATGTCTCAGCTTCTAAAGTACTGAGACTACAAGCATATGCCACCACGCCCAGCGTTATTTATATGATTTATTCAGTACAAGTCTGAAGTTTAAGAACTAGCTTTCAAAGCCTTTATAACATGCGTTTTGCTGCCCTCTACTGCTTTTTTTTAGAAATGTCAGATTCTGAGTAATACTTCTTTACCCTAACTTCCTAAAAGCATGCAATATCCCAGTTGGAGGGTACTCTAGAGATAATTTAATCCCACACCCTCAATTTACAGATAGGAAGTCAATTCTCTAAGAAGTTAAGCAATGCGAACATGGGCTCCGTTCTCTCACTGACGGTGCTTGGATACCTGGTGACTTAGGACATTACTCGGTATGTCATCTGTAAAATGAACATACTAATAGTATCTATATCTTAGAGCCTTTGTGAAGATACGTTTGTTTAGTATATAAAAATTACTCGGGGCTGATTTCAGTGGCGCATGCCTATAACCCAAATATTTGGGAGACTGAGACACAAGGATTGCCAGTTTAAGGTTAGCTCCAGCAATTTAGCAGAAACCACAGCCAAATTAGAAAAAAAAAAAAAACCTTATTTCTTTTCTTTGGTACTATAACCAGCCCTTTTCATTTTTTTGTTTTGAAAAAGGGTTTTGTTAGGTTGTTGAGAGCCTCCTTATGTTATGCCATCGCACCCAGCTATGAAACCCTATTTTATTTTATTTTATTTTTGGTGGTACTGGGGTTCCTGGAAGCCCTTCTACCTCCGGGCTACACTCCCAGACCTATTTTATATTTTTGAAACAGGGTCTCTTACGCCAGCGCGGCTGGCTTCGAACCTGCGCGATCCTCCTGTCTCCGCTTCCCACGCGCGGGGATTACAAGCGTGCGCCACCACACCCAGCTATGAAACCCTATTTTAAAATAAAAAGTAAAGCCGGGCGTGGTGGCGCACGTTGTAATCCCCGCGGTTGGGAGACGGAGACAGGAGGATCGCGCAGGTTTGAAGTCAGCCGTGCTGGCTTAAGAGACCGTTTCCAAATAAAAGATATAAAATAGGTCTGGGAGTGTAGCCCGGAGGTAGAAGGGCTTCCAGAAATCCCAGTACCACCACCAACAACAAGAAAAAATAAAAAGAAATAAAAAGTAAAAAGCACTGGAGGGGTAGCTCGAAGGTAGAATGCCCTTGGGTTCAATCCCCAGTACCATTAATTATTAATTGATTTAAAAAAAATAGGGCTGTAGCCGGGCGTGGTGGCACACGCTTGTAATCCCCGCGCTTGGGAGGCAGAGACAGGAGGATCGCACAGGTTCGAAGCCAGCAGCGCTGGCGTAAGAGACCCTGTTTCAAAAGTATAAAATAGGTCTGGGAGTGTAGCCCGGAGGTAGAAGGGCTTCCAGGAACCCCAGTACCACAAAAAAAAGGGGGGCTGGAGGTATAGCTCAGAGGTACAATGCCCCTAGGTATGGTGGCTCACACCTATAATCCCAATTCTTGAGAGGCTGATACAGAAGGATTACAGATTAAAAACCAGTTTTAGCAACTTAGTGAGACCCTATTTCAAAATAAAATATAAAATGGGATGGGAGGGCTGGGAGTGGGGTGACAGACGACTGTAATCCCAGTCCTTCAGAGGCTGAAACAAGAGAACACCAGCCTCAGAAAATTAGTGAGGCCCTCAGCAAATTAGCAAGACCCTGTTTTGAAATAAAAAGTAAAACAGACCTGAGTTCAATCTCTAGTACCGCACCCACCCAAGAAAAGGGCTGGGGCGTAGGTCGGATGTAAAGTGTCCCTGGGTTCAATCTCCAGTAACACAAAGGTAAAAAAAGTGCCAAATTTCATTGATAATTTTACCTTTCACCATGTTAAAATGAAAATTTATATCTGGGTGTGGTAGAACGTGCTTGTAATCCCAGTACTTGGGAGGCTGAGACAGGAGGATCGCAGATTCTCGGCCAGCTTCAGCTACTAAGTGAAACCCTCTGCAACTTAGTGAGACACTGTTTCAAAATAAAGAATAAAAAAATAGGGCTGGGGGTAGAGCTTGGAGGTAGAGTGCCCCTGAATTTAATCCCCAGTACTGAAAAAATCGAGGGACAATTATAGATATATTGGCTTAAATAACATGTAATATTAAAATTAATTGCACTGGTTTCTTTTTTACTAGTTTTTGTGTAAAAACATAAAATTACCTGTTTTTTTTTTTTTTTGAACCCAGGACCATTCTACCTTCAAGCTATACCCCAGCCCTTTTTATTTTCTTATTTTGAAATAGGGTCTTGGTAAGTTACTGAGGGCCTGCTAAGTTGCTGGAGCTGGCCCTAAACCTGCAATCCTCCTGTCTCAGCCTCCCAAGTACTGGGTTTATAGGTGTGTGCCACTGAACCCAGTGAGTCTATTGTCGATGCATAAATATTATGTCTCACTTCTTTCATGGTTCTGGGTTTTGAAGTTTAAAAAGTCAGCTGAAGCCAGGTGTGGTAGTGAGACTCTTAAGAACCTAGGAAGACCCTGTTTCAAAACAAAATATAAAAAGTATAACACACACATATTCATATAAAGGGCTGGGGGTGTAACTCATCAGAGGTAGGATGCCTCTGGGTTCATTCCCCAGTAACACACACACACACACACACACACACACACACACACACACACACAGAGATGATGGTATCTCAAAAACTATTTCTCCAAAATCATGATTTCTGCCAAGAATTTCTGAAGCTTATTTAGAAATGTACAAGGCAACAGATGGTTTTTGCCCTTGATTTTCCGAAGGGACGTTTTGAGGCCTTGAACGTGGGTTGCCCGAGCTGCAGCCAGGAGGGGTGAGGGTGGGAAGTAAGTGCGCTGTGGTCAGGTCTTTATGCCAGGCTCTTTCACTCCATAATTATTTTTCCACATATGTAAGATTTACCTTTCACCCAGAGGTTAGGTTTGTCGAGGGCAGAACTGTAAAGTGGGTTTTTTTTTTTTTTTTGGAAAGGACATTTCCTTTTTCCGTGTGTGTGTGTGTTTGGCACTAGGGATTGAACTCAAGGGTATTCTACCTCTGAGCCATACAGCCCTGTCCTTTATTTTTTATTGTGGAACAGAGCCTCACTAATTGCTGAGGCTGCCCTTGAACCTGCGATCCTCCTGTCTTAGCCTGTGAAGTACTTGGATTACAAATGTGTGCCACCACGCTTGGCTGTATAAGTGTGATTAGTAGATGAGAATTCTTCACGGATTTGTTGAAGACCTTTAGTTTTACATTTTTATAGCATATAACTGTGCCTGGAATATAGTAAACATTTAAATAATTGATACAAGCCGGGCGTGGTGGCGCACCCTTGTAATCCCAGCATTTGAGAGGCTGAAACAGGAGGATCGTGGTTCAAGGACAGCCTCAGCTACTTAGTGAGATCCTGTTTCATAATAAAGAATAAAAAATAGGGTTGGGAGTGTATCTCGAGGCAGAATGCCCCTGGGTTCCATCACTAGTACCGCAAAAGAAAAGAAAAAGACTTGATACATTGTCTGAATAAATCTTGGACTATTCCCCAAATATATAATTGAACATTTATATGTAATATATTTATTTATTGTTGTGGAACTAGGGGTTAAATCCAGGGGCATTTTACCTTCAAGCTCCACCCCCAGCCCTATTTTTGATTCTTTATTTGGAAACCGGGTCTCACTAAGTTGCAGAGAGCCTCACTAAGTAGTTGAGGCTGGCCGCGAACCCGGATCCTCCTGTCTCAGCCTCCCGAGTACTAGTATTACATGCGTGCATTACCATGCCCAGCCACAGTATTACATTTATATGATGAAGAAAACAATTCAAATAATGTTATGTGCATATATGATGGTACCACTACCAATCTTACTGACACACGGGGTGGGGGGAGTGCGGAGGTTAACACACCAAGTACTGTGTGCATGGCGGTTTGTGTCACTTTGAACCTCCCTATGACGTATAATTACGATGCAGTAATAAGATTATATTAGAACAAAGAGGAACATATTTTATTTACTTGGAAAATAACGCTATGGATGTAGTGAAGGGCTAAAACTTCCGAAAGGTCCTTTATGTATAGTTAAAAGAAATTTCTGATCATTCTTTCAGCTTCAGGGTCAAATTGACAGGTGTGCTTTAGAGGCTTAGCCTTCGCGGCCAGAGAGGACCAGTTTCCCTCACTGTGGCCCACTGCTCTAGTGCCAGAAACGCTAGTGTGTTCCTATTTTAGAAAACACAGCTGCTGGCTTCTGGCCTATTCCAGCCACTCCAGACTTCAATGACAACTGCCGAAGGACGGGAGGCGTGGCACGTGTGGGGGAGGCCATGGCAGGGGAGTGCCCGGGGAACTAGGCTAGAGGTCGAGTGCACAGACATTTCCAGGATTTCTCCCTTTCTCCTCCTTCTCCCCCTTTTCTTCTTCTTCTTTTTTCTCTTCCTTCTATCTCTGATCTACACCGCCGGTCCTATTTCCATTTATTTATTTATCTATTTTTTTTGGTACTGAGGATTGAACCTAAGGGCATTCTACCTCAAACCTCAGCCTATTCTTCTTCTTCTTCTTCTTCTTCTTATTATTATTATTATTATTATTATTATTATTATTATTATTTATTGTTATTTTGGGTGGTACTAGGGATTGAATCCAAGGGCGATATACCTCTGCGTCTTACTCCCAGCCCTATTTAAATTTTAGTTGGAAACAGGTTCTCACTAGGTTGCTGAGAGTCTTACTACTTTGTCAAGGCTATCCTTAAATGTGAGATCCTCCTGTCTCAGCCTTTCAAGTACTGGCATTGCATGCCTGTGCCACCATGCCCTGTTCTTTTATATTTACTATTTTATTTTATTTTTACAGTACTGGGGATGGAACCCAGGGGGCATTCTGCCTCTGAGTTACACTGTCGGCCCTATTTTATTTTTATTTTGAAATAGGGTCTTGATAAGTTGATGAGAGTCTCACTACTTGCTGAGGCTGTACCTTGAACCTGTGATCCTCCTGTCTCAGCCTCTGGGTTCAATCCTCAGTACCACACCAAAAAAAAAAGAAAGAAAGAAAGAAAGAAAGAAAGAAAGAAAGAAAGAAAGAAAGGAAGGAAGGAAGGCAAGGCAGAAAGAAACAGGGTCTCACTAAGTTGCTGAGGGCCTTACTAAGTTATTGTGCACTGGCCTTGAACCTCCTGGCTCAGTCTCCTAAGTATTGGGATTACAGGCATGCCTGACCATGAATGACTTATTTTTTATTTTAATTTAATTTTTACGTGTGGTACTGAGTATTGAACTCAGGGGCATTCTTCCTCTAAGCTACACCCCAGACCTTTATTTAGATTTTTGTTTTGAAACAGAATCTCCCTAGGTTGTTGAGTCTCAGTACTTGCTGAGGCTGTCCTTGAACCTGTGATCCTCCTACCTCAGCCTCAAAAGTATTGAGATTATGGGTGTTCGCCACTACATATAGCTAATTTTGTGTGTATATATGTGGTTACTGGTGATGGAACCCAGGGGCATTCTAACCCCAAGCTACACCTCCAGCCCTATTTTTGTTATATTTATTTATTTTTATTTATTTTTTTTGTGGTTCTGGGGTTCCTGGAAGCCCTTCTACCTCCGGGATACACTCCCAGACACCTATTTTTTATATTTTTATTTGGAAACAGGGTCTCTTAAGCCAGCACAGCTGGCTTCGAACCTGCGCGATCCTTCTGTCTCCGCCTCCCAAGAGCAGGGATCACCACGCCCGGCTTGTTCT
Organism: Muscardinus avellanarius; assembly: GCF_963383645.1. Classification (NCBI taxonomy): domain Eukaryota; kingdom Metazoa; phylum Chordata; class Mammalia; order Rodentia; family Gliridae; genus Muscardinus; species Muscardinus avellanarius. The sequence goes on along the minus strand of NC_137792.1, from coordinate 24,413,949 downwards.
TTTTATTTTGAAACAGAGCCTCACTGAGTTGCAAAGGGCCTCACTAAGTATCTGAGGCTGTCCGTGAACATGTGATCCTCCTTTCTCAGCCCCCCAAGTACTGAGATTACAAGTGTGCTTGTCAGTTAACAGCTGGAACACCTACTTATGTTAACAGTCAGTTAACAGCTGGAACACCTACTTATGCTTCACCATTCAGCTGAAACGCCACATTTCCTGTGACTTCTTCCATTTAGCCCAGGCTGTATTAGGGTCTTCTCTCCATTTCCTTTATGCCTATCACTACTATCGTTCTTGTTGATATAATATTGGAATTATTTGTATCCAGTTTATTTCTTCCGTAGAGGGAAACTTCCCAAAAGATAAAATTTGTATTCTTTCAAATTCAATACCTCTAGCACATGTCATAGTCCTGATGAATGAATGAAATTAATTTATCATTCTTTAGTTTCAATATATTTCAATTGCCAACTTAAAAAATTCCAGTCTTGCCAGGTGTAGTGGTGCACCCCCGTAATACCAGTTCTTGGGAGGTTGAGCCAGGAAGATCACAGGGTCTAGAAAAGCCTCAGCAATTTAGTGAGTCGCTCAGCAACTTAGTGAGACCCTGTTTCCATAAAAAAATAATGAAATAGGGGTGGGGGTGTATACTAGAGGTAGGAAGCCCCTGTCCCTGTCCCACAAAATAAGGGAGGAAGGAAGAAAGGAAAGAAGGAAAAAGGAAGGAAGAAAGGCAAGCAAGCAAGCAAGCCAGGTGTGGTGGCACACACTTGCAATCCCAGTACCTGGGAGGCTGAGACAGAAGGATCTGGGTTTGTGGCCTCAGCTACTTAGTGAGGCCCTCTGGAACTTAGTGAGACCCTATTTCAAAATAAAGAATAAAAAATTGGGCTGGGCGTGTAGCTTGGAGGTAGAATGCCCCTGGATTCAATCTCCAGCACCACAAGAGAAGGAAAGAAAGAAAGGAAGGAAATAAGGAAGGAAAAAAAGAAGGAAGGAAGGAAGGAAGGAAGGAAGGAAGGAAATATTTCAGTCTTGCCGGGTGTGGTGGCACACTTTTGTAATCTCAGTACTTGGGAAGCTGAGACAAGAGGATCATGGGTTTTAGGCCAGCCTCAGCAACTTAAGGAGACTCTGTTTCAAAATAAAAAATAAAATAGGGCTAGGGTTTTTGCTCAGAGGTAGAATGCCCCTGAGTACAGTCCCCAGTACCACAAACAAACATTTCCAGTCTTCTTTTTTCCCATCATTACTCCTCAATTCTCTTTCCAGAATGCTGTCTGAAGGGTATCTCAGCGGACTCGCCTACTGGAATGACATCCCCTGGAATCGTGCATCTTATGAGCAGGTGGCTGGGGACACAAAAGAGGAGACCAGTTCCATGGCTGCTCATTCTTACTCCTCTCTGGAAGAAACGCAAGTCCAAAGTCTTTATGTGAGCTGCAAATCCTCAGGCAAGTTTATTTCTTCAGTGCATTCAAGAGAGGGCCCACGTAGTAGAAGCCAGAGAGTCACAGTGCTGCAGACAAACTCCAACCCTGTGTTTGAAAGCCCAAACCTGGATGCAATGGAAATATGCAGAGACCCCAGAAGAGGAACTTACCTGGTTCCACCTTCCTGCAAAAGTATTTGCAAGAATTACAACGACTTACAAATCGCAGGGGGCCAGGTGATGGCTGTTAATTCCGTGATGGCAGACTTTCCCTCTGAGGACAGTTTTGAATACGGCCCTTTGCTGAAGTCATCTGAGATCCCTCTGAATATGGAAGATTCCATTTCTGCTCAGCCTGGTGACTTTCCCCCAAAACCTGTTCAGCGGTATTCATCCTACTGGAGAATCACCAGCATCAAAGAGAAGAGCAGCCTGCAGATGCAGAAGCCCATCTCCAACGCAGTGCTGAATGAGTACCTGGAGCAGAAGGTGGTGGAGTTATATGAACAGTACTTCATGGACGGCATGTTTCACGATGGTTCTCCCACCCAGATTCTAGCATCTGAACTCGTCATGACAAATGTGGATCAGATTAGTCTTCAAGTGTCTCGAGAGAAGAACCTGGAGGCCTCAAAAGCCAGGGACATAGTCATTAGCCGCCTTCTCCAGATGGTGTCAACTGAGATCAGCACTCCTAGTCTCCACATTTCTCAATATAGCAGTATGAATCCCTAGAGAGGATGCTTCTTTCTTCTCAGTTATCCAAACCCAAAGCAACAGAGTTTTTCCATTTATTTTAAGAATGTACAGAAGGGGGCTGTGAAAGGAAGTCAAGAGGTAGAGAAGCAGGGGTGGTGGCATATACCTGTAATCTCAGTACTTGGGAGGCTGGGACAGGAGGACTGCAGGTATTAAGGCTAGCCTTAGCAATTTATTATTTATTTATTTATTTTTTGTGGTACTGGGGTGGAACCCAGAGGCTTTCTACCTGTGCTATACTCCCAGACCTATTTTATATTTTATTTGGAAACAGGGTCTCACTAAGTTGCTGCGAGCCTCACTAAGTAGCTGAGGCTGGCTTTGAACCCGCGTGATCCTCCTGTCTCAGCCTCCCAAGCGCGGGGATTACAAGCGTGCGCCACCACGCCCGGCTTAGCCTTAGCAATTTAATGTGGCCCTGTTTCAAAATAAAAAAAGGAGGGGCTGAGGGTGTAATTGAGAGGTAGAAGGCCTCTGTGTTCAACCTCCAGAACAATAAATAAATAAATAAATAAATAAATAAATAAATAAATAAGCTAGGGAAGTAAAGGTTGGACAGAGTCAGGTGTGAATGCAGGGGAAATCTCATATTACATATGAAGGGATGTGGAAAGATAAGTCTGAACAACAAAAAACAAAAGTAAAAATGATCCAGAAAAGAGAAGATAATGATTCACTCCAGGGAATAGAGAAATTAAAAAAGAAGCTGATAAGATAGAAACGCTACGGTAAAACTTAAAGCCAAATGGTTTCAGGGTAGAGAGTCAAACATACACTTACTTGAGTAAATTCCTCAAAGTTGCTTCTTCTTGAGGAAAATGGACTGCAAGTTGTTATATTTGGGTAGAATAACAAGTTTCAATATTCAAATGTTTTTCTTTCTTTTTTTGCAGGTCTGGGGATGGAACCCAGGGGCATTTGACCTCTGAAATACACCCCCGGCCCTATTTTTTATTTTTTATTTTGAAACAGGGTCTCACTGAGTTGCAGAGGGCCTCACTAAGTAGCTGAGGCTGTCCGCGAACCGCGAGCCTCCGGTCTCAGCCTCCTGAATGCTGGGATTACAAGTGTGCGCCACCACACCCGGCTAAGTTCAAATATTTTTCAAAGTATGTGATTACAGCTGGGCATGGTGATGCATGCCTGTAACCCCAGTACTTGGGAGAATGAGATGGTAGGATCTGGGGTTTTAGGACAGACTCAGCAAATTAGTGACTCTAAGCAACCTATCTGGACTAACCCTGTTTCAAAACAAAAAATTTTTTAAAAGGGCTGGGGTGTGGCCTGGACTTAGAATGCCCCTGGGTGTAACCCTCAGGACTCCTCCCACACACGCATGCATGCACGCACACATACAGTGCAATGTGTATGTTCATAACTCTTATTTGTTCTGTATCAATAGATTGTTTAGATACGTTCCTTGTAAATATTAAAGCTGCAGCAGATTGTAATGGTGTTTTTGTTTTTGAATGATAAATTTGCTACAGCTACAAACATAAAAGTCACTTGGAACTGGAATACTGGAATTCCTTATTTTTGCCTGGTACAGTGGTGCACACCTGTAATCCCAGTACTTGGGAGACTGACCCTCTTTCATAATAAAAAATACAAAGTTATATTGCTCAGAGGTAGAATGGTCCTGGATTCCAATCCCAGTATGAGAGAGAGGGAGAGAGGGAGAGACGAGAGAGAGAGAGAGAGAGAGAGAGAGAGAGAGAGAGAGAGAGAGAGAAGGAAAGAGAAAGAGAGAGATGTTTTAGGCAGGTGGACTCAGAGGTGTTCTGGGCAGAGAATGAGGGTTGCCATGGGAACTGCAAGTCGAGGGCTGGAGCTGGAGCTGAAGGAATGCACAGAGAGGTAGAGGCACGGAGAGGTAGGGCTTCGTTTGTTATTGCTGCTGGAACAAATTATCACAAGCCCAGGGACTTCAAACACCGGACATGTACTGTCTTCCAGCGCTGGAGACCAGACATCCCAAACCATTCTCACTTCAACAAAGATGGGAGACACTAGAGAAAAACAAAGTTCCCGTTTCCGCACATCCTCGCCAGCATTTATCAGTGTTTGCGTTCTTGATGGTTGCCATTCTAAGCAGATGGCTGGGTAGGTAAGTGTGGTTATACACTACACCAGGCATCTCACTCAGCCACACAGTGATGCCATTTGCAGGAAAACGGATGGAACTAGGGAATGTCAGGCTACTTGAGATCAGCCTGGCCCAGAGAGTCAAGGGTTGAGCATGTTTTCGCCTGTGTGGAGGCTGGAGAGGAAGTAGGCAGCACCAGGGACTTGAGATGACCGAGGAGAGAGAGCAGTAGCATGGTGGAAGGGGATGGGGAGGGAGGCGGGGAGGGAAAGGAGGACTGCGGAAGGAAAGCGTTGCGATGCTGCTGTGCCACGCGCGAAGGCATGGCCCCCACAGTCACTACCGTGTGTGGGGAGGGCTGGGGAGCAGCGTGGGGCCTGGGAGACACGCACCGAGACCTGCGTGCGGGTTTGCTCCTGTGACTCTGAACCCCGCTATGATGTGTAACTACAGCGCACCGATAAAAGTATAAAAACCAGATTGCCGCCACTAAAAAGAGGAAAATAAAACACAAAATCGAAATGATACAAACACAGACAGACACTATACAGCTTCTCTCCATGTTAAATACAAAATATTTCTTCATAATTTGGAAAATAGGTATTGAATGAGGTTGCCCTCAGTATCCACGGAGGATTCGTTTCACAGTTCACCAAGGACACCACAATTCACAGATGCGCTCAAGCCCCTTAAATGAAACGGCTTAGTGTTTGCGTGTAACATATATAGAAATTCTTTTATACTTTATATTATCTCTAGATTACTTATAATACCTAATAAAATGCAAATGTTGTTTATCTAGTTGTTCTGCTTATTGTTTGGGGAATAATGACAAGAAAAAATTCTGTATATGCAGATATAATTTTTAGCATATAATATATGTATATTGTTATTGGGGACTGAATCTAGGGGCATTCTACCTCCTAGCTACATCCCCAACCCATGATATTTTTTGTCTGGAAACAGGGAACAGGGTGTGTGTGTGTGTGTGTGTGTGTGTGTGTGTTCCTGAAGAATGACCCCAGAAGCTTCTGCCTCCAGGCTACAGCCCCCTTGCATATGTTATTTTTATTTTGAAACAGGGTCTTGCCAAGTTGCTGAAGGTCTTAGTCCCTGAGGCTATCCTCAAAGCTGTGCTGCTTCTGCCTCGGCCTCCCAAGTACTGGGATTCCGGGCAGGCACCGCGGAGCCCAGTTTAGAGTAACTTTAGTCCACATTTGGTTGACTGCGCAGATGTGGAGCCCGTGGGTCTGGAGGACCAACGAGCAACGGCGTGTGGAAGGTGTGGAGCGAGGCGCGCCAAGTGCTGTAAGACACGTGCAGTGACTACGTAGGCATTTGGGTATCCATGCGTTCCAATTCAGCGTCCACAGCCTCTGCTCATCACTTACTGCATTCATTTTCTCAGGTGCCCCCCCACCCCCTATTGTAGGGTGATGACTGTAACCTTCCTGGTAAGCGCTCTGGGAGGTGAGGAAGCAGGTGGGGGAAGTTCCTTCAGTGTGAATTTTAGTAATCGGCCTGGCTTTGCCCTTGACTGCCTGGATCTCGGCGTGGGCACGGCGCACGGCCTGTGCACTTGAAGTGCCCGCGCCTCTCCTCCTCTCCTTCCTTTGCTCGGCAGCTGCTTATTTCAGTCTCTCTGTGCCCAGTGCTTTGCCAGGAACGACCCAGTGCTGAAAAGAGGGGGTCAGGCGCATTCTCTCAGCATTTCACTTGTCACGGTTGCTTTTGTGACTTAGTAAATTTGGGTATTTGGAGCATGAGAAAAACCAAGGCAAGTGTGAGACTGGTTTTCACCGGTGTGGCTTTTATTTTCTTATGCAGAATATAATTAATTTTTCTTCTTTTAAAAATAGAGACAAGCCGGGCGTGGTGGCGCACGCTTGTAATCCCAGCACTTTGGAGGCCGAGACAGGAGGATCGCATGGGTTTGAAGCCAGCCTCAGCTACTGAGTGAGGCTCTCAGCAACTTAGTGAGACCCTCTTTCCAGATAAAATATAAAATAGGTCTGGGAGTATAGCCCGGAGGTAGAAAGCCTCTGAGTTCCACCCCCAGCACCAAAATATAAATAAATAAATAAATAAATAAATAAATAAAATAAAAATAGAAACAAAGGTGAAGGCTCGGGAAATGAATATGTCAGCTTAAATTATAAGACCATTTCAGAGGTATTTTCCTATGGTCAACACATTTCACTGAAAAGAATGTCTTGCTTCATCGGACTCTGTTCTTAAGTAAGATAAATCATGTGGCTGGAGGAGGAAGAATGGTCTTGGGGTCCTAAGAAATCAAGAATCCTGGACCTGCTTTCTGACAGTTCCCTGAAACTCCCACCCTCACACATGGGGAGGTAGCATGATTTGACAGAGGAGGGGCCTGTGTGCAATGGGGCCCCTGAGAAAGATTCCTCAGCTCCATTTGTAATGTAGAAACAGCAAACACATGAGGACATAAAGTGGCCATGCAGACAGGACAAGAGGACTTTGACAGTGAACCATAGTAACTTATGTCCGCTAATGGCTGTAAGTCTCTGACTTGAAGGTCATTCAAACATCCCCTTTGCCTGACAACAATTTTTAGAGTTATATGAAATTCCATGACCCCAAGAAGGATGGCAGAATTCAAGAATTACTTAAGTGAAATTTTCTGTACCACAGGAGAACAGAGGTTCTGATTCAGAAATTCATTTAAGAAAGAAGGAAAGAAAGAAAGAAGAAAGGGAGGGGAAGGAGGGAGGGAGGAAGGAAGAAAGGAAGGAATCAAGCAAGCTGGCTATTCATTATACACAAGTTTGTGGATAAATTCTTATTTGAATTAGATTCCTACTTTTCTGTATTGCCCTAGGAAGAAATAACCCAAAGACAGACACGTTCAACTAAGTTGCTGAAGGGCTAAATTGCTGAGGCTGGTTGCAAATCTACAATCTTCTTGTTTCAACCTCCCAAGTAATGGGGATACAGCCATGTATCACCATGCCTGTTTATCTTTTATAATTAATTGTTGGACTTGATATTTTTTTGCAGTACTAGGGATGGAACCCAGGGCCATTTCACCTCCAAGCTATACCCCCAGCCCTATTTTTGATTCTTTATTTTGAAACAGGGTCTCACTGAGTTGCAGAGGGCCTCACTAAGTAGCTGAGGCTGTCCACGAACTCCTGTCTCAGACTCTTAAATACTGGAATTTACAAGCGTGCACCACCATGCCCAGCTCTGGACTTGATATTCTAATAAACACTTTGCCTGCCTGCCTGCCTGCCTGCCTTCCTTCCTTCCTTCCTTCCTTCCTTCCTTCCTTCCTTCCTTCCTTCCTTCCTTCGTTCTTTTGGATTGAACCCAGGGACACTCTACTTCAGAGCTATACCTGGAGCCCCATTTTATATTTTTATTTTGAAACAAGATCTCATTAAATTGCTGAAGCTGATCTCAAATCAGCAATCTTTCTGTCTCAGCCTCATAAGTGCTGGGATTGCAGGCATATACCACTATGCCTGACAACATTTAGAATTTTTGAATCTTCATTAATAAGTAAAGTAGGTTTATTATGCTCCTTTATTGTACTGCTTTTATGCAGTTTTAAAGAGGCTGTTTATGTGTTTATTTTCTTATTTATTTATTTTTGCAGAGCTAGGGAATGAACCCAGGGCCTCATGCATGCTAAGCATGTGCTCTACCACTGAGGTACACCCTCAAATATTATGAAGTTTTGATATCAGTTATAGGTGAGACTAGTAGAGTTATCTGGGGGGACTTATCTTTTTCTTTCTGAGTTTTTCCAGAAGAATTTGAATGAGATTGGAATGATCTGTTCTGAGCTGTGTGTGCCTTTAAAAAAATTTTAAATAGTGTTTTAATTTCTTTAATATTTTATATGGTACTGGGGATTGAACTCAGGGGCACTATTCCTTTGAGATACACCCCCAGCCCTGCCTTATTTTTTATTTTGAAACAGGATTTCACTGGGTTGCTGAGGCTGGTCTCTAACATGTGATCCTCCTATCTCAGCCTCCCAGATACTGGGGATTATAGGCATGCACCTCCACCCCAGGTAATTTCTTTAATATTAATAAGACTATTCAAGCTTATAATGTATTCTCAAATCAATTCTGGCAAGTTCTATTTTTCTAGAAGTTTTGCCTAACTTGTTTCAGTTGATGCATGTTCATTTTCTTTCAGTCTATCTAAGTGACATGCATTTTTCATTTATCCTTTTTATTTTGGTGCCTTCCCCTGTGGCCTCTGTCTCTATCTCTTTCTATCTCTCATGAAGCTTGCCAGTAGTATGTCTATTTTGCCAGTTTTTTCCCCAAAAATGACCATTTTTTGTCTCTGCTGCTCTTTTCTATGTGTCATTGTTATTCATTTCATTGATTTACACCTTTTTTAGTGTTCTGTGTTTTTAGTCATAGCCTAATGTTCTTTTTCAAATGTCTAATTAATTTACAGTACCCCAAGATAACTGTTTAAGTGCATAAGATTTCCATCAAAGCACTGCTTTTTCTATATTCCTTTGTTTATGTTTTCAGTACTTAATTCTTTTTTTTTTTTGCAGTACTAGGGATTGGACCCATGCACTCACACATTCCAAGAAAATGCTCTACAACTGAGCTATACTTTATGTCCCATTAATTTTTGATATGCATTATATTTATTATTTGGTACTGGGGATTGAACTCAGGAGCATTCTACCTCCAAACCACACCCACAGCCTTTTTATTTTTGTTTAGAAACAGGGTCTCACTAGGTTTCTGAGGTTAGCCTCAAACCTGTGATCTTCTTGTTTCAACTTCTCAAGTACTGGGACTACAGGTGTGTACCACCATCCCTGGCATTATTATTTACTTTTGAACATAATAGGATTTCCATTATGAGGTGTTTAATAGTTGTTTTAAACATAACTGAGCCAGGTATAGTAATGCATTTCTATAATACCAATACTTGGGAGGCTAAGACAGGAAGATCACAGTTTTGAGGACAGACTCAGTTGTGTGTGTGTGTGTGTGTGTGTGTGTGTGTGTGTGTGTGTGTGACTGGAAATTGAACCCAGGGGCATTCTACCTCTGAGCTATACTCCCAACCCTATTTTATTTTTATTTTGAAACAGGGTCTTGCTAGGTTGATGAGAGTCCCACTACTTGCTGTGGTTTCCTCCAACCTAAAACCCTCTTGTGCTTCTCAAGTACTGGGATTATGGGCATGGGCCACCACGCTTAGCTCAGCCTCAGCAACTTAGCTATACCATGTTTCACAATAAATATAAAAAGGGCTGGTGGTGCAGTTTCATTGTAAAATGATAATAGTAATAGATGTTGAAAAAGCATTTGACAAAATCCAGTACCCATTCATGTTAAAAACATTGCAGAAAATTGGAATAGAAGGAATGTATCTCAACATCATTAAGGCATTATACAATAAATATAATATTAATATTATAAATAAATGGGAATAACTGCAAGAATTACCTCTAAAATCAGGAACAAGACAAGGATGCCCACTCTCACCACTCTTGTACAATATAGTCCTTGAGACTTTTGCCACAGCAACAAGACCAGAGCAGGATATCAAAAGAATTCAGATATGAAAAGAGGAATTAACATTATCCTTGTTTGCAGACAATATGATCCTATATCTAGAAGAACCAAATAACTTAACCAAAAGACTACTGGAGCTGACTAACCAACTCAGCAAAGTGGTGGGATATAAAATCAACCCAAAGAAATCAGTTGCTTTTCTATATGCCAACCATGAATCCACGAAGAAATAAATAAAACAATTCCATTCACAATAACCTCAAAACCACTAAAATACCTAGGAATAAACCTAAACAAAGACATAAAAGACCTCTACAATGAAAACTATAAAACATTAAAGAAATTAAGGAAGATCTTGGAAGATGGGAAGATCTCTTTTGGTCATTAATAGGCAGAATAAATATCCTCAAAATAGCTATTCTGCCAAAAGTGACCTACAGATTCAATGCAATTCCTATAAAAATACCAATAACCTTCTTCACAGAGCTAGAAAAATAAGTCATGAGTTTCATATGGAGAAAGAAAAGTCATAGAATAGCTAAAGCAATCCTTAGCAATAAGAACCAGGCAGGAGGCATCACAATCCCTGACTTCAACTTATACTACAGAGCAACAGTAGTTTAAAAAGCATGGCATTGGCACAATAACAGGCTCACAGACAAATGGAACAGAAAGGAAGATACATAAACAAACACAGATACTTATAGTCAGTTGATCTTTGACAAAAAGGCCAAATTCATATGCTGAAGAAAAGACAGCCTTTTCAACAAATGGTGCTGAGTGAACTGGCTATGCATTTGTAGAAAGATAGAACTAAACCCTTACCTATCACCGTGCACAGGAATCAACTCTAGATGGATCAAAGACCTGGAAATCAGACCAGAGACTGTGAAGCTATTACAGGAGGGCATAGGCTCAACATTCTAACATACAGGCACAGGTAGTAACTTCCTCAGCAAGACCTCCAAAGCACAGGAAATTAAAAAAAGAATTAACAAGTGGTATGACATCAAATTAAAAAGTTTTCTGCTCACCAAAGATCATCAAGAATCTAAAGAGAAAGCCTACAGAATGGGAGATCTTTACCAGCCACTACTCTGATAGAGGGCTAAGATCCAGAATATAAAAAGAGCTCAAAAGACTCTACACTAGCAAAATAAATAACTCATTCAAGAAATGGGCAACTGAATTGAATAGACACTTTACAAAAGAAGGGATACAAATGGCCAATAGATACATGAAAAAATGTTCAACATCATTACCCATCAGGGGGATGCAAATCAAAACTACACTGAGATTCCATCTAACCCCAATCAGAGTGGCAAGCATAAAGAAGTCAAATAACAACAAATGATGGTGAGGATGTGGGGAAATAGGAACTCTTTTACACTGTTGGTGGGAGTGCAAACTAGTTCAGCCACTATGGAGATCAGTGTGGAGATTCCTTAGAAAACTGGGAATAGATCCACCATATGATCCAGCTATACCACTATTGGGTATCTTTCCAAAGGATTTGAAATCAGAGAACTACGTTAACATATGCATACCTATGTTCATAGCAGCACAATTCACAATAGCCAAAATGTGGAACCAACCTTGGTCTCCATCAACAAATGAATGGATTACAAAAATATGGAAATACACACAATGGAATTCTACTCAGCAATAAAGAAGGACAAAATTATGTCATTCGTAAGAAGATGGAAAGGCCTGGAGAAAATTATGGTAAGTGAGATTAGCTAAGCACAGAACAAGAAGGGACATATGTGTTCTCTAATATGCTCAAGCTAGGGAGTATTAGGATACCAGAGGGATTCCAGATAATGGGAAATCTCAACAAAGACAGGAAAAAAGGGTAGGGGAGGAAGAAGGCTGAGGTATGGCTCTGTGTATACATGTGAATATAACATTGTTAACCTGGACTGAGAGGGAGGGAAAAGGGGAAGTGATGGGGGAGAGCACCAAGTTCTGTATGAATATATGCCATTGTCAACATAATCCACATTCTAATGTGAGACTATAGTGCACAAAATAAAGATTTTGAAAAAAAAGAAGATATGTTAAGCTGGGCATAGTGCTGCATGCCTGTAATCTCAGTACTTGGGAGGCTGAGACAGGAGGATCATAGGTTTAAAACCAGCCTCACCAATTTAGTGAGACTCTCATAACCCAGCCAGATCCTATTTCAAAAATAAACATAGAAAATAAAAGTAAAAAAGAAAAGCCAGGCGTGGTGGTGCACGCTTGTAATCCCCACGCTTGGGAGGCTGAGACAGGAGGATCACACGGGTTCGAAGCCAGCCTCAGCTACTTAGTGAGGCTCTCAACAACTTAGTGAGACCCTGTTTCCAAATAAAATATACAAAAAGGTCTGGGAGTATAGCCCAGAGGTAGAAAGCCTCTGGGTTCCACCCCCAGTACCACAATAAATAAATAAATAAATAAATAAATAAATAAATAAATGAATAAATAAATAAAATAGAAAAAAAAAAGAAATAAAAAGGACTGGGGGTGTAGCTCAGAGGTAGAATGCCTCTGAGTTTAATTTCCAGCACACACACACACACACACACACACACACACACACACACACACACACATGTTGTATCATGTTTACGACTCTTATTTTTAAAACATTTGTTCTCTATGTTGTAATATTTCTTTTGGCTCAAGACAGAATCTTTTCATACTGTTTCCTTCTGAAATAGTTCTGCTGTCCAGATGCTTTGATTTATTGGCCTGTTGGCTCATATTTATTGGAATATAGGCCCCCTACACCCCCAGAGTGTATGAGGAAAGGGTCAGAGGCCATACCCCAATCTGTCTTAACTCAAAGGAGGTAAAGGTGTCACTGTGGGAGAAAATGTCACATTTGATCACTCTCACTTCAGCAAGCTGTTTTCATGTCATGAATCCCCTCACTCATCCACAGGATGTTTAGAGAAGACATAAGGCCCAGAGTATGGGGTACAGCTTGTAAATGACTGCTGGATCAGTCAGTCTCCATTCATTTCTCTCCGATCCTCGACACTGCTTAACTACCCTGATTTTCCTTCTGATAACACCCATATCAGGGATCTGCTCCTCTGAGAGTTTTCCTGGTTTTCTCCAGACCTCAACATTGTCTCTCAGAGACTGATTTTGGCTAAGACAGCTGACTGTTCAGGTTCAACATCTTGGTTGATATTGTGATGAGAACTCGAGGAATTATTTTTTAGGAAGGTTTTATAATCACTGTATTTATTCATTTTCTCTCTACTGGGGAAGATGTTGGAAATGTTCAAACTGCTGATAAGGTGTCTGAAGTGTTCAAAAGAATCGGCTACATTGAACTTGGCATTGCAGCTGAGATAATTTAAGGAAATTTAATTACGACAGCATTTATTCTCTGTGCATTTGAGAAAAATTGACTTTCACAGTTTTGTTCACTAGACATGTAATTAAAGCAAAGCCGAGGTGAATTTTTAGTGCATATGCAAAACCTCTCCACCTTCAGAGGCTCCATCGACCAATGCAAATATATTTAGTTAAATATTATAAAATTGCTCAAGTATCCAGATAATGAAAAATGCACACGAAGGCAACAAAAGACACCGTTATTTATTAATCAAATTTGCCACAAAACAACCCACCTTTGTCAGATTTCTATTTGGGGGAAATGTACAGTGGGTGAATGCTAGAAAGAAATTCTGCATTGCAGACAGAACCACGTTAGTAGAAAACTTTAGGAAATGACATGAAATAAGCCTCCAAAGTGAAAATGTGCTGGTGTAGCTGCACAGGCCTATAATCCCAGTATTTGAGAGGATGAGATGGAAGGATCTCAGATTCAAGGCTAGTCTCAGCAACTTAATGATACTCTCAGCAATCCTGTGAGACCCTGGTTCTAAATGAATAAGTAAGTAAATAAATAAATAAATAAATAAATAAGGCTGGGAGGTGTAGCTTAGAAGTAGAATGTCCCTAGGTTCTGTCCCTAGTAACACACACACACACACACACACACACACACACACACACGCACGTGCGCATGCACACCAAAAAGGATATATATGTTATATATATATATATATATATATATATATATATATATATATATGGTTATATGTATGTTATCTATCTATCTATCTATCTATCTATCTATCTATCTATCTATCTATTGCAAAGTTATTCCTCTAGGATATATTCCCAGATAAGAAAGAAATTACATCACGGACATTTTCCCTTTGTGGGCTTTTGGGGGGGGGTGTTTGTTTGTTTGTTTGTTTTTTGGTACTGGGGATTGAACCCAGGACATTCAAACCCAATCATAGTTTCTTTTTAAAATGAAACATGGTCTTGCTAAGTTGCTTTAGGGGCTTGCTAAGTTGCTGAGGCTGGCTTCAAACCTGTGACCTTCTTGTCTCAGCCTCGCAAGTACTGGGATTATAGATGTGCCACCATGTCTGGTGCATATTAATTTTTTGGTTTGCCTGAAGCATCGATATGTGTAGTGTTGAAGGTGGGGAGATAGGGCTGCTATACCAGAAACACAAAGGTAAAAATAGATGATATACAAATTGTTGGGTTTTTTTTTTTTTTTTCAGTATCAGGGTTGGAACCTAGGGGGCATTCTACCTCTGAGCTACAGCCCCTGCCCCATTTTTTATTCTGTATTTTGGAACAGGGTCTCACGGAATTGCAAAGGGCTTCACTAAGTAGGTGAGGCTGTCCAAAAACCACGATCCTCCTGTCTCAGCCTCCCGAATGCTGGGATTACAAACGTGCGCCACCACACCGGGCTACAAGTTTTTCTTTTGTTTTGTTTGTTTTGTTTTTTGTTTTTGTGGTACTGGGGATGGAACCCAGGGGCATTCTACCTCCAAGCTACGCCCCAGCCCTAGTTTTTAGTCTTTTTATCTTTGAAACAGAGTCTCACTGAGTTGCAAAGGGCCTCACTAATTAACTGAGGCTGTCCACGAACCGCGATCCTTCAGTCTCAGCCTCCCAAATGCTGATTACAAGTACGTGCCACCACGCCTGGCTCAGCTACAAGTTTTTTAAAAAAGGACTTTATTTGTCAGGTGTGGTGGGTCACGCTTGTAATCCCCACGCTTGGGAGGCGGAAACAGGAGGATCGCGCAGGACCCTGTTTCCAAATAAAAAAAATATAAAAAATAGGTGTCTGGGAGTGTAGCCCAGAGGTAGAAGGGTTTCCAGGAACCCCAGTACCACCAAAAAAAAGACTTTATTTTTCAATTAGCATGTATGAACTGTACATATTAATGGTGTTCAGTGTGATATATTTTTTTCTTTATTTTTTTGTGGTGCTAGGGATTGAACCCAGGGGGATTCTATCTCGAAACTACACCCCAGCCCTATTGTATATTTTATTTTGAAACAGAGTCTCAGTATGTTGCTTAGGAACTCACTAAATTGCTGATGCTGGCCTCTAACCTGTGATCTTCCTGTCTGAGCCTCCCAAGTACTGAGATGAAAAGGCCTGCACCATGGTGCCCTGTTTCAGTTGCAGATATTTATGATTGATATTAGGTCTCTGCCATTTCCAGTTGCTGCAATGGATTAATTAGTCTTCTTTAGTCAATTTGTTACTGTGTCAAATTCACTGTGCTTCTTTCTAGCCTCAAAATGAGGTATTTCCCAGGAGCTTCCCAGTCTCTTATGCAAATAAGCTTTTGACCACCTGTTCCAACAGTTAGCCAGGCTGGTTTTTATCTGGTGCCAGGAATTTAGCTGCTGCTATGGCTAGTATCAGTGCAATGAATTTATATGTGTATAGTTCTTTATGATTTACAAAAATATTTTCCAATCAATGATCTCACCTGATGTTTTTAAAACTTATGAGAGAGGTATTATTATCATTTTTTTTTGTTTTTTGGAGTTACTGTGGATGGAACCCAGGGGCATTCTATCTCCGAGCTACACCCCAGCCCTATTTTTTTTATTCTTTCTTTGTTTTTTTTGCAGGTCTTGGGAAGGAACCCAGGGGCATTCGACTTCTGAGCTACACCCCCAGCCCTATTTTTTATTCTATATTTTGAAACAGGGTCTCACTAAGTTGTGGAGGGCCTCACTAAGTAGCTGTGATCCAATTGTCTCAGCTTCCTAAGTACTGGGATTACAAATGTGTGCCACCACGCTGGACGTTATTTTTTATTTTGAAACAGGGTATCACTGAGTTGCAAAGGGCCTCACTGAGTAGCTGAGGCTGTCTGCAAACTGATCCTCCTGTCTCAGCCTCCCAAATACTGGGATTACAAGCATGCACCCCCATGCCTGGCTAGAAAATATATATTATAACAATTATATATAGTTAGATGTTCTCTACAATTACACCATTTTATATAATTAATTATGTGTTATATATGAATTATAACATGGATACATACATTTTTCTTGAGAACCTTGAGTAATAAAAACTGCTACCTCATTGAACATTTCAAATGACAAGAAATACATATCTTTGATCATTCATGCTTTTTATGTAAGATTTTTATTATTATAAAATTATTACTTTGAGTCAATATCTATAAAGTTTAGTCACTGTAGCTGTTTATAGATAAATCTTTATGTGTGTATGTGTGAGAGGGGTTTCTGGGGACTGGCCCAAGGCCTTGCACATGCTAAACAAGCACTATACATCTGGGCTATATCCCCAGCACAATAAATCATTTTTGAGAGTGATGAATATGTTAATTTATTATAGTCATGATTTCTTAGATGCATATTAAACTTATCAAATTGCACATTTTATTTATTCTTTTTGAGGTAACGGGGATGGAATCCAGGGACACTCTACCTCTGAGCTATAACTTCGGCCCTATTTTTTATTCTTTATTTTTAATTTTTAATGTTTTTGGTGGTACTGGGGTTCCTGGAACCCTTCTACCACCGGGCTACACTCCCAGACACCTATTTTTTATATTTTTATCTGGAAACAGTGTCTCTTAAGCCAGTGAGGCTGGCTTCAAACCAGCGGAATCCTCCTGTCTCTGCCTCCCAAGCGTGGGGATTACAAGCCTGCACCACCATGCCTGGCTTTATTCTTTATTTTGAAAAAGGGTTTCACTGAGTTGCAAAGGGCCTCACTCAGTAATAGCTGATGCTGCCCGTGAACCAAGATCCTTCTGTCTCAGCCTCCCAATTGCACATTTTAAATATATTTATTTAGCTGGGCGTGGTGTTGCACGCTTGTAATCCCCGCGCTTGAGAGGCTGAGACAGGAGGATCGCACAGGTTCGAAGCCAGCCTCAGCTACTTAGTGAGGCTCTCAGCAACTTAGTGAGACCCTGTTTCCAAATAAAATATAAAATAGGTCTGGGAGTAGAGCCCGGAGGTAGAAAGCCTCTGGGTTTCACCCCCAGTACCACCAAAAATAAATAAATAAATAAATAAATAAATAAATATATTTATTTATTTTATTTTATTTTATTTTATTTATTTTTTTTTTTTTTTTGCGGGTCTGGGGATGGAACCCAGGGGCATTTGACCTCCAGGCTACACCCCCTGCCCTATTTTTTATTCTTTATTTTGAAACCGGGTCTCACTGAGTTGCAGAGGGCCTCACTAAGTAGCTGAGGCTGTCCGCGAACCGCGATCCTCCAGGTCTCAGCCTCCCGAATGCTGGGATTACAAGCGTGCGCCACCACGCCCGGCTATTTATTTATTTTATAAAGTATCAGTTATACCTTCATGGAACTGTTTTTGCTTGTTTTGTACTGGGGATTCTGCCTCCAAGCTAAACCCCCAGCCCTTTTTATTCTTTGTTGTGAAACAGGATCTAGCTAGGTTGCCGAGAGTCTATTTGCTGAGGCTATCCTTGAGTCTGTGATCCTCATGCCTCAGCCTTCCAAGTAGTAGGAGTATAGACATGTGCCACTTTATTCAGCTAGATTTGATTTTGAAACAGGGTCATCTGGGCAAGGTGGTGAATGCTGCCAGCCTCAGCTACTTAGTGAGGCTCTCTGCAATTTAGTGAGACCCTTATTCAAAATAAAGAATAAAAAATAGGGCTGAGGGTGTAGGTTGGAGGTAGAATGCTGGATTCCATCCTCAGTACCACAAAAAAAGAAAAAGAAAGAGAAAGAAAGAAAGAAAGAAAGAAAGAAAGAAAGAAAGAAAGAAAGAAGGAAAAAAGGAAAGAAACAGAGTGTCACTAAGTTGCTGGGGCTGACTTCGAACCTGTGATACTTCTGTCTCAGCTTTCCAAATACTGTTAGGAGTGTGCTTCCACACCTGGTTTGGAACTCTTTTTTTTTTTTTGGAAAGGAAATATGGAAGATCCCTGGATGGAAAAGAAGTACTCCTTTATATTATCCATAAACTCACAGCCAGGCATGGTGGTGCATGCTTGTAATCCCTGTACTTCAGAAGCTAAGACAGGTGGATTGTGGTTTGAGGCCAGCCTCACCTAGTTAGTGAGGCCCTCTGTAACTTAATGAGACCCTGTTTAAAAATAAAGAATAAAAAATGGGGGGGGTGTAGTTCAGAGGTAGAATGCCCCTGGGTTTAATCCCCAGTACTGAAAAAAATAAATGAATAAATAAATAAACTCACATAATTATTGGAATGTTGGGAAATCAGCCAGCTTATGTCCTTGGGCAAGTCCAAATTGAAAACAGCTTATGGAATTAGCAAACTATTTCTCAAAACACTTAAATTTCTAATATCTTTCAACTCTTAAAATAGCCTGCTGTGGTGGCACATCTGTAATCCCAGTACTTAGAAGGCTGAGATAGGAGGATTGCAAATTTGAGTGTGTCCTCAGCAAAAAAAAAAAAAAAAAAGATTTGTGTGTGGTACTGAGGATGGAATTCAGGGTCTTTCTATTTCCGGGCTACCTAACCTATTTTATATTTTATTTGGAAACAGGGTCTTACTAAATTGCTGAGAGCCTCACTAAGTAGGTGAGGCTGGCTTTGAACCTGTGCGATCCTTCGGTCTCAGCCTCCCAAATACTGGGATTACAAGCGTGGATCACCACATCCAGATTAGCCTCAGCAATTTCACAAGACCCTGTTTCAAAGTAAAAAATAAAAAAGGGCTGAATATGTAGCTCGGAGGTAGAATGCTCCTGAATTTGCACATGCAAGTGCATGCATGCGCGCACGCACACACACACGCACACACACACGCACACACACACACACAGACATAAAATGTTTTTAATCTGTAACTACTAAAAACTTCTTTTACCCTAATTTAAACCAATTATCCCTTGCCTGTACTATGCAAATGTGGATAACGGGCAGTCTTTCCTTCTTTTTTCTTGGGCCTTCTACCACTGAGCTATACCCCCAGATCTTTTTTAATTTTATTTTTAAATTTTATTTATTTTGTAGTACTTGGGATTGAACCCAAGGGCATTCTACCTCCAAGCTACACTCCCAACCCAATTTTTTTTTTTTTTGTAACAGGGTCTCTCTAGGTTGCTGAGAATCTCACCAAATTGCTGAGGCTGTCCTTGAACCACCTGTGTCAGCCTTCCAAGTGCTGGGATTACCGGCATGCATCACCACACCTGACTTATTTTTCATATTGAAACGGGATCTCACTAAGTTGCCTAGGCTTGTCTTGAACTTTCGACCCTCCTGCCTCATCCTCCTAAGTACTGGGATTGCAGGGGTACCCCCACCACGCCTGGCCCGGTTTTCTTTGCTGTTGTAGTCTCTTTACTTTCCTACACATGGTCATTGGGACTTCCCTCCCCCTCCCCCCGAGGCACTGGGGGTTGAACAAAGGGGTGTTCTACTTCTGAGCTATACCCCAGCTTTATTTTAATTTTTTTGAAACAGGATCTCACTAGGTTATTGAACATCTCGCTAAGTCGCTGAGTCTGGCCTGGAACCTGCAATCCTCTGTCTCAGCCTCGCGAGTACCGGGATTGCGGGCATGTACTACCATGTTTGGCTGCAGGTACTCACTTTTATAAAACTTTGCACATAAAGTATTTGTGAAGTGATCTTTTATAACACTAGAGATTTTCCTTCCATCGAAGAATGAACATCCACGTAGCTAGAAGGGTACAGGAGTGGAAGGGGAACCCTTGCCTCTCTTGAGTACATAATGATCCCAACAATTGTGCTCATTTATAAGGCACCGTGATGATTAACCTCATAAAATTACTTCGTATTAAGCAATCTCATGCAAGGAAGTGTTTAAAGAGTGAAGGCCTTCGTATGTACAATGCATAACTGATTTCACATTAGCACTAAGAAAACTGATAAACGCATTCCATAAGCAGCTAACCCGGATACTTCAGATGATTCAGGAATAAATACCTGAAGTGAAAGAAAATTCTTGCTGAAAATATGCTTCATGAGATATTCTTTTCATACTTTTTCCTGCTCTCTAGAGAAGGCAGTGCTGTAGGAAGATGCCTAATGGACCAAAAAATGTCACTGAGGGGGTAACTTCCAGGAACAAGAAGTTGTAAAACAGACAGCTCAGGTGTAGTACTCCCTACAGTGATCTTCTAAATGAGAGACGGGAACTTCAAGTGCTCATTCATGTACTTGGTCTATGTCAGTTCATACACTCCTATAGAACAATTGACCTTCGCCGGGAGTGGTGGCGCACGCTTGTAATCCCCGTGCTTGGGAGGCTGAGACAGGAGGATCGCACAGGTTCGAAGCCAGCCTCAGCAATTTAGCGAGACCCTATTTCCAAATAAAATATAAAAAAGGTCTGGGAGTATAGCCCGGAGGTAGAAGGCCTCTGGGTTCCATCCCCAGTACCACCAAAAAAAAAAAAAAAAGGAGGAGAAGAAGAATTGACCTTCTTAGTGTGCAAATGACCACTATACATCACTTTTTGTGTGTGTGCGGTACTGGGTATTGAGCCCAGGGGCATTTTATCTCCGAGCTACATCCCAGCCCTATTGTTTATTTTTCATTTTTTGGTGGTCCTGGGGTTCCTGGAAGCCCTTCTACCTCCGGGCTACACTCCCAGACCTATTTTTTATACTTTTTTATTTGGAAACAGGGTCTCATAAGCCAGCGCGTGTGGCTGGCTTCGAACCTGCGCGATCCTCCTGTCTCTGCCTCCCAAGCGCGGGGATTACAAGCGTGCGCCACCACGCTGGGACCTATTGTTTATTTTGAAACACGGTCTTGTTAGGTTGATGAGAGTCTCACTACCTTCGGAAGCTGTCTTCAAATCTGCAATCCTCTTGTCCCAGCCTCCCAAATACTGGGATTACAATTGTGTGTCACCACACCTGGTGTACATCACATTTTTTCTGGTTGGCAGACTTACTTCCAAGCCACACCCCCAGACCCCTCTCCTTTTTGTGGTATTGGGTATTGAACCCAGGGAAATTCTATTTCCAAGTTATATCCCCAACCTCATTTTAAATTATATTTATGTATTTATTGTGGTACTAGGGATTGAACCCAGGGGCATTCTACCTCTGAGCTATAACCCCAACCCTTTTTTATTTTTTGTTTTGAAACAGAGTCTCACTAGGTTGCTGAGGGGCTCCCGAGATTGTTGAAGGTATGATCTTCTTCCCTTAGCCTCCCAAGTACTGGGATTATAGGTGTGCACCACCGCCAAGCCTGATTTACTTTTATTTTGAAATAGGTCTTGATCTTGAAGTTGTTGGTGCATATCTGTAATCCTAGTACCTGGGAGGCTGAGACAGGAGGGTTACAGATTCAAGGTTCAGCAAGTAGTGAGACTCTCATAAACCTAGCCAGACCCTGTGTCAAAATAAAAATAAAATGTATATCTTGGCATCAGAATGGATATCAGGGGCATCAGAATGCCCCTGGCTTTAATCTTTAGTACCACAAATAAACAACAAACCAGGGTCTTGCTAAATTGCTGAGGATGGCCTTGAATCTGAGATCCTCCTGTGTCAGTTTCCCAAATACTTGGATTAGAGGTGTGCACCGCCACGCCCGGCTTCCTTCCCCTTCTTAAAGTGCCAGTACCTTCATTTTCCCATGGTGAATCGCCCCTCCCTTTTGTCTACTCCTCAGTTTACTTACGGTGTATGATTTGGACTCTCTCCTTGGCTCCAATGGTAGATATGTACCTCAGGCCTGGTCTATCAGAGTATTCCTTTCCCCTGACCACAGTAATTACATCCAGGATGGATATGGGCTTCTGTATTTTTGACATTCTCAACATCGGCCAGGTCTGGGGAGAATGAGTCAGTACCCTGTGTCCTGGATCACTGTGATTTGCTGCTGACAATCCCTTTCAGAATGGTAAAGTATCCACGAGAATAAAGCTCAGTGGCAGTAAAGCTGGAGGTGGATTCCGTTTTCATGGTTTGGGCCACTAGATCTATTTATGCCTGGATTTATTCACATTATTTTCAGATATATGGGTCCCAAAATTTCAGTTTTGGTTTAAACTGGGTTTCTTTTCATTGAAAGCAAGAACTGTTTCTAATTTTATACACTTTAGGATGATATTTCATTTTATTAATCGCAGTAGCAAGTAATATTTAAAATGTTAGCACAAGCCGGGGTGGTGGCGCACGCTTGTAATCCCCGCGCTTGGGAGGCGGAGACAGGAGGTTCGCGCTGGTTCGGAGCCAGCCTCGCTGGCTTAAGAGATCCTGTTTCCAAATAAAAAAATATAAAATAGGTCTGGGAGTGTAGCCTGGAGATAGAAGGGCTTCCAGGAACCCCATACCGCCCCCAAAAAAGGTTAGCACAAATATTCATGAGAAAAATTATCTAGTTTCTATGAAACCAACACTTTGCAAATTATATATGTGCAGACATTTGCTGGGCGTGGTGGTGCACGCTTGTAATCCCCACACTTGGGAGGCTGAGACAGGAGGATCACACAGCCTCAGCTGCTTAGTGAGGCTCTCAGCAACTTAGTGAGACCCTGTTTTCAAATAAAATATAAAATAGGTCTGGGAGTATAGCCCAGAGGTAGAAAAAGCCCCTGGGTTCCACCCCCAGTACCACCAAAAAAAAAAAAAAGTGCAGACATTTTGCAATTAACTACCACAAGATCTCAGAGGTTCGTAGGTTTGGAACCATTTTAATTTGAATTTTAGAGGTCACATAGACACAGAGTAAGGCCACATTTATACAACTAAAATGTGGAGTAAGATATGATTATTTATTTAGTTATCATTTTGGCACTGAGGATTGAACCCAGGAGCATTCTGTCTCTGAGCTACACCCCCTGCCCTTTTTATTTTTCTTTTGAAACAGTCTTGCTAAATTGCTGAGGGTCTTGAGAAACTGCTGAGGCTGGCAGTGAACTTGTGATTCTCCTGTCTCAGCCTCCTAAGTACTAGGCTTAGAGGTCTGTGCCACCATACCCGGCTGGATGTATTTATCTTGAAAATCAAGTGGAGATTAGAAAGCTAATCAACACTACATTCTATTTCTCAGCCAGCATAATTACAAAGTCATATATGGCTTGCATCTAAAAAATCTGCACTTCAGTAAGATGGTGTTTTATAGGGATTGAAAATACTCCAGAGAATGCAGTATAATTTTATTTTAGAATGTAGAATATTTAGAACTTCAATAAGGCCACTAGGTATTATTCAGTAAAATAAGTTCATTCTCGTTGTTGACTTAAAAAGAATCATGAGGCTGTGTGTATAGCTAGAACTATTTTTTCAAGCATCATTTTATTACTTCATATATTTGTCAGGAGCCGGGCGTGGTGGCACACACTTGTAATCCCAGCATTCGGGAAGCTCTGACCGGAGGATGGCGCTTCGAGGACAGCTTCAGCTAGTGAGGCCCTCTGCAACTCAGTGAGTCCTGGTTTCAAAATAAAGAATTAAAAAATAGTTCAAAGAGATTAACTACAAAGAAGAAATAGGTAACACACTCCAGAACTAGAGAAACAAGATTTTCCATCCAACAGACAACTAAGATTGGTTATCTGTGGAGATTCATTATTTATGTTAGTCTTTTACCTATCTCTAAAGGGTATTGTTTGCCTTTATTGTTGTTAATTTCTAGGATTTCTAGTTGGAATATTAATATACCTTCAGATATAGCATTTGGAAATATTTTATCCCATTCTATCAGTAACTTTTAACTCTGTTTACATTGTCTTTGGATATACAATATTTTTTTTATTTTTTAGGGAGTTTGTATACTCCTCTGTTGCCTGTGCCATTGAAATCATAACCAAGAAATCACTGCCAATTTCAATGTTCTGAGGTTTAATGACCCAGATTTTCTCCTAAAAGTTTATAGTCTTAAGATTTATATTTAGGTCTATTATCTATTTTGAGTTAATATTTGTATATGGGATTAGGTAAGGGTCCAATTTTATTCTTTTCCATGTAATTATTATTTTTTAACAATATTTAGTTAAAAGACTATTATTCCCACCACCAAATGTTCGTGGAAACCTTGTCAAAAATAACTTGACAATATAGGGAAGAATTTAGCTCTAGGCTTTTATTTAACTCCAATGGTTTATATATCTGCCTTTAGAATAGTACTACACTGTTTCAATTATTGTAGCTTTATATGGTTTGAAATCAGAAAATATATATCTTCTAGCTTTGTTCTTTTTCAAGATCGTTTTGGGTACCTAGAGTCCATATTCCATATTAGGATAGATTTTTTTTTCTGAAAAATAAATATATAAATATATGATAGTTTCACCTAAAAAATAGAAAAAAATATTCTCTGGTAAGAAAGAAAGCAAAAAGAAATATTGAAATGTTATCTTTAAGTCACCAAAAGCTTGGTATCAGACAAATGAATCTGGTATGTGAGATTATAATTTTTAATTTTAGATAAATTGCCATAATACTAGATGTCAACTACTAAGCCAAGCATGGGAGGGAGGGATAGGGAGAGAATGGGGTGGGGATTGGGTGGGGGCTGACTGGGAAAAGTGTGCACGTATGTCTACAAAAGTATGTATCCTACTATAATGTATGAATACAGTGCACCAATAAAAATTAAAAAAAAATAGTGCAGGAGATGTAGAAAAAAAAAGTTTGTCAAGCTAATCTACTATATTCCAGGTGCTTTCAAACACATTCTTTTATTTAAATCTAACAGTAATTCTGTAAGGAAGTGAAGTAGAAGTTATTCAGACTATGCTGAATTCTATGGTGGATGACACTTTATTTTGATTTAAAATAACACTATAGGTAGGGAGTGGGGTAGGAGCCCAAGTGGGGTGGGGAGGAGGGGAGTTTACCAGGTGCTTTGTGGATGTATGCTCCATCACTCTGAACTTCAGTAACATGCATTGTTACAAAGCACCAATAAAAGAATCTATATCTATGTATTTATCTATTTATTTCTTTGCAGTACTGGGGATGGAACCCAGGGGCATGCTACCTCTGAGCTATACCCCCAGCCCTATTTTTATTTCTTCTTCTTCTTCTTCTTCTTCTTCTTCTTCTTCTTCTTCTTCTTCTTCTTCTTCTTCTTCTTCTTCTTCTTCTCCTTCTCCTTCTCCTCCTCCTCCTCCTCCTCCTCCTCCTCCTCCTCCTCCTTCTCCTTCTCCTTCTTCTTCTGGTACTGGGGTTCCTGGAAACCTTTCTACCTCCCGGCTACACTCCCAGACACCTATTTTTTATATTTTTATTTGGAAACAGGGTCTCTTAAGCCAGTGAGGCTGGAGTCGGACCTGCGCGATCCTCCCGTCTCCGCCTCCCAAGCGCGGGGATTACAAACGTGCACCACCAAGCCCAGCTTACTCTTTATTTTGAAACAGAATCTCACTGAGTTGTGAAGGGCCTCACTAAGTAGCTGAGGCTGTCCGCCAACCGTGATCCTCTTGACTTAGCCTCCCAATTGCTGGGATTACAAGCGTGCGCCACCACGCCCGGCTCAATAAAAGAATATTTTATTGTATTTATTTTATTTGTTGTTGTTTTTATTTTTGTTTTTGTTTTTTTGGGGGGTTTTTTGGTGTTACTGAGGGAGGAACCCAGGGGCTTTCTACCTCCAGGCTATACTCCCAGACCTATTTTATATTTCATTTGGAAACAGGGTCTCACTAAGTTGCCGAGAGCCTCATTAAGTAGCTGAGGCTGGCTTTGAACCTGTGTGATCCTCCTGTCTCAGCCTCCCAAGCGCGGGGATTACAAGTGTGCGCCACCACGCCCGGCTTTAAAATAATATTTTAAAGAGGTAGCCAGGGGTGGTGCCACACATTTGTAGTCCCAGTACTTGGGAGGCTGAGTCAAGAAGATCGCATGTTCGCAACCAGCCTCAGCAACACTGTGAGACTCAGCAACCTAGAGAGACCCTGTTTCAAAACAAAAAAAAATAGTCTGGGGGTGTATGTACCTCGGAGGTAAAATGCCCCTCAGTTCAATCTCCGGTAACCGATGAAAGAAAGAAAGAAAGAAAGAAAGAAAGAAAGAAAGAAAGAAAGAAAGAAAAAGAAAATTAAATTAACAGACGTATAAGTACTTTACCCCCTCCCCCAATTAAGAGTTAGGCATAGTGGCACACACCTGTCATCCCAGTACTTGAGATAAGACAGGAGGATGGTAGGTTTGAAAAAGCCTCAGCGACAGGTGAGCTAGTAGCAGGCCTCCCTGTGGCCGGTGCTGCGTGGCCTCCATTGACCGGGGTCTCCCCCCAGCCGACTGCCCCTCCGCTTCTGATCACCCCACCCACCGCAGCCCGCGCCACGCCCATTGTGATGTCAGGCGACTGCCTACCGACCAGCGAGACTCTGGAGAGGCAGCCGAGGCCCCTGCACTAGCCGGCCAGGTCAGACCTAGTGGGCAGGGGTGAGGGCATGCCTCTGGGGGCCTCGAGCCGGCGCCGCACCCGGTTAAGGGCCGTCTCCCACCTTGCCGCCCGCCTCGGCCGTCAAGAACGCCACCATCTAACCTCGTGTGCTTGTGAAACCGAACACAACAAAGTATGGATATGGAAAATCAACATCCTTCTCTAAGTAGGCTTCAGGAAATCCAAAAGGAAGTACAAAGTATAGAACAGCAAGTAATTGGCTTCAGTGGTCTGCTAGATGACAAGAATTACAAGAAATTGGAGAGGATCCTAACAAAGCAACTTTTTGAAATAGACTCAGTGGATACAGAAGGAAACGTAGACATTCAGCAGGCGAGGAAGAGGGCAGCGCAGGAGATCGAACACCTCCTCAAAGAGCTGGAGCAGAATGCAAACCACCCACACCGGATTGAAATTCAGAGCATTTTTAAGGAAGCCCAGGCCCTTGTGAAAGAGAAGATCGTGCCCTTTTACAACGGAGGCAACTACGTGACCGATGAATTCGAGGAAGGCATCCAAGATATCATCCTGAGGCTGACACACGTCAAAACCGGCGGGAAGATCTCCCTGCGGAAAGCTAGGTATCATACTCTAACCAAAGTTTGCACTGTGCAAGAGATCATCGAAGACTGCACGAAGAAGCAGCCTTCCCTGCCACTCTCCGAGGACGCGCATCCATCCGTCGCCAAAATCAACTCCGTGATGTGCGAAGTGGATAAGGCCAGAGGTACTCTGATCGCCCTTCTGATGGGGGTGGACACCAACGAGACTTGCAGGCACTTGTCATGTGTGCTCTCGGGGCTGATTGCGGGTCTGGATGCGTTAGATGTGTGCGGGCGTACAGAAATCAGGAATTATCGGAGGGAAGTGGTCGAAGATATCAACAAATTATTGAAGTATTTGGACGTAGAAGAGGAAGCCGATACTACTTATGCGTTTGATTTGGGACAGAACCAATCCATTTTGAAAATAGAAAAGGTCCTCAAGAGGATGAGAGAAATAAAAAATGAACTTCTCCAAGCTCAGAATCCTCCGGAATTGTATCTGAGCTCCAAGACAGAACTGCAGGGTTTGATTGGACAGCTGGATGAGGTGAGTGTCGAAAAGAATCCGTGCATCCGGGAAGCCAGGAGAAGAGCAGTGATTGAAGTGCAGACCCTGATCACCTACCTGGACCTGAAGGAAGCCCTGGAGAAACGGAAGCAGTTTGCTTGTGAGGAGCCCCCGCCACATAAGGCCGTCTGGGACATTCTTGCAAACCTGTCGGAGATCCAGGGAGAAGTCCTCTCGTTCGACGGGAATAGATCCGATAAGAACTACATCCGGCTGGAGGAGCTGCTGACCAAACAGTTGCTGGCGCTGGATGCCGTGGACCCTCAAGGTGAAGAGAAGTGTAAGGCTGCCAGGAAACAGGCGGTGAAGCTTGCCCAGAACATCCTCAGCTATCTCGACCTGAAGTCCGATGAGTGGGAGTACTAAGACACCAGAGCTAAGCCGATCTTGCTTGTTTTGCACTTTACATATACTTCTATGTATTTATAAAGAGCTTTCGGTTCGTGGAGCCTAAATGTGATTTACAGATGCATTTTTTCAATCGTAGTATTTATGATTTAAGCAAATTATACTCAGTGTCTCTGCCCTCAGCGTTGCAAAACAGGTGTCATTGCAGCACATGGGCTTTTCCATGTGGGTCATTATCCATATGATGTGGTAGGGTTTGTTTGGTTCGTGGGTTTTGTGTTCATGTGGCGCGTGTTTAATCAGAACGTGAATAGTGGTAACATTCGTACTTTTTAAATGGGTTGTGTGAGCATTAAAATACAGAAGTTAAAGAATTGGGGAATCTATATAACCGTACACAATAATCTGGAAATTATGAGAGAGGGGAAATATTTTGATGAAAGAGTAAAGTCTGAGCACAAAACTATAGTTTTTATTATGCTACATAAAGCAGAAAGATTCTTTTTCACTTATAAAAAGCCTGATTGGGCCCGCCCAGCTTAATGGGCTGGGGTTTTGTTTATTTGGATTGTCTGTTCTCCATAAGTATTTTTGTTCGAAAAAACAGTGCTTTCCCCCCCTACTCTACATTTGACAGGGGGAAGTCTTGTATTTGTATGCAACACAGGAAAATTATATAAAGCAATAGCCAAAAAACTTTTGAGACTGCGCTGAAGAAGAGGTAAAACATCAGCTGCTCGATACCTTTAAGCTGTTTTTTTGGTAGGATTTATTTTTTATTTTTTTAATTTTTATTTATTTTTGGTGGTACTGGGGGTGGAACCAGAGGCTTTCTACCTCTGGGCTATACTCCCAGACCCATTTTTAAAAATATTTTTTTGGAAACAGGGTCTCACTAAGTTACTGAGAGCCTCACTAAGCAGCTGAGGCTGGCTTCGAACCAGTGCGATCTTCCTGTCTCAGCCTCCCAAGATCTTCCTGTCTCAGCCTCCCAAGCGCTGGGATTACAAGCGTGCGCCACCACACCTGGCTTTGTTTGTAGGATTTAAGCTTAAAATTTCCCTTAATAATTGCTAAGGATGAGAATATATAAATGAAGTCAGTGGCCCTTTATTTTTTTGGTGAAACTGGGGTTCCTGGAAACACTTCCACCTCCGGGCTACACTCCCAGATCTATTTTATTTTTATTTGGAAATAGGGTCTTTTAAGCCAGCGCGGCTGGCTTCGAACCTGCGCGGCTAGCTTCGAACCTGCGCGATCCTCCTGTCTCTGCCTCCCAAGCGCGGGGATTACAAGCATGCACCACCACGCCCGGCTGTCAGTGGCCCTTTACTAGAGAGACACTCAAGCGGGGTGTGGTGGCGCACGTTTGTGATCCCAGCATTTGGGAGGCTGAGACAGAAGGATTAAGAACAGTCTCAGCTACTTAGTGAGGCCTTTTGCAACCCAGTGAGACCCTGTTTCAACATAAAGAATAAATATAGGGTATATAAGGCTGGGGGGTGTAGCTCGGAGGTAGAATGCCCCTGGGTTCCATTTCCAGTACAGAGAGAGAGAGAGAGAGAGAGAGAGAGAGAGAGAGAGAGAGAGAGAGAAGAGAGAGAGAGAGAGAGAGAGAGAGAGAGAGAGAGAGAGAGAGAGAGAGAAGAGAGAGACTCATACCTATAGTTGCAAAATGAAAACTGAGTTAGTTTACCAGTATCAGGTTACACTAAAACTAAGCAGGAACCGCAACTGTGGCACATAATGTACTTCTCTTGTTGGTCCAGGCTATACCACATACACTTGTTAAACATACCTATCACTATTTTGGGACATATGAGAGCAGAAATTACTGTTACTTTCAAAGATAATAATTTGTCACTTTAGCTAAAAGTAGGTAGGTAAAGGAGGGACCTTAAGTACAAAAAGATAATAAAGCCATAGTGCCAGACTAAAAAAATAATGTAGCCCAGTGGGGCCAGGTGTCTCTAGCTCAGCAGAGGAAGCGAGGCACTTGCTGCTAAGCGCCCTGAATGTCACTGCTCCAGCTTGAAGGCTTCCCTGGGACCTGCCAGACGCCAGTCTGAAAGAACCATTAGAATCTGTTGGGCATTAGTGTTTTTCATCTGCTACAGGGCACATGCATTTCTTTTATTATTTTTTGTGATTTTATTGGTGTATTTTAGTCTCATCATAGTGTAAATCATTTTGGTGCCCCCCCCCATTTCCCTCCCTCCCAATACAGAGTACCCAGATGGACACTGGTATATATCCCCATGTATACACATAATCTATGGTGGGCACATGAATTTCTATAAATAATTCAAGGAGTCAGTTGTACAGTTGCCTATTAATGAGAGCAAAACAATTCCTCCAAATTTTGTAGTCCCTTGACAGCATGTGGGTCCCAGTATTACAACCAGCAAACCACTTTCTGTAGCCAGCTTTCACTAAATTGTTTGGTGAGGGCACATCTTTTGAACTCTAGTGAAATGTTACTTTCAAAGATATTAGTCACTTTAGCTAAAAGTAGATAGGTAAAAGGAATGACCTTAAATACCTAAAGGTAATAAAGGCATAGTGCCAGAAGAGGAGGAGGAGGAGGAGGAGAGAAAGAAGAGGAAGAAGAGAAAGAAGAGGAAGAGGAAAAGAAAACAGCCTCAACAACTTAGTGAGACTCTCAGTAACCTAGTGAGATATTGTTTTAAAACAAAAAATAGCTGGGCGTGGTGGTACACGCTTATAATCCCAGTACTTGAGAGGCTGAGACAGTAGGATCGTACAGGTTTGAAGCCAGCCTCAGTTAATTAGTGAGGTTTTCAGCAACTTAGTGAGACTCTGTTTCCAAATAAAAAGATATAAAACAGGTCTGGGAGTGTAGTCCAGAGGTAGAAAACCCCTGGGTTCCATCCCTAGTACCACAAAAAAAGTACTAAAAGAATAGAAAGGTCTGGTGAGACCCTGTTTCATTAATTATTAGAAACCATCATATTTATGCAATCCTACTGCACCTCAGTGGATTCGATCAAAACATCCTCTCTTCCCTTCCTCCCTCTGTCTTTTCCTTCCTTTCTTGTTTGTATTCTACTTTCATCCTCCTCCAGCCCTTTGTTTTCTTTCCGTGGCGGTGATCTAGTAGAGTGAAAGTGTTGCTTTGCTTAATGTGCACAATTTGTATTTCATTCCTTAGCCTGGGCATTCTGGCTCCAAGCTACACCCAGTCCTCTTAATTATTCTTTTTATTTATTTATTTTTATTTTGACCTAGACCTCACTAAATTGTTGCGGGTCTAAGTTGCCAAGGTTGGCCTCAAACCTGGGATCCAAAGTACTGGAAAACAGCTGGGTGTGGTGGCACATGCTTGTAATCCCCGTGCTTGGGAGGCTGAGACAGGAGGATCGCACAGGTTCGAAGCCAGCCTCAGCTACTTAGTGAGGCTCTCGTCAACTTAGTGAGACCCCGTTTCCAAATAAAAATATAAAATAGGTCTAGGAGTGTAGCCCAGAGGTAGAAAGCCCCTGGGTTCCATCCCTAGTACCATTAAAAACAAACAAACAAACAAACAAACAAAAAAACCAAAGTACTGGCAATACGGGCGTGTACCACCAAGCCCAGCACTCTCATTTTTTTTTTCAATTTTTATTTTGAGTCAGTCCCACTAAGTTGCTGAGGCTGGCATCAAACTCTCTATCCTCCTGTCTCAGCCTCCCGAATGCTGGGGTTCCAGGCATGTACCACCACGCTCGACTCAATAAAGGCCTTTTCTAATCGAATTGATGGTTGCCAAATATATTTATGTGACCTAATGGTAGCACTCGATAATAAAAGAATAAAACGGAAACCAGCTTCTGTTTTCTTTTGACAAATGTGTAATGTTGTATGTTAATTTAAATGACATTCATGGTTTATCTCACATTGTTTACTAACTTTGAAAGTTCATTAGTGAGCCTATCTACTACAATGTCCAGTCTGAGTTAGAACTGATTTCTAAAGGGATTTATGGTTTACTGTTATTTTATTTTATTTTTTGGTGGTATTGGGGTTCCTGGAAGCCCTTCTACCTCCGGGCTACACTCCCAGACCTATTTTATATTTTTGAAACAGGGTCTCTTACGCCAGCGCGGCTGGCTTCGAACTTGTGCGATCCTCCTGTCTCCGCTTCCCAAGCGTGGGGATTACAGGCGGGTGCCACCACGCCTGGCTTACTGTTATTTTAAACATATTGGCAAAGTTCTTAAGCTGGTCTAAAATAAGCCAAAGGAAATAACATGATTTAAAAGCTAATGATCTATATATGACATTTTTCTCTGCCTTTTTTTTTTTTTTTTGCGGGTCTGGGGATGGAACCCAGGGGTATTTGACCTCCAAGCTACACCCTCCCGCCCTATTTTTTATTCTTTATTTTTGAAACAGGGTCTCGATAAGTTGTGGAGGGCCTCACTAAGTAGCTGAGGCTGGCTGCGAACCATGATCCTCTTGTCTCAGCCTCCCAGGTACTGGGATTACAAGTGTGCGCCACCACGCCCGGCTTCTCTCTAATTTTTAAAGCAACATCTTTTTATTATGAACTAAATTTTTATTATAAATTGATCATAGGTCTTAGAAATACTTATTGGACATTAGCTGTCTATATATTTATTTGGTAATCTAAAATGTTAAATGCTTTTCCAGAATTCTGGCTGATATTCTTTATATTGGATAAGAAAAAATTGATGTTTGCTAAGTTTTTAGACATCAGTTTGTGTGTGTGTGTGTGTGTGTGTGTGTGTGTGTGTGTGTGTGTTACTGGGGGTTGAACTCAGAGGCATTCTCCCTCTGAGCTATTCCAGAGAGCTTTTTAATTTTTTTTTTTGTTTTGAAACAAGGTCTCATTAAGTTGCTGAGATTCTTACTAAATTGCTGAGGTTGGACTAAAAGCTGAGATCTTTTGGGGTTCAATCCCCAGTACCAAAACCAAACAAAGTTCATGTCAAAATACAGGACCTAAATTTGTGACTGTTAAATTGATGTTTTGTTTTCAGTAAAAACAGATTAAAAATACGTTTACAATTGTCTATAGACTAGTATCAGTCCCTTTACTAACTTAGAGTTTGAGATGGGTTTTATAGGCAGATAAGAAAAGACACATTTCATAAGTGTAAAAGTAGGGAAATAGAATGGCTTTTATTTTAGCAGGCAAAAATTCTGAAGGTCTGAGAGTTTATCTACCACTTCTTTTTTGTTCCCTGTCAAGACAGTGCAGAGGACCTCACTAAGTAGCTGAGGCTGGCCTTGAACCTGTGACCCTCCTGTCTCAAACTCCCAAGTACTGAGAATATAGAAATGTGTCAATGAACCTGGCTCTCATATCAATTCTGAACTAAGTGGTAGGGGACATAAATCATATCTTTTCTCTAAAGCATTTTCACTTACTGTCCTATAAAATCCCAGTCTTGGTACCTAAGGCCACTCTTATTTTATTTTTTGCGGGTCTGGGGATGAAACCCAGAGGCATTTGACCTCCGAGCTACTCCCACCCTGCCCAATTTTTTATTCTTTATTTTGAAACAGGGTATCACTGAGTTGCAGAGGGCCTTACTAAGTAGCTGAGGCTGTCTGCGAACTGTGATCCTCCGGTCTCAGCCTCCAGAATGCTGGGATTACAAGCGTGCGCCACCACACCCGGCTTCACTCTTTACTTATTTTACACTTTTTTTTTCTTTTAATTTTTTCAAGTTGCCCTCTTGAATCCTCGGGTACTGGATGCTTTATGTCTCCTTTAAGGCCTCTGGTCTTGTGTGTATCCTGTTTTCTTGAACTAGAATGTCATGCATTTCCAGGCCTGGTTAAATTTGAAGGTATCCCTTTTTTTCTCTGAGCATTGCTGGCACTCTTAATACATTTCTAAGACAATGATCTTATTATTCTCTACATTTTAAACATTTTTTTGGTACTAAAGCTCGAACCCAGAGGCATTCTATAATCTCTGAGTTATACCCTCAGTTATTTTTATATTTTATTTTGAAACAGGGTCTCACTAAGTTGCTGAAACTGCCCTTGAATCTGCAATCCTCCTGTCTCAGCTTCCCAGGCACTGGGATTTTTGGTGTGGGCCACCATGCCCAGCTAAATGTTTTTATAATTTCTTATTGTTCCTGCTAGATTGCAAGCTCACTGAAGAAAAATGTTATTCCTATTTGCCTTCCTCACAAGGGCTCCTTACATTTAACTGATGCTCTGTTTTGACTGGAAAGTGACTAAACCTTAGTTTTGAATTGTTTCACTTCTGGGGACTGGACGCATGGAGAATCATTTTGTGTCCTGTTCTGAACCTCTTTCTGTATACTAAGACTGGAGTTTTTAAGGGATAGGCAAATGTCTTTCTTTGTCCTTTGAACTATTAGGAAATAGTTGAAAGCTATTTTCAAAGCATGGAGACAGATAGAATTCAGAGTTATCTAATATTTAAAAATTTAGATGGACGCAATATAAATCATTTCTGGAGGTGACATAGTACCCGACTGTAGTACTGTAGCTGAGAGGGCTGCTAGATGAGAGTAATCTTTCCTAAACTCAAACTGACATGGGAACAGTTGAGTCTGATTTGTGAGCTACTGAAGTGTCATCTTTTATTCTTCTCAAAGACCTTAACAACTTGAAGGTGAGAACAAAGGGAAATTGATGTCCATCAAAATCTTTCTCTCTAATGACTCCCAATGATACAATTGATGGGCCGTAAAAATGTTCAGAGTTTTGACATATTGGGTCACATTTTTATTTTATTTTTGGAGAATTTTGGAATTCAGCTCTCTATCTGTGGGTGGGATGTGGGGCTATTAATGGCTATTCATGTGCACTATGATTTTCCATAATTTCCCAAATCTTTCCCCCACCTTACTTTATTCAGAGTGTATGAATCTAATTCTACATTTTGCTTATTCATAAAAAGCTTTTTTCTCTATTGAGGGGAAAGAAGTTAATTTATATGCTTTTCTAAGAATTGAAATGTGTTCCCATTACTAATGGAATTGAATAGTGCTTTGAGCTGCAGAAGACAAAAAAATCGAAAAAAAAACCCCAAAGAATATGAAGAAATGTTTATTATTCTGTTTTATTGCAACCATACAGGGGAGATTGTTAGCATTTCCTTTTGTGTGTGAGGGGGGCACTAGGGGTGGAATCCAGGGGCCTTCTACCTCCAGGCTATCCCCCAACCCTATTTTGCTTATTTTGAAACAGGGTCTCCCGCCCGAAGTTTCTTAGAGCTGCACTAAGTTGCTGAGGCTGGTTCAAACCTGCAATCCTTCTGTCTCAGCCTCCCAAACACTGAGATTATAGGTGGGTACTGCAGTGTCAGGCACAAGAAAGGCAATCTAATAAGAAGGGCAATCTAATAAGAAAGCCAATTTAATAAGTCTTTCCTAGTTTTGAGTCTTTGGTGGATTTTTAAGGGCCACTTGAGCGACAGAGCTTCCTGTGACCTACTGCTGCCCCAATCCTCTTTTTGTGTATGTGTATGATACTAGGGATTAAATTCAGGGGCATTGTACCTCTGAGCTACATTGCCAGCCGTTTTTTGAAAATTTTTTATCTTGAAATAGGGTCTCACTAGGTTATTGAGAGTCTCACTAAATTGCTGAGGCTGGCCACAAACCTGTAATCCGTCTGTTTCAGCCTTCCAAGTGCTGGGGATACAGGTATGTACC
The DNA here is from genome assembly GCF_963383645.1 of Muscardinus avellanarius. NCBI lineage: Eukaryota > Metazoa > Chordata > Mammalia > Rodentia > Gliridae > Muscardinus > Muscardinus avellanarius. The sequence goes on along the minus strand of NC_137792.1, from coordinate 24,378,301 downwards.
CCATACCTGGTTTGTTTTTCCACTTCTTAACAGAGGTTATTTTTTTCTTACTGATTGCCAAGCCACTTTCTTTATACCTTGTACACATATTATACTATAATAAAATAATTTATATGAGTTTTTAAATTGTGTTTCTCAGTATCTGGGGATTCTGTGAAAGGATTGCAGAGGTCACCAAGGGGGATATAAGAGAGATACAAAGATAACTAGTGGGGTTGTCTCTTTCCTGTCCCCAATGCCAACTGCTAGTAGCTGACTAATAAAATCATATCAAGACTGGGTGCTGTAATCTCAGTACTTCTGCTGCTGATACAGAAGGATTGCTGGTTCGAGGTCATCCTCAGCAACTTAAGTGAGACTTTTTCAAAATAAAAAATAAAAAGGGCTAGAGATGTAGATTGGTAGAAGGGCCCCGGGTTCAATCCCTCCCAGATTATATAAATATTCTTTGACTGAAAATAGAATGACACTATTATCTTTTAATAAATTTGATTTGTAATTAAGTTTATTTGAAGAAAGAGGTTTTATTTCCAGACACTATTTAAGCTAATATGTTCTGAGTCCAGAAATCCCTAGTTAAAATGTAGATGTCTTTAAGTAATCCCATTCCTTGGTCATTATCTCAGAGGGTGCTAATTTCAATGCAGAGGGTAGGGTTTGGGGATTGTGGGCTACAGGAAGAGAGGATTTTGTTGTGGGGACAGAATAAATAGGTAACAGAGGCAAGATACTGAGGGCCACTGAGCGTGAGTGGGAGAAGTGTCAAAAACAAATCTGTTTGCTTCAAGACTTATTCTGTGGTGGACACGCTAATGAGGTTAGACTTCACATTTTCAGAACTTAAAAATATAGCTGAGCTTGGTGGCACACACTTGTAATCCCCATACTCAGGAGGCTAAGACAAGAGGATCACAGATTCACAGCCAGCTTCAGCTATTTTGTGAGGCCTTCTGCAACTATAGCTCAGTTGCTCCTGGGTTCATTTCCTAGTACCACACACACACAAAAAAAGTACTTAAAGATATAGAACCCATGCCTTGTTTAATGATCGAATTTGCCATTTCACCATCTCTTAGTACATGAAGGATGATGTACTTGAGGAATTAAGGCTCACCCATTTTCTCACTATAAAAACATATATCTGACACTATCTATGAAAGATTATACTACCTGGAAGCTGGGAGCCCACTGACATAATGAGCGGCATATGTTGAATTATTTTATACCAGGGATTAAACCCAGGGGCATTCTACCTCTTAGCTACACTCTCATATACTCTCAGCCCTTTTTTAAAAAAAATTCAGTTTTGAAGGGTCACATTAAGTTGTTGAGGCGGCTTTGAACCTGCAGTCCTCCTGTCTCAGCTTCCCAAGTACAGGGATCACAGGCATGCTCCATCATGATATGTTGAATTCTTGTTTCAAATATTTCAACTTTTCTTGTTTCTACAGCCTTTGCAAAGTACCTCTTTGCACAAGCACATCCATTTGTTCAAAGAATGTACTTCCTTTTCTTTTTGGTGATATTGGGGGTGGAACCCAGGGGCTTTCCACCTCCGGGCTATACTCTCAGACCTATTTTACATTTTATTTGGAAACAGGGTCTCACTAAGATGCTGAGAGCCTCACTAAGTAGCTGAGGCTGGCTTCGAACCCGCACGATCCTCCTGTCTCAGCCTCCCAAGCGCGGGGATTACAAGCGTGCGCCACCACGCTCGGCTACTTCTTTATTTTTAATTAATGTTGACTTACATTGGAATGCGGGATTTAAGTGTAAGCAGTGCTCTGCCAGATACCAGCGGAAATCTTCTGGAGTCTTTTGTCATCACCATGAGAATACCAAGATCCAGCTGACTTGTGGGTCCAAGGGGGTGGAGAAACCTGTGGGGCAGAGCTGGCCTCAAGCTGTGGCTTGATGCCACCCAGCGGAGCCCAACCAAGAACAGCTGGGCCACTTCAGCTTATGGGTGAACATGGGAGAAATAAATGTTTAGAGTTAGTTGCCACTCAGATTTTCTGTTTGTTGATTGTGTGGCAATAGCTGGCCTATGCCATGTGTAAGAGCTTGAGTTCGCAGTCAAACAGGCCTGAATTTGGGCAACCACCTTCATCATTCAGTATTAGCGTACGTAATCATCATAATGCATGTAAACATAATGATGTATGTAATCATAATGAGACAGGGACCATCACAGGGACAAAGAGCCCAGGTTCTCCTGGGCTTCAACTCACAGCTTGTTAGCTGTTCAAAACGTGGTGAATCTTACTGGTTTCAGAGACGAGGTGCAGTATACGTAAAGGAGAAAACTGTTGAGTCACCAGAAACTGGCAATTCCCATGGCCCTTGACTTATTAATCACCAGTGACAATGTGCTCCCTTTTGCCACCCCCCTCTGTGCTCTTCTAGCGGCCCCAGGACCCATACTCATTACAAAGATGTTTCTACAGGACGTGGCATGGGTATGGGAAAGTACTTTGGCTCTGGGCTGACTGATTGGCCTCATCTTCCTCAGGAGCCAGAGTGACCTCACAAAAAAGAGGGGGAAAAAACCCATCTTTTGAGATGTATGCAAAGCCAATTAACATTCCCAAACCCTTAGCTCCTCTTTGCGAATAGCCTTGCTCACAGGTGTAAAAAACCCAAGTTCCTTCTGTCCCGACTGTCCTGGGTCCCTGCTGTGCTTTCCTTCATTTCCAGCAAGAAGTCCTAAGAAATAAGAGACTTTACCCTTTGCATTTGTGCCTGTCTGAATCTTCTGATGGAGAGCACAAGAACCCACCAAGCCTGCATCAGTAACTATCACAGTGCTACAGGCTTTGCATGACGTAACACAGGTACAACACTAGACAAGTGCCTTCCCGTTCATGTTGTTATACTTACAGGTACAAAGGTACTGGGGGATTCAGAAACCCAATGAAATAAGAGACACCTATGGACTACAAGATAGGGATTAGATTTCAAAATATACAGGGGTTTATTTTATTTTTATTTTTATTTTTTGCGGGTCTGGGGATGGAACCCAGAGGCATTTGATCTCTAAGCCACACACCCTGCCCAATTATTTATTTATTTACTTATTTATTTTTAACTTTTTATTGAATGGGGATGGAACCCAGGGGCCTTCTACCTCCAGGTTACACTCCCAGACCTATTTTATATTTTATTTGGAAACAGGGTCTCTTAAGCCAGCTGAGGCTGGCTTCGAACCTGCACGATCCTCCTGTCTCCGCCTCCCAAGCGCAGGGATTACAAGCGTGTGCCACCATGCCCGGCTATTCTTTATTCTGAAACGGGGTCTCACTGAGTTGCTAAGGGCCTCACTAAGTAGCTGAGGCTGTCTGCGAACCGCGATCCTCCAGTCTCAGCCTCCCGAATGCTGAGATTACAAGTGTGAGCCACCACGCCCGGCTACAGTGGTTTAAAAAGGGCATTTAGAGCCGGGTGTGGTGGCACACACTTGTAATCCTAGCGCCAGCCTCAGCTACTTAGTGAGGCCCTTTACAACTCAGTGAGACCCTGTTTCAAAATAAAGAATAAAAAATAGGGCTGTGGGTGTTGCTCAGAGGTAAAATGTCCCTGGGTTCCATCCCCAGTACTGAGCGCGCACGCGCGCACACACACACACACACACACACACACACACACACACACACGACATTTAGAGCCAGGCACACACTTGTAATCCTACTACTTAGGAGGCTGAGACAGGAGGATTGCTACAAAGCCAGCCTGGGCAACTTTGTGAGGCTCTCAGCAAACTAGTGAGACCTTGTTTCCAAATGAGAAATAAAATTAGGCTGGGGTATAGCTTGAAGGTAGAATGCCCCTGCGTTCAATCCCCAGTACCAAATTAATTAATTACAGCATTTATTGTTCTGAAATTTGGGGCACATCCTTTTTCTTTAGCTTAATGACTGTTAAGCTTCATTAATTTACTACTTGGGGAGATGAATAATCGGCTTAGAAAGTTTTTCTTGTAAGGGGAAACAAAAACATGATTTTACCAACTTCACTTGGTGTATAAAGGGGCTATTAGTCACATGCTGTAGTTAACATGTTTGACTTGTTTGTGACCAAGAGTTCAGGTGAATACATCTGAGATTTATTTCGTAATTTTCCACATGCCAATATAAAGCAGCTTTTCTACCCCTCCATTGCCATCAGGTCAGAATAAATCGACTCCTGATGCAAAATTGTGGTCAGGATTGAAATTTACATGTGATTGATGGTCAAAGTGTATCCTGGCCGTACCTCTCCCCCCTGTGCATTATCTCCTGAGTTGGGGTTTGTTTTATGTAAAATATTGAGATAGTTACTGTTCTCTCTGCCCTTCCAATATCCTTGAAAGTAAAAAAAAGTTTATCAAGTTGGTTATTAATAAGAAATGAAAGATAATTTATAGTGCACACATAATTTGTAAAAATATATTTCAAATTCTTTGGTCTTCAAGTAAAACTCTTCCTTTTCTTTTGTTTTTTTCTTGTACGAGGATTGAATCCTAGGGTATTATACCTTGTAGCTACTACATTTATTTCATATCCATGCCACATTTTGTATAAACAGACCTTTTTTTTTTTTGAAACCGGGTCTCTCTAAGTTGATGAGGGTCTCACTAAGTTGCTGAAGCTGGTCTCGAACCTGTGATCCTCTTCCATCAGCCTCCCAAGTACTGGGATTAGAGATGTGTACTACCTTATCCAGCTCAAGCATACATACAATCTAAATATATTGTTTTCTAGCCAATTAGTGAGTTAGTTGTCAATTGGTTCAACCAGTTCTTAGCACTCGGTTTCCGTTTGCTTGCAGGAATTCGAATGGGCACAAAGTCCCTGGAGTAGAGGTAACCCTCTTTCCTTAGTGAGGCAATTTCCCTATTTTGAACTTCATTTCCATAAGCAGAATGACAGCAGGGTACAAGACGTTCTAAAAGGCTTTACAGTCGCAATAAAACCCAAATACGCTAGACTTTCCCCCTCTTTTCATTTTGATGTATTGCTAATGAAATTAGTAAAAGCTGCTTAGAACTCATTTTTTCCCCTTTGAAACACATGCACCTGGTTGTATACAGTATAAAGAAACCCTTGTTTTCATGGGAATTTCTTCAAAAGCTGATCTTTACACAGTACTTACTTTGGGTGCACCTAGTTTATTGGGCGGTGACATCAGGAAGCATGGGGAAGGAATAAAAATAAATAAAAAAGAAATGAGCTGGGCACAGTGACACATGCCTCTAATCTCAGTACTTGGAGGCTGAAACAGGAGGATCACCAGGTTTGAGGCCAGCCTCAGCAATTTAGTGAGACTCTTTCCAAAAAACAGGGCTGGGGAGTAGAGCTTTCAGCATAGAAATACACAAATAATTCTCATGTTACATGTATTTCAAAGATAAAATATTTTGTTCTAAACCAGGAGCTGATGGAATGAAATATTTAGACTATTTCCGTAAAAGGGATTTTAGTTTCCAAATTAAAATTCCTTTGTCCTTATTGAAATGGGGAATATAATATAATGTAGAAACCCAGAATGTTTTTTTCACAGCCAAAAGTCAAAATGAGAAAATTAGTCTTATCTACATTATATAAAATTTACTCATTTCTAGCTGGACATGGTGGCGCACGTTTGTAATCCCAGCATTTGGGAGGCTGAGACAGGAGGATCGTGTTTCGTGGGACAGCCTCAGCTACTACTTAGTGCGAGGCCCTTTGCAACTCAGTGAGACCCTGTTTCAAAATAAAGAATAAGAAATAGGGCTGGGAGTGTGGATTGGAGGTAGAACGCCCCTGGGTTCCATACCCAGCACCGTAAAAAAAAACAACACAAAAAACTATTTTCTTCCCCCTTCCATTCTCACTCTTCTGTCTGCTGAGAATAGAACCAAGGCAGGTTCTACCTCTGAGCTATACCCCGGCCCTATTTTATTCTTTTATTTTGAAGCAATGTTTCATTAAGTTGCAGAGGCCTTCCCTAGATTGCCGGGGCTAGCCACAATCTGCCGTTGTCCTGTCTTAGCCTCCGAGGTACTGGGGTTACAAGCATGCGCCGCCACGCCCAGCCATTTTGTATTTTATATTGAAATAGGGTCTTACTAAGTTGCAGAGGGCTTCTCTTAAATTGCTGAGGCCGGCCTCGAACCTGCTATCTTTTTGTTTCAATCTCTCAAATATGAGGATTACAGCCGTGGACCACCACGACCCCCCCCCCACACACCCCATCCAAAATTTCCTTGCCTTGCTTACCTTGGTTTTTTCTTCTTTCAGGGATCTTTGGTACTGCTTCTTGCCACTAGATGTCACTATTTTACCAGGCTAACATCTAAATGCTATTCTGCAAAAGTTTAACGCTATCTCCTTTGCTGATATTTCCATAACCTGATGTGCGCCTGGACGAGGAGCACATCACGTGTCCACGGTGAAGAAGCTTCTTAGAAATAGTAAACCTGAGCCGGGCGTGGTGGTGCACACTTGTAATCCCCGCGCTTGGGAGGCGGAGACAGGAGGATCGCGCAGGTTCGAAGCCAGCCGCGCGCGCTGGCTTAGGAGACCCTGTTTCCAAAATGAAAATGTAAAAAATAGGTCTGGGAGTGTAGCCCGGTAGAAGGTAGAAGGGCTTCCAGGAACCCCAGTACCACCAAAAAAAAAAAAAAAAAAGAAATAGTAAACCTGCAGGCAGATGCTGGACTCCTTCATAACTGCATAATGCCTTCCTCAGACGTGGCCACTCTTAGGTTGATAATTCCTTTCCATGGAGTTTTCACACAAAATCCTTTCTTGATAATAGCCTCATAACTATTTTGCTTATACCTAATAGGGATAAAAAAGTTTCATTTGGAATATAAAATCTCCTGTAGAGGAGCAGACTATGGCCCTGAAATTGTTTGATCCGGTCAGCAATTTAGGATAAATACTTTCCCTTTGAAATGGGAGGTTTTGATTTTTTGATTTTGATTATTTATTTTATTTCATTTTTTTCAGTACTGGCAATGGAACCCAACGGTATTCTACCTCCGAGCTATGCGCTCGGCCCTATTTTTTATTCTTTATTTTGAGACAGAGTCTCACTGAGTTGCAAAGGGCCTCACTAAGTAGCTGAGGCTGTCTGCGAACCAGGATCCTCCTGTCTCGGCCTCACAAAGGCTAGGATTACAAGTGTGTGGCACCACGTCTGGCTGATTTTTTTTTTAACAAGAGGAAAAAAAAAACTTTGGGGATAATACATGGTGAAAGGGGCCTTGATGGTTCACATGCCCTTTAGATAGAAGAGCGTTCCCTTTAGATAGAAGAGCGTTGTCTGTGGGTTTAAAGTCATATATAGGGGCTTAGCTTGTCCCTAGCTGCGCACATTTGCTTATTTTTATCTCCTTTCCTTTTTCATTTTCATCATCTAAGTGCTTTCATGTGTGTGTGTGTGTGTGTGTGCGTGTGCGTGCGTGTGTGTGTGCGTGTGTATGTGAGCACATGTATGTATTAATAGAACCCTTCTTCCAGAGTAATTTTGTGTGTGTGTGTGTGTGTGTGGTAGTACTGGGGATTTAACCCAGGGGAATTCTGCCTCTGAGTTACACCCCCAGCCTTATTTTTCTTTTCTTTTCTTTTTTCTTTTCTTCCTGGTTTTTTTTTTTTTTTTTTTTTTTTTGTGGTACGGGGGATAGAACCCTTCTACCTCCAGGCTACACTCCCAGACCTTTTTTCTATTTTATTTGGAAACAGGGTCTCTTAAGCCAGCAAGGCTGGCTTTCCTGTCTCCCCCTCCCAAGCACGGGGATTACAGGCCAGCACGCCCGGCATTTTTATTTCTCTTCGAAACAGGGTCTCCTAAATTGCCGAGAGCTAAGGCTGACCGCGAACCTTCAGTCCTCCTGTTTCAGTCTCTCAAGTGCTGGGGTTACAGGCAAGCACCACCAGGACTGTCTCAGAGTGGTTCTGAAACTAGAAATTATGTTATTATCTGATTGCTGCTGTAACCAATGACAATAAACTCAGTCAAATCTCAGCTTAAAACAATGCAAACTGGGAAGCGGGGGGGGGGGGGGGGGGTGGCGCACGCTTGTGATCCTAACATTTGGGAGGCGGCGACAGAAGGATCGTGGTCCACGGCCAGCCTCAGCTAATTAGCGAGGCCCTTTGCAACTCAGTGAGACCCTGTTTCAAAATAAAGAATAAAAAATAGGGCTGGGGGTGTGGCTCAGAGGTAGAACGCCCCTGGGTTCCATCCCCTGTATTGGAAAAAATAAAAAAGTAAGCTTGTTTTCTTACAATTTTGGAGGCCAAGAAGTCCAGAATCAATTTCACTGGGCTGAGGATAAGGTGTTGGCCGGGATAGTTCTTTCTGGAGGCTCTAGGGGAAAATCTTTTCCTTCCCTCTTTCAGCTTCTAGAGGCTGCCAGAATGCATTTTTTTCATGGACTTTCCTCCCTCCATCTTCAACTCCTTCTCGGTTCCATCTTCACATCACTTTTGCTTTGGGTCTATCTGTATAACCAATATAATCTATCCATCTTGAGATCCTTAATAGAATCAAACCTGCCCTGTCCACTTTGCTATATAAAGTAACATTCACAGGTTCCAGGAATTAGAACATGGGTGCCGTCATTCAGCTTATCACAGCAACGTGACCTGCAAAGGCCTCAGGAGCACCGAGTATGCGCTTTATAAACAGAACCGTTTACTATGGTAGAACGTGAAATGTTAAGTTAGCAGTTTGATGCTCCGTCAGGGAATATCTCAATGGTGAAAGGGTATTCTCCATACTTTGAGTCTAGTGAAAAGACACTAGCATTTAATTTTAATATCTACTTAGGCAAGAGGTTGATTTATAAGAAAAAAGACTCACATAAGTCAGCCTTTAAATACAGTGTGTAGAGTAAGCTATGGACTTGATCTATTGAATTGAATCCTTTTCATGTTTTCTTTGCCATTATAATAAAAAGAAATTAGTATTTTTTTTTAACAGATCAACATTAGCTTGCTGGTCAGCAAAAATACTGTCTTTGTTTGGCTTTCTGGCCTTTATTTTCTTCTTTTTTGTGGTACTGGGGATTGAACACAGGAGCATTCTATGTCTGAGCTACATCCTCGGACCTATTTAATTAAATTAATTAATTAATTATTTTTTTGGTGGTACTGGGGTTCCTGGAAGCCCTTCTACCTCTGAGCTACACTCCCAGGCCTATTTTATGCTTTATATTTGGAAACAGGGTCTCTTAAGCCAGCCCGATCTTCCTGTCTCCGCCTCCCAAGTGCGGGGATTACAAGCGTGCGCCACCACACCCGGCTTTTATTTTTTAATTTGAAACAGGTTCTCACTAAATTGCTGAGGGCCGCCCTAAATTGCTGAGGCTGGTCTCGAACCTGAGATCCTCCTGTCTCAACCTCCCAAGTACTGTATAACTTTTTCGAGGGTAATTTCCCTACTTCTTCAAATCACACAGAAAAGCTATGCAGAACATTGGGAGTCTGCTACCTGATGTCACAAGGAAAAGGAGTCGGCGAGTCTATGGAGAAATTTAGATAAATAGAGAAAGTTTGAATCTCATTATTTTCAAATCATATTTGTCATATCTTGACATTTTCTGTGTTATATAATCTTGAACATACTTGAAGCTATTATTTAAAAAATAAAGAACAACATTTATCAGCACTCCAACTTATTATGTGCAATAATTATATTGAAGAGACTATTTAAATACTTCAATTTTGTACTGAGTTTAAATTATGCATTGCACTAAAATGCAATTAATTGAAGTACATACACCTGCAAACTAATGTCATCAAATCAAGTGTGGAAGTAGAATGTACACCTAAGTGAAGTGGCCTATCATCCTACACTCACATATTGTGAATTTAAAATGGCTGCCGACTTAAATACTGTTTGACGAAGACCAGGCCGCCTAATGGATCGCAGCTTTAGGCGGACATAGGTAACAACGCTTGTTTCAGATGGATGAGTATGGTATATTCCACCCAACTGTGTGTCTCCTGAATGCCCATTGCCAGGTGAATTTGCTATGAATACACCTTTCACTGTGTTTAGTAATAACTAGCTATTCAAACTTACTAATCAGTCATGTTTGATGTAGAAATTAGGTAAAACGAGATCCAGTCAGGGTCTATGAGTCCCATGAAATTGTGTAGAAAAATGTGTGAATGCACACAATGTTTTTTTTTAATCATGTAGTTGAACTTACTCATGGATAACCGATGCCCGTTCTCTCTTTCTTCTCGTTACTACAAACATAGCTTTTATTCTGCCTGGAGGGTCCTTGGTTAAAAAGTGCAAGCACCTGTTTTCCTACTTCTCTTCTACCTAGGACTATCCAGTGAAAATTAAAGTTATTGGTGGTATCGTGTGTCCTTAAAGAAAGCTCAGACAGGTAGCAAGCACATGTTTTATCGTTTTACCTTTTGGGTAATTCTTCTTTTTACTGCCTTGAATATGGATGTGATAGATAGTGCTCTAGTTGTCATTTTAGAACTTTTAACAAGACAAGTAAAAACATTAATTTTTTATAATTGGGGTAAAATTTATATACAGTGAAATACTCACACCTCAAGTACACTGTTCAGTTTGGCATGGTGGTGTACACCTATACTCTCAGTGCTTGTGAGGCTGAGACAAGGAGGATCGCGGGTCAGAGGACAGCCTCAGCAAGTAGTGAGACTCTCATTGACCTAGTGAGACCTTGTTTCAGAATAAAAATGAAATAGGTCTGGAGTATAGCTCAGAGGTAGAATGCCCCTGGGTTCAACTCCCAATACCACATACAAACAAAAACGGACTGGGAGTGTAGCTCAAAGTAGAAGGTCCCTGGATTCCATTTCCAGTACCACAATAAATGAATAAATAAATAAATAAATAAATAAATAACACTACTCAGTCTATTTTGACAAATGTACATCAAGGCCTATAGTATTTCTATCAGCCCCCAAAGATGCCTCCTTCTCTTCCCCAATCTCTATTCTCCACTTAGAAGGTCTAATCTGTATTACAATCTGTTAATTTCGCTTGTTTACAATTTCATATAAATGGGTCATACAGCATAGTTTTTTCATCTGGTTTCTTATACTTAGCATAATATTTTGGCATCCATCCATGTAGTTGGATGGTTGTTCTTTTTTATTGCTGAGCACTATTTCATGAAGTGAATATATCACAGTTTTATTTATATATTCTCCTGTTGAAAAACACCTGGAATATTTCCAGTTTGGAACTATTATGAATAAAGTCATTATAAAAACATACATGCAAGTCTTTATGTGACTTGTGGGTCTCATTTCTCTTGGACAAATAATAGGAATGCCATTGCTAGTTCATAGGGTAGATGCAAAAAGATAACTATTAAAAATGCCAAACATTTTCCTGAAGTGGCTGTGAAATATTACACTCTGACCAGCGATATCCTCACTAATGTTTGGCATTATCTCTTTAAAAATTATTTTAGTAATTCTAGTGAGTATGTAGCAGTACCTAACTGAAATTTTAATTTGTGACTTCCTGATTTTTAATAAAGCACTTTCCCCCTCCTCCTCCTCGTCCTCTTCGTCCTCCTCGTCCTCCTCCTCCTCCTTTTTCTATTTCTTGTTTGAGATGCTCTGGATCCAACCCAGGTCCTTGCACATGCTAGGCAAGCTTTTCACCACTGTACTATGCCTTGGTTGTATTTTTAATGCAATTTTGGAATAGAAAGCAAGATCTTCAAGATAGACGGCAATGGTTAATTTATGTGTCAAGTTAACTGGGCTAAGGATATGCATATTGGTGGCAAAGCATTATTTCTGGGTGTGTCTGCGAGGGTGTTTCAGGAAGAGACTCACGTTGAAATCCGGGAGACTGAAAGTAGATTTATCTACACCAGCACGGGAGGGAGGGCATCGTGCAATTCACTGTGGGCCTGAATAAACCAAGAAGCTGGAAGGAGGGCTAATTCATTGTCTTTTCTGTATACAGTTAATTTATTCTGTAAGATAAAATACGTCATGCCATTTACAAGTTCAGTACTGTGTCACTGAGCGTACCCACAGCTCACAGTGCACTTGAATTGTGCGCATGAAACTTCATCTTACACTTAGCTTGTGAAGTATCAGTACCAGCATTTTAAGTACAAAATAGAAAGCTAACCTGGTTCAAAATGCTGATTACCTTTCTACAAGCAAACACAAAACAATGCGTGTTTTTATTAAGGAATGTAAACAAACAGCTCGTACAAACACATTTTAAAATTACATCTTCTAAAAACCTTATTACTGGAGTCCTGCAGCTGCAAGCATAATCTCTCTCCCTCTCTCTCTTTCTCTCTCTCTCTCTCTCTCTCTCTCTCTCTCTCTCTCTCTCTCTCTCTCTCTGTCAATTTGAAACAAAGTTCTAATCAAAGCTACTTTTGCTGAAGAAAGAACTCAGTCTTCATTGGGTATTTTTAAGCAGTTATTCATAGTTACCACAAAGTATAAGCACAAAAATACCTGACTTAAGAGGTACGGATGCCACAATATAATATGAAAAATTAGTTTAAGTTACCAAAACAGCTATAAAAATTGTAGTCATAGCGTACACTCAGTTCCATCAGAAGTTAGGTGTATAAAAAACAAGTACTAAAGAGACCGTAGTTTCCAAGAAAACCCCAAACACCCCAGGTTGAAATTTTGGTTATTACATAATTACGATGGCATATTTTATAACACAAAGTTAGCTGGGCGTGGTGGCACACGTTTGTAATCCCCACGCTTGGGAGGCTGAGACAGGAGGATTGCATCAGTTCAAAACCAGCCTCAGCTACTTAGTGAGGCTCTCAGCAATTTAGTGAGACCCTGTTTCCAAATAAAGTATAAAATAGGTCTGGGAGTATAGCCTGGAGGTAGAAAAGCTCCTGGGTTCCACCTCCATTACCACATGCACAAAAAAATAACACAAACTTATACTGTGACATCCCTATGGCGTCTCAAAAGCACTGAGCTGCTGCAGAGCCTGGTAGCATTTGGTCAATATCTTTTTTCATTTGTTTGTTTGTTTGTTTTGCTTTTGCAGTACTGGGAATGGAACCCAGGGGCTTTCTACCTCCCAGCTACATCCCCAGCCCTATTTTTTATTCTTTATTTTGAAACAAGGTCTTACTGAGTTGCAAAGGGCCTCATTAAGTAGCTGAGGCTGGCTGCAGACCACGATCCTCCTGTCTCAGCCTCCCAAATGCTGGGATTACAAGCGTGTACCACCATGCCCGGCTCAATATCTATTTTTTTACTGTATTTTTCTCAAAATATTTACATGTTTCTACAAAGTGACAGGGTCCATTTGTCTGCAGGGAACAGCAAAAACTTGGCTTTTTTATTTAAAAATAGTTTCATTCACTTATTCAATAACAAATACAAAAAGTTTCTCTTATTTTACAGAAATCAAAAACTGTCTTTCTTTGAGCTGGGGCATTCCTTTCCTGCCCTCAGATATTAGAGCTCCTGCTTCTCAAGCCTTTGGATTCAGATCCAGGATTGGACTGCACAGTCAACTCCCCTAGTTACCAGGTCTTCTTATGGAGACTGAGCTGACCCACTGGCTTTCCTGGCTCTCCAGGTCGCAGACTGCAGGTCCTACAACTTCTCAGTCTCCACAGCCATACGAGCCAAGTCATAGAGCAAAATCTCTTTTTCTCTGCGGGGCCTGGTGGTGCATTCCTGTAATGCCAGTAGTTGAGAGACTGAGACAGGATTGCAGGCTTGAGGACAGCCTCATTAATGTAACGAGACTCTCAGCACCCTAGTGAAACCCTTTTCCAAAACAAGACAAAACAAAACAAAAAATAAAGAGCTAAGGGTGTAGCACAGAGTTAGACTGCTCCTGGGTTTAATCCCAATAACACACACACACACACACACACACACACACACACACACACCTCTGCAGTTATGGTAGCACGGATCTGTAATCCTAGCATTTGGGAGTAGGAGGATCATAGGTTTGAGGCCAGTCTTAGCAAATCTAGAGTCTCTTAGCAATCTCGTTAGGTCCTTTTTCAAAAATTAAAAGTGAAAAGGGCTGGGGGTGTAGCTCAGAGGTACAATGTCCCTGGGTTCAATCCTCAGTACTGCACACAAACATATACACATGCACACACCTTTGTTTCTGTCTTTATATACATGTATATGTGTGTATATATCTTATTGTGTGTGTGTGTGTAGATTGGAAATTGAACCCAGAGGCATCCAAGCTACATCCCCAGACTGATTTTATTTCTTATTTGGAAACAAGGTCTCACTAGGTTGCTGGGAGCCTCACTAAATTGCTGAGGCTGTCCTCAAACCTGTGATCCTATTGTTTCAGCCTCCCAAGTACTAGGATGACAAGTGTGCACCACCATGCCTGGCTGTGTGTATATATTTTTAAGAATTGAATACTCTGCAAAATACTGGGGTTGTTGAAAGACTTGTGGTAGAAGGATCAAGAGAAAAGAAACCTGGGGCCACTGGAGAACATAATAGACACTGGATTAAAGAAATGAGGATTTTTTTTTTTTTTTGCGGTAGTAAGGATGGAACCTAGGGGTATTCTACCTCCAAGCTATACGCCCTCCCAGCCTTGATTTTTATTCTTTATTTTGAAACAGGGTCTCCCTGAGTTGCAAAGGTAGGTAGCTGAAGATGGCTGCAAACTGTGATCCTCCTATGTCAGGCTCCCGAATGCTGGGATTATAAGCATGAGGCACCACATCAGGCAGAAATGAGAATTTTAATGTGGCTTTCAATGAGTTTATTGATGCGTTTGAAGTAAGCCCATTTCTCCATTCCTCATAAAAATGTTAAGAAAAATATATAATTTGTGTAGGAGTGTGCAAGGTCCAGCTTGCAGGCCACAAGTGGACCACCACTTTTCCTGTGACCAGCATTCCATGGGTCTGCCACGCTTGTTCATAAACTTGTTGGCTCGGTTGCTTTCATGTCTCAGCAGCGCAGTTGAGAAAAGCAGAGACCACACAGCCTGCAAAGTTTTAAGTGTTTAGTATCTGGCCCTTTGCAGAAAAAAAAATTGTCAACCACTACACTGGGGCTCTTTGGGGGAATGAAAGCTTCACAGTAGTGCTGAATACCTGGCCAAAGTCAGGGAGGTTTGATTCTGTGGGTTTCAACTCTAGGGAAGGACACTAATAGCTTCTCCTGTCCCCGCAGCAAAGTATTTGAAGGTATACAAGCGATGTCTCTAGGTACTGATCGAACAGTTATTGAACCGCTCCTTCTTTTTCTTTTTTTGCTCCTATGCTTGGCTGTCCACAGTAATCTAGACTGACAGAGTCCTTACAGCCTACACTAGACCATGCTGATGTGAGGGGTGTGAAGAATCCCATGGGCAATGCAGTAAGGATGCCAACCAAAGTTGGTATTGAAATATCTTCACACACTACCCAATTCCCTTTTCCCTGACTTCGTGTTAACTAAGCTTTTTTAGAAAATTGAATTTCTAGAATCCATTTATGGTTTAAAAAGGAAACACAAATATATGCTACAATGGAACCACCTCTGTGGGAAAAATAAAAACATTGATGTTCTAATTAAAAGTGGTTTTAGGTGACCTTGGAGGTGTGCGCTGTCTTCTTCAGGATTAATCACTCTTAAATGGGTTAAAAAGGAGTTTTGAGAGCCGGGCGTGGTGGCGCAGGCTTGCAGTCCCAGCATTTGGGAGGCTGAGGCCAGAGGATCGTGGTTCGTGGACAGCCTCAGCAACTTAGGGCCTTTGCAACTCAGTGAGACCCGGTTTCAAAATAAAGAATAAAAAATTGGGCAGGGGGTATAGCTCGGAGGTCAATATCTCTGGGTTCCATCCCCAGACCCACACCAAAAAAAAAAAAAAAAAAAAAAAACTCATGTTGAAGCTGGGAGTGGTGGCACATGCCAATAATCCCAGTATTTGGGGGGGGGGCTGAGACAGGAGGATCACAGGTTCTTGACCAGCCTCAGCGACTTAGTGAGATGCTCAACAACCTAGTGAGACCCTATTTCAAACTAAAACATATAAAGGGCTGGGCTGTAGCTCAGAGGTAGAATCTCCCTGGGTTCAATCCTCAGTACTGCATGTACACACATATCTCATGTTGAGACCCTTACTTCCAATGTGATGGTATCTGGAGATGGGGGGAGATGTTTATATTTAGATGAAGTCATAAGGGTAAGGGCAGGCTCCTTCTGATGGGTGTGCACCCTTATAAAGAGAGAGCCAGAGAACGTGCTTTCTCTTTGTCTGCCTGTAGCAAGAACTAATTAATGCGAAGACACGGTGAGATGGTTGCCAACCACCAGTCAAGAGAAAGGCCTTGGAATGAAATCTATTGTGCTGGCTCTTTGATCTTGGACTTCCCACCCTCCTGAACGATGAGTAATACTTGGCTGCTGCTGAAGTCACCCAGACGATGGTATCCTGTTATGGCAGCCTAAACTAAGGCAAATGGTGGTCCAATGAAACCCAGTTTTTTAAAAAGCTCCCCCAACTCCCACTAATTAATATTCCTGAGGATTTTATGGTATATGTGGCAGGTGTGTGGATGTGGGGAGATTTTAATAATTGTAATTGAGAAACGGAATGATAGGATGTCTAATTCCAAAGCTCATAGTCCCCGATAACTATATGCTGTTGCTTTGCCAATAAATACCGGCTGGATGCCCAGACCACGTACTTGCAGGCATGCTTGTTTGAATGTAGGCTTTTAAAACCTCAGAGTGCCAGCTCTGCCTATGTGCCTACCTCTGCTATTTATTGCTTCATTCAGTGAAACAAAATCATTTAGATTTTTTGTTACTTTTCTCCTTTTTCCCTGTTTGTTTGTTGGTTGGTACTCTGAGCTATATCCAAAGCTTTTTATTTATTTATTTTTTTTATTTTTTATTTTTATTTATTTATTTATTTTTTTTTTTGGTGGTACTGGGGTTCCTGGAAGCCCTCCTTCCTCCGGGCTACACTCCCAAACCTATTTTATACTTTTGAAACAGGGTCTCTTACGCCAGCGCGGCTGGCTTGGAACCTGCGCGATCCTCCTGTCTCCGCCTCCCAAGCGCGGGGATGACAAGCGTGCCCACCGCGCCCGGCTATCCAAAGCTTTTTAAAAATTTTGAAACAGGGTCTCGCTATGTTGCTGAAGCTCTCCTTCTATCTCAGCCCCCCAAGTACTGAAATTACAAATGTGCACCACCTTGCCCAGCCTAATTTATTTATTTATTTATTTATTTACTTATTTACTTATTTATTTATTTACTTATTGCAGTACTGGGGATGGAACCCAGGGTCATTTGACCTCTGAGCCACTCCCCCTGCCCTATTTTTATTCTTTATTTTTTATTTTTTTGGGGGGGTGGTACTGGGGGTGGAACCCAGAAGCTTTCTACCTCCGGGCTATACTCCCAGACCTTTTTTTTTTAAAACATATTTTATTTGGAAACAGGGTCTCACTAAGTTTCTGAGAGCCTCACTAAGTAGCTGAGGCTGGCTTCGAACCCATGTGATCCTCCTGTCTCCGCCGCCCAAGTGCGGGGATTACAAGCGTGCGCCACCACGCCCGGCTTTTATTCTTTATTTTGAAACAGGGTCTCACTAAGTTGCAGAGAGCCTCACTAAGTAGCTGAGGCTGGCCCCGAAACTGCAATCCTCCTGTCTCAGCCTCCCAAGTGCAAGGATTACAAGCATGCGCCACCACACCTGGCTCTTAAATTTTTTACTTTTGAAACAGGGTCTCACTAAGTTGTTGAGGTCAGTCTCAAGTTTGAGATCCTCTTGTCTCAGCCTCCCAAGTACTGGGACTATAGGTGTGTGCCACCATGTTTGATTTTTGTTTTCCTTTTTTATCTAATCAGGGACTAGATATACCATTTATGCTTAGCCAATATGATAGGGGTTGACCGAGATAAACTTAAAAGTTGCCCCCCCAAATCTTGATACTTTATCTGCTGATGATTTATATGGGAACATAGTTTTCATCATATCAATATGACCCATATAAGTTATACAGAAGTTTCTTCTGGTCTTGCATTTTGCTTTATTTATTTTTGATACTGGGGGTTGAACACAGGGGTGTTCTGCCTCCAAGTTACACCCTGAGCCCTGTTTTTTAAATTTTGAAACACGGTTTCACTAAATTGCTGAAGGTCTCACTAATCCTGCTGTTGCATTTTAAAAAATAACATGAAACACAGGATGATTGTATATTAAAGATGACTTCCCAAGTCAGGCGTGGTGGCGCACGCTTGTAATCCCCGCGCTTGGGAGGCTGAGACAGGAGGATCGCACGGGCTCGAAGCCAGCCTCAGCTACTTAGCGAGGCTTCCAGCAACTTAGTGAGACCCTGTTTCCAAATAAAACATTAAAAAAAGGTCTGGGAGTATAGCCTGGAGGTAGAAAGCCTCTGAGTTCCACCCCCAGTACCACACACACACACACACACAAAATAAATAAAAGAAAAAAGAAAAGAAAAGAAGGGGAAGAGGGAGGGAAAAACAGAGAAGGGGAAGTGTAGGGAGGAAAACAGACCAAGTGTCATTATGTACATATGAGAATGCACCAGTATTTCACTATGATCTACAATTAGGATACAATAAAAAATTTAATAAAAATAAAAAAATAGCTGGGCATGGTGGCACACACTTGTAATCCCCGCATTTGAGAGGCTGAGACAGGAGGATCACATAGGTTCGAAGCCAGCCTCAGCTACTTAGTGAGGCTCTCAGCAACTTAGTGAAACCCCGTTTTCAAAAATATATAAAAAAATAGGTCTGGGAGTATAGCCCGGAGATAGAAAAGCCCCTGGGTTCCATCCCTAGTAACACACACACACACACACACACACACACACACACACACACACACAAGATGGCTTCCCCATTTTGCTTCTACTGTGCACTGAAATCTTTTTTAATGTAGTACTGGGGATTGAACCCAGAGGCATTCTTGATGCACCTCTGAGCTATACCTCCAGCCTGATTTTATTTCTTATTTGGAAACAAGTTCTCATTAGGTTGCTGAGAGACTCTCTAAGTTGCTGAGGCTGGCTTCGAACCTGTGATCCTCCTGTCAGCACAGGTATGTGCCACAGTGCTCAGCTTGAACTGAAATTTCTTATTTTGTTTTTGTAATTGTATCAATAATGCATAAATGATTAATGGACAGGTATCACCAACTTGACTGACCTAACATCAACTCTATGCAAAAAGCACTTTTTATATTATTTAACTTGCCAATGATTGTTCCCAAGCTGGTTAAAAATGTCAATTTGAACTCCAAGTTTACAAAAAATAAATCTAACTTATACAGTTGGCCATTATATCTTTAAAAAAAATCACTGTCATATTTCTTCAACTTGTAAAATACTTGTCCAAGTTGCTTGCTGGGATTAGAAGCAGAGGGATGACAAGAAAAAATGGGAACGAGAAAGCCGGGCATGGTGGCACATGTTTGTAATCCCAGTGCTTGGGAGGCTGAGACCGGAGGATTGTAGTTCAAGGCCAGTCTCAGCTACTTAGTGAGGCCCTCTGCAACTTAGTGAGACCTGGTTTCAAAATAAAAAGAATGAAAAATAGGGCTGGCGGCGTAGCTGAGGGGTAGAATGCCCCTGGGCTTCATCTCCAGTACTGAAAAAAAAAAAAAGGGAAAGAGATAACTCTGAGGCAGTGTGTCATCACTGCTTTCCTGATAGCCAGATCTCTTATACTGATGTATCAAAAACACATTCTGAAGAGTAATGGAAAAATACCAGTTTTTCTTAAATATCTTACCCCTTAAGTGTCTGCATTAAAATATCTCACAGCCCACGTGAAACATAATAACATGTGAGTTATGTATGTACATCATAATAAAGGAAAAATTATATAGTAAAGAATCTAACAATCTGGGAAATGGTACTCAGTCTTCTCTTTCTGTTTTACTGACCTAGACACAAGTATATATACCCATAAAAAGACAGAATCTTGCAGTATTTCTATGACAATTAACTTTCCCACTGTGAATAAAAGTAGTCCATGCAATCTAGTACGATTAAATAGAAATGGACAGCTCCTGTAATAATAGCAGTCCACTGGCCTATCTCATATCATCACAAAGGTGGTTATCGCCATGGTTAGTGTTGGCCCAACCTCTTCCTCAAGGAGTTTGGAGTAGACATTTTTGCATGGAGGACAGTCTGGTCACTTTAATTTCTGCAACATGATTGGCTCCAGTATTTACGATGGCATTTCAGTGAGTCACTTTTCCACTGCATATTCTGATCCAATGACATTCAAGGGTATCAGTAGATCATCACTCCGTTTGGTCTGATATGAACTCTGAATGATCGCTTCGTTGAGAAAAGTCTGTTTGCGGTACATTTCGTGGAGGAGGATCTGGGATTGGCCATTTTTCAGGTTCTCTTTTCTCATTTTCTCATCCACTACTTCAACTTCAGTGTCTCAAGGTCTGAGGTGAGAGCCTGCACACGATGAAAGCCAGTAACCAGGGATACATGCCAGAAGCCTTGTGCATCCATCTTTCTCCAGGGAAAGAAATCATGTTCCAGATTTTCTATTCTAAAGTAATATGCAATTTGATGCTTAATATACTCTTTAAGCAATGCTTCTTCCACAAGATACACTTGTATACCATACCATGATCACAGCAATACGTTTGAAATCACCTGTCAGTCCTTTCTCCATGTCCTTGATAGCCATAGAAATAATCAAAGTTCAGTCAAGTATTTCCTCGGCCTCATCCTCTTCCTGTCCTTGGCCTCTTTCTTGGCCTCTAAAGGAACCTCAGCTATTACCACCTTCACTTCTCACTCTGGACACTTCATCCTGATCATCTCTCTTTTCTCACCTCCAACTTTGTGTATCACTTCTCCTATTATTATGCACTGACTTATTTGCTTCCAGTTGACATCTTGAGCTATTCCAGGTCTGACACCATCTATGTGGAGTGGTACCCATAGGTG
The DNA here is from genome assembly GCF_963383645.1 of Muscardinus avellanarius. Classification (NCBI taxonomy): domain Eukaryota; kingdom Metazoa; phylum Chordata; class Mammalia; order Rodentia; family Gliridae; genus Muscardinus; species Muscardinus avellanarius. The sequence continues at coordinate 24,357,381 of NC_137792.1, read as the reverse complement.
CTTATTAGCTCTCTTTTGCTGATTATTTGACTGAGCCTCATCCTCACTGACATTTTCAATAGAACCATCTAATTTTCCCCCGGTTTTCTTTGCTGTCACCATTACACCTATTTCCAACCTTCTCTTCTTTTTCTTTACTTATTTGTGGCTTCTTCTTTCATTGACTGATGACACTCCGGGATCCAGTGTTCACTAATTCACTAAGTGTTGGCCAATTTGCCATATTACTGAAATCACTGGCCTTGTTAGATTTGTCTTGAGTTTTCCTACTTTTTGAAAAATATATATAGTGTATGTGGTACTGGGGAATGAACCAGAGGCATTTTACCTCCCAGCTACACCCACAACCTGATTATATTTCTTATTTGAAAACAGAGTCTCACTAGGTTGATGAATCTCACTACTTGCTGAGACAGTCCTGGAACCTGCGATCCTCCCATTTTAGCCTCTCAAGTATTGGGATTACAGGTGTGTGCCACCATGTCCAGCTGCTTTTATAATTTTTTAGGGAATTGCACTCAGATCTTGCCCTTGCTGCACTGCCCACAGTGGCCTGAAATAAAGTGCCTTTTCATGATAGTATGCTGAGCATGCTAACATCCAGTGGAGGAAAAGCCTGTAAACACTGCCAGTTTGGAGGAGTGTTGGAAGTTTCCTTACTTGGTCAGGATATCAGCTGGGTGTGCTAATGCACAGCTATAATCCTAGTACTTGGGAGGCTGAGACAGGAAAATAGCTGGTTTGAGGTCAGCCTCAGCAACTTAGCAAGATTCCGTTTCCAAAAATAAAAAAGAGTTGGGGATGCAGCTTGGAAGTAGAATGACTCTGAGTTCAATCCCTTGTGCAAAAAAAAAAAAAAAAAAAAGGATAAAGAAAGGCTAGGACATGAATTGCAACCTCCCATCTCTCATTGATGGTCAACTCCACAACTACAAGAGTATTATTCTCTTCGCCTGCTTACTGATCATCCCAATATTTGGGGCATTGTTTGCAAATACTGGTTACTCAAGAAATATCTGTAAATGAAGGAATGGACAGTGAAAGCAAATGTGTGCTTTCAATTGCAGATTGAACCCAGGGGCATTCTACCTCTGAGATACAGCTGCCAGCCCTATTATTTTTTTTAAAGAGGATCTTGCTAAATTGTTGAGACTGGCCTTGAACCTGTAATCCCACTGTCTTAACTTCCTAAATACTGTGATTATGGGCATGTGCTGTCATGTCTAGAAAAACACTAATTAATTAATTAATTAATTTCTGTGCTGAGGATTGAATGCAGAGGCGTTCTGCCTCTGAACTATACACTTCCAGCTCTTTTTTAAAAAATTTGAAACAGGGTCTCACTGAGTTTGAGAGTCTCACAAAGTTTCTGAGGCTGGCTTTGATCCTCTTGTCTCAGCCTCCCAAGTAATGGGATTACAGGCATGCAGCACTATGCCGGGAATGTGTTCAGGAAATGAAGAAGGGTTGGCTCCAAGAGTACAAGACCCATGTAGCTGCATAAGGTCATATTTTTCGAAAGTCACAATTTTATGTGCTGCTCTTACCATCTTGAAATTATTGGTTATTTTTTTAACAAGAGCTCCATGGTTTTGTTTTGGATTAGACTCTGAAAAATAGGTAGCCAGTCCAAGAACTGAGTTAATACATTCCAAGGCCAATGCATGCTAACTTGTTATTGAGAATAGAGTTTTAGAGGAGCAAGAGAAATATAGCACATCACTAACAGGTTCCTTAGTCTATAACTTTCAATTATCAGGTGTCTAAACTGTCCTTTAGGCAAGAACAGGTGGTTTCCAATTTAAAATTGGAATTTGTAAAGTATGTAAAATTGCAGATTGGAAATACCAGCTGTGTTTGCAAAGGTAATATTTATTGTGAAGATGAAGAAGCCTGGCTTAATTTCCACCTTAGACAGAGGGGTCACTTTACAGTGATGACATGGCCAGATGTTACAGGATCAAATGGATGTGTGGCAAGAGGTGGCTTTTTCTGGTCATTGTCATCATCACAATTTCATTTCCTGTAGTTATGAATCAGTATTTTGTGATGGCTTGAGAATTAAGGGCTTCATGCAGGCCTTGTGATGTATCCCTACTTTATTTTTAAGTTGTCTGTTGTCCTGTGTTGGGCGTGAGGCTGTCAACCCATGAGACCTGAGGTGGGCAGCACGTTTGAACTGGTGGAGTTAATAATCTGGTAGCATGACCTTACACTGAATCTCAGTTTTCTCATCTATACCGTAAGCATAGCAGCAATTGTCACACAGATCTTTTATGATGGTTGTATAGTGGAACTACGAAATTGGCTAAATTATGTTACATATGTATATGACTGTGTCACAATGAATTCCACTAATTTATATAATTATAATGTACCTGTAAACAAATTTTAGAATATATTTAAGTAGACAAGTGTGGTGGTACACACCTGTAACTCCAGTGTTTGAGAGGCTGAGGCAGCAGGATTCTGTGTTCAAGGACAGTCTCAACAACTTAGTGAGGCCCTCAGCAATTTAGCAAGACAGACCCTGTTCCAAAGTGTATGTGTGTGTGTGTATATATATATATATATATATATATATATATATATATATATATATGGCTGAGGGTGTAGCTCAGATGTAGAATGCCCTTGAGTTCAATCCCCAGTACCACAGAAATATATATAAGTACATATGTTTCCATATAAATTTTTTGTTAAGAGAGTAGGTACTTGCAAAACAAACACTAATTTCCTTTTTAATCTACCTTTTCTATTTTTTCTTTTTTTTTTTGGTGGTACAGGGGTTCCTGGAAACCCTCCTACCTCCAGACTACTCTCCCAGACCTATTTTTTTATATATATTTTTATTTGGAAACAGGGTCTCTTTTTTTTTTTTGGTGGTGGTATGGGGTTCCTGGAAGCCCTTCTACCTCCGGGCTACACTCCCAGACCTATTTTATATTTTTTTATGTGGAAACAGGGTCTCTTAAACCAGGCAAGGCTGGCTTCGAACCTGCGTGATCCTCCTGTCTCTGCCTCCCAAGCACGGGGATTACAAAAGTGAGCTACCATGCCCGGCTCTAATTTACCTTTTCTAAAGTACTATTTTCCATATTGCTTTTTTAATATAATATTTTATCTTCTAAAATTCTTTTTGCTAAAGTTAAATCTAACGTGTGTGTGTGTGTGTGTGTGTGTGTGTGTGTGTGTGTGTCCAGGTGTGAACTTAGGGTTGTTCTACCTCTGAGCCACCCCCCCCCCCACCTTTCCATTCTTTTGCTTTGAAACATGGTCTCAATAAATTGCCAAGGCTGGCCTTGAACCCATGATTCTCTTGTCTCAGCTTCCCAAGTACTGGGATTACAGATGTGTTCCATCACATCCAGCAAATCCAATATGTTTAATTTTGATATTTAGCAATTTTATACATTCTGGAAGCGTCACTAAATATCATTTTTATTTGAATCACATAATTTTTCCCATAAATTCTCTTTTAGTGTTTATATATATTAAGGTATTATTTTTTCTGTGTTATCAATATGGGATCAGAATTTAATTTTTTTTTTGGTTGACAATCAATCTTTGTAACTCTCAAAGCTGTATGATTGTGAGCAAGTCACTTAAGCTTCCTCTGCCTACAGGGCTGATAGTTGCCTCATCTTCATAGGGTTAATTTTGGTGTTATATGAGTTAACACATGTATACTTTTCGAACCACTTTCTGCCATAAAGCAAGCTCCAAGTAAACATTAGTTACCTTTATAATAGTTAACAAGCAAACCTTTACATAGATGGTATATTGAATGGAATGCTTGTGTCTCATCAAAACTCACATTGGAATCTTTTGTGTGTGGGGGGAGTAGGTGAGTATGGAGATTAAACCCAAAGGCATTCTACCTCTGAGCTACACCCCCAGCCTTATTTTATTTTTTAGTTTGAAATAGGATTTAGCTAAGTTTATAAGGGCCTCATTAAGTTGCTGAGGCTGGCTTGGACAAGCAATCCTCCTGTCTCAGCCTTACAAGTACTAGGATTACAGGCATGGGCTACCATGCCCAGTTCATGTTGGAATCCCTTTTTCTTCTGTGGGGATTGGGGATTGGACCCAGGAGCATTCTACCTCTGAGCTACACACCCAGCCCTAATTTTTTTTGAAACAGTGATTCACTAAGTTGATGAGAGTCTTACTACTTAACTGAGGTTGTCCTTGAACCTACAGTCCTCCTGTCTCAACCTCTCAAATACTGGGATTACAGGCATGCACCACCACACCTGGCCTTCATGTTGGAATTTTAATCCCCAATAAAATTGCATTAGGAAATGGGATTGGGGGGGATAATTAGATCACTAGAAGGCAACTGTCATGTACAATATTAGTGTTCTAATAAAAACACATGAGAAGTTGGGCATGGTAGTGCACACCTGTAATCCCAGTACTTAGGAGGCTGACAGAAGAATCACAGGTTCAAGAAAATCTTCAGCAATTTAGTGAGACTCTCAGCAATTTAGCAAGATCCTTTTTCCAAATAAGAAATAAAATAGGAAGCAAGGCATGGTGGCACAAGATTGTAATCCCAGTACTTGAGAGGCTGAGACAGGAGGATCACAGGTTTACAGCCAGCCTCAGCTACACCTGGGTTCAATTCCAAGCCACAATAAATGAATAAATACATAAATACATAAATAAATGAAATAGGGCTGGTAGTGTGGCTCACAGGTAGAATGTCCTCAGATTCAATCCCCAGTACCAAAAAAAAAAGATATAAGAGTGCTAGCTTGCTTTTTCTGTCTCTGCTTTCTGCCGTGTGAGAATACATTTGAGATGTCTATCTGTAATCCACAAAGTACTCCTTTGCCAGACACAAGATCAGTGCCTTGATCTTGGACTTTACGAGGTTCAGGACTGTTCAGTGATAATTTTTTTTGTGGTACCGGGTATTGAATCCAGGAACATTCTACCTCCAAACTTCAACCCAGCCCTATCTTTTATTCCTTATTTTGAAACAGGGTCTCACTAATTAGCGGAGGGCCTCATTAAGCAGATGAGGCTGGCCATGAACCTGCAATCCTTCTGTCTCTGCCTCCCAAGTACTGGGATTACAAACCTGCGCCACCACACCCAGCTTTGAGCGATACCTTTTGCTGCTTAAACCACCCAGAATATAGCAATTTGGTAGGACAACCTGAAGTAATACACATGCTATTAAATTTGCTAGTTATCTGCTGAGAGATTAGGTGAGGCAGTGGCAGCTTCTATTGCTTCCTGGCCACACAGCTGAGGAAACCCACTGGTCCTTTGCTGTGAAGCAGGCCCCAGTTCCAGGCCTGCCGCGCAACAGGCTCTGGGCCCAGCCTCGCTGGATCCAGACCTGGCCCTGCCCCACGGCCCACTCAGATTTCCAGACCCAAATGACCTCTATTTAAAAAAAAAAAAAACTGGTTGTAAGTGGATCATCCTGTCAAAGTTACTCACCTTCTGGCTTTCAGATTTTCAGTAAGTGGGAATAAGAGTGGAGAAATAGAAGCTCTAATACATTGTTGATGGGATTGCAAGTTGTTGCAACCACTTTGGAGAACAGTATAGAAGATCCTCAGAAGAAGGAAAATGAACTTATCATATGATCCAGCAATACCACCTCTGGGTATCTACCAAAAAGAATAAAAACCAAAATACCAAACTAATGCATAAACAACCATGTTCATAGCTGCACAGTTCATCATTGCCAAATTGTGGAATCAGCCAAGATGTCCTTCAATGAATGAGTGGATTTCAAAACTATGGGATATGTACACAATGGAATTTTGCTCAGCCATAAGGGAGAACAAGATTATGGCATTTACAGTGAAATGTCACAAAAATAAGAAATCAGATGCTTTTCTTAATGTGCAAAATATCAGGGAGAAATATTTTTCTAACAGGAGGAACTCTAGATGAAGAGGGGACCGTATAGAGGAACAATAAAGGTGATATATCTGAGGAGATAAAAGGGAGGAGAAGGGAAACTCTTTAAAACACATGATGTACTTATACATATCAAAGTCAATCAGGAGGCCAAGCATGGGTAGGAGGGACGGGGAGGGAAGGGGTTAGAGATTGGGTAGGGGCTAATTGGGTGATATGTGCATGTATATCTCCACAAGTTTTTTTTCCCCATTGAGATGTATGATTACAATGAACCAATAAAATTTATTAAAATTTTTTTCTAGTTATCTATACCAGTTAATGTCAAGATGGTACCATCAAACTGGGTCATTTGAAGCTAGCTTAATAAATAAATTTTCAAATGAGTGATGAGAGTGTAAGGAAGTCACAGAGTTGTGGTATGCCTCGGAGATAGTAACTACTGAATGCTCTGCCACCCTCAGGCATTAAGGTAGAAATTGCTACTTGGACCTGGAGTCAGAGAAGGCAGTGTGGGAAGGGTAGAAGGATGGCAGAAGAAGTAGTTTTTGATGAAGGAAAACAGAGAAGATTACATGGGGTGAGCGATCTAGGGGGGTACAATATTCTAACCCTTGTCTCCTCTGTTCTATCTCTTATCAGTGGTAAGAGTGCTTCTCTCTCTTACCAGTGGGCAAATAGAATCCCAAACTAGAGTGCACTAATGCAATTCATTGCAGAAGCCCGGGACACAGAAAGAGTGGGTGTGTAGGACAAGTGGAAGATGCCCATGACAATCATCATGTTAATTCTTGAACCAAAGAAATATGGCAATATCATAAAGTTATAGCTGATTCTTCAGCTATGAGCATATTTACTTTTTGTGGAAAGAAAAATACTTGCATACAGGCCTGCCTCTCTCTCTCTCTCTCTCTCTCTCTCTCTCTCTCTCTCTCTCTCTCTCTCTCTCTCTCTCTTTGTGGTACTGGGAGTGTAACCTAGGGGAACTCTACTTCCAACCTATACCCCCAGCCCTATTTTTTATTCTTTTATTTTGAAATAGGGCCTCACTAAGTAGCTGAAACTGGCTGCCAACCTCCGATTTTCCTGTCTCTGCCTCCCAAGTACTGGGATTATAAGCATGGGCAACCATGCCCGGCCTCACTATCTCTTGAAATGGATGATATTTCTGTGAATTCTATGTGTAGGACTTGTGTTAATTTTATAAGTGCTACTGGATTCAATAAGTTTCTTAAATGGAGAAATAATATTTTGTGGTAAAACATTATATTTGTTTATTTATGTATTTATTTATGTGTGCTACTGGAGATTGAACCCAGGGCATTCTAACTCTGAGCTACACTCCAACCTGTTTTATTCTTTTATTTTAAAATGGGGTCTTGGTAAGTTGCTGAGGCAGGCCTTAAACTTGATAATCCTCCTGTCTCAGCCTCCCAAGTATTGGGATTATAGGCATGTGCCACTGCACCCAGCAGAAAATATTATTTAAAAACATAGCCAATTATCTTAGCAATATCAACTCTTAGCCCTAAGATTTTGACATATGATAGAAGAAATAAGTAGGTATAAAGCACTTATGTCCTATGAATTTTCCTCTTAATACTGCCTTCAAAGTGTTCCAGAGGTTTTGATATATTGTATCTCCATTTTTGTTTGTTTCTAGAAATTTCTTGATTTCACCTCTTATGTCTTTTGTGACCCATTCTTCTTTCAGCAGTGTGTTGTCCAGTCTCCACATATTTATGTGGTTTCTCTGGATGTTATATAGTTGATTTCTAGTTTCATTCCATTATGATCTGAAAAGACACAGGAAAGTATGTCACATTTTTTGAATTTGCTAGTGCTCACTTTGTGGCCCAGGATGTGATCTATTTTTGAGAAGGTTCTATGAACAGCTTAAAAAAATGTGAACTCTGCTGTAATTGGGTGGAATGTTCTATATGTGTCTAACAGGTCCATTTGGTTGCTGTTCTTTAGGTCTGAGACATCTTTACTGACCTTTTGTCTAGAAGGTCTGTCTAATGGTGTGAGAGGAGTGTTGAAGTCTCCAAGTATTATTGTATTGGGATTTATGTGTGATTTAATGTCACAAAGAGTTTGTTTTATGAAAGTAGCGGCACCTATGTTTGGGGCATAAATGTTGACTATTGTTATTTCCTCTTGCTGGATTGTTCCTTTTATCAGTAATAAATATACTGCTTTGTCTGTTCTAATAAGCTTGGACTTGAAGTCTAACTTGTCTGGTATCATAGTTTCTACTCTTGCTTGCATTCGAGTTATGTTGGCATGGATTACCTTGCTCCAGCCCTTTACCGTAAGTTTGTTACTATCTTTACTTGTAAGGTGTGTTTCTTGCAGAGGGCAGATAGATGGGTTCTGGTTTTTAATCCATTTGGCTTCCTTATATCTTTTTATTGGGGAGTTGAAGTCATTTATATTCAGTGTGATTACTGAGAAATGATTTTTAATTCCTAACACATTGAGATTTAACTTCTGTTTGAGGTAGTGTTTTTTCTTCTTTGCTTAGGTTGCTGGATGAAAATTCTCATTTCTCTGGTTCTGATGTTTATTACTTATTTCTTCTTTGCAGTTAATCTCTTGAGTATTTTCTCTAGTGCTGATTTGGAAGACATAAATTCCTTCAGCTTCTGTTTGTTGTGGAAGATTTTCATTTCCCTGTCTAATTTTAGAGATAGTTTTGCCGGGTAGGAAATTTTTGGCTGCAAGTTGTTTTCTTTCAGAGTTTGTAATTTGCTACTCCAGGCCTTTCTGGGTTTCCTGACTTGATTTGGGAAGTCTGGAGTGATTCTAATTGGTTTGGCTCTGAATATCACTTGGTCTTTTGTTTTTGTTGCCTTTAAGATTTTTTCCTTGGCTTCTACGTTGGTCAGTTTAACTATTATGTGGCATGGTAAACCTTTTCTCTGATCTTGTCTAAAGAGGGTTCTATAAGTTTCCTGTACCTGTATATTTACTTCTTGCTCTGTGTTTGGAAAATTTTCTGATATTACTTATTTTAAAAAAATTGTTGATCTCTTTAGTTTCACCTTCTTTTCCCTCTTCTATACAAATTATTCTTGGTTTAGCTCTTTTATAGTGGGCCCATATTTCTTCTATGTCCAATTCATGCTTTCAAATTATTCTAAGTTTTATATGTTATGCGTTTGTTTTTGGAGTGATCATCTTCTAGGAGCGAGATTCTATTATCCATGTGGTCTAATCAATTGTTTATAGTTTGAATTGATGCCTTCATTTCAATGATTGCATCCTTTATTTCTTTCAGACTCTCTCTAAATTCTATTCAAAAGTCCTGTATTATTTCTATAGTTACATTCCTGATTTGACCTTCTGGAGATCTCTACAATTCTGTGTTTTCAGGTTCTGTTATTGTGGTATTGTGGGAGCTCATTGCTTCCTTGTTATTCCTCCTTCTCATGATTTCAGAAGTTTGTATCTATTGTTTTTGATAGATTTCTCTCAGTCTCTAGGTGTTAGATGGTATATTTGAGAGCAAGTCCTATTGTATTCAACAATGAAAGATGAGTGAGGAGGGAAGTGAAGTCATAAATGCAAGAATAGGGTAAAGCCACAGATAGGCTTGAATAGAATGAGAGTATGAGTTTGGTAAGATAGTATATAGTAGAGATTAGAGATAGTGAATATGTAGTAGGATTCTAGAATCCAATGTAGAGTTTCTGGTATAGTGATATGAGGTGGATTTAATACAAGACAAGGAAGATAAAAGAGAGAAAAAAGAAAAGAGAGAAGAAAAGGAATAGAGAGAAGAGAGTAGGTATGTACAAGGGAAGAAGCTTGGGAGAGTGGTTGGGAAGTGACTAAACAAACAGGCATACATACGCACACACACAAAAAGAACAAAAAGCCAAAACAATACCAACAACCAATTCATCTAACTCTACAAATATATGCACATTCAGCAGACAGGGCCTCTGCAGTCTCTCTCTGTGCAGATACTAAATACCACTGGCACCTTTCCTGCTGCAAGCCTGGTTCTCTGACTCTTTCTCATTCTATGTAGATGGCCGATATCAATGGGGCTAGATCTAGTGTTAAGTGCAGGTCACAAAATATAACTTTAAAAAACAAGCTGTAGCCGGGCATGGTGGTACATGCTTGTAATCCCTGCGCTTGGGAGGCGGAGACAGGAGGATCGTGCAGGTTCAAAGCCAGCTGTGCTGGCTTAAGAGATCCTGTTTCCAAATAAAAATATAAAAATTAGGTCTGAAAGTGTAGCCCAGAGGTACAAGGGCTTCCAGGAACCCCAGTACCACAAACAAACAAACAAACAAACAAAAAGTTGTATCAGAAGTGCTTCAGCATCTATTCTACAAACCATTTCTCTTTCTCAGGCCTAACTCTCCCCAAATCCCGGGAAATCTGTACATCCTAGAGTCAGCTAAAAGAAACTATAATTGCTCTGCGCATTGATAACAAGACTGATACGATATTTTGTGACACTTATAATTTAGGATACTCCAACTTATCTGTCAATCAGCCTGAGAACTCTAAGGTAGACCAGATCACTAGAAAGCACCTCTGGACTACTGGACTGAGATCATCCTTCCTAAAGCTGACCAGACTACCAGAAACTGCCTCAAAGACTAGGGGACTGAGATCATCCTGACACACCTCCTCTAGCCCAGCCCTCATGAAAATCCCCTAAAAGAAGAGAGCCCTGCACTCCCCCAAATGCCTTCGTCATCATAAGGTGGCCTGCATTCTCTCTTGAATGTGTATTTCTTCCCCTTCCCCCCGAAATAAATCTTTGTCTATGTCTCTGACTGGCATGTGCTGAAATTCTTTCCTGTCATGTTAGCCAAGGACCCTCCAGATTCTGCATTCCCAAGTTGAGGACGGACCCCAACAGTTTGAGAGTTTGGTCGTGCTCAGACCATTTCATCTCCAAAAATGTAAAAATCCCACATATGTATCCCATAATCAGGTGAGTCAGTTGTATCATCTATATAGATCAAGACCTATGAGACAAGCAAAAAGATAAATGTAAAATCTGATCTTTGAAAGCTTGAATATGCTCCTAACATCATACACACCAAAGGACCCCCCATTCTTTATTCTGTTGCTTCTTGCTCACAATGCCATCCCTCCAAGCTTCCCTTACACGTTCTTTTGAACTCAAAAAGCTTTGATTACCATTTCAAAATTCAGCCTCCCCTTCTCCTCTTGCAGGTTTTGACATAAACTCGGTTGCCGTTAAGGAGAGCCTTGATAGATCCCACCCTCTCTCCTGTTAACAAAGCTTACCCAGTGGGTTCCTCAGTTTGAGTACTCTGGTAGCCCCCTGTCCCAACATGGCACTTTTACTTCTTGCAATTGTACCAGGAGGGAGAAAAATGGTGTTTCTGGTATTTTCTTTCTTTCTTTTTAATTGCTTTTACTTCCTTTGAATCTCTGGGGTTCAGCTTGTAAATTTTAGGCTCTCACCCATTGTAACTCTTAGTCATCCCCAGTTCCACACAATTGTTTTCTAAACTCTATGGAATCAATTAAAATGATTACTCAATTTCCCTTTCTTTATATCTCTGACAAAATAATGGAAACCGGAACCTATAAAGTTCCATTAAAAGTGCATCAATCCCTCCCTGGCTCCCACTAAAGTACATTTCCCAAGCTTCTCTTTATCTGGTGGATTATTGTTGTCGTTTTTATACCAGGCTGTTGGAAGTTTAATGTTAAGGGCTTCATTAATAATGTTTTGTGCTTTAGAAAAATTTCAAACAGATAAATCTTGACAGTGAACAGAACTTATTTATTTTATTCTTTGTGTTTAACATCACAGGGAACAGTTTAAAAACAGTCTTGTTTGTATTTCAAGATATAAAAAGCAGTACTTTACAAACCACAGCCACAGAAATAGAATTAATTACTGGAAGGATAATAATGGTTTTACAATTTGAAAGTAAATGTTTGCTTTTATCGGTAATAAAAGGATAAAAATCACTGCACTGGAAGAAGAGGAAAAAGAGAAAAATCATACATTTTCCTGGAATGACAGGGCAAGCTCATGAGTATGTTAACAATAGACTGTGTACAGAAAAATAATTAAAATAGAAAATTTCTAGTTTTGCTTTATTTGAAAGCAATTTGTGACTCTATTTTGGCAATATTTGTCAGTAATTCAGTTTCCAGTAAAAAATAACCTTGACTTAACTTTTCTATTCAGATTGATACTCTGAAAATAGTGAAAACAGGTTTTTTTTTTTTTTTTTTTTTTTTTTACAGGTTTGGGGATGGAACCCAGGGGCATTTGACCTCTGAGCTACACCCCTTGCCCTATTTTTATTCATTATTTTTAAACAGGGTCTCACTACGTTGCGGAGATCCTAAGTAGCTGAGGCTCTCTGCGAACCCTGATCCTACAGTCTCAGCTTCCCAAATGCTGGGATTACAAGCGTGTGCCACGATGCCTGGCTTGAAAAGAGGGTGTTCTAATATTTCCAACAGCTCTCCTTCCCCAAATCTGTCCACTTCCCATATATCCAAAGCAGATGTAACTTTAAATCTCATTGAAAACATAAAGGCACTATATCAAATTTGTTGCATTTTTTTTTTTTTAGTATTGGGGATTGAATGCAGGGGCATTCTACCTCCAAGTCACACCCCACACCTTTTACCACCATTTTTTAAATTTTGAAACAGGGTCTTGCTGAGTTAATAAGGGCATCACTCTATTGGGGTAGCTGCTCTTGACATTGTCATTCTTCTCAGACTACCATATCCTAGTTTGTCACTATGCCTGGCTTGTTGTACATGTATGCATGTATGCATGTATGTATGTATGTAATTATTTTGTGGTATGGGGGACTGAACCAGGGGAATTTTACATTTGACCTACATCCTGAGCCCCTTTTAATTTTTTTTTTTTTTTGGTTTTGAAACAGGGTCTTGCTAGGTTGCTGAAAGCCTTACTATGCTGCTGAGGCTGTCTTGGAATCCTCCTATCTTAGTCTCTTAAGTACTAGTACTACAAGCATGCAACACCATGCCAGACTTGTTGCAAATTAAGAAAATAAATACACCCCCAAAAACTATTTCTGCAACATCTCTGAAAGATGGCTTAACATTGTCTACTTGAATGCTTTCAGTAAAAGAAGCTCACTCATTTCTAGGTGTTTCAATTTCATTTCTGTCTAATTTTTAGGCCTTCTGTTTTAGTCAGCTTTTTATTATTGTAACAAATATCTGAGTAGCTCAATTTATAAAGAAAAAGGGCCCTCTAAAAAGGTTTAAAGGTTCAGTCCTTGATCATTTGGCAGCCTTGCTTTGGGACCATGGCAAGGCAGCAACTCATAGCAAAAGCATATGGTAGCACACCTCACCTCATGGCCAGGGGAAAAAAGAGAGGAGGAGGAGGAGACTGGGGTTGCACAATCCCCTTTGAGTGCATGCCCCAGTTATCTGCATGCCCCAGTGACCTAAACACCTCCTCCCAGGACCCACCTGTTGAAGTTTCTACCATCTCCTAATGGTGCCAAGCTTGAGATGAAGGCTTTAACATATGGGCCTTTGTGGCAGACCCAAACTATAGCAACTTCTAGTGAGTAAACATTTGCCTTCCAGTATTTTTCTCACTACTGGTTCTGGTAAGTTGCTGGTACACTGTAGTTTTCTTGACTTTTCTCCCACATGGCATAGTTCTTCAGATTTTGAAGAACAATGACTTTTTGTGTGTGTGTGGTACTAGGGTTTGAACCCAAGGGCATTCTACCTCTGAGCTAATCGCCCAGTCCTATTTTTTTTATTCTTTATTTTTAAAATAGGGTCTTACTAAGTTGCAAAGGGCCTCACTAAGTAGCTGAGGCTGTCCACAAACCTGAGATCATCCTGACTCAGCCTTTCAAGTACTGGGATTACAAGTGTGTGTGCCACCATGCCCAGCTCTTCAGATTTTGAAGATCAATGCCATGTTTCTCCAAGTTTCCTTGTTTTAAGAGAAACATTTGTGGTTATCTTGACTTTTCTTTTGGTAAAGTGATTTCCAAATCACTCACCAACTTGTTTCCCCTCCTAGAGACACTAATTCATCAAAGTTTTTTAAATGGGACATCTAGGAGTGCAGGAAAGAGTTGAGATCTGCTCTTACTGGTGCTATTAAACTCCACAATGATGGTATTATATGCCTACCCATATAGGATAAAAGCTTAATTTTTGCGTTTTACTGGACATATAATATGTGAGCTTGAACTGAATTTAGGATTATTTAAAATTTCATAGCAGGCATGGTGGTACATGCTTATAATCATAGTACTTGAGAGAATAAGATAGGAAGTTTGAAGGTTTGTGACCTCCCTCAGCTACTTGGTGAGGCTCTCCATAACTTAGTGAGACCTTGTTTCAAAATAAGGAATAAAAAATAGGGCTGGGATTTAGCTCAAAGATAGAATGCCCCTTGGTTCAGTCATTTGTACTGGAAAAATAAATAAAGCCTCATATCTTTTTTAAATGACTTAAATTCAAGAGTGGCCCTTCATTCTAAACCTTTAAAATGGATATTTTGGTAATTATATGTAGGTTTTATGAATTAAAAAATATTTTTGGTACTAGGGATTAAAACCAGGGGTATTCTACTTCTGAGCTACATCCCCAGCCCTATATTATTTTATTTTTTTAGTGAGAAACAGGGTCTTGATAAGTTGCTGGGGGCCTCACTAAATTGCTGAGGTTGGACTCAAACCTGTGATACTCCTGTCTCAGCCTTCCAAATTCTGGGATTACAGGTATGCACCACCACATTCATAGAACTATTTATTTAATTATTTATTTATTTTTGGTTCTGGGGATTGAAATCAGGGACATTCTACTTCTGAGCTACAGCCTCAGCCTCATTTTCTTGTGGTACTGGGAATTGAGCCTAGGGCCATTCTACCAAGCTATACCCCCAGCCCTATTTTATTGTTATTTTGAAACAGGGTCTCACTAGGTTGCTGAGAGTGTCACTAAGTAATTGAGGCTGTCCTTGAACCTGTGATACTCCTGTATCACTTACCAAGTGCTGGGATTATAGACATGCACCACCATGTCCAGCTTGGTTTATTTTATTTTTATTTGGAAACTGGGTCTTGCTAATTTGCTGAGGCTGGTTTTGAATTTGTAATCCCCCTGTCTCAGCCTTCCAAGTACTGGGATTACAAGAATGCACTACAAAGCTGGGATGGAATTATACTTTTAAAATGTTACATTTTTGTTCTAACCAAATATTTTGGATTTTAATTATATTATCCAATGTATTTATCTTAATCCCTGTGGTATTTGAAAAACTGAAAAGCATTCCCTGATATTACCTTGATGCGCATGACACATCATTAGAGATCTCACTGTGGAAGAGATCGGTATACTAATTATGTGCCAATAGCAGTTTTGAAGATTTTCTATGTCCATAATTAATAAAAATTAAAATAGACAAATCATCAATATTTAATTATTCAACTGACATTATCATCTTTCTGTACATAGAGAACTGTGCCAGGTAACACATACAGAAACATATCCTAATTTATTCATATTTTCTACCAGCAAGTTCATGTATATTCTGACTGAGAATAATGATGAGATTTGGTTTGGTAAAGGGGATGAGAGTCTCACTAGTTATGAGAGCCTCACTACTTGCTGAGACTGTCATCAAA
Source organism: Muscardinus avellanarius (assembly GCF_963383645.1). Lineage (NCBI taxonomy): Eukaryota > Metazoa > Chordata > Mammalia > Rodentia > Gliridae > Muscardinus > Muscardinus avellanarius. The sequence goes on along the minus strand of NC_137792.1, from coordinate 24,341,833 downwards.
CCTGTTATCCTCTTGTCTCAGCCTACCAAGGAATTACAGGCGGGTACCAACAAGCCTGGCTCACCACAAGCTCATAAAACATGTGCATTAGTGTTTCTTGATGGTCCTAAAAGTTTAAACCTCCATAATATGGTTCATACAAATGTCCTTTGAAAGCTCATATGTCAAAGGATTGGTTGTCAGGGTGGAGCTGATGAAAGGTGGTGTGATCCTTTACAAAGTGGGGTTTTCAGAGGTCCTTTGGTCATTGGAGGTGTGCCCTGGTAGGGTATTGTAGGACCCTGATTTTTCTTGTTCCTTTCTTCTTTTTGCTTCCTTGTTCATGAGGTGAATTCTTTGCTATCATGAACACTGTCATGATGTATCACCTATACAGAGGCTGAATGCAATAGGGTCACTTGATCATGGAAATTCTAAAATGGTGAGAACCTTTTCTATTATAATTAAATGCCTCAAATATTCCATTACAGTGAATAAGCATGTACAAGTATGACCCCAGCATATGAATAAGCCCATAACAGTGTGCTGTTGATACATGGTCCTATCAACTTTGCCACTTCAGCCAACAATCTAGCACTAGCTGATAGCTGAGCACCAGCTGCTAGGCATGTGAGCAAAGTTATCTAAGATCAATTAGTATTTAGTGAACAAATCAGCTGATTACAACTGTATGTATGAATCTAGATGAGACTAGGAGAAAATCTGCTTAGTAGGTAGCCCAACCAAATTTTTAAACCAGTAATCATAAACTAATAGCTGATCATTACTTTATCCAGCCATGTTTTAAGGAGGCTGTTTGTATGAATAAAGCTGCAATGGAGAATAAATCAGTCAGTATCTTTGATCTTCTGTAATTCTGTAAAACAATTTTCTGGTTACATTCCTTTTTTTTTGGGGGGGTCCTGGTAATTGAACCCAGGGAAGGCTATCTCTGATTTATATCCCCAGCCTTTTTTATTTTGAAACAGGGTCTTGCTAAGTTGCTGAGGCTGGCATCAAAGCCACAATCCTCACCCAGCCTCCCAAGTACTGCAATTACAGGAGCAAACCACTATACTGGGCATCTGGTAAGATTCATTTTTGTTTTCTTTTTGTCTTTTGGTACTGGGGATTGAACTCAGGTGCATTCTACCTCTGAGCTACACCCCCAGCTCTATTTTATTTTATTTTTTTTTATACAGGGACTTGATAGGTTGCTGAGAGTCTCACTAAATTGCTGAGGTTGGTCTCAAACATGCCATCTTCTAGTCTTAGCCATCCATCACAGGTGCATGCCACCACTCCTTGCTACTGGTGGCATTATTAATGAATGTGATGAATTATTGACTTTTCCACCCCTACTTATATCCATTTCCTTTTACATGAAACTTGGGTTGTTCCCAATAAATGCAGAACAATCTTTGTAGGCTTGGCCATGTAACTTGCATTGGCCTTCTAAGTAGGGGTAAGGGAGTACAGTATGCCAGTTTTGAGTTGATGCCTTAAGAGTTATCCTAGGTGTCTATTCACTCTCATGTGCTTCTGTGCTGTGAGCAAAAGAGATTAAAGGTATGTGCAGCTGAAAAAGCATTTGACAAAACCCAACACCCATTCATGTTAAAAAAAAAAAACCTGCAGAAAATCAGAATAGAAGAAACACACCTCAACATCATGAAGGCAATATATAATAAATCCAAAGCCAACATCATATTAAACAGGGGAAACCTGCAAGCATTCCATTTAAAATCAGGAACAAGACAAGGATGCCCACTATCACCACTCCTTTTCAACATAGTCCTTGAAACTCTTGCCAGAGCAATAAAACAAGAGAGAAGGATATCAAAGGAATTCAAATAGAAAAAGAAAAGTTAAAATTATTTCTATTTGCAGATGACCTGATCCTATTCTTAGAAGACCCAAAAATCTCAACCAAAGCACTACTAAAGCTGATTAACAAATTCAGCAAAATAGCAGGATACAAAATCAATCTTTAAAAAATCAGTAGTTTATCTTTATGCTAACCATGAATCCACTGAGAAAGAAATACTGAAAGCAATTCCATTCATAATAACTTCAAAATCAATAAAATACCTAGGAATAAACCTAACCAAGGAGGTAAAAGACTCTACAAAGAAAATGATAAAGCACTAAAAATGAGATTGAAAAAGATCTTAGAAGTTGGAAAGATCTCTCTTGCTCTTGGATAGGCATAATAAATGTTATCAAAATGGCCATTCTACCAAAAGTAATCTACAGAGTAAATGCATTCCCTATCAAAATACCAATGGCACTCTTCACAAAGCAAAAAATAAAAATCAATCTTAGACTTCATAGCCAAAGCAATTCTCAGCAATAAGAACCATGCAAGTGGCATCATAATCCCTGACTTTAAATTATATTACAGAGCTATAGTAATAAAAACAGCATAGTACTGGCACAAAGACAGACACATAGACCAATGGAACAGAATAGAAGATACAGAGCCGGGCATGGTGGCACATGCTTGTAATCCCTGCCCTTTGTAGGCTGAGACAGGAGGATCAATCAGGTTTGAAGCCAGCCTCAGCTACTTAGTGAGGCTCTCAACAACTTAGTGAGATCCTGTTTCCAAACAAAAAAATATAAAATAGGTCTGAGAGTACAGCCTGGATGTAGAAAGCCTCTGGGTTCTACTCCCAGTACCACACACAAAAAAAGAATAGAAGATACAGAAACAAATCCACCCACTTATAGCCAAGTGATTTTCAACAATGGGACCAGATACACTGGAAGAAAGATGGTCTCTTCAATAAATGGTGTAGGGAAAACTGGTAATTCATTTGTAGAAAAATGGAACTAAATCCTTACTTCTCACCTTGCATAGGAATCAACTTGAGATGAATCAAAGGTTTGGTAATTAGATCTGAGACTTTGAAGCTACTAGAGGAGGATGTAAGTCCAACGCCCCATAATATAGGCTCAGGTAGAAATTTCCTCAACAAGTCTGCCATAGCTCAGAAAATTAAAGTGAGAATTAATAAATGGAATGGAATTAAATTAAAAGGTTTCTGATCTTCAAAGGAAACCATCAAGAGTCTAAAGAGAAAGCCTACAGAATGGGGGAAGATATTTGCCATCTATTACTCTAATAGACAACTGATATCTGGAATACACAAAGAAGTTAAAAGCCGGGTGTGGTGGCACATGTTTGTAATCCCAGTACTTGGGAGGATTCTGGCTCAAGGTCAGCCTCAGCAATTTAGTTCTTCCACAACTGAGTGAGACCCTGCTTCAAAATAAAGAATAGGGCCGAGAGTATAGCTCAGAAGTAGAATGCCCCTGGGTCCAATCCCCAGTACTGCAAAAAAAAAAAAAAAAAAAAAAAAACTTAAAATATTTTACACTAAAACAACCAATCAAAAAATGGGCAATTGAACTAAATAGATACTTCACAAAAGAAGAGATACAAATAACCAATAAATACATGAAAAAATGCTCAACATCATTAGCAATTAGGAAAATGCAAGTCAAAACTACACTGAGATTTCACCTAACCCCAATAAGAATAGCAATAATCAAGAAGTCAAAAAACAATAAATGTTGGCAAGTTTGGGGAAATTGGAACTCTTCTACACTGTTGGTAGGATTGCAAATTAGTTCAGCTTCTATGGAGATTCCTAAGGAAACTGAGAATGGAGCGACCATATGATCCAGCTCTCCCATTCATGGGTATCTTTCCAAAGGGGCTGAAATCAGAGAACTATAGTAATTTATGCATATCCATGTTCATAGCAGCACAATTGACAATAGCCAAACTATAGAACCAACCTAGGTGTCTATCAACAGATGAATGGATTACAAAATTATGGGAAATACACACAATGGAATCTACTCAACAATAATGAGGAACAGAATTATGTCATTTGCAAGGAAATGAAGGACCTGGAGAACATTATGTTAAGTGAGATTAGCCAGTCACAGAAAGTGAAGGGTTATATGTTTTCTCTAATATGTGGATGCCTGGGAGTAATTGATATAGTAGGGTGTCTCCAGATAATGGAGGAGAAACTTCAGTGGAGCCAGAGAGGTGGTCTAGGGGAAGGGGCAGAAGAAGGGGGAGGATCAATGAAGGGATTACTACATTGACTTTGTGTACATATGTAAAAATACCAATGCCAATTTCAGTACTCTGTATGGGGAAGGGGGGAGTGGGAAGGGAGCAGGAGGGAGGAGTCCACCAAGTACCCTGTGCATGTATGTCTCTGTCAACATGATTTACATTATAATGTGAGACTATAATGCACCAATAAAAGCATAAAAACACATGCAACTCATCTGGATGCAACTTGCAGTGTGGTGCCAAGTCCATTCAAGCCCATTGTAACCAGTCAGCCCCCAGTCAAACTGCAGAGGTTTGGGCATGGATAAGTGACTGCTGTTTATGCCAATGATTATCATGGTGGTCTTTTATGCTGCATTTTTGTAACAATACCCTAGCTGATGAAATACAGATGTTTAGAGATAATGCTGTGTCAACAGTGCTCTTTAAAGGAATAAAGTTGCCGGGCGTGGTGGCACACGCTTGTAATCCCCGCACTTGGGAGGATCGCGCAGGTTCGAAGCCAGCCGCGCTGGCGTAAGAGACCCTGTCTCCAAATAAAAAAGTATAAAAAATAGGTCTGGGAGTGTAGCCCGGAAGTAGAAGGATTTCCAGGAACCCCAGTACCACCAAAATAAATAAGTAAATAAATAAAATAAAGGAACAAAATATAAAAAATAGGTCTGGGAGTGTAGCCCAGAAGTAGAAGGATTCCCAGGAACCCCAGTACCACCAAAAATAAATAAGTAAATAAATAAAATAAAGGAACAAAGTTATAATTCAACTGAATGAATTTGCCAGGCATGGTGGCACACGCTTGTAATCCCAGCATTCATGAGGCTGAGATGGGAGGACTGCGGTTTGCAGACAGCCTCAGCTACTTAGCAAGGCCCTCTGCAACTTAGTGAGATCCTGTTTCAAAATAAAAAATTAAAAATAGGGCAGGGAGTATAGCTCGCAGGTCGAATGCCGCTGGGTTCCATCCCCAGACCCACCCACCCCCACAAAAAAAAATGGTGAATTTGACACACTGATATACTTTTACATTAGGATGAACTAAAATGACCAATATCTGACATCTGAAAACTGAGCGGTAGCAGCAGCTTCTTATTTGTATTTTTAAATTTTTTTTTCAGTGCTGGGGATGAAACTCAGGGTTTAACTCTTTCTAGACATGCACTCTACTATTGAGCAACACCCTCAGCCCCATCAGAAACTTTTTTTTAATTTTTTTTATTGGTGCATTATATTCATACAACTTATTGGGGTAAAAAACTTGTGTGTACAAACATGTACTCATCGCTGATTTAACCCCTACCCAAATCCCACCCCATTCCCTCCCCGTCCCTCCCTCCCTTGCTTGGCTTAGTGATTGACTTCGATATGTTTAAGTACATTGTGAGCTTTAGAGATTTTCCTCTTCCCCCCTCATTTCTCCTCCTTTAGGTTGACTTGTTTGCTCCTCTTTTCTCCCTAACTCACATATTAGGGAAAGCATCTGATTTCTTATTTTTTGTGCCTGACTAATCTCACTTAGCATAATGTCCTCCAGTTCCATCCATTTCCCTGAAAATGATGTAATTGAGTTTTTTTTGATGGCTGAGTAAAATTCCATTGTGTACATATCCCACAGTTTTGTAATCCATTCATCTGTTGATGGACATCTTGGCTGGTTCCATAGTTTGGCTATGGTGAATTGTGTAGCTATGAACATAGATACACATGCATTAGTTTGGTAGTTTGGTTTCTTTTCTTTTGGGTAGATACCCAACAGTGGTATTGCTGGATGAAATGGTAGATTTGTTCCCATTCTTCTGAGGATTCTCCATACTGTTTTCCAAAGTGGCTGCACTAATTTGCAATCCCACCAACAATGTCTTAGAATTCCCACTTCTCCTCCACATCCTCGCCAGCATCTGTTGTTGTTTGTGTTTTGAAGGATGGCCATTCTAGTTGGAGTTAGGTGAAATCTCAGGGTAGTTTTGATTTGCATCTCTCTGATTGCCAGTGATGTTGAGCATTTTTTCATGCATGTATTGGCCATTTGAATTTCTTCTTTTGTGAAGTGTCTATTTAGTTCATTTGCCCATTTTGTTATTGGATGCTTTGTTTTCTTAGTGTTGAGTTTCTTGAGTTCTCTGTATATTCTAAATATTAGTCCTCTATCAGTGGTGTAGGTGGCAAAAATCTTCTCCCATTCTGTTGGCTCTCGATTAAGATTCTTGATAGTTTCCTTTGCTGAACAGAAGCTCTTCAGTTTCATGCAATCCCATGTATTGATTCTCCTTTTAATTTGTTGTGCCTTTGGGGTCTTGTTGAGGAAATGTTTGTCTGTGCCTATGTGTTGTAGTGTTGGACCTATGCCCTCTTCAAGGAGCTTCAAAGTCTCTGGTTTAATTTCCAAGTCTTTGATCCATCGTGAGTTGACTTTTGTACAGGGTGAAAAAGTGGGATTAACATCCAATTTTCTGCATATGGTTAACCAGTTTTGCCAACACCATTTGTTGAAGAGGCTATCTTTTTTCCAGTGTATGTTTTTGGCCTCTTTGTCAAAAATCAATTGGCTGAAAGTGTGTGGACTTGTTTCTGGGTCTTCTATTCTGCTCCATTGGTCTATATATCTGTTCTTTTGCCAGTACCATGCTGTTTTTATTACAATGGCTTTGTAGTATAGTTTAAAGTCAGGTATTGTGATTCCTCCTGTGTGGTTTTTGTTGCTGAGAACTACCTTGGCTATTCTGGGCTTTTTGTTATTCCAGATAAATTTAAGGACTGATTGTTCTATGTCTGTGAGGAATGATCTTGGCAGTTTAATAGGCATTGCATTAAATCTGTAGATAACTTTTGGGAGGATGGCCATTTTAATGATATTTATTCTGCCAATCCATGAACATGGAAGGTCTTTCCATCTTCTAAGATCTTCTTCGATTTCTTTTTTCAGTGTTTTATAATTTTCTTTATAGATATCTTTTACCTCCTTGGTCAAGTTTATTCCTAGGTATTTTATTTTTTTTGTGGGAGATCCTGAGTGGAAGTGTTTTCTGAATTTCTTTTTCAGTGGATTTATGGTTGGTGTACAGGAAAGCTTCTGATTTTTTAAGATTGATTTTGTATCCAGATACCTTGCTGAATTTGTTGATCAGTTCTATAAGCCTTTTGGTTGAGTTTGTTGGGTTTTCTAAATATAGTATCATGTCATCTGCAAATAGTGAAAGCTTAAGTTCTTCTTTTCCTATTTGTACTCCTTTGATTTCCTTTTCTTGCTTTATTGCTCTGGCTAGAGTCTCTAGTACTATATTGAAGAGAAGTGGTGATAGTGGACATCCTTGTCTCGTTCCAGTTTTTAGGGGAAATTCTTGAAGTTTTTCCCCATTTAATATGATGTTGGCAGTGGGCTTATTGTAGATTGCCTTAATAATGATGAGATATGTTCCTTCTATTCCAATTCTCTGCAGTGTTTTTATCATAAATGGATGTTGAATTTTATCAAATGCTTTTTCAGCATCTATTGAGATGATCATGTGGTTTTTGTCTTTGATTCTGTTTATATGATGAATTACATGGATTGATTTTCGTATATTGAACCAGCCTTGCATCCCTGGGATGAACCCTATCTGGTCTTGGTGAATGATTTTCTTGATGTGGTTTTGAATGCGTGTTGCTAGTATTTTGTTTAATAGTTTTGCATCCAAGTTCATCAGAGATATAGGCCTGTAGTTTTCCTTCCTTGAACTGTCTTTATTCGGTTTGGGTATTAGTGTGATGTTGGCTTCATAGAATGTATTTGGGAGAGTCCCGGTTTTTTCTATTTCCCGAAATAGTTTGAGTAGTATTGGGATTAGTTCTCCTATAAAGGTTTTATAGAATTCACTTGGGAAACAATCTGGTCCTGGGCTTTTCTTTGATGGTAAGCTCTTTATTGCTATTTCAATCTCTTTGATTGTTATTGGTTGGTTTAAGTGTTCTATATCTTCTTGACTCAGTTTAGGAAGGTTGTATTTATCTAGGAAGTTGTCGATTTCCTCCAGATTTTTCATTTTGTTGGAGTATAGTTTTTCAAAGTAGTTTCTGATAATCCTCTGGATTTCTACGCTGTCAGTAGTAATGTCTCCTTTTTCATCCCTTATCTTCATAATTTGGGTTGATTCTCTCTTTTTTTTAGTTAGGTTGGCTAGTGGTTTATCAATCTTGTTAATTTTTTCAAGAAACCAGCTTTTGGTTTTGTTGATTTTCTGTATTGTTTTTTATTCTCTATTTTGTTAATTTCTGCTCTAATTTTAATAATTTCCCGTCTTCTGCTGGCTTTGGGGTTCAATTGTTCCTGCTTTTCAAGGGCTTTGAGGTGTGTCATAAGGCTATTTATTTGAAGATTTTCTGTTTTTCTTATGTGAGCACTCAGTGCTATAAATTTTCCTCTTAATACTGCCTTCAAAGTGTCCCAGAGGTTTTGATATGTTGTTTCTTTATTTTCATTTGTTTCTAGAAATTTCTTGATTTCACCTCTTACATCTTCTATGACCCATTCTTAATTCAAAAGTGTGGTGTTCAGTCTCCACATGTTTATGTTGTTTCTCTGGGTCTTCTTATAGTTGATTTCTAGTTTAATTCCATTATGGTCTGAAATGACACAGGGAAGTATGTAACATTTTTTAAATTTGCTAGTGCTCATTTTGTGTCCCAGGATGTGATCTATTTTGGAGAAGGTTCCATGAGCAGCTGAGAAAAATGTAAACTCTGCTGTAGTTGGGTGAAATATTCTATATGTGTCCAACAGGTCCATTTGGTTAATGGTGTTCTTTAGTTCTGAGACATCTTTACTGACCCTTTGTCTGGAAGATCGGTCTAGTATTGTGAGAGGTGTGTTGAAGTCTCCCAGTATTATTGTGTTGGGATTTATGTGTGACTTCATATCACAAAGAGTTTGATTTATGAAAGTAGCTGCCCCTATGTTTGGGGCATAGATGTTGATTATTGTTATTTCCTCTTGCTGGACTATTCCTTTTACCAGTAAAATGTGACCTTCTTTGTCTCTTCTAATAAGTTTGGGTTTGAAGTCTAACTTGTCTGATATCATAGTTGCTACTCCTGCTTGTCTTCGAGTACCATTAGCATGGATTACCTTGCTCCAGCCCTTTACTCTTTGTTCCTATCTTTACTTGTAAGGTGTGTTTCTTGTAAGCAGCAGATGGATGGATTCTGGCTTTTAATCCATTTTGCCACTTTATGTCTTTTTATTGGGGAGTTGAGGCCATTTACATTCAGTGTGATTATAGAGAGATAATTTTTAATTCCCAACATGTTAAGATCTTATTTCTGTTTGAGATACTGTTTATTCTTCTTTGCTTAGTTGTCTGCTGGATGGGAATTCTTGTTTCTTTGGTTCTGGCGTGTATTACCCATTTCCTCTTTGCAGTTAATCTCCTTGAGTATTTTCTCTAGCGCTGGTTTTGAAGACATAAATTCCTTCAGTTGCTGTTTGTCATGGAAGCTTCTTATTTCCCCATCTAATTTGATGGATAGTTTTGCTGGGTAGGAAATTTTTGGCTGGAAGTTGTTTTCTTTCAAAGTTTGGAATATGTTACTCCAAGCCCTTCTGGCTTTCATAACTTGGTTTGGGAAGTCTGGAGTGATTCTAATTGGTTTGCCTCTGAATGTCACGTGGCCTTTTGTTTTTGTTGCCTTTAAGATTCTCTCCTTGGCTTCCACATTAGTCATTTTGACATTTATGTGGCGTGGGGATCCTCTTCTCTGATCCTGTCTAAAGGGAGTTCTATAAGTTTCCTGGACCTGTGTATCGACTTCTTGCTCTATGTTTGGAAAATTTTCTGCTATTACTTCCTTGAAGAGATTGTTGATCCCTTTGGTTTCACCTAATTTTCCCTCCTCTATTCCAATTATTCTTAGGTTAGCTCTCTTGAAATGGGCCCATATTTCTTCAATGTCAGATTCCTGCTGTCGGGTTTTTTTTTCTAAATTAGAAACTATGCGTTCATTTTTAGAATGATCATCTTCAAGAAGCGAGATTCTATTCTCCATGTGGTCTAATCTGTTGTTTATACTTTGAATTGAAGCCTTTACTTCATTAATTGCATCCTTTATCTCTTTTTGACTCTCTCTAAATTCCTTTCGAAAGTCCTCTATTATTTCTAAAGTTATTTTCCTAATTTGATCTTCTAGAGATCTTTGGATTTCTGTGTTATCAAATTCTGATGTAGTGGGGTTGTTGGCATTCACTGCTCCATTGTTATTTCTCTTTCCCATGATTTTGGAAGTTTGTGCCTTCTCTGGGTTCTTCCCTGAGTCACTACGAGTTCACTTAAGATGCTCTGGATCTCGTGTCTGTGGTATCTCAGTCACCACTACTCCTTTACTGGGTTGTATCACAAAGTCTCAGACCCAGGGAGTCAATCAAGGCTGCTTAGACCGTGGGGGGTGCCAAGTTGGGCGTTCTCCAGTGGGGAGTTGTGACTATGGTATGATATCTCTGCCACTGCCACTCCCCCAATGGGCTGCACTGCTAAAATCTCCGACCCAGGGAGACTATCTGCGCAAGTCCCTGGGAGTGCAGTACTGGGATTTCTCCCCTAGGGGCCGCAATTTGACTCACGGTTGTTGAGTGCGCTGATGGAGCTGTAGTGAACTCGGTGGATTTGCTGCTGCCGCCACTGGCAATATGGCACCACTGCCACGCCCTCGGCCGTGATGCGGCGTATTTATTCTCTGGTTTTGAACTCCGCTCTGAGTCCTTGCCAGTTGTGCTGTGCCCGGCCCTTGGGAGCTTTAGATGTTCCCTGCACCAACAAAACTGCTGACTGCCGCCCGGCTGTTCAGCACCTGCTCACCTCGGCTCACTGTCCACCCCTCCTCTCAGGCTCCTGGTGGCTGGTTGAGTGGGTTGGTCTAGGGCCGTCGGGTGAACTCACCGCTGCCGCCAGCAGTAAGACGCTGCTTCTGCATCCTAGGCCGCGAGGCCAGAGTACCTCCTCTCTGGATTTGATCTCTGTTTTGAGTCTCCCTCCTCTCTGGAGCCTGGTGCTGCTAGGGGAGATGTAGGCTGCGCCGCTCCGGCCGCTCTGCGCCACGGCTCTGGCTGCTCCGCACCACGGCTCTGGCCACTCCAGCTGCTCCGGCCGCTCTGCACCGCGGCTCTGGCTGCTCTGCACCGCGGGTCTGGCCACTCTGGCTGTTCCGCGACGCGGCTCTGGCTGCTCCGGCTGCTCTGGCCGCTCTGCTCGGCTGCTCTGGCTGCTCCGCTCAGCTGTTCTGGCTGCTCCACGCCGGCTGCTCCAGCCGCTCCACTCCGCAGCTCCGGCCACTCCGCGCCGCCGCTCCAGCCAATCCGCGCTGCGGCTGTGGCTGCTCCGGCTCTTCTGGCCGCTCTGCTGGGCTGCTCTGAACTGCGGCTTCGGCTGCTCTGCACTGCGGGTCTGGCCACTCCGGCCGCTCAGGCGGTTCCGCGACGGCTCTGGCCGTCTGCTCAGGCCAGAGCCTGAGCTCCGGCTGCTCAGGCCGCTCTGCTCCGCGGCTCCCCCCAATCTGCGCTGCGGCTCTGGCCGCTCCGGCTGCTCTGGCCGCTCCATTCCGTGGCTCCCCCAAATCTGCGCTGCGGCTCTGGCCGCTCCGCGCCGCGCGGGCGCGGCACTTCGGGCTGGTTTTTTTTTTTCCGGTGTCTTGATTTTCCAGCCCTTTTTCTCTGTCCCTTGTATTTACCGTTTTTATTTCTTTGCTGGTGGTGTTTTCTGGCTCTGAAAGGCGCTGGTTTTGTGGTAGTAGAGTTGGATTGTTAGCGGGACTTGTAAGTGCCGCTTTCCTCCGTCGCCATCTTCCCGGAAGTCTCCCCAGAAACTTTTAATATTGAATTTGCCATAGTTTTTGGATTGAAAACTACTCTGGGGATTATTATTGTTATTTAAAGTTTGAGCCGGGTATGGTGACTCACACTTGGAATCCCAGAATTCAGGAGGCTGAGACCGGAGGATCACGGTTCGCGGACAGCCTCATCTACTTAGGGAGGTCCTCCGCAACTTAGTGAGACCCGGTTTCAAAATAAAAAATAGGGCAGGTGGTGTAGCTTGGAGGTCAAATGCCCCTGGGTTCCATCCCCAAATCCGCAAAAATAAATAAATAAATAAATAAACAAACAAATAAAGTTGTTCTTTGGCACCTCTGGAACCAGTTGCCTGGTACCAAGAATTATTCCTAGGTAGGAAGTGATCAAACTGTTAAAAGGTAGTAGTTGCAAATAAGATTTGCATTAGAGATAATTGTACTAGAGAAATTCGCGCTTAGTAGGGATTTTTTTTCTTTTGGTGGTACTGGGGTTCCTGGAAACCCCTCTACCTCCGGGCTACTCTCCCAGACCTATTTTTTCTTAAATATTTTTACTTGGAAACAGGGTCTCTTAAGCCAGCGAGGCTGACTTCAAACCAGCGGGATCATTCTGTCTCCACCTCCCAAGCACGGGGATTACAAGCGTGTGCCACCACGCCCGGCCTCAGGGAATTAAAAAATGTTTTTTTTTAAATTATTGGTGCATTGTAATCATACAGGACATTGGAATACAAGACTTGAGAGGATATACAAGCACACGTCATCCAATTTGCCCTCATCCAGTCCCCATCCCATTCCCTCCCCCTCCTTTGATCCCATGTTTGATTGGTGAATATCTTTGATCCATTTGTTTACATATCTCCTGAGTTTGAAAGAGGTTCTATCCTCCCCCATCCCATCCCCTTTGACTGGTCACCTTAATTGCTTCTCTATAGGGCCCTTTCTGCAACTCGACCTCCTCCTGTTACCCCTTTCCTCCTAGATTTTGGTATGTTTTAAACATCAACAGCTTTGAGTACTTCAAGGATTTTAGGCTCTAAATATGTTCTGCCAGGAAGTGTTGTCTGTGTGTTGGGATGGACGTCCTTTTTTCAGTGCAAGTCACCAAAGCACAGATTGATCCAACACAGCCTTTTTTTTTTTTTTAACAATGGCACTACTGTTTCTCAAGAACCAGTAAGGGAGCGTAGTTGTTTTAAATTTGGAATTCATCAAGGTCTGATGTTTTATAAACTCACAATAAAAATGAATTCTTAGATGCTGCTGCGTTGTAAAATTACTACAAAAATTTTTATTTTCTTACTCCTCTGTTTCTGTACATAATCTTGTCTTGTGGACAGGCAGCAAAGCATTCACACCCAGGACCTGCCTGATGACCACACTGTGAGTAACAAGGCCCTGAGCTATCTTGAAGGGGAGGGAATATTAGAGACATGCTCTGTCTTACCTTCCCAATACCATGGCTACCTTATTGTTCCAGAAAGCAGAAAGTAGTAGGCATGAAGGTTTCACTGTTGAGAGGATATCACTGTTCTACACAATAATTTCAGCAATGAGTAATAATGAAATAATGCAACCAACACCACCTTTTGTCAACCAATATGATCATCAGTTATTCTTCTGGTTAGGCCATGAAGCACATTAATTAAATTATCCAACATTTACTGAACATCTACTATGTGCAAGACCCTGTCGTGAGAGCTAGGGATACATCACTGTATAAAAAGGACAAGCCTTGGCCTTTAAAAGCTTATGCAGTAATAGAAGTCCCAAAATACAGAACCAGTTTCCAGCAAATCCTGCAGTTTTTCCTCTACTGCTGTTAGAAGAAACGCTTGATAAATCTCGTTAACTTTATTGTAATTAATTCTTGATTTCTTTCTTTTGTGACAGTTTTAAAGCTAGTGCACATCATTTGTGTTTATTTCCTGACCTAAGGGTCTAATTTTGGAATGGTTCTCATCTATACTCCTTTCAGAGAAAATTCTTTTCTTTCTTGATTTTTTTTGGTACTGGAAATTGAACCCAGGGACATTCTACTACAAGCTATACTCCAAACCCTTTTTATTTTGAAATAGAGTCTTGCTTAGTTGCTGACAATCTCTATTGCTGATGCTGGCCTCAAACCTGCAATCCTCCTGTCTCAGCTTTCCAAATACTGGGTTACAGGCATGTTACCACCATGTCAGGCTGAGAGAAAATTCTTTTAAAAAATAAAAGTTGGCCGGGCGTGGTGGCGCATGCTTTAATCCCAACATTTGGGAGGCTGAGACTGGAGGATCACGGTTTGCAGACAGCCTCAGCTACTTAGTGAGGCCCTCTGTAACTTAGTGAGACCCTGTTTCAAAATAAAGAATAAAAAATAGGGCAGGGGGTGTAGCTCGGAGGTTGAATGCCCTTGGGTTCCATCCCCAGATCCTCAAAAAAAAAGTTGTAATATGAAGATGTCTCTAATCAATTATTTCAATTTATATTAATATGCACAGGCAATGGACCATGCCCCTAAGGAAAAATGAGGAACAGAGAAAAGAAGAAGGACTATGGATTTGCAGAAGTACATGTTTGAAAATGAACATTAGACAATAGGAAGTTCAGCTTACCATTTTCTTTTGTTTTCTCTTCTCTTCTTTTCCTTTCTTTTCTTCTCTTTTCATACTAGGAATTGAACCCAGGAGCATTCTACCTACAAGCTATACGCCCAGCTCTTTTTTTATTTTGAAAATAAAAATAAATTGCTGAGTTTGACCTCAAACCTGCAATTCTCCTGTCTCAGTCTCCCAAGTACTGGGATTATAGGTGTGTGCTGCCAAGCTCAGTTTCAGTTTACCACTTTCAACATGCAAACATTCACAAGTATGGATCTTGGAAAATAAATTTATGGAGTAAATTAACCAGAGAACTGCTAGGGGGCCATAATTTGCAACGGAAATGGAAATGGCCAATTGGTAATCATCAAAAACATAGCAAACACCTTCATTCAAATTCCACATGAAACAAATTAAAAATTGACATGCTATGTGTCAGTGCTATTTGATTTGGAACAAGTTATTTAAATATCCTCATCTGAGCTGGGTGTGTAGTACTTGGAAAGTTAAGACAGGAAGATTGCAGGTTCGAGGGCAGCCTTAGCAAGTAGGGAGACTCTCATCAACCTAGCAAGACCTTGTTTAAAATAAAAATAAAGTCTGGCATTGTGGTGCATGCTTGAAATCCCAGCATTTGGGAGGCTGAGACAGGAGGATCCCGGTTCGCAGCCAGCCTCTGTGGCGCACACTTTTAATCCCCACGCTTGGAAGGTGGAGACAGGAGGATCACACAGGTTCTAAACCAGACATGCTGGCTTAAAAAGACCCTGTTTCCAAAAATAAAAAAGTATAAAATAAGTCTGGGAGTGTAGCCCGGAAGTAGAAGGGCTTCCAGGAACCCCGGTACCACCAAAAAAAATAAAAAATAAATAAAATAAATTAAAAAATAAGGCTGGGAGTGTAGCTTGAAGGTAGAATGCTCCTGGGTTCCATACCCAGTACCGCAGAAAAATAAATAAGTGAAAATAAAATAAATAGATAAAAATAAAAATAAATAAAATAAAATAAAATAGGGCTGGGGTTTAGCTTGGAGGTAGAATGCCCCTGAGTTCAATCCTCAGTACCACATACATAAATATAATAAAAATAAATAAATATCCTCATCTGCAAAATAGTGATAAAATATCAGGTAAGGTCATTGTAATGTTAAAATTGAGCTGGGGAGTTGCGAAGGAGGTAAATACCAACCAGGTTATTAAAAGCTGCTTTAATAAAACCTGGCCCCTTGTGGATGATATTTCTGGACCTCGGGGAGAAGGAACTGATAAACCATGTTGTCTGTAGAGTCGCGCAGCGGAGCAGAAGTACCAGTGTTTAAAGTGGAGGCTTTGGAGTGGAGCTAGCAGTGTGGGGAATGCAGATTCTCTCACAACATAATCTCGCGACCTCTGGAGTCTGCCTTATGATGCCTGGAGTCTCCAGCAACTCTTCTCTGGCTTCTGGGGTTCCATCTCCTGTCCCTGCTGAGGGGTCCTGTGGGGGAAAGGAGGGACCCGACCTAACAGTCATTATGAGAATTCACATGATCATCTATGTAAAGTGCTTAACATAGTGCCTGGTACATTTCAGCACTTAATAAGTGTTAGTGATTATAAAAGGGACTCTGTCAGGAGTGGTGGCACACAGTTATAATCCTAGTACTTGAAAGGTTGAGACAGGAGGCTCTCAGGTTCAAGGTTACTCTTAGCAACACAATGACCCTGTTTCAAAATATAAAATAAACCCGGTGTGGTGGCACACACTTGTAATCCCAGCATTTGGGAGGCTGAGACAGGAGGATTATGGTTTGTGGCCAGCCTCAGCTACTTAATGAGGCCCTCTGCAACTCAGTGAGACCCTGTTTCAAAATAAAGAATAAACTATAGGGCTGGAGGTGTATCTCTAGAGGTAGAATGCTTCTGGGTTCCATCTCCAGTACCACAAAATAAATAAATAAATAAATAAATAAATAAATACATAAATAAATAAATAATAAAAATAAAAAGGGTTGAGTATGTACCTGTATCTTGGACTACAACACCCCTGGTTTCAATCTCCAGTACCAAAAATAAATAAAAATAAAATAAACAAATAAATAAATAAATAAATAAATAAATAAAAAGGACTCCATCAGGCTATTGAGTGAACCTAAGTTTTCATATTTGATTTTTAAACATTTTGTGCAACAGTTATCGGAAATAAAGTACTATACTCTTTGCCTGGGTACAACAGTGAACTAGTATGACAATTTTTAGATTCCCATGGGAATTTCTGTTTGGGTTTCTTACCCCATGAATTTCAACAGATATGAAGATATTTAAAGAAAAGAAATTTCAGAATTCTATGACATATTAGTAACAGTTGTCTTCAAAGTTAACAAAACAGTGGGTTCAAAGCACACAGTGGCAATCTCAGGCGTTCCCAGAAGCAGATTCTAAAGGTCATGAGTAATTGGTCAGAGAAAGACGGCTCCCTTGTTTGTTTCCAGAGCAGAATGTTCTCTTGAAGACATTCCCTCCTAACCTGTTCAGCTATTTCCTGCCCCTTTTCCGCTACAATCTGCTACTTCAAACAGGGCTAAGCAGGGTCACCTTGGAACACAAACCTGTCAGCTGAAGAGTCCATAAGCTAGAAGAGACTGTTCCTTTCTTGGCCCTGACTAAAATAACTTCGGCCTCCCCCTCTTTCTGACAAGCCTTACTTCTCAGAGTGGGAACTCCAAAAGGCCCACACTCTACCACAGTGCTCTGAACATACAGTTCTACTTATTTTATTTAAAACTTGCTATCTGCCATTAGCTACAAAGCTGAAATAAAACTGTTGCATGATTCCTATAAAATATTCTGTGGTATATCACAGTGCTGTATGTGGAATATTAGTTATTTGATACCATTATTGATTTAAAAATAAGCAATACTTTTTTAAAAAAAATGATACTGGGGATTGAACCCAGGAGTGTTCTATATTGTTTTTTATTTTGAAACAGGGTCTCACCAAGTTTTGGAAGGCCTCACTAAGTTGCTGGGCCTGACTTTGAACCTGCAATCTCTCCTGTTTCAGCCTCTCAAGTACTGGGATTAGAGGCATGTGCCACCACGCCCAGATTTTCTCTCTCCCTTTCTTTCTTTCTTTCTTTCTTTCTTTCTTTCTTTCTTTCTTTCTTTCTTTCTTTCTTTCTTTCTTTCTTTCTTTCTTTCTTTCTTTCTTTCCAGTACTAGGGATTGAACCCAGGGGAATTCTACCTCTGGGCTACACCCTCAGACCTATTTTTATTCTTTATTTTGAAACAGGACCTCACTAAGTAGCTGAGGCTATCTGAGAACCTGGGGTCCTCTTATCTCATCCACCCAAGTACTGGGATTACAAGTGTGCACCATCATACCCATCGGTTCTCTTTTTTAATGACAAAAAATCACATATATTTATCACATACAACATGATGTATTTGATAAGTCGGGCCCCTCCCCTCCTCCATGTGATCTCGCGGTGGGGACAGGAGGTGGAACCCTGGAAGCGGAGATGCCGCGAGACATACTTGACATTGTGAGACTACCTTTCAGTATTGACATATGTATATATAGTGGAATTGTTCCGTGGAGCTAGTTAACATGTACATTACTTCACATACTTATCAGAAATTGCATTGTTATTCTACTTCATTGACACAATTTTATGCTACATTTTTCCATTATAAAAATACATATATAAGCCTGGCATGGTGCCGCATGCTTGTAATCCCAGCATTTGGGAGGCTGAGACTAGAGGATCGCAGGTTCGTAGCCAGCCTCAGCTACTTAGTGAGGCCCTTTGCAACTCAGTGAGACCTTGTTTCAAAATAAAGAATAAAAAATAGGGCTGGGAGTGTAGCTTGGAAGTAGAATGTCTCTGGGTTCCATCCTCAGTATTGCATATATGCATATATATATGAATAGAAATAATTTAAAAACTCCATGATATTTAGGTTTGAAAATTTCTTTATTGGGTTATTTATGTAATAATTATTAGGGCGTAGCTAACCAAAACAAAAATATATTTTAAAATATTATAAGTAATTATTTAACATTAAGAGTAAAAATATATAGCTGGGTCTGGTGGCACATGCTTATAATCTTGGTTCTTGGGAGGCTAAGACAGGAGGATTGCAGGTTCGCAGACAGTCTCAGCTACTCAGTGAGGGTTCCATCTTCAGTATCACAAAAAATTAAAAAATCATTAAAAAATCATCACTTGTTTTGCAGGGCTAGGTCTGAAAACCTGGGCCTTGAGTATGCCGAGTGAGTGCTTTTCCACTGAGTTATACCAGCAACTCAAAAATGCATCTCTTAATTATATTGCTAGAAGTTTTTTCAAATTCATTCATATTTCTAGTTGAATGTTAATTAATGCTACAGAGTTAGAGTTCAATATCAAGTTATACCCATTATTTGCTCTTCTAGATTCGAGTCCTGACAATCAAATAAATGCATAGGAAGAAGGAGTTTTGTTCAAGGACTAACACTCAGGTCCTATAACCGCTTCGAATTTTCTGTAAAATATAAAATAGTCCTATATCGTTGAAAGTAAATTTTCATGATATATTAAGCCAGGTGTGGAGGCACATGCCTATAATCCCAGTACTTGGAAGGCTGAGGCAGGAGGATCACGGGTTCTAAGCCAGCCTTAACAACTTAGTGAGGCTCTCAGCAATGTAGCAAGACCCCGTTTCCAAATTTAAAAACAATAGGGCTGGGGGTATAAATCAGAGGCAGAATGCCCCTGAGTTCATTCCCCAACACCAAGGAATAAAAAATGAAAAATATTAGCATGCAACTCCATTAAGTATTCCTTCCATTTTGAGGAAAACAAAAAATTAGAAACGACTTATCATGCTAAAAGATTCATTACCTAGCCAATAAACTCATTTATTTCTCCAAAAGCAAAACTAATATTTCTAATTACTAATTTTCATGGGCACCACAGAAATTTTAATGCTCTGGGGAAATACACTACAGTAATATTCTGCAAAGGCAGAAGAGGTGTCTGCATTATCAATTTTAGATAAGAGCACAAAAGGAAGTTGAGGATCTGGAAATCGATTTTCTTAAAGTTCTTTGCCCTCACACACCCTTTGGGAAGGCTGCGCGTATTCCCAGTCCCAAACCCTTTTTGAAGGCTGCAGCACAGACCAAATGGCAGTGACAAAGGCTGTGTGATGAATTCTTGATGTGTTTTTTAACTGCACTTGTGATATTTGAGCTCATGCTTACCATAAAAAGCACAGACAATATAGAAGTATGCAGAGTAACAAATAAAAATATCTCTTTACTCCCTCTCAACCCTAATTCCCAGAGATAACTCCTTTATAACAATTTGTCTTGCAAGCTCCAGACATTTTTGGTCTTTTTCTTGTTTGCAAGGGGGATTGTTGGACATAACAGGGGGCTATGTTGTATAGGTTCTGTTCAGTAGCCCCTAAAGGTAAGTGTGGAGATTTTCCTTTTACTCTGCCCCTTCTCCCCTGTGGGCATCTGTCTTAGGTTGATTGACCTAGAAACAAACCTTGAGATGAGGATTTATGTGTAGGTGATTTATTAGGGAACCATCCTGGGGAGACTGATAAGGCACTGAGGGAAGCAGGGCAAGAAAGAGTAAGAAACTAAACATAGAATATAATGTTTTGTTTTTGTAACTGTGCAACTTCGAGCTCTTTCCATCATGTTACATGTGTTTTTGTCTCAGTCTTCAAAATAGAGTTCCCCAGTATCCCATGCTATGGATGTGCCATAATTTGTTTAATATTTTTGATGTTTCTAAATAGATTATATATATTTACTTTTGAAGGCAATTTATACAATCTCCTCACTGGACACATTGAATTTACTGGGTTCAATTTGTTAAAAATTTTGATAATGTTTCTAAATTGCTCTTTAAAAGGGTGTAATATAAGCCGGGCATGGTGGCTCATGCTTGTAATCCCAGTATTCAGGAGGCTGAGACCAAAGGATCTTGGTTCACAGACAATCTCAGCTACTTAGCGAGGCCCTTTGCAACTCAGTGAGACCCTGTTTCAAAAAATAAAAAGACTAAAAAATAGGGCTGGAGGTGTAGCATGGAGGTACAATGCCCATGGGTTCCATTCCCAGTACTGCAAAAACAAACAAACAAACAAACAAACAAAACCCTGTCTGTCAACTCTTGAAAACTGTTTAATTATTGGTCAGGATTTGTAATATTACTTCAAGAAATGTGATACTGAACTATAATATGAGTTTTATGTTCATACTTACTAATGAAGTGATAATTCTTTTATGTTTCTTATTAATACAGTATTTGTCTTCCCTTGGTCACACCCTGAGCCAACCACTCTCCCCAGGCTGCCTGGGAAGGTCTTGGAGAAGGGACATACAGGGTAGACAAGACATAGGAGGCAGAATGGATAGTGGAGACTGCTCCTTCACATGACGAAGAGGATGAGAAAGGCCACTCTCTGGCAAAAGAGCCCATGGCCTCCGAGAGGCGGAAGCTCAGAATGGCAGAGGAGAAGAGCTGTTATTTCAGAGAACAGTTCCTAGCATTAAAAAAAATAATGAGGCTTCTAAACACAGTCCCAATTCCAGCCCCAGAGCCAGCCACCCACACTGTGGTAGCCCCAGCACTGATGAACTTGGCTGTCGATATCCCTTGAAACAATGTAGACTTGGAAGCTGCAGTTAGGGATAAGTGAGGTCAGGGGCCGCGAGGCTGCCAAGGTGTTGAGTGTCCCATCTGTCATTGTCTGTGGTCGGTTCAGCACCACTGCAGATGAGGTTCAGATCAGCAGCTGAGAGGTGCTTCTGACCAAGGAGGGGTGGGGGGGAGCATGGAGCAGGTATACATTTTCAGGGGGTAAGGGACCTTGGCAGGTGAGCTGTTCCCAGTGCAGAGAAAATAGAGAAAGGAAGGAGGATGGGAATAATGAAAGGAAGACCAAGGTGATACTTCTTTTCACCTACTTTCTGGCCACTTGAATTTCTTTTGTAAAAAAGCAAGAGGTGTTCAAGCTTTTTGATTATTTTCTGTTGCATACTTTTTATTTTCTTAAGATTTTAGGATTTATTTAGTTTTTGTGTGGGGGGAGTGGAAGTGGGGATTGAATGTAGGGGCATTCTATCTCTGAGCTACACCCCCAGCCCTATTTTTTATTATTTATTTTAAAACAGAGTCTCACCAAGTTGCAGAGGGACTCACTAAGTAGCTGAGGCTGTCCTCAAACCACGATCCTCCTGTCTCAGCCTCCCAAATGCTGGGATTACAAGCATGTGTCACTACTCCCTGCTTAGTTTTTGCTTTAAATTAAACTTTTAATTATTAGATCATTAGAGATCCACATGCATTTCTAAGAAATAATAAAGACACATCCTATGTAACCTTTACATTTTGCCCAATGGGAGCATATTACAAAACTAGAGTAAACCACTAAAACCAAGAAATCAACATTGATACCATCAACGTACTAAACAGTTCCATCATTGCAGGATCCCTCCTTCGATAGTCACATCCACTTCCCTCCTTCACTCCCTCATTAACCACTGGCCACCATTAGTCAATTGACCACTTCTACAATTCTGTCATTTCAAGAATGTTTTATAAGTGGAATAGTATAGTATATAACGTTTGGGGATTGACATTTTTTTTCAGCCTATGTCTCTGAAGAGTCATTCAAGTCAAGTCCTTCTTATTGGTGAGTAGCATTCCATGGTAGGATTAAAAAAAATATCATGGCTAGCCGGGCGTGGTGGCGCACGTTGTAATCCCCGCGCTTGGGAGGCAGAGACAGGAGGATCGCGCAGGTTCTAAGTCAGCCGCACGTGCTGGCTTAGGAGACCCACTGTTTCCAAATAAAAATGTAAAAATAGGTCTGGGCGTGTAGCCCGGAGGTAGAAGGGCTTCCAGGAACCTCAGTACCACCAAAAAAAAAAAAAAAAAAAAAAAAAAAAAAAAAGGATGATAATTATTTGCCTGATATATGCCTGAAAATATTTTCCTTTAGTCTTTTTTGTGATACTGGGGGTGGAACCCAGGGACATTCTATCTTTGATCTACCCGCAGCCCTAATTTCTATTCTTTATTTTGAGACAGGTTCTCACTGAGTTGCAGAGGTCCTCACTAAGTGCTGAGGTGGTCTGCTAACCTCGATTCTCCTGTCTCAGCCTCCCAAATGCTGGAATTGCAAGTGTTAGCCACCATACCCGGCTTCCTTTAGTCTTTTGTTCATCTTTTAATTCTGTTTATGCTTTCTTTTTTAATATAGAAATTTAATTCTTATTTAGGAAATCTCAACCATTTTTTGGTAGTTTGGGGGGTTCGTTCTTTTGTTGAGAGGGCTCTTCTATATCAAGAACATGAAAATGTGTTCATATATTTTCTGCAGGTAATTTTGCAGTTTTACTTTAAATTTTAACATATTTCACCAATTTGGCATTTATTTTTATGAATGGTATGAAGAATAGCAAATTATTTTTCTCAAATAACAAATTTGCAGCACCATTTGTAAAATAACTCACTTTTCCCCAATGATTCTTTTTATTTTATTTTTTTGTGGTACTAGGGATCAAACCCTGGTGTGTTCTACCTCTGGGCTATATCTCAATCCCCTATATAAATTTGAAGTAAGGTCTCACTAAGTTGCCAACATCCTCATTAAATTGCTGAGGCTGACTTAGAATCTGTAAATCTCCTGTCTTAACCTCTCAAGTACTGGAATTACGGATGTGCACTATCATGCCGGGTTCAATGAGTTTTCATTTAAAACTTCCTAAATGGGATGGGTTTGTACTCTATATTCTTTTTCAAGATCTATATATTTACTTTATGCTAATGTCAAATTGTTTTAACTTTTGTTTTTTGCGGAACTGTGGATGGAACTCAGGGGCATTCTACTTCTAAGCTACAGTTCCAGTCCTAATATATATAGTACTGAGGGTGGAACCCAGGGGCTTTTATACCTCCAGCCTATACCCAGACCTATTTTATACTTTATTTGGAAACAGGGTCTCACTAAGTAGCTGAGGCTGGCTTCGAACCTGTGCCATCCTCCTGTCCACGCCTCCCAAGTACGGGGAGTACAAGCGTGCGCCACCACGCCCAGCTAGTCTTTATGTTTTGAAACAAGACTCACTGAGTTTCGAGGGGCCTCGCTAAGTATCTGAGGCTGTCCCCGAACTGCCATCCTCCTGTCTCCGCCTCCCGAATGCTGGGATTACAAGCTTGTGCCACCTTGCCCGACTTAACTTTTTGTTATATTTATATAGTTATAGTACTAGGGGTGGAACCCAGGGGCTTTTATACCTCTTGTATATATTCCCAGACCTATTTTATACTTTATTTGGAAACAGGGTCTCATTAAGTTGCTGAAAGCCTCACTAAGTAGCTGGGGCTGGCTTCGAACCTGTGTGATCCTCTTGTCTCAGCCTCCCAAGTACTGGGATTATAAGCGTGTGCCACCACACCCGGCTTTTGTCATATGTTTTTACATCTTCAGAGCAAATTTCTACCAGTTTAAAAATATTCTTTAAAAATTTTTTTAATTAAAGTTATGGGAAATACACACAATGGAATTCTATTCAGCTATAAAGAAGAACAAAATCACGTTATTCGTAAGAAGATGGAAAGTGCTGGAAAGCATTATGTTAAGTGAGATCAGCCAAACACAGAAAGAAGGGACATATGTTTCCTCTAATTTGCCCAAACGAGTGAGCATTGGGGATACCAGAGGGACTCCAGATAATGGAAGGGAAATCTCAGCAAAGTTTGAATGGAAAAATAAGAGAGGAAGGAGGCTAAACTTGATTGATGAGTGGCTATTTCCAAAGAGGTGTAAAAGTACAAATATAGCAAGGTTAGCCTGGGTATTAAGTATCGGGAGGGGGGAAGGGAGACGGGGGGAGAGGGTACCAAATAAAGATTAAATATATAACATTTACTTTTAATAAAAAAATAAATACATAAAATAAAATCTGGAAAAGACTAAGCTAAGAAAAAAAATTTTTTATTGGTGCATTGTAGTCATACATCTTAATGGGGTCCAAAATAGTAGAGGCATCCATGCACACATCACTCATTTAGCCCTTCCCCAATTCCCACCCCATTTCCTCCCCCTCCCTCCTTCTCATGTTTGACTTAGTGATTGACTTTGATATGTTTGTGAATGTATATCATGCACATTAGGGTATTTCCCTCTTCTCCCCGCCAATTCCCTTCCAGCCAATATGTCCATCAACAGATGAATGGGATTACAAAACTATGTCCTATGTACACAATGAAATTTTACTCAGCCATAAAGAAGAACAAAATTGTGTTCTTCTTTATGGATGGACCTGGAGAACATTATGCTAAGCGAGATTAGTCAGTCACGAAATTAAGAAACCAGATGATCTCCCTAATATATGGAAGCTAGGGAGAAAATGGGTCAATAGGAGGAATTCTTTTAAATTTTTTTGCATCAGCACATTATAGTTATATGTATGGTGGGACTACAAATTCATATACACACACACACACACACACACACATAATATAATTGGTCAATTTTATTTTCTAGTACTTCCTCTTTTTTTCACCAGCTCTCCCATCCCATTCTCTTTTCTACTTTGTTGGCCTCCCTTCTATTTTCATAAAATCCCTATTTTTTCTCTCTAGTTTCTACATATGATAGAATATATGTGGCCCTTGACTTCCTGAATCTGGTTTATTTTACTCAGCACAATGTTCTCCATTTCCATCCATTTTCCTACAATGACATATTTTGGCTCTTATTTATGGTTAAGAAAAACTCAATTGTGGTTATATACCTCATTCCCTCTATCCATCCATCCATCCATCCATCCATCCATCCATCCATCCATTGGCAGGCATCAAGGCTGTTTCCATAACGTAACTCTTGTGAATCGCACTACTATAAACATGGGTATACACGTATCAGTGTGCTGACTTTAGTTCTTTTGGAAAGACAGCGAGGGGTGGTATAGGTGGGTCTTATGCTAATTGGTTCCATTCTTAGTCTTTTGAGAAACTTCCATACTGTACTAATCTATAATAATCCCACCAACACTGTATAAGAGTTCCTATTTTCCATGCTGGGCATGGTGGCCCACGCTTGTATCTCAGCATTTGAGAGGCTGACACAGGACAATCGCAGGTTCGAAGCCAGCCTTGATAATTTAGCGAGGCCCTTTGCAACTTAGTGAGACCTTGTTTCAAAAAATAAAGAATAAAAAATAGGGCTTGGGTGTAGCTCAGAGGTAGATTGCCCCTGGGTTCCATCCTCAGTACTGCAAAAAAAAAAAAAAAAGTTCCTATTTCTCTAAGTTCTCACCAGCATTTATTATTGTTTGTATTCTTGATGATTGTCATTCTATCTGGAGTGAGATGAAATCTAGATGCAGTTCTGCTTTTCATTTCCCTGATTACTAAAAATGAACTCCGTGACAAATATTTTGTTTTGAAAGCTGTCAAATTAGCTGGGCATGGTGGCACACACTTCTTATCTTGGCATTTGGAAGGCTGAGACAAGAGGATCAAAGGTTCGTGGCCAGCCTCAGCTACTTAATGAGGCCCTTTGCAAATCAGTGAGACCCTGCTTTAAAATAAAGAATAAAAAAATAGGGCTGGAGGTGCAGCTCGGATATAGAATGCCACTGTGTTCCATTCCTAGTACTGCAAAAACAAAAACAAAAACTGTCAAATTCATTTAATGTTTGATTGGGACAATGATTGTGATGTGTTGAATTTTTAGGTTAATTTTGGAAGAAACAATCTTTTTATAGTGCTGAGCTTTATCTTCAAACATGTTATCTAGCCGGGTGTGGTGGCGCACGCTTGTAATCCCCGCACTTGTGAGGCAGAGATAGGAGGATCGCGCAGGTTCGAAGCCAGCCATGCTGGCTTAAGAGACCCTGTTTCCAAATTTAAAAAAAAGTATAAAATAGGTCTGGGAGTGTAGCCCGGAGGTAGAAAGAAGGGCTTTCAGAAACCCCAGTACCACCAAAACAAAACAAAACAAAACATGTTATCTAGATCAATTTCAGATATTTTGTAATATTTCTCAATAAAATATAATTTTCTCTATTTTTTTTTGAGGTACCGGGGATGGAACCTAGGGGCATTCTGCCTCCAAGCTACACTTCCCACCCTATTTTTTATTCTTTATTTTGAAACAGGATCTCACTAAATTGCAGAGGGCCTCACCAAGTAGCTGAGGCTGGCCATGAACCACAATCCTCCTGTCTCAGCTTCCCGAATGCTGGGATTACAAACATGTGCCACCATGCCTGGTTTAATTCTCTCTATTTAAATATTATTTATTTTATTCTTAGTTAATCCATAGGTTATTTTATTGGGTGTGTTTATTATTATTATATTATATTTCCTGATTACAGTAATACATTAGAAAAGTACTGATTTTTTTTGTATGTATAATTTATTTCTTATTACCTTACAGACATTTTTTTTTTTTTTTGGTGGTACTGGGGTTCCTGGAAGCCCTTCTACCTCCGGGCTACACTCCCAGACCTATTTTTACATTTTTATTTGGAAACAGGGTCTCCTAAGCCAGCACGTGCGGCTGGCTTCGAACCTGCGTGATCCTCCTGTCTCTGCCTCCCAAGTGCGGGGATTACAAGCGTGTGCCACTACGCCCCGCTACCTTACAGACATTTTAAATTTTTTATTTAATTTTCTTGAAGGGTGAAAATCATGTTTATTTTGCTTTCTCTTTTCTAGAGTTTAAGTCTCATATATCTCTTCCAACAGGTCCTTGCAAAGTTGTTGTGGCTGGCCTTGAACCTGTGATTTTCCTGTCTCAGCCTACAAAGTAATGGGATTACTTGTGTGCATCACCATGCCAGGCTCTTCCAGAATTTTTTAAACGTAATCTGTAAATTCTAATTCAATGATGAATTGTAGTGCTTGTAGAGGGCATTTATTTTGTCTTGTTCTTAACCTAATGAGTGTTTCTAAGCTATTTAATGTTTGTAATATTTTCATAGGTTTAGGAAAGTCTTGTATTTCTAGACAGTTTATTTTCATTTTTTAATAAAAAAGAATAGTTGCTGATGTTTTTATATTTTAACATTTACTGAATATGGTCATATGCCTTTCATATATATATATATATATATATATATATATATATATAGTGTGTGTGTGTGTGTGTGTGTGTGTGTGTGTGTGTGTGTGTGTGTCTGTGTGTGTGGTACTGGGGATGGAAGCCAGGGACATTCTACCTCCAAGCTATACCCCCAGCCTTATTTTTATTCTTTATTTTGAAACCGAGTCTCACTGAGTTGCAGAGGGCCTCACTAAGTAGCTGAGGCTGTCTGCAAAGCACGGTCCTCTGGTCTCAGCCTCCCAAATGCTGGAATTACAAGCGTGTGCCATCACGTTGGGCTAATATATTTATTCTTATACTTATTAAGTTTAAAGCATTTTTGAGGAATAAACTTTGTATTGTCTAAATGTATTATCATTTAATATATTGACCTGATAATGTTTTATTTATACTCTTATATCTATACTGATAGATGAACTTCTCTCTCTCTAGCTCTCTCTCCTTGATATCTTGCTGAGGTTGATGCCTGCCTTATGTTAGGCTTTTGGAGTAAATTGGGAAGTTTTCCATGTACTAAAACTATTATATCACCCTATTGAACATTATTAGTTCCTTCTTGAAAGTCGCCATGGTTATTGTTTAACTCCATTCTAATACTATAGTTTAGAAACTTTCTCAGTCTACAATTGATTAAAACCTCAAATTTGTATGTGAAGTATGCTAATCGAGGGCCAAAAAGAACGAAAAGTAGAGAAATACTGATATGATCAATCAAGAAATGACCCAGAATGCCTTAAATTCTTGTTCTGAAAAAAGAACGAAATCATCAATGAATCATAGTTTGGGGCCATCTGGTGCAGGGGTTAGCTAACTCCCCCATTGTAATAATGCCTAAGAGCAGTTTCTGTATATTGAATATTAATATTTTTAAACATTCATAATTATGTCTCATCAGAAGGGAACATTTACATTACATTCACTATAAAGAATATCTTTTTTTTTGTGTGGTACTGGGGGGTGGAACCCAGGGGCTTTTCTACCTCCGGGCTATATCCCCAGACCTATTTTATACTTTATTTGGAAACAGGGTCTCACTAAGTTGCTGAGAGCCTCACTAAGTAGCCGAGGCTGGCTTCGAACCTGTGCGATCCTCCTGTCTCCGCCTCCCAAGCGCAGGGATTACAAGCGTGCGCCACCACGCCCGGCTCTATAAAGAATATCTACAACTTTTGCCTTAGCATTGCCTTTTGTGTGTGTGTGCAGCTATGTAGGAGATTGAAAGCAGCATCTCTTGCATTCTAGGCAAGTACTCTACAATTAAGCATATTATACCTTCAGCTCAAAACTTTTGCTTTAAAATGTTTAAAATTTAGGCTGGACATGGTGGTGTACACCTGTAATCTCAGCACTTGGGATGCTGAGACAGGAGGATCACATGTTTGAGGCCAGCCTCAGCAACATAGCAAGACCCTCAGCAACTTAGTGATACCTTGTTTTATTATTTATTTATTTATTGGTTCTGGGTATTGAACCCTGGGGCATTTTATTCTTTATTTGGAAACAGGGTCTCACTAAGTTGCTGAGAGCCTCACTAAGTAGCTGAGGCTGGCTTCGAACCCGTGCGATCCTCTTGTCTTAGCCTCCCAAGCGCTGGGATTATAAGCGTGCGCCACCACGTCCAGCAGATATTTTGTGTTTTTTTTTTATTTTGTATATTTTTTATACTTTTTTCAATTGTTTTTTATGGGGCCGAGGATCAAACCCAGAGCTTTGCGCTTGCTAGGCAAGCGCTCTGCCACTGAGCCAAATCCCCAACCCCAATACCTTGTTTTAATATAAAAAACAAAAAAGAATTGGGGGAGGCCAGGCGTGGTGACACACACTTGTAATCCCAGCATTCAGGAGGCAGAGACTGGAGGATCACGGGTCGAGGTTCCTTGCAACTCAGTGAGCCCTTGTTTCAAAAAATATAAAGACTAAAAACTAGGACTCGGGGTATAGTTTGGAGGTAGAATGCCCCTGGGTTCTATCCCCAGTACCACAAAAAGAGGGGTTGGGGGTGCAGCTCAGAGATAGAATGTCCCTGGGTTGAATCCCCTATACCAAAAAATGTTGAAAATTTAGTAAAAGGTGTGGTGTTTGTGGAAGCATGTTAATCTATCTGGATTTTAAATTTTTAAATACAACCCAAATCAGCGGCTCTCTTGAGCTTAACTATACCTTAGAATTATTTTAGAAAACTGTCATGGTTTTATTTCCTGAGATGCTGATCTAATGGTTGCGGATACAGGTAAAGCATCAAGTGTGTTTTGAAAGCTTCCCAGGTGATTGTAATGTGGAGCCAAGGCTGAAAAGCACTGTCATTTTAATAAAGCAGTGGCTCTCAACCAGAGGCAAGTGTGCTTCTTCAGAGGACATTTGTCAGTATTTGGAGAGATCTTTGGTTGTCATCAGGAGGAGACAGCTTCTTGTTAATTAGTCAGTAGAGAGCAGGGGTGATGTTAAACATCTTACAGTGCACAGGCGAGCCCTAGCAATAAACAATGATCTGGCCTCAAATGTCGATGGTGCCAAGGTGGAAAGACCCTGGCATAGATTTATGTCATCCTTGCTTCCATCTACACCCAGCCACTGATCTTGCTCATCCCACTGCCTAGCCACCTCTCCAATCACAACAACCCTCTCCATCACCACTGCCACCAGTTTAGTTCGGGGTACTGTACTCTCACACTTTGCTACCTTGAGGGTCTTGTGTTTCCTCCTTCCAGCCTCCCTGTCCTTTACTACATTTTTCACCCTGGGCAGAGTGATCACTTCAAGGCACAAATCATAATCTCTGAAGACTTTCATTCCCGTGGTTATAATCTCTGAAGACTTTCATTCCCGTGGTTACCTTAAGGGCTCCCAGAGCCTTAATAGAACTCACAGGCACCCAGACCCAGGCAGCTGCTCCTGCTTACTTCTCAGAACGTTATTTTGCTAACTTTTTTTTTCAAATGCTAAACTCAACTAAGCATATTCTAATCTTTCCCAGGTCTTTTTCTTTTCCTGAATAGTTGTTGTTATTGCTATTTCAAATCTCAGTAATTTTCTTCAGCCTGGCCAATCCTTTCCTCTCTTTTGGGTATTGATATAGAGTACATTTGTGTGTGATACTGGGGATTGAGCCTCTGAGCTACACCTTCAGCCCGACTTTATTTTTATTTTGTAATAGAATCTCTCCAGGTTGATGAAAGTCTTACTAAGTTGCTGAGGCTGGTCTCGAACTAACAATCTTTCTGCCTCAGCCTCCCAGGTACTGAGATTACAGGCATGTGCCACCACTCCCAGCTCGTTGTGGGGTACTGACGTGGGTATACAGAAACCCTATTCTGGGTTGCATGGCCTTCCCGTATTTTTCAACAACGGGTGGTTCTTCTGTCCGAAAAGCAATTGAACTCCCTTACTACAAGATCCAAAATTCCATGAGGGTAGACATTTTGGAGGACATTTTGGTCTTTGTTGTATCTTTACGATCACATGCAACTCCTGGTTTGTCAGTTTTCAGTAGATGTTTGGATATGAAGGAGTGAATGACATTTATTTGATTTCTTAACGTTCTCAAAGAATAAAATATTACTGTATTCATATTATCTTTATGAATTGGAAGAGTCTGCATTCTGATCGGAGCATGATGCTATGTACGTACAGAAATAAAATTGAATTTCATCCTGAAAACAAGTTCTAAATTTCAGTTTAAGGTAAACGTGTTTAAGGTAACAAAAAATTAAATATTCAAAACAGTGATTAACAAAAAGTGTTGTGAGACTATTACACCAAACTCTGCACTATTGTATATGTTTCAGAAAAATATATAAACATAGCCGGGCGTGGTGGCTTACACTTTAATCCCAGCATTCAGGAGGCTGAGACCGGAGTACTGCGGTTCACGGACAGCCTCAGCTACTAAGTGAGGCAGGCCCTCTGCAACTTAGTGAGACCCTGTTTCAAAATAAAGAATAAAAAATGTAGCAGGGGGTGTAGCTGGAGGACAAATGCCCTGGGTTCCATTCCCAAACCTGCAAAAAAAAAAAAAAAAAATATATATATATATATATATATATATATATATATATATATATGAAGTAATTTCACAATGTCTGACACATAATAGGAGCTCATGAAATATCTGGTCAAGTCGGGATGAACAAATCATGACTTTGAAACAAATTCATTTTCATATACAAGTCTTGAATTTAAACATTTATTTTGAGAATGTTTCATTTGTGAATTATTATGGTATTAATTGTTGAATTTTGTACATGAAGATAAGCATGCTGTGAAAAACATTCTTGTCTTAAATTACTTATGAAATATTGGGATCCAGTGCAACATATTGGCAGTAAAGATTGAGGGTGTGTGTGTGTGTGTGTGTGTGTGTGTGTGTGTGTGTGTGTGATGCTGAGCTACATTCCCAGCCCAAGATTCAAATTTTAATGGAAACAGTTAACTCTGAAACCTCAGACTTGAAGGGTAGCCTTCACCATGACAATAATTTGGAAAGGTATTGTAATAGAAATATTTTTCCTTGAGACTCATCTGCTACAGAGCATATATCTGTGTATCTTAAAGTATGTTTATATATATATAATAACATAAGATCATACAATAAATTTATTTATTATTAGCTGGGGACAGGCAAAATGTGCGTACATATGTGTTTATATATATGTATATATGTGTGTGTGTGTGTGTGTGTGTGTGTGTATATATATATATATATATATATATATATATATATGTTATCCTTTTTCCTATTTCTTTTTTCCAGAAGTGATTAATTAGTGCTCCAGCTATAAAGCTTCTATTTTCCTTGTCAATGACAATCTCAAGGCCTCTGAGCTGCCTCTTGCTTGACCTTGGTTTAAAAGCACAAAGAACAGCAACCTTGAAACTGGCATCAACAAGATTCATTCTACAGAAACCAGATGCAGCACAATAGAGAGAAACCACACATTTAATTTTAAGGTTTTACAGAAATTGCACTCAGTATTTCTTTTTCTTAAAGACTTTTAAGTACAAACGTCCTTCAACTCACAAAGGAAAATGTTGCCATTCTGCCACTTAACACTGGCCAAGGCAGTCCTTTGGAGACCCCTCGGCATTGTTCCCTTTGATGGACACATGACAGCAGGGTCCACACAACCCCAGGAGAATAACACTGCCGGATGCCACCGTTTAGCAGTAAAGCTTTTATTGAGCGGATCCTGACTATGAAAGCAGGCCGGAAAGCATTTCATTAACATCTGAACGAGAAGGTTAGGAAGCTGTCATAGAATCATATAGTTCGAATGGAGATACAGATGTTATTTTCTACTCAAGGGGAGGTGTTTGCCATTGTCTTAGGACAGTGTTCATTTGAAGGTGCACTGCCATGGTTGTCCTTTGCCCACAGAGCTGTCGCTCCTCAGATCATGAACAATGGGAAGCCTCTGGAAGAGCACGCAAGGGGTGGGTGGTGATCAAGACGGGAATTTTCTCTTAGTTGTTAATGTGGTATGTTCTGGGTCATTGCCATCCGACTCATATCCTAAAATTAAATCACACTTGAAACTGTCCATTTGATTATTATTTGAAGATAGGCCACATCTTTTTTGTGTGTGTGGTATTGGGGATGGAACCCAGAGGCATTCTACCTCCGAGCTACACCTCCAGCCCTATTTTTGATTTTTTATTTTGAAACAGGGTCTCACTGAATTGCAAAGGGCCTTGCTAAGTAGCTGAGGCTGTCTGTGAACTGTGATCCTCCTGTCTCAGCCTCCCAAATGTTGAGATTACAAGCATGCTCCACCATGCCCGGTTTGATAGGCTGGATCTTTAAGAACAAATTAAAAATTTTTCTTATCCAACATCATACTTATACACAAGCGCATACACACACACACACACACGTGTTAACTCCTCCATTCCCTAATTTGGTTCTGTTGCTTCCTTAAAAAATATGTGAAAGCCAGGTGGGGGTGGCGCATGCTTGTAATCCTAGTACTTGGGGGCTAAGACAAGAGGATCACAGGTTTGAGGCCAGCTTCAACTACTTAATGAGGCCCTCCACAACTTAGTGAGACCCTATTTCAAAATAATAAAAATAATAGAGCTGAGGATGTAGCTCAGAGGTAGAATGCCTGTGGGTTCAATCCCAGTTCTGAAAATAAAAACTTGGAAATTCACTTTAGGAAGAGTTGTATGCAAAATATACAGAGTATGACAAATACGGTATTAATGGCTGAATATTTTTGTGGTACTGGGGATTAATTCCAAGGGTTCTCTACCACTCAGCAATACCTTCAGCTCTTTTTATTTTTATTCTGAAAAAGAGGCTTGCTAAGTAGCTAAAGCTGCACTTTTGATCATCTGGTCTCAGCCTCCCAAATACTGGGATTATAGGCATACACCACTGCATTTGGCTTCAATGGCTGAATATTAACTTGCAAAAACGAAAGACATAGACAGAGCCTTTCTTTGTCCATAGAAAAATGGTATATGATTTAATGAAAAATGGTATATGATTAAATGTTTAACAGCTGGTTCTCTGGGGGTAAAAGTCTGGATGTGAAGCATTTTTAGAATTGTGTGGTCTAACTATTTCCACCATGGCTCGCTTGTTTGTTTATTTATGTATTTATTTTTTTACTGTCCCAGGGATTGAACCCAGGGGCATTCTACCTCCAAGCTGCACTTTCAGCCCTATTTTTTATTCTTTATTTTGAAACAGGGTCTCACTAAGTTGTGGAGGGCCTCACTAGTTAGCTGAGGCTGGCTGTGAACCTGAGATCCTCCTTGTCTCAGCCTCCCAAATGCTAAGATTACAATCATGCACCACCTGGTATTCCAGCCCAGGTCTGGCTCACCATGGCCTATTTAAAGCTACTGCTGCGATGTCACTCATCTCCAGTTCTTGGAGCAATAGAAAGAAATGTGCGCAGTAGGCTGTCTTGAACTGGGGCAGGCCTCTCCAGCACTCACTGCCTTCATGTCTTGTATCTATTTCTTTCCTTCCATTTTATTTTGAGGTACTGGAGATGGAACCCAGGGGCACTCTACCCCCGAACTGCACCCTCAGCCTTACTTTTTAAAATTCTTTATTTTGAAACTGGGTCTCACTGAGTTGCAAAGGGTCTCCCTAAGTAGTTGAGGCTGTCTGTGAACCGCGATCCTCTCATTCTTTTTATTAATTCTTTAATTAATAAAACTCATTCTTTTTATTAATCAATAAAACTCATTCTTTTTATTAATCAATAAGAATCACACTGAGGCCCTATGAGCAAGCCTAGGATAAGCTTTTTTTTTTTTTTTTTGGCAGTACTGGGGATGGAACCCAGGGGCGTTCTACTTACGAGCTACACCCCCAGCCCTATTTTTTAGTCTTCTTTATTTTTTAAAACAGGGTCTCACTGAGTTGTCAAGGGCCTCGCTAAGTAGCTGAGGCTGTCTATGAACTGTGATCCTTCAGTCTCAGCCTTCCAAATGCTGGGATTACAAGTGTGTGCCCGATGAGATAAGCATTTTGGACATATATAAAAACACAATTTGCAGTCACTGTCCACACACTGCGTACATTCCAGCTACAGGGACAAACACATGCATTCTGGAAATTCAAAGACACGTGCAAAGACTATCAAAGGAGTGGTGCCCAAAGAAATTGCTGTAGGATTTCAGAGGAAAAAAGTGTGAGATTAATATGTAAGTACAGGAAAAATGAAGTTGGATTTTGTAGAGGTCTAGGCAATATAGCATTTCCGTTTTGAGTGCCAGCTTCTGATCTACTTTCCATTCTTAGAGTCTTTCTTTCTTATGAGTGGGATGTGTAGCCCACTTCCTAGTATAAATTATGCTTATAATACTAAGTGCTAAGGAATACTTAGAGATACTTCATTTCCTGGCAGCCCCTGCAGCTAGGATATGAAAAGGTGACCTCGGCTCAACCGATTAAGTGCATCTGTCCTGAAGTTTCATCTGGAGCAGGTGCATGATGGCAGGCACTAGACAGAATATATTTTGCAGATGAACAGCAGTAGCAGCTGCTGCAGCAGCCCCATCAAAAGACCACAGAGACAGGGATGCCCCTGATAGGCTCAGGGTCCTGTGTGCAAGTGCACGGCAATGGTGAATCTTATTATTAACAACACACAGGATTCTCTCACTAGATC
Organism: Muscardinus avellanarius; assembly: GCF_963383645.1. NCBI lineage: Eukaryota > Metazoa > Chordata > Mammalia > Rodentia > Gliridae > Muscardinus > Muscardinus avellanarius. The sequence goes on along the minus strand of NC_137792.1, from coordinate 24,306,130 downwards.
TCTCTGGGATGTGATGTGCCTGTGGTCATGGCTCCACAGAACTTCCATTGACCCATCCTGATTCAGCCTCCTTCTTTGTTACTGTGTCCTGTGGAAGTCAGCCAGAGCTGGTCTTCTGCGTTGCAACTGGGAATCCTGATTGCTATTTGGAGGAAGAGAGGCTGTATGTGCAAAATAAGCAGAGAAGAAGAATCAGGAGGCACACCATCTGATTACTCCAGATATCTCAATAGCTAAACAAATGCTGAAAGAGAAACGGTAACCTCTGCAGTCCACCCTTCTGATCCCTGTTTAACTGCACTCATCTGATCTTAAACTGTGGACTGTACTCTGAATATTCCCACATCCCTACTTCTGCCCATTTACTTTCTCTTCTCTGGAATGTTACCCTGATTTCACTTAGCTACATCTTATGGATCTTTGAAGGGCTAACTCAAATATTATTTATTTTTCAAATCTCCGTAGACTACTCTGATTCACTGGAATCTTTCCCTATTCTGCACATTCAGAGAATGTAGTGGCAACCCCCAAGTATTTAGAATAAGTATTTGGGCATATTGCATGCATGCTAATTTGAACATCTAGCAAATAGTCATCGCCTTACTCTCCCACTGTGGGTGGAGACTACTTCCTTGTCCCTCCACCTGATCAGTGGACTTTGAGCAGAAGGCTTAGTGTTCCCTTGTGCTTTGTCTTTCCCCATCTGCTCTAAATATGTACCATGAAAAGATCCTGCCCTACCTAACTGCTAGGAAGGCAAACCCGAACCCAACCAGCAGCCCAGACCCAAGCACGAAGCTGATTAAGAGAATAGAAGACTTGAGAATATAAATATCTGCCTGCTGTTTTAGATCATTCAGATTGCTACAGCACTTTCAGATACAGTTTCGTTCATGGGTCCATGCATATGTGCCTTCCTTTTCTAATCAGATTATACATTCTTTTTTTTTTTCAGTACTGGGGATGTAACCCAGGGGCATTCTACCTCCGAGCTACACCCCCTGCCCTATTTTTTATTCTTTAGTTTGAAACAGGGTCTCACCGAGTTGCAAAGGACCTTACTAAGAAGCTGAGGCTGTGCGTGAACTGCGATCCTCCTGTCTCAGCCTCCCAAGACCTGGAATTACAAGCGTGCGCCACCACGCCCAGCTAGATTATACATTCTTTAGTGCATCTTTATCCTACTTTGGTTTGCACCACAACATACATTCTGAACAATAAAGGGATGCTGTGGTCGGTAGGCATGTTTATTCATTTATTCACAAATGCTTATTGAACCCTCTTTTGTTTTATGAAACTCTTTTCCAGATGCAGAGGATAAAGGTAAAAGTTATAAATTCTGGTGCTGAAAAAATGCATATACTGATGACAGAAGGAGAGAAGAAAAAGGGATAAAAATAGTGGATACACTTAATAATAGAGCTGTAGAGAGAGACCCAGAAGGAGAACACTGGTAGCTAGCTCACTCAGTTTTCTACTGGGTTGTTTAGTAGAGATGGTGGGTGGTAACATGTTAGTAAAGTTTTCTAGGAGAAGGCAGTATAATATATATGTATATGTATATGTATATGTATATACATGTATATATATGTGCATACATATATATATATTTTGGTTCTATGGAGGTGTTATGCTCCAAGACCTTCTACCTCTGAGCTATATCCCAGCCCTATTTTATTTTTTATTTTGAAATAAGGTCCCACTAAGTTGCTGAGGGCCTCAATACACTGCCAAGGCTGGCCTCAAACCTAACGTTTTCCTTTCGTAGTCTCCCAAGTGCTGGGATTACGGGTGTGCATCACCATGCCCAGCATATATCTAAACTTTCTTAAGTGATGAGCAGGAGTTCTCCAAATGGAGGGGGATGAACGATATCTGAGACAGAAACAGCATGTATAAAGCCACAAAGGAAGGAGAGAGTTTGCATGTTTGGGAAACTGCAATTCAGGGAGTCTGCAGTCCCATTTTGTGTGAGAAAACAGTCCAGCTTTCAAAGTGTTTTGCAAGCATATTTTGCTTAAAAGGGTTGGTGAGATATGTCAGAAAATAATGTCTCCTGACAAGCATGATTCAGTTTACTGGGTGCACAAAATTCACACAGTGATGTGGAGAGACTCTTAAGAGCCGCTACCACTGGACAGAGCAGGGAAGCTTTAAACAGAAGTTATGCACTTTTGATTAAGCTTTCGAGAGAAGTATGTCCCTGACTAACAAGAATTGCTAATACTCTGGAGCTCTTTCTGCAGGCTTGGCATTGTTCTCAGTATTCTACATATGTCATCACATTTAATCATCCTGAAGATCCTACACAATAGGTGTAGGATTCCCATTTAACAGGAGAGAAACGGAGGCAAAGGGTTAAGAGATTTGTTTAGGGTTCCATGGATAATATTGTTTAAGCCGGGTTCCAAGTAATCAGTCTGAGACCAGCCTCTGTGTGTTTAACTTGGACTCCCTGTTGCCTCCAGAAAGTAGGTAACATGGGCCTGAAGAGAGCTAGCTCTTTATTTATTTATTTATTTTTTGCGGAATTGAGGATGTAACCCAGGGACATTCTACCTCCAAGTTACACCCCCAGCCCTGGTTTTTATTCTTTATTTTGAAATAGGGTCTTGCCAAGACCCTATTTCAAAATAAGTTGCAGAGGGACTCACTAAGTAGTTGAGGCTGTCAGCGAACCGTGATCCTCCTATCTCAGCCTCCCAAATGCTGGGATTACAAGTGCACATCACCATGCCTGGCTGAAGAAAGCTGTTTTAAATGAACATAAGGCTCATACTCAAATCATGGATAATATAAACATAATATTCAAGTTGGCAAATATCCATTTTGCAGGGAAAAAAACTTTATCACCTTTCTGAAGCTATGAGAATAATGTAGCCCTGGTCATGACTGATTAAATCCCTCTCACCTTATAATAATAAGTGAAGAACCTATTATTGAAAGTGGCTAATGATAAGGGCGGTGACTGACAGGACATGAATGCTTACACCATACAAGTGAAAAATTGCTCTGAAATACTTAGAAGAAATCAATTCCAGCATTAGTTTAGTCAAGAGGCCAAATTAAGATTAATCCAACGCCACACATCTTGGCAGCATCTCAAATTATCTCCTTTCCAAGACCACAAATCACCTTTGATTTGATGTGATTAGTACATCTCAAGGACATGATGCTGGGGAGATGGGTTAGAAAACTTGAAGATGTGTTTCCAGATTATTTTATCCAATTGTGCTCAACGCTTATTTTCTGTCTCAACAATGCTCTCACGTGAATTCCCATCTTACCCCCTATAACATCACTCTATTTTTTTCTGCACTCAGGAAATTTTGGTGCAAAAATGAAGACAATGATAATATTGAAGGAACAGATTAGGCAGGTATGGTGGCACATGCCTGTCGTACCAGTACTTGGGAGGCTAAGACAGGAAGAAAGCAGGCTCAAGACCAGACTGAGCAACTTAGTGAGATCCTCAGCTACTTAGCAAGACCCTGTTTCAAAATAAAAAATAATTTGCCACTGCTTGAGCCAGAGAGGTCTGGATCAGTCCACCGAGTAGCCAGGCCACTACTGGGACCATCAAGAGTGGGATCGGTACTTGCAACGCAGCATGCACAGAGAAATATCGCAGAAAATATAAATCAGACGCTTCTCTTAATCAGCAATAACTAGGAGGAAAAGGGCAACAGGAAGAGGTTGAGCTATAGAAAGGGCCCTATAGTGAAGCAACTAATGTGACCAATCAGAGGGTATGTAATACTGGAGGATGGAGCCTCTTTAAAACGCAGGAGGTACATAAACAAATGTATCAAAGTTATTCACCAAACAAGCATGGGATCAAGCGAGGGGGAGGGAATGGGATGGGGGCTGGATGAGGGCAAATTGGATGATTTGTGCTTGTATATCCTCTCAAGTCTTGTATTCCAATGTGATATATGATTACAATGCACCAATAAAAATAAATGAATAAATAAATAAAAATAATTTGTATCTCCCTGATTGCTAATGATGTTGAACATTTTTTCGTGTATCTACTGGCCATTTGTATCTCTTATTTTATAAAGTGTCTATTAAATTCAGTTGCCTATTTCTTGATTGGATTATTTGTTTTGCTAGTGTAGAGTCTTTTGAGCTCTTTGTATATTCTGGTTATTAGCCCTCTATCAAACTCGTGGCTGGTAAAGATCCTCTCCCATTCTATAGGTTTTTTCTTTAGGTTCTTGATGGTTTCCTTTGATGAGCGGAAACTTTTTGGTTTGATGCCATCCCACTTATTAATTCTTGTTTTAATTTCCTGCACTTTGGAGGTCTTGTTGAAGAAGTTACTACCTGTGCTATATGTTGGAGTGTTGAACCCATGCCTTCCTCTAATACCTTCACAGTCTCTGGTCTGATTTCCAGGTCTTTGATCTATCTTGAGTTGATTCCTGTGCATGGTGAGAGGTAAGGATTTAGTTCCATTTTTCTACAAATGGATAGCCAGTTCTCCCAGCACCATTTGTTGAAGAGGTCGTCTTTTCTCCAGAGTATAACTTTGGACCCTTTGTCAAATATGCTCAGGACAGGGAGTATTAGGAATATCAGAGGGACTCCAGACAATGGAGTGGAAACCTCAGTGAAGCCAGGAAGGAAGGGTAGAGGAGAAAGAAGGCTGAGGTTCATTACTGGAAAAGCCACATGCAACTATGTGATGTGAATATAACCTAGACACTCAGTATCGGGAGGGAGGGGAATGAGGAAGTGGGGGGCACCAAATATTGCGTGAATATATGCCATTTTCAACATGATCTACATTATGATGTGAGATTATAGTCCGCCAATAAAAAAATAAAATAAAATAAGCCGGGCATGGTGGTATACACTTGTAATCCCAGCATTTGGGAGGCTGAGACAGGAGGATCACGGTTCAAGGCCAGCCTCAGCTACTTAGTGAGGCCCTTTGCAACTCAGTGAGACCCTGTTTAAAATAAAGAATAAAAAATAGGGATAGGGGTGTAGCTCAGAGGTAAAATGTTTCTGGGTTCCATCCCTGGTATCGTAAAAATATAAAAATAAAATAAAATAGGGCTAGAGATAAAGCTTGGACACAGAACACCCTTGGGTTCAATCCCCAAAAGCACAAAAGAAAAAAAGAGACTAAATTAGAATCCCTTCTTCTATTTATAAAAAAAAAAGACTATCTTACTCATGAGTGATATTTTTTGTTGGCATATACACTGTGCCCTTCTGAGCTTTCTCCCATATTCCCAGGAATCTAAGGACTAGATAGCCTAGAATCTCCTTTGAACAGGATTTTTATTAGATCTCACCATTAGAAACACATGTTTGATATTTGGAAGCTGGAGGAGAAAGGAAGGAAAGCCATTATTCTCTGGTGGTACAGGCAAGTGGCTGCAGTTTTTTGTGGTGACTTTGACTTCCTGAGGTCATCATGAGACTCACCCACAGCAGGACTGGAATGGCTGGGATCATTGGCGGCAGGTTCCCTGCAATTTCTCCACTCCTAGATTTCCTTAAAGCCACCTTCCTGACCTTGTTTCCTCTGGCCCTTTTAATCATCATTATAGACTTTTATCATCTATAGTAAGTCTCTTTCTTTTCAAGGTAACTAGACTGGCTTCAATTTATCTGATGCAAGTCTGACTATATGATTTTTAAAATTTAAACTAGGCACGGTGGCACATGCCTATCATCCCAGTACTTGGGAGGTAAGACAGGAGGATTGCTAGTTCGAGGCCAGCCTCAGTAACTTGGCAAGACCCTATTTCAAAATAAAAAATAAAATAGGGTTCAGGTGAAGCTTGGAGGTAGACTGCTCCTGGGTTCAATCCCTAGTACTTAAAAAAAACTACCCTATTTATTTTCCTAATAAACTTGTAGGTACCTGGGCCAGACTTGATAACCAATTGCTACTTTTGTGTTCAAATGCTGTGGTTGAGATTTGATGCTCCAGGCCACAAAAATAACTAGTAGTGTTAAATAAATGTGTCTCAGGAGAAGATCCCGACTTAATAGGTTACTGTCAAGTACAAAAAAGACAATTAGAAAAAAGGAGAAATGAGAAGAAAAAAGGCAAACATTAAAAGATGGAAGGTAACCAAGGCATGATGGTGCACGCCTGTAATCCCAGCACGTGGAAGGCTGAGATAGGAGGATCACAGGTTCAAGACCTATTTCAGCAATTTAGCAAGGCCCTCCGTAACTTAGAGCCTGTTTCAGAATAAAAAATAAAATAGAACTGAGGGTGTAGCTCAGAGGTAGAATGTCCCTGAGTTCAATCCCTAGTACCAAAAATTTTAAAAAAAGATGGAAGGTAAAGGAAGTTACCTGAGACCTTAGCTAAGTCTTTCAGGAATGCTTTGTCCAATCATATAAATTCTACAAGGATAAGGAACATTTGTATTTATTTAGCAGGGCTGGGGGTCAAACCCAGTGTCTAGTGCATTCTAGGGAAGTGATGTCTTTGCTTTTTTTTTTCTGACATGGTGTCTTGCTCAGCTGATCTCAAACTCTTAGCCTCAAATGAGACTTTCACTTCTGCGTCCTGAGTGCTCAGACTTCAGGCATATGCCACCATGTCTGGCAATGGAAGCATCTTGAATCAGTCAGGGTTCCCTCAGGAAAGATGACACTTTTAGATTAGGTAGTTTCCAGAAGGTTAAGTAAGGGCACCATTTAAAAGATGGTTTATGAGGAGAAAGAAAAGCAAGGGATAGTTCAACATGCTATGGTTATAATTATCTTGGGATCATGACCTTCCTAAGGTTTGAAGGTCTAAGGAGAAGGATAGCTGCCTTGGGAAGGCTTGTCTAATGGAAGCTGTAACTTTAGGTCAAAGGTGATAGCCAAGTGCAACGTCATATGCCTGTAATCCCAGTGCTTGGGAAGCTGAGCCAGGAGGAGTGCAGGTTCAAGGCCAGCCTCAGCAACTTAGCAAGACCCTAGTTCAAAATAAGAAATAAAAAGGACTGGGGCTGTAGTTTGGAGTCAAATGCCCCTGGGTTCAATTCCCAGTGCCAATAAATAAATAAATAAATAAATAAATAAATAAATATTACAGCCAGTTCATGGTGACCCTCTAAGAAGAGAGTCCAAGAAGACATATCTTGAGCTCACTCTTCTACTTCCTTCCAAAACCCTTCTGATTTCCCCACTATACAAACCCAGCCAGAATCCAGAGGGAAGATGATCTGTGGAGAAGAAAGGATTATGGTAGATATGGGATAGTTGGGATGTATCTAGTACAGGGATGGTATGTCTTTGGCTTAATAGTGTATTTATTCACAGGGCCAAGCCCACAGGCTTGGGGTGGTCACCACTGTGGCAACCTGGCAGCTGATGCCCTGTGTAGAGAGGACTATTACTCCTAAGCTCTGCCCAGTTACTATGATTTAAGACTATCACTTCAGCATTGCCACAACTTTTTTTCAAAAAACGATGAAAATACAGATGCATATTTTGGTGAAATATCCTGAGTTTTTAAAGGTTAGGAACATATTCAGACATTTCAGAAAGAATGTGTAGTCCAATTAAAACATGTACAGGCTGAAGAGAACCCTTTGTCAACAAATGGTAACAACTGCTATACAGGATGCTTCATAAGTATTTGAAAACTGGGCAAATAATCCAATTATCTTTTAGGCAAAAAAGGCAGCAGTATTCTGTTAACTTTTTTCAGGTGCACTTGGATAGGATTGATAATAATTTAGCACCCAATCTCAGTGACTTAATGAATGAAGCGAAGGTCATGTTTATGGCAGCTTATTTCCAGATTGTAACTCAGGTATCCAGGCTGTTGCCAGAGTGCTGTCCCAGATCAATTGCAAGGAGGCCAGGAAACGGAAGTGTAAATGTGGAAACTGGGTGTTATCCTTGTGGCACATGCCAGTAATCCCAGTATTTGGGAAGCTGAGATGGTGGATCACAGGTTTGAGTACAGCCTCAGCAATTTAAAGAGATCGTCAGAAACTTAGTGAGAACTGGTTTCGAACGCAAAATAAAATAGAGTTGGGGGTGTAGTTTGGAGGTAGAATTTCCCTGGTTGTGATCCTCAGTACAAAAAAAAATGGATAAACTGGGCGTGGTGGCGCACGCTTGTAATCCCAGCATTTGTGAGGCAGAGACTGGAGGATTGCGGTTCGCGGACAGCCTCAGCTACTTAGTGAGACTTCACAATTCATTGAGACCCTGTTTCAAAACATAAAAAGGACTAAAAAAATAGGGCTGGGGGTGTAGCTCAGAGGTAGAATGCCCCTGGGTTCCATTCTTGGTACCGCAAAAAGAAAAATGGATATTTAGTATTACCTGTCTGTGCCACAGAGGTGATACTTTATATACCTGATTGATTTATATTCATACCATTTGGATTACTACTGAATCCATAAGGAAGTGGGAAGATATGGGCTGGAGTGCACAAAAGCTCCTGAATAAGACAGTCAGGTAACAGTCGTGGGTGAACGAAATAAGTATAAAACAACAAGAAGTAGGGTATAGTTTGAGGGGAGGCCAGAAGCCAGGATGGTATCACAGTGCTCCAGGGGAACCTGAGGAGTCAATGATAGTTGACTGGGAAGAAGCCAAAGTGGGTGGAATGGATCTCGTGAATAAATCTTAACTGATGATTTGGACCAAGGAGAATATCTGCCAGTGTTCCTGATTTATGTGCAGTTGTAAAACAAGATATGTTTTTAAATGGCCATGACAAATTGGAACAATGATCCTTAAAGAAAATTTTTTTCAAAGGGGAAAGACCTCTTTTTTTTTTTTTTTTTTTTTTTTTTTGCGGTACTGAGGATGGAACCCAGGGGCATTCTACCTCTGAGCTACACCCCTGCCCTATTTTTTATTCTTTATATTGAAACAGGGTCTCACTGAGTTGCAGAGGGCCTCACTTAAGTAGCTGAGGCTGTCCAGGCACCGAGATCCTCCTGTCTCAGCTTCCCGAATGCTGGGATTACAAGCGTGTGCCACCAGGCCCAGCTGAAAGGCCTCTTTTAAATATTATATGATTCAGGCCGGGCGTGGTGGCGCACGCTTATAATCCCCGCGCTTGGGAGGCAGAGACAGGAGGATCGCACAGGTTCGAAGCCAGCCTCGCGCGCTGGCTTAGGAGACCCTGTTTCCAAATAAAAATGTAAAAATAGGTCTGGGAGTGTAGCCCGGAGGTAGAAGGGCTTCCAGGAACCCCAGTACCACCAAAAAATAAAAAATAAAAATAAATAAATAAATAAATATTATACGATTCACATGGCTATTATTATTAAAAATTCAAACAGTATATAAAATATGAATGTGACAATCTCCTATGTGATCTTTTGTGTGTGTGTGTTTGGTGCTGGGGGTTGAACCTGGGGAGATTCTACCTCTGAGCTATATCTAAAGCCCTATCTTATTTTTATTTTGAAACAGGGTGTCTCACTAAGTTGAGGAGAGTATGAGAGTACACTGAGGTTATCATCGAACCTGCGATCCTCCTGTCTCAACCCCCCAGATACTGGTATTAAAGGTGTGCATCACCAAGCCCAGCTTCCCGTATGACCTTAACCCCAAATGCAGCTATTGAGAATGCATATTATTTGTAGCACATCTGAGTAAACACATTACATAGACATTTGTCTAAATATATATCACATATACTGTTCTATAACCTCTTATTTATTTATTTAATTGATTGATTGATCTGTACTGGAGACTGAATTTAGGGGCCTTCTCTCTCTGGGCTCTCTCTAGCCATATTTTATTCTATTTTTTAGTTTGAAACAGTGTCTCACTAAGTTCCGGAGAGCAGCACTAAGTTGTTGACACTGTCTTTGAACCTGTGATTCTGTCTCAGACTCCCAAGTACTAGGATTACAGGCATGTGCCACTATAATTTCTTTAATAATATTACATCATTACCTCTTTTTTGAATTACAAACATCCCTACCTCATGTCTTTCAAAGTTCACAGGATATCATACCCTAAGGCTATATAATAATTGATTCAGCCAATCTCTCTGAGAAAAGTCATGAATCTTGGTTTGTTCTCTTGATATCAGAGAAATGTTGCAATACACAACTTTGAGCAATCATCTTTGCACACATATGAAAATATATGAGTAGGATAAATTTCCAGAACTAAAACTCTGGGATCAAAGACTATGTGTATTTAAATTTTGATAAGTGTTGCCTATTGCTCTTTAGAAATGTTGCACCCGTTTATATTTTCACCTTCTGTTGAGATCCTTTTCTCAAGTATGAAATTCATATATTATTATTTTGGGGCTACTAGGGATTGAACCCAGGGGCCTTCTAACTCTGAGCTATTCCCCCAGCCATTTTATTTTGAAACAGGGTTTCACTAAGTTGCTGAGGATCTTTTTTGCTAAGTTGCTGAGTTTGGTTTTGAAACTGTGTCTCAGCCTCTCAAGTACTAGGATTACAGGTGTGTGCCACTAAGCCCTACTTGAAATCCATTTATTATTGAATAATTTGGAATTTTAAAAATTATACTCTATTCAAGTATCACCCACATTTAAAAGTTATTCTGTGTCAGGTGTGGTGGGACATTCCGGTAATCCCTGTTCTTGGGAGGCTAAGAAAGGAGGATCACAGGTTTGAAGCCAGCCTCAGCAACTTAGTGAGACCCTATTTCCAAATAAAAATAAAATAGGGCTAGGGTGAAGCTCAGAGATAAAATGTGCCTGGGTTCAGTAGCTCGCGTGCACATGTACACGAACACACACACACACACACACACACACACACACAGAGTTATTCTGACTTCTGCACTTCTCAGAGATAACTCACACCTTTTTTTTCCTCTATTAGGAACTTGAAACTACAAATATAATGCCTAAGATTACATAAAAATTTCCAAATTTATGATATTCACAAAGCCACTGAACTAAATGCACCCAATCTTCCAATGCAAATTCTCTGACATATGATTATCCTTACCTATTTTTCTCTTGTTATTCTCACCTCTTATCTGGCGACAAAGGGGATGAATAATATTTCTGTGATGTTTTTATAATTTTTATTGGTGCTTCTAATCATTATTTTATAATGCTTGTAGTGTACTTACTGACATTTCATATATTTCATTCCTTTATTCTATTGAACCAGAACTTCCATTATTGGGCATTCTTGAACAAAAACGTGTACACAATTACAAGAGACATGCTTGATAAAAGTGTTTGTATTTGTTCCTCAATGGTTTCTCCTTCTTTGTCTGTGTCCCTTTTACTCCCTATTAATCTGAAACTTGAAACTATAAAAATGTCATTAGTGTAGTAGATTTCAACGGAATTCAGTAATATAAATGAGCATTTATTTTTTTAATTTTTTGTGATACTGGGGATTGAACCTAGGGACATTCTACCTCTGAGATACAGCCTCAGCCCTATTTTTTATACTTTATTTTGAAACAAAGTCTCACTAAATTGCAGAAGGCCTTACTAAGTAGCTGAGGCTGGCTGCAAACCATGAGCCTCCTGTCTCAGCCTCCCAAGTACTGGGATTACAAGCATGTGCCACCAAGCCTGGCTTGTAAATGACCATTTATTTATAATGCCATGTATACTTGCTAACATTGGGCAAGAAATCAATGGGAATGTTTAAATACTCTCAGTGTTCATTTATATAATTTTTAAAAAGGCAAAATCAAAGTTTAATGTAAGAAATAAGGACACTGGCTACTTTTTGGAAAAAGCTTGGTTAGGAATTGTGAGTGGATATGGAAGAAGATTGTGATGAATAGATAATGGCCCTTTTTCTTATATGGATGGTGGTTTCATAGGTATATTTTAATAATCTTGTATAATTATGATTTATGCATTTTCAGCCTATGTGCCATTTCTCCATAAAAAACTTACTTAAAAATTCAATACACACTGGATGTTGTGGTACACACCTCTAATCTCAGTACTTGGGAGAGGCTGACAAAGGAGGATCATAGGTGGAAAGCCAGCCTCAGCAATTTAGCAAGATCCTATTTAAAAATATTTTAAAAATTTAAAAATTCAGTACATATTTTGTGGTACTAGGGATTGAACCTGGGGGCATTCTATCTCTGAGCTATACCCCCAATCCCTATTTTTTTTTTTTTTTGGTGGGTCTGGGGATGGAATCCAGGGACATTTGACCTCCGAGCTACACCCCCTGCCCTATTTTTTATTCTTTATTTTGAAACAGGGTCTAAGTTGCAGAGGGCATCACTAAGTAGCTGAGGCTGTCCGGGAACCGCGATCCTCCGGTCTCAGCCTCCCAAGTACTGGGATTACAAGTGTGCGCCACCACGCCCAGCCCCAATCCCTATTTTTAATTGTTACTTTTAAATGGTCTTACTACTTGCTGAAGCTGCCCTCAAACTTGAGACCCTCCTGTCTCAGCCTCCCCAGTACTGGGTTAGTAGGGTGTGCCATCATGCCTGACTTAAAAATTCAATACATTTGTATTTGTATATAAAACATAGTATCTGAAAGATCAGGCATCTTGGGTAGATTTGGGAAGGATTGAAAAGGATGCAGTGTGCCATTCTCTAATAATATCAATGTATAGATACAGACAGTATCTACTCTCCCCCACAAATCATGAGACAAATTAGCAGAAGCTAACAAAGATTTTGGATATGAAATAAACATTAAAAATAATTTTTGTTGATTATATGATCAAATGATATTTTGTATTAGCAGCAAACGCAAAATAGAATAAGTACAAGTTTTAATTATCTGACACATCTGATTTCATGTTATCATCACAGAAACCTATGATGTCAATATTATTACCTCAAATTTTTAGGGAACAGGGTTCAAAAGAGTAACTTGCTCAAGGACATATGCATATCAAATATCAGAATCTCATGGTCTTTGACCATGAGAAATTGAGGAAAGAAATAAGATTCTAAAATTGAGACTCATTGCTGGCAAATCTTTGAATGAAGGTTGAATATGTTTGCTAAAATTGTTGCTGTAATAGTATCTTTAATTTTAATTATCTTTGTTCCCTAGAACAGTCATGGCTGATAGGACACATAAGCAATTCAGAAAATAATTTAAGTGAAGTTGAAACCAGTCTGAGCATATAGCCATTATTCTATTCACCTTAGAGTCTGCTAGTCATGATTAATTGTGGAGGAAAATGTTGGAAGAATATATCCTCTGAAAAAGTGACAGAGGTGAATGAACTCAAAAGAGCTAAAGATGATTCACATTATTGAAATATAAAATTCTCATGATCCTCAAAGACAGAATCTGATTCATTTCCAGCAGGTCATATGCAACTGCAGCTGACTTCTACTTGTTTAATTCATAAATAGTGCAGACACGGACTTCATACTTCATGAGGTATTAACTCTGTTCAGGTATTCTTGTACCTCTGGAGGCAGTTTCTTGCCTGCTTAAGAACGTTTCATAGCGAATAGTTGACAACTAAGGTAATAAAAAAATAGATTTTAGCTTCAAAATTAGTGAGATACTCAAATAGAAAAACAACAGGACTGAAACTTTCTCCTTTATTTCTTACTATAGTTATAGTCACAATTTCAGTTTGAGACTCAAATAAATTGTTCACATATATTCATTTACCTGCAAATTTACTCAAAATTCAAGTGAGTTCTTTTAAAATTGCAATACTATGAGATAATATAAAACAAAGCAAAATATATTTGCTTTACAGCCTATCCACTACAAGTGAAAAGAAAAACCACTTAGGTTTTTCTAAGTGGTTAAATTATAGGGAAGTAAAAGTAAATGTCATAGCCCCAGGGCACTTAATCTATCACTCCAAAGAGCTTTATTCACAATCGTCATTCTAGAACCTTTAACATCTAACTACATCTAACTGCACTGTCTTCACTGCAGAAGGATGTAAATTCACTATCTGTGGTGTCTTGTGCCATTTTAATTGTTACCAAAGAACACAAAGAAGAGGCCCAGGGCGGCAGAATTTGTGATACTCGCTAGCACAATCATGTTCTTCCTGTTCTTAAAGATAAATGATCATTTCTAAGACAAATTGTTACATGAATTGATTTATCACAGTTAAAATTTTCTTTGGTACCTCTCCTCTACTTTGTAGCCACTGGCCCATCTCTGTCCTCCAAGAGCCAAATTCCACAGTAAAATTGTCTGCACTCGCTTCCCACATTTTCATCTTTTACTCTCTTTTTCCTATTTCATCTAACTGTCATCTCAATCTCTTTACCAGAATCCCTCTGATGAGGTCATCAATGACTTCCATTTATTATATGCACTGGCATTATGTCAGGAAATGATAATAGACAAGAGACAGTACGTAAGTTTTTGAAGCTAGAAAGCAGATGAGGAATACCGGCATACAAGATTAAAGAAATTTCACTGTTAAACAGTGGGTAGCAGAATCCCAAAGCTCTGCTTCAAAAGATCTGAAATTATAGGCCTGAGAAACTATAGCATGGAAGCAGGTAAGACTGGAAATAGGAGGCTATATGAAAATTGTAGCGATTGCTAGACCCCCTCCCTATTCTGTGCTGCTAGGATCCCTATAGGGACACACACCTCTGAGAATTCACATGATCTTCCCATGAACCACTTTAAAAGCACTAGGAGCAATGATGCATTGATAAAAATCTATTAAATTAGCTAGAAAATATACTTGGATAACTGTGAAAAAGGAAATGGCAAATAAGTACAAACTGCACAAAAAAGTAATTTTTATTCACATTACTATATGATTATAGGATTAGGTTCTAGTTTATTTATTTATTTATTTATTTATTTATTTATTTATTTATTGCAGTACTGGGGGTGGAACCCAGGGGCATTCTACCTCTGAGCTATACCCCCAGCCCTATTTTTTACTCTTTATTTTGAAACAGGGTCTCACTGAGTTGCAAAGGGCCTCACTAAGTAGCTGAGGCTGTCCACGAACCGTGATCCTCCAGTATGCTGGAATTACAAGCGTGCGCCACCACGCCTGGCTCCAGAATGGTTAATTTATAAATAATAGAAGTTTATTTTCCTCATAGTTCTGGAAGCTTGGAAGTTCAGAAACATGGCTCTGGCTTCTGGCAGGGACCTTCATGTGCTACATTATAACATGGCAGAAGGGCAAACCAGTACTCAGAGACAGAAAACCTGGGCCAAACTAATTTCTCTAACAAGACTCCATTCCTGTGATATAGGCATTAATCCATTGCTGAACATGATCACCTCATGATCTAATAATCTCTTAAAGGTCCCAACTCATAATATCACCACAATGGAAATTAAATTCCAATATGAATTTGGGAAGAGGTATTCAAACCACAGTTCCTACCAAATACTGCTAAGAATATTTAATATGGAAAAATCAAATCTTATTTGAGAGTTGACCTTTAGTATCTATCTTTATCAATATCAAACCAAAATGGATACAAGTGCTTTCTATGAAAAAATTTAAAAGTAATACCAATAGTAATTATATATAATCATATATATATAATCATTATACATATGCATACATAATTGTTTTACCTATTATATATTAAGTGTTTATATATATTATACATACATATATATATATATGTGTGTGTGTGTATATATATATATACTATATATATATATATAATTTACTTGGCCCATTATGTTCTTTTCAGTACTAGGGATTGAACCCATTGAGCCCAGGCATATTCTAATTCTGAGCTATGCCCCAGCTCTATTTTATTTCTTATTTTGAGGCAAGGTCTTATTAAGTTGCTGACGGCCTCCCTAAATTGCTGAGGCTGGCTGTGAACCTGGGATCCTATCTCAGCCTCCCAATAACCAAGATTAGAGGCGTGTGCTACCACCTCCGGCTTCACCAAAAAATACTTTTTATTTTTATTTTTTATTTTTTTATTTTTTATTTTTTTAATTTATTTTTTTATTGGTGCACTGTATTCATACATCATAATCGGATAAAAAAAACTTTTGTAGACATACATGCACACATCGCCCAATTAGCCCCTACCCGATCCCCACCCCGTTCCCTCCCCATCCCTCCTTTCCATGCTTGGCTTAGTGGTTGACATCTAGTATTATAGCCACTTATACAAAATTAACACTGATAATCTCACAGAACAGTTTCATTTGTCTGATACCAAGCTTTTGATGACTTAAAGATAACATTTCAATATTTCTCTTTGCTTTCTTTCTTACAAGAGAATATTTTTTTCTTCTTTTTTTGGTGAAACTATCATACATTTATTTATTTATTTTTCAGAAAAAATCTATCCTAATGTGGAATATGGACTCTAGATACCCAAAACGATCTCGAAAAAGAACAAAGCTAGAAGATGTATATTTTCTGATTTCAAACCATATAAAGCTACAATAATTGAAAAAGTGTAGTACTATTATAAAGGCAGATATATAAACCACTGGAGTTAAATAAAAGCCTAGAGCTAAATTCTTCCCTATATTGTCAAGTTATTTTTGACAAGGTTTCCACGAACATTTGGTGGAGGAAATAATATTCTTTTAACTAAATATTGTTGAAAAATAATTATTACATGAAAAAGAATAAAATTGGACCCTTACCTAACACCATATACAAATATTAACTCAAAATAGATAAAAGACCTAAATATAAATCTTAAGACTATAAACTTTTAGAAGAAGATCTGGGTCATTAAACCTCACAACGTTGAAATTGGCAGTGATTTCTTGGATATGATTCCAATGGCACAGGCAACAGAAGAGTAAACAAACTCCCTAAAAATTAAAAAAAAATATTGTATGTCCAAAGACAATGTAAACAGAGTTAAAAGTTACTGATAGAATGGGACAAAATATTTCCAAATGCTATATCTAAAGGTATTAATATTCCAACTAGAAATCCTAAAAATTAGCAACAATAAAAGCAAACAATACAATTTAGAGATAGGTAAAAGACTAACATAAATAATGAATCTCTACAGATAACCAATCTTAGTTGTCTGTTGGATGGAAACTCTTGTTTCTCTGGTTCTGGTGTGTGTTACCTATTTCTTCTTTGTAGTTAATCTCTTTGAGTATTTTCTCTAGCACTGGTTTTGAAGACAAAAATTCCTTCAGTTTCTGTTTGTCATGGAAGCTTCTTATTTCTCCATCTAATTTGATAGAAAGTTTTGCTGGGTAGGAAATTTTTGGCTGGGAGTTGTTTTCTTTCAGAGTTTGGAATTTGTTACTCCAAGCCCTTCTGGCTCTCATGACTTGGTTTGGGAAGTCTGGAGTGATTCTAATTGGTTTGCCTCTGAATGTCACTTGGCCCTTTGTTTTTGTTGCCTTTAAGATTCTCTGTTTGGCTTCCACATTGGTCATTTTGACAATTATGTGGCGTGGGGATCCTCTTCTCGGATCCTGTCTAAAGGGAGTTCTATAAGTTTCCTGGATCTGTGTATCAACCTCTTGCTCTATGTCTGGAAAATTTTCTGCTATTACTTCCTTGAAGAGATTGTTGATCCCTTTGGTTTCACTTTCTTTTCCCTCCTCTATTCCGATTATTCTTAGGTTAGATCTCTTAAAATGGGCCCATATTTCTTCAATGTCAGATTCCTGTTGCCGGATTTTTTTTTCTAATTTAGAAACTATGCGTTCATTTTTGGAGTGATCATCTTCTAAGAGCGAGATTCTATTCTCCATGTGGTCTAATCGGTTGTTTGTACTTTGAATTGAGGCCTTTACTTCATTAATTGCATCCTTTATCTCTTTTTGGCCCTCTCTGAATTCTTTTCGAAACACCTCTATTATTTCTACAGTTATTTTCCTGATTTGATCTTCTAGAAATCACTGAATTTCTGTTTTATCGGGTTCTGATGTTGTGGGATTGTGGGCATTCATTGTTCCATTGTTATTCCTCTTTCCCATGATTTAGGAAGTTTGTGCCTTCTCTGGGTTCTTCCCTTGGGTCACTAAGACTTTACTTAAGGTGCTCTGGATCTCGAGTCTGTGGTATCTCAGTCCCCACTACTCCTTTACTAGGTTGTATCGCAGAGTCTCAGACCCAGGGAGCCAATCCAGGCTGCTTTAGACCATGGGGGGTGCCAGGTTGCGCGTTCTCCTATGGTGTGATATTTCTGCCACCACCACTCCCCCACTCGGTCAAGTCCCTGGGGGTGCTGTACTGGGATTTCTTCTCTAGGGGCCGCAATTTGACTCACTGTTGTTGAGTGCGTCGATGGAGCTGTAGTAGACTCAGTGAATTTGCTGCTGCTGCCGCCGGTGGCAATATGGCACCGCTGCCACGCCCTAGGCCGTGAGGCTGGTGTATTTCTTCTCTGGTTTTGAGCTCCGTTCTGAGTCCATGCAGGGTGTGCTGAGCCCAGCCCCTGGGAGCTTTAGACACTTCCTGCGCTGAAAAATCTGCCGAATTCTGCCCTGCTGATCCGCAGTGCCTCACCTTGGCTCGCTGTCCGCCTCTCCTCTCTGGACCCTGGTGGGCTGTTGAGTGCGTTGGTCTGGTGCCGTCCGGTAAAAAAAAAAAAAAAAAAAAAAAACTTTTAAAAAAGCAAGCCAAACCAGGTGTGGTGGCTTGTAATCCCAGCTTTCAGGAAACTGAGACTGAATGATCGTGGTTTGCGAACAGCCTCAACTACTTAGTGAGGCCCTTTGCAACTCAGTGAGAGCCCGTTTCTGCAGGACTGTGGTGGATCAGAAAGTACCTCTTGCCTGCACATGGTACAACAACCTATGGCTCAGAGAGTAAAACTAATGCACAAATATCGTACCAAGTCAAAACCGGAATAGCAAGTATGGAGCTAAATCTTCATTCAAAGGACTGGACAGATGGTGGTAAGACAGTCTTTTTTTGTGTGTGTGATACTAGAGATTGAACCCAGAGACATCCTCCTTCCAAGCTATACTCCCAGCCTTTTTTATTTTTATTTTATTTTGTTTTGAAACAGAGTCTCTCTAGGTTACTGAGAGTCTTACTAAGTTGCTGGGGTTGTCCTTGAAAATGTGATCCTCCTGTCTTGCCTCCTGATTGCTGGGACTTAAGGCATGCACCACCATGCTCTGCCTAAGAGAATCTTTAAATGAAGGAATAGTAACAGTATATTAGAGTTTGAAAATTTTCTGCAGAACTTGGAAAGTAGGAAAATATGACTATCTTTTATGGCTAGGCCTCCTGGTAGTCAAGAGGTAGAAACCAGAATGCAGTAGCTTGCGTAGTAACAGAAAATATGCAAATCTAGGTAATATGTAATAGAATAAAAAATAGAGGTAGAGAATAAAAAGTAAATTTAAGTATCACTAAGGGAACCAGTAAACCCTCTATTAAAGAGTAAACATTGAAAAATTGTGAAGATTCAAAGAACTAGAAATGGGAGGGAAAATTTTCTGTGAAGGGAACAGAATATGTAAAGACATAGACGTAGGTGAGAAAAAGAGAGTACTTCAGTTTGACTGTAGGGCAGAGAATATATTTGGGATTAGGGCCAATAAGTTTTGGCAAGTAGGCTACAGACAAATCATAAAGCTCCTAGGAAAAATTTACTTATTTTAATTTTTAATTGTTGTGTTATAACTATACATAATAGTGAGATTAATAGTAAATCTCATGTGTTCATAGTGAATTATGTTCATGAATGCACATAATGTAATTTGATCTGTTTTCCCCCTCCTCCCTCTCTCTCTTCATCCTCTTTCACTATTAACAAAATAATTAAATTTAGTCCTAAAGAATTAGACACTCTGAAAAGTATGAGAATAATTAGAATTAATAATAATTAGAATTAATTCTCAATAAATAAAATTAATGAGAATAGTAACCATTAAAAAGTTAAAAGATATCATCTGTATAGAAATAAATGTCTTGGCTAACCATCTTCGAATAACAGTAACATTAAGATGGAAGGCTGAACGCAGTTTGGTGGCTCACACCTGTAATACCAGTTCTTGGGAGGCTGAGACAGGAGGATTGGAGGTTTGAGGCCAATCGCAGCAACTTAGCAAGACACCTGTTTTAAAATAAAAAATAAAATAGGGCTGGGAGTGTGTGGCTCAGAGGTAGAATGCCTGTGGGTTCAATCCCTAGTACTAAAAAACAAATGAAATTTGATGGATTTTTTAAAGTTATTTATTTATTTATTTATTTATTTATTTATTTATTTATTTATTTATTTATTGGTGGTACTGGGGTTCCTGGAAGCCCTTCTACCTCCGGGCTACACTCCCAAACCTATTTTATATTTTTATTTGGAAACAAGGTCTCTTAAGCCAGTGCGGCTGGCTCCGAACCAGCGTGATCCTCCTTTCTCCACCTCCCCAAGCGCAGGGATTACAAGCATGCGCCAACACGCCTGGCAAATTTGATGGATTTTAAAGCTTTTTTTTTTTTTTTTTTTTACAGGGAACAGAACAATATATTTGGTGAGAATGTAAGAATGAATCATACCAATTATCACAAGATACCACCATGTATGTTTCTGTGACTCTTGCTGCCAAATTTATTTTTAATCTCAAGTGTTTTAACACACAATTTTTATTCCTTACACATTCCCTTGGAACTTAAATGAAAGGTGGCCTTATTTATACTGGAAATGTCACCTACTCAGTGTTCAATAGGACTTTTTTCTAAAGGGCATGGAAAGCTAATTAACTAGCCAAGCATAGTTCATTAAGTAGAAATCCAGCACATCTTATCTTATTCAGTGTTTCACCTTGCTCTAACAACAGTATTACTTCTCAGAACTTGGAAGTGGGGCACTCAACTGGAAAAAAACTATTAGATTACCTCTTGTAAGTTCCAGAAAGTTAAATACTTTTATTATAGTTTTCCAACATGATGTGGCTTTATCCAATTTTAATTATATTTGGGGAAAAGATTACTAGAAAATAGAGGTAAGTAGCTTAAGTTCCAAATATTCCCTGACGTTTTGCTTGATAGCTCTACTATGGCAAGCACTACTGTTTGCCTCCCCAACACCAAGCTCCCTGCCCACTGTTCCTTGACAGCACAGTACAAATTACATATCACAGGTTGATAATGTCAAATACTCACTTTCCCTTGCAGTGAGGAGTAACCCTATGACTCATTTCTAACCAATGAGAAGAGAAGAGATGTTCCCGGGCATGTTAGAAAAAGATTGCCCACCTCCTCAATGAAAATAGGTACCAGGCACAGTAAGCATTCTCTTTGGCAATTTTGGCCATCCCCTTGTTTTTGTGTGCATAGTTATGTGAGGATATGAGGCTCGGAGCCACAGCAGTAATCTCTGTAATCTCAGTGCTTGGGAGGCTGAGGCAGGAGGATCATGGGTTCATGGCCAGCCTCAGCTACTTAGTGAGGCCCTCTGCAACTTAGTGAGATCTTGTTTCAAAATAAAGAATAACAAATATGGCTGGGAGTGCAGCTCAGGGGTAAATGCCCCTGGGTTCAATTCCCAGTACTGCAAATAAAATATGCTTATGGGTAGGCTAGGAGTTTCTTCCGGTCTCAACTAGGCTCATTCATTCATCTGTGGTCAGCTGCAGATTGGCTAGGTGGCTCTGATGATCTTACATGGGACCTAACAGGTGTTTGGGGATCATGTGGCTTTTTTTTTTTTTTGGTGGTACTGGGGTTCCTGGAAGCCCTTCTACCTCCAGGCTACACTCCCAGACCTATTTTTACATTTTTATTTGGAAACAGGGTCTCCTAAGCCAGCGCGCGCGGCTGGCTTTGAACCTGCGCGATCCTCCTGTCTCTGCCTCCCAAGCACGGGGATTACAAGCGTGCGCCACCATGCCCGGCGTATCATGTGGCTTTTGACTGGTATAAAATGACCCAGCCGGGATGACTAGACTCTCTTATAGTCCTCCAGCAGGCTAGATCAGGTATGTTCTCATGATAGTTGCAGGGTCTAAAAAATGTGAAAGTCCAAGGACGCAAGTACTTTTGCAAAACTGTGTTCAGGTTAAGGATACTAATGGTTAAGGATACTAATGACCCATTGGCCAAAGAAGGTTCCATGGCCAAATCCTGAGTAACTGTGGGAATAAGGTTTCTAGATAAAATTACAGGATACTCTATTAAATTTGGACTTCAGATAAGCAGCTAGTAATTATTTTAGTGTAATTATGTCTGGCAATCCTATAAGGGAGGGGGACTAATCAAGGTCAGAGATACAAGAAGAGTGAAAATTGAAGTCATTAATGTATCTATTAATTGACCACAGACTCTTTACAATTGGAGTCTCATCCTCATTTCCTTCTAATTTCGCTTACGTTCTAGCCATAACAAACCTCTTTAATTTCTTCAGCTATATCATGCTCTTTCGTTGCTGTTTGTGTTTTTAAGTGCTGTTTACACAGAAGAGATGTCTTCCACATCTTGGCTAAACCCTAATCATCTCTGAGAATCAACTCACGTTTTTAGTACCTCAGGTCAGGATGCGTTGTCCTTCCTCATGGTCCTATAGTGCCCTGGGCATAACCCTCTTCTGGCATGTAATATATTGATAAATATGCATATGACACATTACATGCCAGGCACTGACCTGTGTTCTTGAGTGTTTTATAATTTGTGACATATGTTTTATATCACTGTTATTCTTTTTTTTCCTTTTTTTTGTGGTACTGGGGTTCCTGGAAGCCCTTCTACCTCCGGGCTACACTCCCAGACCTATTTTATATTTTTATTTGGAAACAGGGTCTCCTAAGCCAGCGAGGCTGGCTTCGAACCTGCGCGATCCTCCTGTCTCCGACTTCCAAGTGCGGGGATAACAAGCGTGCGCCACCACGCCCGGCATATCACTGGTATTCTGTTTGTGTGTGTGTGTGGGGGGGAGTACTGGGGATGGAACCCAGGGACATTGTACCTTCGAGCTATACCCCCAGCCCTAGTTTTTAGTCTTTTTTATTTTTGAATCAGTGTCTCACTGAGTTGCAAAGGACCTCACTAAGTAGTAGCTGAGGCTGTCTGCAAACCATGATCCTCCTGTCTCAGCCTCCTGAATGCTGGGATTACAAGCAGGTGCCACCACGGCCAGCTTTGTTACTCTGTTTTATGACCCCTGGCATTTTGTTGACTGTCACTATTCTACTGGAAGGCATAGATAGTGTTATAGTCATCTCGGTGCCTAGAACAGTGCCAGACATATAGTAAAGCATTCAACAAAGGCTTGCTGAGTGAAACCATTTACTACCTATGTAAAAAGTTATTCAGGCTTAAGGTGGTTTTGAGGGAATTGAGATACAAGATAGATAGATAGATAGATAGATAGAGCGCATATGTGATTCTGAGGGGAAGAGAGGATAGAGTAGGGTCTCTGCTAGGAGACCCTTCCTAAACACAGAGCATCATGAGGACACTGGCTCCCCACGGGGCAACAGGAAGGACGAGAGAGCAGCAAACCCAAACAACAGAAGAAGCATTGGCTTTGCCAGCTTCACAGTGTTCACACAGCATCGTCTATAAGGACAAGGCCGAGAAACCCAAGGCCTGGGAGTTCTATTTCTCAGGTTGCCAGGGAATCTAAAGACCTTCAGTCCATGGCAAACAAGAATTATTAGGCCAAGGAAACTAGATGCCACTTCCAACCTTTGGTAGAATTGGAGCTCACTTGCAGAAAACTACACATCTTCCTTGCCATTAAGGACTTCTGGGAAGGAGCCTAACATAATTTTCTGATAAATGTTTGAGCTACTTTCCTTAGATATGTTTTGTCGAGATGGAAACCAACTGAAATGTTCACTACATCCTCCATATTCACAACGGACGTTTTCTTCAATTCTTATAATAGGGAAGACCTCCCACGACTCATTCTGTAAATTAATAGGAGTTAACATTTATTTTTAGTTAGGCACTGCATTTCACATGGGAAAAAATCTCATTTAGTCTTCATGTAGCTGTGTGAATTAGGTACTATTATTAATCTTACAGATAAGAAAACTAAATCTCTGTGAAGATAAATAACGTGTCCAACTTGTCAAATGGATGCATGAGTTATTTTCTCCCTAATTCTTACCACCTCTACCCTCAATAAAAGCAGAATAGTTCATTAGGGCTAAATCTGGTATCCACTCTGAGGATTTAATTATTACAAAATGATGATATCTGAGTCCCAAACCCAGATAGTCTCTTGTGAAATATAACTTTTTTCCTCACAAAGACTGGGGATGCATCAGCTTATTAATTGTTTAAAAATTTTTAGGAGCATTTCTAGACATTGTCTGTCTGGGAATTAATTGAACATAAATACTCACTTTTTATCTGGGGGTGATTGGAGATACTTTAGGAGTACTTATTCTAAGAAATGCAAATCTACAGCATGAGAAATCACCTTATGCCTACTAGAATGCTAATAATAAAACAGATTGATAATAAGTATTGATGAGATCGAGAATTTCGAACCCCCAATATATTTATCACTAGTGGAAATGTAACACGATGAAGCTGCTTTGTAAAACAGTTGGTGGTTTCTTGAACAGTTAAAGACAGTAGTCATGTGACCCAGCAATTCCACTTCTAGATACATGCTAAAAAGAATAAAAAGCATGTATTTATACAAAAATTTATACTTGAGAAGTTCATCACAGTGTTATTTAGAAGAATCAAAAGCTGGAAGAAACCAAAATCTCCATCAGTTGCTGAATGGGCAAAATGTGACCTATCTATATATTTAGCTAGAAGAAAGAATGATATAATGATGCATATTACAACACATGTTGGGGCTTTGAGAGAATTATGCTAAATGGAAAAAACTTTGTCAGTAAAGACTGCATATTATATGATTCCATATGTGAGAAATGTCCAGAATAGGCAACTCTACATAAATGGAAAATGGATTAGTGCTTGCCTATGCCTGGGGAATGGGGGAGAGAAGAAGGTGACTGGCAAAAGGGTTTGGTGTTTCTTTTTGGAGCAAAGAAAAATTTTCAGCAATTGTGGTAATGCATGCATAGCTTGGTGAATATGCTAGAATAACTAAACTATACTCTTTAAATGGATACATTTATAGTGTATGAATTGTACCTCAATAAAAGTGAAGTATTTAATTGGTTGGGTGTGGAGGTGCACACCTGTAATCCCAGTACTTGGGAAGCTGAGGCAGGAGGATTGCAGGTTAGAAGACAGCCTTAGAAACATGAGACCCTGTTTCAAAACGAAAAAGTAAAAAGGGCTGAGCGTATAGTTCAGAGATAGAACACTTCTGGATTCAATCCCCAGTGTCTGTCTCTCTCTCTCTCTCTCTCTCTCTCTCTCTCTCTCTTGCTCTCTCTCTCTCTCTCTCTCTCACACACACACACACACACACACGCCCCCAAAAGTGTTTAATCATCATTATTCCAAATAAAACTTATTAACATAAGGTAACTTGCTAGGTTACCATAAAAGAGAGGCAGAAGTATGGTTGTGTCCTGTTTACCTCAATACCTCTCTCCTCAGTTAATTGCTAGATAGGAGGTAAAAATAATTCTCATTGGGGAGCAAAAACATTATTCTTTCCATTATTAATGCAGAGAGCCTCTCTAGCCATCACAGTAGATCACCATTAAGAATGCACACACAAGCCAGGCATCTGTAATCCCAGTACTTGTGAGGCTGAGACAGGAAGATTGCAGGCTCAGGACCAGCCTCAGCAACTTAGTGAGACTATCAGTAACCTAGCAACACCCTGTTTCAAAATTTAAAAAATGTAGTAGGGCTAGGGTATAGAATGCACTTGGATTTAATTACCAACATCAAAAAAGCAAACAAACAAAAAAGATGCATACAAAAGCTGGACCTGGTGGTGGATGCCAGTATTCTCAATACTTAGGAGACTGATACAGGAGAATCATATGTTTGAGGTCAGCCCCAGCAAATTAGTAAGACCCTCAGCAACTTACCAAGACCCCATTTCAAAATTGAAAAAGGACTGGGGGTGTACCTCAGAGGCAGAATGCACCTGGGTTCAATTCCCAGTACTACAAAAAGAAAAAAGGAAAAAAAGCACCCAAGAGGAAAAAGCCAGAAAATTGTCTCTGTTCCATCTTTCAGCTTATTTGTCAGGCTCATGCCTTAGCTTCTTGGGCTGAGAAGCTTAAAGCATTTTTCCTTGACCCAATGGCAGTAAAGTAATAAGTAATGCCAAAAACTTGCTTTAAGAAGGAAACTTCATCTCCAGGGAGTTTGATCACAGAACTGGACTAACAACTCCCTCACCCCTTAATATCCACCCCACACATTTCTCAAGAAAGGGAAACTATTCTCATGACTTTATCTTATCAGCCCAGCAGCATCCTCTTGAATACCAAATCTTCTTCCTATTCTTAAGAATACAAGCCATTCCGAATGTAAAAAAAGATATGGGAACTATGTTTATACTCACACTCATATGCAGCCCCGCATTAATCGGTGGACTCTCAAGGAATAAAATGCACCAGGCCAGGGAACATTCTCAATTACATTTTATTTAACAGCTGGATAATTTAGCTGCCTATGGCTAGCTCAGCATTTGGCACAGAAGGAGGCACAATTTGAAGTAAAGAGTGGGGACAGTAATCCAGCTCCAGGTGGGCAAAATGGAAAGAATGAAAAGAAAAAAGGAAATATTCACTGCATTTTGAAGGTGTGAAGAGTATTCCAGATTTTTAAGAGGGATGGGTCAGAAGCCAGGAAAATGGACAATAGTCGGGCAAGAAACTGTTGAGATCAGAGGATCCTATAGAGTGGAGCATTAACTTCTTTCCTTTGTTCCTTCCTTCATTTGTTTCTTCCTTCTTGTCTCTCTTTATTTTTGTCTGTTTCTCTTTTCAGATGGGTCTCACTAAATAGCCATAGTGAATGCTGACATTTTGATGCCATGACTCTCATTATTGGCCATTCTTCCATTGTCTGGAGGTCCTTGGATGGTATTTTTTTGTGTGTGAGGTACTGGAGATTGAACTCAGGGGCTTTCTACTTCCAGGCTATACTCCCAGACTTATTTTATATTTTATTTGAAAACAGGGTCTCATTAGGTTGCTGAGAGCCTCACTAAGCACCTGAGGATGGCTTTTTGACCCTGTGCGATCCTCCTGCCTCAGTCTCCCAAGTACTGGGATTACAAGCATGCGCACCATGCCCAGCTCGATGGTAATTTGAGAAACCCTCAATTGGAGAAATATTTGGAAGGTGACTTCATCAGGATTGTGATTGCTTAGGGTTAGGGTGAGAGAGAAGGTGAAGAGTCACAAGGACTCCTACATTTTTAGTGCAGAGACTTTCATGTGTAAAGAATCTAAGATTAATTTTAGAAGCTGGGTTCACCAGAATATAATACTGATGGCAATTAGCGGAGCATCTGTGGGCAAAGGAAGGGTTTTGTTATATGTGGAAGGTCCTTTGTCTGTGCTCTACAAGTTGATGTTTTTATATACTATCTTCACTTCATAAAGGTGCTTCTTTAAAGTATCATTCTTTGAAAATAAAATGTGTTACTTAGAAAGAGGAAAATGTCTTGGCAATAGAAGTTGCAAGGAAAGGCCACTTGACTACCTTCGAAGGTACAAAGTTTCTTAAAATTTGAGGTGTAGGTAATCCCCTGGGCCACTCATGAAAATGCAGATGTTAACATACTACGTCTGGCAGGTCTGAGACTCTGCATTTCATTAATTCATTCATTTTATGGTACTGGATATTGAACCCCTAGGGTCATTTTACCGCTGAGCTGTACCCCCAGCTCTGACTCTGCATTTCATTAATTCATTCATTTATTCATTCATTTTATGGTACTGGATATTGAACCCCTAGGGTCATTTTACCGCTGAGCTGTACCCCCAGGTCTATTTTTATTTTTTATTTTGAAATAGTCTCACTAAGTTGCTGTGGCTGGCCATGAACCTGTGAGCCTCCTGTCTTAGCCTCTCAGGTACTGGGATTACAGAGACTCCCAGATGCTGCTGCTGGTGGTACAAAGGGGCACCCTTTGAGTAGCAAGTTTCAATTCATTAATGATCATGAAATCAATTTAATGGGTTGTTTGCTACAAAGATTAAAAACAAACCCAAAATGGAAAGATCTGAATTCATTGCTTTTAATAAAGTAAGCTTTTGTGGAAATTCTGCTTCTCTTATGACACTGTATAATATTAGATCATCGTGTATTTTATGTATATTTTCATTCTGGGTCACCAGCAAACATGTTGGGAAGCTATAATTCTGGAGAAGGCTGGTACTAACAGATTGAATCATCTTAGGCTTCTTCTCACTTTAAAATTCTATGATTCTGTGCAATCTTACATCTCTTACTCTAGCTTCCAGAGAATATTCATGGGGGTAGGCATCATTAAATTCATTAACTTCATCCTCAGTTTGGGAAGTAAAGATGGTACTCATGGCAATGTGTCATGCAAAGTGTCCTGCAAAGGTAGGTCATTTTGCTGGGATTAATGTTGTGATAAAAAAGAAACCCCTGAGATAGTCTCTCTCCTTCAGGAGGGGCATTTGTTTCTTATTTTTGTTGTTGTTTTGATGCTGGGTTGGGGAGTCATTAGTTTAATTACAAGATGGCTGATTAACATCAATTTGTTAATTACAGGTAAAGCTATTTGCAAATAAAACAGAAACCCAAAAGACTTAATGCCATCTACAAAGTTACCTTGTTTACAAAGTTGTAAAACAGAGTCTAAGAATGTGATTTATTATTCTTTTGCTTTTAACCTTTTTTTAGCTGATGCATTATAATCATACATCATTTTTTTAAAGAACTGGGGATCGAACCCAGTGATATTCTACCTCTGAGCTACACTCCCAGCCCTATTTTTTATTCTTTATTTTGAAACGGGGTCTCACTAAGTTGCAGGGCCTCACTAAGTAGCTGAGGCTGGCTAAGAATAGCGATCCTCCTGTTTATCCGCCCAAATACTGGGATTACAAGTGTGAGCCACCATGCCCAGCTTGTAATCATACATCTTGGTGGAGTACAAGATGGTAGATACCACTCATTCAGCCCTTCCCCAATTCCTACCCCATTGCCTCCCCTTTCTCTCCTTCTCATGTTTGGCTTAGTGATTGACTTTGATGTGTTTGTGAATGTACATCATGTATATTAGGGAATTTCCCTTTCCTCTCACCCTGTCTCACTCA
Source organism: Muscardinus avellanarius (assembly GCF_963383645.1). Classification (NCBI taxonomy): domain Eukaryota; kingdom Metazoa; phylum Chordata; class Mammalia; order Rodentia; family Gliridae; genus Muscardinus; species Muscardinus avellanarius. The sequence goes on along the minus strand of NC_137792.1, from coordinate 24,277,140 downwards.
GTTAGGTCACCTTATTTGCTCATCTATGGTTTCTCCCTCTTCGTCTAAGTTCATTATTTTTAACTGAATGAAGACTACGTTTGAAATTCAAGACAAAATTTTATATTGCTCAAACTTATAACTTTATAACTTGCACAAAAATATTTAATTTATTTTTTAATTTTTTTGGTGGTACTGGGGGCGGAACCCAGGAGCTTTCTACCACCAGGCTATACTCCCAGACCTATTTTATATTTTTTATTTGGAAACAGGGTCTCACTGTTGCTGAGAGGCTCACTAACTAAGTAGCTGAGGCTGGCTTCAAACCTGTGCGATCCTCCTGTCTCAGCCTCCCAAGTGTGGGGATTACAAGCGTGCGCCACTACGCCCAGCCTACAAAAATATTTAATTTGAAATATTATAAGCTTCCCAAGAGTACCAGTTTGTATAGGAACACACCAACACACACACACATACACAAACACATGCATGCAAGTACACACACAGTATAAAGTGAGTGTGGGAGCAGAGCAACCAATGGCTAGGAGCTCCAAGTGCAAAGAATGCATTAACGAGGTATTTCAGTTTGGAATTTTACTACTCCAAGAGTCAGAGCAGTGAGTTGGTAGTCACTAACTTAAGACATCTCTTATTAGCATTTGAACTGAAGGAATTAGAGCTCACAGTTATTACTGGCAGCCAAGCCTGGGAAACTGCCTGTGTCCTGGCTGTCTGAACTCTGGCCTGCCCCTGCCCACATAAGAAATAAACAAATGATGTAAAAGAGAAAAATGTAGGCCAGGCGTGGTGGCACACACTTGTAATCACAGTATTTGGGAGGCTGAGGAGGATCATAGGTTTGCGGCCAGCCTCAGCTATTTAGTGATGCTGTCCGCAGCTTAGTGAGACCTTGTTTCAAAAATAAAGAATAAAAAATAGGGTCAGGGAACCTACCTGAATCCTGGCTGACTGACAGTAACACTGTTGGGAAACAGCCTGACAGCTGACAGGGTTTGACGAGATGATGAGTAACGACGACTCAAACACAAACCCACGAGCCGGAAGTCAAGTCAAGCAAGATCTCATTTATTTCTCTCCAAGCAATCATATATATAGCACCAAGCCACGAGGGGGAATTCCCATGAGAAATAGCCTAGCCTATCCGGGATAAAGATCACTAGCACGCAGTTTACAGCCAATCCCAGGCCAGTACATGAGCCATTCATGTGTGCGGAAAGCTCCTTTAAAGGTAGAAAGGGAAAAACCGCTCAGTCTCCCCACCCATAATGAATGGGGAAACCACGCCTTCGTAGCTTCCTCCAGGCGCCATCTTTAGCCCATTTTCTGCTGAATCACTTTACTTAAAGTTTTGCCTTAGGCTGCAGGCCGCTCAGGCCGAGGAAGGCTGCATCTCCTTAGGCGCTGTATGGACACACCCCATCATAACACCACACCAGTTTGTGAGAATTTGCCATTTGAATTACATTAATTATAAAATTAGTGAATATCATGTTTTTCAAAAACATAAGAAATGTCTATTATTGTTGTAAATTATACTTGTTTTCTTGCATTACTAGATAATTGCTCATTTAAAAGCACGAGCTGTTATTTCGAATAATCTGTTGGGTAAAATCAACAAAATATTTCCTTCTTGGTTAAAATAATAACTAACTCCAAATGAAATCATAGGTAATGGCTACCGATGTCAGAAACATCTAATTTGATATTCAGGCATTTCTACAAAATATGAATGTTTTGATGCAAAAAAAAAGCCACTGAAGCTCAAAATGAATCAATTTTGTGGAGAAATACAAATAACTACATCTAAGTGGAACTCGGAAATTAACTTCTCCTGACTCTCTCTCATTCAGCTATGTATTTATCTTCACTACTAAGTATAACTCAGCAATGTGCCAAGTATGTTAGGAAACAAAAACTGAGCCCTGTCTTGAAATTCCTTTCAGTTGGCTCTCCTAAATTATTGGAATTGCTGAGAAGGTTAAATGTATTTACACTCCAATTCACTTGAACAAATTTGCATTTAGTTGGTTGTAGAGGCTGACCTTCCCTTCTTACTGTTAATTATATTACTATTTAGCATATCCCTAATATGGCAAAATATCAAATTACAGTCCATGTTCTAAGGGACTAGCAGTTAACTAGCTAATAAACTGTCTTGTTTTGTTAACACACAAGCTAATTGTTTCCATTCCAGTCTGTGTCTTGATTTCAGGTCAGTAAGAACCCTTATTCGGATAAAAAAAAAAAAAGGATTTCCATAATAGGGTTGAATTTCACAAGTTCACATTTTTTTATTGCTGAGCTAAACTGAATATTTTCATATCAAAACACCAGATAATACACTTTGTCATTTGAACATTAGAGCTATTTAAATTTGCCTTTCAGGTAGGAGGATACTTACGGATATCTTAGTTGCCAACTCTACTTCAGATAATGGCAAGTCTTTGGATGTGATACACATACCTGTTTCATAGTTGTATTTTTGTGTGTGGTACTGTGGACAGAACCCAGGGGCCTTAAAAGTCCAGGCTATCTCCCCAGACCTATTTTCATTTTTCATTTGGAAACAGGGTCTTACAAAGTTGCAGATGGCCTCACTGAGTTGCTGAGGCTAGCTTTGAACCTATGATCCTCCTTTCTCAGCCACTCGAGTACTGGGATTACAAGCGTGTAGCACCACAACCAGCTATAGTTGTATTATCTAATTTAGGATGATATGATATTTTGAATTCTTTTTTTTTTTTTTTTGGTGGTACTGGGGTTCCTGGAAGCCCTTCTTCCTCCGGGCTACACTCCCAGACCTATTTTATATTTTTGAAACAGGGTCTCTTACGCCAGCACGGCTGGCTTCGAACCTGTGCGATCCTCCTCTCTCCGCCTCCCAAGCGCGGGGATTACAAGCGTGCGCCACCACGCCCAGCAGATATTTTGAATTCTAAAAAGAAACAATTAATAGATGTAGGTAGCTATTATTAATAATACTTCTTCGAACATATCACTAAGGATGGTTTAGTAATTACAGGTGGATGAAGTTTAATCCCAAGAAATCTGTTTTCAGTGAAACCATACTTTCTTTGAGTTGGGTATACAAAAATTAGGTTAAAATCAGCTGGGTCCCAGTTACTACTCCCAAAGCAAAATAATAAAGCTAGGCATGGTGGCCCAAGCTTGTAATCCCAGTACTTGGGAGGCTGAGACCAGAAGATCCCAGGTTCCTGTCCAGCCTCAGCTACTTAGTGAGGCCCTTCACAACTTAGTGAGACCCTGTTTCAAAGTAAAGAATAAAAAATAGGGCTGGGGGTATAGCTCAGAGGTAGAATGCCCCTGGCTTCCATCCCCAGTACTGCAAGAGAGATTGATTCTATGGAAACCAATGACGTAGGAAATGCTGTCACCAGGCTATGTTTCCCTCAATCTTGTCTTTCTAAAGGAAAGATTTCATTCATGGGAAACAGATAGGGTAAGCATGAAGGGTTGGGTTTAACAGGAGGTTCACAGAGCTGGCTGGTCCCAGGGCAAAAAGAGAAAATGGCTGACTGGGCATGGTGAGATTTTTTTATACTGTCTAGAAATCCCATCCCTCCTCATGCATAGTAATTTGGGGCAGTTACATTTGGGTTTAATGCTGCTATGTTAGAATTTTCTGGTGGTGTTTAGATCTGTGTTGTAATGGCTCCAACTCTGTGATCAAGGGTGGGCAGGGCAGTCCCCATATCTCTTTTCAGGAAGGCTTCCCTCTGTCCCATATCTTTCCTGGCCCTGCTCATCTCTGGCTAACTACATAAGAATGCTACATCTATTTAACAAATTATTTTTTGGGGGGAGGGAGTACTGATGATTGCACCCAGGGGCCTTCTACCTCCAGGCTACGCCCTCAGACTTATTTTATGTTTTATTTGTAAACAGGGTCTCACTAAGTTGCTGAAGGTGGCTTTAAACCTGTGCGATCCTCCTGTGTCAGCCTCCCAAGTACCGGGATTACAAATATGTTCCACCACGCCTGCCTGGCTCTATTTAATAAATTCTGCTGGAAAATTTGAAAAAAAAAAAAAGATCTATCTCAAATACTATTTTAGCATATTACAATCTTTCAGTGATTTAGTACAAAGGTATAAAAGCTCCAGAAATTGCAGGTACTAGAAGAGACCAGTGCCTAAGATATTTGGGGCTCAAAATTTATGCAAATAATATATTTATAGATTTCTAGAAATTCTCTGAAACTGTATATAAAGAAATATTTTTAATTTAAAACTTTCAGTGCCACGAAGTACAAAGCCTACACTTAGCACCTGGTTTTCAAAATCCAATTATTTTACAAAATTATTAAATAATCCCTGCAATGTGTCACATATGTATATGGATAATTGCTAAATATATATAAATATATTTCTTTGTATTCTGCTTTGTCTTTCTCTTTGCTCATTGTCATCTTGGTGAATGGGAATACATGCACCATAATACTTGTAAAAACAATGATTTTTCTTCTCTCCAAATTTCATTTCTAGGATTTTTTTTTTCAGTTTCAAGTCATATGTAGGAGTAATAATAGAGAAAAGTACAAACCCTTTTATATTTAATCATCCTTTACAAACACAGGGCAATAAGGAGAGGAAAATGGTTTATGTTTATCATTGCAACTTCCCAGCTAATAAAAAAGAATAATTTTATCCAGATAAATAAAATGGTACACACACATGCGCGCGCGCACGCGCACACACACACACACACACACACACACACAAAATTGAATTGTTACTTTGACTTCTAGACAGCACAACAGTAAAATATAGCTGAAGAAAATGTTCCCAATAAAATCTTTTAACCAGGATCAAAGTACTGAGCAGGTATGGATTCAGCTATGGTTCATTAATCTTTTGGTGGGGTAATACAAGAGCAAAAGATAAATCAGAAGCCATGCCAAACCATAAACTTTCATGTTTCTAATTTTAAAATGACATTTTCAAATACATCCAAATACATAGACACTTTCTGAAGTAATCTTTCATTTCGTTGTTACAGATGAAGAAATTGAGGCACAGAGAATATTAACCAGGTCACAGGGCCTGAGCAGTGCCAAGGCCCGGCTTCAAGGTTAGTGCTATTTCCTCCAGGATCTTGGAAATAGCAAGCACTCAGGAACTGAAGGTGGGAGGAGGGTGAGTAAAATTCTGTGTAAGACACTTCCTTTTAGGTAATAGTTCTGGAGTATAAATTAATGTCTTTTGCCAACATGGGGAGATAATGATAAGATTAAAACTGTACTATTAAAGCCTAAAAGGTTCTTTGAAGCTTGAGGTGGATATGAGGGAGGTGGTAAAAGGTTGAAATCAAGCCCAGCAAAATCTCTGTGTGTTGAATAGTATCGTATAATGTGAAGTAAATAAAACAAAAAATAGAAAGACCTTGATCATCCTTGGCCTCTTATCTAAAATGAGTTCATTACTTGTTGTTATTTACACAAATTAATTCACGTCCTAACTTTTTCTGGATAACGAAGGTTATTCCACATTTACCACACTTTTTTCCAGAAACCTGGCAACAAAAACAAGTTGTTTTATGCTATTTTCCATTAGATGATAATTATGAACTTTGTACATCTCTCTCCAGTTGTATTCTTTTAAAAGTTAACCTTAGCCTTGTACATGTTGTTTTGTTTAGCGTCCTTGTTCCTGGTTTTAATCTTAAATAAAGGGACAAGAAATGCTACTTTTTTTTTCAAAGGGGGAAAAATCTGAAAAGCCACTTCAACAAACCCAAATACTGCAATAGTTTTATTCCACTTCAGTAACCTCTTCTATTTGTTAGGAGCTTTGATTCGAGCTAACAAGGTTATCAGATTGTATGTCTATTGTCCTGTTATGACTTCCTTGGCTGGATTCCTGCAGTAAACAGTGCTGATGTGTTGTTTTGTTCTCCTGGCAGCACAAGAGGGAGTAAAAGGAGGAGGGTCTGTGGAGAGGGACGGGGTCACAGAGCTGTCAAGGCTTTCCCAGTGGCAGAGCTGCAGCAACTGCTACCTTCGGTCTATTCTAATCACTGCCTTAATGTGCTGACCTTAGGGCCAGGTCCCCTTCAGTGGCCCGGAAATCGGGACTAAAACTCTGTATGTTTTGTTCTTTTGAAGTAAATGCTGAGAGCAGTCAACAGAAGAGATAGAATAAGAGGGTGAAGAAGTGGCAGGAGAAACATTGAATCTGGTCAAGGTGAAAAGAGCTTGGGCCTCAATTCAGCACAGACCTAATTTTTCCCCTTAATTCTCAATTCACAATTTACTCACCAATTTGTTTCAGATAAATTCACCAAGGGATAAAGGTGGTTATATTTAGCAGAGATATTTAAATAAAAGATTGTATGAAATCTTACCTAATAGGTAATGAGAAATGAAAGGCATATTTTGTATATCTCCCCAAGGTTTCTTATATCCCATTGTGTCCTTATTGTTATTATAAAAAATGTAGTAATTGCAGTATGAAGAAAATTGGTTGAATGAAACCTAATATTTTTAGATACCTCTTAACTGTGTCGTCTCATCTCAGTTAAATATCCCAAATGACAATTGGTACGTACACGATGTATTAGTTTCTGGATGCTGCTATAATAAATTGCCACAAATATATTGACTTGTTTTAACAACACAAATTCATTGCCTTACATTTTTGGCTGTCAAAAGTTCAAAATGGTTTTCATGGGGCTAAAATAAAAATGTTGGCTCATTTCCAGATTTCAGCTGCCTTTCTTTTTAAGGCCCCAGGTAAGAATCCAATTACTTGCCTTTTCCAGATTGTAGAAACTGCCCTCATTACTTAGTTGTGAAACACTCTATCTTTAAAGCCAAAAATGGCCAGTTGAGTCTTCTTGTGATGTTCTCTCTCTGGTTTTGATTTTTCTGGCCCACATGTTCGTGTTATAAGAACCTGTGATTACATAGTATCTGTCTGGAAAATCCAAAATAATCTAAAAGTCAGATGATTAGAAACCTTATCTCTACCTGCAACCTAAAGTATCTCTTGACATGTAACATAACGTATTCTTGGGTTTTGGACATCTTTGTGGGGCTTGGTGTTCTACGCACTAGCCATTGTATAGTCAGAAGTAGTAAATATTATTAGGAAATTTGTAGAGATTAAACTTTAGCTGTATTAACACAGTAAAATAACATTTGCTAGAGTACATGTTGACAAATAAGGCAAATTTCAAAGACTCAGGTTTATATCCATATGTGCTCACATTATTTTCTACTTTGTAATTTAATCCAGGATCTTCACAAAATACAGTTTCTCACACAAATATCAGGCTGTTGTGAAGCTCAGTTGTTTTATCTGTTTATCAAGCTAAATAGCTTTTGATAAAAAGAATTTACAGAGCCAGGCGTGGTGGCGCACGCTTGTAATCCCAGCATTTGGGAGACTGAGACTGGAGGATCGCGGTTCGCGGACAGCCTCAGCTACTTAGCAAGGCCCCTTGCAACTCACTGAGACCCTGTTTCAAAATATATAAGGGATAAAAAAATAGGACCGGGGGTGTAGCTCAGAGGTGGAATGCCCCTGGGTTCCAGCCCCAGTATTGCAAAATAAATAAATAAATAAATAAATAAATAAATAAATAAGTCGGGGGTGTAGCTTGGAGGTCGAATATCCCTGGGTTCCATCCCTAGACCTGCAAAAAAAAAAAAAAAAAAAAAAAAAAAAAAAAGAATTTACAGAAGCCAATTTCAAAATACATACATAGTCCTTATCTTGTATTATTGAGGTTTTGGAAGTAGGGGATGCATTATGATCACAACAAATATTTACAGTCTCACAAGATTAAATGATGTACATATTCTTAACTTGAAACGTAATCTTTTGTTTAAACCTGTGATATTTTCATCTTCACTTAAAATATCTAGCGAAAAGGAGGCAGTCTTTAACCAAAAGTAGTCTATTTTCTAGAACATATTGTAAAATTAAAAGGGTTGATTATATAACTGATGGCTTTGAGAAGTTTTATTAAGTTCCTTTATTCCATTAACAATTCCAAAGTGTAGTGGAATTTTTCTATCCATTTATTGATGTTTTGGTGCAAAATTTACCTCAGATCAATTAAAGATTAAATTCCAAGCCGGGCGTGGTGGGACACGCTTTTAATCCCAGCATTCGGAAAGCTAAGACAGGAGGATTGCGGTTTGCAGCCAGCCTCAGCTACTTAGTGAGGCTCTTTGCAACTCAGGGAGACCCTGTTTCAAAATAAAGAATAAAAAATTGGGCAGAGGGTGTAGCTTGGCGGTAGAATGCCCCTGGGTTCCATCCCCAGTACCACAAAAAAGATTAAATTCCAACCTAATATGTTTATCTTCATTTTGAGGTATCTTGTTACAAGTGTCATTGAAGAATTTTGAGACAAATTCATGCTAATAATTTTGAGGTAGATGTTCTTGTCTTTACTAGAGCAATAGATTCCCAAGAAACAACTATAAGTCTCATACTCTTCAAACTTATTTTCTATACTGGGTGACTTAGCAAAATGCATCATCTTAGCATATCATGTCTGTGTGGTTCAGTCCCTGCTGGAAATTTCTCCGTGGACTGACTTCCCACTACTTCTCACTTGACACTTGATGCTTCCTGATTTCATATCAGACTTCCTACCATTCTCTCTACAGACTGCATTGTGTCAAGACTTGAATCCTTCCTTTTGTTGTTTCATCTAATTGGAATACCTTGCCCAGTCTCTTTCATTGGGTTGCCCCTACTTATGCAACAAGACTTTACTTAGGTATGGTTTCTCCTGAGAATTTTCCCTCTAACTCTATATTCAACCCAACTGGGGCTGGTAGTTCCTTTCACCTTAGTTACCTTCAGTTTAGTGTTTGTTCTCTTTTGACTTTGTGAATGCTGTCTTAATCTCTAGTTTTCCAACTAATTACGGAGGGCGTCTAACAGGCAGATATTGAAGACATCAGGGATGGCTGACCAAGGCAAAGTCTGCACTCTGGACTAGAGAAAAACTAAATAAGAGTGACATCCTGCAACAGGATCAGAGCTATGAGTGTCTAGTTTGGTCTTTGGTCCCAAAGGGACTAATGAGATCATGAATGTTCTTTCTGACATCAGAAAGGTCAGGAAACCAATCTTTAGATTTTCAGCCTATATTATGTCTCTCAGATTGTTTTCTTCTGTGTAAAGTGGGACCACTGCTTTTTTATTGAACTACAGCTTGCACATTTTAAGTGGGCTTCACTATATTAGAATCAAGTCAACAAACTTATCTTCATAAGTCTTTAAAATTCAGGTTATACTTTCTCTTAGCTCAAATTTTTTAAAGTTAATACTAATAGGTCATGTTTCTCAATCATTAGAAAGATTTGCAAATACTAAGATATTACTGCCAAGGTATAAAAAGAATGTTAAAACTTGGGAAAAAATCACTGGAGCTTCTGTTTGGTGATGGGTTTTTCACATGGCCGTTACTAAGAATTTTTTACAGGCACTCTTAGACTAAATGAGATGGTGATGTAATTACTGGCTTGAAGATTAGGACTGAGTAAAAAGTGGACAAGTTGGACATATTTGGAAACAATTGATGAAAGCTACATGTAGGCTTAACTTTACTAAACTTCTCTATTTAGCTAAATAGAAACTGCCATACTTGCTGAGGCCAAATGATAATAGTCCTATCTCTCAGCAATAGAGAATATCTCGGCTTCTGAGAAGAACTAAGATACTGAAGAGAGCATTTATTTACCTCATTTAGCATGCAAAAAAACTGTTTGCAAGATGGTGGAATAGTATTGGAGCTAAGGTCATCTAAGCTAAAAGAAACAGCTATACAGTAAATGTATGTATGCATATTTATGTGGATATATGCAAATCCATTTTTGTTATTGTGGGAATCTTGTTATTTTCACAGGGGCATTCTACCTATGAGCTACACTCTCAGCCCTTCTTATATTATATTGTTATTTTTTATTTTTTTGTGGTATTGGGGATTTAAACTGGGGCATTTTACCTCCAAGCTATACCTACATCCCTATTTTTTATTTTTATTTTGAAACAGAGTCTCACTAGGTTGATGAGAGTCTCACTACTCGCTAAGTCTGTCCTTGAAAAATTCTGATCTTCCAGTCTCAGCCTCTCAATTACTGGGATTACAGGTGTGTGCCTCTATGACTGGGACTTATTTTTTATTTTAAAATAGCATCTTGATAAGTTGCTGAAAGCCTCACTAAGTTGCTGAATCTGGCCTTGAACCTACAATCCTCCTGTCTCAGTTTCCTAAGTACTGGGATTACAGGTCTGTGCTACAGTGCCTGGATGCAAATTTTGTTTGAAAGGTGTAACATGACGTAAAAGTATCTGAAAGACATTTTTACCCAGCCCTATAATCTAAATAATAGTTTTTTAGTTTTATAAAATAGGAAATAAAATAATGAAAACTTATTTATATTAGGGCTATTATATAGAAAAATGCTGTATATAAAAGGAAATAAAAAGCACATGCAGTTGACACCATTTTTATGAACTGAATTTTGTGTGACTTTTTAAATCAAGCTTAGATGTGTATGGGGATGAAATTATAAAAAAATCTCTTTAATTATTAAAAGTAAAATTCTATAATTCATATTTTCACTCAAACATACCTTGTCTTTTTTTTTTCTTGGTACTGGGCTTCCTGGAAGCCCTTCTACCTCCGGGCTACACTCCCAGACCTATTTTTACACTTTTATTTGGAAACAGGGTCTCCGAAGCCGCGTGGCTGGCTTCAAACCTGCGCGATCCTCCTGTCTCTGCCTCCCAAGCGCGGGGATTACAAGCGTGCGCCACCACACCTGGCATCTTGGGAGGATTTAAAGACTTTTCTCCTCTTTATAGAATGGACTATGGTGAGTGGGACGAGGCAGAGAATTTTGGATACCAAGAATTAACTTCATGTGATATGGTTAGAGCCTTTTAAATGTAAAGGCCAGCAGGCCAGATTCTAGTTACTTCAGTGAAAAGTTATAAAAAGTTATAAAATGCAGCAGTGTTTATTTTTTCTGGTACTCTATCATCTAAAAATTTCAGTTAATGGGTTCTTCCACACAGATCACGGAAAACTGCTAGTTTCACTAGTGATCTTGAGGTTCTGAAACACCCTGAAAGGTTTTCCAAATTAGCAAATGAAGATACAGTGTTTTCAGTATCATTTTTAAAAAACTTTTTATTGGTATTTTGTATTCATACATCTTAATGGAGAACAAGACAGTGGAGGCATACATGCACACATTGCCCAGTTAGCCCTTACCCAATTCTCTCCCCATTCCCTCTTTAATATTAAACATACTTAATAAAATTTAAATGCTTTAAAGCTGGGTGTGGTGGCACATGCTTGTAATTTCAGTACTTGGGAGGCTGAGACAGAAAATTGTGGTTCAAGGACAGCCTCAGTTACTTAGGCCCTTTGCAACTCAGTGAGACCCTGTTTCAAAATAAAGAATAAAAAATAGGGCTGAGAATGTAGCTTAGAGGTAGAATGCCCCTGGGTTCCAACCCCAGTACTGCAAAAAAAAAAATTAATGCTTTAAAAATTGAGGACTAAATTATAGCACAAACATATAATACCTTCAATTTAGCAGATTACTTGACTAATCATAAATATAATTACAACTTAGTGAGATCTTGTTTGCAAGTAAAAAAAAAATAATAAATAGGGCTATGCCTGTAGCTCAGAGCTAGACTGCCCCTGGGTTCAGTCTCTGGTTACACACACACACACACACACACACACACACACACACACCACAAAACATACATACACAAAAAATATTTTAGAATATACCTAGTGAATATGACAGTGATGGTGCTGTTATAATAATAATTCATACAAAGAATATGGCCTTGTCCACACCAATGTGTCAATTTTGCCATGAACTGTAGAATAACAACTCTTGTTGATAATTGTTAGCCAGATGTTGTATGTATGTATGTATGTATGTATGTATGTATGTATGTATGTATTGACACTGGAGATTGAACCCAGAGGCATTCTACCTCTGAGCTAAACTCCCAGCCTGAATTTTACATTTCTTACTTGGAAACAGGGCCTCCCTAAATTGCCAAGGCTGGCTGAAAACCTATGAACCTCCTGTCTCAGCCTCCCTAGGGCTGGAATTACAAGAATGTGCCACCACGCCCAGCTAGCTAGATGTTCTAATAAGTGGATATCTGTGGCTAATAGCATTCAATTTATTTTCAGGGCCAATTTTCTAATTAGTTGTCTCTGTAGGTATTTTCTTTCTCTGTGAACCACTAAACCCTCCTCAAACTGTAAGCTACATTAGAACAGCCAGCATTTCCAGTTGGGGGAAGGACTGTCTTCAGTCTCTGGCACACAGTTCTTATAGTTTCATTCTAGAATGTTACTACAAGCACTGAAAAGCATGTCTTCATTAACTCTATGCACTGTATCTCATGTTCATCCATAGGCTGATTATTCTGTTGTATCTTTAATCCATTGTGTGCCCTTCTCTGTCTCATTCTGTGTTCCTAGGAGTCTGACCCCTGAATAAACCTCCTGGGCTCACTGATTGGATGGGTTTGGCCAGTGGGAGTCCTTAACAGGAGGTCAGTTGTTGGGAGAAGGAAAGGTGAGGATATTTCTTCTCTGCCTCTTTCTTTCCCTTGCCCTTTCAGCCCTAAAGATGGTAATGGCTTTTCATTGTTCCAAGTCCATTGGTGCCTCATTTTGCTAAGATTTGCTTTCAACACTCTATTAAAATCTCTTAATTATGATTAAAAATTTCTTAAAAGGCCTTGATAAGAACCTTGTTTTTTTTTTTAATTAAAACTTTTAGCCTGGCGTGATGACGCATGCTTGTAATCCCAGCATTCGGGAGGCGGAGACTGGAGGACTGTGGTTCGTGGATGGCCTCAGCTACTTACTGAGGCCCTTGGCAACTCAGTGAGACCCTGTTTCAAAAAATAAAGACTTTAAAAAAACAGGCATAGCTCAGAGGTACAGTGCCCCTGGGTTCCATCTCCAGTACCATACACACATAAAAATTAAAACTTTAAACATTTCTACTTAGTATTTAAATCAAGTTATTTTGATAAATAAAATTAATGAACAGTTTCTGGAGACTCTGAGAGTCAAGAAAACTGGCAAACAGGCTGTCTTAGTGCTTTGTTATAGACTTCATTCTAGTCTTTCTGCATTTGGTCTCACTTGGACCATTGAGGCTTGAGATGTAGGTAGTCATTTCATTCCACTGCTCAAAAATTTGGGCTACCCATCATTCTCAATACCTATGAGGTTCCTCAGGACTGGCCTGCTGACTACATGTCCTACATGTCCAATATTACCTCCAGATATTCCTCTCGTCTTGCTCAATGGAATCACCTGGAGCTTTCTAAGCACTGTCTATTCTCTGGTCAAGCTGTGGACTCCTTGTCCTGAAATGTACCAACATACAATATTTACCAGCACCTTGCTTCAAAATAAAGAATAAAAAATAGGGCTGGGTGTGTAGTTTGGAGGTAGAATGCCCCTGGGTTCCATCCCCAATACTGCAAAAAACAACAAATAAAGTGTAAAAATAGGGCTATAGCGCTAGGGGTGTAGTTCGGTGGTACAATACCCCGGGTTCAACACCCAGTACTGAAAAAAAACAAAACAAAGAAATCAATGGGTCTTCATCCAATCACACAATGTTACAAAAGGCTAAAATTTTATGAGAGTCACTACATGATTAAGATATTTTTAATAGGATAAAACAGCTATGAATATATATATGTATGAATATATATATATATATATATATATATATATATATATAAACTTAACTGAGCATGTAAGGACAAATGGGACGGTTAGACAAATAAATCATTATTCTCAGTGCCTTTTTAAACAGAATTTATTTATTTATTTAATTTATTTTTGTGGCACCAGGGATTGAACCCAAGGGCATTTTACCTCTGAGAGCTACACTTCCAGCCTTTTATTTTTTATTTTTTTGAAACAGGATCTCTAAATTTCTGAAGCTGATTTTAAATCTGAGATCCTCCTGTCTCAGCCTCCCAAGTTCTGGGATTATAAGCATGCACCATCATGTCCAGCTTCAAACCAGGATTTAGACTACATTTTCAAAAAGAAATGTTGATTTGTTCTTATATTCATTTACTTTCTGAATTCACTAATAGAGGGGAGGGAATGAACATACACCTGCGTGCATGTATGTTTACTTTACAATGAGCCTCACTGTGATGTAGAATTTCAGTTCACTAATAAAAGTATTAATTAATTAATTTATTTATTTTTGAGGTACTGGGGGTGGAACCCAGGGGCATTCTACTTCCGAGTGACACCCCCAGCCCTATTTTTTTATTCTTTATTTTGAAACAGGGTTTCACTGAGTTGCAAAGTCACTAAGTAGTAGCTGAGGCTGTCCGCGAACTTGGATCCTTCTTTCTCAGCCTCCCGAATGCAGGGATTACAAGCGTGCGCCACCACTCCCAGCTTAATAATAATAAAAGTATTTTAAAAGTGAATAAACCAGGTGTGGTAGCATAATCTTGTAATCCAAGTGCTTGGGAGGCTGAGACAGGAGGACCATAGTTTCATGCCTCAGCTACTTAGCGAGGCCCTCTGTAATTTAGTGAGACTTTGTTTCAAAATAAAGAATAAAAAATAGGGATGGAGTGTATAGTTTGGAGGTAGAGTGCCCCTGGGCTTAATCCTCAGTATAACAAACAAATAAACAAAAAGAATAAAAACTAGTTTCTGATCCTAAATTGTTTATGGTTTAGAAGGAACCACAAAATATAATTATGTCACCAATATATCTTGCTTGATATGCTTAGTTACAAAATATGATGACACCACTCTTGAATCATTTAATTGTAATACTAACTTCTAGAATACTATGCATTTAGTAAATGATAAACAAAGGCTTGTAATTTGGTTATTATCTGTTGATCTAAGATTCTAACTGACTTTATACAACTAGGTTTTCTTAGGCAGGATGAGTTGAGTTTAAAAGTTTATTATGTATCTTCTAATATATTTGTATAATGTTTCCTATCTTGAGTAAAGCAATGGATGTTGAATTCTTTTTTTTTCCCTTTTTTGTGGTATTGGTGATTGAACAGGGCATTCTTCTTAGAACTACACTTTGAGCTCTGTTTTTATTTTTGTTTAGAAACAGGGTATCACTAAGTTGTTTAGGGCCTCACAAAGTTGCTAAGGCTGGCCACGCCATGCATGGCTGCTGTTGAATTCTTTAAGAAACACTTCTTAATTTAAAATAAATCAGTTCCAGGCATGGTGGTGCACGCTTGTAATCCCAGCATTTGGGAGGCTGAGACCTCAAATAAAGACCTTTATTCTTTTTTCTTTATTTGTTTGTTATACTGAGGAAGATTGCGGATCGTGGACAGCCTCAACTACTTAGTGAGGCCCTTTGCAACTCAGTGAGACCCTGTTTCAAAATAAAGAATAAAAAATAGGGCTGGAGGTATAGCTTGGAGATAGAATGCCCCTGGGTTCCATCCTCAGTACCACAAATAAGTAAATAAATAAATCAGCTCTGTTGTCTACTTCTATAAGTTTGACTTTTGTGGATTTCACATATATGTGGAATCTTAAAATATTTTTTTATGCTTGACTTATTTAGTATACAGTAGCTTCTAGATTTCATGTATATTGTGAGAAATGAAAGGATTTTCTTTTTTTGTGGTTCTTCAGATTTAAACCAGGGGCTTTCTACCTCCAAGTTACATCCCTAGGCCTGTTTTTTGTGTTTTTACTTGAAAACAGGGTCTTGCTAAGTTGCCGGGAGCCTTGCTAAGTTGCTGAAGCTGGTTTCAAAACTGTGATCCTTCTATCCCAGCCTCTCAAGTCCTGTGCCACCACACCCAGCTCAGAATTTTTTTATAGAAGTATATTGTTAAATCACATAAGATTTGACAGTCTCTTTATACATTTATATATTTATGTAGTTAGGTTGCTGCCATATCTTCGCTATTGTGAACAATTCCTGTATTGTTTTCAAGTTGTTTTTTTTTTTTTTTTTGGTGGTACTGGGGTTTCTGGAAGCCCTTCTACCTCCGGGCTACACTCCCAGACCTATTTTTATATTTTTATTTGGAAACAGGGTCTCTTATGCCAGCGCAGCTGGCTTCGAACCTGCGCGATCCTCCTGTCTCTGCCTCCCAAATGTGGGGATTACAAGCATGCGCCACCACGCCCGGCTGTTTTCTTGAAGTTTGATTAGATAGCAATATTAAGTGTATGTACTTAACACACACACACACACATACCACTGGCGGCTATCAATAATAATGGATGTGCTAATTTGTGGTAATCATTACAAAATGAATACATATATCAAATTATCACATTTTACTTGAATATATACATTTTAATATGTCAACTAAATATTTTAAAGGACATCAGAAAAGTTACTCCCATACAACTCCAAGATGCAGAAACTAAAGCTCTGAGTGTGTCACCCCTTCAACAAAACCCAGTAATATATAAATAATCTGTCTTAGCCTCTGAAAATACAACCTGAATTTTATTATGAGACAGCCTACTTGGGGGCATTCTAAGTGATCTTAACTGTGTGTGTGTGTGTGTGTGTGTGTGTGTGTGTGTGTGTGTGTGTGTGTATGTGTGTGTGTATGTATGTATGTAAGTGTGTGATACTGGGGAATGAACCCAGGGGCATTCTCTCGATTTACACCCCAGCCCTATTTTTATTCTTTATTTGGAAACAGGGTCTCACTAAGTTGCAGAGGTCCTCACTAAGTAGCTGAGGCTGGCTGAAAACCTAAAATCCTGCTGTCTCAGCCTCCAACTCCTGGGATTACAAGTGTGCACCACCATGCCTGGCTTTAATTAAAATCTGAACCTAGTTGTAAAAGGCAAAGGTTGAGTTCATCTCTTGGCTATCATGAATAGTGCTGTGATGAACATGAAACTGTAAGGTTCTCCTTCAACAGTGACTTCATTTCTTTAGATATACCTAGGAATGGGGTTGCTGGCTCAAATGGTAGTTCTATTTTTAGTTTTTGAGAAAACCCTATACTATCGACTAGTTAATAATAGTGTATTGATGTTTCAAAATTGCTAAAAGAATGGGAAAGGGAGGGAGTGGGAAGGGAGTGTGGGGGATGGGAAACTCACCAATTAGCGTGTGCAGGTATGTCTCTATTATTTTGAACTACACAATGATGGTGAGATTACAGTGTACCAATAAAACTATTTTTTAGAAAAGAATACATTTTTATATCCTTACCACAAAAAGATAAGTTGATGAGATGATGGAATGCTAATTAGCTTGACTGAGTCGTTCTTACAGCATATACATAAATCAAAGAATCACATTGTACCCCCAAAGTATACACAATTATTATTTATAAGTTTAAAATATATTAACAAAAACAGAAAAATTGGCTGATAAAGTAATTGTCATTTGAGAGTGTCATTTCCCAATTTCATCAACATAGAAGAAAAAACCATAAATAAGCAGGGAGAAAGACCAAGGAATTTATTTTTAGCTAGACAAATTTAAATAGATAACTGTTCAAGATGCAACCTATTCTTTATCTTAAAGTTTTTTTTTTTTTTTTTTTTTGGTACTGGGGATGGAACCCCCAGGGGCATTATATCTCTGAGCTACAACTCCAGCTCTATTTTTTAAATCTTTTAAGTTTTGAAACAGGGTCTCACTGAGTTGTGAAGGGCCTCACTAAGTAGCTTAGGCATCCTCCTGTCTCCTCCTCCCGAATGCTGATATTCCAAGCCTGTACCACCATGCCCAGTTTTCAGAGTTTTTTCTACCTCGGTGTGGTAGCATGTTTGTAATTCCAGTACATGGGAGGTTGAGACCGGAGGATCACAGATTTGTGGGCAGCCTCGGCTACGTGTGAGACCCTCTGCAACTTAGTGAGACCCTGTTTAAAATAAAGAATAACATAGAGCTGGGGGTGTAGCTCAGAGATAGAAAGCCCCTGGGTTCAATCCCCACTACCACATACACACACAAAAATTTTTCTTCTGTTTTCAAAGTCTAACTTTGAAAATTTCATAATGATTTTAAATACACAGACATTTCTCAAGAAGTATTATGACATAAAGTAACCCCTCCAATTTCTAATCTCACAAAATTCATTAGTTTTTGTAAAAATATTTTGCAAATTGGTACTCTTTATAATCATCAGTAAAGAAATTTTGAATTGTTGACAAGGTTTTCTGCAGTTAGCAAAGTATGTCATTTGCTTCCCAACACTTTCAAATTAACTACAACATAATTGGATGTTAATAATCGAGTACAAAATAAGCACATTGTTGGATACTTTCCCTACTCTCCAAAGGTTAGATTGTCACAAGAAAGTAATAAAAGTTATCTTTAATAATGTAAACTTTGGTAAGTTATATAAATAAATAAACCACTGAATGAATTGCAGTACTTAGTTTTGCATCTTTGCTATTTATAGGGATGTAGTCAATATTTTCTGAATCAGAGTACCATCACTTTAGAGAAAATACTTTATTCTAAGGAATTTTATTTACTCCTGTGGTCAATTCAATGTGAGATTTACATAATTGACAATTTATGTACATTACATAAATAATGATTTTGTATAGGCTATAAATGGGTAGGGTTATATTTTAAAATGCCGGAAGATGCACTAAATTGAAAGTAAACAGATAGACCTAAGAATTCAAAAGAGCTATTGGATATATAAGAACTTGAAGAACATTAGTGGAAAGAAGACTCCACTACCCACAAATGTCAGTGCTTGATTTTGCAAATAGTTGAGAACTTCTATCATTTTATATTCAGGCATCTTCTTGGATCAGGCTTATTATATATATATAGATAGATAGATAGATTATCTCTATTTCCTCCAAGTATATAATCATTAAACTGACAAATAATGTTCTGTCAGAATATCTGATTTGGTCAGTGCTTACTATACTTCTTTAAATGTACAGTTATCTAAATTTACCATTACTTTAGGTAATTTTTAGAAGTTACTTTATTGGAAAATACTAATGAACCTTCAGCCCTGTGTTTGATTTCTCCTCAGTATATCTTATTTGCTTTGGTGTTCACTAGGTATCTTTATGATTTTATAAGGATACAGAAAGGATGTCCCCTCTTTTGTGGACCATTTTGATGACTACATCGATTCTGATCCAGCCTTTGAGTAAGTTGCACAAGGACCAAACGAATGATTTGATGCAGTTATCGGTAGAGATATCTGGCTTGTACTACTATGTTATTTTAAAAGCAGAATATATAGTCACTGAGATGAAGGAAAGTACAGTTGAAAGTCCCCCTTCTACAAACAAATAAAATAAAAACAAATTCAAACAATTATTGTTCTTTTGTGAAAAGGACCAGTTTGAGGTTAATGTGACATTATCGATGAAATACTGCAAAACCTTTTGGCCTTGGAAGGTATGTCAACATGCTGCCAGCTTTGGGTTACCTTAGTAACTAATAGAATAAAGCCTGGCAAGTATTTAGTGACCAAGGAAAGTAGAAAGCCATTTAGATGTTCTAAGTGGAATCACAATAATTTTTTTCATTGCATTAAACCAGTTTGTTTTCTATCTTTGCCTCATATCCGAGCTTTTAGAATAGCTAAAAAGGGTTTGAAAATAATGTGGTTAAAAAATAAAAGCAAAATTAATATCAGGAAACCCAGAACAAATCATTGTGTTTCAGACATAATGGTAGTCATTTGTTATTATGAAGTTTGTACAAAATGCTGACTTGGTCAGCATTAAAATGAAGAATAAATAACAGAAGAGGTGACATGAGATCGTTGAGGTCATTAGAGTTTTAGTTTTGAAAGATAAATCCTTGGGTTTAAAGCAGTCAAGATAAGAGCACTTTTCAGTGATATCTTGGTATCATTGGAGACTTTGAAAGTTATTTTAGTGATCGTCTTTACACAAATCACTAGGCTATGTGGGAGGTTTTGAATTATTAGGGACTCGGAGTTTTATACTTTAGTCCCTCCTTTTTCCAGGCAATGTGAAGGGTCAAAGATGTCATCAAGCTAGTTAGGGATGGAGCAAGAGGAAGAACAATTCACTATTTGACTGGATAATCCCCCCCCCCTTCCACTCTGCTTTCTCACCAACATCAGCATGAAATATATCAGATCTGGCCACTAAGTTATGCCAGTAAGCAGGTTGACCATTTTTATGATTTTTTATATTTTTGGTCTGATCGCCATCGAACACTTGCTGTCTCAGCATGGCTCAAGCAAAAGTAAGATTTTGTTTTGTTTTGTCTTGTTGAACAGCGTAAGTGAAATACAATTTACATACCATGAAATTCATTCATTTTATTTTTACTGGTGCATTTTAATCATACATCTTGATGAAGTTCAGGGTATAATAGAGGCATACATGCACATAGCACATTTTAAATGTACAGTTCAGTGTGGGTGTGCTTTTTCTGCACATTTACAGAATTGTGTATTTATCACTACAACCTCATTTTAGAATATTCCTATTCCACTAAAAGAATCATTATAGTATTAACACACGCTCCTCATTCCCAGCCCCTGCTTTAGGCAAACTCTCATCTACTTTCTGTCTTTATTTATGGATTTGACTATTCTGAATTTTTTTACAGAAATAGAATCACACAAGGGGCACTTGATTAGCATGTGCAAAGACCTGGGTTTGATCCCCGGTAATAGAAAAAAATCACACAATATGTGGCCTTTTGTGACCGGTTTTTAAAAACTTAGCATGTATCTGTATTTCATTCTTATTTCTTATTTCCAAAAAATATGTCTTTGTATTGATATACCACCATTTGATGGCCATTTGGATTGTTTCTGTTATTTTCTTTGCTGCTATAAATAAGTAATACTGTTATGAACGTTCATGTATAAGTTTTCTATAGACATGTTTTAAGTCTTCTAAAGTAAATGCCTAGCAATGGTGTTATTTGCTAATGTGGATGCACCATTTAACCTTCCAGCAGCAAAATATGAAGGTTCAGATTTCTATACATCCTAACAAACACGTTATTGTCCTTCTATTTGGTGGTACTGAGGCAGGGCAGAACACCTGGGAATAGGAAGAATGAAAGCAGCCATCTGCATCCCCTTTCTGTGAAGTTGCGGAGATAAGCAGGAAGGTGAGAGACTGATGGGGCCAGAGAACCAGGGCCCTGGGCAGCCCACCGATGATCATTCAAATTAAGGGTTGAAACTGTGCAACAGTCATTGGTCCCCAAAGCCCAGTTCTGACCAATCATAAAAGAACAGATAAAAAAATCAGGAAGGTTTAAAGAGCCCACTCTCTTTCCAGAACCTGCCCCCGTTGAAACCAGGGGCATTCTACCTCCATGTTACCCTAAGCCCTTTTTATTTTTTTGTTTTGAAACAAGGTTTTGCTGAGAGTTTATCTGTGTTGCTGAGGCTGTCCTCGAACTTGTGACCCTCCTGTTTCAGCCTCTCAAGTCTTGGGATTACAGGTATACATCACAGTGCCTGATTTGTTATTTAAAAAAATATAGTCAGCCGGGCATGGTGGCGCACGCTTGTAATTCCCGCGCTTGGGAGGCGGAGACAGGAGGATGGTGCAGGTTTGAAGAGGATGGTGCAGGTTCGAAGCCAGCTGTGCTGGCTTAAGAGACCGTTTCCAAATTAAAAAAAAAAAAAAAAAATATATATATATATATATATATATATATATATATATATATATATGAATAGGTCTGGGAGTGTAGGCCGGAGGTAGAAGGGTTTCCAGGAATCCCAGTACCACCAAATATATACATGTATGTATGTATATATGTATGTATATATATATGTATATATGAATATATGTATATATGTATATATATGTATATATGTATATATATATATACAGTCATCTCATTTTGTTTTTTATTTGTATCCTCCTGAAGATTAATAATGTTTTATATCTTTTTATGTGCTTTTTGGTCACTTATATATCTTCATTAGAGAATTATCTTTAGGTCTTTTATGTATTTCTATTGGGTTGTCTTTTTTTTTTTTTTTTTTTTTTGCAGTGCTGGGGATGGAACCCAAGAAAATTTTACCTCTGAGCTACACCCAAAGCCCTGCTTTTATTCTTTATTTTCTGAAACAAGGTCTCACTGAGTTGCAAAGGGCCTCACTAAATAGTATCTGAGGCTGTCTGTGAACCGTGATCCTTCTGTCTCAGCCACCCAAATGCTGAGATTACAAGTGTATGCCACTGCACTCAGTTTTGGACTGTCTTTTAATTATTGAGTTGTAAGGGTTCTTTACATATTCGGGATACAAGTCTCTTATGTGTACAATTTGCAAATATTTTCTGCCAGTCTTTAGGTTGCCTTTTTTTTTCTTCAGTTCTGGGGATTGAATCTAGGGCCTCACGCATACTATATCCTAGATCAACCTTTTTCTATTTTCTAAATGTCTGACTATTGTATTCAGTTTCTGGAGGAGTTATGAATTAGTTTTATATTGCTGCTTAATACAGGACCACAGATTTAGCAAACTTATTTTTATACTTATATTTTTATGCCTTTATTGGTACATTATAGTTTTACATCATAATGTAAATCATGTTGACAGTGATATATATACATGCACACAGAACTTGGTGGGCCCCCATCTCCCCATTTTCCCCCTACCCAATACAGAATACTGAAATTGACATTAGTATATTTACATATGTACACACATTTGATGGTTCCATTAATAAACCTGTCTTCCCCTCCCCATTCCTTATACCACCTCCTTGGGTCCACTGAAGTTTCTTCTCCTTTATCTAGAGTCCTTCTGGTTATCCCAATTGCTCCCTAGTTTGTGCTTATTATAAAAAACATATGACCCTTCACTTGCTAGCAAACGTATTCTATCAAAGCTTCCATGGGTCAGGAATTGGGGCTTTTTAGCTGGAGTCCTCTGCTTAGTCTCTCAAAGGCTGAGAAAAAAATTGTCCGCCACCTGTGTCCTTATATGGAGGTATAAACACTGAGAGCATGACCTCAGTAACCCTGTTTCAGAATTCAACTTACTAGATAGAAATGATCTCCTACCAGGATATGAGGTTACTGGGAGAGTCTTGTAATAACCTGATAGTGAACTTGCTCTCAGGTACATTAGACATTCTCTTGGAATTTCCTAAGTGTCCTACAAAAGTGAGTCAGGGCTAGAAAATCTGCTACTATTGTCAAGGCAACCATGTTTCCATACTGGCCAGTCCTGGAAAGATGAAACATTTACAATGGCCTTACTATTGACCTGATTCTTTCCCATGCCTATTGTGGTCTGTTTATAATCTTTTCATTTTATCTGGATTGGATTGGAAATAATATAACTAGAATAATCACTAAGGCCATGTTACAAGATCTGTGATCAGAAACCATGAAATAGAAAAGAAACTATCTACTCCATAGACTCATAGTCCATGACTCATTGTCTTTTCAAGAACACAAAGTTCTTGGTTTAATCATGATATCTTTTTTGTTTCTTCTTAGTTCTTGATATCATGTAGCTCAATTAGAGAGAGCCCTGAAGCTCTTAGTCTCATTATTCATTTATTTGTAGTAGTACATTTGGTTGTACTCTATGTTGCATTCCAATACCTGTATGTGATCTTCATGTGTTCTTATTACTGCCTTTGAAAAGTTTTTGTTTGGACTGATGATTTGTCCTCCATTTCCACAGATTACATTCTTAGATGCTCGCAATCATAGGGCCACTGCAGTGTTCCCTCCAGAATGCTCTGTTGTTCAAGGTCCTCGCTGATGCTCTCGTCCTTGGCATTTACTGTCTAGCCTCCATAGATTCCGACAGCCATAATCTACATTTGGGCCACAGTGGAGAACAGCCCAAGGGGCTAACATTTTGAAAGCCAATACTTGTTGTTTTCATCTGAGTAAGGTAAACCCGACCCCCAAGGAGATCAGACTTAATTACTCCTTTAAGGTAGGCGAAGTAAACTGGAAAGTAGAAAAATAACAGTTATTTTTCTATAAGTTCTTTGCAGAAATTAGACTCAGATTATTCCTTATAAAGTTAATCTGCCTTGAATGATTCATTTATTGAATTTTCACAGAACAATTTTATTTATTTGTTTATTTGTTTATTTATTTTGGTACTGGGGATGGAACCCAGGGGTTCCATCTATGTACAGGCTACACCCTCAGACCTGTTTTATGTTTTATTTGGAAACAGGGTCTCTCTTTTTTTTTTGAAGATTTAAAGAAGTTTATTAAAAAGGTAGAAATACAGAAAATAGAAATACAGCTCACTGAGTTTCTGAGAGCATCACTAAGCTGCTGAGGCTGGTTTTGAACCTGCGATCCTCCTATCTCAGCCTCCCAAGTACTGGCATAACAAGTGTGCGGCACCATGCCTAGCCACAGAAGCAATTTTTAATCATTTTTCCATAGATTATAAAAGCGAGTCTAAGAGAGGTGAAAGGACTCAATTTAGTTTGCTCATCTAAGAAATAGTAGAGTTAGGATGAGAAACAAAAGTTGGGTGCAGTGGTAAATACTTAACTGGGAGGCTGAGGCATGAGGATGGCAGGTTCAAGGCCAACTTGGGAAGACCCAGTTTCAAATGAAAAAAATAAAAAGGCTGGCTGTATAGCTCAGAGGTAGAATGCCCTTGGAATCAAATCAATCCTAGGTAACTAACACAGACACAGACGCACACACACACACACACACACACACACACACACACACACACACACATTCTGAGAACAAAGTGCATATTTTTTGCACTACTCCACCTCATTTTTCCCACATAAGAGTTGGCCATATCTTTTCTTGTTTGTTTTGTTTTTGGTAGTACTGGGGTTCCTGGAAGCCCTTCTATCTCCGGGCTACACTCTCAGATACCTATTTTTTATATTTTTATTTGGAAACAGGGTCTCTTAAGCCAGCAGCTGGCTTCAAACCTGCACGATCCTCCGGTCTCCGCCTCCCTAGCTCAGGGATTACAAGCGTGCGCCACCACGCCCGGCGGCCATATCTTTAAAAAGGTTGCTTTTCCTTGATACAAGTGGATTCCGTATTTTGAAACATTTAAATTACAGAAGTGTCCTTAAAAAGAAAAAAAAATGTGAAAACTACGAAAAACTAATTCTTATTTATTTTTGCGGTACTACAGATGGAATCCAGGAGCCTTATATCTCTGCGCTACACCCCAGACCTATTTTTTATTGTTTATTTATTTATTTATTTATTTATTTATTTATTTATTTTTGCGGGTCTGGGGATGGAACCCAGGGGCATTCGACCTCTGAGCTAACCCCCTGCCCTATTTTTTATTCTTTATTTTGAAACCGGGTCTCACTGAGTTGCAGAGGGCCTCACTAAGTAGCTGAGGCTGTCCGCGAACCGCGATCCTCCGGTCTCAGCCTCCCGAATGCTGGGATTACAAGCGTGCGCTACAGAGTCTCACTGTGTTTCAGAGGACCTCACTAAGTAGCTTAGACTGGCTAAGAACCTTTAATCGTCCTGTCTCGGCCTCCCGAGTAGTGTGGGATTATAAGCATGCACCACCATGCCGGGTTTAAGAGCTAATTCTTAGGGAGAAATATATATATAAAAATAAAAAAAACCTAAACTGTACAAAAGGTAAAGCAAAAATCACTGTCCTAATTTTAAACACTATGAGGAGGAGTGAGATCGATAAGGAACCACGTACATGGCTCTTTGGGTCAGAGACATTGCTGGTCAATTGCTATTGAAAGTCAGATCATTTGTTGA
Source organism: Muscardinus avellanarius (assembly GCF_963383645.1). Classification (NCBI taxonomy): domain Eukaryota; kingdom Metazoa; phylum Chordata; class Mammalia; order Rodentia; family Gliridae; genus Muscardinus; species Muscardinus avellanarius. The sequence continues at coordinate 24,251,405 of NC_137792.1, read as the reverse complement.
CGAGATCCTTCAGCCCACAAGAAAGATTACATTGACAATGACTGCTTTTGGGACACAGAGTAAAATTAACTTCTAGGTTATCCCCGTCAAGGACCATTAAGTCCTGAACTATGAGGGACACCGTGAACAAGTCATATTTTAACCTCCCATGAGCACACGGCCGGCAGGTTTCGCCCCCTCTCCTCCCTTCAACAAATCTGACCTTCACTGAAATTTATGTGAAAATGAACAGGGAAAAGAAAGCTGTGGCCCTGCCAAATTCTGTAGATGTTACTCATTTTAATTACTGGTATTTGGAAATTAAATGGCCTAGGGCTTGTTCGGCAATTTGTTTCAGGGGAAAAAAAAATGATTTAAGCAAGCCACAGGGTCCCAGCATCTTTTTACAGCAGGTGTTGAACAAGGCATTCATTTTTCTTTTTACGGAGTGTCCTTGTAAGCATAATAACAATTAGGAAGCAAGGCCTTCACATCAAAACCTCAGGCTCATTCCGACATTCCTCCTTGGGCTACTACTTCATGGCTTATAGTTCTTCAGCCTGCTTTGTAAAGGCACTTGAAATTTTCCTGTAAGTAACGTCACGCATGGAAGACTTTTTTGTGTGAAGGTAAAGATTTTAAAGGATGAAATGAAGTGTGTTTTAAACTTAATTTAACTACTTTTCTGTCCTCATGTTCTTCTCCCTTGATCTGGGTTTTAGTTACAATGCAATTAATACAATAAACTAAGGTAGTTTAAAAGGAGCTGTAGATGGAGTATGATTTGAATACATGTTTCTATACATTGAAATTGGCCACCAACTCATAGTTCCATGTGTAATAAGTTACACCTGGAATATACTGAAAAAAGAGATGTTTTAAATATTTTTATTTTATTGTGGTAAGAGCACTTAATATGAGATTTACCCTCTTAAATTGTATACAATACAGTATTGCTGACTATAGTTACAGTTTTGTACAGAAGATCTTTAGGGCTTATTCATCTCGCTTAAGTGAAACATGCCCGTTGATTAACTGCCCACACCCTCCCCCTCTAGTTCCCTGAAAACTATATTCCACTCTGAGTTTATGAATTTCCCTATTGTAGATACTCTATTTTAGTGAAATCATTTAATGTTTGTCCTGTGACTGGTTTATTTCATTTAGCAAAATGTCCTGAGAGTTCATCCATATCGCCGGGCGTGGTGGCGCACGCTTGGAATCCCCGCGCTTGGGAGGCAGAGACAGGAGGATCGCGCAGGTTCGAAGCCAGCCATGCGCGCTGGCTTAGGAGACCCTGTTTCCAAATAAAAATGTAAAAATAGGTCTGAAAGTGTAGCCTGGAAGTAGAAGGGCTTCCAGGAACCCCAGTACCACCAAAAAAAAAAAAAAAAAAAAAAAAAAAAAGAGTTCTTTCACATTGTCACATATTGAAGAATTCCCTACTTTTTTAAAAGGCTGAATAATATTTCATTAGGTAGGTATATCATGTTTCCTTTATCCATTCATCTGTGAATGGACATTTAGTTCGTTACCACATCTTGGCTATTATCTCCCTCAAATACCCATTGATTTAAGTCCTTTTTCCCACTTAATCACTTTTCTCACTCTAGAAATGTGCTCAATTTAACTTAAAATAGGTTTTGATATCTTGTTTGGCTTAAGATTTGCTAGTATACAATTATACCTTTGATATGAAATATGAACATGATAGAAATTCTCAAGGTATGATGAAAATAATTTCCTTTTGTGCAGGTAGTTTATCTGGTATAGTATAACTATTAGATATGCTATAACTTTTTTATGTGATCATAAGTTTTTATTTCTCTTATGAAAAAGTTTGGGAGTTTGATCTCTGGCTTATATATGGTAAGTGTATATTTATTTTTATTGGTGCATTATATGTTCTATACTTATATATAAAATTATAATAGAATGATGGTGGTGGATGAGAATCAGCCAGAAAAAATTATTGAAACAATATGGTATCCATTCAAATGGCAAGGGTAATCTTATCAGAAAAGATGGGACTCAATGCTGTAAAGAGAGCACGTTACTTTTCTGGACCTCAAGCTGAAATTATAGTGTCAAAGTTTAGACAGTTTAGTTGAGTCTTGGTAGATAAAAAAAGAGAAAAATAATTAAATCACAATCATACTAATATATTTTGTATTAAATTGAGGATTACGTATTACTTTTGTCAATTTATTCATTACCTCTATATTTCTGTGTGTGTGTGGGGGGGTACTGGGGATTGAAACCAGGGTCATTCTATATCTGAGCTACATCCCCAGCCCTATTTTATTTTATTTTTTATTTATAAACAAAGTCTCGCTAGGTTGATGAGAATCCTTGAACTTGTGATCCTCCTGTCACAGCCTCCCAAGTACTGGGATTACAAACATGTGCCACCACTCCTGGCTTTCTTTTCTTTTAAAAATGCTAACATGTTGAAGATAATTTGATGTACTGGAGGATCTGGCCTGTGAATCTGTTTTAATTTGAAATGGTTAATTAGTATTAGGCTCATTTGACTCTTACTTGAAAGGTATCACAGAATCCAATTGAGTTCACAATAGTATATAAATATATAAGTGGTTCTGATTTACTATATTAATGTTTCTAGATTAGTAGATTCACAGAAGTAGCTTATATGCACAAGAATATTTTGTTTGTTGGGTTTGTAATACTGCTCTGGGAGGCTGAAGAACTTGTGAGAATCAAATATATTAAACTTGTAAATGTAGATTAAAATTCTTAAGGGGGTTTAATTAAGTAAATTTGAGGTTAATTGTTTAAGGGATTTTAATATGTTAAATGTGAGTTAACTGATACTAATCAAAGAGTAAGTATAAATGATTAGCTTTTTAATTTTAGATTTAAAGCCCTATTTGTAAGCAGTATAACAAGATTTATAATGGAACTCAAATGCTTGAGAAAATCTAGGTTTTAATTTTCTAAATTTCCCAAAATATTTGTTAAAACATATCCAGCAGCTAGCATGGTGGCTTCTGCCTATACTTCCAGTACTTGGGAGGCTGAGACAGGAGGATATCAGGTTTGAGGACATCCTCTGCAAGAAGTAAGACTCAGCAACCTAGTGAGACCCTGTTTCAAAACAAAAGTTAAAAAGTGCTGGAGGTGTAGCTTGGGGGCAGAATATCCTTGGGTTCAGTCTTCAGTACAAAAAAAACTTTGAGATAGAATTATGAATAGAAAAATCAACACTCACCTGAGCGTGGGGGTGCAAGCTTGTAAACCCAGAACTTGAGGGGGCTGAGACAGGAGGATCACAGTTTCAAAGCCAGCCTCGGTAATTTAGCGAGGCTCTCAGCAACTAGTAAGACCCTAATAAAATCAGGCTGGTTATGTAGTTCAGAGGTAGAATACCCTGGGTTTAATCCCTAGTACTGGGAAAAGAAAGAAAGAAGAAAGGAAGGAAGGAAGGAAGGAAGGAAGGAAGGAAGGAAGGAAGGAAGAAAACTCAATGTCCATCAAACAGGGAGTCTTACTTTAATGAGTTTTTTAAACATCTGAGTTTTTTTACTTCCATAAAAAAAAAGTTGGCAGGAAGAGAAATAGGAGAAACTATAGATAAAAGAGAAAACATAAATGTGCAAATAAGGCGACCTAACTGAGGGGGATCAGTGGGGTAAGAGGGAAACTCCCTAATGCACATGTTGTATATTCACAAACATATCAAGTCAGTCACTAAGCCAAACATGAGAAGGAGGGAGAACGGAGGAAACGGGGCAGGAATCGGGGAAGGGCTGAATGAGTGATGTGTGTGCACGTCAAGATGCCTCTCCCATCTTCTACTCCAGTAGCATGTATGACTGTGATGCATTTATTTATTTATTTATTTATTTATTTATTTATTTATTTATTTTTGTGGTACTGGGGTTCCTGGAAGCCCTTCTACCTCCGATCTACACTCCCAGACCTATTTTATATTTTTATTTAGAAACAGGGTCTCCTAAGCCAGCGTGGCTGGCTTCGAACCTGCGCGATCCTCCTATTTCTGCCTCCCAAGCTCGGGGATCACAAGCGTGCGCCTCCACGCCCAGCCTTATGATGCACCAATTAAAAAAAAAAAAAAACACAGAATGAAAAAAAAAAAAAAACCAAGATGGAAAACTGAAGTAAATATTCTTAGTTCTTAGTAGTTCTGATATATCTCAATGCCAAGGAAGAAGATGGGACAAAAATCCTGTGAAGTAGATAATGAGGAAATTGAGGCCCTGGAAGGTTAAGCAACCTGCCCAAAGTTGCCCAGCTAATAATGCACAGCACGGGAATTCAACCCCAAGCTGACTATCCTTAGCAAGCTGAATATTTTATTAACAGTAGGAAATAAAATCTCAGAGGTGGTCAGGGAACAAATCACATTGAACTCATAAGCTGTGATGAGGATTTTATCTAAAATACAGATGGCATTTTTAGCAATTGGCTTGTGGCTATATATTTTAAGGTAAATATGTCACATTTCTTAGTCCATAAATATCTGGAAAAATGCATGAGGAAACTTCTTGGAGTGGATGCTATGTGAAGAGAGAACAATATTTATTAGGTGGTTTGATAGTAGAGCAGGAGTTTGGGGGGGAATTTGAACAAATTATATTTAATGAAAAAATTAAAGCCAATGATAGGGAATTGTGAACTCGTAAATAAAAGTAATGATTTATTTGTAAACTTTTATTTTAAATTACTTAAAGTGAAAAATAATTAAGAGGAATTATTTATTAGTTGGCTCCTACAGAAGCTACTCATCTGTAAATATAATAATGAGCTGTTAACTTACTTTCTTCAGTACTGTTAATCAAAATTTTCTCCAAAATTTCATTTTTCAGCCATTTAAAAATTATTATTTATGTGTGTTTTTAGGCTCTCCTCTTTGAAAAAGTCTAGATTTTCTTCCAACCTTAGTGTGGAAAAATTTCCCTTTAGTAATTTATTGTAGTGGCTATTTCTACTCCTAAAAGCTATTTGTTACATTTCTATTTCTAAAAGCTGCAGGTCATTAGAAAGCAAGGACCTAGGTGTTAAATGTCCTGCCCTCTAAGGGACAAGCATTTCATCACAATGAATTGTTTCCTCCAAAATACAATATTCCCCTGGTTGAAGGTATTGTATATATTTGAGATTCTTTTTATTTTATTTTATTTTATTTTGTAGTACTGGAGTTAGAACCCAGGGGCTTTCTACCTCCGGGCTATACTCCCAGACCCATTTTTTAATATTTTATTTGGAAACAGGTTCTTACTGAGTTGCTGAGAGCCTCACTAAGTAGCTGAGGCTGGCTTCAAACCTGTGAGATCCTCCTGTCTCAGCCTCCCAAGTGCTGGGATTACAAGCATGCACCATCGCGCCTGGCTGAGATTCTTTTTAAATATTACAAAACATGAATTTCTAGAGATGAAAATTTCTTGCCCAACTTAGTTTATTACAGCATTTCATATGCTTTTATTGGTGCGTTCTAGTCTCACATTATAATGTAAATCATGTTGATATTGACATACATGCACACGGTGCTTGATGTTGCCCAACATTTTAATAATTTCTTCACAGCCCATTTTAACTATCTCACATCAGTAGCTTCTTTGAGTTCTCTGTCTACCAATTAGAAGTTTTTGTGGCTTTTCTAGACCAGATTATATGGATAATATTATTGAAAGTACTTATTTTATAGTATTGAATTGAATGGCCATTTTGATGTAAGCATATATTAAGCAACTTCGTGTAGAAAAGTAAACCTATCCTATTTGAAAAAAAATCAAGCAAACAATTACAACGTGATTCCATCCCAGGTAATATATTTTCATAAAGGATTGCAGCACACTGGTAGTTAAATATGTGTGGTCATTTGTTTTCTAATGGCTGGAGTTCTCTGCTTTCTGCCTGATTGATTAGTAGCAGGGGCAGATTGGCAGTTAGGAAATGGATGATTAGGCAGATTCTATGTGGGGTGTAATCTTCAATATCTTCTAGCATCTAACCATTAGCATAATTAACCAACATGGCTCCTTCAGGTTTTACAACTTACAGGGTCATGACAGGGGCCATTTATACTTATTAACATGCAAGAGAATAACCCATGAGCATATTTTTTAACCTTGGTTTTTTTCAAAAGTTGCCAATGGCTGACAATATAATTTATAGATAGACATTGTATGCGAAGAGATGTAACAAAGCTGAAATGAAGCTGAATATACTTCTGTTTGTTAGATGATTTCAGTAGTGCATTTACTTTGTTTGAGGCTTTAGATTTTGGAAAGCACTTTCACCTTACTGCCTTCTTTCCTTTTCTCTACAGCCCTGTAAGCTAGGCAAGGTAAATATCATTGCTATTAAATATAATTTTGAAGAAGTGATGTACAACTTATGTACAGGCAGGTTAAGCAAATTCCTAGCATCCGTTTTGCTGGCGAGGGTGAGCTCAAAGTAAGATATTCTGATTCCCAGCACATTCTCTTACATGTTTCAAAAATTCTTTTATTAAATGAAATAAAACTAGATTTGTGCATTGGATTTGCTACCTGGGTCGATTATATGCACCCCAGACTGTAGATTACCAGGGTAAAAAGTGTTTAAGTAAACTTTCTCACTGTTATTTGCTCATTTAATACCATTAACTGTGTTTTAAATGAAAACAAAAGCCCATTGGGGTATATTTCAGAAAATATGGAAAACCACCTAAAGTTTTGTGATCTTAAGATATATAAAAATTAAAAGCCATAAAAGAGTTAATTATTTAAGATAGGTTGATAAACTAAAAGACCAGTCATAGTCTGCAGAAAGTTTCTCTGGATCAAAAAGTATCTGCAGGACATAGCCTCATATTTGATTTGAGTCAGTTCATTGAACAACACAATAAGAAAACAAAGTTATGTGATCTTTATCCAATTAACAATAAACAGGGTTCTTTCTCCTTTCCCTTATTTTGTTTTTTCAGCTGGTAGATTGGTATTCTTCTAGACCCATGAGACATAAATATAGTTTGACTAAAGCTATTATTTACAAATACTCACTTTCAAAATACCACGTTTGAAGGCCAGGCGTGGTGACGCATGCTTGTAATCCCAGTGCTTGGGAGGCTGAGACTCCTGGATTGGGAGGCTGAGACTCAGGATTGCACAGGTTCGAAGCCAGCCTCAGCTACTTAGTGAGGCTCTCAGCAACTTAGCGAGACCCTGTTTCCAAATAAAATATAAAATAGGTCTGGGAGTGTAGCCTGGAGGTAGAAAGCCCCTGGGTTCCATCCCCAGTACCACACACACAAAAAACCACGTTTGATTCCTTTAATTAAATGAATTGTATAAATCTGTTCCTTGAGAATGAATATTAGTTCCTAAGTGTAGAACTCTTAATATGCAAAAAGTAAACAAGATTTAAGTTTTAAAAAGAAACATATAGGAAGAGTATACCAAATTGTTTGAAGAATGGACACACAGCAAAAGGCAAGGATAGATATAATTTTAAGAATGGGAAACTTGTAATGATGTTTAATTTTTCTGAACATTAAAACAGGTTTTATTAGTAATAAAATATCAGAAAAGAGCATTACCTAGGGAAATTATTGACCATGTGAAGTTAATGGACCTCTCCCTTGCCTTGGGCTATGAAACCTTTTAGCTAGTCATCCATCAATCTCAGAAAATGCTTATGCCGGAGTCATTAATGTGTATGAAAGTTGAGAAAAGAGTGAGGTAGGAATAAAGATACAAAAGGGCTACAAATTTTATATCTAAGAATTTATCACTAGGAAATTTTATAAAAATATTCTACCAAGCTTGTGTGAAAATTTAATGAATTTCTCTCTGTCTCTATGTATATGTATATATAATCTCTCTATACATAGAAATAAATCTATGGGAATAGATACATCTGTCATAGATACTCTATATATTCTCAAAGATTCTTTCTATATATGTGCTATTCTGCATTCTCTCTCTCTACCCACATACTCCACAACTTTCTTCTTTTATATCTTTGATATCTAACTAACCAGTAAAGTATTCTGAGAGATAACTTCTTTTTACTTTTATGGATTTTATATATTTATTAGTGCATTGTAACTATATACAGCACTCAAAGTGAGATATACATATATGCACACATCACTTGGTGTATTTCCCTCTGTATGAGAGATAACTTCTTAAAATCACCTTAGCAGCTAGATGTGGTGGTGCATGGCAGTAATCCCAATACTTGGGAGGTGAAGACAGGAAGATCACAGGTTCAAGTCCAGCCTCAGAAATTTAGTGAGAATCTTTTTTTGTTTTTGTTTGTTTGTTTTGGTGGTACTGGGGGTGGAACCCAAAGGCTTTCTACCTCCGGGCTATACTACTAGACCTATTTTATATTTTATTTGGAAACAGGGTCTCACTAAGTTGCTGAGAGCCTTACTAAGTGGTTGAGGCTGGCTTTGAACCTGTGCGATCCTCCTGTCTCAGCCTCCCAAACGCGGGGATTACAGGCGTGCGCCACCATGCCTGGCTGAGAGAGAGAGAAAGAGAGTGCCTGTTTTAAGACTCTTTAAAAATGGAGTACGTGCATAGAGAAAGATAGAGAATGCAGAATAGTACATGTATAGAAAGAATCTTTGAGAATATATATTTATGAGATGTATCTATTCCCATAGATTTATCTCTATATCTAGAGAGGTTATATATACATAGAGACAGAGAGAGAAGTGCATTATATTTTCACACAAGCTTGATAAAGGGCTTATTTTAAGCCCTTAATAAAGGCCTGGAAGTGTAGCTCGGAGGCAGAACACCCTGGGTTCAATCCCCGGTACCCTCCCAAAAAACCCAGTAGAACAGTAAGCATTTATTGTCATTTACAATGGAGTTATGACCGTGCCAAGGCATATTGAAGACATAAATCATTGTACTTGCATTCTGGCCTCTCACAATATGGTTTGTTAAGACAGTTGAATATCCATAAAATAATGATGATGGTATGTTAAAATTGGGAATTGTGTGATATGCTACCGAAATTGAAATGAGAGGATCAAAAACAACAGAGGCAATAGGGCTTGGGTTGTCCTAGAAAATGGGTGGAATTTGAGTACTCTAAATGAAGATGAAAGGGCATTCTAATAAAATGCTAAGTTAAACAAAAGTATAACTATATTTTATTTATGGCGGCAGTATGGACATAAAAATGGTCAGTGCTGATTGTACACATAGAAAAGTATTGAGGAATAATGTTAAAAGTTAAATCTTGGTCGGGCGTGGTGGCATGGACTTGTAATCCCAGCATTCATGAGGCGGAGACCAAAGGATTGCGGTTTGAGGACAGCGTCAGCTACTTAGCGAGGCCCTTCGCAACTCAGTGAGACCCTGTTTCAAATATAGTTTAAATGTATACTATTTATGTTCAGTTAAAAAAATTGTTAAAAGAAAAAAAATAAAAAGACTAAAACCTAGAGGTGGGGTGTAGCTTGAAGGTAAAATGTCCTTGGGTTCCATCCCCAGTACCGCAAAAAAAAAAAAAAAAAAAAAAAAAAGTTAAATCTTTCAGTAAAAAGCACAAGATGGTGCTTAGAACCTAACGACCAGAATTTATGCCTAGACTTTGTCAAATTCAGGCTGTTGCTGATCTTTTGATAGTTATCACCCATGCTGTAGTTTTCCCATCTGTAAAATTATAGTTTTTGAGATTTAAATACAAATAGGTAAATTTGCAAATGTTAGTGTGATTATTATGATTATAAAAAAAACTGGCCTTGGAATAGAAGTACTTGGACTGTACATGATAACACACTTATTGAACAGGTAAGTAGCATAATTGCAATGATACTTAAGAAAAATTACTCCCATTAATGGACTGTTGAGACAAGCTTAGCAATATGAAGACCGGAGTCAGGAAGGTTAGTCATGAAACAACTGTAAAACTCTCAGGCTGACATGTCAAATTATGGATTATGGTGATAGCAAAGAAATAGTGAAGAAGGGATGAAATCTAAATTCTGGAATGATTCTCATCTTTGTTAATCTCCCCGTTATGAGTATTTTAACACCATGTGAAATCTATATGGCCCAAAAATTATACATAAGAGTAGATAGATAGGGCCCAACTCTGATGCTGTAAGTTTTGGATACTTTCCTATTGTTAAATTGTCAGTAATAATTCGAGTCAAATACAAACATTTTATTTGCTTGTATATGTAAGATATAATGCTAGGTAGGTACTAACTTGCACAGAAAATAGAGATGCATTTTCCAATTTCAGAGTAGGCAGTCAGGACTTAGTTCATATTAATGCAAACTACAATAGTAGTGACAGTTTCCAAGTCTACTAGTAAACATGAAAAATAAAATTTGTAATCAGAAATAAAGATTTAATAATATGGTATGATACATATTACTGGTAGCCATAAATAATTTTTCTTTCTTTTGTTGAGCATCAAGGAACTGAGATATTTCACTAGTCATTAATGGTCAACCAGTACATTAGTTACTAATAAAATTATAGAATGCAGTAATGCTTTTTTGGAAATAAACAATTGTAAAGAATGCTTAAATGAATCCCTCTATTTTATACTAATAAAATCCCCTTACATATTTAAGAACAACTAGCCACATTAAAGAATACTTATGATTTAGCTCTCATTTATTTTATTTTATTTTTTCCGGTACTGGGGATGGAACTCAGGGGTATTTGAACTCCGAGCTACACTCCTAGCCCTGTTTTTTATTCTTTATTTTGAAACCGGGTCTCACTGAGTTGTGGAGGGCCTCACTAAGTAGCTGAGGCTGTCCGCGAACCACGATCCTCTGGTCTCAGCCTCCCGAATGCTGGAATTACAAGCGTGCGCCACCACGTCCGGCTCCTTGTAGCTCTCATTTAACACTTCCAGGTTACATCACTACTAGTGATGTACAGTGGATAATTATAATGCATTTGGGGGTCTTGAGTCCTAAAAACATCAGATTGGCAATCAGAAGACTTATGTTCAATTTTGTGGCTTGACTTATTGCCTCTGGCTTTCTGTGCTTGAGAATTTTATATTTTCTGCAAAGCAAATGCTTTAAGTGTTCTTAGTCTGATAATGAAGACTACCCACTGCTTTGAAACATCTCCCAGTCCCTTTGTTCTGAATACCTAAGCATTTATCCCAATTTTCTCTTTCAGGATTGTGTTAATTTGCTGCAACTGCCATAGCAAAGTGTGACAGCCTGCATGGCTTAAACAACATAAATTTCTGCTATTACAGTTGTGGGGGCTGCAAATCTAAGATAAAGGTGTCAGGAGGGTCAGTTTCTTCTGAGGCTTCTCTCTCTGGCTTGTAGGTAATTACCTTCTACAAGTGTTTTCATGTAATCTTTCCTCAGGGCATGTATCTGTATCCTAATCTCCTTTTCTTATAAGGAGACCAGTCATACTGGGTTGGCCCACTCTATTGATATCATTTTAACTTAATTCTTTCTTTAAATACCCTGTCTCCAAATACAGCCACATTCTTTTTTATTTTTTTCTCTATTTCTTATTGGTGCATTATAGTCTCACATCATAATGTAGATCATGTTGATAATGGAATACATTCCCACAGTGCTTGGTGCCCCCCCTACTCATTTCCCTCCTCCCAATACTAAGTGTCCAGGTTGACAATGCTATGTTCATGTGTATACACAGAGTCAAGAGTAGCATTTCCATTAATGCACGTCAGTCTTCCTCCTCCCCTCCCCTTCCTCCCTGGCTCCATTGAGGATCTCCTCCATTAAATTGGAGTCCCTCTGGTATCCCAAATACTCCCTAGCTCCAGCATATTAGAGAAAACATATGTCCCCTTTCCATGCTTAGCTAATTACACTTAATATTATCCAGGTCTTTCCATCTTCTTATGAATCACATGATTTTGTTCTTTATTGCTGAGTAAAATTCCATTGTGTGCAAATACAGGCACATTCTGAAGGACTGAAATTTAGAATTTCAGTATATGGATGTTGCCAGAGGAGACATAGTCTATAAAAAGGATTCTCCCTTTCCACATATTGTATATATCTTTTGCCAAATATTTTTGAGTGAGATTGCTATGACACATGCAAGATTTTACTAGATTTATACTTCAGAACGATCGGAAATGTTTGTTCATAAACATTTAGTAAGTACCATGGGCCAGACATTATGCTGAAGTAAAATACTATAGGGTTCCTATGTTGCAAACAATTTACATTCTAAGAGACAGAAGAGGACATGAAAAACTCCCATAATAAAGACATGGGAGTTATGACAGAAGAGTATTCTGGGAGGAGTGAGAAATAAATGAGGAAATTTTAAAGAGGTGATGGTTGCTTAGCTCAGTCTCAGTTTATCAGTAGATAGCTGCCGCTTAGCAAGGACGGAGTGGAAAAGAATCATGTTAAAGGACTTTGTGAAGAACTTGTATTTGATACAAGAGGATATCAATTTTAAGATAATGTACTGGTCATTCTGGGTTTGTCTTCATCCCTATCAATTTTCCACCACTGCAAGCTGTACTTTGTTTTCTAGGGTGTAGAGTGACATGGCTGACTCCTATGGAATCTATGCAAACTATCATACTTGCTCTATGACTATTTTTGTGTTGTTGTTTTTTCTTTGAGTTAAGCACCATGGGGTGGGAAGTTCCAGCAAGAGAGAATTGTGCTTGGGGATGGAAGGAGGGAGGGAGAGAGTGAAGAAGGGAGAGAGAGAGAGAGAGAGAGAGAGAGAGAGAGAGAGAGAGATTTCTAATAATACCTGGATTCCTATATATCAAATATAGAATGCCTTTGAGGATGCCTTTCTTTTCAGCTTCAGCTCTCACCTGTCTCCAGTGGGTCTAGGGATGGTAACAACTTCTAGGTGTTAGAGTTCCCAAGTGCCTCAGCATCTCTCATTGGCTGGGTCAACACTTTGCGTTCTGGAAAGAGTCTATTCTTATTCTTCCTGCCTAATATGTTTCCTGTTTCCTGCTGGAAGGTTGACTGATACAATATATTGTACGTGTTCTTTCTGAGTTACTTTATTTTCAGCCTGGCATCAACTACCACCCATATGCTACCTTACTCCCACATTTGATCTCTGGCCTCAAGCTTTTTCTGTAACTCTAATATATGTATTTCTAAGCTTTAATTTCATCTTCATACCTTTATATTCTACTTCCTATTTGTATAGGTTAGTGCACAGTATGGCACTATATATTCAGTATATTTGAACTAAACTAATTATGTCCACAGACTCTTTATACTTCCTATACTCTCTACTGAATTGGATGGCATCACTCAAACCCGTTATGGAAAAATACTGAGAATCATCCTTGATTCCATGCTTTGCTTTTTTTCCCCTCAACACTCAAATGACTGCCCTCATTTTCCTCCCTATTCCTTCTTTTTCATTCCCACTTTCAATTAACTAGACTCTTTCCAGAGTGCTCTAACTAGTATTCCTCCATTCAGTTTTCCCCTTCTTTAGTCTTCTCTCCAACCAACAGCCATAATTCCCATCCTTTGATACAACAATGTTGAATAATGATTTGATAGTGAGAGATGCTACAGGTAGCTTTATCAAAAAAGGATTTGGGTCAATGATTACCTTTACCAAAGCAGATAATATAGGTGACCAGGGCAAAAATCTGAACAAAATAACTTCAAAAAGGAACAGAAACATCTGTTAAGAAATTTGATAATGGAGGGAAGAAATATATGAAGCCTACAGATATTTTAAAGGCCAAATCTGAGCAGTGAGACACAGGCAGACCATTCCTTTCCTATGCAATTGAAAGAAAAATAGAAGACAATCTTCAGTTCTACTTGCTATTAGTAATTTAAGTATTATAGTGAGAAAAATTATAAAAAAGGATATAGAGCATATAAATAATAATTTATTTTATTGTATTTATTTATGCATTTTTGTGGTCTTTGGGGTTGTATCCAGGGGCATTCTATCTCCAAGCTACACTCCAGCCCTTTTTATTTTTTGTCTTGAAACAGGGTCTGTGTTGCTAAGGCTGGTTTCAAACCTACAATCCTCCTGTCTCACTCCTCGAAGAACTGTGATTATAGAAGTGTGTCACCATGCCTTGTTCTCACAATTTATTTTAATGAAGTTGTCTGCTAATAACAAGTGTTCCTAACCTGATGTGTTATAAAGTCATTGTAAACATTTCTTTTTTTTTCTGTTGCATTTGTCATTTTACCCATTTCTATTTTCCTGACTAATTTTCCGATATTATATCTTACATATATAATTCACAAATTTTGCCACTGTCTTTAAATTTTGTTTTAGAAGTCAGTTTTCAGCTTTATCTAAACAGCAGGAAGTTTCAACACAAACACAGACACACAACAGTAACAGAACAGCAGTAATCTATGATAGACATTTGACCATTTGCCATAAACAAATGTAAACATAAGACTATGGATAAAACTGTCAACCTTCTGATAAGTGTTGTGAGAAAATACCCAAACAAAAAAGCACAAAAAACAAAAACACCCAAACAAAAACAAAAAACAACATCCCACAATAGAATAGGCGCAAGTTCAAAATTTATCACTTTGAAGGGAAAACATTGTAGGCTGATGTCTTGACTGGATCATTTATAAAGAGTGTGACTGAGTGGGAGAGAGAGAAATCCTGTCATATTTGCCTCCTATATTATACATTGCCATTCTGTCAAGTCAAATCTAATATAAATGAATCACATTAATCAGAAAATGTGAATTTGTACATGACAAGCTAAAGGGGCATGCCATTTTCAATTAGATTAGTGATCTAAAATTAGCTACTGACACAAGCAAGTATACATGGTCAATTTGCCTGCCTGAAACTGAAAATTAAATAAGACGTATTGGATAATAGATAGCCCTAGAGGAGATATGCAGCTGTAATTCACTCAAGTTGCTCAGTTGATGTCACAAGCCACCAAAGAATATTCAATCTTGTGCTCATTTTGAGATACTTGGATTTAACTCAAGAAAATACTTGGATCAATTTTCCATTGATTCCGTTCTGTAAATACTAGGGGGCACAGATACAGAAGACATTCACTGTTGTTTCAATAGAGGAGTAAATTGAGATGGCATAGGGAGAACAGTTCATTGTATGATCAATATCTCATTATTGATATGTATCAGTACTCTTGAAATGGAGAAACATGTCTTTATACAAAGCCACTCAAGCTTTCTACACCTTACTCTTTTCAATTTTACATTGTAAATAATATAGCCACCTCACCCTTCTCACAGATTATTGTTAGTCTTGGTCAAAATAACAGGCAAAGTGCCGGGCGTGGTGGCGCACGCTTGTAATCCCCGCGCTTGGGAGGCGGAGACAGAAGGATCGCGCTGGTTCGAAGCCAGCCGTGCTGGCTTAAGAGACCCTGTTTCAAAAATATAAAATAGGTCTGGGAGTGTAGCCCGGAGGAAGAAGGGCTTCCAGGAACCCCAGTACCACCAAAAAAAAAAATAACAGGCAACGTAGCTTTGAGGAATTAAAAGTGTTTTTATGTTGTCACAACCATTGTCTATATTGAAATGTAACCACAAAAGCCAAGCATAGTGGCACACACCTGTAATCCTAGTACTTGGGAGGCTGAGACAGGAGGATAGCAGGTTTGAGGACTGCTTCAGCAAGTAGTGAGACTCTCATCAACCTAGTAAAATACTGTTTCAAAATAAAAATAAAAAATAGGGCTGGTGGTGTAACTCGAAGGTAGAATGCCCCTGGGTTTAATTCCCAGTACCATACAAAAAAAAAAAAAAGTAACATTCATCAGCCAGGTGTGGTGGCATATGCTTGTAACTTCCAGTATTTGGGAGGCTGAGACAGAGGATCACAGTTCAAGGACAGCCTCAGCTGCTACTTAGGCCCTTTACAACTTAGTGAGACCCTGTTTCAAAATAAAGAATAAAAAATAGGACTGGGAGTGTAGCTTGGAAGTAGAAAGCCCCTCGGTTTCATCCCTAGTACCGCAAAATAAGTAAAATAAACATTCATCTAAAAGTAAAGACACTAACAATAATATGTATTGGCGAGGACATGGAAAAACCGAAACTGGTATACATTGCTGCAAGGAACATAAGTGGACACAACCACATTGAAAAAATGTTTAGTAGTACCTATTAAAGCTGAGCATAATGCTTCCCCTATGATCTAGCAGTTGCACTCTTACATTTAGACACAAGAAAACAAGTGTAAAACGAGTGGAAAAGAACAAAAATATTCTTAGCAGCTTAATTGGCATTAGCCTCAAATTAGAAAAAAACTCAGATGTCCATCAAGACTAAAAGGGATAGATACATTGTGGTATATTTATTCCATGGAATACTACTCTGTAATTAAAAATGAACTACTACACTCAGCAATGCAGATTAGCATCACAGTCTTAAGAATCAGCCAAGAAACAAAACAGTATATGCTTCATGATTCCATGTGCATGAGGCTCCATAATGGGCAAACCAAGTTGATAGTACCAGAAGTCAGAACTGTGGGTACCTTTGGGAATATAGAACAAGTAGTAAAGTCAAGAGCTTCGTGGAGTGTTGGAAATATTTTATAACTTGATCTGTGTGTTGGGTTTCCTGATGCGTGTTTGTGTGTGTGTGTATCTGTATATACACAAACATTCGTAGTTGTAATTTTTTGGTGTACTGAGGATTAAAACACAGGGGTGCTCTGCCACAGAGTTACATCTTCAGCTGCTTTTATATTTTATTTGGAATCAGGGTTTACCTTCTCCCAGTCTGGCCCTGAACTTGCAATTCTTCTGCAAGTCACTGAGGTTATAGGTGTGCTGCGATACCGTGCCTAGGGTATAGTTATGAATTTAACATTTATGTACCTCAGGGTGGGTTTTATATATATATGTAAATATATAGTTTTATATTTATATAAATATATACATGTATGTTTAAAATATAAAGGTTAAATATAATGTATATTATATTTAAAATACAAAAATATGTGTATATATTTTTTAAATAAAGATTTTTAAAAGAATGAATGCATATTTAAAATCACACATTGAAAGAAAATCACACATTGAAAGAAAAAACGAATTTCTGAGAAAGTGTAAATTATTAACAAAGAATTTAAATTTCCAACAATATCATTAAGCCCTACGAAAAATATCAAAGCAATGCTCAAAATAAAAAGATACTATATTTTTTGAAATTGCTTGTACAACTATTCCACCTTGACACATAGTTTTTTTTTTTTTTAAAAAGCTTCATCAGTTCAAATAGGCTTCAGTCAACAGCTTCTGATGTCCTTGAAATATTTCAGTTCCTATTCAGTAGCATTTAAAAATCCATCTATCTCTCTCTCTCTCTCTCTCTCTCTCTCTCTCTCTCTCTCTCTCTCTCTCGTACTAAGGATTGACACTAGGGGCATTCTACCTCTGAGCTATACCCAGCCCATTTTTTTGGTTGTTGTTTTGAAGCAGGGTCTTGCTAAGTTAGTTGCTGAGGGCATTAGTAAGTTGCTGAGGCTGGCCTTGAACCTGTTATTCTCCTTGAACCTGTTACTCTCAGGAGACTGTTTCAGTCTCCTAAGTACTGGCATTACAACTGTGCACCAATGCACCTAGCTAGATAATTAATTCTTAAATGGTGCTAATTGTTTGCCTTTACACACACACACACACACACACACACACACACACACACACAGTCTATCAACTGATGACTTGAAAAATCAAAATAAGGTATGCTGACATTTTATAAAGTATACGTTATTTCTTGAGTCCTACAATATAATATGTTACCACGAGGTGAACTGTCTAACTGTGATAGCACTGGGGATCAACTGCCAGGACAAATTAAAGGCAAGAGTCTTTCCAAATGCTAAATCTTTATGGAAAGGGTTCTGTACTTTGACCATTAATTCATTATGTTCAGAATTATGTTAAGGAATTTTTCTTAAAGGAGGATTTCATGTACTGCACATAATTCTTTTTCTTTATGAACGAAGTCTCTCCTGCTCAGCCTCTAACATTTCAAAATTTGGTCCCACACATAAAATTCGAAGCCTAGAATTTAAAGCCAGGAGGATTGCAGGTTTGAGGACAGCATCAGCAATTTAGTGAGACTCTTAGGAACTTAGTGAGTTTCAAAATTAAAAAGTAAAAAATAAAAAAGGATTTGGTGTGTTGCTCAGAGGCAGAATGCCCCCTGGGTTCAATCAACTTTAAAACACACACACACACACACACACACACACACACACACACGGATTAAACACAGAAAATTATTTAATTAGGCACAGAGAGAAAGAAGAGGAAAAAGGCGATTATTTTCCAGTGATATGCCATAGGGGAGAAGCACTTTTAATCATAAAAGATAGTGGCTTTTATACTTACCTACTATGCCAATGACATTCCCAAAATGGCAAGAACTTGCTAAGACACACCTTATTAAATTGCTAAAACTAAGAATCTGAAACAATGAAAATAAGCACTCAACAAAAGTTAACTCATAAGTTGAGTCTCTGAAATTGAGTGCTTTTCCTGTAACTACTGCTTATAGAGTATATTAGGGAGTTTCACCTATGAGTGTTCATAGTATGAAGATGTTTAAATGTATTTTTAAACATATAACACATTTACTTGTTTCAAAATTTAAATATTTTTTAAACTTTTTTTGGGTGTGGGGATGGAACCCAGGGGCATTCAACCTCCAAGCTCCACCCCCTGCCCTATTTTTTTCTTTTTGATTTTGAAACAGGGTCTTACTAAGTTGCAGGGGGCCTTACTGAGTAGTTGAGGCTGTCCACAAACCACATTCCAGGTCTCAGCCTCCGGAATGCTGGGATTACAACCTGCGCCACCACATCCAGCTCAAAATTTAAATAATTTTAAAAGACTTCAGTGATTTTCTCTTCCATCTGTATCCCTCAGCCATCATGTTCATCTCCCCTGAGGCAATCAATGTTACCAGGTTCTTGGGGATTTTTTTTGAGATGTTTAATGCTTATGAGATAAAACACACATTTTTCATGCAGAAACACACGTGTAAACACAAAGATTTTTTAAACTTTTACAGAAATAATGACATAGCATACATATTACTCTGTATCCGTTTGTTTGAGTTTATGTGAATATATCATGAACATTATTACATAGCAGTATAAGATAAAATTTTTCAATGTACAATTTGTGCTACAGCAGTACCATTTAATTTTCTACTCTTAGGAGCTAGGTAGTGACTTGAATGCATATAGGAGTTGAATATAGATGGACTGCGGCTCCATCACCTACTGCCACACTTTGAGATATGGGCGGGATACTTGATTTTCTCAACAGTGTTAACAATGCCTTCTTCCCAGGATGGTTTCGGAAGTTCTGAGAGTTTGGAATTGAGAGTCATGCAGACGGGCTAATAGGTTACCATTTATATGTTTTGGGGCTTAACATCTATATATTCTTAATCTTGTTGAGCCTCAGGGTTTTTTTTTTTGTTTTGTTTGTTTGATATACATTTTTGATAAATACAAATTTTAAAATTCACCCATTATAATCATACTTTTTGAATTACCAAAAAGAAACACATAATCACCTTGCAGATCAAATTATAGGACATTACTATCAACCCAGAAGCCCACACTGTGTGTCCCCTTTCCTAGTTACTAATATGCCTTCTGCAAACTTAGAATTACTCTCAGTTGTAGAATGTTGACTGGAAGCCGAGCCCAGGGACACTGCCTGGCTGGCTGGAGTCTTCTGCATGACTGCATAAGAAAAGGAAGAATGAATTTTATGCGGTTTGATCAAACTGGAGAAACTGGAGAAAATCAGTTGCTTCTTCTTGTCTAACTTCTTTTGTTCAACATTTGTTTTACGAGATCCATCTTTATTGTTGAAATGGCAATAGTTCCTCATTTTCATTGTTGTATAGTATTTTGATATACGAATTTGTTATAAGCAGGTCATGGTGGCACACACTTGTAGTCCTAGTACTTGAGAGGCTGAAACAGGAGGATCACAGGTTCCAGAACAGCCTCAGAAATGTAGTGAGACTCTAAGCAAACTAGCAAGACCTTGCTTCAAAATTTAAAAAAATAAAGAAGGACTGGGGATGGAGCTTAGAGACAGAATGTCCCTGAGTTCAATCCCCAGCACACAGGGGAAAATAACAATTTGTTATAATATGTATATTCATTTTATTTAATGAACAAATATTGATCTGTGTATGGACTAGGTCTAGGTTTTATCTTTTATGATAATGTTGCTCTAAATATTCTGTGATGTATGTATTGCTCTTGGGTTTATACACAGGAGTAGAATTGCTGGGTCACTGGGTATGCTTATGCTCAGCATATTTAGTAATTGGTGGTAACTATTATAATTTGTCTAAAAGGTTATAGTTATAAATACCAGCTTATAGTTATAAGTACCAGTAATCAACTCCGGTTGATATCAGGAAAAATGAATTTATTGAAAGGCCATTTTGTAAGTTGCAGAATCACTGGGAAGATTTGAAAATAGTCTCAGATAAAGATGAGAAAAGAAGGCTAGATGGAGTGAAACAGCCAATATCACACTGCAGAAGCAGGCTCAAGAAGACAAAACTTCAGTTTTATATGGTATACCGTGTGTGTGTGTGTGTGTGTGTGTGTGTGTGTGTGTGTGTGTGTGTTGTAGGACTGGGAACTGAATCCAGGAGCAGTCTACCTCCGAGCTACACTCCCAGGCCTATTTTATTGTTTATTTTTTGGAACAGTGTCTCACAAAGTTGCCACGGGCCTTGCTAAATTGCTGAGGCTGGCCTTGAACTGGCAATCCTCCTGTTTTAGCCTCTAAAGTACTGGGATTACAGGTGTGCACCAATATGACTGACACCAATGTTAACTTCTTGGCCATGAGACTCTTGATTTCAAAGTCTGGTGTGCACAGCTGTTAGTCCGGTCCTGTTACACATCTGGGCTGGTAATGCAAAGAAGTTTGGAAAAGTGATGCATTATGTGAGTAGTTTTCAAATAAAGAAATAGAGTTCAGATATTGGGTATAAAAATGACAAATGACTGTTAGTTTACTCAATAAACTGGTTTCTTCTGTTTTTAATTTTGACTATTTCTCCATAAGTTAAATATCTGAAAAAACAGATATTGATAACCTTCCATTAGAAAGTAAAGCAAATTAAATTAAAATGACAGTTTAAATTAATATGCTCAAAAATCACTATTTACTATACATTTAATACATACTACATGAGCTTAAGTCTGAACACAAATTTGAAGCTTATAAAATATTCTTAGTCATCTGAATGGTTGCAAGAAGGTAGAAATCTAATGCTAGAATATATAGTATGAAGGAAAATGCTGTTATTCTGTTATTCTGCATGTCGTATTATAGGTTTTTTTTTTTTTTGGTGGTGGTATTTGGAATGGAACCCTTCTACCTCCAGGCTATACTCCCAGACATATATATATTTGGAAACAGGGTCTCTTAACCAGCGAGGCTAGCTTCGAACCTGCAAGATCCTCCTGTCTCTGCCTCCCAAGCTAGGGGGTTACAAGAGCATATTATAGTTTTTGAATATGTGCATACCTGGATTTCTTCATCACCACCCTGAAATAGACACTGGAAGTTCTGGCTCCCAAACCACTTGGTACAAATTAGTGCATGTGAGCCAGTTGTTTGTAACTATGTACTTCTTGGTTCATTTTTCAACAATAAGACTGTTTTCTTCTCTTATTGCCAATTTCTTCTCCTGGTTCCGCTAACTACTGGCCTCAATGAATTGAGAATCCTACTGATAACTTCATTCCATTGTTTACGAACAACTATCCATCTCTCTTCTGAACTATAATTAGTTCCTTCCCCAGTCTGCAGCTTCTCCCTCTTTCATTCATTCTTGGGGAGGCTGCCAGGTCTGTTCTGCCACATGGTGAGCCCTGAATCTGATGCTGGACCAGTGAGTTCTGGTGCTCTCCATCTGAAGGATCGGAGACCCACCAGCAAGGAGAACAAGATTCTTTATTGGCAAAAGAGACAAAGCAGGGACCCAGGAGAGTTGGGCTGATTTTCCTGACAAAGGAAGGAACTCATTTGTATACCTGTGAGCTGGGCTGTTTGCAAGAGAAGCTAAGGGTTTAGGAATGTTAATTGACTTTGCATACATCTCAAAAGGTGATTTTCCCCTCTTTTTTGTGAGGTCACTCTCCTGAGGAAGACGAGGCCAGTCAGTCAGTCTTTAGCCAAAGTAGTTTTCCATACCCATGCCATGTCCTGTAGAAACATCTCACTTTGTGATAATGAAGAATTAGTGACAATGTAGGCAGAGAGGGAAGAGGTCCAGGGAGAAGTTCATACAGATGCCATCTCCTTAGATTGATGAGAGTCTCCCTACTTGCTGAGGCTGTTCTTGAACCTGTGATCTTCCTATCTCAACAAAAACTGAAAAATAAGTCCATAAGGACGTAAGTAAGGGTAAAAACAAGTTTAAGTAAAATTAGAAGAAAAAAAAAACCTTTAAAAATGCCTAGAATGTAGGTAAGGGTAGCCAAGCCCTGCTGGATGATGACTTCCTGCACACCTGCTAAACAACAGCTCAAGATACAACCCAGGGAATGGGAAGAAACCCAATAGGCTGACAGCTAGGTAAATACCCCTAGATTAAGGTAATTTTTTAGTGTTCTCACTCGTGATGTCCCCATCTTTGATTGAGGGCTTTCTGTCTTTGCTTAAGCTTTGAATGTTGTGCTTTTCTAAATAAACCTCAGTTTGAGTGCTCTACTTGCGCGCGCATGTGTGTATTTTGCTGGGGATTGAACTCAGGAGCATTCTACGAGCATTCTACCTCTGAGCTACAATCTAAGACCTATTTAATTTTTTATTTTGAAACAAGATCTCCCTAATTACTGAGACCTGAAACCTGTGAGCCTCCTGTCTCAGCCTCACATATATTGTGATGATAGGTGTGTGCCTCCACTCCTGACTTGTTTGTTCATTTCTAATATCTATCATCCTGGCCCTAATGGTATACCTGGTCTTTGATACTGAGAAGCACAAACCAAGTGTTGAATAGTTAACAAGTTCTGAGTTATGTTTCTATGGTAGATTCTGTCTCATTCCCCCCAATAGACTTTTTTCCCTTTATCTTAAGGTGTGTGTGTGTGTGTGTGTGTGTGTGTGTGTGTGTGTGTTACTGGGGATATAAACCAAGGGGCTTTTCTACCTCCAGGCTAAACCCATGACCTCTTTTATATTTTATTTGGAAACAGGGTCTCACTAATTTGCTGAGAGCCTCCCTAAGTAGCTGAGGCTGGCTTTGAACCTGTATGATCCTCCTGTCTCAGCTTCCCAAGTACTGGGATTACAAATGTAAGCCACCATGCCTGGCTATGTACTGGAGATTGAACCCAGGGACATTCTATCTCCAAGTTATACTCCAAGCTTTTTATATTTTTTTTACTTTGAAATTGGGTCTTACTAAGTTATTGAGGGCCTCACTAAGTGTCAGAGACTGGCCTTGGACTTGTAATCTTCCTGTCCCAGCCTCACAAGTACTGGAATTACAGACCTCTGTCACTCATTTCTAGCAACAGTGTTGTTTTGTTTTGGTATTGGGGATCTAACTCAGGAGCATTCTACCTCTGAATGACACCCCAAGTTCTGTTTTATTTTTGATTTTGAAACAGGATTTAAGTTTCTAAGGGTCTGGCTTAGTTGCTGAGGCTGTCCTCAGACCTACAATCCTCCTATCTCTGCCTTCCAAGTACTGGACTACAGGAGTGTGCCACCATGCCTGGTTTGCAGTGTTGTTATTTGGACTGTCTCAAATCTAAGAGTTGAGTTAGCATTTTAATGCATTACCAGTGTTGCTTCTGAGCATTTCCTGCATCCTCCTGTAAAATCTCATTCTCCTTGAAAATTTACTACAGTTTGATTTCTAGCCTCAATTCCCTCTATTTATGGTCAATCCACCTACCAATTGGACATCTATTCCCTCACAGAAAAGACAGTCTTTCTCTTCTAACCTAATTCTAGGAGAATTTTAACATTACTGAAAAATTTTAATCCAAATTAATGGCCTTGTAATTCCTTTAGATCCTTCTTCATAAGCCCATCCCTGCATCCTGATATGACTTTGGAATTTCTCCATTTTAGCTTTCTGCTTTTTGACTACAACTTCCTACTTTTTATTCTTTTTAGTACCTCATCTCCACCTAGTAGCTTTATTGTGTTACAGATATTTAAAAATAGTCACACACGGGAGCTCTACACATGCATGGTCTCCAAGTTTGGTTGGATTCCCAGTACACCATTCCATTTATTTTATCTGATATTAGTTCTCTTTTCCATTTCCCTCAATTACTGATCCAAAGCTTCAGAACTTATCTCAAGTCCCTCCTTCTGTGAAGAACTGCTGATTTCATTCTCAGCAGCTGACCTTGCCTTTACATCAGTGGAAAAATTGAGGTCATCAGGAAGGTCTCACTCAATTTCTCTGTAAACATATCTATATTCATTGGTTTTTACTTTCGTTCCTTCACTCAAGAAGTCCCCAATGTCACTTACCAGTTCAAGGTCAACTCGCACCTCTGGACCAACTCAATCTCCCTCAGTATCTGCCCTGTCCTTGCTCTCTCAGTCATCTCTTCCTCAACCTCTTTATTGGATTCTCCTCTCAGTCCATAAACACCCAAAGATCTTTTCATTTTAAAAGTTCCTTAGACTTGTATCCCATTCAACTGCCACCTGGTTTCTCGGTCCACTTTCAGATCTTTTGAAAGCACAGCAAAACCGTCTCCTTGGTGCTCTTCATTTCAAATTTTACTCCTTGAGTTCTGAAATCTGCCTTCTGCAGTCTTTTCCTAAAATTATTTTCTCTAATATACATCATGACCTCTTTGCTAAATCTAATATTTTTCATTCTTTTATAAATGAGCTTGTTTCTGTTTTTGACACTGCTAATTGCTTTCTCCATTTCAAATGTAGTATCTTTTCGTGATTATAAAAACAGTACTTGTTCATTACGGTATACCTGGGAAATAAAAGTACAAAGAAGAAAAATGCTATCTATAATAGCAGTAATTGTTGATGACCAATTATTGTTACAATTCATAATATATACATATGTATTAGTACATAGATATAGATATATGTGGGCAAAATTCTGTATAGTAACTTTTACCTGCCTTCTTAATATATTTTATCATGAATATGTTTCGGTATCCTTGCATATTTCTGAAGATGCTTGTAACTGCTGCATGACATTCTATAAAGTGAATAAATTGCCACTAATTTAGCCATTTCCATATGATTGGATATTTGATCCGTTTCAGCTTCTTTATTGTATATAAAATTGCTACATACATCCCTGTACATCTCTGACAACTTCCTTAAGATTATTTCTTTAAAAAAAATTACTGCAAGAGAATTATTAGGTCCAAGAATGTAAATCTTTTTTAGAGATTGCTGCACAATGTTAAATTGCCTCTCAGGAAAGTTGTGATGATTCCTAATTTCATTCACAATGAGTTTGAACGCCTGTTTTTTTGTCTTAAAACTTTCTGCTCCATATCTATTATAATGTCATCTAATCTAGTTCCACAATAACATCCTATTCTAGTTGTCCTTGTTCTTATCTGACTGCAATTTTGTACCTACTTTGGAGTTTACATTTCTGAACGTATATGTTAACTTCCCCATAGTTCTCTCCTTAGCCTACTGCCCCTTTCAAATATTATCCCTATCATTACTTCTTCAACTTCAGTATTTGAATTTCCTCCATTATGCTGAACATTTCCAAATAAAACACACCAGATCTGGCCTTTCTTCCAAATTTTAGACTTCTTGATAGAATTATTTATAAGGCATCATTTTCTGTTATCCTGAAAGTTATCAACACCTCCATCAAAAAGATGAGTTTGCACCACAACCAGCCAAGGACTTACCCCATCTTAAAAGCTGGGAGACATATTTCCCTTTTTATTGTTGGTCATTTCCATCACCAAAGCTGCACCCATCGTACAGAGACAAAACTCTCAGTGTAATTGGCATCTACCTAAGTAGAGAATGCATTGAATATAGAAATATTCTCAAATGCTGTTTCCTTTCCTTGTTTGAGAGATAAATATTTAATGGATTATTTTGTTGGTAAAGTAAGGCTGGGTAGGGGTACAGCTTGATGGCAGAATACAGGCTTAGTGTGCACAGGCCCTGCATTTGATACCCAGAACAAAAATGTAAAGAAAAAGTAGAGCTAAAACTTTTATTTCCTTGAAATCAGAATAGTACTCTGTCCCTTGGAATTTATATTACAACCTATATGTGTACCCCTGAAAAAAACCTCAGCAAACCATATAAAGATAATCAAAATATAAAATCGTATTACAGTTTTGTTTAAAAAACCCTGTATTTCATCTTAATTTTGAAAGGCTATTTTTTTCTGACAGTTTCTAATTTCTTCTCAGCATTTTATTTTTATCCTTTTATTGATGCATTGTAGTATACATCATAGCGAGGTTCAAACTGATACAAACATACATGCACACAGCACTTGGTGTAGCTGGAAGGCGTTCAGTCTAATGCCTTCATTTTGTTACTTAAGATCTGGGAGCCAGGCATATTGCATGGCTAATTTAAAGAAACATGGTTAGTTAGTAGCAAAGATAATTAAAATTCAAATCTAACTCTGGTTCCAGTATGCATTTCACTACACAAGTATTCCTACAGGTTCTCAAAAGTACTTCACCAAGAAACTAC
The DNA here is from genome assembly GCF_963383645.1 of Muscardinus avellanarius. Classification (NCBI taxonomy): domain Eukaryota; kingdom Metazoa; phylum Chordata; class Mammalia; order Rodentia; family Gliridae; genus Muscardinus; species Muscardinus avellanarius. Next base: position 24,224,749 of record NC_137792.1, on the reverse strand, counting down.
TACAAAAAGATACACACAAGTAAATTTCTGGGAAGTCTTGCATCCCTAGGATTATACCTTTTAGAGTTTCACAGGGATGCATTATGATATTCACGTGTTTGAAGTACTTTTGCTTTTTCGAACCACTTCTTCCATAGACAAACATTAAATACTATATATATTGTGGTACTGAGGGTGGAACCTAGGGGCTTTTTTACCTTCAGGCTACAATCCTGGAACTATTTTATACTTTATTTGGAATCAGGGTCTCACTAAGTAGCTGAGGCTGGCTTCAAACCTGCGCGATCCTCCTGTCTCAGCCTCCCAAGCGCGGGGATTACAAGTGTGCACCACCATGCCCGGCTTAAATATTTTGTGATTTCATTGGCATAGAGTCTAATATAATCCAAGCTAGATTCATTATATATTATTATTATTAATATTATTATTATTATTATTTCCATTTTTCTTCACATTTTAAAATAAAGTATCTTAAGGACCCCTAAAAATATCCTGGGCCTTATGTACTATGACTGCTGTGACTAGTTTTAAGTCAGTTTTGTTCATAATGCATAATAAAGACTGAGAGGTCTGGTAAAGAGAGAAACTTCATTTCTATTTTACTTATCTCTTCTAAAGTTTTTGCTTACAGTGTCCTATTACCATGTAAAAGCACATTGGTGTCTCTGGAACTTATTTTAGAAAAAAAGCATTCTCTGTTCTCAAACCACAATGATAAGCACTATGCAGAAAGGTAGACAGTGAGGCTGAGACAAGCGGATCACAGGTTCATGGCCAGCCTCAGCAACTTAGTGAGACTATCAACAGCTTAGTGAGACCCTATTTTCAAATAAAGCCCAGAGGTAGAATGCCCTGATTTCAATCACCAGTAACACACACAGACACACACACACACACACACACACACACACACACACACGACAATAATGTAACACAAAATGAAAGTATTCTGACTTGGCTATGGCTGATATCTCTAAATTAGATGTAAAACACTCATAAAAACTTCTTCAAGATGTTTCATAGAATATAGAAGCAATCAAATTCTCACATATAGTTCATATTAGGAATATTTTACAATTATATTTCATTAGCACATCTTTCTAGTACATCGGAATGGAAATACACCATTAATTCATGCTTTTGCTTCTTAAGATAATCAAATAAAATTAGAGTGTCTATAAAACTAGATTTTCAGCTCATTTTCAAAAGATGAGGAATAGACATTTTATGAATTAAAGATGACAGTGTTCCTTGCATATAGTGACTACTTAAGAAGTAGTTCAATTCTCTATGCTTTTATGATTCTTTTGACACATTGATATGGAACAATCAACTTGTATCTGAAATGCCTTTAATAAGTTAATACTCCTTTTAAGAAGGGCTTTAAGTTTTTCTTTGTGAAGTCCAAAGCTCAGTTACAAATTTATAGTAACCAAATGTCTTTTAGATTTATATGCTTATGGAAACGTATAAGGAGTGCTGAGTGATGAGTTAAGATAGGATATACTTATGCCACAGTGGGAAATAAACAAACAAATAAAAATCTCAGTGATTTATCCTGAATTGTATGCTTCACTCACATAGTCTGCTTTGTGTTTGAAAATTCTCCAATGTAAAGCCATCCATGAGATAACCAGAGATGCATGTAGTTTGACCTTCTACTCTTATCAACCCAATGTGAGACCTCCTCCACAGTTTCTGTGGCAAAGGAAGAGAACCCTGCAAGGTCAAATACTGGCTATTAAATATTTTGACTTAAAAGTGACACCTAATATTTCTGCCCACAATCTATTGACTAGAACTAAATATATGGTCCTGTCAAAGTATAATACTCCCCTGTTTTGGGAGGAAGACTAGAATTGGATATGGGGGAACAAATATGTCTCTATCACACCAGTCTTTAGGTAGAAATATATTTTGTTTGCTCAAAGACCCAACTCTCTGAATCAATAATAGTTTATTGCTACTCTTTCCTGAAAATTAGTACATAATAGAGTCAGTGTTTAAGTGCTCTATATAAATTTTGAAGCAGTTAACTGCATAGGTATAATTTTAAACTGAACATTGCTGACAGCCTTTAGGAGGTGACCACATTATTATAAGAAGTTGAGGTCAGTAGCTACTTTCATATCTAAAGTGATCTTAGCATAATAATTATTCAGTACTTTAAATGGCATTTTAGATTTCTAGATCTAGACTTCTCAAAGCGGAGCACCCTTGTCATGATCAGGTGAAGTACTTGCTAAAAATGAAGATTCTTAGACCCACCTACAGAAGTATACTCTCTGGAAATGGGAAATTACATGCTGTCCTGGGAATTACTATGTAGATTAACGCTTGAGAACCACTGACAACAAGGAAATTTATAATGCCGGGAAAAGGAAACAGCAGGCTTTCCTAAAATCCAGTTATGGAGTATTGCTTGGCTAGAGGTTTTCTAGTTAAAAGCAAGAAGGTGATCAGATTTGTATCTTATTTGACTCATGTTCCTTCTTATCAGAAGAAATCTCAAAGATTAAGACTTTCATGAGAATACCCTAGTGCCTATTGAAGAGGCAGACCTTTTCATGTTGATAAATTTTGGATCTAATTTGAGCACAGAACTACTTTAAGAATCTTGCATTTTTGTTTTGATGCTTTTTATTGTCATCTCTTGGTCTTTTCCAGCTAGTCCGTGATCTCATCCAGTATCGTTACTTTAAGTACATTCTAAATGCTAACAATTTGCAAATGTCTACCTTGGTACTGAACCTCTTTGCCAATTCTAGACATCTCCATTCAGATTACTAGTAGGTTTTTCAACATTAACATGCAAAATTGATCTCCTGATGTTCTTCTTCCAAACATGCTCTTCCCATGAACTCATGCCCCATTTTAGTTTGTGGAAACTTTGTTTTCTGTGAGTTCAGGCTACAGCTCCTGGAATCATACTTGACTTCCCTTTCTCCCACATATAATGTGCAATTTTCCAACAAATCATCTCTGTTTAGCTTTCAAAAGATACCCAGGATTTGACTACTATTCATCTACCACCTCTGTTCTCACTATCCCAGTCACAAATGTTTCTTACCTATCTAATTACAATAGTCAACTAAATGGTCTGTCTGATTCTCTCTGCTTAGGCCCCCTTTAGTCTGTTTTCAACATAGCAGCCAACATGATACTAGTAACACATGACAGATCATATCTATTCCTTCTCCAAAAGGCTCCTCACATCACTTAGAGAAAAAGCCAAAGTTCTTCCAATGCTTTACAAACCCTTGCATGATCTGACCCTCCTTTCCAATCAAATTTTCTTTTATATTCTCTTATTCACTCTTTTAAAACACACCAAACTGTTTTTTAATTTCCTTCATGATACCAGTCATGTTCTCAGGACCATCATATTTGCTAATCTACCTGCTTGGATGATTTCCCAGAGATAGTTGGTCTTCTTTGTGGTCGTTGATAAAAAAAAATTTTACTCAGGGGTAGAATGCCTCTGGGTTCAATATCCAACATCACAGTAAACAAAGAAACAAACAAACAAACATTATTACCTTAAACCAGGCATGATGGTGTACAGCTGTAATACCATTACTCAGGAGGCTGATACAGGAGGATCCTAGATTTGAGGACAGTTTCGACAACATAGCAAGACTTTCAGTAACTTAGTGAGAACTTGTTTCAAAATTAAAAAGGGCTGAGAATACTAGTTTGGAGTTAGAATACCCCTAGGTTCAGTCCCCAATACCAAAAAAAGAAGTTAACCTCTCAAAGAGATCTTCCCTTTCCACCATACCTAAAATGTTACCTTCTTTCTTGTCTGGAACATTATATTCCATTTCTTTCTCTTTAGTATATAAATACATGCCACTATAAAATACACTCTGTTTTTTATTTATAGCTTGTCTCAGTCAACATTCTCACTGCTATAATAAAAACAACTGACCACACAACCTAGAGGAAGGAAGATTTATTTACTCAGTTTCTTAGAGATTCTGGGTTTAGTTCATATGAGGCTGGGGTCTATGGATCTCAGGGCATGGCAGCAGGAAGCAGACAGATGGGGAGAGAAAGGACTCTGTTCTCACATCATGGAGGCTAGAAGCAAGAGAGAGAAAAACATCAAGGGAATTCAAACACGCAAGCACAGTCCCTAAGCCCATACCACCAAGGACCCAACTTCTCCAGCCATACCCCACCAGCCTAGGATACCACCCAATTTTTCTTTTTCTTTTTCTTTTTTATGGTACTGGGGATGGAACCCAGGGGCATTCTACTTCTAAGCTACACACCCAGCCCTATTTTTTAGTCTTTTTATTTTTGAAACAGGGTCTCACTGAGTTGCGAATGGCCTCACTAAGTAGCTGAGGTTATCTGTGAACCATGATCCTCCTGTCTCAGCTTCCCAAATTCTGTGATTACAAGCATGCACCACCATGGCTGGCTTACCACCCAAGTTTTCTAATAATGTAATTATGACCCTTATGATTTAATTACATCAACTCTTAATATGTGAGCTCTTAGGAGGACATTTTATATCTAACCACAACATATCTTGCTTTTTATTTGCCTCTAAATCATCAGGTTTGAACATTCATGAAAGCAAGCTTTTTCTCTTTCTTTGGTTTTGTACACTGATATATCTCAGCCTCAAGAACAGTGCTTAGCATATGTACTTACTCAATAAAATTGATTGAAATAATATTTATTTTCTAATGATATTCAGTTGTGGGTTCATGTACAATTCCAATAAAGCCAAGCGCCAGGAAGTAGACATAATGACCAGAGCTTTGGTTTTGAGCACAAAAAAATTACAGGAAGATAGAGCAGAGAGAAGGGAATGGGATAAATAACTGATGTAAATATGGAGGTATGTAGCTTTGGTAGACAGCATCTAAAATAGTTGTCACTGATCTTTGCTTCCTGGTATTCAAGAGAAATATACTTCCCTTCAATGCAGGGTGGAACTTATGACTTGCTTTTAACAAATACAATATAGTAAAAGTGAAGATGAAACTGAATCCTTCCAACAGCCAGAATGAGATTGGGAGCATACCCTACCCCTTTCAAGTCTTGGAATGACTGCTGCACTGGCCTGTACCTTAATTGCAGCCAGAGACAACTTGAGCTAGAGGACCTGATTAGCCCTTTCCAGTTTCCTGATCCTCAGAAACTCTGAGATAAATAGTAAATATTTACTGTTTTAAACCATTACAGTTTGTAGTTTTTTAATCTACTCAACTATAGATGACTAATACTGTTGGTTATATAGCAAAATATATAATTACATATAGCCGGGCGTGGTGGCGCACGCTTGTAATCCCTGTGCTTGGGAGGCTGAGGCAGGAGGATCACACAGGTTCGAAGCCAGCCTCAGCTACTTAGTGAGGCTCTCAGCAACTCAGTGAGACCCTGTTTCCAAATAAAGTATAAAATAGGTCTGGGAGTATAGTCTGGAGGTAGAAAGCCTCTGGGTTCCACCTCCAGTACCACCAAAAAAAAAAATATATATATATATATAATTACATATAAAAGTATCTTTTGAAGGAAACATAAATGTGTGGTGACAAGTGCATGATAATTTTAATTATCATGCAGTAGTGTTTATCAAACTGGTTACATTTATTCATTAACTCTACAAGTAGTTTACTGAGGACTAACTTGGTAGAAGGTAGAATTCAAGATGAGGGGACAGAGTGGTGAGTAAGTGAGTTGAGGGTGATGGGGACAAATATCAAGTCCAGAGATAGGTGATTAACCATTTCAGACAGAAAATAAAGCTACCCAGTTTCTAGGTAACTTGGCCATTGGAGGTGGAATATGTTACTGAGATCCTCTCATAGTTTATAGTCATTGAGTTGAATTCTGACTGGTGAGAAAGGACCAACAATAGGACAATCACTGCCCAGAACATTCCAGGCAGAAGGAATGGCAAATGCTGAGCTGGGAATAAGTATGGAAACAAGAACTAGATCATGTCACTTGTTTTGAATTTTATTCTAAATGCAGTGGAAAGCTCCTACAGAGATTAAACAGGGAAATGGAGTGTCCCTTTTAAAGTATTTGGCCGGTTATTTGGGCTTCCGTTTGGAGAATGGATTATGGTGAATTGAGATAAAGAAAGAAAAAGAAAAAAAAAGAAACAGTTACAGGGTAATGAAGGTGAGAACAGTATTGCATGGAAACAATCGAAGGTTGGTCTATTCACTAGCACTTATTCACTAGCTACTTACTTTTGTCAACAATGGCGCACTGAGCTACTAAGTTTTTCCAAGAGGAAACAGACTTCTCATTCCTGTACTTGTCAGTATTACTTGGCTGATTGGCAAATTGATATGAAGCCAGTTTTTCAGTCAACCCATTTGTTCTTAGGACAGGGTCAGGTTTAATCAAAAGAATATTTAAAGATATATATTAGATTCAGTGTTTTGTGCAAAGAACAACTCATTATTTGAGAAGAAAATGAACTTCAATGGTTTTAAAACAACTATTAGCATTTTCTTTTTGTGTTCATAAGTAAAATTTTTATGACCTTGAAGAGTAGCTTCACAGTACTATAAGTCAATTAAATGTTACACATAGTCTTTCTTAACCTTGGTAATAAGTATTCCACATAGAAATGGTTTTCCAGCTCCCTTTATGGTGATTAGGATTCTAAGTAAAAAAACAAATAAATTACAAGAAGAGATATACTTTGTTGATTGCTCTTACCAAATTCAGTGAAAAAGAAAAGAAAGTGATGAAATGTGTCATGGGATAGGGAAGTTGAAATGCTAACAGCTGTTACTTTGACAACTAGCTTGATGCTGACTCATCTTCTGAAGGTCCATTGGAAAGTGAGATGAGAGAGAGGTGAGGCAGGAAGCAGACACATGCTTTCCAAGTCACCAGGGTTCTTTAAGTATAAAAACGATAAATCCTGGCAACATGACTTGATTAGAAGTTTAGTGCCCCGGTGAGGACCCCTGAGCACCAAAGAGTCATCTACTTTTTAATATGTGTATGAGGAGGGATGGTATACTAGTTTCTGAGGGTGCTTGAATACAGTAGCACAAATCAGTAGTTTAAAGCAACAGGAATTTTCTCTCTTACAATACTGGGAATCAGAAATCTGAAATCAAGGTGTCAGAAGGGTTGGTTCCTACAGAAGTTTTCAAAGGAGAATATGTTCCATGTCTATCACCTAGTTTCTGATAGCACCAGCAAGCCTTGTTGTTCCTTGGCATGTAGACAAATCACTTCTATCTCTACTTTTGTCTTCACATGGCCTTTTTCTCTGTGTCTCTTCTAGTCTTGAATTTCCTGTTCCTTTTTTTTTTTTTGGTTCTGGGGACTTGACTCAGGGGAATTCTAAATCAGAACTACATCCCATAGCCCTTTTGGTTATTGTTGTTTTGAAACAGGGTCTTACTAAGTTGCTAAGGCTGGCCTTAAACCTGAGATCCTCCTGTCTCAGCTTCCTTAGTGCTGGCATTACAAGCATATGCCATCATGCCTAGCTTAATACTGACTTTTTTTTTGGTGGTACTGGGGGTGGAACCCAGGGGCTTTCTACCTCCAGGCTATACTCTCAGCCCTATTTTATATTTGATTTGGAAACGGGGTCTCACTAAGTTGCTGAGAGCCTCATTAAGTAGCTGAGGCTGGCTTTGAACCTGTGCGATCCTCCTGTCTCAGCCTCCCAAGCGCGGGGATTACAAGTGTGCACTCTCAGCAACTTAGTGACACCCTGTTTCTAAATAAAATATAAAAAATAGGTCTGGGAGTATAGCCTGGAGGTAGAAAGCCTCTGGGTTCCACCCCCAGTACCACCAAAATGAAATATAACGCGAAATTTATAATTATAATAACAATTTATAATTCATAACTCTACTGTTTGATGACTTGTCACAAACTGAATACATCCATGTAAACACCATTTATAAATAAATTAAATGTCATCAGCACCCTAAAAGTCCCTCTTGTGATTCCAATCATTGCTTGCACTCCTGAGTGTAACCTCAATCCTGACTTTGAATCCTCTATAGAATATTACTTTATCAGCCCCCACTCAGATAGAGTGCTAATATCCAGAATATACAAAGAGCTCAAAAGACTCTACACTAGCAAAACAAATAACCCAATCAGGAAATGGGCAACTGAACTGAATTGACAATTCACAAAAGAAGAGATACAAATGGCCAATAGATACATGAAAAAATGTTCAACATCATTAGCCATCAGGGAGATGCAAATCAAAACTACACTGAGATTCCATCTAACCCCAATCAGAGTGGCAAGCATAAAGAAGTCAAATAACAACAAATTCTGGAAGGATATGGGGAAAGAGGAACTCTTTGGTAGGAGTGCAAACTAGTTCAGCCGCTATGGAGATCAATGTGCAGATTCCTTAGAAAACTGGGAATAGATCCACTATATAATCCGGCTGTACCACTCCTGGGTATTTGTCCAAAGGAGTTGAAATCAGAGAACTACAGTGACATATAAACATACCATGTTCATAGCAGCACAATTCATAATAGCCAAAATATGGAACCAACCTAGGTCTCCAACAACAGATGAATGGATTGTAAAATTCTGGGAAATACATTCAATGGGATTCTACTCAGCTATAAAGAAGAACAAAATCATGGAATTCTTAAGAAGATGGAAAGATCTGGAGAACATAATGTTAAGTGAGATTAGCCAAGCACAGAAAGAGAAGGGACATATGTTTTTCTCTAATATGCCCAAGCTAGGGAGTAGTGGTAATACCAGAGGGACTCCAGATAATGGAGAGGAAATCTCAGCAAAGCTAGAATGGAAGGATAGGAGAGGAAGAAAGCTGAAGTTGTTCAATGGAGGAGCTACATATGGATATGTGTAAAAGTATGAATATAGCATGGTCAACCTGGACACGCATTGTTGAGAAGGGGAGAAGGGGAACCGGGATGGGAAAGAGCACCAAGCATAGTCTAAATGTATACCATTTTCAACATGTTCCACATATAAATAAAATTTTAAACAAATTTAAAAGAATATTACTTTCCATTTTTAAATTCTGAAAAAAATGAATTATACAGTATATTACTCTTTTTTTTAACATTTAATCTAATTTTATTCATGCTTGCCTCAGGATGGGGAATAGATCATTTGGTAAAAACATACAGTAAAAACAAAAAAAAAGTCTTAATCATGTACAACTTTTATTTATTTATTATTTTTTATTTTTGTGGTACTGGGGGTGGAACCCAGAGGCTTTCTACCTGTGGGCTATACTCCCAGACCTTTTTTATATTTTATTTGGAAACGGGGTCTCGCTAAGTTGCTGAGAGCCTCACCAAGGAGCTGAGGCTGGCTTCGAACCTGCGCGATCCTCCTGTCTCAGCCTCCCAAGCGCGGGGATTACAAGCGTGCGCCACCACTCCCGGCTTCATGTACAACTTTTAACATACAATAATGATGTACTCTTAATTACTTCCATGCACACAAGTCTAACATTACAGTCTTTTTAAAAAAATAAAGACAATTAAGACTTCTAGGAGCATTTTATAATAAGGTAATTCCTAATTTTATTTGTAGATAGATCAAGCACCTCCAAAATACAAATTCCTATACACAGTGAGCACTTTACTTAAAATGAACACTTAAGTAAATGAAGTACGTGGACAGCCTTAGGATGAGCTGGTATCATATACTAAGCCAGGCAGGCAACAAACCACAGCGCCAAATGGAAAGTGTAATTGCAATTAAAATTTAAAACTAAGTTAATGTGTTATTTACCTCAAGGTAACAAAAGTATGTGGAGAACATTTACCACCCATAGTGCTTCACGGTATGCACTTCTATTTAGCCAGCGTTTATCCTAGTAAACTATTCTTAAGACTCGTTCATCATTTATAAATGTTCTGGTATTCATTCTTTATAGTAAAGTGTTAATACATCACATCTCATTTATTCTAGCAAATCAGTATATTTTCTGTATTTAATTATATTACTCTTTTGTACCTGCCAATTTTATTCAATATTATATATGTATGTTACAAATGCCAACACATTCTCATGGTCATATAATATTTCACTGTATATTTATGTCACGATTCATTATTCAGTTATTCTATGGATGGATATTTGAATTGCTTCCAGCTTTAGTTATTTTGAATGGTGCTACTATGGGCATTATTACATGTCTGTGGTATATGTATGCTGACATTTGTGTTGGGTATGTATGCGAGAGTGGAATAGTCAGTTCATTGGGTTCAGTTTCAGTAGATATTGCTGAAATTTTTCCCCAAAGTGGTTGTATCAGTTAACATTCTCATAAGCAGTGTTTGAAAATTCCAGTTTTGCTGAGCATGGTGGTGCATGCATGTAATCCCAGCATTCGGGAAGCAGAGACTGAAGAATTGCGGTTCATGGACAGCCTCAGCTACTTAGTGAGGCCCCTCACAAATTAGTGAGACCCTGTTTCAAAAAATATAAAGACTAAAACATAGAACTGGGGGTGTAGCTCGAAGGTAGAATGCCCCTGAGTTCCATTCCCAGTACCGCATAAAAAAAAAAAGAAAAAAAAAAGAAAATTCCAGTTTCTTCAGATCCTTGACATCATGTGGTTTCTAGAAAATTTAGCCAGTGTGGTAGGAAACTAAATTATATTTTATATGATTTGAAGAAGCTGATGAACTGTAAGAAGTGTGACTCTATTTTACCTTGGTGATAAGAATATTTCTTTTGAAGGGTTTAGAGGTGATGGCATTCAGTCCATATTGGAAAGTAATATAAGTTGGCCCTAGCACAAATATGTTCTCCATCATGTTGTTCTTAGTGTTTATACGTTATTATCTTTAGTTGAAGCATGAAAATACCTAAATATGCAAATTGGAAGGAAAATACTAGCATCTTTGACAATGTAACATAAAGGGAAACTACTGAAAAGTGATCAGTGGAAGAAAGGAATAGAAAAAGTTTTATACCTCCATCTCACAATGCATACTAGAGAGATATAACAGTTAAAAGTTGATAGAACATGAAATAGAATTTATATTCTTCAAAGTTATAAAAGCAACAGAAACTCCTAAAATAACATAATTAAAAAATAGAAGTAATAGAGAATTTGGGTTAGTATAACTGAACTACATGTACATTTCTTACAGAAGGTGGCAAATACATATAATTTTAAGTTGGTAAAGCTAGAAATGGATGAATATGCATATCGTTATTTGTAGTGACAAAGATAAATATCCCAAGAAGTATAAAAGGTTAAAAGATGTTGTCATTGGAGAATTCATCTAAGAGTGGGATGTGCTAGACCCAGAGATGATTGCTTTATGTTACAATCTTTTCTATACTACTTGTTTATCAAGTGAAAGCTGTAGTTTGCTATTAAACAATGAAGTTTAAAAATAAGAATTATTTGGCAGATTGCAGGTTTGAGGATAGCCTGAGCAACATAGAGAGACTCTCATCAAACTAGCAAAGGCTGGGGGTATAGCTCAGAAGTAGAAGGTCCCTGGGTTCAATTCCCAGTAACAAACCCCCACCACACACACATACTCAATTATTTGGAAAGATGACATTTCTGATCATTTTGCTGTCAGTGATTTTAATTCTTAACTTGGAGAAATGAAAAAGGAATAAAAGAAAGAACCATAAATGAGAACAAAAATATGAAATACCAGAAAGGTAAATTGGGGGAGATAACTGAGTGGAAAAAAGAACCACCACCAAGCTAAAAAATAAATGGTGAATAAAAGCTCTTATTTTATTTATTTAGAACATTCCCTTCAAAATTCCATCTGGTTTGATTTAGTTTATGGTTTGAATACTTGGACAGGTGACAAATCCAGAAAGACATGGAGAATGTGATGGCTGCCCCATCTCTCAACTTTCTAGGTCAATCATTGTTTATATTATTTTCAGATAAATCTCACTGTCAATCTGATCTTAATACTCCCTACTTATAATCCTCCACTGGGCTTCTCATTGCCTATTCAATTAAGTATTAAATCCTCACCTTGGCATTCTAGGCACTGAATAATATTGCCTCAACATACAGATTGCCTGTCATTGTGCTACTGAAAGTGTTTGGATGGGAGTGTGAGTTGATGTAGACTTACCTTTGAAGCTTGTGCTCTTTCACCCTACCCTGTACAGCCTGTCAGGTGAAACTGTTGTGTAAAAATAGACACACATAAGAATGGCCATTGCATCCTTATAAGTATAAAAATGGAAAGTTGCCTGTATGCCCAATAAAAGAGAGTATTAACAGATTTGGGTAAGGTCATATAGTACAAGAAGAGGGAACAATTAAAATAAATTACCTAGGTCTATATAATTCAATATGAATAAACAGCAAATTGAAGGCTGCATATGATATGATTATGTTTATATAATTTCAATCATATACATATAAATAAAAAAAACTACCAGAAAATATAGGCCAAAATAAAGATGGTGCTTATCTTTATGGAGAAAGGGTAAAAATTGAACTGGGAATGGTTCAAAAGAGGATTAATTTCTGGTTACTTTGTACTTATTTTTGTTAGCTTTTTTACTTTTTGTTTGTTTTGGTAGTGGGTATTGAACACAGGGACATTCTATCTTCAAACTACCCTCTCAACATTTTGTATTTTCATTAAAAATTTTTTTTGGTAGTACTGGGGTTTCTGGAAACCCTTCTACCTCTGGGCTACACTCCCAGACCTATTTTTATACTTTTTTTAAAATTTGGAAACAGGGTCTCTTAAGGCTTCGAACCTGTGCAATCCTCCTGTCTCAGCCTCCCAAGCGCAGGGATTACAAGGGTGTGCCACCACGCCCGGCTTCATTTTTTTTTTTTAATTTTAAACAAGGCCTTGGCAAGATGCTGAGACTGTCACTAGTTGCTAAACCTGGCTTCAAACCTGCAATCCTCCTGTCTCAGTTTCCCAAGTATCCAGATTATAGGTGTGAACAACTATATCTGGTACTTCTGAAAAAAAGAAAAGACCAAGAAAACAACATGGCAAATAATTAGAATGGACAATTATAGTATTCTCTGTCTTTTTTGAAGAGTGAAAATGTATAATAATTTAATATAAATTCTGTACTTGTGGGAAACATCATGCTTGCAGAGAAGGTAACACTTTTCATTACCCTCTTGAGATTAATATTTAAATTCACTATAAAGTGTCATGAACAAAGTATTTTCTATTAATCACAATTAAACTTATATTTTCTGTCTTTTTATAAGTTTAAAATACACAAAAATTTATAAAACATGCATTGGTAGAAAAATACTACAAATATATTATTTTATAATATGAATATTTTGTTCTGTTTGAACTTTTATGTCAGGAGAATGACATTGTGGGATATTTTGTTCTTTACTTTTTTATCTTTTATAATTTGAAAAATACATATTTTTTATTTTTAGCCCAGCATGTAAGAGTTTGGAAGTCATTACTTTCATTCTCACATCAATTAAAAAGCCTGTAAACAAATTGAAAATCTCTAATTCTTATTAGGTCTATCAGATATTTGAGGTCAAAGGGCAAACTACTACACCAGAAATTGGAGAAATGTATGATAAAGAGAGTCACATTTCACCAAGATGAGAAGTTGCTGCCTGAGCCTAGTAAGTATATTTAAAGGATATCAGACTAATTGTTGGTAATTGAATGTAGATTAGATTGAGAGACAAAAATCCTCTATGGGTCCAGCCTTAGAAGAACCCCTATGTTTTAGTGACTGTTGCCGTTAGAAATCAGAAATTTTTAGGGTAAAGAATGGAGAAGACTACATTTGTGCTTCGGGAGTTATTGGTGGTAGGAGGAGTAATTATTTTGAAAAAAATTTCAGAGCATTCTGTTCTCTTTAACTATTACCTGCCTTCAAAGGAATCTCCCTTACCAAAACTAAACCCACTTTTTTTGAACCACAGCCTGAGCTGGGATAACCTAATTCTTCAACTCCAGTTTTCCTAGCTTTCTTGTCTCATGTAATGGGAAGAAGAAGACTGAAAAGTTACTTCTGAAGGCTGCAGACCAGAGACAGGCACACTGAAAGACTAAAAGGAAATCCCCAAATTACAGAATTCTTCCTTTCTCTTCATAACTTATTGCTGTATCACTATATTACATTAATGTATAAAAATGGGGGATCATAGCTGAAAAAGCTAAAGGCCACACATTACTTAAGAAGGAGTCTCTAGGGAAATCCAAAGAGAACAGGCGAGACAAAAGCACAAACAATAGTTGACTTTCGGTTTATGACACTCCAGCTACAGCAAACAGTAAATACAGCCTAACTCATAGCTAAACATAAAAGCTCACACTAATGGCCTATGTATTTCAGTTTCTTTTAGCCAATATATCATATATACCTTTCAAAAGAAATTTACAAGGCATACTATGATGTGAAAAATAAAATCTAAAGAGACCAAGCATAAGAATCTGATATAGCAGACATTTTGGAATTATCTGATTGAAATTTCAAAATAATTCTTATTGCCTGAGTTATATTTCCACAAAATTAATATTTTGAAGTGCTAATTCTCAGTACCTCAGAATGTGAGTGTGTTTGGAAATAGAGTCTCTAAAGAAGTAATTACGTTAAAATGAGGTCATTAGAGTAAGCCCTACCTAGTATTACTGATGGTCTTATAAGAAAAAGGAATTAGGAAACAGATACATGGTGGTGAAAGCATATGAAGAAGTAGGAAGAAGGCAGTCACCTAAGCCAGGGAGAGAGGTCTCAGAAGAAACCAACCTCATCAACAACTTGTCTCAGACTTCCAGCCTCTACAATTGGGAGGAATGTTTCTGATATTTATGGCATCCTTTCTATATTTTTATGGCATCCCCAGAAAATCAATAAGATAACTAGCATGCTAAGAATTCTAGTGGAAAAAAATAGGCAACATGTAAGAACAGACAGGTAACATAAGCAGAAAAATAAAAATTATAAGAATGAATCCGAAGAAAATGCTAGTATATTAGTCCATTTTCCATTGTTACAGCAAAATACCTCATGGTGGGTAATGTATGCTGAAAAGAAATTGATTTAACTTGCAGTCTGGAGAATCAGGAACATGGCACCAGCATCAGCTTGGTTCTGGGGAGGATCATTTGTCAGATGGCATCACAATGGCAGAAGTGTGTATGAAAAGGAGACATCATACAGTTAGGAAGCAAGAAGATCTGGAAGGGTCAGACCTGCTCTTTTATAGCAACTTTTTTCTAATAAGGACTAATTCCCAAAGGACTACCTTAATCCCCTCCAAAAATAGTGCCCTCATTATTCAATGGCCTCTCCCTAGTACCCACCTCTTAAAGATTCTTTCACCTCTTTTTTTTCCTGTGGGAGTGTGGATGGAACCCAGGGACATCCAACCTCTGAGAGACACCCCCAGCCTTATTTTTTATTCTTTATTTTGAAACAGGGTTTTACTGAGTTGCAAAGGACCTCACTAAGTTAAGGACCTCTTAACCACACTGAAGACCAAACTTCTAAATGTATGCACCCTTGGGGAAATACAGTAAAATCTTAGCAACTAGAATTTAAAAATCATAGAGCCAGGCTCAGTGGCACATGCTTCTAATTCCAGTACAGGCTGATACAGGGAGATTGCAGATTTGTGGACAGTCTCAGCAACTTAGTGAGATTCTGTTTCAAAACAAAACAAAACAAAACAAAACAAAACGAAATAAAATAGGGCTGGGGATATAGCTCAGGGGTAGAATGGCTCTGGGTTCAATCCCTAGTAACACACACACACACACACACACACACACACACACACACACCCTACATAGAAACGAAAAATATTTTTGATGGCCTCATTAGGAGAGTGGCCACTGTAGACAAAATACCACTATTGTTGAAAGAAAGAACTCAATAGCCAGCAATTTCTGTAACCTACAAAATCATCATGCAAAAGTGAGAAATACTATTTTAAACAAAAATGGATGGAATATGCCACCAGTAGATCTGCCATGTAATAAATGTTAAAAAGAAACTATTAAGAAGGTAAATGATATAGTTCAGAATCTCAGGTCTACATAAAGGAAAAAAAAGCAAAAGGAAAGGAAAAAATGGAGTTGGAGGCATAGCTCAGTGTTTGGCTAGCATGTGCATGACCTTGGATTTGATCCCCCAAAAAAGGAATAGATGGAAATAAAATAAAATCTTGTATTTTCTTGTTCCTAATTGATCTAAAAGATAACATTTTGTTCACAATACTAGCAGTCCTACATTTTGTGATTATAGTTTATGGATAAATGAAATGACCAACAACAAAATAATAAAGGATGGGATGGAAATGTCCAGTATACTCTGTTGTAAATTATCTGGACCATCCATGAAATGGCATGCTGTTATTTGAGAATATATTAGATTAGTTGTAAACACTAAAAAATTAGGGCAAACACTAAAATAACTTAAAAACAACATAATTGAATGCTATGAGAAGAGAAAGAATCATATAAAATGCCCAACTGAAACCTGAGAATACACACACACACACACACACACACACACACACACACACAAGAATGGAATGCAAAAGACAAGATATGAGGAGCAAAGAACAAAAAGAAAAAAATTGAAAATATGGTAGATAATCTATGTTAAAAATCACATTAAAATTGAATTATTTTGGTTCAATTTTTCATACTTTATTACTTGTGTCAATAGGTTGAGAAAATAAAATTTCTTAAGTACTGATTATAATGTTTATAAACAGCACCACAATGTTTAGTTTTTAAAAGAGTAACATTGAGCAATCTCTTTAAATGCAGTTTTAATCCTTATTTTAAGCTAAATATACACAAAATCTGTATATACTGAACTACAAGAGTGGTTTCTATAGCCACATATAATTTTAGTCAATTACACATTTCCACAATGACGAAGGACTTATAAATATGTTAATAAAACACTACCCTGAGTGTTTATCCTGCCATTAGGTCTTTAAGCACTGTCTTTCTTGCTACTAAAAACAGATGATCTGGAAAAATGAGTTCTAACACTTCACAAATAGTGTAAGTCCCGAAAGGACTTAAAAAAACAACAACCCTTTTTTGTGCGGTACTGGGGATGGAACCCAGTGGCATTCTACCTCTGAGCTACACCCCCAGCCCTATATTTTTTATTCTTTATTTTGAAACAGGGTCTCAATGAGTTGCAAAGGACCTCACTAAGTAGCTGAGGCTGTCTGCAAACCACAATTCTCCTGTCTCAGCCTCCCAAATGCTGGGATTACAAGTGTCCACCACCACGCCTGGCTAAAAAATCCCTTTTAACACAGAAGCATTGCATGAAGCTTTTAGTTCCATACCCACCTTCTATATCTTCTCCAATTATTTTATTTTCTCCATCAAATGTGGGGTCTTCTTCCTAATCTCTGAATTCATTTAATATGTCAGTTAAAAGACTCTCAGAATGGATTAAAAGACTCAACTAGATGGTGTCCATAAGAAACCTACATTAAATATAAAGGCAAAGATATATATATATATAGTGATAACACTGAATGAAAGAAATCTGGGGAAGCTAAATTAATTTCAGACATAGAAGCCTTTACAACAAGAAAAATTATGAGAGATCAGAGGAGCATTATATAGCCATAAACTGGAGATTTCTCCACTAAAACATAACATTCCTTAATGTGTTTGCACCTAACTAAAAAGCGTCAAAATACACAAGACAAAAACTGATAGAACTACAAGGAGAAATTGACAAATTCATTATTGTAGTTGGAGATTTCAACACTCGAGTTTCAGTAATTGACAAGATTCAGCAGGTGGAAAATCAGTAAGGTTATAATAGAACTGAACAGCACTATCAATCAACTAGATCTGATTGACATTTATAGACTACTTTATCCAACAGCAATAGAATACATGTTTTTCTCAAGATGACATGGAGTAGTCACCAAGATAGACTACATTCTGGGTCATAAAACATACCTTAACAAATTTAAAAGAATAAAAACTATACAAGTATGCTCTCAAAACACAGTGCCTTCAAAATAGAAATAAGTAAGTGAAATATAGCTAGAAAATTCTAAAATATTTGAAGGCTAAACAACGTGCTTTTAAAAATAAAAGCTCTCACTTTGTTACAAGAAAACAAATAACAGTGTTATTTAAATATAGCCATAAATATAATTTTAAATATAATATAATTAAATAAGTGTTATTTAAATATAGCCATAAATATGATTTACATTATGATATGCACCAATAAGAGTATATTAAAAATAAATATATAAATATTTACATTATACTGCACCAATAAGAGTATATTAAAAATAAGTATATAAACCCATGCTTTAATTCCTTAGGAATGAAGCATACATTTTCTTCTGTCAAGAAGTATTTTCTTTTCCAGAAGAAGTTAAAAGCTATAATTTAAGTTTCTCTAGGCCTCTGTTGTAAATCGCTATTTTCAGTTTCCCATAATTTTATGGAAATTTCTTCTTTGAGGCTTAGCTACATCTACTTGACCTCAGCCCAGGGGTGATACACAATCTAGAGGAGTTCACATTTCTTGGGAAACACAACCTTCCATTTTCAAACTTACATGTAAATTGGTCAGCTGGCCTAGTGAATCTACATTGGAAAGACTTGCCTATGTGTTTCCAGATAAAATGTGTGACATTATCTTTAATAATATGAAGTGGCTCTTTAATCTGTTTTTTTTCTGTCCACCTATAAATGTGGTAGCAGTGTAGGAACATGAATCCTAGAGATACATTTTATTGCATATTTTTACAATGATCCAAATCTAACCATTTCTAAATCTGATTGGATGGCCAATTCAGTTTAATTATCTTCAAGTTCAAGTTTCTTCTTTTAGAAAGAAAGACAAACCAGGCAAAATAATTACTTTTGGGTTAATTGCAGGATCAAGGAGAATATATTATTTAGGAGAGGTCTAATTCTCATAAGAATCAACCCCAAACCTCAGAGGCTTACTAAGTGCAATTCTTCCTCATGTAAACTTCAGAGAAGTTGTGGTTTCTGGCTGCTCTGACCAGTTCTAGGCAACTTCCTTATAAACAGTGACCCTGGGATTGAGACATCATCCTTTTCAGGGACTAGCTGTCAGATTCTCCAATAGATGGTTTGTATCCAGCCAGGAGAGTAAAGAATGGGATAAAGGGAAGCTGGATGTAATCCAATTATGTTCTATTGAAATACTACATTATACTCCTTTAATAGTACAGTTAATAAAAAATTTAAAAGTGTAAACAAACAAATAATTTAGTCTTCTCATGAGAGACTTAAAAGGCCTAGTCTCCAGTTGATGGTATATAACTTTGTCTTCCTAACCCATTGTATAGAACTGGTTGTACGGCTTCATCTAGACTCAAGAGTGATGGAGATATGTAGTCTTTCTTTTTTACTAGGAAAAAAGAAGGGGCTTTATGAACCTACACATTTGTTCTGTCACAGAAGGAAAATGTATAGAAGGAAAATAATGATTTATTGTTTGTATTTCTATCATGCTTAATTGGCTACAGAACTTCAAAATAGGGTTGGCCATATTTTCCTTCTTTTTAGTTAAAACTAAAATGTTAGGGGTCTATAAAAACTCCTGAGGGAAAGTCAAGAGAGACCAATGCCCAGCATCTGTCTCTGACAGATAGCCAGGTGGTTAATACCTAATGAAGGACAGTCTCTACAACGTTCACTCTGTACTTATTACAGTTAATGAATCAGAAGGCAGAGGAGTTATGGAACACAACAGAATCCATGCACTGAGACTTTGATAGTGATATATCCTGGATTAGAGTTCAAGACTTTTTTCTTCTCTCCCAGTAATTGACTTTTCACTGACCTAACCTTCCAGAATGTATACAAAAAGTCCAATCAACAACTTTATTAGGAACAGAGAAGCTGCTTCCTGATGTATTTCTGAAAAGACCCAAATTTAAGTCACTAGGTTTTTTTCTGTATATTACTGTTATTATAATATTTTTAAATGCTAAAATTGACCAATTCTTGAGATAAGGTTCCAAATAAGTAAACTAAACTTTAAATGGAAAATTTTGTTCTGTAAAATCTATAAGTATACCTAGTAATCTTAAAATGAAAGCTTATACTTATTTGTAACACATGGAAATTTAAATGGGAAGCTGTCAAAACAGGTAACACCTAAAGAAACTTAAATTGTTGGGGAGGGAGCCCAGGGAAAGCACACCAAGTACTGTGTGCATGTATGTGACTATTAACATGATTTACATTATGATGTGAGACTAAAATGCACTAATAAAAGCTATGTAAAAAAAGAACATTTAAATTGTTGTTTACTATGTTTTTGAAGATTACATAGTGAATTTCCAATTGTTCATAATTTATTTAATGATCATATTAATGTAGTTTGCTTTTTCCTCATGGTGTTCAATGTTATGATTTTCAAAGAATAACAGCCCATGTTCAGTTCAGTATAATATTGTTATAAGATATCCTACTATTTATGAATCATTTACTTTTTCTGTGGTACAAGAGATGGAACCCAGAGGCATTCTATCTCTGAATGACACTCCAGCCCTATTTTTTATTCTTTTTTTTGAAACAGGGTCTCATTGAGTTGCAAAGGGCCTCATTAAGTAGCTGATCCTCCTGTCTCAGCCTCCCATATGCAGGGATTACAACGGTGGGCCACCATACCCAGCTAATCATTTACTTTTGTGTGTGTGTGTGTGGTACTGGGGTTCCTGGAAACCCTTCTACCTCCAGGATACACTCCCAGACCTATTTTTATATTTTTATTTAGAAACACGGCCTCTTAAGGCAGCAAGGCTGGCTTCAAACCTGCGTGATCCTCCTGTCTCCGCCTCCCAAGCGCGGGGATTACAAGCATGCGCCACCACACCCGGCCAATCATTTACTTTTTTAATAATGGAAAATGTTATTAAGTGTTAATGTTAGTTTCTCCAATAGACATAGAGATTTAAAAAATAGAACAAAATTGGAAAAAGTAGCTATTTCAAGTATTTTCTATGGAACTGTATAACAGTAAGGGATTATAGAGCTCATTTACCCCAGTCCTTCAGCTTACATACTTTAACATTTATTCAATCAACAAAATTGTACTGTCTCATATGTTGGACGCTACTCTAAATGCTCAAGATAGAGTGGGGTGCACAATAAACAATGATCCCTTCTTTCAGGTGGTTTATTTTGTAAAATGGTGGGCAAAAAGAAACTAAAACAACAACTAAAATAAGTAGCATGGTAGATAATAATGAGTAATCTACAGTTCCAGGGGAAAAAGGGTTTGCAAATTTAAATAGGTTTTCTGGGAAGCTCTTACTGAAAGGTCTTCAGTAAAGGTTTGAAGGATACCAGAGACTGAGCCATATTAGTGTTGAGGAAAAATCATCTCAAGGGAAAGAACTCAATGGGAAAGAAGTTAACTCATTTTAAAGTCAAAGAGTGTTGGGGCAAGAACCATGGTATTCTAAATCCTTCTTTGATCTTCTTTATAATATACTATGCTATTGATGCCAAATTAATTTTCATCAAACAATTAATCATATGTTGGCATTTATTTTATTACTCAGCTCATGTTTATTTATTACCATCTGTGTGTAGAGCATTATACCAGATGCTTCAGAGAAAGGGAAACTTTCTTCTATTTATGAATTTTCACACATAGATTCTCATTTAATCCCTAAGGTAGCACTTTGAGGCAGCCATTATTTATCACTTACAGACAAATAAATGGGCTCAATGTGGTTAACTAACGTGTACAAAGAACACATAACTAATAAGTGACGATTGGATTTGAACCCAGTTAACCTAATCCCAAACACATGTGCTTTCTACCACATCATGCTGCTTAAATTGGACTCCAGCTACTGATTGTGTATGTGTATATGTGTTTAATGGACTTTGCTGTTTGTTTCACACAGGGATAAAACATCAGAATAATAACTATGACTCAGTGATTTCACATTCACATCACTTACAAAATCAAATTAAATCCATCAGTTATTTGATGATTAATAAACATGGTTGAAATTAAGTTAGACCCAGAATCAGTCGATTTAGCTCTGTAAAACTGGATACTGAATTCTAAAATGTGGCTTGGCTTGATTCATCCTTAATCTTTCCTTCTCCCTAGCTTATTGTTTGTTATTTCGTGTTGCATTTGACTTGTATTATTAATTTGTGTATTGATAATACATTCCCATGGATTAAAATTTAAAATTTCAAAGGAAGTATGACGGAACCTCCCTGCCACTGCTCTTTCTAGTCATTCAGTTCTTTTACACAGAGGAAATCAGGAGTTTTCTCTAATTTCTTATGTAGCTTTATAGAGATATATTATGCAAACATCCAGCTTCTTGGATGCAACTGAAATTTCCAATATCAAATTAGAGTGAGTCCAAGAGGAACAGAGTGTGACTAATACTTCTGTCAACCCATGAGAAAAAGTAATCCAAAGAGAAAATGGCTCATATTTGATTTAATTTGTAACTTATCTGTTCTCTTACATTTTATGTATAATTCTTAGACTACTTTTCCTAAAGTGCCTCACCAATCATGTCAGCCAGGACTCAATCTCCCAATGATCTCTCACTACATATCTGCTCCAGACTCCAAACTTCTCAGTTTGCAAATTATTGCCTTGTGTTTCTTGACTTACTTATCTGTAATTTTCCCTTTTTCTTGCAGTTAGAGTAAACTGCTTGGCAAGGAACATGAATTAGTTTGTCAATGCATAAAGGCTTCCAAATTCCTTTAATGCAATCAATTGACCTTTTCATTTTAGGGACCATCTAGAGGATGGAAATCATTCTGTTACATCAAGACTTCAGGACTGAAAGATTTCTCAGGATGCTATATTTTCTTAGCTAAAACCAGGAAACACTCAGGCAGACCAGCTTGAGTTAACCACTGTGTCTGGGATGCTGGTAAGGATGCTCTTTCAGAGTTTTCCACGACACAGGGAGATCATTGTGAATCTTTTTGCTACCATTTGTAGGTAGGGAAAACTAAAGGAGATGCAACAAGTATAGAGTTGTGCTCCCGGAAGAGCTGTTATCACCACGCTTTCTCTGTAAGAATGTGTGTGTGGGGATGGGGATGGGGAGTTACTGTCATGGACAATACACTTTTCTTACTCTATCTATTCACCAAGAATCAACCTGTCTTTCCAAAGCCTCCTTCTTCTTTGGCACTAAGTGATGTATATGCTATTTTGCCCTCGATTCCTCTCCTTGGTACAGGAGAACAGTTTAGGCATGAATAATGGGCTGTAGTGGATGTGGGGCCCCACAGATTCCTTTCACTGGGCTGCTACCTTCATCCCCCAGCCATTCAGTGCATTGACTGCTAATGGGTTACAGCTGCCCCCTTCTCTGTAGAATTGTTATCATTGGTCTCTGCCAAAGGTGAGTTACTTCCCCTATGCTTCTTCCTTCACTTTCTTTTTCTGGAAAACACTCCCTCAATACATCACTTGGAAGGTGACCAGATTGTCTTGGTTTACCCAAGGCTTTCCAGGTTTTAGCACTGAGGTTCTCATGTCCTGGGCATCCCTTAGTTCAAGGCAGAGACAGCCAGTCATTGTATACGTGACAGAAATTTTGAGCTTAGGATAGTCCTCTAAAAAACCCAACCTAAGATATGAATTTGCGTATGTATTAGCTGGGGTTGCAAGTATGCTTATAACCTACTAGGTTATAGCACACTTGGTGATTTGGTGTTAGGAACTTGGTAGGATTCTATTAGTCCATGGTACTTTCGTGTGTGTGTGTGTGTGTGTGTGTGTGTGTGTGTGTTACTGGGGATTGAACCTAGGGGCATTCTACCTCTGAGCTACACTCTTAGCTCTATTTTCATTCTATATTTTGAAACAGGGTTTCACTGAGTTGTGGAGGGCCTCACTGAGTAGCTGAGGCTGAAGTTGAACCTGTGGTCCTCCTGTCTCAACCTCCCAAGTACTGGGATTACAAACATGCACCACCATGCCCAGCATCCATATAGTACTTTCATGTGAGTTAGAATAAGGCATCCCTGTCATCTGAAACAATCCCATTGGCATCTGCTATGCTAATATATAGCCATTTTGTTGTGGGAAAAAGAAGCACCTATTCTTCTGGGGAAATGCAATCGCTCACTGGATACATGCCTCAACAAGAGGAGTATAGGCTGGATTTTGTCTCCCCTCACTAGTTGGGTTTGGTGCCTTTGTGCAGAGCACATGCTAAATAGTCACACATCACAGCCCTGGAGCAGAGTTACAAGTATAGCCTTGACACATGTTGATTTTCTCTATATCTTCCCTCTCCCTGCCATATAAATGGTATCAGCAGGATAAATTCAAATATGCAAAACTATTGAACTTTGGGTTCTGCTCTACATAAAAGTTGGAATGAATTGAGGTAGTTAGAAGAAAACCAGTCTAGGAAAGTCAAGATAATCGCCTTTATCTATAGATAATAGCATACATTCTATTCTTGATTTCTTTAATGTGAAGACTCAAACCTTTTTAAAGTCTCGATGCACCATTTTACGTAAAGAAATTGAGTTACAACCACTTCATTGACACATCTGGAATTGCTACTATCACTTGGAAAGGAAGCTTTGAAAAGCAATACTCAATTTAAAAGTATTTGACACCAAATTGACAACACAAAGCTACTAACATTGTCAGACAATGTTTGGCTTGCAAGGGAAAATGAGACATGTTTTAAACTACCATTTGAAGTGCTCAAATAATCCTGACTCAATTAGATTGCCCCCAGAGTGAAATCAGATGAGAACCATCTCACTACAACATATAAACTCATTTCAATAAATCTTTTCCCTCTTCATGAATTATAGTATAGGCCTCTAAGTTATGGAGAAAAGTGCCCTTTTCTCTTTACTTTTTGCTACACTTCCCATATGAATGGAACAGAAAGGACATCTTTTAAAGCAACAAAAAGTTTAATGACCCAGAAGTGAACAAAACCAAAGGAGGAGTGAACTTTGCTTTATTTCTAGTTGAGCTTCATAGAAAGAGTTGGTCTTTGCAAAATGCCTTTCAAAAGCTTTGTGTTAAACCCATATCCAATAATACTGTAACTGGGTCATTACCCACACACTGCCAGGCCAGTGTTTCAAAAAGGACTGATAAAATGTCATGGACAGTTAAAGTCAGAACTCCTCCCCTGACATCTCCAAAATCCATACTGGTTGATGGGAGTTATTTAACTTGTAAAGATGGAATGGAGATAACTGACTTAAGGAATCACTGTCCAGTGGGCCCAGGAATCAGTAGCAGAATTATATGTGTTGGAAAAATATAAAAGAAGTACAAAAGGGGGTTATCTTGGATTGTGAACTCGGTAAACAGGGCATCGTGGGAAGCCATAGAAAATAAAGACCTGTTCACGCAATATCCAGATGAACATTGTACAGATCATTTCCTCTGAACTCTGAATACTTTATTATGCCACAGAATTGCTTTTGCTACTGGGGATGAGCCCAGGGGCATTCTACCTCCAAGATATGACCCCAGCCCTTTTAATTTATTTTTTTCAATCTTGTGGTACTGAGAATGGAACTCAAAGTCCTTCTACCTCTGGGCTATACCCTCAGACTTATTTGTTTTTACATTTTCATTTGGAAACAGGGTCTCACAACGTTGTTGAGAGCCTCACTAAACTGCTAAGGCTGGTTCCAAATCTGCAATCCTCCTGTATCAGCCTCCCAAGTACTGGGATTACAACCATGCACCACCACACCTGTTCTATTTTTTTTTTTTCAATTTTGAAACAAGGTCTCACTAAGTTGCTGAGGCTGGTCTCAAACCTGCAATTTTCCTATCTCAGCCTCTCAAGAACTAGGATTACAAAAGTGTGCTACCATGCCCTGCCTCCCAGGAAATTTTGCCAGGAAAATTAACTGCGAGAAAAACTAAAGACTAAACACAGCTTCAATCATTTTAGCTTTATATTAATTTCTTGTCAGCAAGATGGCTGTGCATCCTCACTCTGTCTCCTTTCCCAGGAAGAACCCAATTTCTTCCTTTTTTTTTTTTTTTTTTTTTTTTGCAGGTCTGGGAATGGAACCCAGGGACATTCGACCTCCGAGCTACACCCCCTGCCCTAATTTTTATTTTTATTCTTTATTTTGAAACCTGGTTTCACTGAGTTGCAGAGGGCCTCATTAAGTAGCTTGAGGCAGTCCATGAACCGCGATCCTCCGGGTCTCAGCCTCCTGAATGCTGGGATTACAAGCGTGGGCCACCACACCCAGCTAAGGATGCAATTTCTTTCACAGAACTTAGTTAATAAATGTCTGACAGTGCTCTTTTGCTTGAGATCATTTCCTTAATGAGAGGAAGCTGAGGCTGATTTCCCCTATAATGCCACTTGTTCCACGAATACAGACCAATCACTCACCTCCTTCAGTTGCTTGACTCATTGTGTCTAGTAGGAAATAAATAATCAGCAAATTTACATCTTCAAGGCAATCTAATGTCATCTGGGATCAGAAAAGGGACCATTAATGTAGATCTTATAGGTTTATCTAGTACTTAGCACATAACCTAGTATATGGTGGGAACTCAACAAATCTTTGGGGGATAAAGGAGATAAATATTTTTGGTAAACCACTTGTACATACATATCCCTTTTCAGAGTTTACACTTTCTTCTTATAAATCATTAAGTCTCAACTTCATATGTTAAAATGCTATCTGCCAGAAACGACAGATTTTATTTTTTATTTTTAATACCGTAAACATCTTTCAAAAACAAAGAAAGCTAAAAATAAAATGAAGTGATAATCCAAATTGCATTAATGTTCTAGATTTTACCAAGTAAGTAAGAGAATGCCAACTTCTAAAATATCACAGAAGAAAGCAAATATAATTTTCAATTAAGTTACTACATTTTATAATGCATGTCAGCTCTTTGACCTTTTCTTTCCTCAGATGAAACTCCCCAGAGCAGCCTCTATGGTATAATCTTATATTGTACATGGGAGGCATAACCAGCAAATGAATGACCTGGAGGAAAATGATTTTTGCTGCTAAACAGTTACTGCAGGCATAAGAAGCACTGATGTCCAGTGGTCAAATGCATGGGTTTTGGAAGTTGGTGGCCTGACCTCGATGCCTGAAAACTCTGCAAGCTGGATTCCTGATTCTAAAAGGATAAAATGAGATAATGCAAGTAAAGCATTAGTGCCCTGCCTGGGATGCAGTAAATGTGTGTTCATGTTGGATACCATCATTATTAGCTACATGGATCATGAAGAAAGAAAATAGGACTACTTTGACCACTAAGTGACTTTATCTGTGACAGTACAGTCCAATATTTAAGTCTAATTATGATTTCCAGGTATGTTAGCTTTCTTCAGGAAGCTATAGCTTGTGCTATAATAAAATAACAGGCTCGGTATGAAGCAAGCCCGGATAATTCATAATCTAAACAATCACTACTTTCCATCTGCCTTTTTATTTTCATTTTCAGCTAAGTGCTGTTTTCTTTCCATGCTGGCATCTAAATAAACACTTAAATTAAAATAAATGAAAGAGAAATTTTCAGGGCAACAGCCATGTCCATGATTAATGTAGTATTGTGTTTGCCCTTTAACACAGGTGGAGACATCTCTGAAAGCCAGGATTGATGACTGCAAGAAACAGAAGATGCACTTCAACTGTACACATTTACTGACTGATCAGCTTTGCATGACCTTCATATAAAACCCAAAGGTATTTATTGGCCTTGTGCACGAGCGCATCTCAAGCAAAGACAGCTGTCTTTCCTCCCCGTACAAGTGAAAGGTTTTAGATTAGGAAGCAGATGAGGTTAAATTACTTCATTATTTACTCATTGGGGGAAAAATCAATTTCTGGAATATAATCCTATTGACCTGACTGGCACTGACCAGGAGCATAAGTAATTACAACCCTAAAATAAATATTCATTCATACCTTGAAAATACTCCTACACTAACCATTCTCCTTTGTGCATTAAGGGTATCCAATAACCATGCAAACCAAACTCAAGGCTAATGGGTTTCATTTTTGAATATGTCACTGAAATGGGATGGCAAAAATTATGCTTATATTTTTCTTATCTTGTGAAATTCATACATTCTATAATCAAGGCTGTATACTCCTATCTCCAGTTAATACCCAAATTTTTATATTTCCAGACAATATTGAAATAATAAACAACAAAAAGGTAACCTGATCACAATAAATAATTAGCATGTTTATATTAAATCTGTAATAAATTATGGTACAGTATAATAGGCATAAAAATTTAACCCTATCTCCAGAGCTGGGATCCGTAATGACCCGTAATGACCCTATTCTACTTTCATTCTCATGGAAATTTGAAAATTCTTTTCCTCCCAGGTTTGTCCTTTAGCAAGGATGTCCTAAGCTTCCATCATGTTGAATTTAGCCTTGCAAGGATTTTTAATTAACAGCGATGATCCACAAGCCATGATTTATATGCAAGAAAGATGCCTTATTTTATCTTCTTTCCCCAGGCTATGATATATGGATGCTTCTAATAAGCTGAAGATAAAAGTGGTTTGGACCAAAAAGCACCTATTTTCTCAAAGATGTACATTAAGACTGTAGCTGTCAACAAGGGGATAAAGTAGAGCCCAATTGACAGAAAGTATAAAGGAAATAGAAAATGATCAAGGTTTAGCTTATATATTTATGATATAACTTTATTTTTTCTTGATTTTGTAAAATTTCTACTCCAAGTAAAACCCTATATTTAAAAACTTTGGTGAGGGGCTCTATGAAGTATTTTGATGGAAATAATATATCTTAAAATGAGATTCTATCTATTCTTAAATTTATCCATTCAAGTTCATGCTGCTGCTCATGAGGCTGCCCCCTTTTTGCAATGATAGTGCTGCAGTTGAAAATTTGGTAGCATTCTTTATCCAGGTATAACTGTTAGAGACAGTGGCCTAGTCTTTTGAATATAAATAGTGTTCGAGAATCATATTTTGTAGGTAGATTGAGAATCTTAATATTTCTCCTCTAGTCCTAGCTCTGCTATAAATTAGCCAGTTGACCTTGTGCTGTTAATCTCTTTGGGGCATGGTTTACTTTTACATATAAAAATGTGATTATACTATACTATACTACTACCAAGGGCTCTTCCAGTGGTAAAATTCTACAATTTTTGTGACGTAACATTTGGAAATAGCCAGAAAGCAGTGTTGAAAGTGAGGAAGTAGCATTTTCTATATTTAGGAAAAGAAAAAATTCTTACAAAGTCATTCATTCATTCAAGAAATAAGGCCCTCTTTTCCCAAATACTGTCCCTAGGAGATTTAAAATCCAGTTGGAAGAGACATAAAAGAGAATACGAGAGTAAATATAGATTGATTATAATAGTCCTATCATATACGGTAGGGCAAATACAGTGGAAAATCTAAAAGTAGAGTAAATAAAGGAGGATAGGAAATGTGTTTTGTTTGAGAAGGGGCAAAGGTGTGAGGACAGATGGAGCTGACAGAGCTAGAAGCATATAGTAAGAGAGGGATGAGAGCTATCAGTGCTGAGCATGGAGGGCCTGGTGGGCCAGTGGAATGACTCTGGCATGTATCCCAAGTGAGACAGAATCCAAGGCAAGGCTTCCAATAGAAGAGTGTTATGATCTGACTTGAATGTATAGATTGCCCCACCTGCTATGTTAAAAATAGTTATAGAAGATCAAGAAAAAGAACAGTGAGACCATGCAATTTGTGCTTCACCGTTATGTAAAATGCCTTTAGAACTGATATTAAAATGGTTCTCTAATATGCCCAAGCTAGGGAGTAGTGGTAATACCAGAGGGACTCCAGATGATGGAGGGGAAATCTTAGCAAAGCTTGAATGGAAGGATAGGAGAGGAAGAAAGCTGAGGTTGTTCAATGGAGGAGCTACATCCTAATATGTGTAATAGTATAAATATAACATGGTTAACCTGGACACTCTCTATTGGGAGGGGGGAAGGGAAATGGGGGGGGTAGGGCATGAAGCCCAATCTAAATGTACACCATTTTCAATATGTTCCACTTATTAATAAATTATTATACCAAAAATGTTTAGGATTAAAATCTAAAAAAAAAATGGTTGCAACTGTGCTTTGTAGAGAGCATGTTGGAACAAGTAATGTTTTCTTGTTTTTTTTTTTTTTTTTGGTACTGTAGGTTGAACTCAGAGGCATTCTATCTCTGAGCTATATACCAGGCCCCTAATTTTTTTAATTCAGTTTTTTGTGTGGTACTGAGGAATGAACCTAGGTAGGGCATTCTACCTCTGAGCTACACCCCAAGCTCTATTTTTTTTATTTTAAAACAGGGTTTCACTAAGTTGTGGAGGGCCTCACTAAGTAGCTGAGGCTGGCTACAAACTTGAGATTCTCCTGTTTCAGCCTCCCAAGTACTGGAATTACAGGTGTGTGCCACCAGGCCCAGCTATTTTTAATTTTGAAACAGTGTCTCTCCTGGTAGCTGAGGATCTTGCTAAATTGTTGAGGCTGGCCTCCCGATTCACAAACCTCTGTCTCAGCCTTCGAAGTACTGGGATTATAAGTGTGTGCCACCACACCTGACTAAGAAATAAATGATTTCAAATATTACCTAGGCTCATAAATTCTGATGAGTTTGTAACAAAATCAGTTCCGGTAGTTATGCCCCATAGATTTCTATTCTTTATCTTCCCGTGATATTTTACTTAGACTGATGATAAAACTTTCAGAAATGGAGATAATGATTACTGCTTCATACTATTATTGGGCATACAGTCAAATCTTCCAGCTCAGAGAAATAGAGCATTTCAGTGGGCACTTATTCATAATAGAAAGATAACTGTTCCTTGAATTCTCATGTCTTTGAGCAAATATAAATTATGAAGAAATGAGTGGGGGAACTGGGGAAGGGCTAAATGAGTGATGTGTACATATATGCCTCTACCATCTTGTATTTTATTTATACAATGCACCAATACAAAATTTGAGAAAAGGCATTCTTTCCTACTCTTCAAAGTGGTTCCTCTTGTCTCACCTTGCTCTTTTTTTTAATAAAAAATTGCCCTTCTATGGTCCTGTTTAATAGGCCATTACCATTTATTCTTCCCTGAGGAAGAAATTAATAAGACCTCTGTATATCTTAGTAAAGTTATTGTTGTGGATTTAGCAAGCAATGTGAAATTGTTTTTGGTCATTGTCAGAATATAACCTTGAACACATAATTGTTCCCCATCACAAGCATGGCTGAAACAAACTTGCTTGAAAAAAGGTCAGTATATTTTTCTTTTGCTTTTTAAAAGTCTTGTTAAACACTGTCCAATAGAACTTTTTGTAATGATGAGAACACTCTTTGTGCTGTTCAAGATTGTAGGATTAGCTATGAGAGATTAGTGAAAACTTGAAATGTGGCTGGAGGGACCAGGAAACTGGATTTTAATTGAATTTAATTTAAATTTAAGCATAAATGGCTCATGTGGCTAGTGGCTACTAGATTGAATAGGATGAATGGATTGGTTCTAAATAATTATTCTAGGCTATGTAAGACCAGAAGACATTCTTGTCCCATATTGGTATCTGCTAGAAGTGCTTCTTTGAAATGTTTTTTGTTATTATGCTATAGTCATTCATTAATGACATTAAAAATGCTTCTGCAATTTTCATATTGTGTGCATTACTGATTATTCAGTGATATTTTATAGTTTACATAATTAATTCCTTTTTATTCATAATTTATTTAGCAATATGTCCACACATTATCTCAGTATTTTGTTGTTTAATTTAAATTGAATTTATTAATGGGCATATAAAAATTAAAGTTGTACATATTAATTGGGTAGTGTGGTATTTCAATAAATTTGTACATCTTGTACTCTTTTAAAAAATGAGATGCTAAATGTGGTGGCCATATTTGTAATTTCAGTACTTGGGAGGTAGAGAAAGGAGAATCACAGGCTTGATACCAGCTTCAGCAACTTTGTGAGGCCTTTAGCAATTCAGCAAAATCTTTTCAAAATAAAAAAATAAAATTGGTCTGTGGATGTAGCTCAGAGGTAGAATGCCTCTGGGTTCAATCCCCAGAACCAGAAAATAAATAAAAGAAAGAAAAGAAAGAAGAAAGAAAAAGAAAGGAAGAAAGAAAGAAAAGAAAGACTTATAAAATCCATTTCTATATTTTCTGAAAGGGAGTTGTTGAGGTCATTGATAACTATGCAACATAGATAGTATCTTACTACTCTGGCCTCAGTACTAGGAAAATGTGTGGTTGTGCTAAAAATTTCTTGTAACTTACTTTATTATATCTTTACATTTGCTAGCAAGTACATGCTATATAGGGACTCTTGAGCTTTGTGCTTATTTTACTCTTCTATTTCTTGTGGTTTCTATCCTTACATCTTCTGTGCCTATTTTCATGCTTATTGTAAATAGTAAATTGTGGCATTTAGCTCATTTAGGCATTCCAAAAACAAGCAGGATAAAAATAAAATGCTATCTTTCTTAGAAAATATATTCAGTCTCTTCAAAGTGCTGATTCCCAAGCCTTTTATTATCATTACTTTTGCTTTTCTTTAAATGACTTTCAACTTCTACATATGTCATGTTAACTGTCGACTCCAAACTGAAGCCATGACACTCAAAACATCCCAGACATGAACATGAGAATAGGGAATTATCTTACATACAAGTCAAGATAGATAACATTTTATTCATTTTAATATCTTGTTTCCTATATTACCAAGTAATTTTGATATTAAAAGATTTTCATATAAATTTATGTTTGTGAAATCCCTGAGGCATACTAAGAAGATAGCTTATTCCCCAGTGTTAAGAACATGTTTTTTTGTTTTATTTTAAGAAAAGGACCATTTCAAATAATGTATAAAACAGTTTAATATTGTGTTTTTGCAACATCTATGAATATATGTCTTAGAGATCATTATAGAAAACTAATATTTTTGCTTAATTTCTTCATCTTGTTATTTCTGTCCATATATATTCTTTGCCTATTTTCTTGCTTATTGTAAGTGGTGCCTACTGACATTTTACTAATTTCTGTATTCCACTAACAAGCAGGATTGCTCCCTGACTATCACAAGCTTGACTGAGATGAGCTTGCTTGAAAATGGTCAGTCCATAGTTTTTAAAAAGTCTGGATTGTCACTGTCTAATGCTCCTTCTTACAACAATGTGAGCATTTTTTAAATCTGTGCTCTTCCATACTACAGGGCTAGCCTACAGTGGTTCTACTCTTGGACTGCACTTATTTTATTATTCTTTTTTTTATAAACACATCTCTGACTTTGTTGTCAGAGCCAAACTGCAAATGGCTTGATAAAGTTTATGATGTGGTTTCTGTCATCACAGTTCCTGATGGTTTGCAAAAGTTTGAATTAGTTGCTTTATTCCTGGGCTTAATGAAGATTGCATTTCTCACTTGGAAAAATATCCATCACTTGCTATGCCTATGCAAGCTGGCTGAGACGTAGAGAGAGTTCATTTGGCTGGTTATCGTCAAAACATGAGTTTTACGCAATTTTGGTTCATCTCTATGGAACTAATTCACAAAATTAGACAGTGTTGGTGTCTTGATAATGTGTTCTAGTGTTCTAAAGAGCAATGATTGAGACAATAAAGGAGATGATCATGAGTGGAAGTGGAAAAAAACAGACTTGCAAATATGAAACCTATAAGATATAATGTTATCTAGGGGAGTTGGACAATTTTCAAATTTCAGTTTTTGCTACTAATGGGAAAGTTGATTTTCATTTCACCCAACCACACCATTATTTTATATTTACTGAGGAAAAGTGAAAGGAGAGACATTTCAATCTTCACAATTGCCTATATATATGCTAGATGTAAATTACTACTACTCAAGCCAATTTGTCTAACATTTAAAATTTGAGAACAAATGGTAACCAAGTGATAATCTAAATTCTCCATATTGGAAAACCAGTGTTTAAAAATGAGTTCTGTATCTTTTTATTTACTTTTACATTTACTTGCAACAGATCACTTTGTTATATGAACTCTATAATTTTGACTAAAAAAGTACAACAAATTATAGTCCTATTCTTCACATTGCAAGGACAAGATTCAACTGAACAGCTAACTCTTAAATAATTAAAAAGGAAAGTAGGTCAATGCCATGAATTAAATGACTAGCTCCGAAGATAGCTATATCAGCTATTGTGATTTTAGAGATGCCTTTCAAAGATGTAAAGTTATTAAGCTACCTTCGGAGCTAGTCTTTTGCTTCATTTAAATGTATGGAATTGACCTCAAAGATTATCCTCATATTGAATTAAATATTAACTTGGTTCTGCTTCATCATTTAATACATGGCATTTATATTTCAAGATAGAAAATAACTTCTATTGATTTTAAAACTCTAATTACAATAGAGCTCCCTAACAATGTGTCCTTGAAGCATGGTAATTATCCAGACACTCTTATCAACCTTATGCTGTATTACATTTGGACCCACTTAAAAGTCATCCACTTGAAGTCATGCCCCTCTTATTGCACTCCTTATGAAAGAGAACAAGCATGAGAGTTAGTCTTCACATTCTTACCTCAGATTCTCAAGACTTTTATTCCCTCTACTCTGAAAAGATTCTTATCAAGGTCACCAGGAATCTACATAATACCAAACCCTAGGATCAATTTTCAGTCCCCACCTTCCTTGACCTTTCAATATTATACAGAGTTGAGGATCCTGCCCTCCTTGAAAACTTTTCTTCACTTGGGCTTCCAGATTTTTCTTTTACCTCACTGGTTGCTGCTTCTCAATTTCCTTTGCAAACCTATCTTTCTTTTCCTGACCTCTAAATGACAGTGCCCTAGGACAGCCTTTGTTTCTCTTTTTTAATCTACACCATAACCTTTAGTGATCTCACAAGTCCTGTGACTTCAATTCTACCTAGTTGTTGATATCTCATACTTCTCCTGTCCTGATCTACTTCCTGAATACCAAACTCATATTCAAAACTGTCTGTTCGATCTCTGATTGAAGAGCATAACTTTTAATTCCTCTCCAAAACTTACTGTTTCATTATTGATTCCTATATATTTAGGTAGTAATTCTGTTTACACATTTGTTCACACTCTGAACCTGGGAGTCTTCTTTAATTCTTCCTCTTCCTTCCACCACTCTTTCTTTGTATTACCAAGCTCTACCGTTTCTTCAAAACACTCTCAACCAGATTCTGGTTGCTTCTGTTGTACTGAGATAAGACATTCACACTGCTGGGAACAGAGACTGAAAAACATGTTGTTCTCTCAGATTCCTTATCTCATACATCAGCAAATTCTGTCAACTCACTTCAGGATATATTGTGAATCTCATTGCTGCTAATAAATAACATGGTTCTAGGGTCCTGGCACTCAGTCCAGAACTGCGACCCAGAGCTGAACTTGCAAGGGATTTTTAAAGGCGAAAGCCACACACAGGTGGCTAAGGGTGTGTGTGTGGGGGGGAGAAGCTGAGGGTAGCAGGGAGGCCCACTGTTATTGTCTGACAAGACTGCAACTTTGTCTGGAGTGGAGCTGGATGTTCCAGGATGCTGACCAAAGAGTAATCAGGATGTTGGTCTGTTTGCTACATTTACCATAGGATAGGCAGGATGTTAGTCTACGCTTGCTACATTTAGAGTAGGCGGGATGTAACTTTAACTCCCTGAAAAACTCGGGAGGAGCATGAAACAATTTTGGCTTGGCTCTTATTAGGGCCTTACAGACTCCTTATTAGTTTTCTAATACTGTGTGCAAAAAATTAAGTTTAAACTCTCATTATGAATTGTAAAGCATGATATGATCTGAGACTTGCCTACTTTGAAGTACTGATGCTACCACTCTCCCTTTTATTCTCTACCTCAGTCACCCTGGCCTTCTTGTTCTGTCAACATCCAGACATGATCTTTCTTCAAATGCTGCAGTTCATGAATCCTGTAATTCTAAAGCATCTTTCCACTGAAAATAATGTGGTTTGCTTTCTTTTTTTATGTCAGCCCTGGAGAGTTCCTCCCAGATAGCTTACTTAATGAGCATCCATCTGATGAAAGTCTGGATAGATTTATGGAAAAAGCTCTGGCTTTGTATAAAGACATCTTGAATTCAGCCCTCAGCACAACCATCCGATAGTAAGATGACTGTGGACCTCAGTTTCCTTCTATGTAAATAGGTCAATAAAATTAATAGATATTACTATTGTGAAAATGTTCATAAATAGTATAAACAAGTGCTTTATCACCCAAAGTAGGATGTTTTTAACTTTCTGTGCCTATTTTATTTTTAAATTTCTCATAAAGTTAAATTAATTATTTTCATTGGTATGCAAGGCTTTAAATTTTAACATAGGAAAAGGCCCTTGGATTTTTCATATTCATAAATTTGTGTTATTAGCATTACAAAAATACTGATATTGTCCCCTACACAACCCTGTCAATCACTGATCCATCACTATACTTGGCTGTTTCTTTTGTATGTGTGTGATGGTGGTGGTGGGGATGCCATATAATGGAATCATACAATATAAACTTGTAATGGCTATATAAAATGAGTCTAATTCCTTGCCACCTATCCAAGTTATTGTGTTTATCATCAGTTAGTTCTTTGATTGCTCAGTGGTATTCCTTCGAATAAATATTCCACACTTTATTAATTCACCTCTTGTAGAACATTTAGGTTATTTTCAGTATTTAGCAATTATGAATAAAGCTACTATGAATAGTCATGTCCAGCTTTTTATGTGAACATAAGTTTTTTTTATACTTTGATAAGTTTTGATTTCTATAGAGCAGGGGATCAGAAAAGTACATAGAGTACTCAGGCCAAATTGGCCCATCACCTGCTTTGATAATGTTTTCTTGAAATATATCCATACCCATTCATTTACATATTGTCTATGGCCGGCTGCGTTTGCTGGGTAACAGCATAGTTGAATCGTTGTGACAAAGATCACATGACATGCAAAGCTTAAAATATTGACTACCACTTAACAGAAAAAAAAGCATTGCCAATCACAGCTGTGGAGTAAATACCCAGGAGTTAAGTTACTGGGTCATATATAAGAGTATGTTTAATTTTAAAAATACATTGTTAAACCATTTTCCAAAGTTGCTGTGTCATTTTGCCATCCTGCTGGAAATGTGTGAGAGTATGTGTTGTGTTGCATCCTCAGCAACACTTGATAATGTCAATATTTTTTATTTTAGTTATTATAATAGTTGTATAGTGGTATCTCATTGTGGTTTTAATTAGTGACATTATACATTGCTTCTTGTGTTTGTCATTCTTCCATTCTCTTTGGTGAAGTGTCTGCCTATGTTTTAATTAGGCTTTTTTTCATATTCATTTGTTGAATTTTGAGAGTTCTTTACCTGCTATGGGTATGAGTCTTTTATCAGATATGAGGTTTGTGAAGATTTTTCTCCTAGTCTATAAATCTTTTTTTCCTCTTAAAAAGGACTTTCACAGAACAAAAGTTCTTAATTTTTGTAAGCTACTATTCAGTAATATTTTTCTTGATATATTGCATGTTTGGTGTCATGTCTAAGAACTCTTCACCTAAACTCAGGTTACAAAAACATTCTCCAATGTTTTCATTTTTAAATATAGAATTAATTTTTAGTTATGCTTTGAGTCTAAGTTTTTTCCATATAGGTTATCAGTTGTGTCAAAAACATTGACCTTTTTTTGAAAAGGTGATTCTTTCTCCATTGAATTTCTTATTTTTTGTGACGGACTAATCTCACTTAGCATAATGTCCTCCAGTTCCATCCATTTCCCTGAAAATGACGTAATTGTGTTTTTCTTTATGGCTGAGTAAAATTTCATTGTGTACGTATCCCATAATTTTGTATTCCATTCATCTGTTGATGGACACAGCAAAGAAAACTATCAAGACCCTCAACCAACAGCCAACAGAATGGGAGAATATTTTTGCCAACTACTCCTC
Organism: Muscardinus avellanarius; assembly: GCF_963383645.1. NCBI lineage: Eukaryota > Metazoa > Chordata > Mammalia > Rodentia > Gliridae > Muscardinus > Muscardinus avellanarius. Next base: position 24,186,849 of record NC_137792.1, on the reverse strand, counting down.
CGATAGAGGACTAATATCTAGAACATATAGATAACAAACACACTAGACTTCTATTGTCATTTAAATGTATCATTTTCTCCGGGGCTGGTTAAGATTTTTCTTTGTCTTTAGTTTTTACCAGCTTGATTAAAATGCGTGGCAGGAAGAAGAAAATGGCAACTATGGGATGCAGCACATCTCAGTAGCTGTAACAAACAGAAATCAGTGAAGATATTTACGAATGAAAACACAAAAAAGGGAACCAAAACGGAAGAGAATCCAATACTCAGAACATGAGATCCACAACAAAAAGCCCAAGTGTGCGATTGACCTGGTGTGGCGGCTGGTGACATCTTGGGCTGCAGGCCGGAACCATGACTCCTAGCTCCTCAGCCCCAAGAAACTGCAACAAGTAATCCAAGGACTTGAAGGACATATGTTTTCTCTAATACTCTCAAGCTAGGGAGTATTGGGGATACCAGAGGGACTCCAGATAATGGAGGGGAAACCTCAGCAAAGCCATAAAGGAAGGGTAGGGGAGAAAGAAGGCTGAGGTTAATTAATGGAAAAGCTACATTGCAATATGTGTTTACATGTGAATATAACATTGTTAACCTGGACACTCAGTATTGAGAGGGAAGGAAAGGGGAAGAGGGGGTGGGGGAAGGGCACCAAGTACTGTATAGATTTATGCCATTGGCAACATGATCCACATTCTGGTGTGAGACTATAGTGCACCAATATTAAAAATAAAATGTGTCTGCATTTGAATTTTCGGGTTGTTCCTGTTTGAGATTCATTCAGTTTCTTGAATTTGTAGGTCTTCCATAGAACTTAGAAAGTTCTCAGCCATATTTCTTTAAATATTTTTCAATGACACACTCTTCTCTTTTTCCTTCTACGACTCCAAAGATATGTATTTTAGATATTTTATAATAGTCTCACAGGTAACCTTTGGCTGTTTCTCTTTTAGATTTTTGTCTTGCTTGTTATTCACACTTGATAATTTCTATTGATCTACATTCAGTTTATTAGCTCTCTTTTCATTTAAATTCTATTAGTGTATCTCACGAGGTTTGTAAATTTCCTTATTGTATTTTTAAGTTCTATAATATTCATTTTTCTTTCATTTCTATTCTACATTTTAATTCTTTGCTATATTTTTCATTTTAACTTGTGTTTCAAAAGTTTTCATGATTGTTATGTATAATATTTTTATTACAGCTGCTTGAAATTCTGTTTCTAAAAATTCTACTTATGTAATCTTTTTGTTAGCATTTGCAGATTATCTTTTCTCATGTGAGTTGAGATTTGGAGGTTTCTGAATATGATGAGCAATTTCATATTGTTTCTTGGGCACTTTGAATATTACATTATGAAGCTTTAGGTCCTGTTTAAGTTCTAAAAAGGTTGATGATGGTTTGTTATAGCAGATACTATAACTGGTTAAGATATTTTTGTGAAAGCATGACTTCATCTGGTTAGGTTTAACTACCTCCTCTGGGCTATGGTACATGTCATTTTAGTTATTGAAGGATTCACAGGCTGTTTGGAATGGTCCCTCATGCACATCACCCTGTGGTCAATTGGGAACCTGGGTGGAGGTATATTCATTAGGTCTTTGGTATTTAAGATCAGATCCCAGTGTTCACAGGTTGAAGGTTAGCCTAGAAGTTTATAAATAGCTTACTGGGTCTTTTTCTCAACCTGTTTTTTCTCTCCTGTTACCCTACTGCATTCTGATTTCTGGAGGCTCCAGCAAGGAACTAGTTTTAATTATTATGTCAGGAGAATAGTTATAAACTGGGGTCATTTGGCAAATTTGATTATATGGTTACTATATTAATAAACAACATGGAATGGGTATGGAACACAGCACAGTTACTCTATGACTACCAATATGAAGACTTCCCAGTGTCCAACAGATATATTTCCTTTCCTTCTAACACTTACCCTTGTTTTTCTCAGGGGTTCAAAAATATTGGTGCTTTTTTCTGGCAGAGGAGTTTTCTTAGGTAAGTTATAAGGTTCTCACTGGTGGAGATGCTCATTTTGGGAGATAAGGATGGGGACACCTGCTTCTGTCATTCATCTCACAGAACCAGAAACACACACCTTCTCTAAAGCATGAGGTCCTGGAGAAGATAAGAGAAAAAAGGACTAAGGCAGGTAACATTTTCCTCATATGGAAAAGAGTTGTTTCTTGGGAATTCTGGAAGATGGATAGGATAATTAGAAAAAGATAGAGGTGGGTTAATAACAAATGTTCAATAGGCCTCTTCCTTTTTTGTGTGTTCCTAGAGAAGATGAGACAGATGAAGGCATGATCTGTTTTCCTTCTGCCTCTAGTGCTATGTGAGAGCTACCCCACTTTCAGTAAAATATTCATTTATATCTCCATACTAAAACATAATCATGAGGACTATAGTGGGGCAAGGGGCTGCCCCTTGGGAAGTATGTAGGATAGATGTTTTGGCACATATGGCACTTAAGGTATACCAGACCCCTAGGAATTACTAGGCAGTAAAAAATGGACATTGCCATCTACAAAGGAATGTTAGATGTTGTATATGTTCTACCATCCTACTTTGAAAGTATATGATATAAGTGTCCTATATCATAATGGTAAAGCAACTATTTTCCTGTGACTAAAAGCCCATAAAATATAAAATTAACAACTTTCATTTTTATTGTACATATCTAAAGCTGGGAATGTTTTAATGAATAATAAAATAAATACATAGATCTTTTATAAGTAATCATATAGTTTGCTTTTATTTTTGTAAAGTTGCTACTTTTGTTATTATAATAAAAATTTTACATAGTATGTCTACTGGTGGAAGAAATTAAACTAGTGCTATCCAATAAAAATATGATTCATCCTTAGGAGTGTAAATGTTCTTTTTGCCAATTTAAAAAGTAAATAGAAACAGGTGAAATTAATTTGAATAGTGTACTTTATTTCAAACCCAATATATCAAAATAGTACAATCCTAACATATAATTAAAACCAATATTAATGAGTTATTCTATATTCTTTTTATGTCAAATGTTCAAAATCCAACGTGCATTTAAAACTTCTAGCATATTTCAATTTGGACTGAGCAGAGGTCAATGTTCAATAACATTCTGTGGTCGGTGGCTACCAAATTGGGCAACACAGAACTAAAGGATTAACTAGTACACTTATTTTTCAAGCCATACATATTTTGTATGTATCTCCATCAGAATATAAATTAAAACAAATATAAAAATTCTAAATTATGTTTCAAATATTTTCAGAAGGATTTTATTAAAATGTTCAAAATTATCTTAAAATTCAAAAATACACCTTATAGTGTGAAAAATTTAAGCTAAGTTTATTTAAATGAAACTGATATTTTATGTAATTTTTGAGATTTCAATAAAATCTTATGAAAGGTCTTCATCAAGTAAACCTTTCTGTGTTTCTAGTATTCAGTGTTCATCTAGTGGTTATTAGAAATTATATCACAGTTCATACATATTACATCTATATCTACATATATAGACATTTAAGAGCAATGTGACTGTATTAATATTGAGAATTGTTCCCACTGGGCTATGTGCTATTTTGTAAGTACCTTGAGATTCACAATTGGAATAAAGATAAAAGTAGGAAATAGAACAATAGGCATTAATGGGAAATGCTTTTATAATATATTGGGAATTGAATAATCAGTTCAATTCAGGCTGAGGGAAAAGATACAACAAGTAAATTATTTTTTTCTTGCCTATACTCTATGATCACTCCAATTTCCCTGAAGTCTGAAGCAGGACATGATTCCATCTCTAATGATGACAATGAAAATATTCAGAGAGCATAAAGGCATGAGATTCTGAGAAATAATTCTCTGGGACTCGGATGGTGTTAATCATGAAAGCAGATGTTTACAATATGTGCTGCTCAGTAGTTCTGGGGCTGTGCCAGAACTACTGAGTACTTTAGGGATAGAGGTTCTTTAGCAATGTGTGTGTATATTTGTTTGTGTGTGTGTGTGTGTGTGTGTGTGAGAGAGAGAGAGAGAGAGAGAGAGAGTGTGTGTGTGTATGGGAGAGGGGCATAGGACAAATAGCCTCTGTGAAGTATAAAAGCAATGCTGCTCTGAAGCCATCTGCTAAGATAACACTGATAGCTTATCAGAAAACTATGGTTAGCTAGGAAATGGGCTTCTTATCTGTGTTTTCATTCTCTGCCTCATTACCCCTTCCTATAACTCTCAATTTTGAGTTTATAAACCTCAATAAATTATTAACAGCAAGCATTTGCCTTAGGAATCATTTTCTATATTCACTCCTTAAAGATTTCTGAAAAGAATTTCACGATCACATTGGTAGATTTTTTTTCAGCTGCACATGAAGACTTTAATTGGACTCAGTAATTCAAATAAATTTAAATACTTATTTTTACATCTAACTTTTTGGAAATTTAGCCAATTCTCATATTGTCTTTGCCCAGTTCTCACTGGTGATGTCTATTTTTCAGTTAACATTTACATAGGGTTTTCTATATGTCAACCATCATGTGTTAAACACTTTCTTTGCATTATCCAGAAAATAAGCATATTAAATAGGTTATATTAATTTGTCTTATACATTTTGAGATTTAAGCTTGGCTAAGTCAAATAATTTCCCCAGGGTTATTTAATTTTTTTTTATCGGTGCATTGTAGTCAAACATCTTCATGGGGTATAAGATGGTAGATGCATATATGCACACATCACTCAATTAGCCCTTACCAAATTCCCACCTCATTCCCCCCCTTCCTTCTCATGTTTGTCTTAGTGATTGACTTTGAAATGATCGTGAATGAACATCATGTGCATTAGGGAATTTCCCTCTTCCCCCTCCCATCACCCTCAGTTAGGTCATCTTACTTGCTCATCTATATTTTCTCCTTCATCTAGAGTTCCTCCTATGACCCATTTTCTTCCTAGCTTCTGCATATTAGGGAGAGTATCCAATTCCTCATTTTTTTGTGACTCACTAATCTCACTTAGCATAATGTTTTTTAATTCCATTCATTTATGCCCAGGGTTATTTGTTTAAAGTCATTTTTCTGGTAAGCAATAGAAGTGTGATTCAGTCTCCACTTGTGCATCCAGCCTGTCCCTTTCATCACGGTGCTATACTACCTCTCCAAGATAAAAATCTGTCACTTTCTTTAGCTCTTGGATCAGAGTAGTCATCTCCACCTTTGTTACTATCTGTTCACCATCCACTCAATGTCATAGACAATTGTTCTATTGCATCTTCACATAATTATAATTCTGGAATCATCATTTAGGCTTATCACTCAGAATGACTCCTCTTCCAAGATTGAAAACTCTGAATTTCCCCTCTGACTGAAAATGTATATTTTCTTTATTATTGTAACCCAATTTATTTTTAAAGATATCTCTTACTTTTACTTGTTTTATCTTCAGTTGGCTCCACCTTTAAAATGATCAACCATGTTACCACCACTCTATTTCTCTGCTCTTGTCTCTACATAGGAGAAAAGGCATAAATATCTCATTAACTAGTTCCTGAAGGCTTTTGAATCATTCCGTGTGTGTGTGTGTGTGTGTGTGTGTGTGTGTGTGTGTGTGTGGTACTGGGGATGGAACCCAGAGGCATTCTACATCTAGACTATACCTCCACATTTTCATTTTGAAACAGGTTCTTGCTAGATTGATGACAGTCTCACTACTTGCTGAGGCTGTCTTCAAACCTGTGATCCTCCTGTCTCAGCCTACCAAGTACTGGAATTACAAGTATGTTCCACCACACCTGGCTTTGAATCATTCCATTTTAAAATATTTAAAAAAATTTTATAATGATAAAGTAGTATGATAGATGTTGAAAATTTGGGGGATGAAATAATGAGTTCTATGTTTACATGGATTACAAATAAATAGAAATGATTTGATAATTATTTAGTTCTACCTACTAGAAGGAAGGTCATTGGGATCTCTGCAATAGCAGTTTCAGGAAGAGTTGTATTAAGTCAAACTATACTATATATAGTTAATTGAATTGAATATGGACTACTCTCTTTTTTGTGGTGCTGGGGATTGAACACAGGTCATTATCCTCCGAGATACACTCCAGCCATTTTTATTTTCTTTCTTTCTTTATTTATTTAGTGGTACTAGAGATTGAACTCAGGGGTGTTCTACCTCTGAGCAATACTTCCTAGCCCTGTTTTATTTTACTTTTTGTTTTGAATCAGAGTCTAACTAATTTGCTGAGGCTGGCTGTGAACCTGCAATCCTCCTGTCTCAGCCTCCCAAATACTGGGAGTACTAGGATTACAGGCCTGTGCCACCACACCCAGCTTTATTCTTTGTTTTGAAATAGGGTCTCATTAAGTTGATGAGAGTCTTGCTAAGTTACCAAGGTTAGTCTCAAACTCAGCTGACTGTAGAATACTCTTTTGACTATTTTTGCAAAAAAAAAAAAGGGGGATGTATAATCTTATCTTAGGAAATTATAGGACCAAAAGAAAGATTCCTGTCTTTGTTTGTTTTAAAGATGGGGATACAAATTGCCTTTTAGAAATCTAAGTAGTAGAAGGCAGAAGTGAATTAATGAAGCAAGATTACAAAGGAAGAGGAAAATATGAAATCCATAGTACCAGGGCTAGAACTAGATTAAAGAAGGGAGAAACACCTCATATCCTGAAGTTGGAGGGCAGAGGCAGACTACACACACACACACACACACACACACACACACACACACACACACGTATATATGAAGAAAGCATGAATATATTTATTGAGAGAGAAGGAACATGAAAGTGTGGGAGGCTATATCCTTCAGGTTCAATTCCTTCTGTGGCTGTGGGGGGAACAGGCTAGAAAAGTTTGCTAGTTCATCAATTCAGTTCAATTTCTTGCTAGCAAATGTTCCACAAAATGTAATGGCACATTTGCAAAAATCTAAACTGAAGCTTTACTTAGCTCTTCCAGAAAAGGGAAAACATAATGTGTTCTTACAGCATGAGAGAAAGAAATATACTAGTTAATTAAGAGAAACAAATTTTAGTTTAGCATTAGGCTTTATTATAACCTGTCCTTGGCTAGGTATTGGATATAGATCTATGAAGAAGACATTTAGGCTGGTAGGGTATTGGCATCAGAGACACCTGGCAATAAGACTTTAACCTCAGTACTAAAGTTCAGATAGTGGTCAAGGCTGAGGAAAGTTGGCAAAAATAGAGGATTTGGATGCTGGGGAAGTAACTAATGCCACATGATACAGTTATCACAGTGCTTGAATAGGAAAGATCATTGTTTCTGGGGAAAAGCAACAATTCAGTTATCAAGACAAAGCCAAAATCAGAACTGGTGATTTGATGTTGAACATTAAAATGGACTTTACTAAATACTTTATGACTGTAACCTAATGGTTCTGTCCACACATTGGTATCACTAGGGGAGTTTAAAAATCTATGAAAGCCTGGCTGCACTTATCCCTGGATGGTCTGAGTTAATAGGCCTGTGGATGGACCTGGACATCAGGATACTTACAAGCATCCTCAGGTGACTCTAATGGGTAGACAAAAATGAGAACTATGACTTAAACCAGAATCTGTCCCAGAGGTGGAAATGAGACTGGAGGCAACACATAGTTCTTAATGTTCCTATACTTCTGGACTGACTGGATAAAATCTAATTTCATCATTTCTCTGAATATCCCTCTCTAAGCTTAAGTTCTCTGGGTTTCTATGAATTTCCATAGGGTTTGGAATAAAAAAAATTTAAGTTGTTTGCTTCTAACAGAAAGTCTCTAAGTTCCTATTGTCAGCCTTTTAACCCCATGATCCCACAGATTATCATTTGACATAATTTATTGAAACCATTTCCAGATTATTTCTTCTCTCATCCCCACTGGGATCCACTATAATCACATCACAAGCAATTCTTGATTGCTTATATCAAGAGTCCCACATATGGTCATCCTCCTCTCTAGTGTTTATCCTTCAATATCCTGGAAGATTTATCAAAAAGATGATTTCCTATATGTATCATCCTGGTAATTGTGTCTTCACAACACAAAAATTCTCAGCTAGTTTCAGGAGTAGTTCCATCATCTACTAAAGAACTCTAAGTTTGATGTTAAATACTTTTATAAAAGATTTAATTGCTGCTCTTTTCATACACTCATAGCTCATCAAAGTTCACCTAATGTGCATGTGGAGACAGTTCCCAGCCTGTTGTCAAATTTTTATCCTAAGCGTCTATGTTTCTCCAGTCTTACTTGAGGGATTTTTCCAGCAACCTGGGGGCTTTACTGGCTGTTTGCAGTTGCAACCTGGAATTATGATGGTGTAATTACCCTTATTTCTCAGACCTCAGTCACTGGGAAAAGAGATTTGGCATGTAAATACTTCAGAGTATTTGTTCTCCAGTATATTTCTACATGTGCTTCATAAGGCTTATCATGGACTTTCCTACAAGAACAGGGGTTGGGTCCCTGTTGCTGTTAAAGGCAACTTACTTATCAATGAGCCCCCCTTTTATATTTTCTTCCTCCACTGTCACACCCTTCATTTACTCTTCTTGGTATTAATATCTAAGTAAATGACCTGTACTCAAATGCTTGCCTCAGAATCAACTTTGAGGGGCATCCAAATTAAATAGCCTTTTGCTATACCTGATCCAAATTAAACTTAAAACCCACTCTGCACTAAGCTGGATGACTTGAATTCCCCAGAGGATTTTCTCTTTTCCATCAATTATTCACATCATCCTCTTCCTTAGAAAGTCCTTTCTGCCTTTTAAAAGCATATCATCTTCTTCAGTACTCAGTTCACATGCAGCCTCCCTCAAATCATGCCCAGCATTCCTAGTCCAAAGAGATCTCCAGGTTGAACTCTCATATCTCTTTGTACATTCCTCTTATTGGGCATACCATTAGAAAACTGTCTGAATATCCTATAACCATGAATACACACACATATGAATCATAATATACATGTGTTGTTCAAACTGCGAATATAAACACAAATTATTTTCTTTTTTTAACTACAGTTTTTTTTAATTGGTGCACTGTATTCATATATCATAGTGGGATACAAAAAAACTTTTGTAGACATACATGCACACATCGCCCAGTCAGCCCCCACCCGATCCCCACCCCATTCCCTCCCCATCCCTCCTTCCCATGCTTGGCTTAGTGGTTGACATCTAGTATTATAGCAATTTATCCAAAATTAAAAATGATAATCTCACATAACAGTTTCATTTGTCTGATACCAAGCTTTTGATAACTTAAAGATAACATTTCAATATTTCTTTTTGCTTTCTTTCTTACCAGAGAATATTTTTTTCTTTTTTTTTAGGGAAGAAACAGGTTTGAATATAAACATATGCATATACAAAAAAGTATATGTATCTAAAATGAAACTAAAGCCGGGTGTGGTGGCACATGCTTGTAATCCCAACATTTGGGAGATGGAGACCATAGATAGAGTCGTGGTTCACGGACACTCAGCTACTTAGGCTCTTCACAACTCAGTGAGACCTCATTTCAAAAAATATAAAGACTAAAAAGTAGAACCGGGGGAGTAGGTTGGAGATAGAAAGCCCCTGGGTTCCATCCCCAGTACTGAAAATTAAATTAAACTAAACAAATACAAATTTTCCTGTTCTTTAAATGCTAGAAATAGCTTTTCAAGGTGGGAATAAAAGCAAAGGTTAGCATTACCAATAAATTTGGTTGTTTTAAAGCCTCTATGACAGGAAGGTTTATGTTTCTATAAAAATGCAGAGTTTAGATTTAATATAGTTATTACAACTTAATTATGTGATAACGATGTGTAACATTGTGACCATTCTATAGTTTGATAGACAATTTTATATTCAGTGCATTTTGGATAGGTGAAAAATGAGATGACTAAGACATGATTTGAAGGCATTCAAGAAAGGATAGGGTATTATTTCACTAAATCTATGTGGAAACTCACTTTCCCTTTGAAGTAAAGAGCATGGTTTTGTCTCTTGAGATTGATTATCCCCTAGCCGTTGGGAAATCATTAAAATGACATACACAGTTTCAGGTGCACTTAAGATCAACATTTTTCTCTTTCTCGTCCTATAATATACTCAATCTTTTATATAGTGCTCTCAAAGTTCTTTTTCAAATAGGGTTCAATCCAACAAATATTTATTGAGACTCATATATACAAGGCCTTGTGCTAAGTTTGGAGGGGTACAAATATGAATAAAACAAGATCCTGGCCCTCAAGGAGTTTTCAGATATCCTGGACCAATTTATTTATGACCATTCTTTGCATAGAACTCCCTCTTTAGTAGCGTGAATAATTTAAAAATACATGATATAACTGCTGGAGGCAAAGCTTGATTAACCCTAATGTTTTATGTCCCTTAAGAGACAATGATCAAGACAGGCAAGGGAATCCTAGAAACTTTAACGTCTTAGTCAATTTTAAAAGGGGATGTAAATAGAACCCAAATAATTGATATTTCTTTGGCATTTTGTTTTTGTGCTGAATAGTACTTTTAAAGATTTAACGTCATTTAAATCTAAACAAGTTCTTAATTATGTATGAAACTCAACAGACGGCTAGAATATATACACTGAAATAGTAAAAACCTGTCTGAGACTGAAAAACAGATGTCTTGAACTGAACCAGAATAAAACAGTTCTACCGTGAATCATGTTGCAAGGACAGACACCAGTTCTGTCGTGAATCATGTTGGGAGGACAGACACCAAATATTAATTGCAAAATGAACAGGAAACACCAACTCTCCTAAAGATTTGCAGCACTTTTAAAAAGCCTTGACAACCATTCTCCTCACCCCCTCTTCAATTTGAGTGCCTGTTGCTTTCTTACTAATGATGCACCTAGGTACACTTTGTTTTTCTTACTTGTTATTGGGAGCATGCAATTGTCAAACAGCCTTTGATTTATGATAATGCTCAGTCATTAGCTAATAATCATGGCTTCTTCTGATCACACCTCAGAAATATTAACTAGTCTAAAATTGTTCTCCACTTCCCTAAGATTTGAAACCCACCATGGACTCCTTCAGCAGGAACCCAAACCTTCAAAAAGATGCATCCATCTATCTTCATGGTAAGAGCAGCAATCCACAGCTCCTCTGGGCTATATTTCTTTCACTTCATTGAGGAAATAAATATTAATCTGTCAGATTACAGGCTTGTCTCTGGTAATTATTGGTTTATTAGGCTTTTTTACTCTGTGTGTGTGAGTGTGTGTGTGTGTGTGTGTGTGTGTGTCTGTGTGTGTGTCTGTGTGTGTGTCTGTGTGTGTTACTGGGAATTGAACCCAGGGGGTTCTAACTCTGAGCCACACCTCCAGTCCTTTATATTTTTTTATTTTGAAACAGGGCCTCTCTAGGTTGCTGAGAGTCTTGTTACATTGCTTAGGCTGATAGGAAACTGCAATCCTCCTTGTCTTAACCTCCCAAGTACTAGGATTACAGGTGTGCGCCACCATACCTGGCTTCTCATTAGGCTTCACATGTATTCAAATCAAATAACAAATACTCAACATACTTCTCATAGTTGACTGGAGAATAATAAAATCAATAACATACCTCAACATATTTCTCATATTTGACTGGAGAATAAAAATATTTATTTTATTTATTTAAAAAGTTTGTGTAAATTGAGTGTTGTGGTGCATGCACATCTGTAATTCTAGTAATTGGGAGTGTAGGCTAAGACAGGAGGATTTCAGATCTGAAGCCAACTTCAGCAACTTATCAAGACCTGTTTCAAAATAAAAAATAAAAAGAGATCTGGGATCGAAGATTGGAGATAGAAGTTCCCTGGGTTCAATCCATAAAAAGGAAAAAAAAATGTGCAACTTAGCTCTTAGATTTTTCTTCCAAGCTTTTGGTCCTTGATTCTCTTCCTTTCCTTTCTTCTTTCCTTCATGTAGTCTTTAGTGATAAATACATCAATGATGGATTTAAGATTTGGAAATAACCAAATGTTATTTGGAAATATTATTGGCAAGTAATCCCCATCAGAATCCTTATGCATTTCTGTTACAAAAAGAAAATTTTTTTCAGTACTAGGCATGTAAGCTGGGGCACTGTACCACTGAGCTACATTCCCAGGCCTTTTCTTTTTTTTGTAATTTTGAGACAGGGTCTTGCTAAATTGACAAGACTGGCCTTGTACTTGAGATTCTCCTGCCTCAACCTCCCAAGTCGCTGCGATTACAGGCATGCACTATCGTGACCATTTGAGAAAAAATCTTGATATATGGTTTTAAATATAGTGAGCTAATTAAGGCTTCAAATATAATTATTAGCACTGTTTTGTCATAAGCATGTAATAGAGGAGTATAGAATTTCCCTTCTATTGTAAAATATGATGTATATATATTCTGTGCATATTGTGCTTTTACCTATCTATTTTCCTATCTACAAATACTTTTTTCTTAATTTTACAAAATAGAAAAATTCCAAAATTACTTCTACATCACACAGTATTTTTATTTTTATTTTTAGTACTGAGGATTGAACACAGTGGTGTTCTACCTCAGAGCTACACCCAACCCTTTTCTTTACTTTGAAAAAGAATCTCACTAAGTTTCTGAGGCTGGCCTTGAACCTGTAATCATCATATTTCAGCCTCCAAAGTGATGGGATTATAGGCATGTACCACCACACCCTTCCATACAACATATTTCCTAAGAGAGAGAGAGAGAGAGAGGGAGAAAGTTTGAAGTGAACATTTAGATTGTTCTATCCATGTCTGAAGTCAGAAGCATATTTTAAAGGCCTCTGTAAATCTTCCTACTCCTGCTATAAAAATATTTTCTCTTTGAATCGCCCTTTTATCAATTGTCAAGTCACTTAGAGTAAACAAAACCACAAATTGGTTGATTTGGAAGATCAACAGAATTTTTGAACCTTTAGCCAGACTAATCAAAGATAATAGATAGAAGACTCAAATGACTAACTTTCCAATAGTGGAGACAGTACTACCAACCTTGAAGAAATAAAAATAATTATAAGATAGTACTATAAACAATCCCATGTAAAAAATAGATAACCTAGGAGAAATGAAAAAAATTCTAGAAACACACAAATAATCAAGTCTGACTTAATAAGAAATGGAAATCTGAATACACCTATAACAAGAATTTGAATTTTAATCAAACAACTTCCAAAAAAGAAACTCTGGTTTCAAATGACTTCACTAATGATTTCTATCAAAAGTTTAAATACTAGTTATCACCAATCCTTACACTACTCCAAAGAAAAGTAGAGCAAGAAGTACTTCCAATCTCATGATTTTATCTCCATATTATTTTTTGTCCTTGAGCCTGAACCCAGGGGCATTCTTTCTTCAAGCTACATCCCTACCCCTTTTTATTTTTTGTTTTGAAAGAGAGTCTTGCTAGGTTAGTGTCACCTCGCTATATTGCTGAGGCTGTTCTCGAACCTGCAATAGTTCTGTCTCACCTTTCTGAGTACTGGAATTACAGGTGCACCAAACACTAGGCTGAGTCTCTCCATCTTTTTTGAGGTATAATGGAAAAAATGTACATATTTAAGGTGTATAACGTGACATTTTGATATACATATACATTGTGAAATGATTTCCACATTTATGTTAATTAACACATTCATTCCCTCATATAGCAACTACTTTTTGGTAGTGAGGACACTTAAGATCTACTCTTTTAGAAAATTTCAAATATATGATTATATTACTATAGACATAATGCTATATTAGATCCCAGAACGTCTTTATATCATAATTGAAACTTCATTCCCTTTGACTAACAACTCCATTTCCCCAACCCCTATCCCTTGACAAACATCATTCTTCTCTCAGTTTCTATGAGTTTGACTTTTCTAGATTCAACATATAAGTGAGATAATGCAATATTGGTCTACGTGTTTCTGGTTTACTTAATCTAGTCTTATATCTTCCAGGTTCAGCTATGTTGCAAACAACAGGAATTTCCTTCTTTTAATGGCTAAACAATAATATTTCATTATTTATAACAATTTTTTTCTTTCTATATATCATCTCTTGATTTCTTCCCTAGTGGAGCCATACATCACAAAACTGCAGCAAAGTCAGAGCATTTGTAGTAAAAGCTATGGAATGGGTGGCAGGGGAGAAGAGGGTAGCCAAGACTCAGAAAAAGTAATTTCAAGCCAGGTGTGGTAGTGCACGCTTGTGATCCTAGCATTTGGGAGGCTGCTACAGAAGGACCACAGGTTCACAGCCAGCCTCAGCTACTTAATGAGGTCCTTTGCAACTTAGTGAGACCCTGTTTCAAAATAAAGAATAAAAAATAGGGCTGAGCTTGGAGGTAAAATGCCCCCAGGGTTCAATCCCCACTACTGCAAAAAAAGGGGGGCATATATCATTTCACATATTGGATAAAATAACCTATTTTGATATTTTGGAATATATTTTATATCAGAGATGTCTGCCTCCTACAAAACCCATTTCTCCTTTTTATAGTCATAGAACCCTTGGGTTTACCAGAGCACATAGTTAAGTGGAATGAAGATTACTTCTTCCAGTCATCTTTCAGCTAAGCTTGTCAGTGTGACTAGGTCTTGTTCAGTGATATGTAAAGAAAATGGTGGCATATTACCTTTCTTGTAACCCTGTTCAAAGAAACGTTGCACTACTTAGTGTGTCATTCATCTTGCTCACTGGAATGCGGATTTGATGGCTGTCATCTTGACTGGGAGGCAGTGGGCTAATAGTGAAGGAAGATAGAAGGATGTCCACAATGAGACTTTAGTGAAGATGGAGATGTTTTAATAGTCATGGCATTTCCATTGAGGCTCAGTACAGATGAGATGGAAATGAACTTCCGCATTGTTCAAGATAGTATTATTTTTGTATTGAGTGATTGATATAAACAAAGGAACTGAACCATATTCAACAGGGGCTTTAACAAGACACGTGGGAGGAAGATTGAAAGGAATTAAATATTCAAAAACTTTAAATAAAAATTTAAAGATGAAGCGCCGGGCGTGGTGGCGCACGCTTGTAATTCCCATGCTTGGGAGGTGGAGACAGGAGGATCGCACAGGCTCAAAGCCAGCCGCACTGGCTTAAGAGACCCTGTTTCCAAAATTTAAAAAAAAGTATAAAATAGGTCTGGGAGTGTAGCCCAGAGGTAGAAGGGTTTCCAGGAACCCCGGTACCACCAAAAAAAAAAAAAAAAATTAAAGATGAAAAAGGATGTGTTCCCAAGAATACACTCCATGAAATAACATTACGCAAGGGGTCAAGAGATATTTAGTAATTGCCATAAGAGGAGGGCAAAGTTGTTGAATGCTGTGTTTAAACATAAGGTATTAATGCTTTATTAAGGACACATTTTCACAGAAGTTAATGAGAATTCTAAACGCTTTCAAACAGTTCCCTGGTAGTAGAATATTCCAGTAGCTGGGCATGGTGGTACATGCTTGTAATCCTCACGCTTGGGAGGCTGAGACAGGAGGACCACATAGGTTCAAAGGCAGCCTCAGATACTTAGTGAGGCTCTCAGCAACTTAGTGACACCCTGTTACCCTGTTTCCAAATAAAATATAAAATAGGTCTGGGAGTATAGCCCGGAGGTAGAAAGCACCTGGGTTCCACCTCCAATACCACCAAAAAAAAAAAAATCTAGTAGACAGAAATCCACTTTATTCAGGTCAGGCTTACTGTCTTTCAAAATGTGTATGGGGCTATTGTCAACATGTAGAAACCCTCAAGCTACCATGATATCAATGTTAAAAATTACCCAACTCAAATAAAAGCATGTGGCTAAAGAATGCCATTCTCAGTCTACTGGTAGAAATGTGAAAAAGATGGCCCACTTCATAATTCTCCTCTGCCAGATTATTTGTCACAGAATAGTTACTGCAAAATTTTTTGTTTGTCTATAAACATGGGGAAAAGAGCAGTGGATTTCTTTTTAAGTAAATACAAACTGCCACTTTTAAATTAGACACAGAATATGTGCAGTATGTGCGTTAGCACAACATCTCTTTAAATGCCAATGGTATTTTCCATTCTCCACACTTGTTCCCTCTCTCACTCTTTCCCAGTTAACATTAATCACTTTTCAGTTTCTCAAAAGTTGCTTTGTGTATGTATAAGAGTAAAAATTGTGAATTATATTTTTAATACTGGAAGGGCGGTAGATGGGATTAAAACATGTATTTTTTTGCCATCAGTGGGTGAAACTTAAAATTTGTTCTCTGAGACTTCATATAATTGAAGACTAGTCATTAGCTGGGCATGGTGGCACACACCTGTAATCCAAGTATTTGGGAAGCTGAGACAGGAGGGTTGAAGGTTCAAGAACAGCCTCAGCAAGTAGTGAGAGTCTCACTAACCTAGTGAGACCCTGTTTCAAAATAAAAATTAAATTGGCCCAGAGATGTATCTTGTAGGTAGAATATCAGCATAAAAATAAAATAAAGACTAGTTCTGACAAGTAGTGATGAAATTTTCATATGCCAGCTAGGATTGTGCTGCCATAGGGGAACAAAATGAAGAAAGACTATTTAGTTCACTTGGCCCTATAGTTTTGAAATGATTTGGAGTGAAAAATATAAGAAGCCAGGCATTGTAGTGCATGCCTGCAATCCAGGCTACTTGGGAGGCTGAGGCAAAGGATTTGCAAGTCAAAGTTAGACTCATCAACTTAGTGAAACCCTGTATTAAAAAACTAAAATAAAAAGGGGCCAGGTAGGTAGTTCAGTGCTTGCCTAGTGTGCACAAATCCCTGGGTTCAATCCCTAGTACTGCAGAAAAAAGTAAGAATTTCACTGTTTCTAATTTCATGCTTATTTTAGGAATTTGCTTTCTCTTTCTTTTCCATAGTACTAGGGATTGAATCTAGGGGTGTTCTACCTCTGAGCAAAACCCTAGCCTCATTTTATTTTTTATTTTGAAGCAGGGTCTCACTAAGTTGCTGAGGCTGTCCTTGAACTTATCTTTGTTTTGGGATTACAGGTATGCACCGCCATGCCCAGTTTTAGGAATTTAGGAACATCTTCATATTTTTAGTGAACCAATGCATGTTTGTATAAAATGCAACTTCACTGTGTGAGGAAAGGGAAAGTTCCTGAAGTGTGAGTGACCATGTGATAGATGGTATCTTTCATTGCTTTCTCTTATTAGAAGGAGGCATACATATTTCTGCCTTATTGACATAGCCTTTCCCATGGAACTTCAAGTGTCATTTTTTGTAGTACAATTATATATCATAACCCTGATAAAATTAGAAGTAACAATTTCATATGCCAACAAAATATGAACAGAAGTGGCACATATCAATTACAAACATAAAATTCACAGTATCATGGATTATTTTACTTCCTTTTCCTCTGTCACAAAACCTATCATTTTCCAGATAAAAATTTCACTATTAATCTAGATCTTAGAGTGGAAATAGCATGAAACAACATGTCCATGATATAAGCAAATAACACCTTTGCTGTTGTATGCCACCAGTATTTAAGATGGTATTTGTTATGCAGCATAACTTCGCCTAAGCTGACTGATAGAGATCCTGGGGTGAAGAAGATGCTGATTACAAAAATTAATAATACATGATTAGCATCGCTAAAAATGTCATGTTAGCCAGGTGTGGTAGCACATACCTGTAATCCCACTACTTGGGAGGTAACAAGAGAACTGCAGAAGGGCCAGGGTGCACAACAGGAGGCCCAAAGGAAGTCCAGGACCATCGTTATTTTGAAGTTTCTGAAAGTGTGAGGAAAAATTGTAGGTGTCCAAAGGAATGATGGCTGGCCAAGAGGCAGAAGAAGAGGTGTTATACACACACACACACACACACACACACACACACACACACACACACTGGGTGGCTGTATGTACATAGCCTGCCATGAGTCATTGCGCTATTTTTTATTGCATAGTGAAATTTATTCAATGTATAAAATATATAACATATTCATATGTAATGATACAGAATAGTAAAAAATTCAGTAAACAATAGCTAAGGCAACATAATTAATAAATATTAAGAACCGTTTGTTTTGGCTGACTCAATCAGTAAATATCTAAAACTTTTCAAAAGCAAAATCATAACATTGTGCTGTTTTAAGGACTTCAAGTTGGCATCTATGTTTAGTGGTCGTTTTCCTCTAAAAACAGATGAATCGGGGGCTTGTGTTATTGACCTTGATGGACATCTATTTAAATACCTTTTGGATTATCTTCATGGAAAAGTTCAGATTTCCACACATGAGCAAATTCGTATTGCCCTTCAGGAAGAGGCTGATTGCTTTGGCACACCTTATCCTTACAGCCTGTCTGACCAGTTGGCCAATGAAATGGAGACATATACTTTAAGGCTTTAACAGACTTCTGTGATTTGTATGGCTTAGTTTGCAATAAACCAACAGTTTGGGTTCTTCACTATCTCAATACTTCTGGAGCAAGCTGTGAGAGTACAATTATTGGTATATGTGGCACAAAAACTGATGGAACTGATGCTATTGAGAAACAGCTGGGAGGAAGAATTCCCACTGAAAACATTTTTAAGAGAGGCAGGAAATAATGTTCAGTACATTTAAAGCTGTTATTCAGTAGCAGAGTTGAAGAAAATGATGGATGCCTTTGATGCATGGGCAGGCAAAGGTGTTAGCTAGTGGCAGATGCCTCATGAGCTGATCGAATGCTGGACTCTGGAAGAGTGGCCTTTGCTTGGAAACCTGCATCATATGACTCCAATTAAAAAGAGGCCACTGGCAACACCCAATGATGATGGAGAAGAAGGTGCGACTGTAAGGCTGGACTGAAGCCAGCGTGATTTTTGGGCCCCTCCACAAGTATTCAAATTAAGGTCAAGAACTCTGCTTCAGTCAGGGTGTCTCCAGCAAGTGTTGTGCAGACCTCTCAGGTGACAGCAAACCGCTCTCAAAGTGGAAAGGCAGCTCAGCACTCTGCGTCCCCTGTGCGCACAGGGATATCTGGCCATTCTCAGGCTTCTCATGGGGCAGGAAGTGCTGAAAATGGAGTCACACACCCTAGCCAAGATGCTGCTCTTTGACAAGAAGTCCACACCCTACCATGTAATAAAGCTAAAGAGGACTCCACTGTGCTGCCCGCCCTGCCCACCCCCACAGCAGGGAGGCAGGCCAGCCCACCCAAGTCACCTCCTTCAGAAGCTTCTAGCACTTTGGATGTGCAGACTGAAAACGGGAAAGACCAGGCTGATGGACAACAATGCTAGACTCGGCACTTTCTGTTTGTCTCAGAGTTTCCAACACCTTTGACACTAATAAGTGATGCCATTTCTTGATACTGTGGAAGGGGAAACATGTTTGTGCTAAGGATTATTATGGGAAAGATGAATTCCGTGCAGTAAAAATGAAGGAGGGCTGGTTTGGAGTGGATGGGACTCTGCTCTATTTACTTTTTTTTCCCCAACTTTTAGAAGATTATTTGTCTACAGGTAGTTTGGTTTTCTGGTTTTTAATTTTTTAACTTTACTTATGTGGTTCATTGGTAGGAAGGTGACAAGAGATTACAGCACAGTAGTCACTAGAGAAGTCCTTTTGTTGCTCCTGTGTTATGGACTCGCACTTGCGTGCTCTACTTGTTGCAATTAGAGATAGGGGTGAGGCCTGGCATTGATCTTCCTGCCTGGTAATGTGGAGAGGCTGAGGGTGATATAAGCACCTGTGCTAGCACAGCCAGGAGAGGCTTGAGGGGAAGCATAGACCAAGATGAGCTGCCCACAGCTGCTGTCAGCCTCAAAAGACAACATGAAAAGAAACGATGGCGAAGGAGATGAGACAATAATTTGAGATGACACTTCAACTCTCACCGAACTGAGCCATTTTCTTTCTCTGAGTTGGCTTTTCTTACTCTTTTCCATTAGTAGATTTATTTATGTATACCACAAGAAGATTTCAATGATAAAAACCATATAACATCTTTGGAATGAATATTGAAATATTTCATTTGAATTTGAATAGTGAAGTTTTGAAAGTACTTTGCAAAGGAGGCTGAGACAGGAGGATCATGCAGGTTCAAAGCCAGCCTCAGCTACTTAGTGAGGCTCTCAAAAACTTAGTGAGGCCGGGCGTGGTGGCGCACGCTTGTAATCCCCGCGCTTGGGAGGCAGAGACAGGAGGATTGTGCAGGTTCAAAGCCAGCCGTGCTGGCGTAAGAGACCCTGTTTCAAAAATATAAAATAGGTCTGGGAGTATAGCCTGAAGGTAGAAAGCCTTCCAGGAACCCCAGTACCACCGAAAAAAAAAAAAAAAAAAAAAAAAAAACTTAGTGAGACCCTGTTTCCAAATAAAATAGAAAATAGGTCTGGGAGTATGGTTTGAAGGTAGAAAGCCCCTGGGTTCCACCCCAGTACCACAAAAAAAAAAAAAGAGCTCCCTTTCTCTGCATAAGATATTCTAAATGAAATACAATAATTTTAGATTATCAAGAGACCTTTACTTCCTCCTTACTTCCAGAATTTTACTGAAGTACACATCCCTTTTACATTATAAGTAATTGATTGAGTGCTAATGAAAAGCCAAATATGCTTTAATAAAAACAAAGCATCAAGCCGGGCATAGTGGCGCGTGCTTGCAATCCTAGCATTTGGGAAGCTGAGACTGGAGGATTGCAGTTCACGGATAGCCTCAGCTACTTAGTGAGGCCCTTTAAACTCAGGGAGACCCTGTTTCAAAATAAAGAACAAAATATAGAGCTGAAGGTGTATCTTGGAGGTAAAATGCCCCTGGATTCCATCCCCAGTACAGAAAAATAAATAAATATATAAAATTCATCATACATTTTACCCTTTTAAATTGGCCTTGAAGCCAGATGTGATGGCACACGCTTGTAATCTCAGCATTTGGGAGACTGAGACAGGAGGATCACAGTTCGAGGACAGCCTCAGCTACTTAGTGAGGCCCTTTGCAACTCAATTGAAACCCTGTTTCAAAATAAAGAATAAAGCCGGGTGGGTGTGGTGGCGCACGCTTGTACTCCCCCCGCTTGGGAGGCTGAGACAGGAGGATTGTACAGGTTCAAAGCCAGCCTCAACTACATAGTGAGGCTCTCAGCAACTCAGTGAGACCCTGTTTCCAAATAAAGTATAAAATAGTTCTGGGAATATAGCCCGGAGATAGAAAACCCCTGGGTTCCACCCCCAGTATCAAAGAAAGAAAGAAAGAAAGAAAGAAAGAAAGAAAGAAAGAAAGAGAGAGAGAGAAAGAAAGAGAGAAAGAGAGAGAAGGAAGGAAAGAAAGAAAGGAAAATAGGACTGGGGGTGTAGCTCAGCGGTAGAATGCCCCTGATTTCCATCCCCATTACTGCAATAAATAATAAATAAATAGGCCTTGAAATGTGAAAGAGTATACTCTGCTGACTCTTAATCAAAGAACTTTAAAAGTGGACATAGCAAACAATGCATACTCCTAATAAGAATGTTAAAGGAATTTTTTTTTTTTTTTTTTTTTTTTTGCGGGTCTGGGGATGGAACCCAGAGGCATTCGACCTCCGAGCTACAGCACCTGCCCTATTTTTTATTCTTTATTTTGAAGCCGGGTCTCACTGAGTTGCAGAGGGCCTCATTAAGTAGCTGAGGCTGTCTGCAAACCGTGATCCTCCAGGTCTTAGCCTCCTGAATGCTGGGATTACAAGTGTGCGCCACCACGCCCGGCTTTAAAGGAACTTTTAACAGAGGCCAAATAAAGTAAACCCACTGAGAATGACCTTTTTGTCTAAAAAGGAGATATTGAGTATGAAATTGTTTACCATGCAGAATTAAAGGGTACCGATAAGACATGTTACTTTCTTCTCACAGAGATACAGGAGAAACACTAAACCATATTTTCTTTATATTGTTTCTACTTTGGGTAGATTTTAACAGAATTGTTATGAAAAGTTTCATTTCTTCTTTATTTGTCCTCTCTTACAAGTAGAATGCCTATTTCAAAGGCTGCTGAATAGTTCTTGGACCAGTCTGATCCCTAATGGTATCTTACACTTCCATCCATCAAAACTCCAGATTTAAGGAGGACATAGAAGTTTCCTTTTACTATCCTGTCAAACAAATTTTACCAGCTGGAACTCTGTGGACTTGAGAGCACTTTTGGCGAAGTCCCTGGAATAGTCACCAGATAGTATAATTTCTACAGAAACACACACAGTCTCAAGAGTTTCATATTTATCAAACATGACTAGTGGTTTGTGGCTCAAGGAAGCAGGCAGAGCACATACATTTACCTTTTCTCATAGAATCCTATTGAAATGAGTAAATAAATTGTCCAGATGGGATAAGCACATTAAAATTTTGAGAAACAAGCTAAGGGGATAAAGACTTGAATATATTTTGAAGATGGACAGGACATAGTTACACTGATAAATAAGGGAAGAGGAAAAGAGGATCCAGAAGATATTTAAGAAAAACACACTTTTTCCATGTAAAAACTTTTGAAAATGTTGGCATGTTGTACCTCAAAGAATTCTGAAGGAGGGTCCCTCAGCAGAGAGGGCAGGCATGGAGGAAGAGCAGGAGTGGGTTTCCAGATAGTTGCTCTGGTGAGGAATCATGGAACTGTCCATGTGACAATTTACTCAGTCAAGAGGAGACTGGAAAGAAATTCCAGGAAGGCAGTTATATACAATATTTCCACAGAATAACCAGGCTACACGATTCATCACTTTCCATGTTCCAGGCACTGCTCCCAGTGCTTGCGACACAATTGCATACCCTAGTCTCCACTCTCATAGAATGGATCTTTCCATGGTAGAGGTTGAAAATAAATAAATAATTCAGTCCAGGAATAGTGGCACACTCTTGTAATCCTTGCGCTTGGGAGGCTGAGACAGGAGGATCGCACGGGTTCGAAGCCAGCCTCAGCTACTTAGTGAGGCTTTCAGCAACTTAGTGAGACCCTGTTTCCAAATAAAGTATAAAATAGTTCTGGGAGTATAGCCCAGAGGTGGTAGAAAAGCCCCTAGGTTCCACCCCAGTACCACCAAAAAAAAAAAATAATGCAATAAACATAAGTGTGCAGTGATAAGGGCCAAGAAGACCAAACAGTGAGAAGAGAGTGCAAAGGTGCTATTTTGGACAAGGAAGCAAGGGAGGACCTCTCTGAAGAAACCTAACAGAAGTAAAAAGAATGATCCAGGTGATGTGTGAGGCTGCTGGTTTGAGGAATCTCCAGGAAGTCATGTAGTAGTGAGGGATCGAGTTGTAGAGAAAGGCAGGACCAGACCCTGTGAAATATTGCAGGTTGGATCTTACAAGGCCATACTTTTCTAAATGTGACAGAAAGGCACTGGGAGGCTTTTGAGCAGTGGACACTCACTATTTCACTTATCTTTAGCCATCAGTCTCTATGTAGAGAACCAGCTGTAGACAAAGAAAAGATGGAAGTAGGCGATGAGGAAGGAGGTCACTGGAAGAGTCAAGGTTGGGCAAGATTGTGGCTCTGGTAAGGTGGTGGTGATGGAAAAGTACTGCATCTAAGCTAAAAAAAATAGAGTTGATAAAATTTGTTACTAAATCAATTGGGTTGGTTGAAGGATATGAATCAAGAAAAATTCACATTAGGCTCATAGGTCAGAAGGCTTCAAAAAGCATGTTTGGGTTGCTAGGCGTGATGGTGCACCCTTGGAATCCCACTACTTTGGAGGCTGAGACAGGAGAACCACAGATTCGAGATTAGCCTCACCAATTTAGTGAGACCCTGTTTCATAAAAGAAATAAAATAGGGCTAGGGGTGTAGTTCAGAGGTAGAAACCCTTGGGTTCAATCCCCAGTATCACAAACAAACAAAAATAATGGTTTGGTAATGTGATTTGAGTATCTAAATCCAACCATGGCTCTGATTTTGTTTAAATCCTGTTTAACACATTCAAAAAATCTTATACATTTGGGTATAAAGGCAAAGAATTTAAATGTGCACAAGATACACAACTGGTAAGCAATGATTTCTTTTCTTTATTGTCTATAAAAGAGTAGCTAGTAACACTGTTGAATAAAGGTTCAGTCAGAACAAAGTCTCCATTGCTGAAGAAATAAATGTTTTTGCCTGCTTCTCCTAATCATGCCTTACTTATCTAAAGAAATGAACGACTTAGGACATAATGGTAACATAGCTTTCCAAGATGAACAAGCTCAGCAGAGTAGTTCTGAGGAAGATTTTTTTTTGTCATATCAACTAGATTGATGACACTACTATTGTTACATGCATTTAACCAACTCTTTCACACCAAGTGACTAACCAGGGGCTTATTTATCAGGGGTCTCTCAGTCTCTGCCTTGAATCTTCTTGCCCATACTTTTTATTCCTAGTATAGGTAGGTGGAAAGTCCCATCAGGCAAGAGTGAATCTTTTTCATACTAACTGCATTGTGCAGTAGCATGAATCTCAGAGAAAACTTGCTGATGACCTTTAACCTTAGGGGATAGAAAAGAATGGATAAATGCTAGTGCCACCTCGTTGGGGTGGAGAATTCTGGGAGACATACTCTTTGTTTCTTTGGAGATCCGGCTGGAATTGGCCTATTTCTCGTAGCAGTGACCAGAATAATGCCTCTTAGTATTGGCCTTTTCTCACTAGTTTCTAGTTTACTTTTCTGACACTCTCAACATGGCTTCCTGGGATAATCTTTGAAGGAAGTACACAGTTCTTATTTCATACCATGCTTCCATCCAAGAACTCAAGCTAAAGCAGCTTCGTTTTATAACCTAGCCACACTCAATGTGGCAAAAATATTAGTTTGGAGTAAAAGTTCTAATGATAATTAGATAATCATCATCACCAGACGTTTGCTTTCTGGCAATGATATTCACATTTTTTGCATCTGCTTGCAGTTTTTTTGTCCTTCAGGTGGATCAGAGAAAGCAACTAAGTTGATGCAGCTACTAATGTTACATGCATTTAATTCTAGACTGAATGGCTTATTATCGATCACAATGATCCCTTATTTCAAGAAAATTTGTAATGTACAGAAAATGTGAATGCCCAAATTTGACTTCATTGAGAAATATATCATTTCACATAGTCCGATCCTGCTTAAATAAATTATGATCTAGTTCCATTTACTTACATTTGTGAGGTGCTGTTAATGTTTCTTAAAGATTTATAACATCATTCAACAAATTTGTGAAGTAAAAAGAAAATATATTGACTCTCATATTAAAGTAGAAATCAGAGTGGTAAATACTTGGATTTGGCAGAAGGGAGGGCAAACAAAATTGGTGAAATCATTATAGTTGGGAGGAAAAAGTGAAGGCTAGGAAACTGAGTGAAGTTAAAAGATAAACTTGGGAAAAAATGTCCATCACTGCTTCCTTTAATAGGTGTCTGCTGATGTCTTCAATATGCCCCATAATGAACACTGCAGAATACAATGATTGTGAGGAGAAAGTTGCTAAGAAAAATTGGAGGGGAAAAGAAAGCCATTTCCCAACCAGATATGGGTGGTGGCACATAGTTATAATCCCAATACTTGGAGGCTGAGACAGGAGGATCACAGGTTCACGGCCAGTCTCAGCTACTTAGTGAGGACCTTGTTTTGTTTTTTATTTATTTATTTATTTTTTGCTTTTTTATTTTTTTAATTTTTTGGTGGTACTGGGGTTCGTGGAAGCCCTTCTACGTCCGGGCTACACTCCCAGACCTATTTTATATTTCTTTATTTGAAAACAGGGTCTCTTAAGCCAGCGAGACCAATTGATTTAGTAACAAATTTTATCAACTCTATTTTTTTTAGCTTAGATCCAGTACTTTTCCATCACCACCACCTTACCAGAGCCACAATCTTGCCCAACCTTGACTCTTCCAGTGACCTCCTTCCTCATCGCCTACTTCCATCTTTTCTTTGTCTACAGCTGGTTCTTTACATAGAGACTGATGGCTAAAGATAAGTGAAATAGTGAGTGTCCACTGCTCAAAAGCCTCCCAATGCCTTTCTGTTACATTTAGAAAAGTATGGCCTTGTAAGATCCAACCTTCAATATTTCACAGGGTCTGGGGGTGTAACTTGGAGGTACAATGCCTTTGGGTTCAATTCCCAGTACTGCAAAAAAAAAAAAAGAAAAGTAAAGAAAAGAAAGAAAGCCATTTCCTAAGAGGAGATATTATAATCATCCCAGAACCTAATATAAAGGGGATCTGTAACTAAAATTAGCACCATCATATCATTAGGGGGAAAAGTGTGTAGACCAGTGGAGTACAGATTGTCATACTGATCATTCATATCAATAGGGCAACAATTATTAAACCTGACAGTCAGTTGGATTTATTAATCAATTTGCTTATCTTCTGATACAAGTATATATTCAAAATTGGTATATTTAGTAAATGAAATGGACTGGACTTGATAATTGTTTTTCTGTAAGTGGAGTGGTTGATTGATTTGGAGAGTTGATTTGAAGACATTTCAGGATTACAGTTGAATATGAGTCATAATTCCTGCTCAGCATCTATGTAACCGCTCAGGTAGCCAATGACCTTTTTTGTAGCTCTATCTGAAGGGAAAAAATAATGATGATTTGATCTTCTTTAGAGGTTTCACAAATCAGCAACCAAAGCCTATTGATTCTTCCATAAATATAGCTTCAAGCTACTAAATCTTGGAAAGTGAAAAAAAAAGGGAGGACATCTCCTGGGTTTACTGGCTGCTATTTATCTATATGAGTATTTCCCCAACATTTACCTTGAAAAATAGGAAAACACAATTGCTACTCTCTGTCAAAAGTTTGCTGAAGGAACTGAAATTTAAGGCATTCCAACTACTTTAAGATATGAATAAAAATTCATATCATGTTTCAAATCATCATGCCTTTCCAGGTCAAGAGCAGCTTGCTGTCAAAGGTCAGTTTTACAATTTTGCCCAGCCTTAGGCCCACCTGGACTTTACTCCTACCTCCTTTAGTGAAAATTGCATTGCTTTGAAGTTGAAGGTTGCATTCAGTCAGGCAAAACAGCTTCACTCCCACTGTGAGTTGGAACAGATAATGGATTCTATGAAGCAGGTGTCCAACTGGCCAAGGTCACCATACAATGAGTCAGTGTAAATATCCAAATTACAATGTGTACACACTCAGCACATGACAGGTTCAATTGATGAGTGTGCTTTTGTCTAGCTGTCACTGTGGTCTGCGAACATGGGGCATATCAAACGAGAAGACCCATGCCTATCCTAGAAGGTTATGTCTTTGCTAATCCTATAGAGCCCACGTTGGCATTACTTGGTGCAAATGTCTGCGCCGGTGTGTTTGGATGATTTTGTTTCTCAGAAGCTATTCGTTCAGGGGAAAAAATGGAAAGTAGAAAGATGAAGTCAGTTTTCTCCTGACGTTTCCAAGGATGAATACTTTGTGAAGGACAGGCAGGCAATCTCTCCTTAGAAACAGTCAATCCAAAAGAGCCTACAAAGTCCTTCAGAGTTGCAAATAGAAGATCAGACCACAGCTTCAAGAAAAACACTAGAAAATCAGAAGACTCTGCTACTGGAGAAGAAAAGAACAATAGCCAATTTGTTACAAATTCATTTCTCAGCATTGCATTTTAAGTTTCAATTTTAAACAATGCCTCAAATTCAAAGTCAATGTTATCAAATCGGTGTGACGTATGAATGATTAAAGTCACAAAATGAGTTTAAGTTTATAGTTTCTTTTTAAACATAATTGATAAGAGCTTTAGAAAATCCCTTGAAGGATGTAAGTCTAAAGTGCACATATTAAAACTAGCTTATAGTATAGTTTTATTCTTTTACTGATGAAAAGGGTAGTGCAATATTAACTCCTTTGCCCAATGTTAAAAAATTAAAAAGTAAATGTGCCTAAACTTGTTACTTTATGTTTCAGTGTGTAGAGGAGCCAGCAAACATTTCTGTAAATGTTCACATTGAAAGAAAAACAAAGCAACCTTTAAGGATTTAGAACATGTTATAATATTAATATCAGTTTATAGAATCTTGTCCCCATATCACAAATGAGAAAGTGGAAGTCAGACTTTATATCTTTAGAGTGGAAGAGCCCAAATTCAAGGCCAGGTCTTTTAACTGTTAACTTAATCCTCTTGTTATGTTGCCATAGTGCTTGTAGCATTCTGAGTATCCAAAAGGCTTCCAGAAAACTCTGTCAAGGCCTGCTAACCTCTCCTCCCTTCAGGGTCACTACAGCAATAACTGTATGGTAAAGTTTGTTTTTTGTTGAGTGTGGGATCTATAGACTTTTTTCTTTCAGTTGGTCAACAAGTACATTTTTGAGTGCCTACTATGCGCCAAGCATGGGTGCTAGTTGCTGGATACAGACTGACAGATTCCTTGTCCTCAGAAACTTTTTCTGTGGTACCAGAAATTGAACCCAGGGGTGTTCTACCTCTGAGTTATACTCTGGGCCCTATTTTATTTTTTTATTTTGAAACAAGGTCTTGCTAAGTTGTTCAAGATGACCTCAAACAAGTGATCCTGCTGTCTCAGCCTTCCAAGTTCTAGGATTATAGGCGTGCACCACTATGCCAGGCTCAAGGGACTTTTATACTAATTGGGAGAGATAATCAACAAACATCACATCACTAAATAAATTAGGAGGTGTTGGAAAGAAAATAAAATCATAAGTAGCACTGGCAACTTATAAAGTAGGGATTTGGGTAAGGCGAGGTTTTCAACTAGGCTGGTTGGTGGATCTATTAAGCAGGAATACTGTTAAGCAGCAATGGCAATGCCCGAAATAGTAGCTTGAATACTGGAATGGCAAATAGTGGTAAGGATAATGAGCTAACTGCCAACATGCATTATTGTTGTGGACCAGGTGACCCATTCAGTACTTTGAGTCTGGCCCAAGAAATGTGATCACAAAAGGTTTAGGGTAGAGGGTGAAGGTGAGACTCCCCAGGAGAGAGAGAGAAATATGGTGGTAACTGGTGCAGTATAACCTACTAACCCTGTAGTTATTCCACATTATCTATCCCTGTCCTTAGAAAAGGGAAAATAATCCAACACATATTATATATTACCAAGTATGTATCAAATAGTACTCTAAACATTTTACACAAATTGACTCATGTGTAGGGATTATTTTACAGATGTTACTGTCCAGTTTTTACATATGATGAAAGCAACACATAGATATCTTAACATTCCTCTGACTGACTGAATAATGCCCCCCCGAAGATATCCATGTCCTAATCTTAAGAATCTGTGAATTTGTTATCTTATAGAATAAAATGGACTTTGCAGATGTGATTAAGTGAAGGATTTTGAGACAGTGATATTATCCTGGATTATCTGGGTGGGCCTAATATAATCACGAAGATCCTTAAAAGAGTCAGAGAAGGTGAGGAAAGCAGGAGTCAAAATGATGTGGCGAGGAGACAAGGAATGTAGGTAACTTTCAGAAGCTAGAAAAGGCATGGGAATAGATTCTTTCTTTGAGGTTCCAGAAAGAAATGTCACTTTGATTTTAGCCCAGAACTGATTTCAGATTTCTGACCTCCAAAAACTGTAACATATAAAATTTATGTTGTGTTACCTCAAGCCAATATACTTGTGGTACTTTTTTACAGAAGCAAAAGGAAAGTAATACAATGCCCAATGCCATAGAGCTACAAAATAAACAGGGCCAGAATTAAAATGTAGGCAATCTGTGCCAGTGTCAAAGATTTAACCACTGTGCAACATGGCCTCTCACAGGCAGAATTAAATTTTAGGTTCTAAGCAAAATGAAGATCGCCTTGGTCTTCCTCTTCTGCTCAGAGATCCAGGTCCCAAAGAATCTGAAAAAAAAAAAGAAAGAAAACATTAAAAAAAAAAAAAACAGGGACCTTATAATACCAGCAAGTATATAACAATCTGCTTCCCTGCTCCATATCTTCCGTCCTGAAATCAAGACATAACTACCATATTTCTGTGATTTTAGGGATGAGTTTGAAGACCCATGTGTTCTGATATGAAAGTTAAGTGGCAGGTTGATGAAACAAACAGCTGGTTACACAGAAACAACATGGTAGTGTGGGGAGACCTATTGATGTCAGTGCCTGTGTAGAACTAGAGCAAGGAGGTGGGTGGCAAATGAAGGCAAGGATTCAGGCTTCCTGTTGTGTGTAGTTATCATTATTAGCTTAGGAGGGTGGGAGCTGAAACATGAACTCACCAATGTAATACTTTCACAAGGATCACAAATTCTCACTATAACCATCTCATGATTATTATATTCCCAAGTTTTAGCCACTTTTACATCCTGGTTGCTATCCAGCTCTCTAATACAGCACATAGGAAGGTGGGTGGGTGTAATTTGGGGGGGGGTGCATTGTAATCCTACACGATTATGAGATTCAGAGTGATAGAAATATACACGCACAGAGCGCTTGATGTGTTTCCTTCCGGACCTCACCTCGGTCCCTCCTCCTCATACATAACACTGAAATTCATACTGCTAACTTCACATACAAACATAGCATTATATAACTGTTTCCTGCATTAAGTCTCCCCTTTCACCTCCCCACCTCCTTCCAAATTCACCTTCCACTATTCTACTAGTATCTCCCCTCATCTAAAGTCTGTTTTATTTACCAATTTTTCTCTAGCCTGATTAAATTAATCAATTATAATAGCATACTTGGACCGGTGCTTTTCAAATGTATAAGGTGCATGTGAATCGCTCCGGGACTTAAAATTCAGATTAGCCTGGCTAGCATTTGAGTTTGGACATTTCCTACAGAATGTTCATACTATTGGTCTGTGGTCTCTTTTTCAAGATTTCACAAAATGAGTCTTCCTATCAAAATGCAAAATACACGCCACACAACGTAGGATCTTTTAGTGAGTGTTTTCAAAGAGGGCATAGAAATAGATCTTTAAGGCATCCCGAGCTTCCAGTAACGGGGAGGGTTCAATGGAAGAGTTGGAACAGTGCCCCAACTCCCTGCTGCTACTGTCTTTCCAAAGGCAGGAGAAAGTGGAGAAGAAGGAAGCAGGGAAGTATCCAGCAGCTCCCATGCCCCGCCCCATCTTCTATTTCCAGCTTCTAAGCAGTATTTCCACCTTTGAACCTCCGAGGTCACGGGCAAACTCTCCGGAGCGCAGCACCGCCTCCCCTTTGCGCCCTCGCCCCGCCGGAGGAGGCGGACGCGCTTGCGTGCCCGCTCAGTATAAATAAGTCCCGAGAGGCGGCCACTGGGCAGAACGGGCTGCGGACGCCGGGGGCCATGGCGGGTGAGGACCGCCAGTGGCAGGGCGGCATCCTCTACAACATGCTTATGAGTGCGAAGCAAAAGCAAGCGGCGCCCAAGGCGCTGCGGGAGGCTCCGTGCCTGGGCTGCTTTTGCGCCACCGACCTCCGGGTGGACAGAAATGGGCCGCTGGGTGGGCGGACCACGACGCTCCTGTACCGCTGCTGTTTTTGCGGTGACGACCACCCGCGACAGGGCAGCATCCTCTACAACATGCTCACGAGCGCAAAGCAAACGCACACGGCTCTCGAGGCGCCCAAAGCGCAGCCCCGGGCTCCGTGCAGCGGCTGCTTTTGCTGGACCGACTTCCGCGTGGATGGAGAGGGGCCGCCTTGCGGGCGAGCCGTGGCGCTCCAGTACCGCTGCTGCTTTTGTGGGGACGACCACCCAAGGCAGGGCAGCATCTTATACAGCTTGCTCATGAGCGCAAAGCAAACGCACGTGGCTCCGGAAGCTGCCAAGGCACAGCCTGGAGGCACCGGGTGGGAGCTCTCAGACTTTGCGGAGAGGCTGAGGGGACGGGAGGGGCTGCCTAGCGCATGGGCCACGTCGTTGCAGTACCGCAACTACTTTTACGGTTCAGACCAGCAGCAGCGGCAGCGGCAGCAGCAGCAGCGGCAGCAGCAGCAGCAGAGCAGCATCCTTTACAGTATGCCCAGGAACGCAAGTTTAACACATGCGGCTCCCGAGGCGCAGCCGGAGGCCCCCTGGTGGGTCACCTGGTGTGGCACGCAGCAGCCCGTGGCCCTCAGGAGTCCACAGGTGATCTGCGAGGCAGCCTCCACTGGCCTGTTGAGGACGCTGCACTTCGTTAAGTACTTGCCCTGCTTCCAGATTCTGCCCCTAGATCAGCAGCTACTGTTGGTGCGCAGTTGCTGGGCGCCCCTACTCATGCTCGAGCTCGCCCAGGACCGTCTGTACTTCGAGACCGTGGAGACTCCGGAGCCCGTCACTCTGCAGAGAATCCTCAGCACAGGGCGCCGGGAGTGCGAGCGCCACCAGCCGCCACCCCTATCCACATTAAGGCCACATTTGGCACCGCCCCGAAAGGCTGGGCAGCTGCCCTCTGCTGCCGCGCTCCAAGCCATGAAGAGCTTCCTAGCCAAGTGCTGGAGTCTGGATATCAGTACCAAAGAGTTCGCCTACCTCAAGGGGACCGTGCTCTTTAACCCTGGTAAGGGCGCCGGCTGGTCTCAGACACTGTCTTTTCCCAGCTCAGGAAAATGTTGAGTAGTGCCTACCCCAGAGCGCAAACACTGACAAGTTGGCAGTGGTAGCAGGGCGTGTGGAACACAGGAGCGGAATCGCGACTCAGTAGGGGTGGGGGTGGGGGGTCGGAGATCCACCACTAGTGGGTGAGCTGTTGCCAGAAACTCAGCGGAAGGAGAAAAGTTTTTTTTTTTTTCTTCTTCTTCTTCTTTAGGTTTGTACTTCGTTCTCTTTATATTTCGGTCACAACAGAAAAAGTTTGTTTTCATGGGGCACTGGCGATTCCGGCTTCTCTGGGTTTCCTTTAAATCCAGTAGCGGAGTTTTAGAAAAAGTTTTTGCTCACTGCCAATCTTGCCACATCTTTTTTTCTGAAATCCCATTCTGAAATTTACTAAAACCTTTTAGTTGGCAAAAGTCTACTAACTCTGACAAGAAAGGAAGTTTGTGGTAAGGACCCTATGGGGATACTGCCAGGACACTGGAATTAGTATTTTAGGGATCTGCCCCTGAATGACCATTTGTATAGTCCTAAGTGAACTGGACTCTCCCATCCTCCATGTCCCTGTGAATATCAAATTGGCAAGGGGGTAGGGAAAAGACAGCAGGAAGAGAG
This sequence comes from Muscardinus avellanarius, assembly GCF_963383645.1. Taxonomy (NCBI): domain Eukaryota; kingdom Metazoa; phylum Chordata; class Mammalia; order Rodentia; family Gliridae; genus Muscardinus; species Muscardinus avellanarius. The sequence goes on along the minus strand of NC_137792.1, from coordinate 24,153,827 downwards.
AGCCAGGAGAATTGTATTTTAGAACTAGAAGAGACCTTGGAGACCTGATTAACCTTCCTCCTGACCCCTTTAACAGAATGTAGAGACTGAACCCCTGGTGAATTTCCCCCAGTAAATGACTGGTGTGTTACGGCACCTAGGTGCCCTCTATTTTGGGCCCAATGGCATGTCAGCTGCACCACATTTTCAAGCTTTCTGTTGGGTATTGGACAATCTATCCCACATGGTACAACCAAATCATAGGAGGACGTCTGGCATCTGGTCCTGGGATTGTCCTACCAGGAGAATCATCTTTAACAGTGCTTTTCCAGAAGAATCACAAATGGGAAAGGATATCTCCAGGCAGCTTGAGTTGGAGTAATTTTTTCTAATGCTCTTTCTATACCTTTTTCTCTGGCAATAGGAGTCTTTGTTTATGTCCTTGCTCTCTGCCTCACATTTTAAGCTCTATTTGGCGGGATAATAATTCATTCATAAGGCCTGTGCTTCATGAACTAGGGGCCTTGGCTCATTCTCATGACTCTAAGACCCCCTGTAGCTGATATTACTGTTTTTCAAATTGGTACATTTCAGGAAGTGCTGGTATGTTGGGGATGGGGCTTCACCTTCTTTCAGGATTCTCCCCTAGAGATTCTAATGCAGCATCTCTGGCCCAGGATCTGCAAATCAAATCTGCCTCCACAATGGGTGATTCCTGAGGTCTTTTGGAAAGCAGTTTTTTTCACCCTCATTGGGATACAAAGGTGTGAGTGGGCCTCTGCTTCCAGAAATTTACATTCCAATAGCGTCCCCATTTCCCTGTCTGCTTTGTCTCAAGCACCCCCCCCACTTCCTTAAATGTGTGGCCTGTTTGCTGTTTATCCTTATATATGTATATAGAGAGAATAGGCATATCAGTTTATATACATGGTTTTAAACATAAGTGACAAATCAAAGATAAGAAAACTGAAGCCCATCTGCCCTTTCTCTTTCCTGATTTTGAAGGCAATTCTTTTAAAGCTACTTTGGGAAGGGGGTATGGAGGAGGAATGTGGTGTGACAGCCGAGAGATGAAATACAGAGTTCACAGAGCAAAGTTTTCACAAACCCTGGATGTAGATCACAGAAACTTCATAATGGAATTCACATGCAATTAAATAGGATCTCAAGCCTGGGTACCGAGCGCTAACTAGGAAGGGATGCTAAAGTGTAGCTAGGGGTAATCAAAATTGGCATATGGATAGAATTTTATTTTGTTCTTATTTTCTTTATCAGATTTGATATTTGCCAGTTAACAGTACTACCTCTTGTCTATCATACTTTTTGTTTAAAGAGCATTGATTCTGCTACTCAATGATTTGCATAACGCCTTTAAAATATTTTCTGCTGAGTTTTGTAGAAAAGGGAAAGAAAATGATTGTATTCGCTAGTAAAATATGAATCTTAATGAGTATAAGAGGATGCTTTCAGAAACTCATTTTAATATTTTTTCTGAAAGCCTGTTGGAGAATTCATTGGAATCACAATTTTTAAAAACTTTCTCTGATACATAAATCATGGTACAGTGAGCTAAGTGGTCAGCATTAGCTTTTAAATTATGGGCCTCTAGAATAATGTTGGCGGGCATGCAGGCAAATAATTAAAATGAAACATGTGAGTTGTCATTTGTGGCTGTGAAATTTACCATAATTGGCTGGACAAAGTATAATTGTGGGAAAATTTCAGGAAGAATGGCAAAATATTTGTCATCTGGCAAAATTTTTTGTCGTTATACATGATTTTTCTTTCATAGGTAAAAGGCAAACTGCACATATTTGCATAGAAAGTGAACTGGATCAGTGATTCATTAAACTATATTCTACTGTCATTAAATGTGCCTTTGTTGGTTAAGTCAGTGTCAACTTACTTTTTAAATTTTTGGTGTATTTCAATTGTACATTATAGTGAGATTCATAGCCAAACATTTATATATATATATATATATATATATATATATATATATATATATGCACTTATCATTATTTGTAATTTTATAGCCAGCATTCCCTAAGTGTATATGTACAGATCTAATGAATGTGAAATAAAAATAATTACATGATGCTGCTTCTGAAAACTTAGAACTGGTCTGTCCTTGCTTTAGAAAAACCTTTTAGCCAGAAAGCTTAAGCCCTTGTTTAATGGGAAACAGACAGAAATAGATATATTTTTAAAGCTAGCAAAGGTCTCCATATGATGAGCTTTTTATAACAAAGAAATTTCTTTTCCCTTCAGACCTGCCCGGCCTGCAGTGTGTGAATTACATCGAGGGACTTAAGCGGGGAGCTCAGCAGATCCTCAGTGATCACATCAGGATGACACACAGGGAGTATCAGACCAGATTTGCAGAACTGAATAGCGCCCTTTTCATGCTGAGATTCATCGATGCGAATGTCATTGCCGAACTGTTCTTCAAGCCCATCATTGGCACAGTGAGCATGGATGATATGATGCTGGAAATGCTCTGTGCGAAGTTGTGAAGACACATGGGCCGCACAGGCGCAGTTCACCTCAAAGAAAGGAGAGAGCTATAGGCAGAAGATTGTCAAATGTTGCTATAATAAACTTTGTTATTTTTATATCCATAGTATTTTTGTATTCAATTAAAGAAATACTTTAGTTACAGAGAATGTAAAAATCCTCTGTTCCATACTCTTTTCACCGTGAAGGAAAACATTTGCTAACGGGTAACATGTCTCTGTACATCTTTAAGGAAAGAGCAGGGTACTATTTTAGTACGCTATATACACAAATTTAGCCCCACTCTCTCCACCAAACCGGCTCAAATTAAATTTCTTTTTTAAATTTCTTTTTATTTATTTATTTATTTTTGGTGGTACTGGGGTTCCTGGAAGCCCTTCTACCTCGGGGCTACACTACCAGACCTATTTTATATTTTTATTTAGAAACAGGGTCTCTTACGCCAGCGCGGCTGGCTTCTTCGAACCTGCAGGATCCTCCTGTCTCCGCCTCCCAAGGGCGGGGTTACAAGCGTGCGCCACCACGCCCGGCTCAAATTAAATTTCTAATATTGTTTTAATTAGTGTAAGGTATTAACCTGAGGAAACCACTTTCGTCAAGGTATAAGTAAGGCTTCAAAGTGATTAAAACCTAGAGAATATAAGCAAATATTATGCTCATAAGCGACCTCACAACACAAAGCTATCGCACACTAGCGTACATGAGAGACGATGCTGCTCATCTTCATTCCCACTTTTATCAGCTGGGCGGAAGACCGTTTTTGCAACCCAGCTGGCATCATGAAGCAGTCTTTGATCAGAAAGCCACCTCATAGTGAGAGACATTTTAAAATTTTATTTTGGAGTATTTCTCTGCATATCATTATTGAATTTAAAGTTCTAAGAGAACTTTACATTCTATAAAGAGGGATCACAGTTTCAGAAAGTACCATCATTATAAAACTCAAGACAGACCTTACGTTTTATACATACTGTTTTTCTAACGCATATTAAATAAACACAGGATAATATTTACAAATGACTTTATTCTGCTGCCCCTTTAAATATATAATCCATAAAACTAGTTTGTCCTTTTTCCTAGATAAAATTTAGAGCCATACATGTCCATTCACTTAAAGGCAATTGATTGCCTGTTAGTAATCCCATTTTAAGGTCTCTTAAACTTAGGTGGAATCCCTTTTGGCCATCTGGTGAATCTTATGAACATCTCAGGATCAGGCTCTTGGAGTAATGTAGCAAATAAAACAACAATACAAAGGAAATGAACTATATTAAAGAATAATGTTAAGCTGGGTGTGATGGCACACATTTGTAATCCTAGTACTTGAGAGGCTGAAACAGGAGGATTGGAGGTTTGAGGCCAGCTTCAGCAACTTAGCGAGACCCTGTTTTGAAATAAAAATCTCTGGGGGTATAACTTGGAGGTAGAAGACCTCTGGTTTCAATCTCTAGTACCCCCCCCACAAAGAACAACGTAAAATATTTATTTGTTGTAATATTGGGGACTAAACTCTCCTCCCAGCATGTTTCAAAATTCCTAACAGAAAGAAGGCAGGTGCTCAGTGTGAGCCACCATGCTTGCCCTGTCTAGCACAGTGAGTCATCCTTATGAATTAGGGAAGGGGAGAACACTTCCTACATCAAGATCCCAGGTATCAGCAGAAGACTGACCTTGTAAGCAGGCCGTTCTAAAGACCACTGTCCCAGATCCACTATGTTTACTCTTCTATACAGCCCACACTTAACAAGGTATCATTAATGACAAGGTATCATTAAGATTTATCAGTAGGATCCACACAGCAGGTTGAGACCAACCAGCAGTGCTAATTTCACTGATGCCATCTTGGAGTCCTTAGTCTGTTGAAACAAAGCCCATTAACCATAAAGGTCTCTCTATGAACCAGGTCGCTTTCTGCACCAGTTCCTTATAAATCTTTTGGTCTGGATTCAGCAGAGCTCTGGCCAGTAAATTGAAGCGGATCTGAACAGCTTCCAGGGCTGAGGCAGTGCTGTGATAGGGCACACACATACATAAATACAATCCCTGAGCATGGTGGCCCGCACCTATAATCCCAGCACTTGGAAGTCTGGGACAGGGGGACAACAGGTTCCAGCCCAGTCTAAGCAATTTAGCAAGGCCTTCAGCAATTTAGTGAGACCCTGTTTCAAAATAGAAAATTAAAAGGGCTGAGGATATAGCTTAGTGCTAGAGCACTCCTGGGCTAAATCTCCATTACCCCCCAAAGTATAACCTTCCCCCAGGGCTCATACTCCTCCTCACCAGACAAAGAGGTGAAAATGTTAGGGGCATCCCAAACAGGATTTGCAGATGTGTTTGCCAGGCCACGCCCACTGTGGTCTCCAGCTGTTCCTCCCAGCTCTGATTGCTCAGTTCAGTGCAAGTAATTTAGTTCCTTTGGTGGTTCCAGACGGCTTGTCTGGAGTTGTTAATCCCAAACCATTTAGTCAGTGACACTAGTTTGTCATCCTGGCGAGTGCACAGGGTGTCTGAAGGTGCTCTGGTGTCCTTGTCAGAAATCTTGCCATCATGTGCCATCCAGGCTTTGCAGTCGGTCTTACAAAGGCGGCACCATGAGACACCGTTTTTTTTTTTTTTTTTTTTTTTTAGAAAGGGAAAGCTTCCAGAAAAGTTCCTAAAAAAAACTCATTATCAAGCTGGGCGTGGTGGCGCACACTTGTAATCCCAGTACTTGAGAGGCTGGGATCAGGCAGGTTCGAAGCCAGCTTCAGCTATCTAAGTAAGGCTCTCAGCCGCTTGGTGACACCCTATTTCCAAATAAAATTTAAAATAGGTCTGAGAGAGTAGCCCAGAGGTAGAAAGACCCTGGCTTCTATTCCTAGTAGCACACACAAAAAAAGCCTCGTCAGTGTCCTACTCCCTCTTCAGAGCTTCCCTCTGTGCCATGTTTTTCTTGATTATTGCGAAATCAACTGTCATATTCAAAAACTTAACTATAAATTTTATCAATCATTTATTTTTTACACCCCAACTTTTTGCCTGAAAGGGTTGTGTGCAGAGGGACAAAAGCACTTTTCGCCAAATAGCATTTAAGTATAACACATTATGTTCAGGAAATTGTCAGGGTGATTTTTTGGTATTTTTAATGGGTTTACAACCCCCTCCTCATGTCTTTTTTTCTTGACCCAGTGAGCAACCTAGAAAAGATGAATTCCTTTCTGGGGACATCTGCATTTAATGATCAAACTGCCCTGCTAAGGCGCATGCAGCAGGAAAAACGAGAGGGAATCCAAGTCAGGCTGTGAGTCCGCTGGTGCAAACTGCAGTGAATCTGGAGAGCGGAACTCAAGTTAGCGGCAGTACCAGGGGTGGGCAGAAGGATCGCACCCCCTGTGGTAAGATCTGCTCCAAACTCTCCCTTTCAGCAGAAATCAAAACTTGGGAATACAAGCAGACTCTTGTATCGGAAATATAGAATCTGTTAGCAGCTCCATTTCAAATAGTCCTGTTAGAGACACAGATCCTTTCCTATAGCAGTCTACAAGTGATTCAAATGGTCCAGCCAGCATCCATAGGGTTTTGTGGCTTATAAGCCCACAAAAGGATGTCTTCGATTTGCTGCAGCCCAAAGACTGAGTTGTATTTATTGAACCTTTGCCTGGTCATCATAGCATAGTTCCTGATAAAAATGAACCAACCCATAGCAGACAGCATCAAGTTTCAGCTGAGAATCAAGTTCTCAAAATTAGTATCTGTGAATCTCATGTTCCAAAAAAGCCAGAGGCCTTCCTTCAGCAGCAGCAAAGTGGAGGTATTGTAGAGCCAAGTGATAAACAAGGTTATCTTAAGCACTGTTTGCCCTGTTAGTCCACATTGTCCAAATTGGCTCGCATACAAATATGCATGTCAGGCCAGAAAAAATCATTAGTCCCTAAGGATCAGAAATCTGACTTCACATGAGCCAATTAGCAAAAAAAAAATAATAAATTAATTTAAAAAGCAAAGGAAAATCTTTAAATGAAACACACTTTAAAATGTATTTATTTATTTATTTAGGTTTTTTTTTTTTTTTTTTGGTACTGGGAATTGAATCCATGGGGCATTCTACCGCCAAGCTACACCCCAGTCTTTTTTGTTTTAAATTTTGTAACAGGGTAACTTACTGAGGGTCTTTCTAAATTGCTGAGGTTAGTCTTGAGACTGTGATCCTCCTGTCTCAGCTTCCCAAGTACTGTGATTACAGGTGTGTGCTACCATGCCCAGCCAAGAAACCCACTTTGTAAAACTCCAAATGTTAGCTGAGCATGGTGGCGAACGCTTGTAATCACAACATTTAGGAGGCTGAGACAGGAGGATTGCGCAGGTTCGAAGCCAGCCTCAGCTACTAAGTGAGGCCCTTTCCAACTCAGTGAGACTCTGTTTCAAAATAAAGAATAAAAAAATAGGACTGGGGGTGTTGCTCGGAGGTAGAACATCCCTGGGTTCCATGCCCAGTACCAAAAAAAACAAACAACAACAACAAAAAAAAACCTCCAAAAGTTTATCTACATTTGGAGTTTGGTTCTTTTTTTTCCAGAGGCTCTAATAGACAAAATTATGGGAAAAATAATTAGTTATAAACTGGGCTCAGTCACACACACCCCTGTCATTCCAGTACTTGGGAGATTGAGATAGAAGGATCCTAGGTTCGAGGTCAGCTTCAGCAATTCAGGAAGATTTCATTTTAAAATAAAAAATAAAATGGAGCTGGGGATGTAGCTCAGAGGTATAACATCCCTGGGATCAATCCCTAGCACCACACACAGGGGAATAAAAATAGTTACAGAGCCTTGTTTTCAATACCAAGAGTTTCACTTCTAATCTACCACCTGTGGCAAGAAGCAAGGGAGAAGTGTGTCATGAACACATTGCTTCTTTGATACTTTCCTTGACTGAGATTGTCCCTTCAGCAGTTAGGATATTATAAGCATAGTATTTTTTGTTTGTTTGTCTCGTGCTGGGGTTTGAACCTCGGGGACATTCTACTTTGGAGATATACCCTGAGATCTTTTTGTTTTATTTTGAGACAGGCTCTTGCTAAGCTGTAAGTATATAACACTTTACATCAAACTTCATCATACATTCAGATGCCGCAGCCACAAATGCAAACTTGTGATTTAAAATTCCCTTTCTTGGACTTGAGTTAAATGAGGAACGAGACCAATAGGATAGTGGAAGCAGATTGGGGGAGGGAGTGAGGGGTGGGGGAGGAAAAATAATGAAGAAAATAGTTCAAATAATGCTTTGTTTATAAATGAGTGTCATGACCAATCTCACCGATGTGTACGGGAAGGGGGGGAGTAGGGTGCAATCCAGAAGGAAACATACCATGTGCTGTGTGCATGTATGTTTGTATCGCTCTGGACTTTACTATGATGTATAATTACAACACACAAATAAAATATATTAAAAAAGAAAAAAAAAGAAAATTCTCTTTCTCTCCTCATTATAAGATTATTCGAGCCCCTAGCTGTGGGAAGAAGCCAGCTGGGGAGGAGAGAGGAAAGTCACTGCAGCAGCACTGGGCTGAATGAAAGTAGTTGTTTTCCTCCTTTCTTTCCCCCTACTGTTTATTTAATGCCTTACTCCAACTCTGGGAATAGATTCGACCTTTTTCCCCCTCCTACATGGAGGAAAAAGCAATTACAGATGAAACTTTATGTTATTTGGCTCATCCAAAATCCATCCTGCGGACTGTTTGGGCACTGGCTCCTCCTGTAGGGGTAGGAGAGGGGGAGAGGCAGGGAGAATCAGAAGAAACAAAAGCAAAGCCATCGCCTGGGTTATGCTGTTTCCCCAGCCCCCTTCATTTTTGCTGCTGCCGCTCCTCCTTCTCCTCCTCCTTTTTCTACTTTATCTTTTTCTTCTTTTTTCTGTGGTACTGTGAATTATTCCCGGGGGTATTCTACCTACAACCTATACTCCCAGCCCTTTTAAAAAATTAATTAATTAATTAATTTATTTATTTATTGAAACAGGGTGTCACTAAGTTGCCGAGGGCCTTACTAAATTGGTAAGACTGGCCTGCAATCCTCCTATATCAGCCTCCCAAATCCTGGGATTATAAGCATGTACCACCAAGGCAGGGAGGGGTTTCCTCCTGTTGCACTTTAGCAGAGCTAACATTCCATGGCCAAAGACATCTGGGGGACCCAGAGAGCCAAATCTCCTGGGGAAGGATGTTTTCAAATTCCACAGGTAACTTGTACTTCTAACAGTCCAGCTGCTATTTCATCCTATGCTTTACTCCATAGTCAGCCATGTCTGAGGGTTTCATCATCCCCTGTCCCTCTTTTTTTTTTCTCTCCCACAAATAACATAGTAGCTATATTACAGAGAGTTGGGGTCACTCTAGCAGACCCCACCACTGCCACCATCTTATAGGTTAATCCCCAAGACCACCCTCACATTCAGATATTTGCTAAACCATGCCACAGCACTTCCTATATTCTTGCCTAATCCTGATCTCAGAGATGTAGTATGGATATTGCTGCATCCTATGGGGAAAACGACACATGTCAAAATCCCAAACACATAAAAACGAAGCAGTATGAAGCACCATGTTTGCACTCTCTAGCACTGCAAGTCACCCTGATGAGTTAGAGAACAAGGAGAGCACTCCAGAAATAGATTTCCTGATGCCAGGCAAAAGCCAGCTTTGCAAACAGGCCCCTCTAAGGACAGCAGTGTCAGACCTACTATGTGAACCCTTTTTTGCACAGGTACTGCCAGTGCTCCTGCTTTGTATTACCTATATTTGTAAGGAGAAGTTAAATTTCAGGTAAATGTTAATGAAAATAAATATGCAACTTTTTTTTCCTATTCATTTTCACTGAAACCCTAATTTCTACCCACTGGTTTCGTGAAGAGAGGGGAAGCTCATTGATTACTTCTTTAGAACCTCTGAAAGTTAAGAGCTGTTTTCCCCAGTCTGCACTTTCCTAAGGTAAACAACCTGTAGTGGGACAGCAATCTCCGGCCCCCCACCCCTTGTACTTTTTTTTGGCTACTTCCATATCTTCCTGTCTACATTTTCTGTCACTCACAGGGCTGAGAGGCATCAAAGAGGACAAGGTAAGGGAAGCAGAAGAGTTTTTGTTCAACTAATGGCAATCTTGTCTTTTTCTCTGGCCATGAGAGTATTAAAATTGACTCTTTTTCTTCAGGGTGCTTTCACAGATGATTTGGGGAACTTCTCATACAGCCTCACTCCAGTCTCTTAGGATTTCTCTCCTGCAAATATTTCTATATTCTTTCTAGTCGTACATCTCCTTTTTCAGGCTCCAGTTACCTGCTTCTCTCCGTAGCTTTTTTCTACTAAGGTTTGTCACTCCTCTAGCAACATCTTTGGACAGGATGTAAGATAAAACCCATGACAACTTGCACGTGCTGTCTTTCCTCTCTTAAAAAGAAAAAAGGTTTTGCGTTGGTAAATGTTGAGAGTGTCGGCGGGCCAACTCAGCCATGGATTTCTTGTTCTACCATTCTGTGTTCTCCCTAGTCTGTCTGATGTGATGCCCTTTATGTTTCCAGGTCAAAATCAGATATCCACAATGTCCCTCAAACTGCAGGAGACACAAATTAGCTCTTTAAAGTCCTCCACTCGCTTCAGTTTGTAAGACATGTAAAATCTTTTCTGTCAAACAAGTGGTCAGATAGCAGCCACTTTAGCTTACATAACCTTTGGTTGACAGGAATCTTCCGGACCGCAAGCCATTTTAGCTCATATAAACTTTGGTTCGTCACAGCCTTCCGGAATCTTAAACTTTGCTTCAAAACTCCCACCTGTCCTAGGAATTAGCCAAACACAGTAGCTCTGTGCTTTAAACATTGTCCCAGCACTCCTACCTGTCTTAGAAAATATCCAATCATGCAGAGTGGTGAACACAAGTCCCCACCAATCAGAGCAAGGGGCAGGATAGCATCAGAGATCAACTCCGAGTGGACTGCCCACTGAACGTGCTTGCTTACCAGACTTTTTGGTCAGTTGTACACATTTCTGCAGAAGTCAAAAGATTTTGCCTTGCTGAGCCATTTTGAAGGGTCTTGTTTTGATTGCCTACTTGCTTTTGCATGCCCAACCAGTTGAAACAGAAAGTACCTCTACCCCCTCCTCCCCTCCCCCATCTGCCCTCAGGACAGAAATGGCTTTCCCAAACCTTCCTTTCCCCCTTTCAACTTGAAATCCTTTGATGTGCTTGATGAGGGATTAAGAATCATGTAAATTTTACAGTTCCTATGTCCTAATTTCAGACCTCACTTGGAATCTTTTTTTCTCTGTGCTGCAGCAGAAACTTGCACTGCAATCCTATTTTAACATCCAGTTACTAATATGATTTCATTAATGTTACTTTCCTAAATACTTATTCTATATTCAACATTTAAGTCTAATGAGAGTCTTCGTTTTAAATATACAAGAAGCTATTTGAAAATTGGCTTTATATGTATATATGTATAATGAAGTCATATATATGCCATAATATATGCCATGGATGTCAGATATGTTTAAAAATTCCGTAGACTTTCTTTAGGTATTGTCACTCTAGTTACTAAGTTTTGTGTACGGACTAAAGAATTTCTCCTTTTAGGTGTTTAAGAATAACTGAGAAATGAGCAGATTTTCTTCTATTTATTTGTGTAGATATCTTACAGATCAATAATGCTGATTAGACTTCTTTTCTATTCCAGTTATGGGTTTCTGTGTAAGTAAGTGATGTTTAACCCTAAACCTTGCATTTTAGGTCAGAAAGTCTTCTCATCTAACCATCTACTCAATTTTAGAGGCAAAGCTAGCAAATACTTTAAGAGCAGTGTGTGTGTGTGTGTGTGTGTGTGTGTGTGTGTGTGTGTGTGTTTGTGTTACTGGTAATTGCACACCGGGGCAGTCTACCACCCCTTAGCTACACCCCAACCCTATTTTATTTTTTATTTTAAAACAAGATCTCACTACATTGCTGAGGGACTCTCTAAGTTGCTGAAGCTGGCTGTGAACCTGTGATCATCTGGTTTCAGCCTACCAAGACCTAGAATTACAGATATGTGCCACCACCACCAGGTTTAAGACCATTTTAATTGATTAGAGAAAGATACAGGCTAAATACAGACAACAAAATGGAAAAATAAGTAGGATGAAAATAAGAAGGTAACATATGGAGAGTATGAGAAATAAAATAAATAGGAAGAAGAAAATATAAAATAAATGTCAGATTTACCTAAAATAGTCTATATTGTTAAATTTTTTGTTTTAACTCTACTACTTAGATTTAAAAAACTGTAGTGGATTTTAAGTATGCCAAGAACTGTTTTGAGTGCATTTCATTGAATATGCTTTTAATCCTCACAATTGCCCTACAAGTTACTCTCTTCTCAGATGAGAAAATCAAAGCTCAGCAACTGGGTATTTTCTCAAGACTCTATCTGTAGCATGGGGCATGGCTAGAATTTCTAAGTAGTCTGACAGGATGAGGGCCTCTGAATTGTTCCCATTCTGTGCTGTCTTCCAACTGATATGTACAAGCAAAATAGGGCTTAGTATATTTGTGATCCTTTATAGAATACACCGAACACACCTCATATGTTATTCCAGGTCCCTACGACTGCTTTTGTTTTTTGACTATGGATAAATCTGTTGCTGCTGCTGCTGCATAGTTAGAAGGAATACATCTTTCAAACCAGAAATTGTGTTTGTAAAATCACAAAAGTTTTTACAAAGATTTTCATATTTATATGAAAAGTATGATGAAGGTATAAGAAATAAAATGTCTTTAATTATCTGTTTAACAAAGCATTTTAATCTAAAAGAAAATGGTCATATGAAATAAGTTCCAGTTTGAAAATAACAAACATATGGTTCTAGAAAACATACTTCTATACTTTAGAGCCAAATAGTTTTGTTGCTCTCAGGTCCAGCCTTTACCCCTGACTAGTTTATTCACAATTTTTGTTTAGCTAGGGACTTTGCAGCCATTTCATGCTTCGGTGCATAAAGGTAATGAATGTTAGGATTTTGACATTTAAAAACACACGTAGAGGATTTAATAACATTGATGTAATTACAATGCGTTAAGCGGTTATTTCTTTTCTTACGGCCACAAAGTAATTGTAATAGAGTCTGATGCTACTATTATCGTTGCTGTTTAAATGATAAACAAAGGAATTGACAAAGTGGAAAATGTATCCTAATTGAAATTAAACATAACATGTAGAATATAAAAATACAAAGAATCTTGCTTCCTTTCTTTCCAATACAAAATAAAAATTATTACTTTCAATTAGCCCAAAACCCACTTGCATGTTTAACTGGTTAAATGCTATGAATTATTATTATTATTATTATTATTTGCGGGTTTTAGGGATAGAACCCAGAGGCATTTGACCTCCGAGCTGCACCCCCTGCCCTATTTTTTATTCTTTATTTTGAAACCGGGTCTCACTGAGTTGCAGAGGGCCTCACTAAGTAGCTGAGGCTGTCCGCGAACCACGATCCTCAGGTCTCAGCCTCCCAAATGCTGGGATTACAAGCGTGCGCCACCATGCCCGGCTATGAATTATTTATTTAGGAGACAACACTTAAACAGCAGATGAATGATAAATCTTTTCCAATCTATTGAATGACTGATTGAACCTGTGAAGTTCTCACTGGCTATACCAAAAGATCACAATGACACAAAATCCTTTGTTTTGCAGACCACTTCATTATCAAGTTTATAACTATTAACAACATTATGGAGCCAGTATATATGTGAGTGTCAGTTTTTTGTGTGTGTTTGGAATTGAACCTAGGGGTATTCTACTTCCATGCTACCCTCCCAAACCCTTTTTCCCATCTAATCCCAAAGTGGTAAGCATAGAGAAGTCAAATAACAACAAATGCTGGCGAGGATGTGGAGAAATAGGAACTCTTCTACATGGTTGGTGGGAGTGCAAACTAGTTCAGCTGCTATGGAGATCAGTGTGGAGATTCCTTAGAAAACCGGGAATGGATCCACCCTATGATCTGGCTCTACCACTCCTGGGTATCTTTGCAAAGTAGTTGAAATCAGAGAACTACATTAACATGTGCATACCCATGTTCATAGCAGCACAATTTGTAATAGCCAAAATATGGAACCAACCTAGGTCTCCATCAATAGATGAATGGATTGCAAAATTATGGAAAATACATACAATGGAATTCTACTCAGCTATAAAGAAGAACAAAATCAGGTCATTCGCAAGAAGATGGAAAGACCTGGAGAACATTATGTTAAGTGAGGTCAGCCAAGCACAGAAAGAGAAGAGACATATGTTTTCTCTAATATGCTCCAGCTAGGGACTCCAGATAATGGAGGGGAAACCTTTGCAAAGCCAGAAAGGAAAGGGAGGGGAGGAATAAGGCTGAGGTTCATTAATGGAAAAGCTACATGTGACTATGTGATGTGAATATAGATAGCATTTTTAACCTGGACACTAGTATCAGAAGAGAGGGGGGGAGGGGGGAGGGCACCAAGCACTGTGTGAATATATGTCATTGTCAACATGATGTACATTATGATGTGAGACTATAGTGCACCAATAAAAATTAAAAAAAAATTAACAGGATCTAGCTAAGTTGCTGAGGGGCTTGCTAAATTGCCAAGGCTAGCTTTGAACCTATGATCCTCCTGACTCAATCTCCCAAGTACTGGGATTATAGGCTTGTGCCACTGTCCCTGGTTTGGAGTCCAGAAGAATAGTAGAAATGGATGGAGGAGGGAGGAAGAGGAGAAGGAGGCTTTAGAACAAATATTATGTTCATTTATGAAGGCATGACTACCAACTTTACCAGCATGTAGGAAAGGAAAGGGAGAGGGTAACAAGATGAGTTTAGGAGAAAAACACATCCAGGATGTAATGTTATGAGTATATCTGAATGTATCACTTAGAATCTCATATGATGTATTAAGCCAATAAAACTCTAAAGTAAAATAAAGGGCTAGGGGTGTAGTTTGGCAGCAGACCCTTCCTATATATCCCCCCTTCCCTACTCCATTCAGTCCCAAGCACCACACACAAAAAAGGCATAAAACCAGGTGGGGTGGAGTATGCCTGTAATTCCAGCATTTGGGAGAAGAATGACAAGAAGTTCAAGGCCAGCATGGGTACTTGAGAACAAGGTGGTATTAGGGATCAAACCGCGGGCTTTCCGCCTCTACGCTACACCACCAGCCCTGTTTATCTCTTATTTTGAAACAGGGTCGTGCGCTAAGTTAACACGCTGGCCTCAAACCTGAAGATCTCCCCATCTCAGCCTCCAAAGTATTGGGAATATAGGACTGTGTCTAGCAAATCCTGGCGCAGTGGCCGGCGCATGTAATTCCAGTATTTGAAAGGCTGACACATTAGACATTACAGTTTTTGATCTGTTATTCCCCGTCTCAGCCTTTCTGGATATAAAAGGAAGAAGACAAGCGCGCCGCGTGCACCTGTACCCGGGAGGTGGAAACAGGGTTAGGACTCGAACCCACCTGTTTCAGCTTTCCGAGCACTGGAAACATAGGTGCACGCCACAGCGCCTGGTGGCAGAGTTCCTTTCAAAGAGGTAATTAAAAGTAACGGTGTGGCATGACGTGGGTGGCTCGTGGTGGCGCATGGCGAGGATGGCACGTGGCGAGGTTGGCACGTGGCAAGAGTGGTGCGTGGCAAGGGTGGTGCGTGGTGAGGGTGGTGCGTGGTGAGGGTGGCGCGTGGTGAGGATGGCGCATGGAAAGGGTGGCGTGTGGCGAGGGTTGCGCGTGGCAAGGGTGGTGCATAGCAAGGATGGTGTGGAAAGGGTGGCGCGTGGAGAGGGTGGCGCGTGGAGAGGGTGGTGCGTGGCGAGGGTGGCGTGTGGCGAGGGTGGTGCGTGGTGGCGGGTGGGTGTGCGCCTGTACTCCTAGTACTGGTGAGGCTGCCACTGGGGACTCACAGGTTGGAGACCAGCTTCAGCAATTTAGTGAGCCCCTTTCAAAAGAAAAAGTAAAAAGGGCTGAGGATCTAGCCCCGAGGTGGGGAGCTCTTAGGTTCAATTCCCAGTACTGGTAAAGAATAAAATAAAATAAGAATTGTACAGTTAAAGGAAAGTTATTTTCAACTCTACTAAGATATATATGTAATATATATATATATTATATATATAATATATATAATATATATATATATTCACTTAAAATATATACAGTAAGAGCCAGGCGTGGTGGCACATGGTTGTAATCCCTGCGCTTGGGAGGTAGAGACAGGAGGATGGCGCAGGTTCGAAGCCAGGTGCGTTGGCTTAAGAGACCCTGTTTCCTAATTTAAAAAAAAGTGTAAAATAGATCTGGGAGTGTACCCCGGAGGTAGAAGGGCTTCCAGGAACCCCAGTACCACTAAACAAATAAATAAATGAATGAATAAATAAATAAAATACAGTAAGATATGTATTTATATATATTTGCACATATATCTCAATTATGTATGTGTGTGTATATATATGTATATATGTATGTGTGTGTGTGTGTGTGTGTGTGTGTGCGTGTGTGTGTGTGTCCATATATGTATGTATATAGACAGGGACAGATACAGATACTGGGGGTTGAACCCAGGATCATTCTATCACTGAGCTACACTCCCACCCCTTTCTCTCTTTTATTTTGAGACTCACTAAATTGCTGAGGCTGGCCTTGAGCCTGCAGTTCTCCTCCCTCAGCCTCCCAAGTATTGGGATTACAAGATTGTAATACCACACAAGGCTCCAATTATTCATTTCTCAATTCTCAGCCCATAGACTTCATTTTTTGCCTTTCTTTGTGATATGAGAAGCACACTCTGAAAACATTTCTTTTCCCAGTTGGCACCATGTTGGCTTCAGCCAAAGAAAGATTTTAGGGGGCAATGCAAGGTAGTAACAGCACAGAAGATATACTAGTCCTTTTTTTCTTATCAAGCATCATAGTAACCCACTATCCCTCATGTTTCAGGTCCAGCCAACCACAATCTCAGGTTATACTATTCCTACTTACTGGCCTACTGGCTACAATCTGCCCTCTGGAATCTGGCTTTGTCTTGAGTTAGTCTGTTTCTGCTCCTTCCTTCCTTATTTCCTTCATTTTTCTCTTTCCCTTTTCCAAGAGCTGTCTACTTCCAAGCTACACATCTAACCCTGTTTTTTTTTTTTTTTGGTGGTACCGGGCCCTATTTTTTTAAATTAATTAATTTTTGTGTGTGTATACGTGTGATGCTAGGGATTGAACCTAGGGGCATTCTATCTCTGAGTTACATTCCAGCCCTATTTTATTTTTTATTTTTAAGCAGAGTCTCACTAAATTTCTGAGGCTGGTGGCAAACCTGTGATCCTTGTGTCTTAGCCTCTCTTCTGTTCTATAAAGAGATATGAGCCTCAGTCTTGGTGGGGCCCTCTGCCATATTATTGTTGTTACAATTAACAATTGCTATTGTTAGGTTCAACTATTTTCTGCCTAGATAGTGTGGCTGTTTTAGAACTTGCTATTTCTGGACCCCTTGTGGTCTTCTTTTAGTATTTAAATACCTTTTATTTGTCATTAATTCTTTATGTTGATCTCCTCTATTCACATTTCTGGAGTTGTTTCTGTTTCTTACAAGATTCCAACTGATACATTAACTAAGATATAGAGGATTTTGTTCAGGCTGAGATGCACCAAAAATTTCCTTCCTTCCTTCCTTCCTTCCTTCCTTCCTTCCTTCCTTCCTTCCTTCCTTCCACTTTTATTTATTTATTTATTTATTATTTATTTATTTATTTATTTATTTATTTATGTTGCAGTACTGGGGGTGGAAGCCAGGGGCATTCTACCTCTGATCTACACTCTCAGCCCTATTTTTTATTCTTTATTTTGAAATAGGTCTCACTGAATTGCAAAGGACCTCACTAAGTAGCTGAGGTTGGCCATGAACTGTGATCCTCCAGTCTCAGCCTCCCAAATGCTGAGATTACAAGTATGCACCACCACGCCCGGCCCCAAAATTTCTTATGGACAAAGTTAATGAAAAATTATAAAAACTGAAAGTGAAGCGCGATCTATTATATGCAAGGTATCATTTCTATGTACATAAATTAAGATCTACTTTTTGAAAAGTTATTTAATATCAGTAAGCTTTAATGATCTGAAGCTGTATTAAGTAATATTTTTTAAAAGTCAACCCCCGGAGATATACACAGAAGTGCTTAGAAAACCATGTAGGTGAGGTCTTTCCCTTAGTCATCACTTAATCCACACTCCAATAAAGTGCCAGGAAATTAAAATTAGGTGGATTGGGTGTTTTATGTTCTCAAAATATTTTTTGTACACAGGTTAGGATTTATAGGTCAATAGTAATTTTTATTTCAGCATAATATTACATTATTTTTGCTTGTGTTCTTTTGAATTATGTCCAATGCTTCCTGCTCTGAAACCCTCATGTATAGCGCCGGGCGTGGTGGCGCACGTTGTAATCCCCGCGCTTGGGAGGCGGAGACAGGAGGATCGCGCAGGTTCGAGGCCAGCCGCGCTGGCGTAAGAGACCCTGTTTCAAAAATATAAAATAGGTCTGGGAGTGTAGCCCGGAGGTAGAAGGGCTTCCAGGAACCCCAGTACCACCAAAAAAAAAAAAGAAAAAAGAAAAAAAAAAAGAAACCCTCATTTATATATTTATCTTCTCTGGTTTCATTGCATGTTGATGGAAAGTTAAGGTATGCAAAAAACTTAGTTTCTAATTCTGTCAAGATCGTGATATCAGAGAAATGTAAAGTTCCAAAGTAGATAGTACAGTCAGGCATGGTGGCACATGCTTGTAATCCCAGTACTTGGGAGGCTGAGACAGGAGAATCTGGCTTCACAGCCAGCCTCAGCTAATTAGTGAGGCCCTCCACAACTTAGTGAGACCCTGTTTCAAAATAATGAAAGAAAAATAGGGCTGGGAGGTAGAATGCCCCTGGATTCAAGCCTCCGTACTGAAAAAGAAACAAAACAAAACAAAACAAAACCCAAAGTAGATAGTACTTGAAAACTTGAGCAGGGCATTTATAGGAAATTACTCCTATTATTTCTTTCCTTTTTTCAGTTGGGGTTGACGTTAATTGTATGATCCAAAGATACAAGTAAGTCAGCCTTTTAAACTTGTTTGCTTACAGTTTATATGAAAACATTTAACCAGAAAACTGTCACCAGTAAGATGAAAATATGAATAAATTTCAATAAACAAAACGATGAAATTCCTTTCCATTTTGACATTCAATTGCTATCAGGTATTTCCGACCTCAAAAATGATAGGAATTTTGTAAGCTTGGGGCAGGACTTCTAGATCATCAAAGAATTAAACAAGTCTCATAGACTTTGATTCAATCTAGGTAATACATATCGAGTCCCTGTAATGTGCAAAGTACTGTGCCATCCAGAAGCTTAATATCTGATGGTTAGGTAAATGTTTTACCCTGAAGCATTCCCCATACTGACAGTTTACACCTAAACAGTAAGCCTGAACTACTGCATTTGGATTGTGATTTGGCCAGAAATATGTGTTTTCCTTTTTTAACTGTCCTTATTCTTTATTCTTCCTTCTGCAGTGAACCTCCAATTGTTACCAACTTGTTAAAGTAAAGTAAGAGGTCGAAAAATTCTGGAAAAAATGCTAAGAAATGTTGACTGTTTGAAAATATTTGGATAATTCTATTAACACTAATACTATTCCACTATTAGTTGTCCCTTATCAGTAGTGAACTGGCAAATATCTGGTGGGAGGTAATTTCAATTGAATAATTTTGATTATTTGGTGTTGATGGTCTTCTCACCATTATTAGTATATTCTTTTTTTTGTGTGTGGTACTGGGAGTGGAACCCAGGGGCTTTCTACCTCAGGGCTAAACTCCCAGACCTATTTTATATTTTTATTTGGAAAAAGGGTCTCACTAAGTTGCTGAGGGCCTCACTAAGTAGCTGAGGCTGGCTTCGAACCTGTGCAATCCTTCTGTCTCAGCCTCCCAAGCGTGGGGATTACAAGCGTGCGCCACCATGCCCGGCCTATTAGCATATTCTTTTTTTTCTTGGTGGTACTGGGGTTCCTGGAAGCCCTTCTACCTCTGGGCTACACTCCCAGACCTATTTTTACATTTTTATTTGGAAACAGGGTCTCCTAAGCCAGTGCGTGCTGCTGGCTTCGAATTTGCGTGATCCTCCTGTCTCTGCCACCCAAATGCAGGGATTATAAGTGTGCGCCACCACGCCCGACATAGCATATTTTTAATAGAGAATATTTATTTATTTAACAAAGACTTTCTCATAATATATTTGCCAGGCATATCAATATGCCCCAAACAAGTTTGTATGCCCAAATCCGAGAGAACGCAAAATCTTATTCAAGGTCTTTCATGGATTGATTGATATCTCTCTTCCTTAAAATACAAATATGCAAAATATTAAATAAAACCTGTTATTCCCCTTCTGTAACCTCCTACCTATTCTTGCAGAGCTGTTTCTTTCATTTTTTTAAAAAAAAGTGAAAGCACAAGTCAATAAGTTTGGTAGCCATGTGGTATTTGTCTCCGTTCAGTTTCAGTTCACTTTACTATTTTAAAGAGTCTACCACTATTCTTTTTTTTTTTTTTTGGTGGTACTGGTGTTCCTGGAAGTCCTTCTACCTCCAGGCTACAATCCCAGACCTATTTTTACATTTTTATTTGGAAACAGGGTCTCCTAAGCCAGCGCGCGCAGCTGGCTTCGAACCTGCGCGATCCTCCTGTCTCTGCCTCCCAAGTGCGGGGATTACAAGCGTGCACCACCACGCCCGGCTCCATGTTATATTTGGAGCACCTGTTTCAAGAATCCTTCCTTTGAATGTGGAGTTTCGATGGAGATGCAAAGGAAGGAACCATTCCCCATTCCTTGTAGACCTGATACGCCCCTCTTCTGAATGATACTTGCTGCCTGGCCCCTCATTGGAAATCTCTTTCCAAGTTTTCTTAGAGTGTAGCAGACAAGCAGAACCTGAGAGTAGTCAAAGGTGGGAAATTTGTATTCTCTTTGGCAGGAACAGCGGCTTCTTTGGCTGTGGCACTGCATTCTCTCTGGTGTGTATCATGTTCCCAGATGTCCTTCTCTAGTCCAAGAAGACACCTTGGTGATGCAGGGTGGTTTCCTTCTACTACAGGAGACTGCCCTAAGTCCTTCCAGTTTCCACTTGGACATATGAACAGTAGCAAAAATGTGAAGCAACATAAATGTCCACTGACGAATGTATAAAGAAAATGTGGCATGTACATACAAAGAAATGCTATTTAACATTGAAGAGTGGAGTCCTGCAGTATATGACAACATGAGTAAATCTTGAGGACATCTACCTACGTGAAAGAAACCAGTCACAGAAGGACACATACTGCATGATTCTATTTACATAATAATGCCAGCCAACCACTTCTGTGGCTAATTTCAATGCCTCTCACCCTCTTCAAGTTCATCTGGGACCAGCAAGAAACAAATCCATCTGAATTCCCTAATACTCAGGGAAGTCACTGGCATCCTCACCAAGGAAGAACAGGGTATTTACTGAGAAGTTTGGATGATTGACTATTTTTGCTTAACCGGGCTTAAGCATTGTAGAATATCAAAGGTCCCTTCCCTAACTCAAGCTGTCCATCTCAGCATCAATTTTGACTTCTTAGAATGGAGACCACAGCCGGGCATAGTGGTGCATGCTTGTAGTCCCAGCGCTTGGGAGGCTGAGACAGGAGGATCGCACTGGTTTGAAGCCAGCCTCAGCTACTTAGTGAGGCGCTCAGCAACTTAGTGGGACCCTGTCTCCAAATAAAAATATAAAATAGGTCTGGGAGTATAGCCCAGAGGTAGAAAGCCCCTGGGTTCCACCCCCAGTACCCCCCCCCCCACACACACACACAAAGACTGGAGACCACAATTCCCTTGAAGATCATGTGATGAGATTTAATTAGTTGCTTTCAAGACCAGATGTTTCAATTTTGAGTTTTGACACAATCCCTACTCACATCTGTCTAGTCTAGCCTATTCCTTCTACTCTCAGGCCTCTTCAGTGGAACTCAACAACCAATTGGGTAAGGAGAGTAGGGGGGAACTGTGGGCAAGCAAGGAATCACACCACTACTGATCTCTGCCTCCTGCCAAGATCCTCAACTCTAGAAAGTCAATCCCAGGACAGTGTTTATTTCATTTTCTTTCCTTCAAGGATGGTTATCTACATCAATGGAGAATTCAACTGACTGGTGGAAGCCAGGCATGGTGATGCATACATATAATCCCAGTACTTGGGAGGCTGAGAGAGGAGGATCATAAGTTTGAGGTCATTCTAAGCAACTTAGCCAGGCCCTCCGCAACCTAGTAAGATCCTGTTCCAAAATAAAATATTTTTAAGAAAGGGCTGAGGGTGTTGCTTAGAGGTAGAATGCCCCTGAGTTCAATCCCAAGTACCATGATCAATCAATCAATGGACAAGAGGAGAACAGAAGCAAACAGCCTTTTATGGTGGGAAGGTAGTTAGGGGAATTAAGTAAATAGCAATTTAGCAAGATCTTTTCCTTAAAAAATTGTTTTGGTTGGAGCCAAAATGTGTTAAGTTTGGTTGGCCAAACAAACATCGGTTTCCTTTCCCTAAAAGCACTCAGTAATCACGAGAGGGATTTATTTATTACTCACTGAATGCAGTGTGGTGGGCTGTGAACAAAGGCTCAGTCTTCCTTCGGGTGGGACTGTAACCCAATCTGAACCAGTGTAAATCTTGGGCAAAGCAATGAACGTGAATAATGGCTGGAATTCTATTCCCTCTTAGGGTAGAGGATGGGAGGGAGGGATGACCTAACTTTCCCAACTGCTGGTTCTTGTTTCTAGCTTAGAAGTCAGTCTTGGTTCTCATTCATTTTGGATCCTAGCCTTTATTAGACCCGGATAGTTTAAGCTCTATTTAAATTCAACAAAATGGGATTGTTTCCGTTGCTAAAAAGCCAAAGAATCTTTGTTATATAATGACGTAACAGAAAAATATGTCATGGAATAAATACTAATATCTCAAGTATTCTAGGCCCACATTTTCCAGTCCATGGTTTACCTGACAATGTAATGTAATTAAGCACCAAGTATATAAAGGAATCTGCATATTTTTGTGCACTTCACAGAAAAAAAAAACCCCACAGCAACTGCAAATATTTTGGACACTTCAAAGAGAGCTGACAAACAGTGCCTTAGAATGGTTTTAAACCTCAGGCATCAACAAACTAAATGGTGAAAACATCAACTCCCACCTTTCGCTTTTAGATAATATTGCTTGCAATAATAAACACTAGTGTAGTCAGAAATATAGTCAGCCATATAATCTCTGAATGGAAAGCAAGAACAATTTGTTCTCCTATACAGTTCATACTATTAGAGAATTTGCAGTGCTGTGAAAAGATAATTTCTTTTAAAACATTTGGAGGTGAGAAGGAATATCAACTGGCAATTTTGGAACCAATTCACTTATTGATGTATTTTATCATGAAGAAGTATGAATGGCAGTGTGCTTCCTATATTTGGCCCAAGTGTTTTAGGTATGAAGTTGCTTCCAGAAAATAAGGGCCTAAATGAACCCTCCAAAAATCAATAATTCATGTTGAAAATACAGTGGCATCATAACATAAGCCCATAAATTGAAAACCAACGACAGTAAATGTTACCCTTAAAAATTTCAAATGGTAGCAGGCATGGTGGCACATGCCTGTAATCCTAGCAACTCAGGAGCCTGAAGTAGGAGGATTCCAAGTTCATGACTAAGCTGGGCAACTTAGCAAAACTCAATAACAAAAAATTAGAAGGGCCGGAGGTCTAGCTCAGTGGTAGCATGCCTCTGGCTGGGTTCAGTCTCCAGTACTTCAAAAATTAATTAATTTGTAATTAGTTCCCAAAGGAAGATACTTCATTAGAGCTTACATGTCACTAGAGTGAGTCTAATACTAGTTTGCCCTATAGTGGACTTGATCTTCCTTAGATGAGTACCATATTAAACAATTTTTATTATGTTTGGTTAAAAAAACACCATTGAGACAAGATTCTCCTAACTCTTGGAACTTCTGGGAACAGAAATTGTGAGAAAGAAGATTTACTAGTCCCATTTCATACTAACTCCCAGGCCTGATATAGCAGCTGCTTTTGGCAAGGTAAAGTCTGCTATTTTAGCAAGCTGACCTCCCCAAATCTGCTATTTTAGCAAGCTGACCTCCCCAAAGCTGAATATGTGGTAGATTTGACTCCATTATAGACAAGTGAATGATCCTTTGGGCAGAACCCAACTCAAGCCTGCTTTACTTATATTTTCCTATGCCTCATAGCTCCACCTTCTGGTTTACCTTATCAAAGTTACTTGACTAAATAATACCTACTGGAGCCGGCCTCAGCAAGGATCTTAACAAGCTTTATCAAAGATAATCCTGAAAGCAATCCAGAAATTTTTTTGGAAGATTTAAAGAAGTTTATTAAAAAGAAATACAGAAGACAGTTACAGCCCCATTCCATTCAAGAGTGGCATGGGGGGGGGGGTTGAACGAATTAGGTTCAGAAGAGTTATGTAACCTATCAGAGATCACACAGCCAGTAAAAAACTGAGATCTTAAATAAACCTAGATTCCACAATTTGTGGTCTTTATTATCACATTACCTACATAACAACAACCATTAATAATTCTTTTTTTTTTTTTTTTTTGCGGGTTTGGGGATGGAACCCAGGGATATTTGACCTTCAAGCCACACCCCCTGCCCTATTTTTATTTCTTTTGAAACCAGGTCTCACTGAATTGCAGAGGGCCTCACTAAGTAGCTGAGGCTATCTGCGAACCGCGATCCTCCGGTCTCAGCCTCCCAAATGCTGGGATTACAAGCGTGCGCCACCACGCCTGGCTTAATCATTAATAATTCTACTGTAGTTCTGGGAGTTGATTAAATTCAGTAAATTTTGATAGAGAATAAAATAGGCTTTATACTCAGCCTCTTATTCAAGAGTGATCCTGTGAAAGTAATGTGATCTTCTCTGACTCAGCTTCTTCATCTGTAAATTGGGGCCAATAATGTAACTTACCTCATGGAGATGTAAGAATTAAATGTATGAGAGCCTGTAAAGCTTTTGGAACAGGGTTTGGCACAAAAGTATTCCATTCTTCTGTAAATAGTGACTATTAATATTCTATCATGTGACTTGTTGATGGGATTCTCCATGGTAGTTTTAAGTATTCTAGGGGTACTGAATTTGAACCTGTATGGGCATTAATTATGTAGCTCCTGTAGATGCTCAATATCAAATTAGATAGAGGATGATGCCGAGCATGGAGGCTCACACTTGTAATCCCAGGATTTGGGAGGCTGAGACCGGAGGAATGCGGTTCGCAGACGGCCTTAGCTACTTAGCGAGGCCCTTTGCAACTCAGTGAGACCGTTTTCAAAAATTTAAAAAAGACTTAAAAGTAGGGCTGGGGGTGTAGTTCACAGGTAAAATGTTCCTGGATTCCATTCTCGGAACCGCAAAAAAAAAAAAAAAAAAAAAAGAAAGAAAGAAAGAAAAAAGAAAATTCAGGATGAAAAGCAATATTAGGTAAATTCACTGTGCAGAAGGCATTTCTAGTTGAAGTCAAATTCTAAACGAAAAAATGTTAAGTGGCTGACTGTCCACCAGGGAGCCTCACACTGCAGAAAAATCGGGTGATTTCCTTGTTGCTCGGTTCTGGCCCTCTTCATTGTAGGTCCAGAGATCCAAGCTCCTTGGTACCTTTTCTGGTAATCTATTCCTGCTGAACAAATTGCCCCCAAAACTTAGTGGTTTCCACCAACAGTAAGTCATGTATTATTTGTCCTAGTTTCTGAGCTCCAGGAATTGAGAAAGGGCTCCAAGGGATGCTTCTGTCTCAGGGACTCTCTTGTGGTTGCTGTCATTGGTAAGGTTTGCGGACAGCCTCAGCTACTTAGGGAGGCCCTTCGCAATTCAGTGAGACCCTGTTTCAAAAAATAAAAATACTGGGTGTATTCATTCGAGTCACCCCTCCATGTCAGTCTGGTATGGAGCTGTACCTATCTTCTGTATTTCTATCTTGAATAAACTTCTTTAAATCTTCAAAAAAAATAAAAATAAAAATACTAAAAAATAGGGATGGGGGTGTAGCTCGGACGTACAATGCCCCTGGGTTCCATCCCTGGTACCTCAGAAAGATATTTTTAAAAAATGTTTAATGTCACCAGGAACTCATCTTCTCATTGCTGAGGAGATCATGTTGGCATTTTGGGCTTTATTTTCCCAGACAATATTGCATGGATGGTGCCTGCATCAGCAATTTTTTCTACCTTTCCCCTCAAATCTTTGTTGCCGATCATATTTACTCCAAAGTGAACATTTTTATTTTGTTTTATTTTTGGTACTGGGATTCAACCTAGGGGCCTTTTACCTCTGAGTGAAACCCTGGACCCTTTTCATTTTGAAACAATCTTGCTAAATTGTGGATCTAAGTTGATGAGGTTGGCCTCAAATCTGTCCTCTCTCTATCTCAGCCTCCAAAGTACTGGAATTACAGGCATGCACCACCATTCCTGGCTCAAATTGGACATTTTGAAATATGTCAATAGCATACTCTCCTTTTTATGCTGTCCTGAGAAATCTATTTTTTAACATGTTTTTCAAAATTTTAGTGCTTTGAACACCATCTTATCTTAGTGGCAGGTATGAATTTCAACCTAAAATTGAGTTGTTCAAGAAGTATACAGTTATTAATTTCTTTAAATCAAATTATCTCATATCCCAATTACCCTCTAGCTTGTGCATATTAGAGAAAACATATGACCCTTCAATTTCTGTGATTGGCTAATTTCACCATCAACTATGTATACATATGTGAAAATACAAATGTCAATCTCAGTACTTTGTTTTGGGTAGGGGAGAGATAGGGAAGCATGGTTGGGGGCTACCAAGTGCTATGTGGATGTATGTAATTGCCAATATGACTTGAATTATGATGTGAAACTATAATGCACCAATAAAAGCATATTAAAATATTTTTAGAGTGAGAATAAAACAAAACAAACAAAAAATTCAAAGTGGCCCTCAAAGCTAAGCCCACAGGGCCAGTGAGATATTCAACCCTACCCATTCTTTACTCTTCCTCTCTCTCAATGTTGCCCTAAAATCCTGGATCTAATGATGACCTCTAAGTAGCTTAGGGACCGGCTTCTTCGTTATGCTTGAAACAGGAATTTTCAATAGGGCTGAAAATTGTATAGCACAAGTCCAGCCTCCCCTGCATTCTTGCCAAATCCTTGGACAATTGTATGTATTCTAGTTGTCTCCAGGATCCATCATGATCTGCTTCTCTCATAGTTTCAGTACCTGAAAGACCTGTTTTTTAATCCTGCTGTGGATCATCCATCACTGTCTCTTCAATACATTGAAATATTTATTTATTTTAAAAAATATAATTGGTAATGGAGATTGCACTCAAGGGCATCCAGTTGCTCAGGATCTCACAAGTTGCCGAGACTGGCCTCAAATCTACTATTTTCCAGTCTCAGCCTCCCAAGCACTGAAACTACAGGAGTGTGCCACTATGCCTAGCTGTTTGGCTCTATTTTCTTCTTTATTTTGAAACAGGGTCTCACTGAGTTGCAGAGGGCCTCACTAAGTAGGTGAGGCTGTCCGCGAACCGTGATCCTTCTGTCTCAGCCTCCTAAATGCTCGGATTACAAGCGTGCACCACCATACCTGGCTTATTTGTCTCTATTTTAAAATGTTTCATGCCAAGTGCATTTATGAACACCTGTAATTCCAGTACTTGGGAAGCTGAGATAGGAGTAATGTAGGTTCAAGGCCAGCGCCAGCAGTTTAGTGAGACTGCTACAAAATACTAAATACAAACAGGGCTGGGGTATATCTCAGAGCCCCAGGACCACACAAAATAAAATAGAGCAAAATAAAATCATGAGAGCCAGTGGCTTCAGGTAGGCACTGTAAAATCTGAGACCATAAATTAAAGGAGAAATTCTCTTAATTAAGCTCTTATCAGCTACTCACCTGATTAAGTGAAGCCCTGCATTCCCTGGTAAGCACTTGCACTGACTCCCAGTATAGATTGAAAATACCTGTCTAGAAAACATATCTAAAATGCCCTGCCTTTCACAGGCCAGACTAGTTGAATTATGTGTTTACCAAAAATCGTCTGCATTAAATAGGAAATCTCTTTAAGACTATTTTGTTATTGTAATTTTATACTTCATGTAAATATTACATGCATGAAACAACTATGAAGACAAAGTGTTGTTTCTATTAAAATTATATATTTTGAAGATACTCCAGGTAAGTTGCTAAAATATAAATGCCTGTTAAATTAGGTGTGATCAAGAGAACTCTGAAAGTTTTTAAAAGTCATAAAAATAGAGATTCTGTACTTCAGTTGCTCTCCAAATATGTGCGTTTCTCACTTTTTTTTTTTTGGTAGTACCAAGGGATGGAACCCAAGGGCATTCTACATCCAAGCTACACTCCACCCCTATTTTTCTTCTTTTTCCTTTTCTTTCTTTCTTTCTTTCTTTCTTTCTTTCTTTCTTTCTTTCTTTTTTTTTTTTTTTTTTGGTGGTACTGGGGTTCCTGGAAGCCCTTCTACATCCGGTATACACTCCCACGGGCTACACTCGCAGACCTATTTTTTTATATTTTTATTTGGAAACAGGGTCTCTTAAACCAGCGAGGCTGGCTCCGAACCAGCGCGATCCTCCTGTCTCCACCTCCCAAGCGCGGGGATTACAAGCGTGCGCCACCACGCCCGGCCCACCCCTATTTTTTAGTCTTTTTTTTTTTTTTTTTTGCGGGTCTGGGGATGGAACCTAGGGATATTTGACCTCCAAGCTACACCCCCAGCCCTATTTTTTATTCTTTATTTTTTTTGAGACAGGGTCTCACTAAGTTGGGGAGGGCCTCACTAAGTAGCCGAGGCTAGCCACGAACTGCAATCCTCAGGTCTCAGCCTCCCAAAAGCTGGGATTACAAGCGTGTGCCACCACGCCCGGCTAGTTTTTTTTTTTTTTTTACTTTTGAAACAAGGTCTCACTGAGTTGTGAAGGGCCTCACTAAGCAGCTGAGGCTGTCCTTGAACCCGCAATCCTCCCGCCTCCTGAAAGTTGGGATTATAAGCGTGCGCCACCACGCCTGGCTTCTTACTATTTTTTATACAGACAAAAACTAGATATTGATAAATTAAGCGTGATGGATATATCTTTTGTGCCGGAGCCTGCCGGCAAAAGTGCGGGTTCTGAAGAGAGGAGTGAGGATGAAAAGAATTCAATTCAATGAATTTTATGGAAGGATCACCAGTACACGCCAGGGTTGATATCTCTACTGACCTATCCGGGTTTATCACGCTCATCCTATTTAAACAGCTCCAGGTCAATCAACCCTCCTGACGTCACCACCTGTGTGCTTAAAACCAGTCAACCCTCAGGCCGTCACCACCTGTGTGCTTAACGGTCAAACCAATCAATTTCACCTGAGCTTCTCTCAGTCATTGAACTTTCCATGACCCCAAACCTTATTGGCTCTGGGCAAAGGACAGTCAGAAGTATTCTTAAAGGGGAAAACCTTAATGGCTCCCCACACTTTTGGCAAGCAAATTGTAGGGAAATTCAATCAGAAGACCTAGACCAGAAAATTTCTCCCAGATAGAGATTCAGGGTCTAATCAAGACATTTTTTTTGCCCCAGCAGGACTTCATTATTCCTTTAGGTAAGTGACTGTTGGGGTTTTTCTATTTCTGTTTGCTCTGAGTATAAGTTTTTTTTTTTTTTTTTTTTATTGGTGCACTGTATTCATACATCATAGTAGGATACATACTTTTGTAGACATACATGCACACTTTTCCCAGTCAGCCCCCACCCAATCCCCACCCCATTCTCTCCCTATCCCTCCCTCCCATGCTTGGCTTAGTAGTTGACATCTAGTATTATGGCAATTTATCTAAAATTAAAAATGATAATCTCACATAACAGTTTCATTTGTCTGATACCAAGCTTTTGATGACTTAAAGATAACATTTCAATATTTCTTTTTGCTTTCTTTCTTACCAGAGAATATTTTTTTCTATTTTTTAGGTGAAACTATCATATATATTATATATTTATTTTTCAGAAAAAAATCTATCCTAATATGGAATATGGAGTCTAGGTACCCAAAACGATCTTGAAAAAGAACAAAGCTAGAAGATATATATTTTCTGATTTCAAACCATATAAAGCTACAATAATTGAAACAGTGTAGTACTATTCTAAAGGCAGATATATAAACCATTGGAGTTAAATAAAAGCCTAGAGCTAAATTCTTCCATATATTGTCAAGTTATTTTTGACAAGGTTTCCATGAACATTTGGTGGTGGAAATGATAATCTTTTAACTAAATATTGTTAAAAAATAATAATTACATGAAAAAGAATAAAATTGGACCCTTACCTAATCCCATATACAAATATTAACTCAAAATAGATAATAGACCTAAATATAAATCTTAAGACTATAAACTTTTAGGAGAAAATCTGGGTCATAAAACCTCACAGCATTGAAATTGGCAGTGATTTCTTGGTTATGATTTCAATGGCACAGGCAACAGAGGAGTATACAGACTCCCTAAAAAAAAAAAATTGTATATCCAAAGACAGTGTAAACAGAGTTAACAGTTACTAATAGAATGGGATAAAATATTTCCAATTGCTATATCTGAAGGTATATTAATATTCCAACTAGAAATCCTAAAAATTAACAACAATAAAGGCAAACAATACCATTTAGAGATAGGTAAAAGACTAACATAAATAATGAATCTCCACAGATAACCAATCTTAGTTGTCTGTTGATAGAAAGTTTTGCTGGGTAGGAAATTTTTGGCTGGAAGTTGTTTTCTTTCAAAATTGGGAATATGTTACTCCAAGCCCTTCTGGCTCTCATGACTTGGTTTGGGAAGTCTGGAGTGATTCTAATTGGTTTGCCTCTGAATGTCACTTGACCCTTTGTTTTTGTTGCCTTTAAGATTCTCTGCTTGGCTTCCACATTGGTCATTTTGACAATTATGTGGCGTGGGGATCCTCTTCTTCGATCCTGTCTAAAGGGAGTTCTATAAGTTTTCTGGACCTGTGTATCAACCTCTTGCTCTATGTTTGGAAAATTTTCTGCTATTACTTCCTTGAAGAGATTGTTGATCCCTTTGGTTTCACTTTCTTTTCCCTCCTCTATTCCAATTATTCTTAGGTTAGCTCTCTTAAAATGGGCCCATATTTCTTCAATGTCAGATTCCTGCTGTCGGATATTTTTTTCTAGATTAGAAACTATGCGTTCATTTTTGGATTGCTCATCTTCTAAGAGCGAGATTCTGTTCTCCATGTGTTCTAATCGGTTGTTTGTGCTTTGAATTGAGGCCTTTACTTCATTAATTGCATCCTTTATCTCTTTCTGGCTCTCTCTGAGTTCTTTTCGAAGCACCTCTATTATTTCTACAGTTATTTTCCTGATTTGATCTTCTAGAAATCTCTGATTTTCTGTTTTATCGGGTTCTGATGTTGTGGGGTTGTGGGCATTAATTGCTCCAGTATTATTCCTCTTTCCCATGATTTCGGATGTTTGTGCCTTCTCTGGGTTCTTCCCTTGGGTCACTAGGACTTCCCTTAAGGTGTTCTGGATCTCGAGTCAGTAGTATCTCGGACCCCACTACTCCTTTACTGGGTTTTATCACAGAGTCTCCAACCCAGAGAGTCGATAGAGGCTGCTTTAGACTGTGGGGGGTGCCAGGTTGCACGTTCTCCTATGGTGTGCCACCGCCCCTCCCCCACTGGGTCAAGTCCCAGGGAGTACAGTACTGGGATTTCTCCTCTGTGGCCCGCAAATTGACTCACTGTTCTTGAGTACGCAGATGTAGCTGTACTGGCCTCGCTGAATTCGCTGCTGCTGCCGACGGTGTTAATATGGCGCCGCTGCTACGCCCTCGGCTATGGGGCTGGCGTTTTTCTTCTTGATTTTGATTTCTACTCTGAATCTCTGCAGCGTGTGCTGAGCTCGGCCACTGGGAGCTTTAGATGCTCTCTGCGCGGAGAAATCCTGCCTAGCTGTTCCGCAGTGGCTCACCTCGGCTTGATGTAGCCTTCCCGTGAATTCGCCGGTACCTCCGGCAGTATGGCGCTGCTGCCGCATCTGCCGCGTCCTCGGGCGTGAGGATCTCCTCTGTGGCTCTGTTCTCAGTCCGCTTTCTCTCTGGAGCCTGGTGATTTTTTGTTTCACTGGTGATGGTGTTTTCTGGCTATGAAAGGTGCTGATTTTGTGGTAATGGAGATTTGTTGTTAGCGGGGCTCTTAAGCCCCTCTTTTCTCAGTCGCCATTTTCCCGGAAGTCCTGAGTATAAGTTTTTATGATGTTTATCCTGTCTTTGATTTATCACTGCCTATCCAATGGGCATCCGGATCTATAGGGGAAGGGTAGAAATCACTTAGAGCTTCTGGATATTCAACTGGATGGATGTAATGATTTCAGTGGACTTAAGTTGTCTTCCCTGGGGAGAGGATGAATGCATTTCTTATATTGGGAAAATGTGCAAAATCAATATTTGGTGACAAAAGTCAAACCTGGAAGAAGCTGGTTATCTGTTTTTGGTTAACAGGACACACCACTGGGTATAGTTTCTTACCTTGCAATCTGGTGTGGGCATACAATGGAGCTCTACACATTGAGATGTGAACAACAGTGACACATGTGTTTTTCAAGCTTACACATACCAACTGTATATAATATGCTTGATACTTTATTCAGATGAGCACAGTTGTTTTGGTAATCATTGGCAGAAGGTAGGAATTATAATTCCTGGTCCGGGATATAGAAATATGCAACATGAGGGTTCTTAGAAGTTTCAGGTTCACCTTCATGTGTAGCAGTCTTGCTAAATAAGCTCAGTTATGCAGGAAATATCCATGTGTATCCTATTTAGGTAAAATAAAACCTTAATTCAAACTCAAGCCCCATTTCACCAGGCTGGTGGGAAATGTGATTTCTGACTTTTAGTAAGACTTGGATTCAGTTTCTTCAGCTCTGGCAGCTTTGCTGCTCCCCAGTCATGGTCGTGACTCCCTTGATGAGTGTGCATGAGACCCAGAGTCTTTGAGCCCATTCAAGCCAATCCCGTGAGCACTATTACCCTCCTGGAGGACTGGGTTTGAATTAAGTATAGGTTCTTGCTCTTACCAGGACCTTTAGCTTCTTGCCCTTTTCAGCATCAGCTGCATTTCTTAATCTCTTTATTTTTCTTTCTTTTTTCTCTCTTTCTTTTCCTTTCCCTCTCCTTTGTGAAAACTCCCTCTCTGTCTTCCAGTTTGAAATGTGAGGCAGTTAAAAATATCATTCAATGGGCTGAGATTTCACAAATGACAAGGACAGGCAGAAAATACTTTAGCCATCCTGTCTCTATGCCTTGTAAAATCCCTTGAGGCAAAATGACAAAGCCTGAGGAACTCTTTGAACTGATGGAAGAGAAAAATATTGCAGAAGACATTACTATTTTGAACAAATCATCAGGGTACAGCTACATAAAACACTCAGGATGATTTTCTCATGGAGTAGTTGGAGCTAGTTTTCATAGGTAAACCCAAGCTAATGCTTCACTAAATTATCTTTGAAAATCGTGACCATTAATTTACAAATGTTTCTACTAGGCCAAAACTGATAAGTGGTGCTGGGCATGGTGGCGCACGCTTGTAATCCCCGTGCTTGGGAGGCTGAGACAGGAGGATCGCACAGGTTCAAAGCCAGCCTCAGCTACTGAGTGAGGCTCTCAGCAACTTAGTGAGACCCTGTTTCCAAATAAAGTATAAAAAAATAGGTCTTGGACTATAACTTAGAGGTAGAAAACCCCTGGGTTCCATCCCCAGTACCACCACAAAAACAAAACAAAACAAAACCCCAAAACTGGTAAGTGGTGACTATTCACATGAATTGAATACAATTCTGGATATTAACTTAAGCAATTCATATAGGTTTATTTTTTTTGCAGTACTGGGGTTGGAACCCAGGGGTATTCTACCTCCAAGCTACAGCCCCAGCCCTATTTTTTATTCTTTATTTTTTTAAACAGGGTCTCACTGAGTTGCAAAGGACCTCACTAAGTAGCTGAGGCTGTCCACAAAGCGCAGTCCTCCTGTCTTAGCTTTCCAAATGCTGGGATTATAAGGGTGTGCCACCATGCCAGCTCATATAGGTTTTTGAATGTTTATTTACTCAAAGGTTAACAAGTTTTAAGAATTATAATAATGACAACTTTGTATAAGACCTCTATAAGTGTAAAGAAAAAATTGTGAGTGACGTGTGAAAAGGACAATCCAAAGAGCTTAAAGATCAAAATAAGAGTCTGAGAAAATAGAGATGGGTGGAGAGCACTAAAGAATAAACATAGCAGGAAGTAGGAAAAGTGAGAGGGAAGCACTCAACAAATACCAACAATCAATAGGCCATATTCAGTCTAGAAAAGTTTATGGTGAATATGTGAATGATAATTATGAGCACTGAGATGCCATGTCATGAAGCCAAGAATTAACGTGAACAGCAAATACACAGAATGTTGTAATGGTAGAGAAAGGTTGACGTCCTTCAGTCTTTGAGGTACTTGCTCTGTAATGAGAGCTGGTGCCTGGGTGACACGAGAATCAAAACTCTGCAGAAAAGACAAATGATCTTACAATTCAGCGATGTCACTTGTCTCAATGAGTCCCTAGATCAGATCTCTGCCTGGAAATGGTTTATGGTGTTTTGGATACTCAGTCAAAATAAAATGTGTTCCTGTTTTATTAATAATTCTTAAGACATGCTGAACTGATGGCATGTTGAGGTAAAGCACCCAGGCTTTCATACATGAAACTCACAGGGAATGCCTTACTCTCTACCCCATCCCACCCTCAGGTGCTAATGATATTAGAGAAGCAAAGAATAAAAAAATATAATACATACATGAATAGTTTAACTGGTAGACACATATCATTTATTAATAATTTTTATTTAATTACAATCAACTATTCAATGATTGTTCACTGTGAAAACAACCAAAACATAATATAATTTGAGCAGGACCTTCATTTTATGAGACTGGTATTATCAGGAATGGTTTTATAGAGACAGACCTTAATTAGGGCCTTGAAAATCCTATAGAATACAAAGAGGAAAGGAGAACATAATAGAAATCCAGTAATCCTTTTGGGTACGATTTTAATTTGAGATTTTATCCACAGCATTTGTAAATTTATTTATTTTTTGGTGGTACTGAGGGTGGAACCCAGAGGCTTTCTACCTCCGGGCTATACTCCCAGAACTATTTTATACTTTATTTGGAAATAGGGTCTCACTAAGTTGCTGAAAGCCTCACTAAGTAGCTGAGACTGGCTTCGAACCCATGCGATCCTCCTGTCTCAGCCTCCCAAGCACAGGGGTTACAAGCATGCGCCACCACACCCGGCAAGCATTTGTAAATTTTGATCGTTATAAAGAGGAGTTTGCTGGAGCACACCGAAGACATCTGTAGGTCCTCGTGCAATTTAATAATCCAATTTTCAGCTTGCTGGAGGCCAAAGTTCAACCTTCTTTGATCATCCTACATCCAGGTTCATCTGATACCAGCTGCATCTACCATACTGCTTAAATTTGACTCCCGTGAGATGGAAGCAGTATACCTGAGTTGCACCAATGGGAAGGTTGGTGCCAAGACTGTCTTAGTCCTTTGGATCTGTCTCCACAAAAGGCTGATGATGATACGCCAAAGCAACCATTGAATGGAAGTGTGAGAATCACAGTAAAATTAACATTGAGGAGAGACAGGCTCAGATTAAGGTAATATCTTTCACCTTTGCCCTGGATTATCAAACAACTGCTGAGACAAAGAGAGAAGTAGAAATACATCAAATGCTGTGGAAATGTCACTTTTGATGAGGTGGTCAGCACTGCCCAACAAATGTAGAAAGGATCTCTAGCCAGGGAGCTTTCTGGAACCATCAAAGAGATCCTGGGGACTGCTTATTCTATGGGCTATAATGTTTATGGCCACCACCTTCATGATATCATAGATGATTATCAACAGTGGTGCAGTGGGATGCCTGGCTACTGAGGAAGTAAAAAGGGGCCAGGAAGTTCTAGGCCAGCCTCAGCAACTTAGTGAGAGCTCGAGGAACTTAGTGAGACCCAGTTCAAAAATAAAATAAAAAGGGCTGAGGCTAAAGGTCAGAGGCAGTTGAACTTGGGTTCAACCCCCAGTACCAAAATAAAAGCAGTAGAAAGAGAAATATTTCAACCAAGGAGCATTTGAATACATATGACAGAGCAGTCAATTATTACATTTCCCTGAAGTTTTTTTGTTCTATGCATCTGCTTTGGGATAAAAGCAAACATTAAGCTGGGCATGGTGGCGTGCACTTGTAATCCCAGCAGTTGGGAGGCTGAGACAGGAGGATCACGGTTCACGGACAGCCTCAGCTAATTAGTGGGGCCCTTTGCAATTCAGTGAAACCCTGTTTCAAAATAAAGAATAAAAAATAGGGCTGTAGTGTAGCTCAGAGGTAGAATGCCCCTGGCTTCCATCCCTGGTTCCACACACAAAAAAAACAAACATTAGCTCCAGTTTGTGAGTTTATGCAACTTTTGATGCCATACTTGTTAAGCAAAAATTATAAGTATATTTTATCTTATGGTCTTTGAGGTAATGGGAAATGCACTGAGTATGAAAATCTTCAGAAAGTGAAAGCGATGGGGAAAATGAAATGCCCATGTTAATCTGACAGAAATTTATAAAATGAAAAAGCCCACAGGGACTGCAGTTACTAGTGTGTGTGTGTGTGTGTGTGTGTGTGTGTGTGTGTGTGTAGGGAGTACTGGAAATGGAACCCAGGGGCATTCTACCTTTGATCTACACCCCAGCCCTATTTCATTTTTTAAGTTTTTAAATTTTTTTGTTGATTTTAAATTTAAAACAAAATCCAGTTTGAACCACAAAATCAGGTTGAGTCACAATTAGGGAATAAAATTTTACAATATGTTTATAAAGCGATTATTATATGTAATAATAAAACAGATTAACAGCATAGCATAATGTGAAGTTTTCATTCCAGTGGCTTATATAGTTTCTTGGATGAACTAAATTTTTTTATTTAACACCACTAAATAGAACTGTACAAAAACAAAAAAGATATTTTTAAATGATTTGCCAAACTTATTGTAATAAATGTTTAAAAACAAAACTCTATAAATGTACGGGTAAAGACACAAGCTATCTTTACATTTACAGTGAGCTTGAAAGTTTTTGTCAAAGAATAGACTATGTGTACCCTCCAAAAAAAAAAAAAAAACCTCTGCTTATATTTAATCTCACTGGAGTGTTCTGGAGTATTGGTATGCAAAGAACCCATATACCATATATACTGGGGTTTCTGGAAGCCCTTCTACCTCTGGGCTACACTCCCAGACCTATTTTTACATTTTTATTTGGAAATAGGGTCTCCTAAGCCAGTGTGCGTGGCTGGCTTCGAACCTGCGCGATCCTCCTGTCTCTGCCTCCCAAGCGCGGGGATTACAAGCGTGCACCACCACGCCCGGCCATATACCATATTTAAGGAGATTCTGATCAATCTGATTTTCCTGGCATAATGCTAGATCAACAAGATAGAGAACTTCCCCAGGGCTCCTAAATGCTAGCAAGCCAACTCCAAATTATTATTCCATTTACATCCCTATGCAATTTTATATTTTAATTTTTTTTTTTTTGGTGGTACTGGGGGTGGAACCCAGAGGCTTTCTACCTCTGGACTATACTCCCAGACTATATATATAACAGGGCCTCACTAAGTTGCTGAAAGCCTCACTAAGTAGCTGAGGCTGGCTTCAAACCCGTGCGATCCTCCTGTTTCAGCCTCCCAAGCGCGGGGATTACAAGCATGCGCCACCACGCCCGGCTATATTTTAATTTGGAAACAGGGTCTTGCTAAGTTGCTGAGGTTGGCCTCAAACTGTGATCCTTCTGTCTCAACCTCTCAAGTACAGAAATTGTAGGTTTGCACCACCATGCCTGGCCACCGTTACCATTTTGATACACTAGTAGAAACTGGGTATGAGGCAAATATTCACAAAGAAGATTTAATTCAAGTATTTCCGGACATATACCATCACTGCTCTGGAGACCTACTTTCCTAATAGCTAAAAGAAAATGCATAGGTTTTCACAACTAAGTGTATGTAAATACAATTTAGAATCCCATGTAGAAAATTACAGTTTAATTCACATAATACATGTGACCTACAATGATGACAACCAACCAAATAAACAAACTTATTTATATTAAAAAGATATTTAGAGTATGCA
This sequence comes from Muscardinus avellanarius, assembly GCF_963383645.1. NCBI lineage: Eukaryota > Metazoa > Chordata > Mammalia > Rodentia > Gliridae > Muscardinus > Muscardinus avellanarius. The sequence goes on along the minus strand of NC_137792.1, from coordinate 24,115,946 downwards.
TAGAACTATGAAAGAAGAAACTTATTTATAATTTACTCTCTATTACCATCCAATGTAAAAATTGTTTATACAGTATCACAGATAATCAGGCACTTTTTATTTAAGGATAATATCACTGTTTCTCGAAGAAATCTGTTTTGTACAGATGGGAACTTTGCCTTCAGCGTAACTTAAATTTATCTCCCTGGGACTTCTATATTTTGATACAAATTTTTTATCTTGGAAACTTCAAAGAAATAGTTTAATTGAAATTTGCACAAATAAATTATTAATTTATTAAAAGTAATGTAAACGATTAAGGGGATTTTTCCCGTTATAATATTTTGCATCTGAGAATAGAACCTCTATGTAAGATTTCTTAAGGAAGGGGGGAAAATAGTCTAAATCCATTGGTGGAAATTGCACCTCAAAGGCATAAAAGATAAGAGTGAAAAAGGAGACAAGTAACAGTGGTGATTTCTTTGGAGAAAGTTGAGGGGGTACCGGGCATTGTTCTAGTTCTTTTGGCATTTCTTCTGTTTTTACACAACTCAAGTCTGTTTTTACACAACTCAAATCAAGGGAGAGTAGTGATTGTTACAGACTTAAGAGAAGTTTGAACCATGTACCCTGGACTTAGAACAACTTTTAGTGGAAAGAGTATTGAGGTAAGAGACTAAAAGTATCATTTCTAGTTTGGAAAGAGGGTTTGGGCAGGAAATGGTACACTTCCATGATGGTGAGGCAAAACTGCAAGTCCCCAATGGACAGGAAGGGACCCATAAAAAAAGAGCTAGAGTTTAAATATTTTAAAGAATTCCACCTCTAAGATTTGTCTGCCATGGCTAAGTGAAACTGAGTGTTGAGGTGAGGTAGCAGTAGGAGCAGGAGCTGAGCAGAAAGTAGGGACACATTTCACACTAAAATGTACTGTGTTAGGCTTGAGGGAGTTCTTTTCAAAGAAGCAGCAAAAACACTTGATGTAGATTGTTTATGATAATGTCCCCAAGTTCTCATCCTCCAACTATCCAAACCATTTTCAACATGACATTGAATCAAAAAAGCAGTATGTTTCACCCATCATTTGAAAATAGGCTGGACTTCTGACTTGCTTTGGTTAATAGAATGGGGTGTGACAGTGTGAGGATTCTCAGTCTAGACACTTTGTGTGATGTTGCTGCTTCTTTTTCCTTTTCATCTCTTTCTCCATCTTCTTTTTCTTTTTTTTTTCTGCAGCTGAACCTGGAGGACAAGAGGAATCTATAATTTGGGGGAGAGATTCCAATTGGACTGGACTTTTTAAATTTTTTTTTGCAGTACTGGGGATTGAAGCTAGGGAATTCTACCTCTGAGGAATACTCCCAGCCCTATTTTTTATTCTTTATATTGAAACAGGATCTAAATAAGTTGTGGTGGGGGGGTCTTACTAAGTTGCTGAGACTGGTTGGCTATGAACTCATGATCTTCCTATCTTAGTCTCCCAAGTACTGTGATTATAAGCATGCCACCATGCCTGGTTGGACTGGACTTTTTTGTGTGTGTGATACTGGGGGTGGAACCCAGAAGCTTTCTGCCTCTGAGCTATACTCCCAGATCTATTTTTATATTTTATTTGGAAACAGGGTCTCACTAAGTTGCTGAGAGCCTCACTCAGTAGCTGAGGCTGGCTTTGAACCTGTGCGATCCTCCTGTCTCAGCCTCCCAAGTGCGGGGATTACAAGTGTGCGCCACCATGTCCGGCTGGACTGGACTTTTAATGTCTGTGATTATTGTTTAAATGATCTTGAGATATATATGCTCATGAGGAAAAAACCTCTTAAATCCAAGCAAGAAAGATATGACATACTTCATGTTAAAAATATTGATATGAAAGGGAAAATTGGCGGCTGTGGAACACAGCACATCTCAGTAGCCGTAACAAATAAAATTCAACTACCGAGAAGGCAGCGTCTTGACAAAAAAAATAAGCAGTGGGAGATATTTATGAACAAAAACACAAACAGGAAACATGGCAGAAGGAAATCCAATACTCTGAACGTGAGAACCACTGCAAAGAGCCCTTGCGAGCAACTGACCTTCTGTGGCAGCCGCAAATGCTGGCTTGGGCTCTGCAGCCCCAAGAAATCCTGACAAGTAATCCAAGAACTTGAAGTGCAGAAAGTGGTGTCAAAACTCCAACATCTTAAGTGACTAGCACCATGCTTCAGAAACACAGAAAAAGATCCAAAATCCCATGCACTCACCAAAGGTGGCACCCACAATGGTGCACTGTGCCCTCCAGAGACCTGGCCCGCAGGATAGCAAGGTAACTGCGTTGCTTTACTCGTTACTTAGCAGACAATTGACCAGAGCAGCCACCAAGACCCTGGTGGGCGGGCTAAGACCTGGCAGCCCATCCCAGAGGTAGTCTAGTTAGAGCCTCCAGAGATACAGGAAAGGCCCATAGTGCTCAAGGTGCAGTACCTGCACAGGGTCACAGTGGGTCACTCTGAGACTACAATGGACAACCTCCACCAGTGTAGGTAGGGAGGTGCGGCCCAAGGTTAGAAAGTGCAGAGACCATGGTGGAGAGGGCAGAGCCAGGGGTGGAGAGTACAGAGCCAAGTCAGAAAGCCCAGAAAGTGCAGAGCCCACCTCTGGAAAGTGCAGAGCGAGGACCTGAAAGCTCAAAGCATAGGGTCTGAGATCACAGAACCCAGGGCAAGGAGTGCAGAGGCAGGGCTGGTGGGTGTTGAGCCTGAAAGTGCAGAGCCCAGGGTGGGAAAATGCAGAACCCTGAGCTTACACGGAACTCATTTACAGTGATACCCAACGCCCTGACACCTGAGCACAAAGGTGACAGAAGTGATAAAAGGATGCAAATACTCATAAAGTGGGTCCAAAAGCTGACAATAGTTTATGGAGCAAATGAGAGACATTGTAATATACTCCAGAATCTACCACAGTGAGCAGCAAACAGATATTATATAGGCCCAGGCCCTATCTATGTAAATTAGCGGGACTGCTGTTTTTTTTTTTCTTTCACACTGTGGCTAATTCTTTTTGTTCTTTTTTTTCTTTTGTTTTTTTTTAAATTTATAATTGTTAGTTTTTGTAACTTGTTACTTTATGCATGTTTGTCTGCTTCCTCCCCCATTCCTTTTACACGCTTCCTCCCTCTAGCCTATCTACTCTCTTCTCTCAAAACTTTTTCTTCCTTACTGTATCTCCATGTTTTATATCCAAGCTATTTCATATCTCCATATCTAAATACTCTGTACTAAGTACAAGAATCCTACTATCTAACCTTCTCTCATTCTCATCCAGACACTACCATATTATGCTTAAATTGTTACTCAACTTAATTATATCCTCTACTTTACCCACTCCTGTACCCATCACCCCAGCTCCTCCCCCCTTACCCAACCCTCACTATTGAAAAACTCATTGCTTACCCCTGCACGAACCTGCTGACACCTAAAATTTCCTACTGGTAAGATTAGATCAGACAGATTATCCACAGAGACACAAACAAAAAGTAAGAAGATGCCAAGACATCAGAAAAACAAACCTGAGAACCCTGAAAAATGAGAACTAGGAATAGTGAGGAAATAAAGGAAATCATGAATACTGACCTGCAAGAAATGCAAGGAGAATTCTGAATCCTGATCTTCTAGTTTTTTGAAATTTACAGTACATTATTGTTATCTATAATCACTCATCTATACAGTATAGCATACCAGAATGTCTTGTTCCTATCTGACTGTAACTTAATACCCATTGATAACCCTTTTCTTAACCATACCTTCTTCTTTTTTTATATTGTCTATATTTGAGAGTTACAATATGACATTATGGGACATATCAAAATAGTAAAATGGCTACAATAGTGAAGGAGATTAATATCTGTCATCTCAAGATATACCTCCATCATTATCTATCATGACTGGAGCAGTTAAAATCTAGTTAATAAAAATTTCTAATACAATATAATTTTATTAACTTAGTTATCAGGTTGTATACTAGATCTCTAAACTTGTTCATCCTACATATCTGCTATTTTAAATTCTTTTGATCTGCATTTTCAAATATATAAAGCTCAACCTTTCTGGTTCTTACTGAAAATATTATTTCAAAACATACCAGTTTTTATAGAGCTATTGGTTAATCATTTCATGACAACCAACACATTCAACCTCATCCCACATTAGATGACCAAGTAATACCTTCCAAAGGAAAACTATTGTACCATAGCCCATCCCCTTTCATTTTATTCTTCTCAGAATCACACAAAATAATGACAGGAACAACATCCTATAATCTTCACTTGTGATTTTGCTATTAATTACTATGTAAACTTAAGTTACTGATTAAATAGCTCAAAACTTCCATTTACTCCCATCTGTAAAATGGGCTAATAATGCCTACTTCAAAAGTTCTTGTAGAAATTAACCACAATTGTGTGTGTGCATGTGTGTGTGCATGTTTGTGTTTGTGTATGTATGTATGTATGTGAGTATGCATTTTTATGATAATGATACTTTATTCCATTTAGTACTTCTCTTCATGCTTTTCAATTTTTTTCCTATTTAATGATGTATATTTAAGCAGAACTTTTCTGTTTGTGCAGCCTATTCACATGTGACATTTAATTTGTACCTTTTAGCAAGTCTCTGAAGCAAGCTACTAATGAGTTTTTGGGGTGAGAAAATATGATGACAAGAAGTCAAATAACTTCTCTAGTTTCCCTTGGTATAAACATCATCAGGGCACAAAGCAAAAATCTTCTCATTCATAGACTAGAGCTTTTTAATTTTGCTGCCTCCCTGTAGTTCTGTTTCTTTCTCATGTATGTGAGTTATGCTTCCATATCTACTGAAATAAAGGCTTTTGTGGCACTGGGGAATGAATCCAGGGGCATTTTACCCCTAAACTATCCCACCAGCCCTCTTTACATTTTGTTTGGAAATAGGGTCTCACTAAATTATCATTCACTGGCCTCTAACATGAGATCCTGCAGTCTCAGGACAAGAACCTTTGATAGCAGAACCATCTATTATGCACCAGTGTGATCAAATCATTTTTTGACTCGGACAGCGTGGTTAGGGGTCTCAACCATAAATTGCCAGAGTAACCTCTGCCCCTCCGACATTGCAAGAAAATCTTGATGATACATAGAAAACATTACCATGCATGCATTTTGTCATTTATTAAATGCTACACAAATATAGAGCATCTCACCCATGACTTTCGCTATCTATTACGTGTGTGTGCATGTGTGTGTATGCATATGTTTTATGATGATGATGATGATACACTAAAATTATTTATAGTTGGGATACTGGAAAAATAAGAGAGAAGTCCGATTCGCTTTATATCTTCATTTTGATTTTAAGAAAAAATTTCCCAGCTCCCATAGTTTTCTAAAATATTGCATTGTAACTCCAGAAAAATTTCCATGTGTTCCCAAATCACAAAAGAAACAGTAAGAAAACAAGTTAAAAAGCATCCTCTTATGTGACTGCGCTCAAGCGTGTCTCTGCTCTAAGTCATTTTACACCTGTATCAAATTGCCGACAGTTAGGTATGGTTTTATATGCATGAACTGCTGTGGATGTAAACTCCTTGAGGGAAGAGCAAAGCTATTCTTAGTTCTGTCCTTCATGGCATCTTAGCACAGTTTCTCATAATTCTTAAATAATTACCTTTATTGTTGTTGTTGACTTTTTTGCAGTATTAGAAATTGAACCAAGATGCATTCTACCTTTGAGCTACACCTCAAGCCCTGTTTTTTATTTTTTATTTTGAAACAGGGTCTCACTAACTTGCTGTGCATTGGCTTTTAACCTGTGATTTCTCTGCCTTCCAAGTCCATGGGCCAATGTGCCCAATCCTTTTCCCCCTTTTTTATTCAGATTTGAGCTACACCTCTGAACTACACCCCTGGCCCTATTTTTTATTCTTTGTTTTGAAACAGGATCTCACTAAGTTGCGGAGAGCCTCACTAAGTACCTGAGGCTGGCCGCAAACCTGTGATTTGAATTAGACTCTGCTCATGTTTCATAAAATTCTGGAACTTTGCTTTCTTTCTCATTTTGCTCTTCTTTTGCCAAATGTTCCACCCTGTCCACTTGGTCTAGTACCTCTCTTCTGCATTTAAAGACAGTGCTGTCTGCTTCTGGTCTTGTGCAGACTCTCCCACCTGGGACTAGAAATGGGAGGGTCACAGATCGATCTGGATTTGTATCAAGGCAGGGCAAAGAGCCATCTAGATGTTTCTCGAATCTTGCCTCTTATTTCCCTCATGCCTAAGGTGAACTCTACCTGTTAGATGAATGCCATTTGTAATTATTTATCCTTGAGAACTTTAGCTAGTCAAAAATGTGCTCATATTAACCATAAAGCTAATGATTTGGCCGATATTGTGTGCATGGTGTCATGAACTCCAATTGAGCAAAATTAAAGAGAGGGTTTTTCAGCTGCAGCCTGCTCATGGGTACCTGGTAATTCCTATCGACATCACTGAAAACAGCAAGTTTGTTTTTAGGTGCTGTTAGTACCTACATTCAAATTCAACATTTAACATCTTGAAGCTTCAAGTTCATCATCTATAAAAATGTGAGAGTGACAACTGTTTTTCTTGTTTAAGACAGGGTTTATATTTTATAAGATAAGATGCTGTGACAAAGCCCCAGAGTAACACAGAATCCATCCTCCACCTTTGATGACAGGTATTAGACTGGGCCCTGAAAAGTTTCCTAAAATATCCCTCTCTCTAATGCTGCCCTTTAATCCTTGGTCTGTGGGGATATGAAGCAGAATTAGATGGGAAAGATACAATATTTCCAGTTTTAAAGATCTCTTGTCCACAAGATACAGCATCTGTCTAAATAATGGATTTCTGTACAATCCCAGGAGCAATCTTACACATTACAGTCGGTTCCACTTCATTACCCACTTATTTTGTAACTTCCCAGGCTGTTAGTCAAATAACCCTGCTGCTTAGCAAGTTTCTGATTAATCTGGATTTCACTAATTACCCTGCAGTCACATAGATTGGACTAAGCTGCTTTTTGTAATCTTTTGTTAACAGTTTCCACAGAATCTGTTGTAAATATACCACCATTGCCTCGCTGATAATGAATATTTCCACTGGAAGGACAGCTAGGAACTATCTTTTAATTGTTGCTCTTATAGACTTTCAGGTAAACATTTTTGCCTTCAGGAAATCAGAGGGGTGTGTGTTGAAGAAAAAAAACAGAATAAAGATACTTTTAAAAGTAAAGAATAGGGCTTATACTGCTGCTGCTCCAGTGACATGACGGGAGAAATAGATGCAAGTAGATTGGATTCAGTAGAATAATAAATAATGTTAAGGGGCAAGCCCTAACTCCAGTTCCAAGCCCACAGACCTCTGATGACTATCTTCTAAAGCAACACTGCCACCTGGCTGTGTAAATTCAAGAAACTATCAATGCCTTCTGATTGTGTGTGTGTGTGTGTGTGTGTGTGTGTGTGTGTGTGATACTGTGGATAGAACCCAGGGGCATTCTACCTCTGAGATAGAGCCCCAGACCTATTTCATTCTTTTTTTATTTGGAAACAGGGTCTCACTAAGTTGCAGATGGCCTCACTAAATTGTTGAGACTGACTTCAAACCCTGGGATCTTCCTGTCTCAGCCTCCCAAGTACTGGGATTACAAGGGTGCACCATTTTGCCTGGCTCTTTTAATCAAATTCTCCTGATATTCAGCCTACTTCCTGATTCCCACATTTTCTAAGTAGAATTCTGGAGTTCTGGGAAACTCCTATGATATCCCCAGAAATACAAAGTGCTATGGCACAAAATCAGAATGATATACTTGAAAAAGCTTTCAAGGACCCTGCCAACCACTGTTCAGAGTTCACAAAGATGAAGCCCCAAATCGAATCACAAAGGTAAAGTTATAATGCAGGTCTCTGATATGCCAATCTATCATATTTCCAGTATTTTGTGAATTGTTACCAGAATCTGAATCCACAGCCATTACTATTCAAATGGCTATTCAAATGGTAAAAAAACTTTGGGAAAAATCATATAAAGGACTGTGAGTATATCAGTAATTTTTGAACTATCAGAACTTATCTTGTTAAGAAGAATAACTGTCAGTTTTACTGCCTGTTGATGTTTAAATCCTAAATAGGCCATTTGTCAAAAAACACACCTTCTGTGATTATCCTATTAAGAATTTTCTGCCAGGCTTAGTGGCGCATGCTTGTAATCCCCGCCCTTGGGAGGCGGAGACAGGAGGATCCTGCAGGTTTGAAGCCAGCCACGCTGGCTTAAGAGACCCTGTTTCCAAAAATTAAAAAAAAGTATAAAATAGGTCTGGGAGTGTAGCCCGGAGGTAGAAGGGCTTCCAGGAACACCAGTAAACCCCCCCCCCCACACACACAAAGAATTTTCCTAAACATCTCTTTGATGCTGCAGTTTTTTTATGCTGGAAATCTGCAGGGTTTTTTTTTTTTTCCTGCAATTTACAATGGTTTCCAATCCAAAATCTTGTAGTGGAGATAGATTTAAAAATTATGTTGTATCATATACTTTATGGTATTTTCTCAAAACCTACTGTAGTGGCTTTGTATTTAAAAGCTGCCTTGGCTAAGGTGAATTAGGTTTTTTTTTTTTCTCCAAGAATTCCCTTCCTTGTATATTTTCAGTTAGCATAAGAGTGACTTCTGTGATACATAAGTGAAGCACTATCCGGGTTTACTTTTGAAGGCCTAGGTAAGTTGAACGCTGTTGTAGTTCATGCATATTTATGCAGATATGCTGGTTCATTTTTAATGTGGGCAGGATCTGCATGCACAGCTCTAGATAATTACCAATCCCTGAACTACCTACCAAAGTATAGGGTTTGTATGATTCAGTATGATTCTTCACATTCATGAAAAAAAATATTCCCATATCAATTGGAAAGGGGTTCAGACTTAAATTTTGAGGATGAAAAGATGGGATGAGTGCATAGAAGTTAAAAGGCAGATAGAGAATTAAAGAAAGGAATAATTATAAAGACAATTTAGTGGAAATCAAGAGTAATATGTTTTCAATTAACATTTAGCAATAGAATCAACAGGCCTCATTTCCTGATGATAGTTTGAGAGAGTAATGAGTAAGAGGAATAACGCCTAGGTTGCTAACATCAGAAATAGGGTGAATAGTAGGGCCATTTACTAAAATGCGAACTGAAGGAAACCTGGGTTAAAGAAAGAACACATAAGTTCTGTTTTGACATATTTGGTTTAAAATGCCTATAGTGATTCAAAGAGACCATTATTTGACAGTTCTGACTAAAAGTTCTCAAAAAGAGCAATTTAAGATTCTTTAATGCTCGCTTTCAGCTGTTGGTAGAAGTGAATTAGTTTTTCAGGCAATTAAAGAACATGACTTTATTTTTTGATCCAGGACAATGGTAGCTACCAGGAGAGATTGAGAAAGGTGGACAGAAGTCTAGGTCATGTTTAGTGAATGGCAAAAAATATTTTGTCAGAGACTAATTAGGAGATTATAAAAATGAATTAATAGTTATTAAATCTTTATAATAGGAACAGAACCCTGTAGAGTATATTTAATATGTTAGATCATTTAATCATCAGACTTAGAAGTCAGGCAATACTTCGCCATTTAACATTCTTCACATTGCATCTTATCTGGTGAGCAGAGAGCTAAGGTAGGAGCCATCTTGGCAAGCACACACTGTAACTGGAAGTGGCTCTCATAGAGGAACCTCAACAAAGAGGAAGCTAACTCTCATTGTGGAAGCAGAGAACCAACACGAAAAAGCAATTGCATTCTTCTCTCCATGCTTGAAAACCTAAAGATTGATATTCTCCAGACAGCCCCAGCTAAATCTCTTAGTGAATTCCAGTAACTGAAGCTGAACTCATTGGGATGGAAAAACTACAGACTCTTTCAGAAGGAACCTGAGTTAATACAAATGGCCTCCTTAAGACCATGAGTTTATAAACCATTGTAGTGGTATCCTGAGTGGCTGCAGGGACTTGCATGGCAATGAAAAAATGAGAGGGAGTTTAGATAATAAAGGAAAAACCCCAGTAGAGTGATGGAGAGGGTCCAGGGCAGTATGTGTGGGGGGTGGTGAGGGAAAATTACTGAAGGAAGCACAATCCATTGACTTTATGTACATATGTGACTTTATGTACATATGTGAAATTAGTAATGCCAATTTCAATATCATGTGTGGGGAAGGAGAAGGAATGAGGAGGGACCCAAAAGCTCACCAAGTGCTGAGAGCATGTATGTCCCTTTTGCTCTGAACTACATGTGATATGAGACTACAATGCACCAACAAATGTATATTTAAAACAATTCTTCACTTGGTTAATTATTATTCATCATAATATTCTACATCATTTCCTTAAAATCTTCTTTAACCCACCATGCAACAATTATTCCTTGTTTCTTTAACTTAAATGGTACCTTGTGCCCTCCCCCTCTTTTGTCATAAGCATTTATTTGTTATTACTTACACTATGCCTACTTTATCTGCCAGGTTATTCTAGGTGTGCTGCTATAACAAACATCCCCCAAATATTAGAGCCTTAAAATACACGTTTTATCACACTACATGTTCAAAAGAAATCAGTAGGAGGTATTTTTTACTCATGGTAGTTACTCAGTGATCTATGCTGACAGAAGCTTCTGTAGCTTATTGCATTTTGCTCTCTCCACATGTTTTGCCATGATTGTCACAGTGGGGAAAGTGATGTCTGGAGAATTGAGCATTGACAATTAAATGCCCCCTTGTGGAAGGAACATATATTTATATTTTTATTTGGAGAAAGCAAATGACATAGCAAAAATCTGACTTTAAACAGAAAAGGGGATGCTTCTATTGACTCAAAAACAGAGAAAACAGATATTGGTAAATAATAATAGTTTCTATAATTCCAACTTTCCCATGGGACTATAACAATATGTACATTCTGTTAATCTTAAACTCCAATAGTATGTCAAATGGCATGTAATAAATAAGTCCAAACTATTTATTAAATAAATGAAAGTGGCAAAAGCAGTATAGAGATCCCAGACTATCTCCCAAACTCATGGCTTCTTACTCTACCATATTGATCCACACATATACATTGTACAGCTTTATTTCCATCTCTACACATCCCCTAATATATAGTTGACTCTCAACAAAAGCTTTTTTTTTTTTTTGGTGGTACTGGGGTTCCTGGAAGCCCTTCTACCTCCGGGCTACACTCCCAGACCTATTTTTACATTTTTATTTGGAAACAGGGTCTCCTAAACCAGCACGAACGGCTGGCTTCGAACCTGCGCGATCCTCCTGTCTCTGCCTCCCAAGCGCGGGGATTACAAGCGTGCGCCACCACGCCTGGCTAACAAAAGCTTTTTGAGGGCATCGTTAAACATTGTCTTCCCAAAGGAAAATTAATTAATTATTATTATTATTTAATTGTTTTAACTCAACAGGTCATCTGAGGTGAGATTTTATTATTATTATTATTATTATTATTATTATTATTTTTTGTGGTACTGGGGTTCCTGGGAAGCCCTTCTATCTCCGGGCTACACTCCCAGACCTATTTTATACTTTTTATTTGGAAACGGTGTCTCTTAAGCCAGCGCCACTGGCTTTGAACCTGCATGATCCTCCTGTCTCTGCCTCCCAAGTGCAGGGATTACAAGCATGCGCCACCAGGCCCGGCAAGAGATTTTAAAGATAATAACCCAGGTATATATTAGGCAACATTTGAAAATGAGATAAGAATGTACAAAACTAGCTATGATATACAGCAAAAGCCACATAAGAAAAAAATGACATCAGGGTTTCAGAACTAGCTATGAATGCAAAGAAGGCTTAAATGTGGGCAAGCAGAGAATTACAAGGAATAGGTGAGGTTATTCACTAATGTAAAGAGAAATTAAGAGGAGAAGCAATAACACTGGCAGTGGGACGGGGAAATAGAATGAACTTGACAGATATTATGAATATGGTAGATTGCGTAATCGATTTCAATTTTTCTCTTTTCTGAAATAATATCCCATATGTACACTCATCCTATGGCTTCCTGTTGGGCAGCATGTACTTCCTTGCCACATTGACATTAGGATGTTATGTATTATGGACATTAAGCTCTGATGTATATTAATTACATCTGTTAAAAATGAACTTCACATTTTTAAAATGTCTAATAGATTTATCACCCATAAGATCCCTGGCAATGGCAATGAATGGTGTTTGAGTGGAGACGTAGAAAAGAAAGATTAAAATGTGCTGAAGAGTGGAAAGAATGAGGGAGGTGATAGACCAGTGTTAGACACCGATTTAATGTACCTTGTCTATCTAGTTAAAAATAAACTTAAAAAATGTGGTGGAGTCATCAAGAGTAAATTAAGTAGTACCTTATTTATCTCAAGATTCTAGCTGGATCCTCATAGTAGAGGAGGTAATTAAGTAAAATCTTGAGCAGTCAATGTCCCTATTTCAAAACAAATGTACTCTGCCCACAGAATAATCGTTAAGGTCATCTACAAGAAACTGTTGATTTTTATTTGATATGCTTTAAAATTGATTATCTGTATTCATCCCTTGACCGTTTAATAGCAGACAAATAGGAAACAATTGCTAGAACTGTGTGAAGCATAAAGTTAATAGCAAAGAGACAAACTATAGCAGGAAACAAAAATAATTTCAAGATACTGATGCTAGCTAATATTAGAATTGTAAGCTCAATTAATCAGGATAGAAATGAGAGAGTAATGAAATATATATATATATATATATATATTATATATATGTGTGTGTGTGTGTGTGTGTGTGTGTGTATGTGTGTGTGTATATATATATATACCGGTAAGCCTGTTATGAACTTCATAAGAAGTAGTCAGGCTGGAAACTCAGATAAGTGTTTCTGCTGCAATTTCAAGTGTAATATCTGCAGTGAAGAACAGATAGGTACCTCAGGCAGAGTGTCTATATTGTGATCTTGAGGTTGATTTCCTTGTCCCAGAAACCTTACTCTTTGCTCTTTACTATCTTCAACTCATCAGCGAGGTCACCTATACTACAGTTGGTCATTTGCATTACTCAAAATTCTAGTGATATAAATGTTAATCACATCTATAAAAACCCTTCAAAGCAACATCTTGATCAACATTTGACCAAATGACTAAACACAACAGTCTTAAGTTGACACATAAAATTAATAATAGGTAGTGATAGGGAGGAATCTAGACTTGGAAATATGGTGGCACCACTAACTTGGACAAAAAAATAAAGGGAGAAGAGAAAGTAGTTTGTTTTGGGGAGAGGTTGGTATGAGGAGTTTACAATTTTTTACACTGAGTTCGAAATATCCATGAACCAATCACAGTTGGATTTGTATTTAAGGTTCTGTGTAGAGTGGGACTTGATATGATAGATGTAGTTGTTAGCATTATATAATTAGTTAGAACTGAAGGAGTAGAGGAAATTAACTGGATACAGATATGGAGAGATAAGGTTAGTGAATAAGACATGATAACTTGCAGAACACAAACGTTTAAGGGATGAGAAGTTCATTGAAGGGATGGAGAAAGGACGATCTGTTAAATAGAAGAAGTACTAGGACAGGGTAGTGGTTTGAAAAATTGTGGCAGAGACAGTGTTATGCTTGCCAAATTCAGCTTCATATTGTCCTTTCTTAGGTGTGTGGCAAATGGTATTTTCATTGCAGGTCAACAGGGGCATATGATTAGTTCCAGATAATGAAATGGGAAAGGAAGTAATTGGTATTTCTTAGAGAAAAGCTTATAAGAGACTTTCTGGACTTCTTTTCCCTAATTCAATGAGCAGTGAAATCCCAGATGGTAGAGCATCTGTCAACCTGAATTCTGGAAGTGACAAGGTAAAACAAATCTGTAATGCTCTTCCATTTCTGATTCCCATTGAACATGTAATGTCATTGAGAAACAAACCTTTGTTGTGTTAAGATACTAAAATTTTAGGACTAATTTGTAACTCTAGCATAACCTATCCAATTCTTGACCTTCCTATAGCTTCTCAGATGTGCAGGTTTTGAGCCAGTATGTCCAAACATGTTAGGATTGTACAAATACAACACTTTGATGGAGAATCTGCATTGTCCTTTGGTTTTATATAATAAGTGCCCTCATCATATCAATAAAATAGTTAAATTGAACTGGAAATTGATATCATAACACTTATACATAATAGAATATATTTACTTCTAGGCCGGGTGTGGTGGCGCATGCTTGTAATCCCAGTATTTGTGAGGCTGAGACAGGAGGATCACATGTTTGGAGCCAGCCTCAACAGGTTGGTGAGGCTCTCAACAACTTAGTGAGACCCTGTTTCCAAATAAGATATAAAATAGGTCTGAGGGTATAGCCCGGAGGTAGAAGACCCCGGGGTTCCATCTTCAGTACCACACAAGAAATAATATATTTATTTCTGGTTTGGCTTGACATGTCGAGGTGAAGCTGTAAGTGCTGATTAGATTATCTTGCTTTAGTTCTCTTGCTATATATTGGGAATTAATCCCAGGGGCATTCTACCCATGAGGCATAAACCCAGCTTTATTTTATTTTTTTACTTTGAAATAAAGTCTCACTAAGTTACTGCACATTGGCCTATTGGCCTTGAACCTGCAATCCTCCTGTCTCAATATGCAAATTATTGGGATGACAGGTGTGTGACACCATACCCAACTTTTCATTCATATTTTGCAAGAAAATACTGCTATTAATATTTTAGTACAGCAGATACTATTTTATAAATATCTTTTATTCTATACTTTTACTTATATAGTTGATTGTTTAAAATTCAGCATGCCATTTACTGTTGGAAAAAAATGATTAGGGATAGTTACCTTCCTAGCTCAGTCCCCACAGTCTCTTTAACCTACAATGTGGCTGAACTAGAATACACACACACACACACACACACACACACACACACACATATATATTGTGGTACTCGGGTTCCTGGAAACCTTTCTACCTCCGGGCTACACTCTAAGACACCTATTTTTTATATTTTTTTATTTGGAAACAGGGTCTCTTAAGCCAGAGTCTGGTTTCGAACCTGTGCAATCCTCCTGTCTCCGCCTCCCAACTGTGCGCCACCACGCCCGGCTTAGAAGGTATATTTTATCTCAGTGTATTATTGAAATTTATAGTTTTGAGTCTAGCCAATTGAGTACAATAGAGTCAAGAAGGAAAATGTGCCAGATATATATGTATTATATTAGAAAAAGCATACTGCTAAATTTCACAAGCTACATGACTATAAAATAAAGGAAGTCCAACTAACCCCAAATGTACACATTTAATCATAAATTACCAATATTTGTATAAGTAAAAGTAAACTATTTTATGAGGCTACTAATTAGAATATTACATATCCCAACTTGGAAAAATGAAGTTAAAAATCACATAAATTATAAAGTGTATTGAATAAGATGCTTTGATTATGCAGCACTGCCAACATATTCTAATCTTTCCTCAATATTGCCTTCAAAAAATATGATCAGGATGGGCATAGTGGCACACATTTGTAATCCCAGTATTTGGGAGGCTGAGACAGGAGGATCTCAGGTTTGTGGCCAGTGTTAGCTATTTTGTGAGGCCTTCCACAATTTAGTGAGACCCTGTTTCAAAATAAAGAAGAAAAATTAGAGCTGGTGGTGTACTTTGGAGGTAAAATGCCCTGGGTTCAATCCCAAGTTCAAAAAATATGATCAGAATCTTCCTTTATAAAAAATACATTAAGAGCTTGGGAGGAGCTGGGCATGGTGGCACACACTTGTAATCCCAGCATTGGGAAGCCTGAGACCGAAGGATTGCAGTTCGCAGATTGCAGTTTGCAGACAGCCTCAGCTACTTGGCGAGGTCCTTTGCAACTCAGTGAGACCCTGTTTCAAAAAAAATAAAGACACTTAAAAAATAGGGCTGAGGTTGTAAGTTTGAGGTAGAATGCCCCTGGATAATACTGCAAAATAAAAGAGAGTTTGAGAAAGGAGGATTGCAGGTCGTAGGCCAACCTCAACAATTTAGGGAGGCCCTCAGCATCTTAGTGAACTATTTAAAAATGAAACAAAAATTAAAAATAGGCTAGGAGTGTAGCTCAGTGGTAGAATATCTTTGTGTTCAATCCTCAGTACCACAAAAATAAAAATAAACAATAAAACTGTAAAAGGTTGCAATGTATCCTTAATTCTTACTTAGTCCTAGATGTGGTCCAAGGTGAGTTTCTCTATTCTTTATTACTTAGCTATTTGCTATTGACAAAAATCTCTCTAACGAAGAACCTAATTTTTTCTTATGATACTATTTATTACTTGTATTTTATAGTTGCATAGATGTATATGGTCAGGAGTAATAAAAATTGGCTTCCCCACTTGTTAAAAATTAAACTTGCGTCAACTGGGCATGGTGGCACATGCTTATAAACCCAGTACTTGGGAGGCTGACACAGGAGGCTCGCAGGTTCATGATCAGCCTCAGCTATTTATGAGGCCCTCCACAACTTAGTAAGACCCTATTTCAAAATAAAAAATATGATAGGGTTGGGAGTATATCTTGGAGCCCCTGCACTCAATCCCAGTACTGCTATAAATAAATACAAAACAAACAAGCAAACAAACAAATTTGGGTGTGAGAATACAAGGTTATTTTTCACCTTCCTCAATATTTCCAGAAATGTGACCTAATACCAATGGAATGGCCACTTCCTAAAATTTATCTTCTGTCGGCTTATGAAGCACTTCATTTATACTATACAAATAGGAGGTGAGGAATTAAGGCTCATAATTATATTTATAGCAAGGACTAAACTTTTAAAACATTAATAATTTTATTGACTTAATATTAATGGGATCTCTCTGTAGTGTCTTGGGGACATTGTCAGGTTATTATTTCTATTATTTCTGTAATTTAGTTTTTTAAGTACTAAAGTTCTCTTTAAGGCCAATATTCGTTCTTTATTAAAGGCCAATTATTTCTTCAACATGCAAAATGAAAACCCAGTGAAAAATTCTTGATTGTAAACTAATAGCTAACACATACATAATGCTTCTGAATCCATGGGGACAGTTCTGAGTACTTTATTTAAATTTTTTTTAATTGGTGCATTATTGTCATACATCTTACTGAGTATTTTATATTTAACTATCAAAATAATTTATGGTTAGGGACTATTATTATTCCAATATTACAGATAAGAAAAGAGGCCCTGAGAAGCTATATCTCATAAATGGTAGAGCCTAGATTCAAACATCAGGTATCCAGTGCTGGAGTGCTATTCTTTTATGTACTGCAATTGCCCTTTCTAGACAGTGTGAAATAAATATGCTTCATGAACTATATAAAAATCATGGGCTGTCAGATATTTATCCTCTGATACATGTTTGCCTTTGTAAAATATGTATTTTAGTCTGTTTTCTGTTGCTAGAAACACAATACTACCAACTGGGTAAAAGAAAAGAGGTTTATTGTAGCTTAGGGTTCTGATTCAAAGTCCAGGGGTCAATCTGGTAATGACCTTCTTGCTAGCAAAGTCCTGATATGGTGCAGAGCATCACAGATGGTAAAAAACATGAAGGATGAATGTGTGTATGCATATCCTGTTCTCTCTCTCTTTTAATTATTTTTAATATGCTTTTATTGGTGCATTATAATCTTATCATAATGTAAATCATGTTGACAGTGACATATATGAACACAGTCTCTTTTTAATAAAGCCTCCAGTATTCAATTCTGATGACCTTATCCAATTACAATCACCACCCAAAGGGCCCACCTTTAAACACCATAGTTAGATTAAATTTCCATCTTCTTAATGCCTTGTAATGGGGATTAAATCTCACTATGACTTTCAAAGGGGACAAATCACATTGAAACCATAGTGTATGCCATCTTGAATAAACAATTAAATGGAAATTAATTAATGTAAATTAATTTGGATAAACAAATGCATAATGTATATTTCCCTTTATATAACATTATGAGATGTATCATTTGCTTAAAAACATTTAAGAACTACTATAAAACAACATAAAACTTCTCGAGAGGGATTATCCAAATTCCATGCTTTACTTGACCTTTCTAGATGCAACCAAACCTAATCTCCAGTCAGATCCCTCTCTTGATAGCCAAATTCACATTTTTAAACTTCCCACTGGACATCTCCACCTGGACAGCCGGTGGAACCTTATCACTTACATGAACCTCCTAACTCAAATTGCCACCAATTCTCCCTCCTCTTTCATTGTCAACCTCAGCTAAGAGGAACAGCTTCTACCTATGCCAACCTTCAGAAGCGAGTCATTAAACTCTCCCCCACCTTTTCACATAGTTTCTAACTTCCCCAAAATTAAATTTATCTTTTCCTCACCATCCTCATACCCACAACTTGAATCATGTGCCTCGCCATTTTCCTTTTGTTTGTTAGGTGCTCCCTCAGAATATGTTGAAGAAATGTTTGATGAATGGGAAAATGGACAGATTGAAGTATCGAAATGCGGAGCCTGTTCCCTGGTAGGCTCTTCTGCCTCCATGAAAGAATCTTAAAATGCTATACCTGCTCACCTAACTTGAGACTTCTCATGGAATACTATCACGGAGAATGTGATGGTTAAGAGTTCCATACTATGTATGTAAGTATGTTGCATCTATGTAAAGATGTTGGCCATAGGAGCATATGTGATGTTACCTGCATTGAATCCCACACATCCCAGAATCCCTATCAGATTAACAAGGTAGAGTGCCATCTCTGCCAGCTCATCATCTACTCTGCAAATGTCTCCAACTTGGTCCAATGCCCTCTGCCAGTCAATATCTTGAGGTAAGATAGGCCAGCAAAACAGTTAGAAGGTACCTACCCCTCTGGTGTGCCGAGAAGTCAGAGATTATGGGAGACAGCTGAAGAAATCATCCAGATTGTTTTAGAAGACATGTCCACACAGAGCCTCTTATCTGTAGAGTTTCTGATGTCATTTAGGACGAGTCTCTCTCCCCTCCAGTTTCCCCCTCCCTGCAGCTGCACACCTCCAGTCACTGCTCATTGGAACTCCTGGCCACCCTCAAATGTCATCACATCACTAGTATCTGTCATCACTCCTTGAGCCCAGTGATTGTTGTAGCCTGAGCTTCAGTAGAGAGGGTCCACTGTTCACATGGAAATAAATACTGGCCTCAAGGAGGCATCAAGACCGCTCTCAGCTCTGGTACCTGGCAAGCAGATACTGGACTTTGAAGGTAGTCAAAATATGTAGCTCTCCCAGAATAAATCAGTAATTTCACTAGATGACACAAGGGTGCTAGCTATATTTTTGCTGACAATAGGCAGAGGAAATTCTAATGGAGGATGAGTGTCTGGCATGCTTTTGGTCCTTTCATGCATTCAGAGATTTTCCAAACCTATCCATGTAAGTTGTCCACCCCTTTCCAGATGCCTTGCCCTCTATCCTTCTGGTGCTTTTTATACCTTATGCTGAACTCTAGATCTAGCACCCTGACTTCCAGCTGTCCTGGGCTATGTTGACTTGTTTAGCATGTGATCTTTCTCATGGACTTTGGAAATTTCTCTTCCCCAAAATGCTCTTGATGTTCCTCAACTATTTTCTGGTACTTGGTCCTTTTGACCAAATTTTACCTTCCCAAAGTAAAGGGAAATATTTGATTTACATTTTTAATATCGAGGCATATCCAGAGCAATCCTGGTACTTAAGAAATCACTGTAGAAATCATACTTTATTGAAGGATTAAGTTGATTTTCTATTTGATCTAATTAGAAAATAAAGAAACAGGAATTAACAGTGAGATAATGTTTTCACCCCAAAATTCAGCCAAATTTTAAAAAATAATGAGAATAACATGCCCAAGAAAGTATAGGGCATCTATATTGTTTAATTTTTAGGTAAAATGAGTTGGCATAATATTTTAGTGATGAAATTCCAGCAATATTTATAAGAATTTAAAATTGTTGCAGCTCCTTAGCTCTAACCTATTTTCTTCTTTGCTACAACTTTCCTATAATAAACTATTCACATTTACCTATAATGTATAAAATCACTAATTTTAGTTATATTAATCAGAAAATCAAGTGGCAAGCAACTTTTGTATACAATAGATTGGTTAATTATGGCACATACACACCTTAGAAGTCTATGAAGTAGCCAAAATAGTGAGGTGGATCTACAGGTGCTGTTACCAAAAGATTGCACATTCATTTTGTTAAGTGACTAGAGCAGGTGGCAGAATTTTTATCCATGTATGCTAAAAATTCAATATTTTATAGCACACCTACATATGAAAAAAGCCCTGAATCAGCCTTCAAATGGCACATACCAAATTTTCAATTGTGGTAACTTTTGAAAAGGGGGATGGGTTTTGGAGGAGAGTTGTAAGGGGAGAGATCGTATTTATTGTTACTAGAAATTTTGTGCAAGAATATGCACACTATTATTATTTTTGTAACTAACACATTGAAATATACCTAACAATAGAATAGTAGTTGTATATTATTCAGATAAAGTAACTGCTAGCTGATATAACAGGAGAAAAACCCTGAAGTGTGGCTCCACACTGTAACATGGGTTCTCCATGTTTGCTGCTGAATGGAACACAAACCAAGTGGCAGACTTGTTCTCATGTGCCTTGGCCCAGAGGTGACAAATGCTTCAGCCCGTATTTCATTGGCAAGGGTTAGTTCTGACTCTTCCTAAGTAAAAGGGGACTGGAAATGTAGTGTGTCCTCGAGTCCAGGAAGGAGTCTGAGACGCCATGTGGATGATCATTTGGTCTCTCTTATGTTATGCAGTAGGTGCTCAATAAAGAGAACTATCATAGTTGGTTATGACAACATCCTTCTTAATTTTTGGAGGAGCTTCTAAAAGACTCAATTTGCCAATTTTATAGTTCCTATAAGGCAAGAGATGTTTTTCAAGCTCAGGGTGACACCTAATTTTCAAAACAATCCTGCTAATCTTTACAAGATTGTCACTAAATAGTATTTTTTGTATGATCCTTTAGAATAACCTGCACAATTTCAGTAAGCTGAAAACTGTATCCTTCCTTTTGGTGCATGATCAGAAGCATAGCTACCCACCACCCAACCTAATATGTTTAACAACCTGAACAGGTTTAATTAAGCACACTATAAAAAACAGCAGTTTTTACCCTGGGGACAGATACAGAGTAAATCAAATAGAAGGATGGTGAATTATTAATATTATTTGTTTGCTTCTTATTTGAAGCAAGAACATCTGCCAAGGAAACATTTTCCACACCTGAGAAGAACTCCAAGAAGGATTTTTTAAGTATTCCGCCTCAGTGGATGTCTGCTTACACAGTGATTTGGCTTTTCCTTGTCTATCACTTAGGGATGAGATGGTGGTTACTGACCACCTAGATACATTCACTCACTTGCATACTTGTTCAGTGGCCGGTCTAAAACAAAATGCTCCATTAAAATCCTCCTTAAGCTGGGCGTGGTGGCACATGCTGATAATTCCAGCATTTGGGAGGCTTACACAGGAGGCTTAGAGGATCACGGTTTGCGGCCAGCCTCAGCTACATAGTGAGGCCCTTTGCAACTCAGTGAAACCCTGTTTCAAAATAAAGAATAAAAAATAGGGCTGGGGGTATAGCTCAGAGGTAGAATGCCCCTGGATTTCATTCCCAGTATTGCAAAATAAAAATCCTCCTGCAAATATCAAGGTGGTTTCAAAAAAATTCTCCTCTCTAGCCTTTGTTAGAAGCCAAGAACTGGTAGATTCGGTGTCAAATCAAACTCTATTCACCTGCTTATTTGAAAACTCTTTGAGAGTGTGGTGGAGGCACCCATAGGCATGAAGAGGACTGTAAATTTCACTGTCTGCAGTGACAAATTACATAGAAGGGTTGTTGCTGTCAAAGAGTCCATGGTGAGGGACAAGAACTCCTGGGAGTTGGAACCCTTTATGTCAGGGAGAAGGCAGGGGGTCTGGGTTTGTCTATTCCTTTGGGAACAGGTACAGTCTTCAGAGGAGGATAATATGGAGAGCTGTCCAGCAGCTCAGTTCCAGTTTGGACACTGAAGAAAACCCAGGGGAAGGGTGTTACAATGTAAGAAAGTGCTATGGCATAGTTGCTGGGACTATGGCAGAGTCCATTCCTGAAGAACCCTAGGGCTAAGGGAAAGAGGACCACAGGCAAATGAATACCACAGATAGTTTGATTTTCATATTTTTTTCTTCAGGCCTGCTTTTAGTACTTTGGTCCCAGAGAACATCTGATCACTTGAGAAAAATATTGTGGAGTAGTGAGAATAATTAAGAGACAGGTTGACTTTAGGCTTGGAAGAGTAAAACTAGGGCTCTAGAGGGATTCATACTGGGCCTTGTCCCAATTACCTTGAAAATGAAAATTTCAAGTTATTCATCTGCCAAGTGAATCTGATAAAAGTCCATCTGACAAAGTGACTAGCAAATATTGGGTTTTCGATGGACGGTTGTTTTTATGATTACTTACAGCAGAAAAGACTATTTCCATTTCTGATATTAAAAACATTATCCAGAAGTCAGGGAATATGCATTGCTCTAGGGTAAAGAAACTCAACTTAGCTAAAATGTTCATAAGCAAATAACATCAACACTCCTTCTCAATAGAGAATATATTATTT
Organism: Muscardinus avellanarius; assembly: GCF_963383645.1. Taxonomy (NCBI): domain Eukaryota; kingdom Metazoa; phylum Chordata; class Mammalia; order Rodentia; family Gliridae; genus Muscardinus; species Muscardinus avellanarius. The sequence continues at coordinate 24,093,297 of NC_137792.1, read as the reverse complement.
AATACAGGGCAGAAATTCACCAGGATTCAACTCAAATCTTGTAGACTTTATGTCAAGGACCAATAATTATTTCCCTTCCTCCCAGATGCTGCCCTTCCAGTGAAAACACTTCTATTTTAATTTATTTCACTAACAAATTATCACCTGACTTTGGAGTTTTACCAAGTTATACACAAGATAACCTAGTGAAAAAGCTAGAATCTGGCTTCCCCACTGCAGGGCAAAAAGTGCACAACCACTGGCCTCCGGGATCTCCCCTTAAGGGACCATCCCTCTATTTGTCAGAAACTCTCAAAACAATACTAATGACACTAGTTTGTATACCATGCACTTCCATTTCTACCGCAGGCAGATATTTCCTCTGCTTTACAATCCTAATGTAACTTACAAGGACAGTTTTCCATTTCAGGGTTAGTCTTTTAAGAACAGGGCTCACCCACTGAGGTTTTGGTGCCTATTTCTAATTATCACATCTTCACCCAGTCCACCATAGGGTTCACTGAAGATGGCCTCCCAACAAATGACTTGCCATGTCCCAAACCACAAATTGCCTTGGCTCAGGGACTTGACTGTTTTCATCTACAACTTCCCCTCCACCATCCTGTATCCTTCCTCTGTTTTATGTTAGAGTGTATCATACCATTTTCCTTATATAAGACACCATCTCCATGACTCTAAAAATCCATGATCAAGGGAAGAATCTTCTTCATCCTAGCATCATCCCTATTAGCACAAAGCCTTCTAGAGAGCAGAGGCTCAATTAATGATGGAGAGAAATGAGTCACTTATCTGGTAATTTGTTACTGCTTAATTTTATTTGCATTCACAACAAGACAACCAGATATGTATCTACATTTTGAAGGCAAACTAACAGTTGACAATGTTTCGCTCTGTTTTAATCTAAGACCCCAATTACATTTTTGGGGGTTCTTTCACAAATTTCCAATAATATTTCCATTATGCTGCTATGGTTTTTGTCCTCCAATACAAAAAAGATTCAAGGACTTTAAAAATGTATTACAGAATACTAAAATTCTGACATTTAAATCCTATAACAATGATATGTTTGATTTATTTGCTAGCCATAAGTTCTAAAACAAAATATTCTTTAAGAGAAAAACACTTGGAAAATATCAATGTATAACAGAAACACAAGATATGTATTATGATCTCTCTAACTCTACATCAGCATCATAGTAGTTATAAAGTAGGAATAACTCAAAAACAAAGAAGAAACTGCCTCTGATTTCACTTGGGACCAGAAGTGCTGTCAGGTATGGCTTTAGTAGGGACACAGGCTTTAGCAGGAATACCACACTTAGCTGAAAGTTTGGCTCGGGCTCTCTCCTCCTGCTCTCTCAGAGCCTCTTCATAATGTAATGGGAAGGCAGTGGGGACAGTATCATTGACCTTGGCCAAAAACTCAAGGACTCTCATCTTGCTAGTTTCAGCATAGGCTCGGGGACCCCATAGGAACTCATAGAATGGAGGATCACTGCCAGGCACCTGGTGATACTCCAGGTACTTTGCCTGCACCAGATCTTGAGTAATGAGCTTTCGGGGATCCCCAAAGATTGTGTGTATCTTCCCATCATAGATTCCCAAAATACTCAGAAATTCCCAGATCTCATCCTCAGAGGCACGGTTACCATTTAAGAAAATCACACCCAAAAGAGGCACCAGAACCCCATTACTGGGAAAGCCCAAGCCAATGGGCAAACCCTCATTGCTGGTGACATCTGACTTAATGACTAGGTTATAGAAGCTGCCATTGGACTTGACTTCTTTCAGCTCAAGACCAAAGACCAGCTCCAGGTGCTCAGAGGCTTTCTTGAGGATCTCAGGGAATTGCTCCCTGAACCTCTTGCTGACAATCTTTAGTACCTCTCTCTTTATAATGGGCTCTTTCATTTTATACTTGTACAGCATGTACTGCATCACCATTCCTGCCTTCTTGATCAGAATATCATTTGGAGAGCTCTCAGTGACAGTGGGGGACTGAGAAAAATGTGCAGTTTCCTTCCTTCGGCTCCTGGCACCTTTGCCAGACTTTCTGCGTGCACCTCCTACAGCATCAGTGGGGGCGGGTGGATCCCCCTGAGACTGCTGGGGGAGGCCAGCAGCAGAGGTGCTGGAGACAGCATCTTCAGGAACAGAAGAGGAGCAGGAGGGGGCCTCTTCTGCCTCTGCTGCAGTGGGCTGCACATCCTTGAGAGCCTGGGTCTCATCTCGAGCCTGGCGACGCTTCTCACGAGATCGGAGCTTACTCTTCTGTCCTCGAGGCATGATGTCAGGGACAGCAGGAGCAGTATGGGCTGGAAAGCAGGTGTTGCTGGGACCTGGAGGATGGAGAATGAGATCCAGTGAGCACTTTCAGCAGGGAGAGACTACTTTGGCTTTTTGGAAGCCACTTTCACAAGCTTCTATAAGAGCATTGCTCTAGGAACCCACAGGGCTCCTAGTCTGGGTTAAGCTGTCCCCTGGCAACCCAGTGGAGAAAGTCATAGTGTGTCCGGCTGCAGCCTGCCAGCCTTCCCTGGGGCTGATTTGGTGACCTCAGGGTTGGCCATGTGTTTTCCCTCTGTGTCTTAGATTCCCCCAGTCTGCCACAGAATTATGTCTACCCTTGGCAGGGCCTGGCACCTCTTTCCTGTGCTGCTCTGAAACTAACAGCTCGGAACTCCCTGGTACCCATGAAAAGAAAATGTGGGGGTTTATTCTCCTACTCCTGTGGGAAGGCAGTGCTGCCAGTTTGGTGGAACTCTTCTGTGCTCATAGCTCTCAGTCCTCATGGAGAGCCCTCATTTTGTCTACATCTAGAGTCTAGAACCCTCTTTTATGCTGACTGGTATTACAAGTGTGCGTACCACACCCATTTGGTATTCTACTTCTGAGCTATACCCAAGACCTTTTTATGTTTTGAGACAGAGTCTCGCTAACTTGCTGAGGCTGGCTTCAAATTTGCGATCTTCCTTCTTCAGCCTCCCAAGTATTGGAATTACAGGTATGCACCAACAGGCCTGGCTTTCAAGAGCCTCATATCCCTAAGACTATGTGGTAAAGTCATGGGGTACCTGAGCCTGTCAGCTCTGACCTAGAATTCCCAGGAGCTGTATCATGTGCAGCTCTCCTTGTTGTCTATTGAGTAGCCTCCATTTCCTTGCTCTATCTCTTTAGTTTGCTTCCTTTCCGAAACTCTATCGTCTACTGTTTAGAGGCCATGCCCCTCAGAAAAAACCCTCCAATTTCTTGGACCTGAGTTGGCAGGTGAGGCACATCCTGCCAAAGCTGATCCAGGCCTGCATATGTGGAGAGCAGTGATGGGACCCTCAGACCCCACTGCTCAGTCTTCCTCCATCAGTTCCACACAGGACTTTGATCTTGATTTCTGGTAGAATTAGGAATGCTCCTGCTACTGAGCTGAGTGACAAGCCTCAAATCAAAGCCATAATCTGATCTCACTAGACAGAAACTTGGGGTGCTACACATCTAACTTGCCTGGGGTCTCCTGCAGTGTACGGACCCCCTACTGACGTAAGATCTACTCGCTGGAGACTGTTCATACTTTTACTCCTTTCAGTGCCCGGCCCCACCCCCTCTGCTATCTACTAATGGGCCCTTTTATCTTTAGACAGATTTAGATGTTTCTTTGGTGTGTGTGATATTAGAAATTGAATACAAGGGGAGTTCTACCTTCGAGCTATACCCCCAGCCCTATTTTTTTTTTTTTTTGGCGGTACTGGGGATGAAACCTAGGAGTATTGTACCTGAAGCTATACCCGAGCCCTATTTTTTAGTCTATTTCTTTCTTTCTATTTTCTTTTTTTCTTTTTTCCTCTTATTTTGCAGTACTGGGGCTGGAACCTGGGGGCACTGTTTCTCAGAGCTATAACCCCAGCCCTATTTTTTAGTCTATTTATTTATTTATTTTTCTTTTTTTATGGTACTGGGGATGGAACAAAGGGGCATTGTACCTTAGAGCTACATCCACTGGCCTAGTTTTAGTCCATTTATTTATTTATTTATTTATATTTTTGTGGTACTGGGGGTGGAAGCCAGGGGCACTGTATCTGCAAGCTATACCCTCACCCCTATTTTTTATTCTATTTATTTTTCATCTTTTGTGGTACTGGGGATGGAGCCCAGGGGCATTGTACCTCTGAGCTACTCCCCAGCACTATTTTTTTAAGTCTATTTATTATTTATTTGTGGCACTGGGGATGGAACTCAGGGGCATTGTACCTCTGAGCTACACCCCCAGCCCAATTTTTAGTCTATTTATTTATTAATTATTTTTCTTTTTTGTGGTACCGGGGACAGAACCCAGGGGCATACCTCTGAGCTATACCCCCAGCCCTATTTTTTAGTCTATTTATTTATTTACTTATTTTTCCTATTTTGCATACCTGGGATGGAACCCAGGGTCATTGTATCTCTGAGCTACACCCACTGCCCTATTTTTTAGTCTATTTTTCTGTTTTTGCGGTGCTAGGAATGGAACCCAAGGGCATGGATCCCAGGGGTATTGTACCTCTGAGATACACCCCCAGCCCTATTTTTAGTTTGTTTATTTATTTATTTATTTATATATTTATTTATTGCGGTACCAGGGATGGAACCCAGGAGCATTGTAGCTCTGAGCTATAGCTTCAGACCTATTTTTTAGTTTTTTTATTTTTTACTTTTTTGTGGTCCTGGGGATGGAATCCAGGGGCATTCTACCTCCATGCTATACCATCAGCCGTAATTTTTAGTCTTTTTATTTTTGAAACAGGGTCTCACTGAATCGTGAAGTACCTAAGTCGCAGAGGCTGTTTGCTAATGGCAACTGTCCGCAAACCGCGATCCTCCTGTTTCCGCTTCCGGAAAGCTGGGATTACAAGCACGTGCCACCATTCCGGCTTAGTCTTTTTTACTCTTAAACAGGGTCTCACTAAGCTGAGAAGGGCCCCGCTAAATAGCTGGGACTGTTCATGAACAGCGGACCACGATCCTCCGGTTTCTGCCTCCCAAATGCTGGGATTACAAGCGTGCATCACCACGCCCGGCGCCCCTCCCCCACCCGTCCTATTTTAATTTATTTTTAATTTTGAAACAAGGTCTCACTACGTTGCAGGGAGCTGCAAACCTGTGCTCCTCCTGTCGCTTCCTAACTACCAGGATTACAAGCATGCATCACACCCGCGTAGGCCTAGATTTAGATTTTCCTCGACCCCTGAGAATCTTCTAAGACACCCTTCGATTTTTACGGCTATGGCCCAAGACTTTCCGGGGCCAACTACAAAGGCGTGGTTTTGTCGAGCCCACTTTGTTATGAGTGTGTGGGGGGGAATCGCATTCTGGGATTTTACCTTTTCTCCAAGTCAGTCTTGAGAATTTACCCTGAGAGGGGCGGACAGCAAGTCTGTTCGATCGAAGTCGGCGTCTTCAAAGCCGGAAGTGAGAGTAAACTACATCCGGGGATGGGCTTGGCTGAGCTGCTACAGGGTCTCCAAGGGCCGACAGCAAGGGCTGGATGCTAGGATACGTCACTACCTGGAGTCACTGCTCCCTAGGTCCTCACACTGATAGTCCCTGGAGCCTGGGGTTCCTACCTCTATTGATGAGTCAAATTCTCCAAATAAAATCCATACCACTTGTAGACTCTGCAGGGGAAATGTGGGAAAATCCTGCATGAGTATATATGATATACAGTCAAAGGAATCTTAAAACCGTTCCTTTTTTTTTTTTTTTTTTTTTTTTGCGGGTCTGGGATGTAACCCAGCAGCATTTGACCTTCAAGCCACACCCCCGCCCTATTTTTTTTCCTTTATTTTGAAACAGCCTCATTGAGTTGCAAAGGGCCTCACTAGTACCTGAGGCTGTCCGCAAACCATGATCCTCCAGTCTCTGCCTCCCAAATGATCCTCCAGTCTCTGCCTCCCAAATGCTGGGATTACAAGCGTGCTTCACCACGCCCAGCTCTTCCTGTAAATTTAAGAATGGTAGCCAGGCGCGGTTGCGCATGTTTATAATCCCAGCATTTGGGAGGCAGAGACCGGAGGATCGCTGTTCGCGGACAGCCTCAGCTACTTAGTGAGGCCCTTTGCAACTCAGTGAGGCCTGGTTTCAGTAAGAAAAATTAAAAATAGGGCTGGGGGTGTAGCTCGGAGGTCGAATGGCCCTGGGTTCCATCCCCAGACTCCCCCCCCCAAAAAAAAAATACAAGAAAGAATCAAGGCCAAGCATCGGTTTAGAAATATAGTAACTAAAGTTAATATTCCTAAAAAATAATGAAAAAAGGTAGTCCTACTGCCCCAGCTTCAAGGAACTGAGAGCAGGGCAGGGCTCTGTTAGCCTCTTTCTTTGAGGGATAGGTCCTTTCAGCAACACTCAGGGCCAACATCTTGACTCTGGTTTTGCCCAATATTTTTCCTGTGTAGAACTAGGGCCTTGCCCACTGGGTCCTATTACATCTATTACGTGTGATGGATTTTGTGAGGGCCTTTCTGTTTGTAGGGGGCTTCTTATAACACCTCGAGTTTTCAGACTTACTCTTGTTAGGTTCTGTATCTCTGTACTCTGCAAACACGAAAGCTACTTCCTGTTAGAATGAATGCCTGGGCTTCCTGAGAATTTCTGGCTTCCTAGGGCAGTCAGCAGAGGGACTTTGTGTGTGTTCCTTTCTGGGGGTCTCTTCAGAGGGAGCTTCTACCATTAGTCCACATTCCAATGCTTACCTGGACAAGTGATCAGTCTTAGAACTCTGCTTCCTCTTAATTGGCACCTGCTCTTCCTACATCCACATTCTGCCTCCTTGGGAATTCCTACTTTGGAAGTGAGGAGAATCCTCATGTGATCACAGCCCTTTCAGGGTCTGAAAGATTAAACAGCAAGGACATGACACTTTAGGACCCCGTATTTATGGCTGGATTCTTCTATCATTCCTCACTCATGGTCCTCACATTTACCAGAGCTCAGTACTCCTTCCTCTACTGAACTGAAGTCACCTTCCTTGAGGCTCTGGATGACTCCTATATTTTGGGATGGTTGTCTTCTCAGCTATCATTCATGGGAATCCTCATACTAACTCATCTCTACTTTTTTTTTACATTTTACCTAATTATATTTTAGTATTTACTTATTTAATTTTATTTTATTAGTGCACTATAGTCTCACATCATGATGTGGATCATGTTGACAATGGCATATATTCACACAGTACTTAGTGCCCTCTCTCCCCATCCACTTCCCCTTTTCCCTCCCTCTCAATACTGAGTGTCCAGGTTAACAATGTTATATTCACATGCATACACATATTCAAATGTAGCTTTTTCATTGATTAACCTCAGCCTTTTCCCTCCCCTACCCCTCCTTTCTGGAATTGCTGAGGTTTCTCCTCCATTATCTGGAGTCCCTCTGGTATCTCTAATACTCCCTAGCTTGAGCATATTAGAAAAAACATATGTCCTTTCTCTTTCTGTGCCTGGCTGATCTCAATTAACATAATGTTCTCCAGGTCTTTCCATCTTCTTGCAAATGACATGATCTTGTTCTTTTTTTTATCGCTGAGTAGAATTCCATTGTATGTATTTCCCATAACTTTGAAATCCATTTATCTGTTGATAGATACCTAGGTTGGTTTCATATTTTGGCTATTGTGAATTGTGCTACTATGAATATGGGTATGCATATTTCTATTGAAGGCTTCCTGGGAAATTTCACATCAATGAGAAACTTGACCAGTTCCCCGCCTGGAAACCTTGCAGGAATGGGGGCCCTGTCCCAGTAGTGATATGATGTTGAGAAACAACAACACAAGACAGGGCCAGTGACAAAACTGATAAATCTATCTTTTAATTCTCAATTACCTTCGATGTGATATAGTAAAAAGAACCTTTTGAAACCATGCTTGTAATTTATGAGAAAGAATCAAGACCAACTATGTGTTTAGAAACATAATAACCAAAGTTAATATTAAGAAAAAATAACGAAAAACATAGTTCTGTTCTTAAAGATATTTCTCCCTAATTGATTGTTTTATATATATAATATATATATATTATATATATATATATATATATATTTCTGACTACTTGGCTTTTTGTGTGTATGTGCCTCTTCTAGTCTAATTTAAAAAAACATTTTAAAACCTGCTGTATTATAATTTGTGAAAGGAGAAAGTTGAAATTAAAATGGAGGAAAACTTTTATTTACACATTAAAATATATGAATTTGATGCTCTTGGTCAATTATCCTCTGCCATTTGATATTTGTAATAATTTAATAATCTTTTGTTAATATATATACTATTGTTTTTATTTTACTTTTCTGTTCAGTAATCTTTTATAATATTTCTATCTTTATCAGTTGATTTTTTATCTTTGTGTATTTGTGCTATAAATAAAATTCTTGTCTTATGTCCCATTTAAAAAAATACAAAGATTCCAGGATAGATGTTGCTTTGTCAGAGGAAAAAATGCACTGATATTTTCTCTTTGCAAGCTAGAGAAAGGGTAGTTTTATTTTAATTTTTTTTTATTTTTGGTGGTGCTGGAGGTGGAACACAGAGGCTTTCTACCTCTGGGCTATACTCCCAGACATATTTTATATTTTATTTGGAAACATGGTCTCACTAAGTTGCTGAGAACCTCAGTAAGTAGCTGGGGCTGGCTTCGAACCTCTGCGATCCTCCTGTCTCAGCCTCCCAAGTACTGGGATTACAAGCCTGCACCACCATGCCCGGCAAAAGGGTAGTTTTAAAAGATTTACTTTCTACAGAGAAGGGTACAGTCAATTTTCTGAGCCCTGGACCTTTGAATCTGATGTCACATTCATAGTTTTTTAAATGGGACATATTGTTGCCAAGTATTAACTCTCCTATTCACACTTCTCAACTGTTTTAATATTCTTATTACTTATTTTGTATATTTATTTTTTTTTACTGTGGTACTAGAAATGGAACCCAGGGGCTTTCTACCTCTGGGATACACTCCCTATTTTATACTTTACTTGGAAACAGGGTCTCACTAAGTTGCCGAGAGCCTCACTATTAGCTGAGGCTGGCTTCAAACCTGTGCGATCCTCCTGTCTCAGCCTCCCAAGTACTGGAATTACAAGTGTGCACCACCACTCCCAGCTATTTTGTGTATTTCAATCCAATGCTTGGGGTATGGAGTCCTTTTTCATTGAAGGAACATTTTGGTGTAGCAGAAGAAAGTGTATTAACACATGATCAGTTTTCGTCTAGGAAAAGTGGAATAGTGTGGGTTCTAGAGGAATATAGGCCAGGAGTCTAGCTCTGTCTCTTATCAGCTGTGTGAACATGTGAAACTGGGCATATTACCAAATTATAGGAGCCTTCCATATGTGAAGTCAGTTTTTTTTTTCTTTTTTCTTTTTCAGTACTGGAGATGGAACCTGGAACATTTTACCTCTGAGCTACATCCCAGCCCTATATTTTTATTCTTTATTTTGAAATACAGTCTCACTGAGTTGCAAAGGGCCTCGCTAAGTAGCTGAGGCTGTCCAGAAACCACCAATCCTCCTGTCTCAACTTTCCAAATGCTGGGATTACAAGCGTGCGCCACCATGCCTGGCTGGTGAAGTCATTCCCCCCTCCTCCCCCGTCACTCGGGATGGAACCCTGGGGCACTGTACCTCCGAACTACACCCTCAGTCCTATTTTTTAGTCTTTTTAGTTTTTTCTTTTTTTTGTGTGTGGTACTGGGGGTGGAAACCAGGGGCTTTCTACCTTCGGGCTACACCCTCGGCCCTATTTTATAATTTATTTGAAAAAAGACTCTCACTAAATTGCTGAGAGCCTCACTAAGTAACTGAGGCTGGCTTCGAACCTGTGTGATCCTCTTGTCTCAGCCTCTTTGAGTCCCTCCGCAACTTAGTGGGACCCTGTTTCAAAATAAAGAATAAAAAGTAGGGCAGGGGGTGTAGCTCGGAGGTCGAATGCCCCTGGGTTCCATCCCCAGACCCACAAAAAAAAAAAACCCACAAAAAACAAAAAACAAAAAAACCGTTCAGCACCACACTTAGTCCTTGGAAACAAGGTCTCACTAAGTAGCTAAGGTTGATTTCCAATCTGTGTGTTCCCCCTGACTCAGCCTCTCAAGCGCTGGGTTTACAAGTGTGTGTCACCACTCCTGGCCTTTATACTTCTTTTGGAAACAGTCTCATTGAGTTGCGAAGGGCCTCGCTAAGTAGCTGAGGCTATCCACAAACTGTGATCCTCCAGTCTCTGCCTCCGGAATGCTGAGATTACAAGCATGCGCCACCATGCCCTGCCATGAAGTCAGTTTTTTGTTTTTTGTTTTTTTTTTTTTTTTGGTGGTACTGGGGTTCCTGGAAGCCCTCCTACCTCCGGGCTACACTCCCAGACCCATTACATTTTTATTTGGAAACAGGGTCTCCTAAACGAGCTCACGCGGCTGGCTTCGAACCTGCGCGATCCTCCTGTCTCTGCCTCCCAAGCGCGGGGATTACAAGCGTGCGCCACCACGCCCGGCTATGAAGTCAGTTTTAAAGAGCTGTCTCACAGGACTGGCAGAATGTGGTTATTGTATGTAAAGCACCTGGTACAATGTGTGGAGCGCATTGAAAATATAAACAATGTTATTACTACAATTATTTCAACCACAGAGAATACCATTCATTTTGATGATTTTTTAAAAAATCCAGCAGATAAGAGATAATATGCAGTACTTTAAATCATCACATAACTATCCATCCCAAGATACCCCTTACAAAGAAACTGTAAACAAAAATGTTCCTATTAAAACATATCTTTAGTATGAAAATATTTTTCCTTAGATCAATGTAACTCAAATCTTGTAGAAACTGGTTCAAGATCAACTCTGGCTGTTCATCCAAACCATTCCTATTTTCATTCATTGCGCAACCACCCCAAATGTAGATTTTCCTTAGAGTTTGGCAGTGTTCTGCATGCATGTTTACACACACACACAGTAACACTTTTGGGATAGAATGGGTTCTACAGCTCATGGCAATGAGTATCACCCTAGTGGCTTCTGAGTTTCCAAACTAAAAAGAGTATCTTATTTTTCAGATATTCCCTGGAGACTATGTGTGTGAAACACTTATTTTGTCCATTCTTTTCATCTGCATTATGACAGGAACACAGGATGCCTCCCATCCCTGTGAAGGGTGAAGATTCCCTCTGGTTTACAAACAGTAACAAAGTATCTGTTAAGGGCATTTTTAAATATTTTAATTAAATTTTTTTTGAGATTCTGGGGATGGAACTCAGGGGCATTTGCAACCCGAGCTACACTCCAGCCCTATGTTTTATTCTTTATTTTTATTTTATTTTTTATTTTTTATTTTTGCGGATCTGGGAATGGAGCCTAGGGGGCATGCAACCTCCAAGCTACATCCCCTGCCCTATTTTTTTTATTCTTTATTTTTGAAACAGGGTCCCACTAAATTGTGGAGGGCCTCACTAAGTAGCTGAGGCTGTCAGCAAACCATGATCCTCTGGTCTCAGCCTCCCAAATGCTGGGATTACAAGCGTGAGCCACCAAGCCCGGTTAAGGGCAATTTTTAAATTCAGGTTCAGTATCTCAACTCTGAGACCCACCATTTGAACATCCAGCTTATTCTCAGCACCTTACAGCCTCATCTAGCTACCGTGTACCTAACTTAAATTTACCTCCCACTGAGGGATGTTGCATTTCCCCAAATGTCAAATACCCTGCCATAGGAAATTTATACGAGAGTCCTCATCTGGAACACCTCCCTGTCTTATCCTCCTCTTTTAAATCTATTGTTAGATCTTAGGGAGTATCTGAACACCTTCTTTATATGATATCTACTCCTTTGAATCTAAAATTACATTGACAGGAGTTTGGTCTATTTTTCTTAGCTTCTTTACTAGCTAGAGGCCTTCCAAAGAGCAGCTGATCAATTAATATTTGGGTAAAGTGCAAGTGTACAAAAAGTCAAATTTGTTGTGGTTCTATTTTTTTACATTCCCAATAATGCTAAGATAATGCAAATACATGGACTTCAGTTTTACAAAGAAAGATGAAAAAGAATACAACAAATAAAGGCCTCACCATCCTTTAGTTTCTGTTCTTTGTTTCATGACCCCACAAAGTTTAGGGGGGATAATTGCCTTTATCTAAGATTCATTTTCTGATACCATTTTATGTTGGTTTGGATTACAAAAAAGATTTAAGGGAGCCGGGTTTGGTGGCGCACACTTGTAATCCCAGCATTCGGGAGGCTGAGACTGGAGGATCACACAGGTTCGACGCCAGCCTCAGCTACTTAGTGAGGCTCTCAGCAACTTAGTGAGACCCTGTTTCCAAATAAAGTATAAAATAGGTCTGGGAGTATAGTCCGGAGGTAGAAAAGCCCCTGGGTTCTACACCCAGACCACCAAAAAAAAAAAAAAAAAAAAAAAAAAAGGTGTAGTGGCACCTGCCTGTAATCCTGGTACTTGGGAGGCTAAGACAGGAGGATTGCTCGTTCAAGGACAGCCTCAGCAAGTAGTGAGATTCTCAGTAACCTAGTCAGACTCCGTTTCAAAATATAAAAAGATAAATCCAGCCGGGCGTGGTGGCGCACGCTTGTAATCCCCGCGCTTGGGAGGCAGAGACAGGAGGATCGCGCTGGTTCGGAGCCAGCCTCGCTGGTTTAAGAGACCCTGTTTCCACATAAAGTTAAAAACTAGGTCTGGGAGTGTAGCCCGTGGGAGTGTAGCCCGGAGGTAGAAGGGCTTCCAGGAACCCCAGTACCACCAAAAAAAAAAAAAAAAAAAAAAAAAAAAAAAAAAAAGATAAATCCGGGCATGGTGGCGCACACTTGTAATCCCAGCATTTGGGAGGCTGAGACTGGAGGATCGCAGTTCGCGGACAGCCTCAGCTACTTCGTGAGGCCCTCTGCAACTCAGTGAGACCCTGTTTCAAAATAAAGAATCAAAAATAGGTCTGGGGATGTAGCTCTGAAGTAGAATGCCCCTGGGTTCCATCCCCAGACCTGCAAAAAAAAAAAAAAAAAAAAAAAAGATTTAAGGGATCTCTATATTCTGATTCTAATTATGGAATTCTTTAAACTTTCTAAGGATATTCTGCTGGGCATGGTGGTGCATGTCCGTAGTCCCAGTATTTGGGAGGCTGACACAGGAGGATCACAGATTTGAGGACAGTCTCAGAAATGTAGCAAGGTCCTTAGCAATGTAGGGAGACCCTGTTCATAAAAATATACAAGATAAAGGGCTGGAGATGTAGCTCAGAGATAGAATGCTCCTGGGTTCAATCCCCAGTATCACGCACACACACAAAAATTTTTTTGGGGTGGTACTTGGGATGGAACCCAGGAGCCCTCTACCTCCAGGCTATACTCCCAGACCTATTTTATATTTTATTTGGAAACAGGGTCTTACTAAGTTGCTGAGAGCCTCACTAAGTAGCTGAGTCTGGCTTCGAACCTGCACAATCCTCCTGTCTCAGCCTCCTAAGTGTGGGGATTACAAGCGTGAACCACCATGCCTGGATGCGCGCAAAAATTTTTAAGGATATCCTTACTCTAAAAACATGTTATCTTTCTCTGTAAAAAAAATTGAATTAAGGTTATTCAATTTGCATTAATAAATTATTACTACTAAACCTGACAAAGCCATTTTAGTTTATATTCTTAATCTAAATAAACATTCTGTTAAAGAAACAACACTTAAAAATACAAAAAAGAGATAGATCAATGAATTATTCATACTTAACAGGAACAAAAAAAAAGTAACCAGCTTTTTCAAATACAAAGTGAAGACTGTGCCTCAGACCTTACTAAGGGGACGAGTAGCATCTAGATGTGAGTCTGAACACACACTGGCCTGTAACTTCAGCTTGGTCTCTCACTTCTTAATACCTCAAAGTTCTTCATAATGGAAAGGGAAGGTTCTGGGAAGAGCATCATTGGCCTTAACCAAACTCTCCAGGATTTTAATCTTGCTGGTTTCACCATGGACTCTGGGATCCCACAGGAACTGACAGCATGGAGGATCATTGTTGGATACCTGTTGGTACTACAAGTATTTTTCCTGCACCACATCTTGAGTGATTAACTTTCAGGGCCTCCTAAAGAGTCTAAGCTTCCTTTTCTCATTATAAAACTCACAAATTATTCAGGAATTCCCAGATCTCCTCAGAAACTCAGTTGTCAGTAAGAAGGTCACACCCAGGAGAGGCATCAGAAGCCTATTACTGAAAAATCTGGGGCCACTACTCAGACTCTCATTGACATTGAGGTCTAGTTTGCTGACAAGGGTATAACAGTTACTATTGGGCTTGATTTCCTTCAACTAAAGGTCAAAGTCAGCTGTATATGCTAGGAAGCTCTCCCTGGGATCTAAAGGAAGTGCTTGCCATGGTTTTTATATGTTTTGATGTGCACCTCAAATGTTCATGTGTTATAATCTTGGTTCCCAGGGTATGTATCAGTCTATATATATATATATATATATATATATATATATATATGTATGTTTGTATATGCACACACACACATATATATGTGTATATATATATATATATGTATATGTATATATATATAAAGACACACACACACGCACACAAAAGGGAAAAATGATACAGACTTAGTCTGTGATGGAAAGGCTTAGAAACTCCCTACAAAATCACTGGGGAGAGTCCATGTTGGCAGAGTAAAGGATTTGTAGTCCTATCTTTTAAGACAAGAGTAGTAGCAGCAGACACACCCACTCAGGAAGAATAGAGTGTGTCCTCACTACTCCCTCCTTCTGCCCTTTGTTCCATTTGGGCTCCCAGCCTATTGGGCAGTACCAGCCACATTTAGGGCAGGACTTCCCCCTTGATTTGCTGTTCCACATGGCAATCATCTCATCAACACATCCCAAAGTTTCTCAATCCCAGTTGTTGCACGGTCCAATCAAGTTGACAATCCAGATTAACTATCACCAGTCTACTTGTCAACTTGACACCCAATTATGGCTCTTTAAATCATACATAGCACAGATAAACACAATAACAATAATATAATTTTACCTAAGGTGATTTAATTATCCTGTGTACAACCCAAAGGCAATAATTACTTCCCCTGAATAGAAGGCAAAGTTTTCTAAGTGATGCTTATTCATCTTCTGACATCTCAAAATGTAAATTCTATAATAGAGATTTAATAATACTAAAGTACTGATATGAAGTCCATGGACATTGTGTTATATGATAAAGGAAAAAGAAAGGTAAGAAAACAAAGATATCTGCTTGATACATGCATATACATGCACAAAAATATTCTCAATAAAATGGAAAAAATGCTCATGGCAATAATAATCCTTATTTCTGTAAGTGGTTATGTCATCATAGTTGATATTTATAACTACCTTCTCTATTCCCTATTCTGTATTCCTGCTTCCTTCAGCAAGCATATTGGCAGGTTCTTTATCTGAAGGGGTGACCCACATTTTCATTACTGAAGGGTCTGATATATTTACCTTTCTGCCTGGATTAGGTTGTAGTAGTTTCCTATTGGTATTAATAATAGGACATGGTAATCCTAAAAGACACCCTAAGTGATCTCAGGCTCTCCTGGCATGCTTTTTTCTCACCTTTATTATAGAGTTACTATTCCTTGTTTCCTTGGTAATATGGATCAGGCACAGGAGATCAAAGTAGCCAGGGAGAAGCCTTAACTTCTAGTTCAAGAGCATCATTGCTGTGCCTCCTGGAAGAAGTACATCCCCCTCTGGAACTAAGACTTCTAGGCCAGATAAGCACAAGGTTGTGGGGACAGGAAGCAAACATTTTGTTAGTGGGTCTTGAGGGATAATGGTGAGTGGAACTCTTCCCATTTTTACCCATTGATTCCTGGATCCATAAATTATATCTATACAAAAGACAGTACCATCTAGTGGATCCTGATTCAGAGCATATAGAGCCTTCTGGAGAACCTTACTACAGCCCTGTAAGGTACTGTCACCTAGCTGGCACTATAACTGTTTTTTCAAAAAGGGATTTCACCATTCTATCAAACCAGCTGTTTCAGGATGGTGGAGAACATGGTAAGACCAATGAATCCCATGAGTATGAGCCCATTGCCAAACTTCTTTGGCTGTGAGCTTTGGCCAGAAGGAATGATATATGCTTGCACCATAATGGCAAATGAGGCATTCTATAAGTCCACGGTTAGTAGTTTTGGCAGAAGCATCATGTGCAATAAAGGTAAATCCACAACCAGTGTGTTTCAGTCAACATTCTCACTGTTGTGACATAAACAACTGACTACAAACAACTTAAAGGAAGGAAAATTTATTTGCTCCTCATTCCTGGAAATTTCAAAGTTCAGTCCATGTGAGGCTGGGTCTGTGGAGCTCAGAGAATGGGGTGGAAAGCAAAGAGAGGGAGATCATGGGTTCTGCTTTCCCATTCAGGAGGCCAGAAGCAGAGAGAGAGAGAGAGAGAGAGAGAGAGAGAGAGAGAGAGAGAGAAGGGAGGAGGGAGGAGGGAAAGAGAGGAAGAAGAAGAAGAAGCAGCAGCGGAGGAGGAGGAGGAGGAGGAGAGAGAGAGAGAGAGAGAGAGAGAGAGAGAGAGAGAGAGAGAGAGAGGATAGGGGAGAGGAGAGAGGGGAGAGGGGAGAGGGAGAAGACAATACTACACATAATCCCCAAGTTTCAAGTCTTCACCTCCAGATATCCTCTCCTTAGTAACTAAAACATGCTTTCAACATTGCTACCTTGTTTCCATGATGGATAGGTGGACATTCTAAATCCAAACCATTACACAGAGTAAGTGTTCATTCTAGTAAGGACAAAGCACTTCTTCCATAATGAAAGGGGTTCAATACAATCAACATGCCACCAAGTTGCTGGCTGATCATCTTGTGAAATGATGCCATATTGGGGAGCCATTATTGGTCTCTGATGCTGGCAAATTTGGCATTTATTGGCGGTTATAGCCAGGTTAGTCTTAATGAATGCAGCAGAAGTAGAAACCTTGGGCATTTGGGTCATTTTTTCATGTAATTTGGCTGTGGCTTCAGAACCTGCTCAGGCCTGGTCATGTATGCATGTCCAACTTTACATCTTGGTGGGTAAGATAACACACAGTTCATAATGGGCAGCTTGGGTTGTATGGTAACATGGTGGCCCATGGATAAGTCTTCAGTTTCCATTAAAGCCCAACAGCAAGCCAAGAGCTGCTTTTCAAAGGATGAGTAATTATCTATAGATGATTCCAGGACTATGCTCCCAAATCCCAAGGGCTTTCTCTGTGATTCACTTATGGGGGTCTGCCAAAGGCTCCAAACAGCATCCCTATCTTCCACTGGTACCTCAAATACTACTAGTTCTGCTGGATCATATGGCCCAAGTGGCAAAGCAGTCTGCACAACAGCCAAGATCTGCTGTAAAGCCTTCTCCTATTCTGAGCCCCACTCAAAACTGGCAGCTTTATGAGTCACTGGGTAGATGTGCCAGAGTAATAGACCCAAGTGAGAAATGTGCTGCCTCCCCGATCTGAATAGGACCACCAGGTATTGTGTCTCTTTGAGTTTTAGGAGGTGCTAGATGCAACAACTTATTATTTACTTTAGGAGGACATCTTGGCATGCCCTACAGCACTGGACTTTTAGTAATTTTACTGACGTAGAGGGCCCTTGACATTTTGTTGGATTTGTTTCCTATTCCCTCTCATGCCAATGCTTCACTAAGTAGTCCAGAGTGGTTGTTATCTCTTGCTCACTTGGTCCAATCAACATAATGTTATTGATATAATAGACCAGTGTGATTCCTTGTGGAT
The DNA here is from genome assembly GCF_963383645.1 of Muscardinus avellanarius. Lineage (NCBI taxonomy): Eukaryota > Metazoa > Chordata > Mammalia > Rodentia > Gliridae > Muscardinus > Muscardinus avellanarius. The sequence continues at coordinate 24,075,514 of NC_137792.1, read as the reverse complement.
GAGAAAAGCAATCAATATATCTGTGAACTAAGTTATGACTCAGGGATGGAGAGTTGCTATGTCCTGGAAGTAGGGCGGTAAAGGTGTAAAGCTAGCCTTGTGAGCTGAAAGCAAATTGCTTCTTTTGGGCATTTTGGATAGGTATGTAGAAAAAAGGTATTTGCTAAATCAACAGCTATATATCTGGTACCAGGAGATGTGTTAATCTGCTCAAGCAAGAAAATCACATCTGGTACAGCAGCTGCAATTACCACTCGGCTAAGCTTATGATAATCAACTGTCATTCTCCAACTCCATCTGTCTTCTGCGTAAGCCAAATAGGAGAGTTAAATGGGAATGTTGTGGGAACTGCCACCTTGTACCTTTCAGGTCCTTGATGGTAGCATTAATATCTGTGATCCCAAGCTGGGTCTGGTGATGCACACTTGTAATCCCAGTACTTTGGGGGGGGGGGCTGAGACAGGAGGATCACTCAGGTTTGAAGCAAGCCTCAGTTACTTAGTAAGGCTCTCAGCAACTTAGTGAGACCCTGTTTCCAAATAAAAATATAATTAGGGAGTATAGCCTAGAGGTAGAAAGCCCCTGGGATCCATCCCCAGTACCACACACTAAAAAAAAAATCTGCGATCCCTCAGATATATGAAATTATTTTTTATTTAATATTTTCCCGGGAAGAGTTCTCTCTATGGGCCTCCATTTGGCTTTTTCTACCATAATATCCCTCAATGTACAGGCTAGGGAACCACTGTGGGGATTCCATCAAGTGTTAAGTATATCTACTATAATTGTACTGAAGAAATGATCACACTATAATTTCAGGGAGTCAGACTGTGTCTAAAACTATTAATCACTGGGCCTCCATAAGAACCTATGTTGACTGGAGAGTCACAATGAGGTTTGGGATCTCCTGAAATCAATGACAGTTCAGAGCCAATGTGCAGTAGTCCCTGAAATGTCTGATTATTTCATTTTCCCGGTATACAGTTACCCTGGTAAAAGGCCACAGATCCTTTGAGGAATGATGGGAGAAAGATTAACAATAGAATTTTTTGGTTTTGTACTAGGGTCTTTCTTCAAGGAGAACTGGCCTTCCTTTTGTTCAAGGGGTTTTGTGTCCTTGAACTGACTCAAGTCTGGGAATAGGTTGAGGGCCATAATTTTCTGCTATTATGATTCAAGAAAGACTTTTGAACACTTTTCCTGAAATTTTTCTGCTTATAAAAATCAAGTATGGCGCCAGATGTGGTGGCACACGCTTGTAATCCCCACGCTTGGGAGGCAGAGACAGAAGGATCGCACAGGTTCGAAACCAGCCATGCTGGCTTAAGAGACCCTGTTTCCAAATTAAAAAAATATAAAAAAATAGGTGTCTGGGAGTGTAGCCCGGAGGTAGAAGGGTTTCCAGAAACCCCAGTACCACCAAGAATAAATAAATAAAAATAAAATAAAATCAAGTATGGAGCTGGGCATGGTGGTACAGGCTTGTAATCCCATCATTCAGGAGGCTGACAGGAGGATTGCAGATCGTGAAGAGCCTCAGCTACTTAGTGAGGCCCTTTGCAACTTAGTGAGACCCTGTTTCAAAATAAAGAATTAAAAAAATAGGGCTTGGATATAGCTCAGAGGTAGAATGCCCCTGGGTTCTATCCCCAGTACTGCAGAAAAAGAAATTAAGTATGAATTTAGTGGATTTCTACCACATCATGAAAATTATACACCATGATCAAGTTGGTTTCATCCCAGGGATTCAGGGCTGGTTCAACATATATAAAACAATAACTGAAAGTCAACATATAAATGGAGATAAGAATAAAAATCACATTATCATTTCAATAATGTTGGAAATACATTTGACAAAATTCAACACCCATTCCTGTTAAAATCACTGCAGAAAGCAGAATAGAAGGAACATTATACAAAACTGTGAGATCATTTTATGATAAGCCCCAAACCAATATGATACTGAATGGGTGAAAACTATAAGAATTTCCCTTAAAACAGGAATAGGACAAGGATGCTCACTATCTCCTTTCCTTTTCAATATAGTACTATAAACCAGCTAAAGTAAAAATGCAGGAGAAGGAAATCAAAGGAATACAAATAGGAAAAGAACTGAAGTTATCTATGTTTTCAGAGGACATTATTGTATACCTAGAGGAACCTATATTCTCAACTGAAAAACTTCTGGAGCTGATAAAAAATTCAGCAAAATGGCAAGATACAAAATCATTATTAAAAATAATACCTTTCTATACACCAGCCATGAATCCACTGAGATAGAAATCCAGAAAACAATTCTATTCACAATAGCACTCAAAACAATAAAATACCTAGGAGTAAACCTAACCAAGGAGGCAAAATACCTCTACAAGAAAAGCCATAAAACACTAACAACAATAAAAAAAAAAACTGAAGAAGGCCTTAGAGGATGGAAATATCTCCTATGTTCTTGGATAAAGACAAAAAACATCACTAAAATGGCCATTCTACCAAAAGATCTATAAATTCAATGCAAACCCTATTAAAATACCACAATCTTTATTCACAGATCTAGAAAAATCAGTCCTAAAATTTATATAACAAAAAGCCCAGAATAGCCAAAACAGTTCTCAGCAATAAGAACCATGCAGGAGACACCACAATATCTGATTTCAAATTATACTACAGAGCTATATTAATAAAAACATTATGGTATCCATTTGTAGAAAAGTAGAATTAAATACCATCTTCTCATTCTGCACAAGAGTCTACTTAAGATGGATTAAAGATGTGTAAATTAGATTAAAGACTTTGCACTAATTAGAAGAGGATATAGGGCCAATCACTACAACATATAGGTAATGGTAGGAACTTCCTCAATAAGACCCCATGGCACAAAAATCAAAATGAGGATTAATAAGTGGGATTGCATTAAGAGCTTCTGTGCAGCAAAGGAAATCATCAATAACCTTTATAAAGAACCAACAGAATTGGAGAATATCTTTGCCAGCTACTCCTCTAATAGAGGACTAATATCTATAATAGACAAAGGACTTAAGAAACTTACTGCTAAAAAAAAAACAAATAACCCAATCAAAAAATGGGAAACTGAGCTAAATAGACATTTTACAAAAGAAGAAATACAAATGGCCAATAAATATATGAAAATATGTTCAACATTATTAGCAATCAGAGATGCAAATCAAAACTACACTGAGATATCACCTAACCCCAATTAGAATGGCAATAATCAAAAACAGAAACAATAATAAGCCGGGCGTGGTGGTGCACGCTTGTAATCCCCGCGCTTGGGAGGCGGAGACAGGAGGATCGCGCAGGTTCGAAGCCAGTCGCGCACACTGGCTTAGGAGACCCTGTTTCTAAATAAAAATATAAAAAAAAGGTCTGAGAGTGTAGCCCAGAGGTAGAAGGGCTTCCAGGAACCCCAGTACCACCAAAAAAAAAAAAAAAGAAAGAAACAATAATAAATGCTGGTGAGAATGTAGGGAAAATAAGAATTCTGAGATTGCAAAATAGTGTATCCACTTTGGAGATCAGTGTAGAGGTTGCTCAGAAGAATGGAAATGGACCTACCATATGGCCCGCCTATACCACCCCTGGTATCTACCTAAAGGGATTGAAACCAGACTACTATAGTAACACATACATATATATGGTTATAGCAGCACAATTCACAATAACCAAATTATGTAATCAGCCTAGATGTCCAGATGGACATCTAGGCTGATTACATGGATTACAAAATTATGAGATATACACACCATGGAATTCCACTCAGCCATAAAGAACAACAAAATTATGTCATTTTCAGGGAAATAGATGGAACTAGAAAATATTATGGTAAGTGAGATTAGTTACAAAAAATGAAAGGTCTGGTGATTTCCCTCATATGTAGAAGCTACAGAGAAACTGAGATTTTAGAAAAAGGCTTCTAGACAAGAGCGAATTTAGACAAAGAAGAAGAAATTCTAGTAGACTGATGAAGGGGGACAAAGGGAAGGACGTAGGTGGGGAAGGGACATTTGATGAAGAAAATAATTCAATGGACATGATTTACAAACCAAAATTATCAATGCCAATCTCAATACTGTACACGGGGAGGGTGAGGGAGCAGGGTGGGAATTCGGGGAGGATGACTGCGTGCTAGGTGCAAGTATGTTTCTATCACTTTGAACTTCATCATGATGTATGATTGCAATGTACCAATTAAAAAGAATTTAATGGATTTCTTATTTCCCTTCTGTGAACACAGTAACCAAATTCTTTTTTTTACTTGCTCTCTTCCCTTGTTGTCCCTTCTAGGGTGCCAAAATAACACAGGGTGTCTCCTTTTATTAGGTTCTTGTCTAGTGGATTTTGACAAATGAAGTCCAAGGACTAGTGAAGGGAATAGAAATATGAAACTTTATTTTAAGTCAATGAAAGATAGAAGACCAAAACAACTACTCCTCAAAATGGGTGGAAGAGGTGTCCCTGAAAGTGTAACTGCTGAACCTCTCAGGAGGTGAGCCTTTAAAATTTATTGAGGTTCCCCATCTGCTCTTTTCTGATTGGTCAGAATTAGGTCATGGGGAACTAATAATGTATTTTACCCAATTTCAGTCCTTAATTTGAATTATTACTTTGTGGGCAAGTGGACTCTACTCCTGCTGCCATTTGTCTGCCTCCCCACTTTGATTATTTTTGGAGTTTATTTATATAATTTGTCTTGAAATTGGTCTGGTGGAAGGGGCTGAAGATTCGTTTTAATTTCCATAGCTCTCGTTCCCATATCTTATTAGCCTTTCCTGTTCTCAGGTCCTTTGTCCTACTTCAGAACCATGACTGATCAGCCAAACCATAGATCAATACAAATTAGACCATTCTGTTCCCTGCTTCTTTGCTACCTATAATGTTAAGTACAATCACTTTGCCTTTGGTAGTTGAGAGCCACGGCTTGGTCTCTGACACTCTGGGATACAGTTATATCCATCACATTTTAATCTCCTTATCAAGTGACTGTGGCTCCCACTGTAAGATCTGGCAAACAGAGAAAAGTAATGACAGAGCTCTTCAAGGATACTAGTGCTCCCCTCACAAATCTATTTATTAAAGGATGTGTGAAGGAGCTGGATATGCTGCTGCACACCTGTAATCCCAGTACTTGGGAGGCCAAGACAGGAGGATCACAGGTTCTAAGTCAGACGCAGAAATTTAGTGTGACCCTCAACAACTTAGCAAGACCCTGTTTCAAAATAAAAAATAAAATAGGGCTGAGGGTTTAGCTCTGAGGTAGAAAGCCCCTGGATTCAATCCTAATACCAAAATAAAAGTATCTGTGAAGGGCAGAGCTTCTTGGCTCTCCCATTGTGGAGGAGAAAGTCTTCCATGGTAAATCCACTCCAGTATCCCATGCTCTCTGAACCTTTGAATTCCTTCATCCATAAAAAAAAAAAAACAAGGGCTATGAGGCATTTGCTACTCATTCATAATCGGCTATCTTGTGATCAGTATCTCAGCCAACCAATAAAATAAACTTACCTTTTTATTGCTGTGAGCTGCTACATTAAATCTAGAATCTCTGCTCAATGAGACCATATCAATAAATTCATCCCAGTCTAATTGTATGTTCCTTCCACCATTATCCCACACCCTTAAAATCCATTCCCAAATACATTCCCCAGACTTGTGCTAGTATGGATTAAGAAAATTAAAGAGGTTCCTTTGGAGTGTACTTCACCTCTAGGGGCCTATTTATATTTGTTTCTAGTTATAGGTTTAGAGGCAAAAGTGGGTGGTGAGTGTGTCTTGAGGAGTATCTGCATTGTCTTGCTTTGTTTTCATAGACAAACAAACTAATCTAGCATAGAAACATGCTAGATTAGATTTTTTGGGGGAAAGGAGAACACAATCCCTGCAATAGAAGGTGGGGGTAGAGATAGAGCTGTTACTAAGGACAGGAGGAGGCTATTTCAGGCAAAATAAACCAATCACAATGTAGGAATTAAGGCTCCCAGCCTCTTTGGGGTCCTCTCACACATCTCCATCCCAATTTACAGAATCGCATTCTTCTCAGAGCAGTGTCCTCACTTTAAATGCAGATATCATTCTAGGCTGAGAATAAACCGTACATCACAATTGAGCCAATTTGCAATTTAACCAATCACAGAATGAGGGTTTGTGTTTGGTTTTCATTTTTCTTTTTTTTTTTTCTTTTTGGTACTGAGGGTGGAACCCAGGGGCTTTTCTACATCTGGGCTATACTCCCAGACCTATTTTTTATACTTTACTTGGAAACAGGGTCTCACTAAGTTGCTGAGAGCCTCACTAAGTAGCTGAGGCTGGCTTCAAACCTGTGCGATCCTCCTGTCTCAGCCTCCCAAGCCTTGGGATTACAAAGGTGCGCCACCATGCCTGGCTTGTGTTTGGTTTTCAGTAACTTCAGCCCTATGGCTACAAGACAGAAGATTCTTATAAAAAATAACACTGAAAAGCCTTTAGTTTGGTTATGCACTCCTGGAGCTTAGAAACTGAATCATTGACCTCATCTTTTCTCCTTTCCTACTTTTAGAGTGATGCCAGGACCATCCAGCCAACATTATTACATTCCTTAAATTTCCAGAAATGCTCAAAAGTCACTAAATGCCTTGCCTCTCACAAGGGGCATTTACTTCACGTATCTCCTTAAATGGTTGATACCATAGATTGTCAATGCTCCCCATATTTATCAGGAGAGTGTTTATCAACTTGAGGTCTAACCAAATTGGAGAGCCAACTCCAGAAACCACAAAACCAACTAAGGAAATTCATCCTTACAATTTCTGTTTCTCTAGAATCTCTCTGGTACCAACCTCTGTATTGGTTGAATTTCTTTAGAGTAACAGAACTCACAGGTTATGTTATAAAAGGGAATCTATCAAGTTGACTTACACTCAAAAGCTGTGAAGTCCCAGTTGGCTTCCTGCATCCAGAGAGGAAGAGGAACACACAACTGCTCCATTGGTTCCAAGAGTTGGAGTCCTAGAACAGGATGGACCAGTGATGCAGTTCCAATCCAAGAAAGGCCTGGAAACTTCCCAGAGAGTTGTGGGCAAGAGTTCACTTACAAGAGCAAGGGGCTGAGGACCAGTATTTCCAGATAAGAGCAGAAGTACTTCCATCTGGGAAGACCAGAACCCACTTTACTGCTGCTTCCTCCTTCTTCAACCTTTGTTCCATCTGGGCCCTCAGCTTATTGGACAGATTCAAGGAGGGACTTCCTACTCAATCTCAATTTGTTGTCCCACATGCCAATCATCTCATCAGCATACTTGGAATCTTTTTTTTTCTTCGTTGTACTGGGGATTGAACTCAGGTGTGCTCTATTCCCATACTATACTCCTGTTATGGGTCAGCACGATGATTTCTGTGGTTTCTTGGCTTACATGGTGAAAAGAATTTCAACACAAGCCATTCAGAGACAAAGTCAGAGGTTTAATTAAAAAAAAAAGCAATGGCATGTTCACATGTGGGCTATCTCAAAAAATGTGAGAGTGGTTGGGGGAGAAAGTCCACGCTGCCTTTTTTTTTTTTTTTAGGGCCCACTAGACAGGTGGCCAGGGGCACATGGGATGGTGGGCTCCTTCTTTGAATCTTTAGGGTACCAAAAGGTGGGAATTCCTTTTAGATAAGAATCCCAGGGAGTGGGAGACATGAAACCTGGAGACAAAAAGCCTATGCAGGGGTATAACTTTTTTTCTGGGAATATTCCTGGAGGCAACCAGAACTTTGACAAAAGGTGAAGCTCTCTCAGGTTTAATTGCCTCAGGAATTTCCTGAGCCAGCTTATTATGATTTAAAAGTATGGGCCTGGCTTTCTTTTTAAGAATAGCCAAGCTCTGTTAAACAAAAATAAAGATTTCAGATTTTATTTATTTATTTATTTATTTATTTATTTATTTATTTTTTGGTGGTACTGGGGGTGGAACCCAGAGGCTTTCTACCTCCAGGCTATACTCCCAGACCTTTTTTATATTTTATTTGGAAAGAGAGTCTCATTAAATTGCTGAAAGCCTCACTAAGTAGCTGAGGCTGGCTTTGAACCCATGTGATCCTCCTGCCTCAGCCTCCCAAGCGCAGGGATTACAAGCGTGCGCCACCACGCTCGACTAGGATTTCAGATTTTAAAACTATATTTTCCTTTCCTTCCCAATGTATTTCCTTCCTACTTAAAATTTATTTTTTCTGTTCTACCTCATCACCTCTAGCCCTATTTTAGTATTTATTTTGAAACAGGGTCTCACTAAGTCAATGAGGGCCTTGCTAAATTGCTGAGGCTGGCTTCTAACCTGCAATCTCCCCTTCCCGAGTGCTGTGATTACAGGTATGCATCGCCATGCCTGGTATACCCAGACACCATTTTTTGGGGGGGTTGCTAGGGATTGAACCCAGGGGCATTCTACCTCCAAGGTACATCCTCAGCCTTACTTTTTATTCTTTATTTTGAAACAGAGTCCCACTGATTTGCAAAAGGCCTCACTAAGTAGCCAAGGCTGCGAACCTGGATCCTCCCATCTCAGCCTCCCGAATGCTGGGTTTACAAGTGTGAGCCACCATGCTCAGCTCCCCAGACACCTTTTAATCCTCGTTGTTTGTCAATACAATCAAGTCGACAATCCAGATTATATATCACAGTGTGGCAGTGATAAGGTGGTGAATCTTTATGAGATCTTTGCATGAGTTCTCAGTGGAAGACAGGGCCTTGTAGGAACTCACACTCTCCTCTTGGCACCGTTACCTTTAGGTCACTGGAGCATTGCCTTCAGAAGGGATTAATGCTGGTCTCCTGGAGTATTTAGCTTTTGAAATATCAGGTTATTATAAAACAAGCCCACTCTATGCTCTTGGCTCCTTTTGTATACGGCTGGTTCAATTTATTTTTCTCTACCATGTTGTAACATAGCTAGGATATTCTTCCCTGGATGCTGGCAACATGCTATTTGGACCCTCCAGCCACCCAAATCTTGAGCCAATAAACCTATTTTTTCTTAGGTACTCAGGCTGAGGTAATTTGCTTTAACGACAGAAAACAGATGAACACAGGGCTCCTTGTATTTTTTTTACCACCTTCATTATTTGTGCCTTAGTTTATAATAAGCTCTTTCCTTTTATGTTTGTACCATGGAAGATGTATCTATATTCCTGGTTTCCTAGTTAGAAGCGTAATACTCTGTGTTAAACCTGTGTAACCTTTGGGTCGTTGCTTTGTTCAGAAAGCCCCGAAACTGAAAGGGGGCCCACCCTTTCCCCTGCTTCCAAAACAGAAAGCGTTCTCTGTAATTGGCTAAGTTTAAGATTACTCCACAAATTCTTGTGCCTGTACCTGGGTTACTATATTTAGGGGATCTATGAGCTAACAGGGGCTGCTGTCGTACTTTGCCTAGCTGGGAGGATGGCAGCCCCATTTGGTATAGTAACCCCACGTGGAAATTCAAAAACCTCTGGCCTTTACTGAGTGATGGTCTCGATTTCTTTTTTCTATGCTTATGGTACAACAGAAGATCTTTGCATGAATTCTCCCTGGAGGGTGGGACCTTGCAGAAACTCACACTTTCCTCTTGGCACCTTCATCAGACCCCATGCAATGAAATACCTGCATCAGCAGTGGTGGGATTTATGAGGCTCCTTAAGAATTTCAGCAACAAGTTGCTTTGGAGGCATCTCGCAAAATAGGAGCATAAAAGAAGAAGGACTCTTTTACTGCTGCAGAATCTTGAGCACCTTTTGAGATACTGGGTTTCACCTCAGGCCTGGTGGTGTTTCGCAAAAGCAGAGTTTAGTTTTTTGACCCTGAGGTATGTTAACTGTGGACAGGGAAAGCAGGCAGGAGAATGGGCAAGTGATACAAAAACCTGAATATTGCTGGTGGGGATGCAGAATTGCATAGCCACTTTGGAAGATAGTTTGGAAGTTTCTTATAACAGTATACATATTTTTACCATATGACATAGCAGTTGTACTCCCTGGTATTTATCCAAATAAGTTGAAAACTTAGATCCAAAGAAAACCTGCACATGAGTGTTTATAGCAGCTTTATTCAGAATTGCACAAACCGGATAGCAACCATGAAGTCCTTTAGTATATGAATAGATAATTAACCTGTGGTTCATCCAGGCAATGGGATATTATTCAACACCAATGATGGATGAGCTCTCAAGTCATGTAAAGACATGGAAGAAACTTAGAGGCATATTACTAAGTGAAAGAAGCCAATCTGAAAAGGCTACACACTGAAAATTTTATATGACATTCTGAGAAAAAGTATAACCAATGGAGATGGTAAAAAAAACACAAACCTGTGGCTCTCTGTGGTTAAAAGGAAGTGAAAAATGAATGGCGGAGCACAGAGGATCTTTAAGACAGTGCAATGATTCTGTATGAGTCTATAATGGTGTGTTTATGTTATTATGCATTTGTTAAAACTCACAGAATATATAAAACCAAGATGGGATTCTAATATAAACTGTGGACTTTGGGTTATAATGATATGTAAACATGATTATTACAAATGTACCATGCTGGCATGGGGTGGTAGTATGAGAAAGGATGTATATATGTGGGGACAGAATAAATATTGGAACTCTGTACTTTCTGCCCAGTTTTAAATTTTTATTGGTGTATTATAATTTTACATGATTGTGAGTTTCATAGTGACACATTCATGTAGGCACACCTCACTGTTTCCCTCTCCACACCCACTTTTCCCCTTCCTCCCTTCCCATATGTAATAGTAAGATTCTAAGTGATATATTCATATATGTACATAACATTATTTGGTCTTTTTCCTTCCCCATATTGCCCCTATCCTTTTCCTCCTCCCTCTCCTATTCACTTCAATTACTCTACTGGTCTCTCTCATTTTCTTTGTTTACTTTTGTGGCCTAAGGATTGAACTCAGGGAAGTTCTACCATTGAGCTGTACCCTCAGCCCATTAATAGTTTTTTTTTTAATTTTGAAACAGGATCTCCCTACAGTACTGTGTGCTGGCTTCGAACCGGCAATCCCTCTGAGCCTCCCAAATATGGATTGCAGGCATGCACCACAGTGCCTGGCTCTTTCCTTTTCACGAGGCCCATTTTCTTTCCTACTTTCTTTCTAGCTTCCACATATAAAACATGTGGTCCTTGGTTTTCTGAGTTTAACTGATCTCACTCAGCATGATGTTCTCCAGTTCCATCTGCTCAGTTTTGCTGTGAATTTAAAACTGTTCTAAAATAAAGTTTAAAAAAAGATAGGGAAGCCTCAGCCTCAGCCCTTGCCCTTGAATTTATGGGTTCAGTCAACGGGGCCAGTCTCTTTTATTTTCCTCTCAATCCAGAGGTGAACTGTCTCTCACCCAGTTTCTTTGCTTTTCTTCATAGTAGGGTCTGGGGTTTCCCTCTTTCTTGAATTGAGGACTTTGGCTCATAAAAGGCTTGTGCTTCACCTGAGATCTAATGGTTGAAAAAGAGGGTGACCTTCTCTTGCCACAACTAATTATGGTCTCTCAGTAGTAGCAGCTGTGGCAGAAAGATGGATGTCTTATGATGGATTGTCCCATTGAGTGTCATATCTCAGAATCTTAAATCTGACTAAGGAGACCCTAAGATTTCCCCACTCTGCTTAGCTGGGACTTCCCTCTCCTTAGATCAAGACTCTCACATCTTTGATACTCCTGACATTTGATATTTTGTCTGACATTTATGCCTGAATCTCTCACATCTGAAGAGAGGGAGGATTCTGTGGGGTTCTTACTGACAGAGGTTTGGTAGATCCAGCACTCTTAAGAGTACTCAGCTTATTCCTGGCACACCTTGGAAATCACCCCTCTATAGGTTTGAGAAAACTTTTCTCAGATCAATGTCTCTATTGGTTTGAGATCCCCAAAGTGGAAGTAAGGAAGTAAGGTTCAACCACACACTGTCAAGGAACTCAGTGAGCTGGTGGTAGCAACAGAAGTCTATGGGCCACACTCCCTGGGATTGGTGCTTTCTTCTTTCCTTATTTAGGGTCCTCAAATTGTTATGTCAGAGACTGAGACTGTCCCTCTTCTGACCTTAGGTGTTCCTCCTTAGGATAAGACTACAAATCCCAAAGGACCTTGAAGAATAGGGAAGAACATCCTTAGGCTGGCAACTCTGCCTGGTATGTTGTTCCCCCTAGTCTTTCTATATGGGGGGTCTTTATCTTGGCTTCTATCCTTGGCTAAATGTTTTTTTCCCAAACACCACATTCCTAAAACCTTGATTAGTTCTATGACTAACCTTGCAGAGAATGGGTCCCCTTTCCAGTAGTTATGTAAGATGGGAAAGCTCTAACACAAGGCAGGGGCTCCAGGACTGATATGCTGTTAGAGAAAGTAAGACATTGATCTATTCCTTTTATTTACAGCGAAATGTAGTCTCTTCTGTCTTTCTGTTAAAAAAGAATCAACTTCCTAAGAACAAGTGGCTGTCCTGAATGATAGGATATGAGCTTATGATCTTTTGAGCTATCTTATTTTGCATTTTCAGATAACCATGTTGTCATCAAGCATTATCTCTTTCTTTCCTTAATTCATACCTATCATTTTGATATTTTTATTACTCTGGTTATATATTCCAATACTAAATTGGACACAAATTCTGTAGGAATCTAGTGGGAATAATCAAATGTGTACAATGGATGCAAAGTGCCTAGAATGTTTAAAAAGTATTAGTTCTTGTTATGATTAATTTGTTCTTTGATGTTACATTCCACCACACTGGAATTCCTTCCTTCCTTCCCCACTCACTCCCTTCCTCTTATTACTCCTCCCCCTGCTCCTTCTCCTTCTTTATAGTACCAAAAATTGAGCCCAGTGTACTTCTACCTCCAAGTTACACCCAGCTCTAATATATATATATATATATATATATATATATATATATATATATATAATTTTTTTTGCCATACTGGGGATGGAATCCAGGGGCATTCTACCTCCGAATTACCCCCCAGCCCTATTTTTATTCTTTATTTTGAAACAGGGTTTCAATGAGTTGCAAAGGGCCTTACTAAGTAGATTTTGAGACAGGGTCTCATTAAGTTGCTAAGAGTCTTGCTCTGTTATGGAGGCTGTCCTTGAACATGAAATTCTATTGTCTCAGCCTTCCAAGTAATGGGATTACAGATGTGTGCCACCACACCTGGCTGGTTTTATTCTTTTAATCCAGGAGATGTCAGAGATTATATCACATTCTAGGACAAAGAAAACTCTATCAGATAAAGTGCTACTTAGCAAAGAATATTGAGCATTATTTTCCTTTACATGATAAATCATTTAATGATAGTGTGAGGTGGGCTTCTTCAGTTGATAACATGAAGCTTCTAAAAGATATTTCAAGGACCACAAACTTTCCTCTCAGCTATTATTCCATCTAAACCACTACCATTTTATTTAACTACCACCCCAAATGTAGACCTTGCCTAGAGTTTGCCAAACCACACACAATGGAATGCCCTTTTAATGGCAGAGGCTCTGGATCCGCCAGCATAGAGCAAAGAGTACTGGCAGAGTAGTTTTGGGGCATTCCATTTCCCTTAAGTATATCACCCTTATTTCTCAGGAACTCACTTGAGATAATGTGCATAGAACACTTCTGTGCATTGTTTGACTGTACTTTGATGGGAACAGAGAGTACTTTCCATCCCTGTCCAAAGTGGAGATTCTCTCATTTATCTATGATTCCCAAGAAACTTCTGAAAGCAGATCTGAATTTGAGGCTTAGTGTCTCAATGTTGAGATGTACCATCTTAGGGCCTGGTCCCTGCTCCCTACTCCTACAGCCTCAGCCAGCCCATCATGCAGCCTCACTTAAATTACCTCCAATTGATTGCTTTGAAGTGTCCTAAGGCCCAACACTGCCTTAACAAGTAATTTATACATGACTGCTTTCATCTAAGACTACTTCTCTCCCTTCTTTTATATTTTTGGCTTTAGAGTGTGTATCACCATTTTCCTCATTGACAGTTGCTTCTAGACCTTATAATTATATAATAAGTTACTAGGTATTTTTTTCTTAGTTCTCTCAGTACTAGCATGGAGCTTCCTAAGAGTGGATGCTTAACTGATGTTTAGGGAAAAATAAGCCTGTGATCATGGAGGTCGAATTTAGTATGATTTAATTCTACATCTTTGAATAAGCCAGAGCCATATAGTTATTTATCTTTTTTTGTGTGTGGTATTGAGGATTGAACCCAGGGACACTCTACCTCTAAGTCACACCCCCAGCCCCGTTTTTTATTCTTTTTATTTTGAAACAGGGTCTCACTAAGTTGCAAAGGGCCTCACTAATTAGCTGAGGCTGGCCACAAACCCAGATCCTCCTGTCTCAGCCTCCCAAGTACTGGGAATACAAAAATGCACCACCACACTTGGCTTATTTATCTTTTATTTAAACGATAAAAGAATAAAGGGATTTAGGAGGTTATTGACCATCTCACTTTTTATTCCTCCATTTACATATTTTACGGCTTAGTTTTTTTACATTTTAATTGACATACTTATTTCAATTCTACATTATCTTGAAACAGATCACTAAATAACATGCAAGTATTCTTAGTTTGATTTGTAAAATAATAAAACTCTTACTCTTAAACCTGATAAACAGGTATGACCAGTATTATTCATAACCCCAGATTATAATGGGAAGTAAAAGGAACATTTGAAAAATAACAAAACATTCAGATAAATCTCCAAATCACCCATATAGAACAGGAACGCAAAGGTATTCTACACTGTGTTCTCTTCAGTTACACCCAGCCCTTCACTATTCGGAACACTAACTGCCTTCTTCAATTACAAAGTGAAGAATCTGCCTCACCTTCACTAGATGGGGCAATAGCTACTGGACGGGTCCCAGAACATTCACTGCCAGTGTCAGAACTATCACTGAGTATAACTATGTTTTCGGCTCTCTCCTTTTCATCTCTCCATGCTTCATCATACCAGGGCTGGAGCGCACTGGGAACTGTATGATTGATTTTGGCCCAAAATTCCAGGACTTTCATCTTACTAGTTTCGGCATAGGCTCTTGGGCCCCATAGAAATTCATAGCGTGCAGGATCACTGTCAGGTACCTGCCGGTACTCCAGGTATTTAAGCTTCACTAGATCTTGGGTGATGAGCTTCCTAGGTTCTCCAAAAATGACGTGTCTCTTTCCTGCATATACTCTCATTTTATTCAGGAATTCCCAGATATTCTCCTCCGCAGCACAGTTGCCCTTCATGAAGATCACACCCAGGAGATTCATCAGGAGACCAGTCTTGGGAAATCCCCTGCCACCATTCACCATGCCATTGTTGGGGAGATTCATTTTGTTAACAAGGACATAGGAGTGCTTGGTAGAATCAACTTCCTTTAAATCAGCACCAAATACCACCTCTATGCTGAAAGAAGCTTTTCTGAGGATTTCATGGAAGTGTCTTTTATACTTCTTATTGATGACCTTCAGCATATCCGCTTTCATAATGGGCTTTTTAATTTTGTACTTTTGCATTATGAACTGCACCAAAGTGCTGGATTCCTTGGTTAGAGAGTCTCTGGAAAACTGTGAGGTGGAGAGTGGGGCCTGGGAAGAATTTTGGTTTTCCTCCCTTTTGCAGTTATCACCTGCAAATGATCCCCAGGGAGAAACACTTACAGACATAGCTGTGGCAAGGGCTCTCTGGGGCCTCTTGAGAACACTTGCTGACTGAGAAGCAGACTCTCTGTCGGCAGTAATCCCAAAACAAGAGGATGAGGACGATGGTTGCTTTTCAGTTTCAGTGGCCTGAGCACTCTGGAGATCTTGAATCTCACCTTGGGCCTGGTGGTGATCTTCTTGAGCACAGAGCTTACTTTTATGACTCCGTGGCATGATGACTCGTTACGGACAGCTGGCCGGAGTGTAAGTAGGAGAGCAGGTGATGTGGGCACCTAGAAGAGAGACACAACGAGAAAGCATAAGCACCTTCAGCAGGGAAATACTTCCTTGGCGTAAAGAAGGCTGCTTCTGCATGTGTCCACCAGAGCGCTGCTTTAGGAACTCACAGCACTTTTGTTCCTCAGAACAGGGCTCAGCCTGTCCTATGAGAACCCTGCGTGGGTAATTAAAGTGCCTTAGGCTGCAGCCTGCCAACTCTGCCTGGTGTACACTATGAGTGAGAGTGGAGATGGTGGGTCTCATTCTTGTGGATCCCCTTCTACTCTGGGGCAGGGGTCCTCTCAGTTCATATTCCAGACTGTCATATCAACTGTTAGCAATACCTGGGTTCTTCCCCTGTGCTTCACTATTTGACATTTTCAATCAATGTCCTCATTTCCCTGGGACCCAGACAAAAGGAAATGAAACAGTACCTCAATCCATCACCAATGTTAGGGGGCACTCAGTTCTAAGATCTTCCCAGAGGCCTGCTCTGATATGGGTTTACTGGAGTCCTAAGTCCTCATTTAGTGTCCTCACTGTGGCTCCAGGCAGGACCTGGGATTCCTGCTCCTGCTCATTTGATGATGCCTCTTCCCTCAGACAAGGGCCCTCAGCAAGCCAAAGCCATTAAAAAAAAGGTGAGTTGACATATACCTGACCTCCTGGCTTGGGATCTTGGAGGCTGCGAGTGTAGAGGAATTTGAGGCACCCTTCCATGTCTCCCATTGAGACATGCTACCACCGGTTCCCATTGAGGGTTTTCACCCTGACTCCTGTAAGGCTCTGGGATCCCTCCCACTGCAGAATAGGGACAATTAGTCCAGATGTCCTGTGATTATTCAGGCGAAAAGGGCACAACACAACTTTAAAGATTGTCTGGGAATTTTCAGGCCCGAGAGAAGAGGAGGCACATATGAGAACCCATTTTTCTTTATTTTTAAAATTGCTATTCCCAGAGCCGGGCGTGGTGGCGCATGCTTGTAATCCCCACGCTTGGGAGGCTGAGACAGGAGGATCGCATAGGTTCAAAGCCAGCTTCAGTTATTGAGTGAGGCTCTCAGCAACTTAGTGAGACCCTGTTTCCAAATAAAGTATAAAATAGGTCTGGCAGTGTAGCCCGGAGGTAGAAAGCCTCTGAGTTCCACCCTCAGTACCACCAAAAAAAAGAAAATGCTATTCCCAGCAGTCCTCCCTCACTCAAGTCTCTAACGTTGACTTTCAGTAAGATTTGGGACAGCTCCCTCCACTAATCCCTCTCCTCAGGCCTCAGAACAGAGCTCTAGAGACAGAAGTCAGGACTGCTTCATATGAATATCCTTGCCTGCAGCCTCACAGAAATAAGTGAAGGAACTCATTCAACTTTGTGTTGCCACCTGATTTGGAGAGAAATCCCCTCATTAGCACTCAGGGTTTTCAACTTTATTCCAGATAGGGCCCAGGTGTTCTCTACCTGCAAACCTGGGCTACTCCTTAAATCAAAGCCATATCTGTCCTGAGACATTTCAGGCAGAATTCAGTTTGTAATGCCTCAGATCTTAACCAGGACTTCCCAGGACCACCCCGCAGGGTTAGGAGAGGGAAACAGTACTCAGTCCACATTCAGGAATCTCACCCGGACTCCAGGCCGGTCAGCAGAATTCACTTTTGGCTCACCGGACACTGAGCCTCTCCAACAGATGTTCTCCTGTTCACAGAGGAATGGAGGATAAATAATATTAGATCAACAGCAGTCCAGGGTGTCCTATGGGCTGAGCAGGGGCAGGTTGCTAAGGGAACACACAGCTGTGGAATCTGTGGCTCCTATAGCAGGCCCTAGAATTCTTTCCTCTATTAACCTGAGTCACAGAGCCTCAAAACCAAACCAAACCAAACCAAAACACCTCACTCAGACCTCACAGAAGAAATGCAGGCATGTCCCACATGGGTCCCCTTGCCTTAGCTTCACAGGCCTCATAAGCTGTGAGTTTCATTCACTGGGGAAGAGAACATCCCAGCAGCACTCAGGGTCTTCACCTGGAATCCCATTTTGCCCAGACCCTGCCCCTCTAGGGCCTGGGCCTCACCCACTAGATTCCCTGTACTCTAATTCCTTTGACTTTCGAGACAGAAATGAGGGGTACTTTATTTTATTATTATTTTTTGTGGTACTGGGGTTCCTGGAAACCCTTCTACTGCCAGGCTACACACCCAGACCTATTTTTATCTTTTTATTTGGAAACAAGGTGTCTTAAGCCAGTGAGGCTGACTTCAAACCTTCGTGATGCTCCTGTCTCTGCCTCCCAAGTGCGAGGATTACAAGTGTGCGCCACCACGCCTGGCTGAGGGGCACTTTAGGTTGGCAGCTGTTGGGTACCATAAAACAAGGAATGGTTCTGCCTATACTGGCATTCTTCCTTCTACTGACCTGAGTCTAAGATCCTCCAAACACAACCTCACCTCCCTCAGTCCCGGCAGTGGGAGCCAAAATATGCACAAACACCATTTCCTGGAGTCTCCAAGGCCCGGAAATAGAATTGGGGATTTTGGTGTCCCCCTTTTTTTTGCGGTACTGTGGTTGGAACCCAGGGACATTCTACCTCCAAGCTGCACCCCCAGCCCTATTTTTTTATTCTTTATTTGAAACAGGGTCTCAGTGAGTTGCAAAGGGCCTCACTAAGTAGCTGAGGCTGTCCTCGAACCGCGATCCTCTGGTCTCAGCCTCTTGAATGCTGGGATTACAAGCGTGCGTCACCACGCCTGGCTGGTGGCCCCGTTTTTTTGGTATTGGGAATTAAGTGGCATTTTACCTCTGAGCTATAACCCCAGACCTTTTATGTTTTGAAATAGGGCCTCACTATGTTTCTGAGGCTGTCCTCAAACCTGTGATTCTCTTTTCTTAGCCCCCCAAGTACTGGGATTAGAGTCAGGTGCCACTGTGCCCTGCAGTGGCCCTTCTTTTTGAGAGTGGGTCCCTAATCGACACTGGTAGTCCTCACCTTGATTCCAGTTAGCGTCAAGACTCCTCATTCTGAAGACTGAAATCTCTCTATTAGATAAGGCCCTCCTCTCCCTGAGACTCTCCAGGAGGAAATGAGGGCAGCTCAGCCTCAGAGCTCTTCCCGGGAGCACCCCAGGGTTAAGAACAAAGGCTGCCCTGTAAAGTCCCCTCATTTGTGGATTTAATGATCCCGTCTTGCTCTCTCAAGAAACTCAACATGCTCCTGACCAGTCCTGGGACTCCAACCTCCCTGACGTGAGCTGTGCTCAGATCAAGGTCCTTTCCTTCCTGAGCCCTCCCAGTGGAATTTAAGGTGAGCCACATTAGGCTAAGGATGTTTGGGTCCTAGGAGGGCTGACAGCAGTCACAATTTTATGAGACGCCACTATTGTCATTTCCCATTTGGGGTCCCCATCTGGATATCTACTAACCCTAGTGGTCTTCCTTCTAGTTATTCGAGGTCACTCTCCTTAGGCCAATGTTCTCCCTTGGCAGAGGGCTATAAAGAGTAAAAGGGCTATGCCTAGTATAACTACCCAGCCCAGGGTAATCTAGGTCTGAAAGCAGATGTGGGCAGATCTTCCTTCAGGTGTCTTGCCTATGTGAGGCAACAGGAGAACTATGCATCAATTATCAAGGGGAGAGGAAAATTGAGGTAGAAAAGAGACAGATGATGAAGAAAAGAGTGACTGTAGCTTTAAGTATAAGAACTCCAGGACACCCCTCCCCCTCCAGCACTGGACTGGGATCCAGATCCAGACAGGCCGGTAGCGGGTGGGTGTCATCCCAGTGCCACCATGTGTTTGGAGCCAATGGGGACACAATCAAGCTCAGCTCCTCATATGCCCACCCACTTCCCATCTCCCTGGTGATGATGTGTTTTGAACACTCAGTGGAAGAGAAGAGCACAGGACATTTTTCATCCCTACCCCAGGTGATGATTCTCTCTGGCTTTCTCACAATCCTAAAGGAAATGTTAAGAATGTTTTCCCATTCAAGGCTTGGTCTCTTAATTCCTAGAGGGACATTTTGAAGCCCTGGCCCCTGCTTTGCACTCACACAACCATTGCGGGCCCTCTAGGTAGCCTCACTTAAATAACCTCCCACTGAGGGATTGCAGTTTCTCGGGATTCCATATTTCCTTGTGTCAGGGAATTGACTCTCTTCATTTTGAAACTCCTTCTTGTATTTGTATGTTTGTGTTGTGTGTGTGTGTGTGTGTGTGTGTGTGTGTTTTAGTGGGAGCATGCCCTGTGTGAAGTCTTCATGAAGACAAGAATGAAGACTCTCAAAGGGCTGCTGCTCAATTAATTACGGGCAAATAAACAGGAGAATGTGAGGTCTAATAAATTAGGGTTTAATTTCTTCCGTATTTTTTGTTCCCATTTTATTTTATTTATTTTTTGGTTGTACTGGGGATGGAACCCAGAGGCTTTCTACCTCTGGGCTATACTCCCAGACCTTTTAAAAAATATTTTATTTGGAAACAGGGTCTCACTAAGTTGCTGAGAGCCTCACTCAGTAGCTGAGGCTGGCTTCAAACATGTGCCATCCTCCTGTCTCAGCCTCCCAAGCGCGGGGATTACAAGCGTGAGCCACCACGCCTGGCTTTTTTTCCATTTTAAAGCTTTATGTTGAATTGACAAATTGTAATTTTATCTGTGTACATGGTACAGAGTGGTAGTTTGATACCTGTATACATTATGGAATGATAATTCAGGGTGATTACCATATCTATCACCAGAAATATTAATCATTTCTTTGTGGTAAGACCATTTAAAATTCTCTTTTAGCTATTTTGAAATATCTGATGCTCACTACTCTTTCTAGAGTCTTGTGAACAGTATGGTTTTCACTAATTTCACTTTGTAAAACATTTGCCATTCTTACATTCACTTTTCTAAAGGCACAATTACTCTTCTACCACATTCTTTAAAAATTTAATCAAATCCAGGCATATAACTTTTAACTTTAGAAGAACAAAGGGTATAATGAATTATGTAAATGAAGATTTTACTTGTTTCTTTATGTTTGATTAAAAGAAGTTTGCTGTGGTGTTTACATTTATAAGAAAATCACTATTCATATGACATTTCTCTGAAGATGACATAAATATGGCCATCAGGTATATGAACATCATCAGTACCCATCAAAGAAATAGAAATTAAATCTGCAATAAGCCACCATCTCATATCTGTTAGTAATAATAATAGCCTTATTATTACAAAACAAAAGTAAAAACAAAACCAAGACAATAAACATTAGTGAGTGTGTGGAGAAAAGGGAACACTTAGCTGAGTATGGTGGTACAAGCCTGTAATCCCAATATGTGGCAGGTCAAGACAGGAGGATCACAGGTTCAAGGCCAGACTCGACAATTTAGTCACGCCCTTCAAAACTAGTGAGACTCCGTTTTGAAATAAAAAAATAAAAAAAGGCTGGGGGGTGTAGCTTAGCAGTAGAGTGCTCCTGGGTTCTATCCTCAGTCACACACACACACACACACACACACACACACACACACACACATGATCCTTATATACTGTTGTAGCAATGTAAATTGCTATAGCTGTTATATAATACAGTATGGTGGTTCCTCCAAATATATATATATATACATATACATATACATACATTATATATATATATATATATATATATATATATATATATATATATATATATATATATATTACGGGTCTGGGAATGGGACCCAGCGGCATTTGACCTTCGAGCTACAACCCCTGCCCAATTTTTTTTTTTTTTTTTTTTTTTTTTTTGGTGGTGGTACTGGGGTTCCTGAAAACCCGTCTACCTCCGGGCTACACTCCCAGACACCTATTTTTTTAAAAATATTTTTATTTAGAAAAAAGGTCTCTTAAACCAGTGAGGCTGGCTTCGAATCTGCGCGATTCTCCTGTCCCTGCCTCCCAAACGTGGGGGTTGCAAGCTTGCGCCACCACGCCCGGCTTTATTATTTTGAAACAGGGTTTCACTGACCTGCGAAGAGCCTAAGTACCTGACGCTGTCGGAGAACTACGATCCTCCCGTCTCAGCCTCCAAAATGCTGGGATTACAAGCGTGCGCCACCACGCCCGGCTCCCTCCTCCAAATATTAAGATAGGACTACCAAATGACCAAAAGGAAATAAAATTACCAACTCATAGAGATCTGTACTCCCATGTTCATTGCAGCAATATTCCCAATAACCAATATAAAGTAAAAACCAAACTGTTCGTGAGTTAATAGATAAAGAAATTATGGTATATACATACAGTGAAGTAGCATTCAGCCTTAAAAAAGAAGATCCTAGCCGGCGGCTTGGTGGCGCATGCCTGTAATCCCTGCGCTCGGGAAGCGGAGAGGCGCTCGGGAGGCGGAGACGCGCTCGGGAGGCGGAGACTGGAGGATCCCGCGGGTTTGAAGCAAAGCCGCGCAGGTTTAAGAGAACGTGTTTCCAAACAAAAATATGAAATAGGTCTGGGAGTGTAGCCCGGAGGTAGAAGGGTTTCCAGGAACCCCAGTACCACCATAAGTAAATAATAAATAAATAAATAAATTAATTAATTAATAAATAAAGGAGATCCTAGCTGGGAGTAGTGGCACACACTTGTAATCTCAGTACTTGGGAGGCTGAGACAGGAGGATCTCAGGTTTGCAGCCAGACTCAGCTACTTGGTAAGGCTCTCCACAACTCAGTGAGACCCTGTTTCAAAATAAAGAAGATGGAACTCAGGGGTGGAATGTGTGAGTTCAACCCCCAGTACCACACAAAAAAAGATTAAAAAAGATCCTGCCATTAGCATCCATGTGGACTCACTTGGGTGATCTTATGCTAAGGAAAATATCAGACATATAATAAAAAATACTGCATGATGTCTTTATATGTTGAAATAAAAAATTGAATACATCGAAGTAAAGAATAAAACTGGTTAAAAGAGATGGGTGGCAGAATGTGGAGCTGGAGGTGGGAGGGTACAAGATTGCAGTTATGCAGGATGAACAAATCTAGAGTAATGTACATCATGAGGACTGTAGTTAACATTACATTGTATACTGTATATTTACCAAGAGTAGATTTTACATGCTCTTATCACAAAAATAGATTATATAAGGTAATGGATGTTACATTGGTTATCTGCAACGATCATTTTGCTACATGTATGCATATCAAATAATCACTTATGCGATAAAAACATTATTCACATAATAAAAATAAAATCCTAATTCATATGATACATTTTCTTATTCTGGACCACAATAGGATATTCAAGGATTCTCAATATGTTGGTCTAATGTACAAAAACTTAGCTATGCACAGTGGTGCATGCATGTAATCCCAGTACTTGGGAGGCTGAGACAGGAAGATCTCAGGTTCAAAGCCAGCATGTGGTAACTTAGTGAAGCCCTGTTTCAAAATAAAATAGGTCTGGGGGTGTAGCCCAGAGGTAGATCACCCCTGGCTTTAATCCTTGGTAATAAAATTGCATGTGCACACACACACACACACACACACACACACACATACACACACACACACAACTAAACATGTGCAGTTATATATGGAATATTTAGAAAACAGATCCAATAATATATGCATACGGATGTTTATAGCAGCAAAATTCACAATATCCAAATTATGGAAGCAACCTAGGTGTCCATCAAGAGGTGAATGGATTACAAAACTCTGGGAAATACACACAATGGAATTCTACTCAGCAATAAAGAAGACCAAAATTAGGTCATATGCAAGCAAATGAAAGGACCTGGAGAACATTATGTTAAATGAGATTAGCCAAACACAGAGAGAAGTCATATGTTTTCTTTAATATGTGCTGGATAGGGAGTAATTGAGATACAAGAGACACTCCAGATAATAAAGGGGAAACCTCAGTGGAGCCAAGGAGCAGATATAAGGGTAGGGGAGGAGGAAGACTGAGGTTCATTAATGGAAATACTACCAACAACGTTAGTCTGGGTACTCTGTATTGAGAAGGAGGAAAATGGAGAGGTGGGAGGCACTAAGTACTGTGTGCATGTATGTCATTGTCAACATAATTTACATTATGATGTGAGACTATAATGCACCAATTAAAGCACAAATAAAATAAAATATAAAAAATAGAAGCCGGGCGTGGTGGCGCACACTTGTAGTCCCAGCATTCGGGAGGTTGAGACAGGAGGATTGCGGTTCGTAGACAGCCTCAGTTACTTAGTGAGGCCCTCTGAAACTCAGTGAGACCCGGTTTCAAAATAAAGAAAATAAAATAGGGCAGGGGCTGTAGCTCGAAGGTCGAATGCCCCTGGGTTCCATCCCCAGACCCGCAAAAAAAAAAAAAAAGAAAAAAAAAAGAAAAAAAAAGAAATAAAAAGAAACTTATAAGTGTGTGGGCCCATTGTTATTCATCAACAATACAGCAACTGATATGTAAACCTTATGATGCATAATTATGATGTGCCAATAGAAGTATATTCAAGCCGGGCGTGGTGGCGCACGCTTGTAATCCCCGCGCTTGGGAGGCAGAGACAGGAGGATGGCGCAGGTTCGAAGCCAGCTGCGCTCGCTGGCTTAGGAGACCCTGTTTCCAAATAAAAAATGTAAAAATAGGTCTGGGAGTGTAGCCCGGAGGTAGAAGGGCTTCCAGGAACCCCAGTACCACCACAAAAAAAAGAAGTATATTCAATAATTAAAAATAAATTGAGACAACTGGAAAATATAAAATATGTATTAGAAAGAGTAAATAAATATGAATATTCCAATATTATATATTCAATGGAATACATTTGAAATGTACCAAAAAGAAAACAAACAGGCAAGTTTTCTAGTTATTCAAGTAGAGCATGAATTTTTTTTTAATTTTTTTTTTTTTTTTTTTGGTGCTACTGGGGTTCCTGGAAGCCCTTCTACCTTCGGGCTACACTCCAAGACCTATTTTATTTTTGGAAACAGGGTCTCTTAAGACAGCGTGACTGGCTTCGAACCTGCAAGATCCTCCTGCCTCCGCCTCCCAAGTGCGGGGATTACAAGTATGCACCACCACGCCCAGCAAGAGCATGAATTAAAAAAAAAAATACTGTGTTACCTCTAGTTCCAACTTGGCTCTTCAGTACTTAGAATGTTGACTTCTTCCAACCAAAGTAAAGAGTCTGCCTCCGATCTCACTGGCTCTAAGAGCTACTGGATATGGCCTTGGCACATGTCCTGGCCATGGTAGTAGTGCCAACCCAGGTTGCCACTCTGTTTCAGACCATCTCCTCTTCATTGTCCCAAAGCGCCTTTGTAGTTCATCTGGCCATGGAATTCAGGGCCTCTAAGAACTGACAGTAGGCGCTGGACTTTTGGGACCCCAGTGTTCTGAGTGGGTGCTTCTTTCATTCCTTTTTTGGATCTCACATTGATACGTAGCAGAACCTGAGACACTTATCTCAACTGACCTGATGTTGCCTTTCTCTGACCCAAACTCTCCAATCTCTGACAACTGGCAAGAAAAAGTGAGGTGGTATTGAGTGTGATAACTTTTCCTGGGGCCCTGAAGGACTGCAGAGCAGGTGGGGGACTAGGATTTTCTACTGAAAATGATGCAGTGTTTGTTTTCCCAGTTCTGATGTATGGATATTATCATTTAGCCTCTTGCCACTTGGATTAAAAAAATTCTGGAAAATGCCACATCCCTTCAAGCCCTTAAGCAGTTTTCCCTCTGCTAACCTTGCAGAGAATGGGTCCCTGACCTAGGAGTGTCGTGAGATAGGAAGATTTGCAGCATAAGGTAGGAGCCAGAAAAATATAGTGATCCTTTTCTTCTATTCCTCAGCCCAATTTAGAGTCTCATGTATCTTCTGTCTTCATCTATTTACTTTTCATCAGAAAGAGCTGAGTCTGCTGGCTTTTTGAGCCCCTGATGTTTTAGTGTTATCTGATATCACATATGTATAAGATCCTATTATCACCAAACATAAATCTCTTTTTTTCTTTATTCAAATGTCACATTTATTTTGACAATCTTATTGCTTTGGTTATGTATTACAACCCCAGAATTTGATGACAAAGTCTTTATTTTTCTTACCTCTGACATATTTGCAATAATGAGAAGAAATGGGAATTAAAGGCCACAAGGTAAGTCTCAGGCTGGGAAGAGTGGAACAGTGTGAGCTTTAGTCTAACTCCAGATCAAGGGTCTAGTCTCAATCTTGTCATTTACCAGATTTGTGAACTGTACAGGTTACCAAATACTCTGAGCCTCAGGTCCCGCATTTATGAGATAGTTTTGGTAAGCCCCGTCTCATAGGACTGGCAGAAGGTGTGCAATGAATGGAAAAAGCACTTGCCACAGTGATTGGCATGTTAGCAGATCCCTTTCTTCTGTTTGATGATTTCATTTTCACCTTCCTCAGACCTGATATAAAAAGATACAGGGAGAATCACCTGGCAGCCCTGCTCTAAGCCTTCCAGGGCTGATATAACAAGGGGTGGCATGGCATCTTGTTCCCTCTGCTAAACGGTACATGGTTACCTCAGTCACCACCCAGGTTCCTTGATTTGACTCGTGGAGGAACACAGGGATACCCTCCTTTCTGACCTGAGGGCATCTCCTCATGGTGAGACTTCTGCTTCCTTGAGGCCTAAGAGGAGAAAGTGAGAATCGCCTTTCTCACACACCTGCCAATGTGATCACAGAAATGCAATCTATGTCAGTCAGGCAGATTGAGGCTTTATGATGGATGGTTCCATGTAGGGTCCTAATTCAGTGTTCTAAATCTAACTCTCAGCGCTAAAATTTCTCTCTCTTGCTGTTGGAACACTGCCCCCAAATCAAGACCCTTAATCCCCAAAACTCAAGTGGGAACTCATGGGTACCTCTACCCGATGTGTTGCCTGCGATCTCTGAGGACTGACAATAGGGATGATTCTGGGTGGCTCTCATAAAGTGTGTGTTCCACACTCTTCAGTGTCTTCATCTGACCCTGGCAGAACCTGGAAATCCTCCTTGATTTGAGGCCTAGGTCCTTATCCTAAGGCCCTCCATTCCTTAGTATACACTAGGAATAAGTAAAATTTACCTCATGTGGCTGAAACTGCTTGAGGTTCTCCTTAGGTGACTATTAGTGAAAAGAACGCACATTGCCCCTCTGTAATGTTTCCCTCAGCTGTCAGGAATCTCACCTGGAATCCTGGCACAACCTGGAAATCATCTGTCTGCTGACCTGAGCTTCCCACATTGTCAAGTTTTCTTACTTCCTTGGCATGAACTGGAAGGAAGTGATTTTGAGTCATTATGTTAGTATGCTGTCTCTCTGGCCTGGCAAAAGGGATAGGGTTCTATGTCACCCCCTATTTTTTTTTTTCGTGGTACTGGGGATTGAACCCAGGGGGATTCTGCTTCAGAGCTACACCTCCAGTCCTTTTAAAAATTTTTATTTTTGTTTTGAAACAGGGTCCGAGTAGGTTGCTGAGAATTTACTACTTTGCTAAGACTGTCCTTGAACCTGTGATTCTCTTATCTCAGCCTCCCATGTACTAGGATTATCACAAGTGGGCGCCACTCCACCCAGGTGACCCTATTTTATGAGTAGGACTTCTCCATTGCTACTTGGTGTCATTATATTGACTTCTGTTAGGGAACAAGCCTCTTTCCTCAGCTGAGTGGAGAGTCTCCCACTAGTCGTAAGAGTTCATATCTCTGAGCCTGCACCCTACTTGGCAAACGGGATAACGTCAGCCTGAAAGCCCTTTTGTGGTGTCCTGGGGCTGTGCAGCTGGGACTTACTAAGGACATCTCTGTTCGCCTTTAGAGGCTGGGATGTGGTTGTTTTGAGCACCTCTGTTCTGGCTGGGTCTTACATTAACCTCATTAGGTTTATTACTTTTATTCCTATTAAAGGTTGGGGCTCCTTTCTCTCCTGACCCGAGGCTGCTGCCTTTAAATTTACTCTTACATCCCTTAGAAGCCTGAAATGTATATGTGGGGACACTCAGACTGACAGTGCTATCTGAAGCCATCTGTGTCTGAGAGTATGTGGATCTGGCATCTCTGTGACCCCCTCACCCATATTCAGGGGTGTTGTTTCCCCAGTCCTATGTTTGGTGTTGATGTCCCTAAGCCTTACATTGGCTCTGGCTCTGGAATTAGATACTTCCAGGGAAATGCCCATCCCTGGAAACTCTAGAGCAGTTCCCCCCTGCAAATTTTTCACAGAATGGGTCCCTGTGCTAGGAGCGGTGTGAGAAGGAAAAGCTGTACCACAGGGGAGGGGACCCTGGATGGGTGGTGATTTGTCAGAGAAAAACCCCACTGATCTATTCCTTATCTCCCATCAACCAAACTTAGATTTTCATATAACTATTCTATTAACATTTCCATACATGCATATTTTGTGTATTGAAGGTGTCCACCTGTTCTTCTAACCTATCTCATCCTCCTACTTTGTACTTCTGTCCTGATTTATTTTCCACAGGGCAGAGGTTCTCCAGGGTGATTTTCTTTGTTGCAGTGTAGGAATGAAACTCAGGACCTCACACAAACCAGGCAAGTGTTCTACCACTGAGCAACCCCCTTGCCTAGTCCAATAGGGTGTTTTTTTTGGAAGCCTTTGATTTTTGAGGTTATATTTCATTGCAAATGTAAAAAAAAATCAGTCACTGAATACTATTTCTCTTAAAACATTTACACCTCTCAATTGTTTTGATATTCTTGTTGCTCTAGGTATGTATTGTAATCCAGTACTTAGGCTATAGAGTCATTCTTTTTACCAACTGAGACATATTTTTGAGTACTGAGAAAATTGAAATAAGGCATACTATATGCCTCAGCTTTGAAGGGTAAAAGCTTGTTTTGTGAGACTTGTGAAGTTGAGCACACCACAAACTCTTTGAGTTTCATATTCTTAATTGATACATGAGTTTGTAAGGCTCTATCTTGTAGGATTAGAAGATATGTAACATATGCAAAGCATCTGTGGCTGTGCACATGTCTTACATGAACACATTAGGGGTTGCACTTACTACTATGGCGATTTTTGATCATCCATTACCATCCATCTAGCTGGGATCTATTACCTTTAATCCAGAGGATCCCACAGAATATGGAGCATTTTAGGACAAAAACTAACAAACTGAAAAAAAGAAAACATTCAGCCAAAATGTGACTTAGCAATGAAATGTAATGTTTCCCTACTGTCTCCACTTCACTGTTTCTTACTTCTTTGTGAAGTAGAGTATCTCACCATCTTCCATAATGATAGTTACCCTCATAATCTATCATTGCACAGGCAAGAGCTGAGCTGCCTTTGACTAAATATCCCTGGTTAAAAAAAAAAAAAAAACAGGATGGCTTTTCAAGAGCAGATACTTTATTACTGTTTAGGTAAAATATAAGGTACAGACAAAAGGTCTAATTCACTATGGTTTATCATATATTCTGAAATAACATGAGCAAACTCAGGTTTTCAGAACAACTCATTTAAATGTATGAAAAGTGTAAAGTACAACAAACCAATAACTAAACAACTTTCACATTTTTCTCTATCTTCTGGTCTAACTACTATACTGTGGATGTTTCACATTTCCAAGATATCTCTATTCCAACACCATGTTATTTTCTTGCAGATCACCAAAGTGATTTAAGGAATTATAAATTGTATTTCAGCACAAAACTCTTATCACTAAACCTGGTAAAAAGTGATGCTTTTTCATAAACTTATATTCTAAATCTTAATAAACCCAGATAATAATACATAGACACAAAAAGATTGGTCAACAAGTTATTCATGCATAACAACAATAAAGATTAACAGGCCTTTTCAATCACAAAGTAAAAACTCTGCTTCAGATCTCACTAGGGGGTAGAGTGCCTGGGCTTGGCCTTGGTACTTGGAGAACGTTGGGCACTAGTGCCACCGCTGGCTGCAGCTTCAGCTTGGGCTCTCTCTTCCTCTTCTCTTAAAGCTTCTTCATACTGGGATGGGAAGGCACTGGGGATGGCATCATTAACCTTGGACAAAAGCTGTAGGACTTTCATCTTGCTGGTTTCAGCAAGGGCTCGGGGACCCCACAGGAACTCGTAGCGTGGAGGATCACTATCGGGCACCTGGCGGTACTCCAGGTACTTTTCCTGCACCAGATCTTGGGTGATGAACTTCCTGGGATCCCCAAAGATGAAATGATTCTTCCCATCATAGACGCCTAACATATTGAGAAATTCCCAGATTTCTTCCTCAGAGGCGCAGTTGCCGTTTAAGTAGATCACACCCAAGAGAGGTAACAGAAGCCCAGTTCTGGGAAAGCCCAAGCCACTGCGCAAACGCTCATCATTGGAGAGGTCTAGCACATTGACAAGGGTATAGCAATTACCATTGGGCTTGACTTCCTTCAGCTCAAGACCAAAGACCAGCTCTAAGGGCTCAGAGGCTTTCTTGAGGATCTCAGGGAACTGCTCCCTGAACCTCTTGCTGACAATTTTCAGCATCTCTTTCTTCAAAATGGGCTCTTTCACTTTATACTTATATAGCATGTACTGCATCACCATTTCTGCCTTCTTCCCCACAATATCATTTGGGGAGCTCTCAGGTAAGGGGGTGGCCTGAGAGGAACGTGCACGTTCCTTCCCTCGGCTCTTGGCACCTTTACCAGACTTTCTGCGTGCACCTCCTACAGCATCAGTGGGGGCAGGCGGATCCCCCTGAGACTGCTGGGGGAGGCCAGCAGCAGAGGTGCTGGAGACAGCACCTTCAGGAACAGAATAGGAGCAGGAGGGGGCCTCTTCTGCCTCTGCTGCAGTGGGCTGCACATCCTTGAGATCCTGGGTCTCATCTCGAGCCTGGCGACGCTTCTCACGAGATCGGAGCTTACTCTTCTGTCCTCGAGGCATGATGTCAGGGACAGCAGGAGCAGTATGGGCTGGAAAGCAGGTGTTGCTGGGACCTGGAGGATGGAAAATAAGATCCAGTGAGCACTTTCAGCAGGGAGAAACTACTCTGGCTTTTAGGAAACTGCCTCTGCTGTGGGCTCTTGTTCTAGGCTAGCCTGTCCCCTAAGATACTACAGAGAAACGATGAAATCCTTAGAGTAAATCTGGGCTGCAGTCTGTCAGGCCTGCCTTGGGTTTACTGGGGGTGACAGCAGGTACAGGCAGTGAGGGCAATTGTCTTCTGGTATTTCAGGTCCTGACGGTTCTCTGGATTATCATATTAACCACTGACACAACCTAGTGGCCAATAGTTGGCCACTTCCTTCTGCTACTCAGAATTTGACACCCCAAAGCTTCCTAGGAACCCTGAGAAAGAACTGAAGGGGGGGGGTTAGCCTACTTCTCTGATAGGGGATCCACAGGGCTGAGAATTCTGTGAAATCCTTTCTGTCTTGGGTTCCTCAGCCCTCTTTCAGGTCCCTTCACTTGGCTCCAGATAAGGCTTAGTACCAACCCTCTTCTGCTCACTGGTGAGTACACCTTGAGACTAAGGATTTTATCTCTCTTAGAACTACCATAAAGAAGTGAACAGGATGTTCAACCGGAAAGATCTTTTCTAAGCTTTATAGGGCTGATAAAGCTCTGGGACCAGTAACTGTATCTCATTATACTAACATGTCCAGAACTCACAACAGGGGTGGGGGTGGGGTCTATGTGCTTTTATTTTATATGGAAAAAGAATGATTCATAGTCATTCAGATTTACAACCTTTATTCCTGTTCTTTCTCGGCTATATCTGCTTAATTGGGCCTGCCTAATAGGCCAAGGCCCTCCCTCCTGGAAATAACCTCCAGAGGAAATGACGGTACCTTAGCTTGCCAGCGCCGCTATCAGCTTGCTAATAGCAGATGTGGGCCTAAGGTATAGGCACCAACTACTTTAGTCTCGAAGGTGAAGTCGGGTGGCTCTACAGTTTTCTACTCTGCCATGGATCTCCCAGAGTCCACTGCAGGGGCCCGGCTCAGTGCGAACCCACTTTTGGTTACCGGTCCGCTTGTTATCACACACAGCCCTTCACATGATTTAGTTAAGAGCCTTGGTCTCTGCCATCGCAGAATCAGGGCCACTTCCTAAGACCACGGACTTCCTCTAGCTGCGACTTTACAAATAAAACTGCCCCCCCCTTTATCTCGACACCCCAAAACCTTTACACGGGCAAGAGAGGTTTATCTAGAGGCAGAACTTGGCAAAGTATTTTGGTTTTGAGAAGGAAATGGTCTCCTCAGTCCACTTTTAGGGGCTTTACCTGGACTCCAGGCCAATCCGGAAAATTCACCGTCTACCGTCTACCACAAACAGCGGACGCCTCGTGGAGGAAGATAGTTGCCTAGCGGAAGTGAGGATAACAACATCCGGCCAGAGCTGCGGTGGGCGGGGGAGCGTAAAGAGGAGGTGGGGGTTCATGGGGGGACTTCGAGGGCTGATAGCGCGAGGTGGCGGGTTGCTAAGGGAATACACCATTCTGGAATTTGTGGTCTTTAGGTCCTCACCTTGATGTCTATAGGATCCTGGGATTCCTCCCTCTCCTCTCCTGAGTGACACAGCTTCAAAAATCTCCCACCTTTCGCAGGTCCTAGAGAGGAAATATGGGCACGTAGCACAACAGTCCCCTCGCCTGAGACTGGCAGGACTGACAGCACGGCGGGACTCTGTGAGCGTCTTCTTTTGTGGAAAGGTCCTCTCAACAGCGTTCAGGGTCCTCACCTTGGCCCCACTTATTAGATCTGGTAAAATGCTTTTTTTGACTTCCCAGGGCAGAAACGAGGGGCAGTTTAGATTGGTAGCTCTCTCTGGTACTTTAAAACCAAAAAATGGTTATGTGGATCCTGGTATTCCTCTCTGTAATGACCTGAGTCCCAAAGCCTCCAAACATAGCCTTCACCTTCCTAGTCAGTACCATAGAAGTCAAGACCTGCTACAAATGATGCTACTTCCTGGAGGTTCAGAGACCTAAAAATAGAGAAACCATAGATGAGCAAATAAGGAGAACTAACTAGGATGATGGGAGGGGGCAAGAGGGAAATTCCCTAATGTACATGATGTACATTCACAGACATATCAATGTCAATCACTAAGCCAAACATGAGAAGGAGGGAGGGGGAGGGAATGGGATGGGAACTGGATAAGGGCTAAAATGATGTGTGCATGTATGCCTCTAACATCTATTACTCAATTGAGATGTATGGCTACAATGCACCAATAAAAAAAAATTGGGACTTTTGGTGGCCCTTTATGTGAGAGTGGTCCTCTGATTGGCACTGGTGGTCCTCACTTTGACTCCAGTTAGTCTTCCTGTGAAGACTGAAATATCTCTATTAAATAAGGTCCTTCTCTCCCTGAGACCCTACTGGAGGAAATGAGGGCAGCTCAGTCTCATAGCTCTGCCCCGGAATACCCCAGGCTTAAGAAAAGGGCTACCCTGTAAAGTCCCCTCATTTGTGGATTTAGTGATCCTGTCTTGCTCTCTCAAGAAACTCAACACGCTCCTGGGACTCCAATCTCCCTGACATGAGCTGTGCTCAGATCAGGCTCCTTTCCTATCTGAGCTCTCCCAGTGGAATTTAAGGTGAGCCACATTAGGCTAAAGATGTTTGGATCGTGGGGGATGGGCTGACAGCAGTCACAATTTTATGGGAGACCACTATTGTCATTTCCCATTTGAGTTCCCCATCTGGATATCTGCTAAACCTGGAGGCCTTCCTTTCAGTGATCCGACGTTGCCCTCCTTAAGGTCAACATTCTCCCTTGGCAGAGGGCTATAAAGAGTTAAAGGGGAAGCCTGACATGTTGGTTCATGCCTGTAATCTCAGTATTCAGGAGGCTGAGACAGGAGGGTCACAGGTTCAAGGTCAGCCTCAACAATTTAGCAAGACCCTCAGCAACTTAGCAAGATTCTTTTTTTTTTCTTTGTGGTCCTGGGGATAGAAACCAGGGGCATTCTACCTCTGAGCTACACCCCCAGCTCTATTTTTTTTGTGTGTGTGTGTGGTAGTGGGGATGGAACCCTTCTACCTCCGGGCTACACTCCCAGACCTATTTTATATTTTATTTGGAAACAGGGTCTCTTAAGCCAGAGAGGCTGGCTTCGAACCTGCACGATCCTCCTGTCTCTGCCTCCCAAGTGCGGGGATTACAAGTGTCTGCCACCACGCCTGGCTGGTTTTTTTTTTTTTTTCTTAATTTTTTATTTTGAAAAAGGCTCTCACTGAGTTGCAAAGGACCTCACTAAGTAGCTGAGGATGTCCACAAACTGCAATCCTCCTTTTTCAGCTTCCCAGTGCTGGGATTACAAGTGAGGCCCACCATGCCCGGCTACAAGCTTCTATTAAAAAAATTAAAAAAAAGAGGCTGGAGGTGTACCTCAGAGGTAGAATGCTCCTGGGCTCAATCTTCAGTATGGAGAGAGGAGAGAGGAAAGAGGAGAGAGAAAAGGAGGGGGATAAAAGAAGAAAGGAGTAAAAAAGAGGATGTTTCGTGTGACTGCCCTGCTTGGGGCAATCTAGGCCTGAGAGCTCTTTTTAAATTTTATTTTATTGGTGCACTATAGTCTCACATCATGATGTGGATCATGCTGACAGTGGCATACGTTCACACAGTACTTGGTGCCCTCACCCCCGCTTCTCCCTTTTCCCCTCCCTTCCAATACTGAGTGTCCAGGTTAGATATGATATATTCACATGTATACACATATTCGAATATAGCTTTTCCATTAATTAACCTCAGCTTTCTTCTTCCCTACCCCTCCTTTCTGGCTTTGCTAAGGTTTCTGCTCCATTATTATCTAGAGTCCCTCTGGTATTCCTAATACTCCCTAGCTTGAGCATATTAGAGAAAACATAAGTCCCTTCTCTTTCTGTGCTTGGCTAATCTCACTTAATGTAATGTTCTCTAGTTCTTTCCATCTTCTTGCAAATGACATGATTTTGTTCTTCTTTATTGCTGAGTAAATTCCATTGTGTGTATTTCCCATAAATTTGCAATCCATTCATTTGTTGATGGGCACCTAGCTTGGTTTCATATTTTGGCTATTGCAAACTGTGCTGCTTTGAACATGGGTATGCATATGTTACTGTAGTTCTCTGATTTCAACCCCTTTGGAAAGATACGAGTGGTAGAGCCAGATCATAGGGTGGATCCATTCCCGGTTTTCTAAGGAATCTCCACACAGATCTCCATAGCCACTAAACTAGTTTGCGCTCCCACGAACAATGTAAAAGAGTTCCTATTTCCCCATATCTGCACCTTCATTTAGTGTTATTTGACTTTTTTATGCTTTCCATTTCTGATTGGGGTTAGATGGAATCTCAGTGTGCATTTTTTTTTTTTTTTTTGGCAGTACTGGAAATGTGTGATGGAACCTAGGGGCATTCTACCTCCAAGATGCATCCTCAGCCCTATTTTTCATTCTTTGTTTTGAAACAGAGTCTCACTGAGTTGCAAAAGGGCCTCACTAAGTAGTCGCTGAGGCTGTCTTCGAACTATGGTCCTCCTGTTTCAGCCTCCCAAATGCTGTGACTACAAGCTTGCGCCACCATTCCCAGCTTCAGTGTAGTTTTGATTTGTATCTCCTTGATGGCTAATGATGTCGAACATTTTTTCATGTATCTATTGGCCATTTGTTTTTCTTCTTTTGTGAAGTTTCTATTCATTTCAGTTGCCCATTTCTTTTCTTCTTTTTTTTTTTTGGTGGTATTGGGGTTCCTGGAAGCCCTTCTACCTCCAGGATACACTCCCACAGGCTACACTCTCAGACCTATTTTTTTTTTACCTTTTTATGTGGAAACAAGGTCTCTTAAGCCAGCAAGGCTGGCTCCGAACCAGCACGATCCTCCTGTCTCTGCCTCCCAGGTGCGGGGATTACAAGCGTGTACCACCACGCCCGGCTCAGTTGCCCATTTCTTAATTGGGATGTTTGTTTTGCTAGTGTAGTCTTTTGAGCTTTTTGTATATTCTGGATTTTTAACCCTCTATCAGAGTGGTAGCTGGTAAAGATCTTATCCCATTCTATAGACTCTCTTTTGATTCTTGATGATTTCCTTGATGAGCAGAAACTTTTTAGTTTGGTGCCATCCTACTTGTTAATTCTTGTTTTAATTTCCTGCGCTTTAGAGGTCATGTTGAGGAAATTACTACCTGCGCCTATATGTTGGAGTGTTGAACCTATGCCTTCCTCTAATAGCTTAATAGTCTCTGGTTTGATTTCCAGGTCTTTGATCCATTTCGAGTTGATTCCTGTGCACGGTGAGAGGTAAGGATTTAGTTCTGTCTTTCTACAAATGGATACTCAGTTCTCCCAGCACTGTTTGTTGAAAAGGCTGTCTTTTTTCCAGTGTATTAATTTGGCCCCTTTGTCAAAGATCAATTGACTATAAATGTGTGGGTTTGTTTTTGTATCTTCTATTCTGTTCCATTGGTCTATGTGCCTGTTATTGTGCCAATACCATGCTGTTTTTAACTATTATTGCTTTGTAGTATAATTTGAAGTCAGGGATTATGATACCTCCTGCATGGTTCTTATTGCCGAGAATTGGTTTGGCTATTCTGGGCTGGTTTTGGCAGATCTCTGAATGAAGCCCTATATTTTGGAGGTGATAGTCTCTTCAGTATTTATTCATGGGGGTCCTCACTTTTCTCCTAACTTTTTGATTCAAGGCCAACTCTTGAACAGTTTTCCCACTGCAAATTTGCAGGTCCATGTCCTAGGCCCAATACAAGACTAAGATACTTCGAGATAAGGCCCAGAAGAAATGGAGGTGGGATGTTACAGAACAATTATGCTGATATATCTTTCTTTTCGATAGCCAGTGAGAGTTTCTTCTAATATTTTTATATTAATCGATTTGCCTCTTTAATGGAAAGGAGCTGCCCTGGATGATTGTGAGGTCCCTGATTTTGAGATTATTTGACTTTATGGTCATATTATAAGTGTGTATTTTCTCTTTCTCTTCTTTGTTCATAACTTTCATTTTTTTGTATTTTTATTGGGATATATATATTTTCATCTGATTCTTTTTATACAGAATCCTCTTTATTTCTTTAGGTAGGCCTAAGAATAGGTGAGGGTATGCATACTCTCATTCATATTATTAGAATATTACATTATATCCTGGACATTCCCTATGAGAATAAATGCATATAGTAGCATTGAGAAGAAAAAGTGAATCAAGGAACACAAGGTCTGCCTCAGGAAGAGAGAAGTGGAATTTGCTAAATTTCATACATGGCTACTTATTAAATGCCATTTTGATGGGGCAGGCTCTAGATTTCCCAGCTCAGGGAAGATTGGCAGCTCAGTGACTTCTGGACATCCTGTTTCCTTTGAAGGTATCATCTTTATTTCTCAGAATAAAAAAGTGCAGGTCTTGGCATACACTCTTTGGCACTCTGAGATGACAAAGTCATGTCTTCTCAGACCATACTGTTACTCCTCTGAGAGCCCTAATAAGTTAGGGAACATCTCATATGGTCACTGCTATCTGGGTACCTCGGTGGTTGATGGGAGGTGTGTGAATATATAGGGTACCCTGTGTTCTAGGGTGGATGTTTCCTCACTTCTATCCTGGATCTGTCCCTTGATTCCCAGGATAACTGCAATTTCTTCAACTGCTAAACTGAAATCCTTCAGAAGATCAACTTCACCTTTTGAGTCCCCTGAGAAGTTTATATAGGAAAAAAAAATACAGAAGCTGTTTTCCACCTCTTGGTCTAGAAGGAATTAAAAGGGATCCTCCTTGAAACTCTTCTTGGACCTCCTAGATCTCACAACAGGGACAGATCAGGATAATTGAAGTTATGTTATTTTTCAGTTCGTATGGGTTGCTCAGATACATCAGGAAATCATGGTAACTAGGAGGAAAGGAAGTTTGAGCACCTGGAAGGGGAGTGACAGTAATGAATTTCTCACTGAAAGGTTGTTCCGTGTAATCAAATATGCCTCCCAATTAGTGCTGAAATGGTGTTTACATCCGTATTTCAAAAAATAAAAACTATGGGCTAATATTTGTTTCTGCACGCACGTGCAAATGTGTACACACACACATACACACACAGTCAAATTATTTTAGAGTAAGTGGGTTTAAACAAAGTTGATTAAGTTTCAGTGTACATTTTATTTTTATTGCAAGACTTTCCAAGAACCTTCAATATGCCAAAATGTACTGGACAACTTTAAAAGAGATAGCACATTATGATGAGTTTTCTAAACCTACTAGGTCATGATAAGTCCTCTGTCTCTGCCATTTTTTTCAATTTGCATTTCTAGATTTCATTACCAAGTCCTTTGTGGATGTTTCTAAGAGATTCTCAGCTTATGTTTTCCTGAATGGTTTCAGTGAAGATCCACTGATCCTTGGAGGGGACAGGAACACAGGCAGAGGACATTTTCAAAACAAAATATCTGTTTTGGTGCCTATTAAGGTAGTTCTAAATGGTAAGTACATCTTAATAACTGACATGAAATATCTCCACTTTAGGTTTATTCTGCAAGTTTAATTTAGAGTCAACAGATCTCCACCATATCCAAAACATGGATCATGGAGAAAGGCACAGTTAAGGGTCATGTTAAATATATGTTACCTTAGATTTTCCCAAAGAACAATACTGTAATAAGGCTGTTGAAACAAAAGTAGATGCATATTTTCTCAACTCTCAAGCTTCCAAGAAGGAAAATTGGCCAAGGCCAACCAAATTGTAGGTAACCTAATTCAAAAGGGTTCAGGGCAAGTGTCCAGCCCCAGCAGAGAAGGAGAATGTTTGGTAACCACAGGGAAGGAATTATATCTTATGAATTGGCTTTAAATAGAGGGAGTAGCAAGGGAATGTGTTAATGTGCCCTCAGTTTATCCAAGTGGAACTAGATACTGCTTCTTTCAAAGAAACCTATTTCTTTGCTCCTCTGGAGGTTGCGACTGAAGTGATTGATATTCTTTCTTGTATTCTAACAATTAGTTCTAAAAGTGGAGTAGGCCATGTTTTTGCAAAAGTCACACATAGTAGATCTGTCTGGAAAATACAAAGACAGAGAATGGAGAAAGAGACTCTGAACAATGATTTAGAGGTACCTGTAGAAGTTAAGAGGGATGCACACCACTTTTTCTTTTTGCAGTTCAAATATATTTTAAAACCAAATTTCCTAAGTAAAGTTGTAACACTAGCCAAAATTTATTTTGTGGTTCAGGCTTAAGGTGTAAAGTAATTATGTTGATCTGGTCAAGTTATTTTTTTAAATGCTATATTTCAGAACATTTTTAAACACAAGGAAATGAGATTATGGCTAAATACAGCTGACATTTAAGAAAAGAGCATATGAGTAAGATATTTAGAGCTAAATTCATTGTATCTCCTGAATAATTTTAGTATTCATTAGTATCTATGTCTCCCAGTAGAAAAAGACTCATGAATATCATTAATATATAGTTTTAGTAATGGTATAGCTAATTAATAAATATATTAAAAGTAAGCATTTTAAAAATCTGTTCCTTTGGCATTTATTTTAGCAATGACTCTGCAATTGGCTTTTAGCATTTTAGTATTTCCCTCTATGATATGTGGATATAGATACAGTTTTAAAATGCTATAAAAGTATTTATCAGAGAACTGGAACAGAGCTTTGTGATTTTGCTGAAAGACTTTTAAGTTGAAAGCATATCCATAGAGTAACCTTTGATTTTGGGAAAAAGCTTCAAGTTTAGTAATTATATACAGCTAAAATTATAGAACAAGAGACCAAGAACAAAATTAAAACATTGTAGTCAATGTTCAAGTGTATTTCAGTTTTTCAAAGTGTCAGTTTTGTTATATGAAATACCTTTTATTTTTTCTAACAGATTTTTCCATTTCATAGTGAATGCCTCTTCAGAAATATTGATGCTTATTGTTTAAAATGATTATTTAAGAGAGGTAGGAAAATTGGAAAAGCACAAAGCAAAACAACAAAAATAAAAATATAATCCCTACCACTCAGAGGCATCTGCTGCTATCGAATTATTTTTTGTTTGTTCTTAGGCAGTTCTGGAAGACTTCGAAAATAAACTCGGCTTGGCATACACAAATCACCTAGTGAACAATGACAAAATTCTACCACCTAGTTAGTTCTTTTCAGTTTGGAGATGTGTAAAGAAACTCAGCTCCAAGAAAATAATGCTTCCCTTTAAATTATTCCTCTCTACTTTTCTTCATCCAATGACTATACATTGCTTTGACTACTGCAGGGCTTTGCTTAAGCTGTTGACAGTGATTCTTCTTAAAAAGACCCCTAGGGAGAAAAATAGCAAAAAAATTGCATAGGATATTCAAAAAGCAAGAATAAAGGAAACAAAAATACACCATCAGAATTTGAACTCCAGGTTATGTCAGTTACTGACAGAGAACACCTAGTGCAGATTGCAAGTTTTCTCCAACCTTTAACATTTATTATAACACATGATGGCCTGGTGACCAATATTCACTAGATATTTATTTAACGAGTTGGCTTTAGTGTGACATTTCTGAGTGAAAGCTAACAGTCTAGATCAAATGTTTGTGATCTAGAGGGATAGAGTGTTAAGTTCTTGATTACATAACATATTTATCTAAGTGAAAATTAGAAGAACTAAGACTACCTTGGCTTTAAGTTTATGATTGAAGATCACATGTCAACTGTATGGAAAACAAAATGGAATTCATAGGAGGAATACCAAAAAAAATCTTTCTTTTATAACAAAACCCAGTAAGTATTCAAAATCCAGAACATTATCAAATAGTTGACAAAAGATACAAAAATTGTTACAATGCAAATTAATACATAGGTGTTGTAGAAATAAAAGTTCACTTTTACAGAATCATGAAACAATGTAGGAAAAATGTCTGTTCTTGTATATTGAGGGGAGTGGAATGGGAATTAGGAATATTTGAAGTGATCAAAATATTAGGGAAATGGGAAAATGGTGGGTTCTTTTCAGTCCCTCATTGTTACTGTGGGAAAGCAATGGATAACAGTACTTGTTAGTCCTTAAAAATCAGTGGGTTCCTCCTTGCTCTGATAATAAAAATCACATCAAGTGTTTATTTAGAATATAGATCACTTGGTCTTTATCAACCCCTGAATCAAAAGGAGCCTTGTAACCTAAATTTTTAAAAAGAAGGTTCAATTGATTCTGATGAGAAGCCAAATTTGGAGCCATACTGTTACCCACACTGGCATCTTGTTAGCACTTCATTAAAAAGTGTTAAACTCTCAGAAGCTAAGGTTTTCCCAGAAGATAAAAAAGTGTTTTCTGTTTAAATTCAGATGTATTAATCAGAAGTTCATAGGTATCTATCTAGAACTTATGTTAACATTTTTGGTGATCATTTTCAACTGCTGAGCTTTTTTCAGTAATGAACTTTGAAAAAAAGCCAGCAACAGACGTTTGTTAGAATGCAGGCCTCAAACTGTCCAAATTGTGTCAGGTTGTATAAAATAAGATTGGTTCAAAATATTAGTTGAACCCTTGCTCTGACACTATTAATATTTATAATTTTGGGGTAGTTAAGAATAAAAACAGGTTTTAGGTCACACATAATATTCTTTTTCCATTTATTTTTAAGACCTGTTCGTATTATTTATTATCATCTTTCTACTTCTATACTTAGGACTGAATTTCCTGATAGCCTTAACTGTAGTTGAAAGTAGTGTTTATAGGTTG
The DNA here is from genome assembly GCF_963383645.1 of Muscardinus avellanarius. Classification (NCBI taxonomy): domain Eukaryota; kingdom Metazoa; phylum Chordata; class Mammalia; order Rodentia; family Gliridae; genus Muscardinus; species Muscardinus avellanarius. Next base: position 24,033,985 of record NC_137792.1, on the reverse strand, counting down.
TGTATTGGTTAAATTTAAATTGTTATTTAATTATTCAATATGAACTTTTCTTTCCTCCCCAATGAATTTCCAAGATAGGGAGCAGACCGTTAGTTCTTTAATATCCAGAACATTCAAAGATAATATTTGTTTTTATTTTATTTTATTTTATTTTTTGGTGGTACTGGGGATGGAACCCAGAGGCCTTCTACCTTCAGGCTACACTCCCAGACCTATTTTATATTTTATTTGGAGACAGGGTCTCTTAAACCAGCTGAGGCTGGCTTCGAACCTGAACGATCCTCCTGTCTCAGCCTCCCAAGCGCGGGGATTACAAGCGTGCACCACCACGTCCGGCTCAAAGATAATATTTAAAATGTTGAAGATTCCCAGTAATGAATGAGATTATGTGATTTGCAGAAAAATGAATGGAACTAGGAGCATTACATTAAGTAAGCCAGGCTTAGAAAGTCCGGGATCACGTTTTCTCTTAAATGTGGAAGTTAGTGAAAAAAAGAAAAGAAAGGAGAATAATGCCATGAAAATAGAAGTGATACCAATAAAGAATAGGAAAAGAACCTGGGGGAGAGAAGAGAAGAGTGAAGGAGGAAGTTCTGAGAAACTGACTGAATTATATATGTGCATGTACATATATGTAACAATGAATCCCACTGTTATTTATAACCATAATGCACCAAGAAAAATGAAAAAAAGTAAAGATTTAATGGAATTTGTTAAAATATTGAATTTTCTCAATTGAGAAAGGTATATACACCTAAGTTGTTCAATACAGCAGCTACTAGCCACATTCGGTTACTTAATTTTATTGGCCAGTGTTGGTTTGTGCAAATTCTTTCTCTGTTCCTCCCCAATATCTCCATTCCTTCCTTTTTCTAGTTATTTACTATTTTTAAGAAGTGTATATTAGATTCTAATGAGCTAGACCATTTATGTTATAGCTATATAATATAAAGTGTTCCTGCCTTCAAGAAACCTATGGTCTACATGATAAACTATTTACTGTGGACATGTTGCAATGAATCAAATGTAGTTTTATTTTTTTATTTTTATTTATTTTTTTGTGGCACTGGGGTTCCTGGAAGCCCTTCTACCTCTGGGCTACACTCCCAGACCTATTTTATACTTTGTATTTGGAAACAGGGTCTCTTAAGCCAGCACGGCTTGGCTTCGAACCTTCGCAATCCTCCTGTCTCTGCCTCCCAAATGCGGGGATTACAAGCATGCTCCACCATGCCCAGCAAATGTAGTTTTATTTTTAAAACATCATATCCATTAAATATTTTAAATATATGGAAAATTTATATATGTTAAGCATACTGATATTTTCAATAAGCTATTATCTAAATCTCCATTTTGTAGACTTAGTACTAAGTTATAGAAAAGTTCTGATTTACTGAAACTTAGGCCATACTGCCGTACTATTTGGTAAATATTTTGACTATCATATGACTATCATATGCAAAAATGTTCTTTCTTTATCCAGAATATGGAGGATATTTTAGTTTGCTTTTGTTCTTAATTCAAATTTACATCCAAAAATATTAAATTAACACTATATGTTAGTTAATACATGAACACATTAAAAATATCCAAGTTGTATCACCAAAAAGTTTCTAAGCTGCTGAGGAAATGAAAGGCATAGATACAACAATAAAAAGTAAAAAGAAGTACATGGAAAAATAGATTTGTCAGTTATTTTGGACTGTTTGGGATAATTATGGAAATTTTTAGTAAGAAGGTGGCACTTCATCTTGGAAAACAATGAAAAAAGGCCTTTCCTAGAAGAAAGGACAATAAAGGTAGAGAAATGAAATATCTTGGCATATTCTGGAACACCACAATTCACTTTGCTGGTTATATTGCAGGGTATGATTCTGCTACCAAATCTTTAATAACTATTCTCTCATTATTTTATTATTATTATTATTATTATTATTATTATTATTATTGTGGTACTGGGGTTCCTGGAAGCCCTTCTACCTCCGGGCTACACTCCCAAACCTATTTTTATGCTTTTTTTAAAAAATTGGAAACAGGGTCTCTTATTAAGCCAGCACGGCTGGCTTCAAACCTGCACGATCCTCCTGTCTGCCTCCCAAGCATGGAGATTACAGGCATGCGCCACCATGCCCGGCCTCTTTCTTTTTTTAATTGGATGAGGATACTGGGTTTATTTAATTCCAGGGATGTTCAACCTATGAGCTATACTCCCCAGCCTTTTAATTTTTATTGTTTTCTTTTCTTTATTTTGTGGCACTGGGGATTGAACCCAGAGCATTCTACCTCGGAGCTATATTCCCAGCCCTATTTTATATTTTATTTTCAAACTAATTCTCATTAGGTTGCCAAGGTTGTCCTCTTGTCCACAAACCTGCCATCCTCCTATCTCAGCGTCCCAAGTACTAGAATTACCATGCTAGGCTCTATATTTTTTTTATTTTGAAATAGGGTCTTGCTAAAATGCTGAAGATCTCATTAAGTTGTTGAGGATGACCTCAAATCTTCAATCCTACTGTCTCAGCTTTCCATTTGCTGGAATTACAGGCCTGCTCTACCACCCTGCTCTAGATTCCTTTTGAAGACTGTTTCTTGCATGGCATATCTTTTTCCACCTCTTTATGCTAAATTTGTATCTATGTATCATTTATCTATCCATCTATGAATAATATGTTGAAATTGGGGTTTGAACCTAAGGGCATTCTAGTTCTGAAATACAACTCCAGCCCTAGTTTATTTTTCATTTTTTATCTTTGAAACAAGGTCTCACAAGCCGGGTGTGGTGGCGCACGCTTATAATCCCAGCATTTGGGAGGCTGAGACCGGAGGATCGCAGTTCGTGGACAGTCTCAGTACTTAGTGAAGCCCTCCACAACTTAGTGAGACGCTGTTTCAAAATAAAGAATAAAAAAATAGGGCAGGAGGTGTAGTTCAGAGGTCAAATGCCCCTTGGTTCCATCCCCAGACTCGCAAAAAAAAACAAAAAATGCCGAAACTGGCCTTGAACCTGTGATTTTACTTTCTCAGCCTCCCAATTACTGGTATCACAGGTGTGTGTCACCACGCCTGGCTTGTATCTTTATATTTAATGTGAATGTGAGGTTTTTTTTTTTTTTTTTTTGTAGATTCCAGGTCTAGATTCCAGGTCTTTCCATCTTGTTATCTGTATTGCCTCTTGGCTTTCAGTTATCACAGGTGTGTGTCACCACACCTGTATCTTTATATTTAATGTGAGATTTTTTCTTTTTGTAGATTCAGGTCTAGATTCCAGGTCTTTCCATCTTGTTATCAATCTATATTGCCTCTTGGCTTTCAATTGGTGTATGTGATGGTTCATCTGGATTGTCACCCTGACTGGACTGAGAGATGCCTAAAATTAAGACTTCTGTGCGTGCTGATGAGATGATTGGCACATGGAACAACAAACTGAGGTGGATTTCTGGCCCGCATATGGGTGGCACCACCCAATAGTCTGGAGGCCTGGATGGAACAGGGAGAGAAAGAAGGAGTAAGCAGCTTGAAGGAAGGCTCAGTTCTTCCTGAGTGTAAGAATCTGCTGTTGCTGCTCCCTCCTTTACTCTTCCAATTTTGCTCTCATTGACCATTCTCTGGGAAGTTTCCAGGCTTTTCCATCTTGGACTGGGAATGCATCATTGATCCTTTCTGTTCTGATACATCAACTCTTAAACAGCTGGAGCAGTTGCTGGTTCCTCTGGCTCTCCAGGTGCAGGATACCTGGGACTGCATAGTTTCGGAGTGTGAGCCAATTTGCTAAATCTCTTTTTAATATATATATTCTGTTGAATCTATTCCTCAAAAGAACCTTGACTAATATATTGTAGTTGATTCTTTTTTGTTATTCTTGTGGTGCTGAGGATGAACCGAGGGTCCTATACATGTTAGGCAAGTACTCTATCATTTGTCACTGAGCTACATCCTATCCCCAGTTGGTGCAGCCAAGCCATTCGTTTATAAAGTGGTTATTAATATAGCTAGCCTAATATCTATATTTGTAACTGTTTTATATTTGTTGCCCTTTTCCTTTTTTGTATTCTAATGTGTTTTGCTTTCATTGGTTTTATAATATTTTATGTGATTTCATTTTCTCTCTCGTCTTAGCATCTCAATTTTACCTTTAAAAATTTAGTAGTCGCCCTATAGTTTGCAAATGTAGTATAACTAATCAGAGTCCACTTTTAAATAACACTATATTGTTTCATGGATAGTGCAGGTATCTTATAATATTTTTACTTCTTTTTCATTTTTTATGACATTTATGCACTCATTGCATTTATGTATACGCTACAATTCACAAATATTATTTTTATTATTTTGAACAAATTATTACTTGCTAGATCAATTAAGAATAAGAAAACACAAAAGACTTTAAGTTTATTTATTCTTTTTTTCACACCATTTTCCCTTCATGTAGATATATGTTTTGACATATGTCATTTTCCCTTCTCTGAAAAAAAATCTTTTGATGTTTCTTGCAAGACATGTCTCTCCTTGGACATGCTCAGGCTGCAGATATATCCCTCAAAAATATTCTTCATTTCTGTCACAATGTTCTTGATTTCTAGTATGTTTCTTTGATTTTTTATTAGTATTTTATCTGTATTCTTGTGACCTATATGTTCTTGTGTGTTGTTCAGTTTTTCCATTAAAATCCCTGCCATATTTATCATAGTTATTTAAAGTTCCTAGTAGCAGGGCGTGGCGGTGCACACTTGTAATTCCAGCTCTTGGGAGGCTGAGACAGGAGGATCGCGCAGGTTCGAAGCCAGCCTCAGCTACTTAGTGAGGCTCTCAGCAACTTAGCGAGACCCTGTTTCCAAATAAAATATAAAATAGGGCTGGGAGTATAGCCCAGAGGTAGAAAAGCCTCTGGGTTCCACCCCCAGTACCACAAAAAAATAAATAAAGTTCCCAGTATGGTGATGCTAAAATCTTGGCCACATATGAGTCTGGTTGTGAAGCTTACGGTGTTCAGTTCATGCTTTATTCTTTTTACTTATACCTTCCAATTTTTTTGTTTAAAGCCAAACATAATATATCAGGAGCTGAGGTAGATGAACCTGCAGTATTATCCTTGAGTTTACCTGGATAGAAGTTGACTGTTCATACTGTTTACTTTGTTGTATCAGAGACTACCATGTCCTTTAGTGTGCTAGTTTTCCCTCCCGTGTTGTTTTTGCATTTTCCTAACAAGTCCTAAAATATAGTGGGAGGTATCCAGTTCTCTTAACTATAATCACTGTTCTTATATATGAGCACTATGGACGTAGTGGAAATTTGTGGGGAAGGGAAAGCAACTGAAGTCTCAGTCTTTTAGTGAGCCTAAGTATTTTCCATTCACCAGGTAAAAGGTTAGGGAGAGCTGGAGTTTGGTATTTCTTTTTCCATGTGTCAGTCTTTGGCAAAATCTCAGTTGGTGAGGCTCTAATAAAATAATTTCCCTCGAGAGTAGGTCTTGTTAAAGAGAACACAGCTTTAGAGATATTTCAAATGTGTTACTCCCCATTTTTCTGAAGCATGAAAGGAATTTTATCTATTTTTCCAATGTGAATCTTGTGGTGCTCCTGAAGGTGTAATCCAGAGAAATGAGGAGAACTCATTAAGGATGAACCCCCTTGAAGTGTCTTAATTCTTGTAAGTCTATACTGAGCCTCTGGCAATCCATCAATTCCACTTTAAAAATTTTCTATTAATTCTGGCTGCAGCTATGGTCTTCTACTACTAGTAAGTTGTGATTGTATCTGCCTTTCTGTCTGTATCATCAGTTTTTGGGGTAGCATCTTGCCCTGTAACCTCAGTTATCTGATGGAGCTAAGAATTGCTGATTTTTAAATTTTTCTAAACTTAGTCGAGTGTGGTGGCGCACACCTGTAATCCCAGCATTCGGGAGGCTGAGACTAGAGGATCACGGTTCGCAGACAGCCTCAGCTACTTAGTGAGGCCCTCAGTAACTCAGTGAGACCTTATTTCAAAATAAAGAATAAAACATAGAGCAGGGGGTGTAGCTCAGAGGTCGAATGCCCCTGGGTTCCATCCCCAGACCCACAAAAAAAAATTCTAAACTTCTTTGTTGTTGTTTTGGTGAAGAGAAAAACATGAAGTTCCAAGCTCTTTACAAGTTGGGTTAGAACCTGGAAGACAAAACTATTTCTTTTTTATGAGAAGACTTTCTATTCTGGTTTAACAAGTGGTTTTTGGATACAAATTTTCTTTCTATTTGGCCTTAAATTTCCATTAATATTATTACTATCTAAATTATCCAGTGTACTATTGATTAACTTGAAGCCTACTACTGTTGACTCTTAGCCTGCCATCTGGTTATACTTTGTTAGTTTTTGAAGAATATAGTTTTACTTTCAAGTATGCTGAAAGTAAAAGTCCCCTAACACAGAGAAATTGGTACTATCAACAATGTCTGGCAGTGAGGGCAGAGGGTGGAGCCTCTGAGTTTCTAATCAATTTTTTATTCCCTTTGATCTTAATCATGACCAGACAATCAAGATTTATTGGAGGCTTGAAAGTTGTTTCCATGTTAAATTACAATGCTTTGACCCTGGCATGGAATGGAAACTTATTTTCTAATCTAGTTTTTCCTACCCCATTGTGTAACCATTTTTACTATATGGCAAAAGACCCTTGATTTGGACTCAATTGTGCCCATCCAAAATTTCTATGTTTATTGAGGAGTTCAGCTTGGTGAGATCTAAAGGTAAAATGTTCACCATCAATCCAAGTACCGTCTATTTTCATAGCCTGTTGGATTTCCCTTTCCAGTTCAACAGTATGGCCTTGTGAAGATTCCATAGCTTGTGGCCACATTCAGTCACTCAAATTTTGTTCAAAGCCAGGCGTGGTGGCGTACGCTTGTAATCCCCATGCTTGGAAGGCGGAGACAGGAGGATCACGCAGGTTTGAAGCCAGCTGCGCTGGCTTAAGGGACCCTGTTTCCAAAAAAAAGTATAAAACAAAATAGGTCTGGGAGTGTAGCCCGGAAGTAGAAGGGTTTCCAGGAACACCAGTACCACACAAACACACAAAAAAAATTGTTCAAATTGAAGCTTCAACTTCAAAGGATTTTTAAAATCACATCTCTTTTGAGTTCAGAGATGAATGAAAGTTATGAATTTTGGGTTGGAGATAGAGGGTATGGAGTGGGATCCGACTGTTTTCCATCTCTCTTTGCAGCTTTCCCCGTTGTGTGGCTATTCCTGCTTTTCTGACTAACAGTCTGATGATTTCTTGGGTGTAGAAATATTGATCTGAATGGGCACACTTGCCAGTTCTTTGTGAGTTCTTAAGAAGTTCTCAAATATGCTGTTTTCTGACAAGAGGCCCCAAGTAGCAGAACATCTTATAGCCTCTTGCTTTTGATGAACATTCACCTGACAGTCAATTTTTTTGATTGGGCTATTTGCAAATTTGCTCAATCCAGGTAATCTCAGTGATGACTTAGGTAACTCAAACATTTGTCCATGTTAAGTATGCATTGGAAGAAGAGAGTTAAAAGAAATAGAAGTCATAAAGGAAAGATGGAATGATAATGACTTTAAGAACTTGGATTTTCTACTTTAAAGCAAGTCTGTACTAGTATTTTACACATAGTGGATATTGATAAAGTGTAAGTGTCTTGGCCACTAACTCCCAATTGTGATTAAATTTCTTATTCTTTCCTACTAAAGTAACAGATATGAGAATAAAGAGGTTTTATACTTTTATTGATGCAATGTAATAATACATCATGGTGAGATTCAGTGTATTTCCTTTGTATAACTCTTGCCCTTGCTCTTTTTTCCTCCCTCCCAATATGTATTAGTGAGATTGGTAATGAAATCTTCTTGTATGATTGTAAACTTATTTGAACTGTTTCCTTCCTCAATCCCTGTTGAGAATAAGGCATTCTGAGAATCATATTTACACATTATATTTCCTAATTGATCAGCAGTTCACCAAGTATTACTAGCTACCATAAAAATGGAGTTATAACACATAATCTTACCCTAAAAAGAGTTTAAATTTTGTGCTCTCTTTCACTTCTTTGTTTTGATTTGGTTTTACCCAGAGAGAGCAAAATAAATTACATTGTATTAGAGTTCTACAGGGAAACAGAACCAATAGGATAGATAGATAGATAGATAGATAGATGATAGATAGATAGATAGATAGATAGGAGAAATTGTTCTTAAATTATGGAGGTTGAGAAATCTCAAGTTATGCCTTCTGCAAGTTAGGGAAGCAAAAAAGCCGGTGCAGTAATTCATCCTCTAGCAGAGTGTGGAGAGTGTAGCCCCCTTCTATAGGTCCTGGAGTCTAAAGGCTGGAGAGCATACAGCTTTGATATCTAAGGAAGGGAAGATGGATTTCTCAGCTCCAAAAGAGAGTGCAAATTTACCCTTCCCCTGCCATTTTGTTTTGTACAACCTCTCACCCAATTAGATGGTGCCTGCTCACATTGGTCAGAGTGGATCTTCTTTATTACATATTGAAATGTTAATTTCTCCCAGAAACACCCTAAAGACACCCAGAAATCATGCTTTACCAGATATCTGGGTATCCCTTAACCCAGCTTAGTTGACATAAACTATTAGCCATCACAGACACCAGTAAACCTAATTCTATTATATTTTACTCTTCATATTCTTACTGTTACTGTTCTCCTTGCTTTGTTGCATTGTATTCATACATTTTAATGGGATGCAAGATGGTGAAAACATACATGCACACATCATTAGCCCTTACCCAGTTCCCACTCCACTCCCTCCTTCTCATATTTGGCTTAATGATTGACCTTGATATGTTTGTTAAAGTACATCATGTGCATTAGAGAATTTCACTCTTCCCCCTCCCATCTCCTCAGTTATGTCTCCTTATTTGCTCATCTATAGAATCTTCTTCATCTAGAGTTCCTCCCATGACCCATTTTCTCCCTAGCTTCCTCATATTAGGAGAGTTTATCTTATTACTGAGAGTCAAAATGACTTTTTGATGAGTTCAGAATGTGTTGTTAGTATGCAGGGGGTATTGGGTTTGATCTCTAGCAACACACACACACACACACACACACACACACACACACATGCACACACACAAGACTTAAACTTCTAACTGGTATAAATTTGCAGTGACTCTTTAATTTCCATGATTTTTTCAGTGACTGCTTTCAATTAAGTTTACACAAATACCTCATATAGATTTTCAAAATGAACTGCCAGTCAAACTGCTATTCTCATTTCAAAACTAAAGATAAACAAAGTTTAACAAAGTAGGTGAAAGAAAAGCCCATTTATAACACAGATTTCAGTTTTAGCAATATATCTTATGTCAGCTGTTCCAGCTTGATTGAACTAACCTTTCCTGTTGGTTATCATGGGCAAGACACATTTGAACTTAAGGCAAAGAGTCCCCTTATTCCATTCCTCAACAGATGGTGATTATATCCTATTTAACAATATATATGCTGCCTGTAGATGTCACTATACCCTTATAATTCTTTGCAGTAACCCAGCTTCTCTGTTCCCCCACCCGCCGCATCACAGTTAGAGGGATGTATGTATGAAAGGAAGTTGAATTTCTGATTTCCGAAGAGGCTTTAAAGGCAAGATTTCTCAGACTATATAATAGTAAAAGTGAAAATCAGGCAGAAATACACATATATACAGATTAGTATTTTTAAGAGTAGATGGTTATATTTACTACTTTTGTTTCATTAGTCAATAGAATAACTTTTTATGCTAGAAAAAAGATATAACCAAGAATGTGGCTCTATGACCTCTCTTTTCTACTTTATTTATAAATGACTTATAAAAAGCTTATCTTACATAGAGCCAGAAACATGCTTCAACAACTCTTTTATCATTTGATTTTATTGGAGTTAAATAAAATGAATTTCTTGTTTTAACAAAGAGAATATGAAAATACTGCTTTCACAGAATAATTAATAGTAGGAGAACTGTAAACAAATATGCAGGTTTTTAAGGCTAGGTTTTTGCTCTTGCAGTCTTTTTGTCTGAAGCCTGGAATTGGTTAAAACTCAGAAACTAGGCCTGAGTGATTTGTTGTCCTCTCTCCACTCAATTGTGAGACATAGCAGTTGACACACAGGATGGTATGCTATATAAAAAATTCATGATAGTAGTATAGGAATTTCAGGGGAGCCGAGAGCTCAATTAAAATACCTGAAGTAGAATATGAATGTTGAAAGAGCAGAAAATCAATCAACATAGATGCTAAGGTTTTGACAGCTTTCCTTCTCAAACTGGGCTACTAAGCTATGGGCCCAGTATTTGTTTATTGAGTTGCTATGCCCCTTTTATTAATTCAGGTCTAGGGATCAATTTACCACAGCTTGTAGCACACCAAAGTATCCTGGTTGGGAAAAGTAGGATACTCAGAAGTAACTTAAGTGTCCTGCAAGGTGAAGAATGTCATCATTATTTTCACTGCAAAAACAAACAATCAAAAAAACAAACACCTCACCCAGTGCGAGAAACATAGCCAGACGTATAGTAGTAAATGATCTCAGTTTTTTTTTTTAAAGAAAGAGAGATTCATTTAATTTAAACCAGCTTTTTGAATAGGCAAGTGCATGTCCAGATTATCCTCTGCTTGATACTGTTTGCCAAGGAAAAGTCTTACTTGATCAACAGGAGGATTAGAGTTACATCCTTCTATACGTAGGCCTAGAAGAGATGAAAAAACAAATAGGGCAGGGAGTTAAAAGGTCCATGTGTGAAAAAGTAAGAAAACAAAAATAAACAAAGGTGTGCATAATGGAAATTCCAAAATAACCCCCCAAATGGGTATAGATTTGGGTCAAAATTTAATAAGAATAAGACACCACAAGCACACAATGGAACCAAAGGTAGCTACTTCTTTCATGGCAGAGTATCCTTCTTGGTGTGCCCATGACACTCTGCAAATTATCTGCATCTAATTACTTAATGGATCCTTTATTTATGGCACTAGGAATTGGACCCAGGGTCATTCTACATCTGAGCTACAACCTTCAGCCCTGTTTGTTTTCTTTTTTATTTTGAAGCGGTTCTCCCACACTAGCTTCTAACCTGTGATCCTTCTATCTCAGTCTTCCAAGTATCAGGATTGCAGGCATTCACTACCACACCCAGCTTGGCATCTAATAGATTCTTTAAAAATTCTTGAACTATCAATAGATTTGATAAATTAATGAAAGCAGAAGTGGGGAAAACAAATGAGATTTGGATAGCTCTTGGACACTGCTAGTGGAAAATAAGAGGATGTCAAAAGTAGCTTGGATTGCTTTATATGGAGATTGTGAAAAGGTTAGTGATACTGTTGGGTACTTAAAATGTAAGAAGGGAGATTCAGTAAAGAAAAATGATTTTTAAGACATATGGAGGTGATGTTTGATGGAGGAATATATAATAAAGTAGCCTTTAATTTGATGGGCTAAAATATAAGATGGAAGGCAAGGGTTAGAAAGGCAAACTTGGAATTTCTCGTCGGAGAGAAGTCTCTTTAGACTAGGTAAATCCCTTAAGATATAATGGAGTATGTATATGAAGAAAGCCAATAATTAGATTTGGGGATATCTGGATTCAACAGATAGGAGAAAAGAATCGGAGCCAACAAGAGAGAGAATAGTATTATGTTGGCTGAGAAAAAATATTGTTAAAAATGTCCCCAGTGATACAAGAATGAGCAACATATAGTTGAGGAATGTAAATGAATCACTTAAAATTAACAAACAAAAACTTTTATTAAAGTATTGCCTAGAGGTCTTTAGTAAGGATAGCCTTACTATCATATAGTATACTAAAGGTCAGATTTTTGAGAGTTGAGTAAGGTGTTGGTAAGGGTGCCTGGGATAAAAGGTGAGGAAATAAATGTCATGTATGTAGGGAATATGTAAAATAATGATGACATCTTAACAGACTGATTGTGGAAATTCAAGGTGTGTAGAATCATTTGATTTATATTCCATGGCCCTCACCTTCTCCATGAATGATTTCTACCTGGTATTTAGAAAAGAATTCAATAAGAAGAGGTGAATCTAGACAGCTTCATATATGGGTTGTGTTTTGAACACCTATTCATGATTTTTTTTTATTAATTCAAAGCAAACAGTTATTTAGTTTAAATGTTTTCACACATCATTTTTTGGGGAAGGACCATTGTGGGGAGATTAAAGGGCTATGAAATTTGGGCTTCCCTCAGAGGAAAATATGTATGTTCCAGAACTGTCCTGCAATTACAGAATATCTATAACCCCCTTAACAAGGATCTCATGTAAGAATTTTTTATTTCAAGCTCAAAACATTCATTGACTTGGTTCTTAAAGCAAAGAGAGGATGGAATAGAAATCAGGAGTTTGGAGTTTCATTTACTTAGTTTCATTTCTCTCAGTTTGACTTTGTTATCATAAAAAGATACTATGAACTTAGACTACAATTTCCTTCTTTGCACAATGAGTCCATAGGTCTAAGTGATTCCATGGTCTCTTATAGTATAACTCAGTCTCTCAGCACAAGTTTTGGATCTTTCCTTATTTTTCCAATCACTTTGAATTTTGTTTTATGAGAGATGCCCCAGCAACTTGGAACACGTTCACAGTGGGTCACTTTCACCAGAAGAATGATCAAATTTAACTTCTTAGGGAAGTTAGACCATTGTTTCTTTTGAACATTTTGATGTTCTTCTGAAAAACAGGAATTGAAAGAAGTCAAAGAGGCTTCATCACAAAAAGCAAGTTTAGTGGCAGAAGAGGGCAGTAAGGTCAAAAGATGGTGCTCAAGATAAAAGAGAAAGAGAGAAGAAGATGAAGGACTGAGAAGTAAAAGAATAAGAATAAAGTAGCTGTATTTTTCTTCATTTAATATTGTATAATATAGGTCTACTTGGAGCAGCTTCCTGGAACAAGACACCATTTTAAGGAGTTATTTCATAGAATGAACACAATACAGGTTGGTTCCCAGTTGAGAGTACCGAGCTCCCAGACTTTAGGAACTCACATTCCCAATTATTATAGAGGAAAAGAAAGAAGAATTACTATTGGTTTTCTCATCCTAAAATTTCCCTTTAGAGTCATTAAGTATAAATTTTGGGAAACCATCTGTCTTCTGAACTAACACAGGTCTAGAAGCATGTAAAGAGGCATTTGGGGCAAATATCCTTTATTGAACTTAGCAGGACAGGATGATTTTCTGTATAGTTGACCCCATGATGGGAATACTTAAGTTACTAGAGTTCATTCTGATATGAAGCTAGAATTTTTAGACTATATTCAAGAGAGAAAACCATTTGAACCTAAAAGTCAACAGCAGGACCCTTTTATTCCCAAATAATCTTTAGAAGGTTCATCAAAAGTCACATAAAAATGGATTCAAAATACTAAAGCAAGAAGTCAAGCTGCATTAGAGAACAAGGAGAATTGCACCCCTGCACTGCTATTTGATTTTAAAATGCATCATAATTGCTTGCAAGAGGCTGAGGCAGCAGCTATTTAATGACACTATGGGGACAGCAAATGATAACCTTCTAGATGAATTTTTTTAAAAAAACTAAACATTCTGAGAATTGGATTCAACAAGTGCTTAAAGGCCTGTTTTGGGGAAACAAGAAACATTCAGTTCTTTTAGTACATCTTACAAGTTGTTCTGCAAGGTTTAGCTATTCTCTGTCCACAGAGAGCTTTGGCATTGTGGATGGAGATAGGTTTGCCAAATATGCAAAGTCTGAAATTTAGGATAAAAACAGTTGAGGATAGCTTATAACAATAAGCTAGCCTCTCTACCTCACATGGAAATTCAAAATTTTAGCTGGAAAATATGTACCCTATAGCAATTTAAATGTAAATTTCTAAATAAAAATTTAAAAGAAATTCTTCATTTTCCATCTTTGGTTCAGTTAACTCATGTATTTATTCATTCAGTTAACAAGTATTTATTAAGACCAATTGTGTGCCAAAATTATAATTGTTGCTTTGGATACAAAGATGATAAGACAAAATTCGGTGTTCAAAGAGTTCAAAACTTAATCAGGTTAAGTAGACAATTTTTAAAAAAAGGATTACATGATGATTCTAAAGGAGTCACAAGAAAAATCTAACTTGGCCTCAGTGGGCTAAAATTAAATCTAGATCAATCATTAGTTGACTAATTGAACAGAGTATGGTGCCAAACTAAAAATAAAGTTAGTTGTTGTCAATATTTGGTGCTCTTACCACTTGCCCTTGTATTTTATGTTATATAGCATCTCTAGCATTATATTTTAGTGATATTTTACATGTCTCACTTTCTTACTAGATTCTGATGAGTTAAAATCAGCTCTGATTTCTTTATTGAGTTTTATTTCTAGGGGATTGCATAGTAGAATGGGCTTAATAAATATTGAGCAATAAATAATCAACAAAGTAGAAAGAGAGCCAGGTATTATGGCATATGCTTGTAATCCTAGTACTTGGGAGGCTGAGACAGGAGGATCACAGGTTAATGGTCAGCCTTAGCAACTTAGCAAGGCTCTGCAATTTAGTGAGACACTGTTTGAAAATAAAGAATAAAATAGGGCAGGGGATATAACTCAGAGGTAGAATGCCCCTGGGTTCAATCTCCAGTACCATCAAAAATTAGAAAGAGGGAAATTTTTACAATCTATGCTATAAATCATATATGTCAATATATATACAAAATTTTCAATCTATTCATGGATGCCTATTTCTGACTCTGGAGTCCAATTCAAGCAAAAGTTTCACATAAGACTTACCCTTTTAGAATTTTTAACTACACAATAAATTTACATTGTGAAATAGCTCCTTTCTTATATACTGTCAGGAAAAAGTTTCTAATTTTATGCTAGAGAATGATGATGTACAAAAATGCTACTAAATCCTCTGTATTAGATGTAATTTTTAAAAATATGGATATAATACATACTAAAAATAATGGCAAATTTTGAACACAAGCTTCTTAATTCTGTAGTGTTGACAATAAGAATAGTGTATTCATAAGACAGATTCTAATCATGAAACAGAAGGCATGAGTGACAGATTCTGGTATCTCAAGATACTGATGATGCAACCCCATGTGGAATGGTAGGAACATTAGAAAAAGAGTCAGAGGTTTTAAATTTTTAATTAGAAAGCACACAGGCAATTTCTTCTTCTTTAGTGGACCACTAGAGTGGAATGAGATTATGATTTGGGAAGAAGTGGGAAGCTACTTAAATAAGAACTAGGCAAGTGGCCATCTAAATTTCTACAGTCAGCAGGATTAGAAGTAAGCCAGACTTACAACCTCATGTAAACTATTGTGTTGATCTGAAGAAGCAGTGGTCACCATAAAATTGGCCAGGGAGGATGGAAATGTTTTGGTGCAGAGGGGGTGCAAGAGAGGTGACAAAGTATCTTCTGGAGGATGGTGGCACCCTTTGGCAATGACTACAGTCCAGGGCAACTATATAGGCAGCATCAGATGGTGGATCAGCCTTCAGAGGCCACTGTAGAGCATGTCAACTCTGTTCCTGGCTGAGACCAGAAGGTACTCTGTTTACTACTATAAGTGAGAAGGTTATTTACTTTAAGAAGGGATTTCTAAGATGTAATGATTTGGATTTGGAAGCCTCCTAGCCATCATGGAAACAAGGTAGTAATGTTTGATAAAGAGGAGTCCTTGGGGGTTGAGCCTGGGATTATATAAGGCCCTCCTCCCTCTACCTCCATCTCTGTTTCTGACCTCCAGGATGTAAAAGTGAAGTCTTGCACTCTGCCTCTTCTGCTTCCCACCACCATGTCTGGAGCTTCAGATGGTGGCCTCACATGAAATGATCCAAGAATCTCCAAAAATCTCTGAGCAAATAAATAAATCTTCCTTGAAGTTGTGTGGTCAGTCATTTAGGGCTATAGTAGTAGAAATGTTGACTTGTGTCTAAGCCAACATTTTCTTGACATTGAGTAAGAAACAAGAAATAGTAGGGATGTTTAGGAGAGCTGGGAATAAAACAATGAAAATCATAGGGATTCCTTGAGAGAAGCAGACACTTTTGTGTCAGACCTATTGGTACTGTATCCATTTTCCCTCCTTCACATATTTTGTGTCTCCGTGGCCCATCTTCTGTGTGCTTTGTCTTAAATGGCTCTTACCTATGACTTTCTTCAAAACATGTTTTGAAGAGAGCTGGCATCCCTGCAAGTTTCTGTGCACCCCAACACCTTAGGCAATAACTGAAGAGGTGTTATGAAAATTCAGTCTTCTCAATTATAGAATGACAAACTCTGGAGGTGGAATTTATGCCTCCAAGTGCTCTGTGGGAGCAGACTGAGAGTGGAACTTCACCTTAAGAAAATCATACCTTTCTTTCGCTTTGTCTTGCTCTCCTTATTCCCCTTTCTATTTTCTCCAGGGAACAATCTTATTCAATATTTACAAGGAGCATGTGAGGCATATACAGTCATAATGCCCCTTCTTGTATGAGGTGTTCAAAAGGTTAATAAATAACTCAAGTCATACAGCAAGACACCAAGAGATCTGGGATTTGAACACAGATAATTTGTCTTTAAAGCTCACCCGGGTTTTTATCACTTTGCTCCATTGCTTTCCCGGTAAACAGCATTAAAATACAACTCGCCTTCAATCTCATTTCCTTTACAGTTTGTCAAGGTTACATTCTCTTTTTATTGCTGATCCCTTTAAAATCCACTCATGATGAAAATAATGTTTAATTCATATATGGTTTTGTGTGCTAATATTAAGAATGTTAAGAAAAACGGGAAGGAAAAATGTGTCTAACTCTTCAGGAAGATGTCATTTGGAACAGAAGTAGAAAGAAAATGTTTTTAAATTTTTTAAAAAGAGAATAATATTTTAGGGCTCGATCAATGGGAAAGACAGTTAAGTTGCAGAGTAAAATCTCTAAACTTGGGAATTTGAATTTCCCATTCTTCAGTATGATCCAAGATGATACTAGAGGTAGAATATTGACAGGTCAAGTCTTGATAGACTTTTCATTATTAACACTCTAAAATTTTGCTCTATTCCCAGTGTTTTTCAATAATTGTTTCTTAGTAATATCAGTTAATACCTATTTATAGCACTGTTGAATACAAATGAGAGTATCATT
Organism: Muscardinus avellanarius; assembly: GCF_963383645.1. Lineage (NCBI taxonomy): Eukaryota > Metazoa > Chordata > Mammalia > Rodentia > Gliridae > Muscardinus > Muscardinus avellanarius. The sequence goes on along the minus strand of NC_137792.1, from coordinate 24,016,882 downwards.
TATTTTAGTTTACTATAATGGAGATTAGTTATAACTATATTGATATTTACAGGTACCTTCATCACCACTTATTTATAAACCCAAATTTGACCTCAGCTCTATCATCTATCATCCCTTAATTTTGTGATTGCCTTCTTCTGTTCCCTGACACCTTATTCTAGTTTTTAATTTCTGTGTTTATACCTGTCTTCTCTACTACAATGAAAGGTCAATAGAGAGACTTTTTATGGTTCATCACTATGTCTCTAGCATCCTGAGAAGTGACTGGTACATATTAGGTGTTCAATAAATATTTGTGGAATCAAATAATGAATAAAATATGACTGTACCTAGGGTTAATGTAAAACACCTGAAAAGCAAGTGATATGTTTATCTAAAATTCATTCAAAATATTTAAACCCTTGTATAGTAATCATAGATTGGGAAGCATTATGGCATAAGTTAGGCAGTAAGAGCTTTGCCATTTTTTTTTTTTTTTTGGTGGTACTGGGGTTCCTCGAAGCCCTTCTACCTCCGGGCTACACTCCCAGACCTATTTTTTACATTTTCATTTTGGAAACAGGGTCTCCTAAACCAGCGCGCGCGGCTGGCTTCGAACCTGCGTGATCCTCCTGTCTCTGCCTCCCAAGCGCGGGGATTACAAGCGTGCGCCACCACGCCCGGCGAGCTTTGCCATTTTTAACTGGTTATAACCTTGAGTTAAATTTCTGAAGTTGTAATTTATTAGCTCTTTTGTCTTAAGAAGATATTTAACATTGCTGATCTTACTCTTACCTGTAAATTAGAATAAGAATGACTGCCTTATAATTATGTCTAAGACATGGTGGTCACTCATTAAATTTGAGCTCCCTCTTGTTATCAAAAGACACAGGGTTAAAACTTTTAGAAAATAGGTTTACTTATAAAGAATTTTGAAAAATTGTCCCAGCTATAGAAAGTCTGATTTGTCACATTCAAAGTACAATCTTTAAATAATTATATCATGTAGAAATAAACCTGTTTTTCCAAGCTCACAGTCTTGTCAGAGTCAAAGTGTAATTGCCCATATGATTATCATGTCTGCAAAGGTTTTCATTTATCTTCAGATTTCAACAAAAGTTCAGGATTAGATGTTTTGTTGTTTTAACTTTCATTCTTAAAGTAGTCAGTAAGCATATAACAAAAGCTAAAGGTTACATATGTCCAGGAACTATCAATGGAAGAGTATGTAATATGTTATCCATAATAGCAGTGAGATAAGGTTTTGGTCCATGTGAATGATCAGACTAAGATTACTTAGTCTATTAAGTAATCTAGTAAATACTAATCTAAGTAAGTCTACTTTTAAAGCCTTTCTATGAAGGCTTTAGTTCCACATAGAGTTGGGGCTTTGTCCTGCTGAAGGCTATTGATGTTGATGGGTATAAGTCATAGATAATGATACCCCAGGAGACTGAAAATTATGGAATTATCATGATATGGTATTCTGGGGATTAAAATAAGTCAAATAGAGCTAAAATAATGGGCTAGTTTGGAGATTAATTCCACAAGACATTGTTGCAAATAGAAATAAAAACAGAGATAGATTTAGAATATTAATCTTCAATTATTTCCATGCTAAGGAATTCTGAAATATGAGGTATACAAATGAAAGAAAACTGGATAACAATTGGTGATTAATTAGTAATTCAACATATTTATTTTATTAACTTAACTGAAATTTGCCCCAAATATTTTTGTCTTATGTATTTAGAAATTGGTGATTCGTGTATTTAAACTAAATAATAAGTCATCCAATTAGATAACCTCTTTAAACATCATTTATAAATTTGCAAGTTTTATATACACACATGATAAAATTTTCACGTTATTTTTTCTCATTCTAAAGGAATTAAGTTTTATGAAGTATGTTAATTTAAAAAAATTTTTTTGTGGTACTGGGGATGAAACCCAGGGTCATTCTACATTTGGGCTACATCCCCAGCCTTATTTTTTATTCTTTGTATTGAAACAGGGTCTCACTGAGTTGCAAAGAGCCTTACTAAGTTACTGAGGCTGTCTGCAAACTGTGATCCTTCTGTCTCAGCCTCCCAGATGCTGGGATTACAAGCATGCACCACCACGCCTGGCTAAAGTATGTTAATTTTTTGCTTTTGGAAAACGGTGCAAGAGATTCTTCTTGTTATCTTGTTTATGACCAAACATTTAGTATTTACAGTGTACTGTCTGATGGTATTAATCATATTATCCTATTCAATCATTCATTCATTCCTCATTTGACAAACATCTGTGAGTGAATAAGATGAAGTCCCTGACCTTCAGGAACTCCTATTCTCTCCAGGTGGAGGCTGGAATGGATTTGTGTTGTGTAACCTAAGCCAAGTTGGAACTTTGTTTCCCAGAATTTCGTTCTCTGTATAATTCTTAGATTATTGGGGGCCACAGAGGAGATAATGTGCAAAATTTGGCATGTTGAAGTACAGGAGCTACAACGTTCATTTTAGCTTTAAAGATAGGCCTCAGGCATGAAGCTCTGTTGCAGCTCATGCAAGCTTCTCTGTGAGCCTGCAGGGTTAGTGAGGGGCACTAACTGGGCTAAGAACCCTTTTGGCTTGTCTTTCAATTTCTCTTTCAGGCCAAATGACTGCTTAGCTTTATGGTGATGGGCACCACCAGCTTCTCCTGCAAAACACTCCCATTATTGAAGTTGGAATTGTGATGTGGTGAGAGATCAACTTAGGTTCTAGTCAGTTCTCATTGTTCTAGTTAAGGTTTGCAGAATTTGGTTTGTCCTTGTTTTTCCCAGTATCTTCTCTTTTAACTGTCTTTACTACAGATTTTAAATTGTAGTACCAGGCACAGGTATGACTGCATCACAGACAAAGCCAGCTTTCCCATAATTGTGGAAAGTCAGATTCCTTAAAGAATCATATGTGTCTATTATTTATCTCTATCTTTATTATACATCTTAGTGATTATTTTCTTATACAACAATAAAAGAAACACATGTGTATGTACTGAGTACGATGAAGAGAGACAAGAGAGAATAGATCTTTTTTTTTTTCTGAAAGGGGAAATGTAGAAAGGGTATTGATAAAGATTTCACTAAGAAATAGATTTGAGCTAGAAGGATGAATGGGAAGTTGTTAAAGAATGGGAAGAATTTATTCCATCAGACAGGAATACTGTGAGCAAAGTCGGGGTCTTGTGAATCATCGAGCTTATTAGGGTGATGTTGAGATACTCATAATTGAGTGTGGGGAGCTGGGAGGCAGGGGGAAAGATATAGTATTAGAAATAGAGAGTGAGTGTAGTGGTACATGCCTATAATCCCAGGACTTGGGAGGCTGAAGCAGGAGGATTGCAGATTCAAGTCTGCCTCAGCAATTTAGTGAGACCCTATTTCAAAATAAAGAATAAAAAAAGCTGGGCGTGGTGGCACATGCATGTAATCCCCATGCCTGGGAGGCTGAGACAGGAGGTTCACACAGGTTCAAAGCCAGCCTCAGCTACTTAGTGAGGCTCTCAGCAACTTAGTGAGACCCTGTTTCCAAATAAAATATAAAATAGGTCTAAGAGTGTAGCCCAGAGGTAGAAGGCCCTTGGATTTTATCCCCAGTAACACACACACAAAAACCCCCAAAACAAAATAAAAAATAAAAGGATTGGGAGTGTAGGTGAGAATGCTCTCTTTCTTAATTCAATTGAGAAAGACAGGAGAGAGGAGAGAGAGGGGGGGAAGAGAGAGAGAGAGAGAGAGAGAGAGAGAGAGAGAGAGAGAGAGAGAGAGAGAAAGGGAATTCATATTGTGTAAGACCATATAACAGTGATATCGAGAAGAGGTTAACAATGTTAACTGAGGAAATGAAATAATCAGATTACATACAAATAAATGATTTAGCCAAATACTCTAAACTTGAGGATCATATTATTGTTTTCCCTCTCTCAACTTTCTTTACATATAATAAAATCTCATCCAATATTTCATGGTGATGTAGCTCCTTACATTTACTTATTCAAATACCACCATCCAGGCTCCTTCTTTTTAATTTTTTTTTTGGTGCATTGTAGTCACACATCTTTTTTTTTGGTGGTACTGGGGTTCCTGGAAGCCCTTCTACCTCCGGGCTACACTCTGAGACCTATTTTATATTTTTATTTGGAAACAGGGTCTCTTAAGCCAGCACAGCTGGCTTCGAACCTGCGCAATCCTCCTGTCTCTGCCTCCCACACCCGGCCTAGTCATACATCTTAATGGGATAAAGATAGTGGAGACATACCTGCACCCAATTAGCCCTTACCCAATCCCCACTCCATTCCCTCCTTCCCATTCTTGGTTTAGTGATTGACTTTGATATGTTTTTTAAAAACTTCGAGAATTCTCCCTAAAAACAGGAACAAAACAAGGATGTCCATTATCACCACTTCTCTTCAATATATTACTTGAGACTCTAGACAGAGCAGTAAGGCAAGAAAAGGAAATCAAAGGAATACAAACAGGCTCCTTCTTTTTTTAGTTATTTTATTGGTGCATTGTAGTCATACATCTTAATGGAGTACAAGATGGTAGAGACATACATGCATCATCACCCAATTATCCCTTACTCAGTTTCCATTCCATTCCCTCCCTCTTCCTCCTTCTCATGTTTGGCTTAGTGATTGATTTTGATATGTTTGTGAATGTACATCACGTACATTAGGGAATTTTCCTCTTTCTCCTCCCACCCCCCTCAGGTCGCCTTATTTGCTTAACTATAGTTTCTCCTTTTTTGTCTGCCTAGAGTTTCTCCTGTTACCCTTTTCTCCCTAGCTAACGCATATTAGGGAGAGCATCTGATATCTTATTTTTTGTGTCTGACTAATCTCACTTAGCATAATTTTACTCAGCCATAACGAAGAACAAAATTATATCATTTACAGGCTCCTTCATAATATAAACAACCCCAAAGCAGAATATGATGTTTGGATCTATACATAGCAATCTGGACACAATTGATAATGATATGAGATAACTTGAAATATATGCAATATATTATAGAGCCCAAGTTTCTAAACTGTGTCAAGATGTGCTAGAACACTACCCCAAACTTATAGGCTCCATAGGTTAATTTAAAATTTCGATGAGAACTCAGTGACATCTGCAGGATAGCAGGTGAATAACATTCATTTTGATGACATATCTGCAAAGCTGGCATTCTGGCAATTATGATCAAAAGGTTCTGTGCTAAAATCAATGTGAAACAAGAAATGAAGTTAGCAGTGTCCAATCTGATTGCAAACTTGGAAAATCTGTGCAGTAGCTAACAGATATGTATATTTCCTTGGTATATAATTATGAGTATTTAAAATTAAGTATTTTTTCAATTTATGAATATTATTTTTTCAAACAGATAAATTATTAGGATGTAAATACTTAAGTAATTCAATCCTAACTACTTAATAAATAGAACTATTAGATATTTCTTTGGATAGAAAGAGCCATGGAAAAAATAACTGTGGAAACTAAGAGCACCATAAACCATGAAAATATGGGAAACCTATTAGAAAGGTTGCAAAACTGCAAAGACATGTGTGGTATTAGGCAAAGTTGAGGCACATATTTGTAACTGTGATAATTAGCATTTGACCTAAAGGTCCTATTGTGTTCCATAATTGCAGGATGTTATAGTAACATAAATATTTCTCTGCTTGCCTAGCTTTTGATAGTAACTCTAGCTGTGAGCCCCTTATGCCACATTTTCCTTGGAGCAGAAACCATGTGGAGAAAGAACACAGAGTATTTCCACAATTGAGTGCACCAAATTTGTACATTGGCAAAATGAAGTGCATAGCTGAAAATCTCCAAGTAACTAAAGCAGCTACTGATCTTTCCACCTGATCCAAGTGGAAAAGTTTAAGGAAAACTGTTCTCTTCTGCATGCCCATTTTCTATAAAAAATAAAGATTACATTTATAGTCTTTTTTTAAAATATATTTTTATTGGTACATTGTAGTCAAACATCACAATGGAATACAAGACTTGTGAGGATATCCAATCACACATCATCCAGTTAGCCTTTATCCAATTCCCATCCCACTCCCTCCCCCTCCCTCAATCCCATGCTTGATTTAGTGATTAACTTTGATACATTTGTTTACGTACATCATGTGTTTTAAAGAGATTCCATCTTCTCCCATCCCATCCCCTCTGATTGGTCACCTTAATTGTTCCTCCATAGGGCCCTTCAACTAAATTTCATCCTATTACCCATTTCCTCCTAGTTTTTGCATATTAGGGAAAGCATCTGATTTTTTATTTTCTGTGACTAATGAAGTTTTTATTATGGATAATGGGCTGTCCTTATGTGTTAGATTGTTCCGTTTACACACAGTTTGTGAGGGCCCTAAGGGACATTTTAGACAATATAGAAAGTAGTAATACATCACAGAGATATGGAGAGTGGCACCCAGGTTACTTTGTTTGCTTTCCATACCTTGTGCCTTTTAATGGTGTGTTCAACTTTCTATATTATTGGATATTATTAATATGAGCAATTTTATGAACTATTGTCTTTAAATAATGAAAAATTTACAGTATTTTCTAATAAATGGAGAATGACACTGAACATTACTAACTTCTCTGTAAGAAATATGGAAAGGCTAGTTTTTTTCAGACCATTTTCCACTGAAAACGAATCAAAGTACTATTTAGAGATACAAAATAGACAGAAAATCTCAAAGAATCTATATAATTAAGTATAGCAGTGAATATCCCCTTTCCTGGGAATTTATCAGTATAGACTGACAAACTTTTCTTTTTAAAATTTTTATATACTTTTATTGGTATGCTTCAATTATGCATCACAGTGACATTCAATGTGATACAAATATACCTGTGTTCCTCAAAAGAAGAAATAATAATGGCCAATAAATATATGAAAAATGTTCAACATCACTAGTAATCAGGGAGATACAAATCAAAACAACACTTAGATTCTATCTAACTCAAGTTAGAATGGCAATTCCAACAAGAATAAGTGCTGTCAAGGATGAGGGAAATACAAATTCTTAAACAATATAGCTTGTACTGTAAATTAGTACAACCACAATGGAGATTGGTATGGAGGTTCCTCAAAAGACTAGAAACAGAATCATCACATGACCCAGCTATACTACTCCTCAGTATCTTTAAACCTTTTAATGACTCCATAGGGAAAGGGGAACATAAGACCATAAAAAGTTTGGTTCCCATCTTGGGAATTATAACAGACATGCTTTGTTATAGTGAACTGAGACCCTGAAGGTAAGTATACACCCATTTCCCTAATCTAAACCTCATAATGATTGACATTATTTTTTCAGTATTTTTAAGGACATGGTTCCATTTTCTTCTGGCTTACACTGTTTCCATAAGAACTATTATTTGTTTTTATCTTCATAATGTGTCTTTTTATCTGGCTGCTTTCAAGATTTTACCTCCATGTCTTGTTTTGAATAATTTGACTTATCTTGTGCCTTTAGTGTTTTTATAGTTCTTGCGTTGAGATACAGTGATAATCTTGAATCTGTGATTTATATTCTTTACACAGAAAATTTGGAAAATAATTTGCCATTACTTAGTAAAATTTTCCTCCCACCCCCTTTCCTCTCCTTTGGGTACTCCAATTACACATATGTTTGGTCATTTGCAGCTGTCTCTGATTCACTGATGTTTGGCTTGATTTTATTTGTTTCTCTTCTCTTTGTGTTTAATTTGGATAGCTTCTATAGCTATAACTTCAAGCTCACTAATCTTTGACTCTACAGTGAATTCTTAAATCTACCATTAATTTTATCCAGTATATTTTTATGTCAGAATTTTTCATCCCTATTCGTTCAACTTTGATATTTTAAAATTATGCAGTATTCCATTTTCTCCTTAATATGGTAATGCTTTCTCTGTCTTCTTAAATATATGTAATATAATTATCCCAACCACTGTATGTCCTTGTATACTAATTCTATCATCTGTCATTTCTGCTTGTTACATTGATTGGATTATCTTCTCATTATGAACCATGCTTTTCTGATTCTTTGCATGCTTATTAAAATTTTATTGGATTATAGTGATTGTTATTTTTCTCTTCTTGAGAAATGGATATTTTTGCTATTCCTATAAATATTCTTGAGATTTCTTTTTTCTAGAGCATAGCACAGTCAAATCCTTTCAAAATAATGATTCTTCTAAAGCATATTTTAAGCTTTATTAGATACAAACAGATCAATGTTTGGTTTAGAACTAATTTTTCTTCACTAGTAAGTTACTAAGGTATCATGAGTATTCTACTTAATGGCCTAGGAACAAGACAGTTTCCCACTATGTTGGTGGGTATATGAACTATTTTAAGATCTGGGTGAACTCTAGGAATCTCTCCTCCTGCCTCTTCTGATGTTTCTTTCCTTGCCCTTGAGTAGATCCTTATGCACATGTGCTCAACAGTATTTAGATGAGGACTGAAAGGAAGAATTCTTGAGATCTAGAGCTCTCCACTTTATAGTGTTCTCCTGGTTACTGTAATCTACAAATTCTAGTCATCTTGACACCTCCAAATTTTGACCTCTGTCTCCTCAACTCAAGGAGAACATAGGCTCTGTTGAGGTTCTCCCTGCCTGCACTATGGCCTTGAAATTCTCTCCTGGAAGAAAGGTCGAACTACCTCATTTATTCTCTTCTCTTTGAGATAACATTGCTGTAATATCAGTTACACTATGTCTCAAAGATTTTGTTTCATATATTTGTCCAGTAATTTCATTTAAGAAAGAAGTGTAAATTGGCTTTGATGATTCCCTTTGGTTATAAACAGATGTTTTGTTATGATTATTTATATTTTTAAAAATAAAATCCAGAGCCGGGCGTGGTGGCGGCGCACGCTTGTAATCCCTGCGCTTGGGAGGCTGAGGCAAGAGGATCACACAGGTTCGAAGCCAGCCTCAGCTACTGAGTGAGGTTCTCAGAAACTTAGTGAGACCCTGTTTCCAAATAAAATATAAAATAGGTCTGGGAGTATAGCCGGGAGGTAGAAAGCCTCTGCGTTCCACCCCCAGTACCACCAATAAATAAATAAATAAATAAATAAATAAATAAATAAATAAAATCCAGTTTTGAAAATATCAACTACATTCAGATTAAAAAAACACCGAGAAGGCTTTTAAATTAACCACATAGATCTGGGTATGGTGATGCATGTCTGTAATCCTAGTATTTGGGTGGCTGAGACAGGAGGATGGTAGGTTTGAGGCCAGCCTCAGCAACTTGGCCAAATACTTAACAACTTAGTGAGACCCTATTTCAAGCAGAAAGTAAAATAAAATAAAAAGGGCTGTGGGTATAGCTTGGAGAAAAATGCCCCCAGTTCAATTCTCAATATTTCCCTTCCACACACAATCAAACAGAACTTTTAAAAAATAAAATTAAAATAAATAACTTTAATAAAGAAGTTTACCACCAGACATGACTGGAGTGAAAATTAGTAACTTATACCTACTTATGTATAAATTATATAGATGTTGGATACTTTTGTAACATAGATTTTCTGTTTAGTTATAAAATATGAAAGAAAGGTTAAGGGACATCCCAAGTTTTGCTGAAAGCTTTAACATATATTTAATCAGAAAGTAAAGAAGAAAGATTGACAAGGATAATATTTGAATATAGAAAGACTGAAAAACTATCAAAACAGAGTGAAGATATCATTCTACAAACTTAGAAAACCTAATGAAATATTCACAGACTAAATACTAGAATCTACAATTACACACGTCAGTGAAAATGCACAGTACTAAAAGCAAAAGCAAAATATTAAGACCAACATAGAAAAGACAAAGACCTTTGAGGACAAAACAATCAGAATAAATTTTATGGAGAAAGCAGAGGAGAAAGAGGTAGTAGAATGACGTTTTCAGTGTGTTAAAAATAAAATAACTGTTTACCTAGAATTGTATTATGGGAAAATAACTTAAGAATGTGGTAAAAAATAAAGATATTTCAGACCAAATAAGTGATACAAACAAACATAGGAGAGTTTAGCAATAGCAGATCTTAATTTCTTAGATAAATTTTAAGAAAGTTATTTCAGAGAGAAGCAATGTAATCTTAGAAGTTTTGAGACACAAAAATAATAATTATAGAAAATGCTAAATCTAGGCCGGCATCGGAGCCTGCCGTGAGGCATGGCCGATGCTGGGGCCTCCGAGGCCAGGATAAGAGCCTGCCGAGGGGTTAGGCCGGTGCTGGGGCCAGCGAGGCCGGCATCGGAGCCTGCCATAAGTCATGACCAGTGCTGGGGTCTCCAAGGCCGGGATCGGAGCCTGCCGAGGGGTTAGGCCGGTGCTGGGGCCAGTGAGGCTGGCATCGGAGCCTGCCTTGAGGCAAGGCCGGTACTGGTGCCTCCGAGGCCAGGATAAGAGCCTGCTGAGGGGTTAGGCCAGTGCTGGGGCCAGCGAGGCCGGCATCGGAGCCTGCCGTGAGGCAAGGCTGATACTGGGGCCTCCGAGGCCAGGATAAGAGCCTGCTGAGGGGTTAGGCCGGTGCTGGGGCCAGTGAGGCCGGCATTGGAGCCTGCCGTAAGTCATGACCAGTGCTGGGGCCTCCAAGGCCGGGATCGGAGCCTGCCGAGGGGTTAGGCTGGTGCTGGGGCCAGTGAGGCTGGCATCGGAGCCTGCCTTGAGGCAAGGCTGGTACTGGGGCCTCCGAGGCCAGGATAAGAGCCTGCCGAGGGGTTAGGCTGGTGCTGGGGCCAGCGAGGCCGGCATCGCAGCCTGCCATGAGGCATGGCCAGTTCTGGGACCTCCGAGGCCAGTATCGGAGCCTACCGAGGGGTTAGGCCGGTGCTGGGGCCAGCGAGACTGGCATCGGAGCCTGCCATAAGGCAAGGCCGGTACTGGGGCCTCCGAGGCCAGGATAACAACCTGCCGAAGGGCTAGACCGGTGCTGGGGCCAGCGAGGCCAGCATCGGAGCCTGCTTGAGGCGAGGCCAGCATCGGAGCCTGCCGTGAGACATGGCCAGTGCTGGGGCCTCCTAGGCCGGGAACGGAACCTGCCGAGGGGTTAGGCCGGTGCTGGGGCCAACGAGGCCGGCATTGGAGCCTGCTGTGGGGCTAGGCCGGTGCTGGGGCCTCCGAGGCCGGGATTGGAATCCTGCCAAGGGGTTAGGCCGGTGCAGGGGCCAATGGCCAGCATCGGAGCCTGGCGTGAGGCAAGTTCACTCCTGCGGCCTCCAAGGCCGGGACCAAAGCCAGCTTAGGGGTTAGACCGGTGCAGGGGCCAGCGAGACCAGAACTGGGGCCTCCCATGAGGCAAGGCCGCTGCTTGAGCCAGCGAGGTATGGATCAGTCCACTGAGTAGCCAGGCCACTACTGGGACCATCAAGAGTGGGATCGGTACTTGCAACGCAGCATGCACAGAGAAATATCGCAGAAAATATAAATCAGACGCTTCTCTTAATCAGCAATAACTAGGAGGAAAAGGGCAACAGGAAGAGGTTGAGCTATAGAAAGGGCCCTATAGTGAAGCAACTAATGTGACCAATCAGAGGGTATGTAATACTGGAGGACAGAGCCTCTTTAAAACGCAGGAGGTACATAAACAAATGTATCAAAGTAAATCACCAAAGAAGCGTGAGATGGAGGGAGGGGGAGGGAATGGGATGGGGGCCGGATGAGGGCTAATTGGATGATGTGTGCTTGTATATCCTCTCAAGTCTTGTACTCCAATGTGATTGATATATGACTATAATGCACCAATTTAAAAAATAAATTAATAAAAAAATGAAAATGCTAAATCTAAATGAGCAGTGATTAAAAATATGATAATTACATTTGTGTTTCATGTGACAATATGGAATTAAGTATATATGTTGTATATTATATAGTTTTTATGTCAGTTAAATATTATGGTTAAGTTGGGCCTTGCTAAGTTGCTGAGTCTGGCCTTGAACCTGCAATCCTTTTGTCTCAGCCTGAAAGTTCAAGAATTGCAAGTGTGTGTCACTGCGCCTGGGAAAAGTTGATTTTTTTTTTTTTTTTTGCTGTCCTGTGGATGAAACCCAGGGGTATTTTACCTCTGAACTATACCCCCCAGTCCTATTTTTCATTCTTTATTTTGAAACAGGATCTCACTGAGTTGCAAAGGTTCTCACTAGGTAGCTGAGGGTGTCTGGGAACCCTGATCCTCTTATATCAGCCTTACAAATGCTAGGATTACAAGTTGTGCCACCATGTCCAGCAAAAAGTTAATTCTTAAATTGACGAACTTCTAGAAATTTGACCAAAGAAACAAGAGATAAAGAACCACAACAAAAAATATCTATCTAAATCAGACTTTATCTCTAAAGGTAAAGGCAATGTATTAACAGTAAGAATATAGTAGTTTTCAAAAAGAACAGTGCTATGGAGAGAATTTCTAAAACAAGTATTTGGAAAATTCTTATATATATGTCTTTCTTTTTTCTTAAAATAATGGCACTATAAACCCTCTCACATCTGCATACTTCATTTTTTCAACAAAAACTTTAAATAATAATTGTCAGATAGAATTAAAACAGTATTGTAATTTATAAATAATGTCTTGATTTTAAGATTCAATAATTTTGTAAAATTTATAATTTACTCACTAGATGGTAGCAGCATCTTCTCTCTTCTCCTTATTATGGCACCTAAAGTTTTCTGAGATATTGTCAGATGTTCTCAGGGTTGAAAATAATATGTTGATCTCAGTACTCTTTCTAACCAATAAAAATGAAAAATATTACAAACATTTCCAAATTAAGAGTGGATTAAAATTGGTACAAATTCAAACAATTGCATAATATTCAGTTAAAATAAAGTTCCAAGGAATATCTCTACCATATATTGTTATTTCATTATAAATACTATTATTAACTTTTAAAAATGTGTATATTTTTAAAAAAATGCTTAGAGGATAAAGTTAACAGTAGTGGTTTTATTCTCAGGTGGTGATATTAATATTAATTTAAAAATTTTGCTTTGTTTAGATACATTTTAAATATTCTGCAATAGCAGTGTATGTTTTTATGATAAGGATACAAAAATATTTTTGTTGTTCTCTTTTAAAAAAGTCAAAAGGAGCCGGGTGTGGTGGCACATGCTTGTAATCCCCACACTTGGGAGGTGGAGACAGGAGGATCGTGAAGGTTCAAAGCCAGCTGTGCTGGCTTAAGAGACCCTGTTTCCAAATAAAATACAAAATAGGTCCGGGAGTGTAGCTCGGAGGTAGAAGGGTCCCATCCCCAGTACCACCAAAAAAAAAAAAAAAAAAAAAAAAGTCAAAAGGATATTTCTCAATGATGTGATCAGAAAAGGGGTTATACAGAGTGCTTTGTACAAGCACATCACTATCACTATGTTATGAACTACATTATGATGTGAAATTATAATGCACCAATAAAAATATAAAAAAGAAATGTTACTTGGAAGTAGGATCTTAATTTGCAGTTCCAATGGAATCATATTACCTAGATAGCTGCTCATACTGTCTAATTGAAAATCATGTGAATTGAAGATGATGCTCTGGAAGGTATGGGTTGAATTTTTACTGTACCACATTAGGTGGTACAAATTAACTCCCTCTCTTCTCCCTTTTTCTTCCTTCCTTCCACAGTCTCTAATATATTCTTGTTTCTTTTTTTAATTGTTTTTGAATGGTATAAAACACAAAAGAGCCTTCTTCATTGGAGTTTTTCTCTTAGCAGCCACAAGTGAAAACATTAACAAAAAAACTTTAAAAATGATTGATGAGTTTATTTTAATTTCAGCCTGAAAAACTGTGAAGAGAATATATCTATACCTAAAACCAGACTACAAATCAAATCTGAAACAAACACATAATATTCAAGCTAATGCCATTCATGCATTATGTGTTTGTTTCAGATTTGATGTTAGATTGTTTACTTGTTAAAAATGTTTTTCCCTACCTTTTGGCTATTTTGAAAATATTAATTCATGCATTTCTTTTTATAAATTTTCAGTCAAATCCCAAGCCATAACCCATTATTTTACCTTGACTTTTTTTTTTTTTAGCAATAACTGGATCCATGCTTCTTAGAAATACTCACAATCACCGCTAACTGCATCCTAAGAGCCATGTTGGGTATGACTACTTAATCATCTTAATTTCTCAGGTGACTATCTTCTTAGCTTTCATTTGCCAAAAGTTCTTAAAGTTAGCTTGAATAGCACCAAAATCTAGCAACCTCTTAGAATCACCATGGGCTACTTAATTACAAACTGAATAACAGCCTATTAGCATGGAGTAAAGAACAACCCCTTCTAAGGGACACACAAATCTTTAAACCTTGCTTGGGAGACCTTAACGTAAGTGCAATATATACTCCTGCTAAAATCATAGACACCCTAAAGACATTTAAGTCAAAATGCACTACCATCTGATTTTCTATAAATTAAAAAATAGATGCTGTATCTAAGGGGCCATTTGTCATTTAAAGAAATATTTTAATGAAGAAAATAATTAATTAAAAATCTGGAAACATTCCCCTGATAACTTTCCCTTACATTTTTTCTCATGACATATCTTTGCAAGCCCAGGAGATATTAACCTGTTTTGGATAACTTGTAAATCTCTTCTTTGGAGCACTGACAAGATGATTCTCTTGATATAGAGCAGAAGGCTATAGATCCTGGGTTGAAGGAAGGTGGACTTACCTTTCCTTCATCAGTAGTGTGAAAACTTACTTTGTTGCTAAAATATCACTAGTGTTCACAGTAGCAAGCTTCTCAAGCTTCAAATAGATTGCTCAATAAAGCAAAGGAACAAAAAGGAAAAAGGAAAAAAAATCTTGACTTTTGCCTATAGTAGACTCAAGGCTATGTGTTTTGACTGTTATTGAAATTTATTGAATCAGACTCAACTTAATTCTCTGCATACATTTAAAAAAGACATACCTCTAACTGCCTGTTAAAAGTTATGAATTTATTGCTTAAATGTTTTTCTACATTTCACCTTCACCTCTGAGTAAGTGCCAGGACAATCTGTAGATCTGTCGCCTCCTCAGCTGTTAATGAGCAGTAACCTGGACACTCTCTTCAGCACAGTACATTTTAAGTACCTTTGACAGTGGCAGCAAGTTAAAGAACAGGGCTGATAAGAAGGCGTTCACTTTGACAGTGTTATTCAAGGGACATCTAATGACTGACAACACAAAGGCATATGGCAGCTCAGGGGTGAATACTTGCCCTGGTGTAAAACCACTTCACAAACATAATTGCTGCTTGTTCACCTTCTTGCTCTGTTATTGTCTTCTTTGGTTCATTTCATTTTCCTAAGAAAACAGAGTTGGGGAAATGAAGACAAAGGAGAAGAAACAGGAGGAAATGGCATCATAGTTTATACAATGTGCACTGCTTTTCTTGAATCCACTTCTAACAACTGAATGGCTTGTTAAATGGTGATTCCCCAAATTGACTATGTGCATGTCACTTGAGGATCTCTTTAAGATGCATATTCTGATTTTATAAGTCTGGACTGAGGCCCCAAGATTCTGCCTTTTTAATAAGTTCTCAGGCAATGCTTCTGTCCTTGGCCTGGGGACTATCCATCAAATATCAAAGCTTTAAAAGCTTTCGACGCATTACAGTCTGAATTCTATCTAATTTCAAACCATTCAAGTGGAGTCATTTTCCCCTAGACTGAAAATAAAAGAACAAACTCACAGGCAGAACAAACTTCAAATCAGGGCACATTCAACAGTAACACTTTCTCCTTTTATTCAACACTCATTTAATCTTAATAAAAATTCTAGGAACTAGGGAATGTTATTCCCATTTTTCAGGTGAGAACGCCAAGGAATAGAAATGTTATGAAGCCTACTCAAACTCACATATCTGGATGATGACGATACAACATTTTACAGAGAGATTTCATGTTTTCTCATCCAAATACTCAGTATAGTATTATATATGAGTAAAAGTGTTTTCACACACATGAACCTGTTTTATTCTTACAATATGTTTCCTGTGAGAAAAAGTACTGTGGACCTTTTTGTCCTTATTTTGCATATGAGGAATATAAGGCAGGAAAGATGAAATGACACAGACAAACTCCTATAGTTAGAAACAGAGCTAGATCTATCACTGAACATTTTTGACACATCTTAGTCTCTCTTATATCATTATGCTACTCAACAGCAATCAATTTGTATACTAGTGTAAAAGGAATAGCAACAACCAATAATATGCTTCAGAAATTTCTGACTAGAAAATAATAGATTTATAAACTAAATCTATTAAAATAACTTTTAAATATTAGACACAGGTGTTTAGCTTTTACTTCAGTTTCAAAGATCTCAAAACTTGAATTTTCAATGACTCCTAATTATTCTACAGTAATATCACAGGTTGGGAACTTCTAGGTTATGGATTATACAATATTGACATTAATTGTTTTGGTAATTACCTTATTTTCATTCTCATATTTTTTTTTGGTGGTACTGGGGTTCCTGGAAGCCCAGGAACCTCTGGGCTACACTCCCAGACCTATTTTTACATTTTTATTTGGAAACAGGGTCTCCTAAGCCAGCGTACGGGGCTGGCTTCGAACCTGCGTGATCCTTCTGTCTCTGCCTCCCAAGCACGGGGATTACAAGTGTGTGCCACCACGCCCGGCTCATTCTCATATTTTAAGTTAAGAATTATCTTTCTTGGTTTCAAAAATCTATCTTTGGTGACTGGAAGTAAAACCCATTTCAAGCAAATATACTTTATTTTTCTCACATGTTCCTTTAATTTTTGCATCTTCAAACTTTCTCACTACTTATTATTTTCTATTAGTATTTATCCATCAGTATCTGTCTCCCATAGTAAAACAAGACTCTCCTTTTAACCCTCATGTATTCCACTCTATCTTTCTGTCTCCAGAGACAAGCATGCTTAAAGACCTGTCTACACACGCTTATCTCTCCATCTCCATTTTACCTCTCAATCCATTATAGTTCAGACTCTACTATCATTACTCTATTGAAACTGCTATCCCTAAACTCATTAGTTACCTACATATTGGTTAACTCCATACATTCGCTTGAGTTCTCAGTAGTATTTGATGTATTTAACTCCTTTCTTTTGTGACACGATCTTTCCCATCACCTTCTGAAATTAAAGTTCCTATTAAGTTTCTTCCAACTTCCACTTTTGCATTTTATCAGCTTTCATTGTAGATTCTTCTTTATTTCAAACCATTATACTGTTAGATCACTAAGGACTTGTTCTTTGTATTGTATTATGAGCAGAGGATAAGATGTTGACTAAACACATGTTGTCCCTACTTTCTTGGAATTTTTATTCAGAAGGGAAGTAGGTCATATGAGTCAGGTAGTCTGGAAAGGCTTTCCTGATGGAAGGGTTTTGTGGATGAAATCTGAAGAATAAGGAGGAATTAATTAGTTGAGGAGAGAGGGAAAGAACATTCTATGTACAAGAAACGAATGCACAAAAACCTTGGACCATGAGGAGCAAAGTAGGGTAGGGATTCAGTTGAAAAGGCTGGTAAAGACATGCCAATAATTTTTTTTTCTATAGAAAGCATCGAAATGTTAAGTTGTAGTTCTTGGCTATAGTACAGTAAAAAATTGGAGAACATAATAGTGGATCAGGGCAAATCATTTAGAGAGAATTGAAAGGGTCCAGCCTACAGATGATGATTGTATAGGCTATTTGGAACAGAGATTCAGAAAGCAAAGACTTGGATTAGAGGGAAATTTCAAGACTAACCCATGGAATAAATTATCCTGAGTTATTTGTGAGAGAATGGGTTAAAGGAATATGTACAGGTTTGGAGACCAACAATAGTACGGGGGAATGGAAACTATTTCTATTATAATAAAAAGAATGAATAGTTCAGGTAAGTTTATAGGTCAGTTTATAGGTTTGGAGTCAGGGAAGAGTCATTTGGTAGTTTTTGTGTTTATTGCAAAAGAGAAAAGTAACTTTGACTCCTGAAATTAGAGAGGACAGGAGGAGATGTTAATTTTAGCATATTTAGTATAAAGAGTTAGAAAACAGTTGAAACTAAAACCAGGCAGACTCAGAAAAATTGCTGACCAATAAGTTTTATCTCAAAGCTGAAAGCAAATTTTTCATTAATGAAAAGCCTTCTTACATAAATAGAAACCACTACTCTTTTCATTCAGTTGAAAAGTTTACCTGGATTTTTGGGGTAAAACTGGGGGCTAAAGGGAAATAGAATAACCTTTTCTTTCTCTGCTATACTGAGGCTGGCAACCAGAGAACGATAGTACATATATGACAAACACTGAGAAATTTTATGCTGATTCAGTGCAATGGGATTACTTACAAGGAAGTTATGTTCATAATAAAATTTTCTAGGAAGACAGTTGAGCACTTACAGTAACAAGTAGATTAAATATGGAAGAAATTAATAAATACCTCCTTAAAAATGAAGGGTATATTTTTTGAGGTAAGGGAATATGTTTTGCTATTGAGTTCAATAGCAATCAAATGTTCAGAAACAAATCTTGGAAGTCACCCATTGA
The DNA here is from genome assembly GCF_963383645.1 of Muscardinus avellanarius. Lineage (NCBI taxonomy): Eukaryota > Metazoa > Chordata > Mammalia > Rodentia > Gliridae > Muscardinus > Muscardinus avellanarius. Next base: position 23,998,364 of record NC_137792.1, on the reverse strand, counting down.
AGGCAACATTAGGAAGGAGGATGGGGTGACCACAACAGTTTGGGGATATTTTTTAGGATATTTGTTGAAGACATCTGAACATTCTCATAATATTATCATATGCATAGAAAAATCTATACAGGAAAAAAAAATTCTCACAATGTTCATTTTCTTCCTGCTTCTCTCTGGCAACTTATTGTGACTGGATTATATAAATATGTATCATGTGTCCTTTCTCCAAATTACTACCAGATTCTAATTACAGCCAGGGCAGTCTAATGGCCTCCAGGGATCAAAGAGTTTATGATGCAGGAGGAATCCTTTCACCAGGCCAGAGAAAGCCAACTGAAATTGCATGAGAGTGATTAGTAAAAGTCTAACACAGAGCTAATGGAAAAGATTACACACAAGGAAAAAAAATAAAAGAAGATCAAATGGAAGAGCATAATTTTGAAAGTATTGATTACAAAAAACACTGGTAAATATTAAGTAGCATATGACATGATATGCATTCTCAGTACATTTTAGTAATATATGACTATAGAAAATTTTAAAAATGATATGAAATATTGTATGAAAGGAAGAAAAATTGAAATTAAAAGAATACTAAATCCAGATCTTAAGAAAGGCACGGAAGTTATTTAGTGTATTTATACCTATTGTTTTAGTCAGCATTCTCACCACTGTGACCCAAAATACCTATGACCATAACAACACAGAGGGAGAAAATTTTATTTGCTCACAGTTCTAGAGATTTCAGAGGTCATGGTCCATGTTTGAGGCAGCTTCAGCACCAAGAAAAGTATTTAAAAAAATGCTATGTTTGAAATGGAATAAAAAAAAACTTTCATTGGTTCAAGACACCAGATGATAAAAATGTTTTAATATCTACCTATAAACTTTGACTTTCCTTATAAATTAGAGCAATTTCACCAATAATAATTATAATCCCACTTACTGCAGCATGCTTTATGAATAAAGTAAGAAGACAAAAATCCCTTCTTCCGCTTATAAAAACTTTTATATTGTTTAAATTTAGGATTTATATTTTTGCCTGAGGTCTTGATTCTGAACTTGACACCTATGTCATATATTTTGCATAAAACAATTGAGAAATTGGCAGCAGCAAATAAAATATAATTTGAGATTCCTGCTAAGCATAAAACACATTCCTTGTATACTATATGTATCTTAGAAAAGGTTATCCAGTTGTTGTATTCTACCCAGGGACAAGATTATGGGGAATGGGTCATTTGGGTCACTTCCTTTTCCTCTACCCCTAAGAAATAGGCCTTAGATCACTGTTCAGATTTCTTTGCTCCATTAGATAAATTCTCTTTTAACAGAGTATTTTGGAAAATCTTGTGGCAGTGGGCTGAGCTATTTAATCCTCTATAAGAGAGGCAAATAATTGAGAAATGCAGCACAATATGAAAAATTAAATATAAGAAAGCATTAAAGTCATAATGTATGAAATAGAGTTAGAAAAGATCAAACTCTTCTCTTTGGAAAAATACACATTTGATAAATGAAAAACTATGTTTTCTACAAAATAACAAGGAAAACAATGAAGTCAGAAAGATTAAAGGAATTAGTAAATCTCATGCAAATGTAAATAAAAGTAAAAATAAATCATTGTGTAGGACAAAATATAATATTTCATACCAATTATCAAAATGTCAAAAACTCTTCTCATTAGATGGCAAAAAGGTTATCATAATCTATTTTAATAATAATTTACAAATTAAGAACAGAACGAGCCAGGCATGGTGGCGCATGCTTGTAATCCCCATGCTTGGGAAGCTGAGACAGGAGGATCGCGCAGGTTCGAAGCCAGCCTTAGCTACCTAGTGAGGCTCTCAGGAACTTAGTGAGACCCTGTTTCCAAATAAAATATAAAATAGGTCTGGGAGTATAGCCCGGAGGTAGAAGGCCTCTGGGATCCACCCCCAGTACCACCAAAAAAAAAAAAAAAAAAAGAAAGAAAAAAGAAAAAAAGAAAAAAAAAGAAGAAGAGAACGATAATTTTATAATCTGATAAAGTATGTATGTTTCAACTTAGGGATCAGTATCACATTAAATATTTAACACAGAGGCAACCCCACTAAAGTCAGCAACAAGCTGAGAATCCTTCGTCACTGCATTATTTCAATTTTTATCTGGAATATTCATCTAAAACTCTATGCTAGTGGAAAGACATGCGATGTAGATACTAGAAAGGTAGAAGAAAAAATTCACAGAAGAAATTTACTACGTGAAGATTTAAGAGAAGAAACTTTAAAACTAGTAGAATAAAGCCAGGCATGGTGGCACATGCTTGTAATCCCAGTACTTGGGAGGCTGAGACAAGGATTGCGCAGGTTTGAAGCCAACATCAGACACTTATTGAGGCTCTCAGCAATGTAGTGAGACCCTGTTTCTAAATAAAATATAAAAAGAGGTCTGGGAGTATAGTCCGGAGGTTGAAAGGCCCTGGATTCCATTCCCAGTAACACACACACACACACACACACACACACACACACACAGAGAGAGAGAGAGAGAAAACTGCTAGAATAACAATTCTCAGTGCATAAGCTGGTTGCAAACTAATTATATAAAATCAATATTGCTATAAAACAATAAAAATGTACTGTACTAGAACAAGATGTCATTCACATCATAATCTGAATGCCAGCTATATCTACAATCACCTGTTTATCAAGCATCCAAAGCAGAGTTTGATATAATTTTTGATACTTGACTTTACTTTTTTATACTCTTATCTGTGGAAAATTTGGTCAAGGATTAGTTCCTGACCTAAAAGCAGTCATTCACAAGCCAGTCAGGAACCTTTGGCCTGTTCAAATGAGGCAACCTTTATTAATGACTCTGAATCTGATTCTCTCTATTTATGGGAAAATACCTAGGGCAGAGTTGCTTGAACATCTTAGAAGGTGAGACACACAGGGAAAAAGGGAATTAAATATAAACCAAAAGACAGTTGTTGCTTGGAATGGGAGAGAAGAAACAGAGAAGCAAAGGTAGAGGAAGAGAAGGAGGAGGAAGAGGAGGAGGAGGAGGAGGAGGAGGAAGAGGAGGAGGAAAAAAAGAGGAGGTAGGCAAAGAAGCAGAGATGGAGGAGCTGAGTCACAGATGTAGTGTACCAGTAGAGTTGCTTTGCCACTTAATCTTGACACTAATCCTTGTTACATAAGGTCTGGTTAGATAAGCTATAGACAAATGTAAAAATGTAAGTAAAGAGAAAAGGCAGTCTGAGTGTAGGACCATGTCGTACCACCTAGTACTGCCAAATGCAGACATAATTTGCAATAGCAACACAAAATATGAAAATCTAAATAAAAGTTTGTTAATAAAAGACACATTTATTTATTGATTTATTTTATTTTTATGTGGATCATATTGAAAATGGCATACATTCAGATTGTGCTTGGTGCCCTCTTCCCTGCACTTCTCCTTCCACCCTCCCAACAATGAGTTGACCATGCTACATTTGTACTTTTACACATATTTGGATGTAGCTTCTCCATTAATCAACCTCAGCCTTTTTCCTCTCCTACCCTTCCTTTCTAGCTTTGCTGAGGTTTCCTTTCCATTACCTGGAGTCCCTCTGGTATCCCCAGTGCTACCTAGTTTGGGCATATTAGAGAAAACATATGTCCCTTTTCTTTCTGTGCTTGGCTGATCTCACTTAACATAATGTTCTCTAGGTCTTTCCATCTTCTTGCGAATGATGTGATTTTGTTCTTCTTTATTGCTGAGTAAAATTCTATTGTGTGGATTTCCCATGATTTTGTAATCCATTCATCTTTTGAAGGAGATCTATGTTGGTTCCATATTTTGGCTATTGTGAATTGTGCTGCTATGAAAATGGGTATGCATATGTTCCTGTAGTTGTCTGATTTCAACCCCTTTGGAAAGATACCCAGGAGTGGTATAGTCAGATCATATGGTGAATACCTTCCCAATTTTCTAAGGAATCTCCACACTGATCTCCATAGCAGCTGAACTAGTTTGCACTCCCACCGACAGTGTAAAAGAGTTCGTATTTCCCCATATCCTCACCAGGATTTGTTATTTGACTTCTTTATGTTTGCAACTCTGTTTGGGGTTAGATAGAATCTCAGTGTAGTTTTGATTTGCATCTAACTGAAGGCTAATGATGTTGTAAAAGACCCATTTAAGAAAAATTCAATTATTTTACAAGAATAATTAACTAGCTAATATATAATATATATAATATATATATATTATATATATATATATCAAATACTCAATGTTCACACATGTCAATTGGGTGAAAGATAGCTTATGAAACTGTAATATCAATTTGATATTTAGAAATTTGACAGAACTCTTAAATTTTCTTTGAAAGGTTCAATTAGATATGCTACTTCCAAGCCGGGCTTGGTGGTGCATGCTTGTAATCCCCGCCCTTGGGAGGCAGAGACAGGAGGATCGCGCAGGTTCAAAGCCAGCTGCGCGCGCTGACTTAGGAGACCCTTTTTCCAAATAAAAAAATGTAAAAATAGGTCTGGGAGTGTAGCCCGGTGGAACCCCAGTGCCACCAAAAAAAAATTATATATATATATATATATATATATATATATATATATATATATTACTTCCAAAGTATATATTAAAGAAATACTCAGATGAAAAGCATATATCTAAGGATATTTATCATAAAATACTTTATAATGGCAAAATCTAAAAAACCCTATTATGTATAAGTATGGTATATCCATACTAGGGGAAAATGAAGTCATTGAAATGTTCTGGTAAAAAAAAAAGTACTTAATTACATTGGAGAGTATGTTCAAGGGGCATCTAGGTTTCCATGTTCACTGCAGCACTATTCACAATAGCCAATAAATGGAAACAACAAGTTCAAATTTATAGTGAGGGCTCTCTCTCTCTCTCTCTCTCTCTCTCTCTCTCTCTCTCTCTCACACACACACACACACACACACACACACACACAAACCCTGGAATACTATTTAGCCAATAAAAATAATAAAATTTTGTTATTTGTGCCAACAGGGATGGAGCCAGAAATTATTATGTTAAAAGAAAATAAGTCTTTCATAGAAGTACAAGTACCATATGAAAGACAAGTACTCATTTGTGAATCTAAAAAGCAGATCTCATGGAAGTTGAAAGTAGAGTGGTGGTTACCACATGCTGGGGAGAGTAGCAGGTGTAGGGATGAGGAAACTATCACTGGGTACTAAGTTACAGATAGATGGGAGCAAGAAGCTCTGGAGAACTATTACAAAGTATGGGGACTATAGATAAAAATTATGCACTATACATTTCAAAAAGCTAGAAGAAAAGATTTTTGAAGTCTTCAAATATGCTTTTATTGGTACATTGTACTAATACATCATAAAGAGGTTCAGAGTGATATAAACATACACACATAGAGCACTTGGTGTGCTTCACTCGGCATCCTACCTTGATCCATACACCTCATCATTCATATTATTGAGATTGGTATCAATAACTTTATATATGTACATAGCACTATTTGAATTGTTTCCTTCAAGTCTCCTTTTCCCTTTTCTCCCATCTCTCTCCAATCCCCTTTCATTATTCTACTGGGATCTTTTCTCCTTTATCTGAAGTCCCTTTTGTTTCTCAATTACTCTTCAGCTTCCACATAAGAGAGACTGACTAATCAAATAGCATACTATTCTTTTTTTTTTTTTTTTGGTGGTACTGGGGTTCCTGGAAGCCCTTTTACCTCCGGGCTATACTCCCAGACCTATTTTTTATTTTTGTTTGGAAACAGGGTCTGCGCGATCCTCCTGTCTCTGCCTCCCAAGCGCGGGGATTACAAGCGTGCGCCAAGACGCCCGGCACTATTATTATTATTTTTTTTTACTTTGAGAATCACTGTTTTATAATTCAGACACTGATTCAAATACAAGAGACCATATTGAGGAAGATGTAATTTGTACAAATCAGCTAATGGTAGAATGAGATACTGTATGTGTGTGTATGTGTGTGTGTTTATGTGTGGTTTGGGGGATCAAACCTTGTACACTCTCTGCCACTGAGCTACATCCCCAGCCTTGGGAGTCATTCTTTTTTTTCTGTAAACATATACATTTATTATATAATGTGTATAATGTGTATATGTGATATTATGTAATAGACTTGCATAGATGCTTCAAATTAGCAGAAATGTATTACTAATCCCTTAACATTTTTTCCATATATGGTCAAGTTATTTTTGACAAGGTTTCTAATTACATTGGGTGAAGGAAATAATTCTTTCACTAAATATTGTTGAAAATAATGTTTACATGAAAAAGTAAAATGGAACCCTTACCTAACACCATTATACAAATATTAACTCAAAATAGATAAAAGACCTAAATGTACATCTTAAGACTATAAACTTTTAGAAGAAAACCTGGATCATAAAACTTCACAACATTGAAATTGGCAGTGGTTTCTTGGATATGATTCCTAAGGCACAGGCAACAAAAGAATAAACAAACAAACTTCATAAAAAATTATACATTCAAAGCCAATGTAAACAGAATTAAAAGTTACAGAATTAAAAGTTACTGATAGAATGGGATAAAATATTTCCAAATGCTATATCTGAAGGTATATTAATATTCCAACTAGAAATCCTAAAAATTAGCAACAATAAAAGCAAACAATACAATTTAGAGATAGGTGAAAGACTAAAATAGATAATGAATCTCCAAAGATTTTTAAACACATGAATATCACTCATCATTATCATAATATAACTAACCATTAAGGAAATACAAATAAAATCTATAGTAAAATACTACTTCACATTTGTTAGGATGGCCACTTAACATGAATTACCTTGCTCCAGCCCTTTACCTTGAGTTTGTTACTCTCTTTACGTGTAAAGTGTGTTTCTTGTAAGCAGAAGATGGATGGATTCTGGTTTTTAATCCATTTTGCCACTTTGTCTTTTTATTGGGGAATTGAGGCCAATTTATATTCAGTGTGATTATTGAGACATAACTTTTAATTCCTAACATGTTAAGATTTTATTTCTGTTTGAAATACTGTTTTGAAATACTGTTTATTCTTCTTTGCTTATTTGTCTGCTGGATGGAAAATCTCGTTTCTCTGGTTCTGGTGTGTATTACCTATTTCTTCTTTGTAGTTAATCTCTTTGAGTATTTTCTGAATTACACCTGAATGATCCGCAGCTGCTCACTTCAGCTCCTTGTTTACCTTTCTTTTCTGAAGCCTGGTGCTGTGAGGCAAGATTGTGCCAGCATGACTCTGCCGCCGAGATGCAGGCTGGTTTCTTTTCTGCTCTCTAGTTGTTCTTCTAGTCTTCTTTTTCTCTGTCTCTTGTGTTTACATCTCTGCTGATAGTGTTTTCTGGCTATGAAAATTGCTGATTTTGTGGTGAGAGAGATCGAGTGTTCGCAGGACTTGTAAACGCTGCATTTCTTCGACGCCATCTTCCTGAAAGTCTTCTAGCATAGTATTCTTACTTTCTGAGGGTGGTTAATCTCAGGACAATATTCTCTGGTTCCATTCATTTTCCTAAAAATGATAATTTTTTTCTCTATGGCTGAGTAAAATTCCATTGTGTGCCTATACCACAGTTTTGTAATACATTCATCTCTTGACAGATACCCAGACTGGTTCCATAATTTGGCTATTATGAATTGTGCTGCTATAAATCTGTATATGCACATATCACTATAATATTATGACTTTAGTTCCTTTGGTAAGATACCAAGGAGTAGTATAGTTGGGTAATATCGTGATTCCATTCTCAGTCTTCTGAGGAATCTCCACACTGATCTCTATAGTGGGTGTATTAATTTGAAGTCCAACCAACAGTGTATAAGCTTTCCTATTTCCCCATATCCTCATCAGCATTTATGATTGTTTGTATTCTTAATGATTGACATTATAACTGAAGTAAAATGGAATCTTAGTATAGTTTTGATTTGCATTTTAATCATTGCTAATAATGTTGAACTTCTTTTCATATATTGATTGGTCATTTGTATTTCATCTTTTGAGAAGTGTCTATTTAATTCGATTGCTCATATTTTTATGTGTGTAATACATAATTATGTGTGTGTAATACTGGGAATTGACCCCAGGGGTGTTTTACCTCTGAGCTATACCCCCAGCCTTATTTTATTTTTTTTTATTTGGAAACAGGGTCTCACTAAGTTGCTGAGGGCATAAGTGTCAATTCTTTCTGATATGTGGATGTTTTAAACATTACTTGATACCTCCATTAATACATACAACTTTCAATGTTTTGCATCTTAGCTAAAAACAGAGAATGAATTAATAGTCATAATAATTAAGAAAAAGAAATTGTGTTGACAATGATGTTTACACTGTCCATAACATTTTAAAATCACAATGATTTACCAGCAAAATGAATGCATACATAATCAATAAAATAAAATGAATGACTCATCATCAAACATGAACTCACAAAAATGTTAGTACAGGATATATAAAATAAATGAGAAAAAGGACTATTTAAATTATTCTGAAATAATTGATTAATATTTGGAAGAGGATAAAAATAATTTTATATTCTGTTATGAAGCATCAGAAATAATTTAACAAAAAAGACAATATTTTCAACAATTTTAATTACTTTAATGTATATTGGCTTTAAAAGAAAAGAAGAATCACTAATAAAATTAGTTATTGGTTCTGGGACATTAATAATCAATTCACAATGAAAAAAGTACAAATATATAATAACCATATATTATTAAATTAAACTATAACCAAAGAAACACAATAATATCAATGACATATCATTTGTGCCTCTGAAAGGATTTTAAGAAGTGATTGCTTTGGGGAAATCATTTGTAGGATTAAAACAAGTATACTGGCCGGGCGTGGTGGCGCATGCTTGTAATCCCCCTGCTTGGGAGGCTGAGACAGGAGGATCGCACAGGTTCGAAGCCAGCCTCAGCTACTGAGTGAGGCTCTCAGCAACTTAGTGAGACCCTGTTTCCAAATAAAAATATAAAAAATAGGTCTGGAAGTATAGCCCGGAGGTAGAAAACCTTTGGGTTCCACCCCAGTACCACACACACACAAAAAAAAAACAAAAAACAAAAAACAAAAAAACAAGTATACTGTTCTGTGAAGTAATTGGTCTGTGTATCAAAAACTTAAAGTATGACCTAATGACTTAAGTTCTAAAACCTGAAACAAAGATTCAAATCAAGATTATTTGGAGGTGTATTCATTATGGTGCTACTTAAAATAGCAAAATTCTGGGAACAATACTAATGAATAATATGAGGAACTAATTTAATGCATTAATAAATTATTTACATGATATCAGAATAGAATTAAATGGAGTGGTATTTGTATTAAAAATATTACCTCCAATATGAACCCAATTTTATAAGAAAAATTTGCATTTGTGTGTACCTAAGAGAAATCAGTGAAAAAACGAAATATCAAAATTTTAATGCTTATCTCTGGATGGTGGAGCTATAGGAGGGGTGTATTTTGGTTTTAATTCATTTTGCCAATATCAAATCATACAGATCCAGTGTTATGTACCACTGTAGAGTGGAAAGGATCTTGAAGTTATAATATTTAACTAATCTCCTCTAGAAATTAGTCATAGGACTTTGTACAAGTCACTTCTTTTATATAAAAAGAAGCATTTGTATTAGATGATTCCTAAGGCTTCCTTCAACTTGGCAACTTGGAATCAGGATTTAACATTACTGTTTGAATATTAAGATAGACCCAGGACTAGGGCTTAGGTTTTCAATTTAATTTTCTAATTTGTTCTTGCTTATAATTCTAGTCTTGCGACCCAAATATATCAACTCTCTAACCTGCAGTAAATTAAATTGATATTTGGACACTGAAAATAGCAAAATGATCTGGTATATAATTTTTAAATATCGCAAGAGTGAGGCTGGAGGGGAAGCATACACACAAACATATATATATATATGTATATATATGTATGTATATATATATACATATAAATATATATATATATGTGTGTTTACACACACACACACACACACACACACACACACACACACACACACGTGGGCAAACAAACCAAACATACACTTAGTGGAAATGGTCTGAAAATTCACAACTGCTCTTCACTGAAGTATTATAGAAAGGCTCTTTTTTCAAAGTTATAGAAAAGCATGCTTTTCAAGTAATTGGATAATTTAAAATATAAATTTTATTGTCCAATGTAACTTTCAGGACAATCCACATATCAGAAAGAACTGACACTTTTGCAAGGTAAAATGCAATGTACAAAAAGCTCTCATATTAGTAGATAACTTTTTTCTCTCCCCACTGAAATGTCAAGGATAAATTTGCTGAAGTTTTTCACAATCCAGATGTCCTTGAAAACTTTGTGCCTGATAGCTGAAAACTATCCAATGTAAAGCAAACAATGACTGAAGTTCATAACATTACTGAAATACATTTCAGCCTCAATAAAAATGTCCTAAATTGAGACATGTTTTTCTAGTAATTCTTTACCTGAATCTGGAGACGATATGGGATCTTCTAAGATTACTATCCTCTAAGATGAGGATGTTCTGGTCTTCAGGCTCAATGTAGTTCTCTATTTAAATCTACTAAGTTCTGAAGGTAATCTCTATTAGAGCTACACTTTGAACTTTGAATATGCATTCCAGGTCTTATAGGTGTTAAGAAAAATATAGCTATTTTCTGTAACGTAGAATGTAACATCCTCTATTTTTCAAGATGAAAAATTTGATTTGTTAAATATTAAAATGAGAGAAATTATTTAAAAAGATTTTCTAGAAAATATTAGAAATTGGTTAAAATATTTAAAATAATTGCCACGCGTGGTGGCACATGCTTGTAATCCCCATGCTTGGGAGGCAGAGACAGGAGGATCGAAGTCAGCCTTGCTGGCTTAAGAGACCCTGTTTCCAAATTAAAAAAAAAAATAGGTGTCTGGAAGTGTAGGCCAGAGGTAGAAGGGTTTCCAGGAACTCCAGTACCACCAAAAAATATTCAAAATAATTTATTGCAATATTATTCTTTATATCTACATATAAAATGTAAATACATCTATACTATAGGTTTATATGTAGAGTTTTGCTTTTACTTATATTTATTACACTTTCTACTTTCCTGTATACATATCATATGCCTATAATCATTCCATGAACATACCATGTTTTGATACTCTCTCCTGCCTTTTATTTTATATTTTAGAATTTTATACTAATATATAATTTATTAGATGTACATGTAACAAATATTTCCCTTTTGTGTCTTTTAGACTCATATCTTATATTTTCGTAATATTATATTTTTAAATTTTTTGATTGGTGCATTGTAGTCTTATATCCTAATGGGATATAATATGGTGGAGACATACATGCACACATCACCCAATTAGCCTTTAACCAATTCCTGCCCGATTCCCTCTACCTCCCTTCTTCTCATGCTTGGCTTGGTGACTGACATTGATATGTTTGTTAAAGTATATCATGTGCAATAGAGAATTTTTCTCTTCCCCCTTCCATCCCTTCAGTTAAGTCACCTTATTTGCTCATTTAGATTCTTTGTCTAGAGTTCCTCCTATGACCCATTTTCTTCCTAGCTTCCGCATATTAGGGAGAGCATCTGATTTCTTATTCTTTGTGACTGACTAATCTCACTTAGTATAATGTCCGTCCTCCAGTTCCATCCATTTCCCTGTAAATGACATAATTGTGTTTTTCTTTATGGCTGAGTAAAATTCCATTGTGTACATATCCCATAGTTTTGTAATCCATTCATCTTTTGGTGGACATCTTGGCTGGTTCCATAATTTGCAAATGGTGAATTGTGCAGCTATAAACATAGATATGCATGCATTAGTTTGGTAGTTTGGTTTCCTTTATTTTGGGTAGATACCCAGAAGCATGGTGCTGGCACAAAAACAGATACATAGACCAATGGAGCAGAATAGAAGACTCAGAAACAAATACACACACTTACAGCCAATTGATTTTTAACAAAGGGGCCAAAAATATACACTGGAAAAAAAGATAGCCTTTTTGTTTTTGTTGGTGGTACTGGGGTTCCTAGAAACCCTTCTACCTCCGGGTTACACTCCCAGACCTATTTTTTAATATATATTTTTTAATTTGGAAAGAGGGTCTCTTAAGCCAGGGAGGCTGGCTTCAAACCAGCACAATCCTCCTTTCTCCGCCTCCCAAGCCCAGGGATTACAAGCATGTGCCACCATACCCGGCAAAAGATAGCCTTTTCAACAAATAGTGTTGGCAAAACTGGTTAACCATATGCAGAAAAATGGAAATTAATCCCACTTTCTCACCCTGCACAAGAGTCAATTCAAGATGGATCAAAGACTTGGAAATTAAACCAGAGACCTTAAAGCTCCTTGAAGAGAGCATAGGTCCAACACTGCAACACATGGGCACAAATAAAAACTTTCTCAACAAGATCCCAAAGGCACAACAAATTAAAAGGCAAATCAATACGTGGGATTGCATGAAACTGAAGAGCTTCTGTTTAGCAAAGGAAACTGTCAAGAACCTCAACCGAGAGCCAACAGAATGGGAGAAGATTTATGCTACCTACACTTCCAATAGAGGACTACTATCTAGACTATACAGAGAACTCAAGAAACTCGACACTAAGAAATCAAATAACCCAATTAAACATGGGGAAGTGAACTAAATAGACACTTCATTAGGAAGAAATCCAAATGGCCAATAAATGCATAAAAAAATGCTCAACATCATTAGCAATCGGAGAGATGCAAATCAAAACTACACTGAAATTTCACCTAACTCCAACTAGAATGGCAATCATTCAAAACACAAACAACAACTAATGCTGCGAGGGTGTGGAGAAGTGGGGACTCTAAAACATTGTAGGTGGCGCTGCAAATTAGTGCAACCACTGTGGAACAGTATGGAGGATCCTCAGAAGAATGGGAACAGACTTACCATATGATCTCTCCTGCCTTTTAAAAATCATAATTCTCCCCTACGTCAGTATGCTTGTCTCTTTTCCTTTATAGTTACTCCTTATCTTTCCCTATTTTCAATTTCTTTTTTCCTTATTTGGCCACAATATAGATCAGAGGTTGGTAAACTATAGAGTGTAAGCCAAATTCAGTCAAAAGCCCATTTTATAAATAGGAATTTATTGGAACACAGCCATTCCCAATTTGTATACCTACTGTATATTTTCTGCTTTTGCACTACAGGGCAAATTGGAGTCCCTGAAGTAGACAATGTATAATATGGTCATTAAAGGCTGAAATATACACTATGTAGCTCTTTTTTTTTTCTTTTTGTGGTGCTGGAGATTGAACCCAGGGACATTCTACCTCTGAGCTATACCCTCAGCCATTTTATATTATATTTTTATCTTGAAACAGGATCGCATTAAGTTGCTGAAGTTGTTGCTAGTTTTCTGATTCTGTCTTGAACCTAAAATCCTCCTATTTCAGCCTCCCAAGTACTGGGATCATAGAAATGCACCATTGTGCCCAGATCTTCCCTCATGTTTTACTTAGTTTTAAAATTTTTATCAACCTGTAATGGCTGTATACTTTATGTAGTGCATGTGATGTTTGGATTCATGTACATATTTCAGAATGATTAAGTCAGAGTAATTATTGTATCCATCATTTTAAATATCATTTCTTTATGGAGAGAACATTCACAATCATGTCTTTTAGTTATTTTGAAATATACAGTGCACTCTGCAAGATCAGATAGCTCGGTTCATAGAGCCTAAGACTTCTCAATCTGCGGCACCATCTTTTCCACATTAGCAATGTCCCCTGTAAGTGGTATATAAAATTATTCTTTGAGGTGGCGGTGGTGACGCACGCTTGCTATCCCAGTTCATGGGAGACTGAGACAGGTGGATCGCACTTTTGCAGTCAGCTTCAGCTACTTATTGAGGCCCTCTGCAATTTAGTGAGACCCTGTTTCAAAATAAAGAATAAAAAAATTGAGCTGGGAGAGTAGCTTGGAGGTAGAATGCCCCTGGATTTAATATTTAATTCCCAATACCACAAAGAAAAGAAAAAAAAAAGGTGTGTGTGTGTGTGTGTGTGTGTGTGTGTTATTAGGGATTAAAACTGGAGGCACTGTACCTACAAACTATGCTTATAGTGCTTTTTAATTTTTTTGACCTGAAATAGGGTTTTGCTAGGTTACTTAGAGTCTTGCCAAGATGCTGAAATTGGTCTCGAACCTGTGATTCTCCTGTCTCAGCCTCTCAGGTATTGAGATTACAGGCATTTCCTCTATGCATCTTAAAAGTATTCTTTAGAAAATGTGAGAATATTCACTCTTTACTTGGATGAGTGGATTGTCTTATTTATTGTTCTAAAATAATTATCCTTCATTGAAAAAATTTCCTGTCTTTGTCTCAAGGAAGGAATAAAGAAGGCAAGGAACATCAAAAAGGATATTAAATGTCTTCTGAAATGGTTACATAGCATATACTGTCTTCAATATGTCACCAGTGTGACCTAGATTCAAGAGTGTAGAAGCACTGTTAAACTGTAGAAATAGTATCAGACACTTCCTTCAAGTGCATGTAAATATGCTCATGTAGTGGTAAGATTAAATATATCCCTTGTCACTAGGGCTTGCTCTGAGAAACTGTAATGTTTTGTGCTTACAAAAGTCATGAAAGAGCTGAAAAATAATGTAAGAAAAAGTTAAAGTAACTTGGATTCACTTTTTTTTTCCAAAGAAGAAGAAAGTGAGTGATTTACTGAGAGACTTTGAGATCAGGAATTACTGGTGACCACTGATTGATTTCCGCTGAGGCTAATGCACACACATTTTCTTCATTTATTCTATTAGATACTGGTCATAAAGAGGGTCATTTTACTTTCCTTATTACTTTGATGACAGGATCAGGCAGAAACACGTGGTCTTAACGTGAAATGGTGCACAAGGACAGAGGCATACATGGGGTGCTGTGGGAGCTCTGACGACAAGGTTCATGTCTGTTAGATGGCTGGCGATACAATAATGGAGTGTGGCATCAGGGATGTTTCCAAAAAGAAGCTGCATGCCAGTATTTCCTCAGAGGAAGACCTATTTTCATGTATTGAGACTGATTGTCCTAAGCACTTTTTTGTAAATTCCCTGTAAGACATATGTTGACATTCTGCTCATTCTTATAAGAAACTTATTCCATTAATTAAGTTGCAAAATGTACAAAAACTGGAATCTTTGTCATTATTGATGATGTTGTATTCTCTTCTCTCTCTCCATTACAGCTCACAGGTAATACCATTGCTAGAACAGGATAAGAAGAGATCCTTCTTTGGTTCCTATACTTTTGGAGTTTGTTTTGGTATTCTATGAACTTGTATGAGATGACCACTTGGAACTCAGGCCTTTCTCAACTTATACTAAACCATATTTGAACTTTTAGGGCATGTATGCGATTCCTTTTTAGTTTGGAGTTGACATTGCTTGTGTGTATACCCCTAGGTCTAAGGATTAAGATGTGGTTGTTGGCAGGGCAGGTAGGTGGATGGAGGATGGTGCTCTAAGGTTTTTTTTTCTTAAATTATTCTGAAACATATGCATATAATCACTTGAGACCATAAATGATTTATCTTGAACTATAATTTTAGACAGGAAATAGTCAGGAAAAGTCTTTAAAAGGCTTTTATCTTTCAATCAAGTGTTCGAAACTGATTGATTAAATATAATTGTGGAAGCACATGGAAAATATAATGTTATATTGATAGTGAAATAACCATCACATAAAAATATTCTTAAAACCCCCAAACTTTCATCACATACAGTTAAGGTTCATAATGGCATTCTCTGGAGAATGAATCATATGAAGAAAAAACTTTTCATTTACAGATACAATTAATTAAAAGAAGTTAAATTACTTTTCTATAAATGCCTGTCCAAACTTTGAAACTACCTTTACATATTTTTTCTTTCTTTTTTCTGGTCAAATATTTGTAATGTAAATTTACCAACTAAACAATTTTTATAAGTACAGTTCTGTGACATTAGGTGTCTTGATCCCGTTGTGCAATGATCACCATCTTCTAGTGCCAGATCTTTTCGAGTTTGCAAAACTGAAATCCTGTACCCATTCAACAACAGCTCCCCACTTTTCTTTTTCCAGACTGTGGCATCTACTATTTAATTTTTGCTGTATGAACTTGACTACTACAGATACCTCATATAAATGGGATATGCATTACTTTTGCCAATATTTCACCTTTGATAAATTAGCTCCTCTAGGGTGCATGGGGCCTTTCTCCTGAAGCATGACATATGAGCATTACAACACTGCGTACACACAGAACTCTTAAAGTTTTGTGAATATGTTGTCTGAATTTTTCTTTAAAATGTAACTTTAGCACTTCAGCAAGCTTGCAAAAAGGAACATTTATAGAGAAAGCAATCTTCTTCCACACTAATTTTCTGTGCGATAATGTTACCCAGGTGGTTCAAAAGAGTTAATGTACCTCCCTAAAGTGTCCAACGTACTACTAGTGAGTAACTGAGAAACTGGAGAGTAAAAAGCCTAGAGCCCGGTGTTTGTTAAGTAAGCATTTCTGTAGCAAATCATACATCTTGCTTGTGTAAGTCCTACAATGCCAATGAATCTTTCTTTTTGGAGGATTTATAGCTTAGAGGATGAACAGAATGACTTACAACTTGGATATTTAGTTTTTGAGCTTTATAGTTAATAAACTTAATTATTTAGTACTGAAAAACATAGTTGCATTAAATAACATATGTATGTCCTATCAGATCTGGAATGATTTGTCAATTACAGCTCTTGTCCTATGATTATATCTAATTATATAATAGCATCATCTCAACTGCTGTTTCTTATTTATTTATTTATTTATTTTAAACAAATTTTTTATTGAACATAAATGGTATACATTTAAACTATATTTGGTGCCCTCTCCCCCCGCCCCCGTTTTCCCTCCCCCCCTCCCACCAATGGTTGTCCAGGTTAACCATGTCATATTCATAATTTGCTATTTATGAAGTATTAGCAATGCAAAAGAATAAGCAACCCATCTCTTGAGTTCAAAGTGGAGTCCTTGTCTTCACTTTCTGATAATTTCCATGGAAATTTTTTAAATATTTAAATTAGAGCACCCTCATAAAGGAAGCCTGAAAGTATGGAAGACTAAATAATAAAACTGGTAAACTATTAAAAAGGTGAAACCATAGAGGAACAAATAAGGCCACCTAACTGAGGGGGATGAGAGGGGAAAAGAGGGAAATTCCCTAATGTACAAGTTATACATTCACACACATACCAAAGTCAATCAGTAAGCCAAATATGAGAAAGAGGGAGGGGGAGGGAATGGGGAGGGAATTGGGGAAGGGCTAAATGAGTGATGTGTGCATGTATGCCTCTACCATCTTATATAAGATGTATGACTATAATGCACCAATAAATTTTTTTTAAAAATCCACTTAGTAGTACCTATGGGAAGAGAAGTAAGTAGGACTTGAATGAACCTGGAACAAAGATAGGAGTGATATATTTTGGAATATCTTTTAAGATTTTTTATTTTTGAGCTTGTAACTATATTACATATTCAAACACTAACTTCAAAAATTAAATAAGAAAAAGTAGTTGATCTTATAGAAAGCTGGGAGAAAGTTTTCCACAGACACTTGACCAGAAAAGATATCCAAACAGCTGACAAAGAAATGAAAAGGTGCTCAACTTCATTTGCTATCAAGGTAGTGTAACTTAAAATAACGATAAGTTGCCATATCCCAACAACAATGATTACAATGAAAAGAAGATAACATGTATGGGGGAGGATATAGAGCAACTAGAATCCTTATACATTATAGGTGAAACTGTGAAATGGTTCAGCCAGATTAGAAAACTGGCATGTTCTCCTAATGTTAGTATATGCATGCCCAGTGACAGATCAATTCCTTTTCTACAAATACTAAAGAAAATGCTGAATGTGTGCATCAAAGATATGGACTCTAATGTTAATAAAAGCTCCATTTGTAATTTCTACAAAGTAGAAACCACACAGGAATTTATCTGGAGTTGAACGAATAAATATATTTTGGGACATGCATATAATGAAATACTTCATATTAATGAGAATGAACAATCTGTAGCTACTATGAGAAGTAAGGACAGTGCTGCCCCCCCCCCCCCGGTGGGAATGGTCTGGGTTTTTTCCATGGTGCTATTAAACTTGTAAAGAGGCATCAAGTCTTGACATATATTCCTGCATATCAAGTATCCTTAAGATGCAATGACACTTTAGAACTTCATGATCCAGGATTTAAGGGGTTACTTCAGTTCTAGCAGAGTGAATTTATCAAAGCAATCTCCAGTTTTCTAAGGCCAAAAAACATACAGTTATAGGATGTGACAAATATTACTTTCTGTTTGGAGCATCAACTATAATTCAAGATCCAGTCAGAGCTCAATGAACTGTGAGCAGGATTTCACAGGATTGTGGCAAAGTTGCTTCTAGAAACCCATAAGCATAAATCCACAGGTTTATTGCTCAATAAGTGCCTACTTCATCACACACTGAAATGATCTCTGTTAGGTTGTTTTTTGAAAAGAAAACTTTAAAAGGGAAAAGGAGGGGTTTGAAACACAGCTTGCCAAAATTGAGTCATTGACTATTTAAAAGGTCAGAATTTTAGATCTGACAGTGCTGGTAAAGGGAAAATGCTCATTGAAAAAGAAAGGGTAAGCCCCAAACTTGATGAAACTTTCACTAGTACCCAAGACCACCTGAAGATGTCTGAATTATTGGCAGGAATGTTGCAGCTTATGAACTATATCCCTAAGAGCTTTTCTCACACCTTAGCATGCCCAGTGAGAAATACTGCTTGCCTGCTCCATATGTATTATGCTCAGCCAACCACACGAAAAGCAAAAGGGAGGCTGTCAGGTTCACTGGGAAGACAGAGCATATGTTGTTCTCATTTTCATTGTTTCCAACATTGTGTTTTCCAATGAATGAGCAGTTGGGCAGAAATGTTGACAGAAATATGATTAAGTGGTCAGGGGTTTGCCAGGATTGGCAAAACTATACCACACTGTGTCCAATATGGTAGTCAGTAGCCACATGTGACTATTTAAATGCAAATTAAGTTTAAAAAATGTATAGTCTTGGTAGCATTAGCCACATGTTGGTTACCAAATTGGATGGCTCAGATAACAAAATATTCTCATCCTATAAAAAGTTCTATTTGATAGCACTACCTTAGACTAAGGGTTAAAAAACAAATGGGCTAAATTTACCCTGTTTTTTAGAAATAAAGTTGTATCAAAACCCAGTTCACTTATTTACATATCAACTCTGGGTGCTTTTATACTGCAATAACCTTTTTGAGTAGTAGTGATTGAAATTATCTGGCCCTTTACCAAAATGCTTTCTGACCCTTGATTCAGGCCTTTCTTGGTGATGCCAATTTAGAAATTTTTAATGGAAATTCCCAAAGACTTTATAAAAACAATGGAACTATTCAATTCTCTCACATAGGAAACCACACAGACCATTGCTTCAGGGTCCAAATAATAAGTGTGAATTAAGAGGCCTACTAGGACCTCAAACAGTCTGTTTATAAATAGGGACTTTCTGGGGGAGAAAAGTCAGTCCCATGATTGTGTACCTATCTAGTACCTAAGATTAAGTAAGCTTCTTGTTGAAGAAAGAAGGAATAATAATTTGCCCTGAAAAGTCTTAAGTAGGAAGAAAAACAAGTTATTAGACTACTGTTTCCAGTCATTTATCAATCAGAGTGCTTAGAGTTCTGCTCTTCTAAAAGCATATTTATCAGCGAGAATCCTGGAGATGAGGCCTTTCAGGATACATGTGCTATGATAAACCTGGTACCTTTTGTATCCCTTGGACTGAAGCCTATCTGAAGGTGGTATGAAACTTAGTTTAGGTTTTTCAGTTAGCAGATGCCCAAACAAGAATTTATGTAGAAGGCAAGTCTGTGTAACTTTATAAACAAAAAAGTTTTATTTAAGTCATATTTCTAAATGTTCGGTGACCAAGGTCTTTTGACAGCTTTCTTGTTGGCAGAGTCCAAGGACAATGCGGATAATCACATGACAAGAGACAGGAAGTACATGTGCACGTGTTTATATCCTATGGTCTCCCTCTCTCTGTCTCTCTCTCCCTCTCTCTCCCTCTCTCTCTCTCTTTCCATTTTTTTTTGGGGGGGAAGTCACTGGGGATTGAAACCAGAGTATTCAAACACTGAGCTACACACCTAGACCTTTTGATTTTATTTTTTTTATTTTGAAGTAATCTCTCACTAAGTTGCAGAGGCTGGCCTTGAATCTGCATTCCTCCTGTCTTAGTCTCATAAGTACTGTGATTACAGGTGTGTGCCATCACGCCCAGCTATTTTTTAAAATATAATTTTATTGGTGCATTGTAATCACACATCATAATGAAGTTCAAAGTATAGTGACATACATGCACATAGCACTTGGTGAGCTTTCTCCCAGATCCCACCCTACTCCTTCCCCATCCATGATACTGAGATGGGCACTGATAATTTTGAATACGTACATAGCATCAATTGAAATGTTTCCTTCATTAAATCTTCCTCCACTTCCCTCCCCCTAACCTCCTTCCATTGCTCCACTGATGCCCTGCTAATTCTTTTTTGTTGTTGTGGTGGTGGTGGTACTGGAGATGAAACCCAGAGGCATTCTACTGCCAAGCTACACCCCCAGCCCTATTTTTCACTCTTTATTTTGAAACAACGTCTCACTGAGTTGCAAAGGGCCTCACTAAGTAGCTGAGGGTGTCTGCAAGTGGTGATCCTCCTGTCTCAGCCTCCCAAATGCCGGGATTACAAGTGTGTGCCACCATGCCTGGCTCCTGCTAATTCTTAATATATATCTGTTAAATCAATGAGTGATTGAACATTTTTGTTATATTTTCTCAAAATAATTGAATTTATTTGTCCATAAAATACTGTAAAGATATCAATGTCATGGATCAAATTTTAATCAATAGCTACAGTATACAAGATATATCACATTACTTTTTAAAGCTCAGTTCGATTCTCAACTCCAGCAGCCTATAGATACATTCATTCATGACCCAAACCTTTGAGAAGATGTTATGGTTTGGCAAAACTGTCCCTGGGGACCTGTGTTAGGGTCCCAGACACAACTTCCCTCAAACTACAAAAAACCCCACAAAACCAGAAAAACTGCAGGTTCTTGTCCTGAGCTAAGGATAAACACATATTAGCCTGGACTCTTGCTGAAGATTTAAAGATGTTTATTAAAAAGATAGAAATACAGAAGACAGTTACAGCCCCATGCCATTCGAGAGTGGCATGAGGGGGTGGTTGGAACGAATTCACAGAAGTACAAAACACGTGGACAATTCTTAGAGCCAGCCCTACCAGATCTGTGGCAGGTCCTTTGATATGTAGATGTGCTGCCCTATCTCTACCCAGGTATCCTGTTCTGTCTCCACCCCAACAAGATCTGCCCTCTCTGGGGCAGGGGGGGAGCTCTGTCTCCTGCACGGACCCCCACACCTTTTGTTACACTCCAAAATGTGTTAAGTTACTTCTCTGGAATCTGGGATTTCCTCACATCCTTGAGGAACTTTGCCTTTCTTTAGAAATGTAAAAAGACCCTAGGCTTCTTCTATTTTTTTGCTAATTATCCATGGAGAAATCTGCTGGCCCTCTCCCCACAGCTCCTGGCTTTCTTCACTACCAAAGATATATTTTAAAATTGGAAATCTTTCCCAATACTGTTACATTAATACATTTTGAAACCTCTTCCCAATACTGGTACATTGAAGAGGTACTATAGGCTCAGTGATTTTGTTGCAATCAGTATTCTAATTTCTCAGGTCTAACCACTGAGTTGCATAATTCTGATGTTCTCCTCAGCAGAATTGCTGGGGTGTTGTAAATCATGGTAGGCAGATCTTTAACTTATAGAACATAGAACCTCAAACCACTCCCTTCCTAGTCCAGAGCAATCCCATTCCCCTGGTCAGCCACAACCCCCTCGGCCCCTGTTTTTATTTAGAACCATAGAAAGCAGAAACATATTTCCATCAGAGATTTTGACCAAAACAGGGTCAAATGCAAATTTTCCTCGAACACAAATGTACACAAGGTAGCCTGACTATATTCTAGAGTCAAAACATGCAAAAATATAGTTAAAATATAAAACACAGTAAAACAGCAGTATCCAGTACAATCTCAGTAAATTATTTTTGTGGCTAATGATGTTTATTCAAAAACATACTTAGAGATGGAAATTAGGGTAAAAAATGTTTATTAAGGATCAACTTAATAAGGGAAGTGGAAGGAAAGAAGGGGAGGTAGCAAAATTGGGCAGAAGGAAAAGCTGAATTGACATGCAGGTCTGTCCTGCTGATGGGTTTGGGTCCATGGGCAGACATAAAGCAATCAAAAGTACAAGATTATTTAATATGATAAACTACTCAAAACATGAAAATCCCATATCAACATATGAAAGATTATCACATATTTCAGGGAATTTTCATGCACCTGAGATGATGTTAACAGTATCATTTTAAAGCACAGAATAATGTAAATGTCAAGAAAATTAAAGCTATTTACAACACTAGATCTGGGGAGCTGCAACATTCAGGGACAGAGCTAGATCAGCAGCCTCTCTGCAGTCCTTGTCTGATGGACAGCCCTGAGCAGTGCGTCCACTCCATGGATGAGACCTCAATAAGATGCATCAGTCATTCTCCCTTTTATGGAGACAGCTGCCTGAACTTTGTGTGAACTCTCTAGGATAAGCCTTTAGGCGGCTGGGCCAAATGTCCGGTTAAGCCTGTTTTACTGATATCTAGGCCTACTAAAGCCTGGCAAGCAAAGTACTACACCAAAGAGCACAACATTACCATTCCTGGGCTGAGAATAAGGTAAGAAGATAATGGGAAGGGGATGAATGACAAAGGGGAGACACATCTTCATATGTAAGAGCACAAGATCTTCCCATTTCTGGGGAAGAAGCTAAGGGTTAAAAAGGACGGAAGATTAGGGGAAGGAGGGAGAAGTCAATGGGGGAGACTCATTCTCATATACAAGGTCTTATGAAGTTTCTGCTAACCTGGTGAGAAGCCTTGAAATGAATATTGCCTAAAGGAGCAGAGGCAGATATGGCTGAGCCTTTGTACCTCTGTCCTGCTTGGTTACTGTGAGGTCTGCCCTGGAAAAATATGACCTTCTGCAAGGCTGAAGCTGAGGCTAACCCTGAGGGGATCAGCTTGTGACCATTTGCTGACCACACTCTGCAGCTGGGTAGCAAGCCATTCCTTAAAGGGAGATCTAGGCGTCACATTTCCATATCTGTCATGATTTGGCTGCAGGAAAATTAACAATTTTGTTTCCCGAAATATACTTCAAACTAATAATATCTTGTCAATACACAGTACTTCATTTTTCCCCTTTTTTTTATTGGGAATTGAACCTTGGGCCTCATGCATACTAGGCAAGAATTCTACCAATGAGCTACATCCCTAACTCTTTGTTACTTATATTTTGAAACAGGGTTCACTACATTGCCCAGGCTGGCCTCAAATTTGTGGTCATTCTGCCACTGCTAGCTGGGATTACAGGTGTGTGGCACCATGCCCCAACAGCGCTTCATATTAAAGGAAGGATTTGATATGATAATGTTTCATTTGAAGCATCACATATAAAACAAGTAGTAGTATCATCACTATTGTATAGATAAGAATGAAAAACCCAGAAATGGTCAGGATTATAAAAAAAAAAGGCAGGAATAGGCTTCAATGTTAGCACTAGTCCATGGGAAAAATTCCTTCTACCACTGTTTTTTTTATAAATAAAATTTTATTAGTTATTAGCCAGCATTCTCCAGATAAACAGAAACAAAGGGATGTATACATAATTATAAGAGGGGATTATTATTAGATTGTTTTACACAATGAGATGCTGAATGTTGCCACAATGGCCATCTCTAGGCTGAAGAGCTGAGGAAATCAGGAGCATCCCATTCAAAGAAGCAGGAAGCCTCAGAACAAAAGGGACTAAAGATGCTGCCGCAGTGCAAGGCAGTTACTGGTACAATTTTGAATTCAAAGGCTAAAGAATCTGGAGTCTGATGGCAGCAGTAAAAATTGTACCGTTCAAGAAGAGTTCATCAGGTGAATCAGATCTTCCCCTTCTGGTATTTGTTACATCTGGGGCCCAGTCTATTGAAAAGTGCTGTGTCCTTACAGGGATCTTTCCCATTTTAGTTTGCTGAAGCACATGCCAGTTGTTTCTTGAAACACCATTACAAGCACACCCAGAAGCATGCTTTACCATCCAGTCAAGTTGATAACCCAGGTTAACCTTCATATTAATTAATCTTCACAGTTCATTGATTTAGGTACTGTCTCTACCTCTTTACTAAACTTACGTAGTTAAGTAGCTCTGAAAGACTATTATATGCTCTACAATGCCTGAAATGTTTGATATTTGGCTCTATTATAGTTTGGATTTAGAATGTCCTCTTAGACTACACAGAGAAAAGGAAGCCATGTTCGAGTTGGGGCTTTGTGGTTGAGGAGGGGTCCCTGGGGGTGTGGCCTTAGGGGTTATATATAGTTGCTCCTCCCTTACTCCTTTCTCTTGCTTCCAGCTTCCATGATGTGAGAGCAGAGCAACATTGTGTGCTTTCTCTCTCTTCCTCCGACTGCCATGCGCTCAGCTCTACAGACTTCACCTGACCTAACATGGACTGGACGCCTTTAAATCTCCAGATATGTGAGCCAATAAATCATCTTTCCTCTAACTTGTGGTGCTCAGATGTTTTGTATTATAGCAGGGAGAAAGCTGCCTGAAAGAGCCTCTTATGAGCTGCCATTTCAACCAATCTCCCTTTTTATACAACCTTTATTTAACTTTGAAAAACAAATAAGATATCTCAGACACAAATATCTATAGGAACCAGCAGGTAAGAAATATGAGTGCAGCCACTGATGATATTAGGTGGATAAACCCACACTGTGTGAGTGTCTGGGATTGTAGTGAACTGGAAGGAATACATCTGTCTAAAAAAAACCACTTGCTATTTAGCCCCTTCCATTTAGATGTCCAGGTTTGGTCATGCCAAGGTTTCTTCTTTGGTTTGACATACTGCATTTTATTTTATTTACACATATCTTTTAGTATTTTGTATATTTTTAAAAGTATTTATTGGTGCACAATTTTACACAGTAGTGGTATTTATAATATATTCATAGTTCACATAACTTACTTGCTCTCTTTTCTTCCCTTATTTTATCCCCTTCTCTTCTCTTATTTTCATGAGGTTTCTTTTGTTTTCTTTTTCCTCTCTAGCTTCCACATCTGACAGAAAACATGGAACTCTTGCTTTTCTGAGCCAGCTAATCTCATTTAGCATGATGTTCTCCAGTTCCACCAATTTTTCCTGAAAATGACATAATTTTGTTTTTCTTTATGGCTGAGTAAAATTCCATTGTATGTGCACACGACAGATTTTTTTTATCAATTCCTCTGTTGGTGGACACCGAAGTTGGTTCTGTAACCTGGATATTATGAATTGTGTTGCTATAAATATGGGTATGCCACTGGGCTCAGTGGGGCATTCCTATAATACAAGTACTTAGGAGGCTGAGACAGGAGGATCTCAGATTTGAAGCCAGTATCCACAACTTAGTGAAACCTTCAGAAGCTTGGCAAGACCTTGTTTCAAAAAATATAAAGGGCTGGGTTGTAGCTCAGAGTTAGAATGCCCCTATGTTCAATTCCCAGCACCAGAAAAATAAAATTAAACATGAGTATGCATATGTCATTATAGTATTTTGACTTGAATTATTTTGTAAAGATTCTGAGGAGTGGTAGAGCTGAATGATATGGTGCTTCCATCCTTAGTCTTTGAGGAACCATCATGCTGATCTCCACAGTGGTTATACTAATTTACAATCCCACCAACAGAGGACATGCTGAATTTTAAAAACAAGCTGTGCTTTTAATGTGAAATGTAATAGATTTAAGAGTGAACCAGAAATAAAAAGCAAAACCTAAGAGGGCTCATGGTGATCTATCTGTGGGGCATTTTCCTTTCCTTTCTAGTATGGAGATTCAGAGAAGGTTGGCATACCATTGTTTAGTAAGAAAATGAAAACAGTCCTGAGATTAGGGATGTTTACAATGTAAATAAACAGCATATAAGTCATATAAAATATATGTACACAGAGTATGTAAGCAAAGATCAGACAGAGGCAAAGAGGCAAAGGCAAAGAACAGAGTAAGTAATCAACCCCCTCTTCTGAGATGAGCTACTTTCTCAGTGACCACTGTAGCACTGCTTTAATTCTCTTGCGTCTGAGATAAAGGTTACCAATATGCCCAATAAGTGGCATCTGCTTCTGGAAAACCCCCAAACCAGAAATGGTTTCCACTTCCTTAAAGTCTCTTTACAATCATCCAGCACAACTCCAAATGCTCATGATTCCTCTGTTATGCATACTTTGCAAGCTATAGCAGTTCAGTAGACCTTGACTGTGTTTGTATATCTATGTGGTTGTGGCTTTGACAAAAGAAAAGGGTTCATTTTTTAAATTTATATGTGGAATATATTTAAAATGGTATACATTTAGACTGTGCTTGGTGCCCCCTCGTTTCCCCTTCTCCCCTTTCCAACAATAAGTGTCCACGTTAACCATGCTATATTCATACTTTTACAAATATTTGGATGTGCTCCTCCATTAATCAACCTCAGCCTTCTTCCTCTCCTAGCCTTCCTTTCTAGCTTTGCTGAGATTCCCCCTCCATTATTTGGAGTCCCTCTGGTATCCCCTATGCTCCCTAATTTGGGCATATTTAGAGGAAATGTATGTCCCTTCTCTTTTTGTGCTTGGCTGATCTCACTTAACATAATGTTCTCCAGGACTTTCCATCTTCTTGCAAATGACATGATTTTGTTCTTCTTTATAGCTGAATAGAATTCTATTGTGTGTATTTCCCATAATTTTGCAATCCATTCATCTGTTGATGGAGACCTACGTTGGTTCCATATTTTGGCTATTACGAATTGTGCTGCTATGAACATGGGTCTGCGTATGTTAAAGTTGAGATTTGAAGTTGGTTTTAAGAAATGGGTTACCTGGTGAGGGTATGCGGAGTGTATATGGAGCAAGGCATAAACACAAAGAGGCAGCAGAGCATAGGGTTTGCTAGGAAATAAGAACTCGGGTTACATGTAGGGAAAGTAATTGAGAAAGTGAGAAAGGAATGGAGGCAGGGGTCATATTGCAAAAGGTTTTGTCTACTAGGGTCAAGGATATTGGCATGCCATAGGAAATCTTTGAATGTTTTTGAAAAGCAAAGAGGGATGTTCAGAGTTATGCATTAGGCCATTAGGATTTCTTTGAATATCCCCGTGAGAAAATCTACAATGAGATACTTTCTGTAGATTGAAAAATTGGCTGCCCTTCTGGGAAATAGCAGCTAGAAAGAAGATTTGGCTAAGCTAAAAAACAAAACAAACAACAACAAAAAACAGGACCCCCCCAAAACCAAACCAAATCAAAGAAAACAGAAAACAAAAACTTTCCCCCAAATCTAGCTGCTACTAATAATTGAATATTTCCTCTTTTGATTTGTGTTGCTTTGGCGAGCCCCAGAATAGCAGTTTAAAGTGTTTAATTGGTTTTCCTCTGTTCAATTTTATTAAGCTGTCCTGGGCTCTTGAGTTGGCAAACTTAGCAATTTTTTTTTAAAGCTGAGCTTGCTTTCTCTAGAAGGTTTTCCTCCAGTTTATTCAGCTTAACTTCTCATATCTGATGCTGAACACTCACCAGCTGCTGGGCATGCAGGAAAAAAAAGTCTCAGTAATTGTATCTGAAGTTTTCTATTTTGCTTCAGTATATGTGCAGCTCAAAGAAAAACAGTGTGAACAAGTTTTCCTCTGCTGTTGGACAATATGCCCAATAATTAACTTGTTGTGAATGCCTGAGGGTATCATAGTATCCCACAGCATGGTACGATAGAAAAAAACTTCCAGGCAGGGTCTCAGAGGAACCAGCTGATACTACTACTCTGACACCGACCAGCTGTGTGATCATATGTGTAATGATCATGATGAGTGATGTATAATACCCATTCCTTCCCAGTATTTACTCCAAATCAATTGTGTGCAACATTGTCTGCACACATGAATCACTTCTGTCACTTGCTAATGCTTCACATAACATTTAAAAACATATATGAGGGTGGAGAACCTCTGGTCTAAACTAATTACTGTTGTAATTACTGGTTGTTTAGTTAATCACTCCATTGTTGGTCATTGGTCACTGAAACTCAACAGCATATGATGGTTAATTCTTAGTGAATGCTTATTCTATGTTAGCCCTAATTGATATTTAGTACATAACCACCCCCAAATGGAGTCACCTGAGGATCATTTACTTTCTCACAATTAATTCCATAGATTGGCTATGGAGATTTTCAGATTTGGGCCGGCTAAGCTGATCCAAACAGGACTTGCTTTAGGTGTCTGTGATCTAGGATAAAGAAATCTCATTCATACGTCTGACTTTTGGGTAGAAGAACAGAAGCAACATGTCTCCTTTGTAGCAGGCTGGCGGAGCTGCTTTAAAGGACAGCAGGATTCAAGAAGAGCAAAATAAGAGACAAGCCCCCAGTAAGTGAGTGTCTTTTAAGTCTCTGCTTGGGTTACATCTATTTTATTGGACAAAACAAGCCAGAGTTTGTGTGAAAGGGGCTTCCCAAGGATATGGCTATTAAGAACGTCCTTAACAAATATTGCAACCATCTCCTATATTCACTATATTCCAAGGAATGTTCTAAAGCTCCCTACACACAATTATATTTTTAATCTATATGAAAAATGAATAATGTAGGGAAAATTTACTCATTTTTATTATAGTTGTGGGAAATGTGGCACAATGTGTTTAACTTGCTGAGGAAGGTGACACAGCCTCTAAGTGACAACATTGTTATTTGAACTCAGTCTGATATTGAATTTCATGCTCAGACTCACAACACACGTAGTTGAGAGTATTAGAGAAACTGTTCCTTAACATTGTGAAGGAGACACAGGAAGAGACATCACCCTTCTTCCTCTGGACATCATCATGTGTGGAAGTGAGATCTGATCCTGAGCCAGTCATCTTGCCAACACACAGTAAAAACTAGAGCCAAGAGAAAGCTAACGACCAGGGTTCTGATCCCGTGATGAAACCCATCCTGTTTCTTCTTATATGAGAAAAAAAGTCTTTTTATATAAAAAAGAGTGAGGCTAGCCGGGTGTGGTGGCGCACGCTTGTAATCTCTGCGCTTTTGAGGCTGAGACAGGAGGATTGCACAGGTTTGAAGCCAGCCTTGCTGGCTTAAGAGACCCTGTTTCCAAGTAAAAATATAAAAAATAGGTGTCTTGGAGTGTAGCTCGGAGGTAGAAGGGTTTCCAGGAGCCCCAGTACCACCAAAAAAAAAAAAAAAAGAGAGAGAGTGATGGAAACATTTTTCTGTTACATGCAACTTGAAGCATTTTAATATTCCAGTGGCTAAATCACACACCTTTCCAGGCCTTAATTTCCTCATGTATAAAATACAAGTCTGGAGTTAGATGATTGCTTAGGTTATTTCTAGTATTAACATTTGTGATTGTAATGACACTGTTGAGAAGGGGAGAAATTTGATTGCTGATTATGGCAGAGGGACTATACATCAGTAAAAATATTAAACATGGGGAAATATTTAGCTATGTTTTTGTATTAGTCTTCTGTTGCTGCTGTAACAAATTACCATGATCTTAGAAGTTTAAAATAACTCAAATTTGTTATCTTCTAGTTGTGTAGATTAGAAAATAAACTCAGATCCCACTGGATTAAGTGTATGCAGGAATTGCACTACTGTCTGGAGCCTCTAGGGAAGGTCTGTTTCCTTCCCTTTTCCAACTTCTTCAGACCATCAGAATTCTTTTTCTTGCATCCTATGTCTTCATTTTTGATATCTGCAATTTATCATGAGAACAAATGAGTCCAGTCATGCTTAATGGGCTCTAACTTTTATTCAGAAAGCAAATGACAATTAAAAATCAGTCAGGGCACTTTTAAAGTACCTCAAATGGAATAAAGTATAGGGCATTTTGAGACGCTACTGATTCATATTTTTTGGAGCTAAATCCTAAACAACATGGGTGAAATAGGAGCTGTGGGGTGAATTGAAAAATTATGTTTTAAAATGTCATGATTAAGGTAAGATAGAAATGAAAGGGAAGAAAGGGATTTTGTTTGTCCTAAGTTACTAATTACTTTACTGAAAGTTTGTTGGAGTCTCTATGTTAGTGGAGACTTTTAAGAACCTAACGATATTATAGTAGAAAAAAGTTCAGGGTCACCTATAAGTGATCTCTTAAAAACCACGTGGCTTTCAGTTGAACTTCCTATTTATTGTATCTTGTAATTTTTGGAGCAGTATGCAACTATTTGGATGAAACTATTAAATCAAGTTCCCATTCTTAAATAAACAAAACATTTCTTCACTATAAGAGTAATGTTTGGAAAGTTGACAGGGTTTTCATAAAATTGAAAAATAGTCCTAATACTTAGTGAATTTGTGGTCTTAGACTAGGCCAATTGTGGGAAACCAAAAGCTTCTGGGTGAGCATATAGGTTTGCATAATGTTGGCAAAAGCTGAACAATTCAGAAATTTTCTCACAAGGATTAAAATTCTGGAAAGAACTATTCGTATTTTGTAGACAGATGAAATATTCTATAAAGTGTTATAAGCCATTATTTTCCAAAATGGGTATGCTATTCAGTAAAAAGTATGAGCCTAAATTATTTCACATTCACTACTTCACAAAAATTTGCTACGACAAAAGCAAACCTCATGAGAATTAATGGATTTTTCTATGAAATTTTAGCAATGTGATGTCCACTTTTGAATTCTGATGTTAATCCTTCCATACTAAAATATATCTTCTTATCATCCCTGCAGTTTATATTATTATAGATAAGAGAGTAATCCAGTGGAAAGAACACTGGGTTCTATCAAAAGGTGTGCAGTTATGTATCTATGGTACTTGATGTGTTGCCAGTGTACTTGAGCTAGAACTGCATTTCTTCTTCTTTTTTTTAAGGTACTGGTGGTTGAACCCAGGGGCACTCTACCTCCAAGCGACACCTCCAGCCCTATTTTTTATTCTTTATTTTGAAACAGAGTCTCATTGATTTGCAAAGAGCCTCACTAAGTAGCTGAGGCTGGATTCGAACTGTGATCCTCCTGTCTCAGCCTCCCAAATGCTGGGATTACAAGCATGTGCCACCACACCTGGCTCTGCATTTCTAATATTTTCTTTCTCTAGGTTAGAGTTGGCCACTATTTTGTTCAAACCTTGACACAATTGTTGTTATAGGGCTTTGAGGATCCTGAAAATAGCTTAGCTTCTTTTCTCTATTAGCTACCACAAAATTTAGCTCTTGTTAAGAGTTCCAGTGATAGATCTGACAAAAGTCAATGTCCTTCAAACCACTAGTAAACATCATTGAATTCATAAAAATTGTTATTAGACTTTGAGAATGTTGATTATATAAATGGATACTATTTTCTCATGATGGTAATAGCTGATATTCATTAAATACTTACCAAAGGGCAGGGATGGTGTTTTGCTTTGTTTTTGCACTACTGGGGATTTAACCCAGGGGCATTCTACCACAGAACTACACACCAAGCTCTATTTTTTTTATTCTTTATTGTGAAACAGCATTTCACTAAATTGCAGAAGGCCTCACTAAATAGCTGAGGCTGTCTGAGAACTGCGATTCTCCTATTTCAGCCTCCCAGGTACTGAAATTACAAGCATGTGCCACAAATCCTGGCTTTTAGGAATGGTGTTTTATTTACATGAATTAGTGTTGCCTAATTCTAACAATAATCCTGGAAGGTGGGTAATGTCCGATTTCATAAGTCAGAAGCTAGGCTAAGAAGGAAGAAGTTAGACAATAAATGACAGAGCTTAGTTTTGAATTCAAGAAACATTGAAGCATTGGATCTATGATCTCATGCTATTTACAGAGGACATCAGGTCTTAAAAGCATAGTCCCTGTCTTCAAGAAGCTTACTCTGGTAATAAAAATTCAGTCGTTAATTATTGTAATTTAGTTATGTAATTCCATTGTATTCGGATACATAGTAGAACATACACATGAGCCATTGCATTCTAGAGGAGTTATGGGAAAAGGGAAGGAAGTATATTCTAGGAATATATAATTGCAGGTTCAGAGCCATGTATGTATAAAGCAGATTGCCACATCTAGGGATATTCTGAAATATCTAGAATATTTTAGAATGTCCAAGGGTAAAAAATGTTAGGGTTAGAAGAGAACAGGGAAAGAAGACCCAGAGAGGAAAGAAGGGGTCCAATTCTTCTGTGCTAATCTAAAGATTATAATGTTGTTTTAGTGGAATCATTAAGCAAAATATCAAAGAACAATAACACAGTCATATTTACATTTCATAAGCCCTATGATCTCTGGCAGTAGTGTAGAAATGCTTTGGAGTTAAGAGGAAACCAGATATAGGGAAAAAAGCATACTAGGGGCAAGGAATCAAGACCTGGGGATGTGAACTGTTTCAAGTTGGGACAAAGTATTGGAATTAATGAGGTAAACAGATGCAGTCTTTTTCCTACTAAGCAATTTGACCTTGATCCAGAGGTGGTCTGCAGCTATGGGTGGAGCCCTACTTGTTGTCATAGAACCCAGAAATGGAAATTGGTAGGTATTCTTTGCAATGTTAAACAAAACAAAACAATGAAATGAAAAACCTGGACAAGGTCAAATCTGGTTTGAGAGTGCTATAATTTGAATGAATGCCCCTCTAAAATTTAAGTGCTAAAATGTAATGGCCCTTATAAAAGAGGCACAGTGGTGCATGCCTATAATTTCAGTACTTTGGAGGCTGAGAAAGGAGGATGCAGGCTCAAGGATATAAGAATATCCTAGCATTTTAGTGAGATTCTCAGCAACCCAGAAAGATCCTTTTTCACAACAAAAAATAAAAAAGTCCGGGTGTGCAGCTCAGAGGTAGAATGCCCCTGGGTTCAATTCTCAGCAACACACACACACACACACACACACACACACACACACACACACACACCTGATCATTCACCTCTCATTTGCCCTTCTGCCATCCACCATGTGAAGACACAGCATTTCTTCTTTTTGGAGGATGAAGCAGCAAGACTTTACTATTCTATCATTATTCCATTATTCCATCATTATGGAAGCAGAAGAAGGGCATCACTAGATGAACCAAAAGCCAACATCCTTGATCTTGGAAATCTCAATTTCCAGAAAAGTTTTTCACCCTGTACAAAAGTCAACTCACAATGGATCAAAGACTTGGAAATTAAACCAGAGACCTTGAAGCTCCTTGAAGAGGGCATAGGTCCAACACTACAACACATAGGCACAGACAAACATTTCCTCAACAAGACCCCAAAGGCATAACACATTAAAAGGAGAATCAATACATGGGATTGCATGAAACTGAAGAGCTTCTGTTCAGCAAAGGAAACTATCAAGAACCTCAATCGAGAGCCAGCAGAATGGGAGATTTTTGCCACCTACACCACCACCAATAGAGGACTAATATCTAGAATATACAGAGAACTCAAGAAACTCAACACTAAGAAAACAAAGCATCCAATAACAAAATGGGCAAATGAACTAAATAGACACTTCACAAAAGAAGAAATTCAAATGGCCAATAAATGCATGAAAAAATGCTCAACATCACTGGCAATCAGAGAGATGCAAATCAAAACTACCCTGAGATTTCACCTAACTCCAACTAGAATGGCAATCCTTCAAAACACAAACAACAACAGATGCTGGCGAGAATGTGGAGAAGTGGGAACTCTAAGACATTGTTGGTGGGATTGCAAATTAGTGCAACCACTTTGGAAAACAGTATGGAGAATCCTCAGAAGAATGGGAACAAATCTACCATTTGATCCAGCAATACCACTGTTGGGTATCTACCCAAAAGAAAAGAAACCAAACTACCAAACTAATGCATGTGTATCTATGTTCATAGCTGCACAATTCACCATAGCCAAACTATGGAACCAGCTAAGATGTCCATCAACAGATGAATGGATTACAAAACTGTGGGATATGTACACAATGGAATTTTACTCAGCCATAAAAAACCTCAATTACATCATTTTCAGGGAAATGGATGTAACTGGAGGACATTATGCTAAGTGAGATTAGTCAGTCACAAAAAATAAGAAAGCAGATGCTTTCCCTAA
Organism: Muscardinus avellanarius; assembly: GCF_963383645.1. Lineage (NCBI taxonomy): Eukaryota > Metazoa > Chordata > Mammalia > Rodentia > Gliridae > Muscardinus > Muscardinus avellanarius. Next base: position 23,964,028 of record NC_137792.1, on the reverse strand, counting down.
TATGTGAGAGCTAGGTAGAAATGGGTCATAGGAGGAACTCTTGAAAGAGGAAATCCTATAGAGGAGCAAACAAGACAACCTAAAGGAGGAGAAAGGAGGGGGGACGAGGGAAATCTCTAAAACACACAATGTACTTAAACATATCAAAGTCAATCACCAAGCCAAGCAAGGGAGGGAGGGATGGGGAGGGAATGGGGTGGGAATTGGGTAGGGGTTAAATCAGCGATGAGTACATGTTTGTACACACAAGTTTTTTACCCCAATATGTTGTATGAATATAATGCACCAATAAAAAAATTTAAAAGAAAAAATATTTCCAGAAAAGTGAGAAATAAATTTATATTTTTTATAAATCACTTGGTCTTTTGTATTTTGTTGTAACAACACATATGGACTAAGGAAAAAAATGATCTTGGACTCAGAGAACTGCTTTGTACACTGGCAGGGGAGCATGAGCATTTTTCTTTCAAGTTTTCTAATAGGACATTAAGAATTTTAACTATCAGAGAATCAGTCCTTAACATGAGAAGGCCAAGTGGTATAGTAACAGTAAATTGTGGGTAGGAAGATGTAGCTTTTATTGCTATGTCTGTTCACTAGGTGGTGACATTGAGTTATTTTTTATGGTGCAATTTTTTTAAATTGGTGCATTGTAGTCATACATCTAAATGGAGGAGATGTTAGAAGCATATATGCACACATCACTTTAGCCCTTACCCAATTCCCACCCTATTCCCTTCCCCTCCCTCCTTCTCATGTTTTGCTTAGTGATTGACACTGATATATTTGTGAATGTACATCAAGTACATTAGGGAGTTTCCCTCTTACCCCTCCCATTACCCTCAGATAGGCCTCCTTATTTGCTCATCTATGGTTTCTCTTTCTTCATCTAGAGTTCCTCCTATGGCCTATTTTCTCCCTAGCTTCCACATATTAGGGAGAGCATCCGATTTCTTACTTTTTGTGACAGACTAATCTCACTTAGCATAATGTTCCCTAGTTTCATCTATTTCCCCATAAATGACATGATTTTGTTTTTCTTTATGGCCGAGTAAAATTCCATTGTGTATATTTCCAATAGTTTTGTAATTTACTCATCTGTTGGTGGACATCTTGGCTGGTTCCATAGTTTGGCAATTGTGAATTTGCAGCTATGGACATAGATACACATGCATTAGTTTGGTAATTTGGTTTCCATTCTTTTGGGTAGATAACCAGAAGAGGTATTGCTGGATCATATGGTAAGTTCCCAGAGGTTTTGATATGTTGTATCTCTATTTTCATTTGTATCTAGGAAATTTTAATTTCACTTTTTACTTATTCTGTGACCCATTTCTTACTCAGCCATGTGTTTTTCAGTCTCTACATGTTTATGTGTTTACTCTGGGTTTTATAGTTGATTTCTAGTTTCATTCCATAGTGGTCTGAAAACATGCAGGGGATTATGTCATGTTTTTGAATTTGCTAGTACTCACATTGTGGCCTAGGATATGTTCTATTTTGGAGAAGGTTCTGTGAGCAGCTAAGAAAAATGTGACCCCTGCTGTGGTTGCATGAAATATTTGTTATTTGTCTAATGGATCCATTTGTTTTATGGTGTTCTTTAGATCTGAGGCATCTTTACTGTCCTTTTGTCTAGAATATCAGTCTTTTGGTGTGAGAGGAGTGTTGAAGTCTTTCAGTATTATTGTATTGGGATCTATGTGTGACTTAATGTCACAAAGAGTTTGTCTTATGAAAGTAGCTGTATCTATGTTTGGGGCATAAATGTTGATTATCATTATTTCCTTTTGCTGAATTATTCCTTTTCTCAGTAAACAATGACCTGCTTTGTCTCTTCTGATAAGCTTGGGCTTGAAGGCTAACTTGTCTGATATCATAGTTGCTAATCCTGCTTGTCTTTATTTTAGCCCTTCACCTTTAGTTTGTTACTATCTTTAGTTGTAAAATGTGTTTCTTGAAGGCAGAAGATAGATAGATTCTGGTTTTTAATTCATTTTGCCACCTTATGTCTTTTTTGGAGAATTGAGGCCATTTATATTCAGAGTGGTTATTGAGAGATCATTTTTAATTCTATACATTTTGAGTTTTAACTTCTGTTTGAGGTAGTGTTTGTTTTTCTTTGCTTAGTTGTTTGCTTGATGGAAATTATTGTTTCTCTGGATCTTGGATTTATTACTTATTTCTTCTTTGCAATTAATCTGTTTGCATATTTTCTCTAGTGCTGGGTGGAAGACAAATTCAGGTTTTTTGTCATGGAAAATTTTTATTTCCTTGCCCAATTTAAGAACTAGTTTTTCCGGGTAGAAAAATTTTGGCTACAAGTTGTTTACTTTCAGAGTTTGGAATATGTTACTTCAAGCTCTTCTGGCTTTCATGACTTGGTTTGGGAATTCTGGAGTGATTCTAATTGGTTTGCCTCTGAATTTCACTTGGTCTTCTGCTTTTGTTGCCTTTAAGATTCTCTCATTGGCTTCTACATTGGTCAGTTTGACTATTATGTGGCATCGTGAACTTTTTCTCTGACCACGTCTAAGGGAGTTCTATAAATTTTCTGTACTTGTGTATTGACCTCTTTTTCTATGTTTGGATAATTTTCTGTCACTACTTCCTTGAAAAATATCATTTATCCCTTTGGTTTCTCCTTCTATTTCCTCTTCTATGTCTACTTTTATTAGGTTAGTTTTATTTAAATGGGCCCATATCTCTTCAATGTCCAATTCATGTTGTCAAATTGTTTTTTTCTAAATTATATAATATGTATTCATTTTTGGAATGATCATCCTCTAAGATTCTACTCTCCGTGTGGCCTAATCTATTGTTTATAGTTTGTATTGATGCCTTTACTTCAATGATTTCATCCTTTGTTTCTTTCAAACTCTAAGTTCTTTTTGAAATCCTGTATCATTTCTACTGTTAAATATCTGATTTGTCTTTCTAGGGATCTCTGCAATTCTGTGTTGTTGGGTTCTGTTATTGTGTGAGCTCATTTTTTCCTTGTTATTCCTCCTTAAGATTTCAGAATTTTGTATCTTTGTTGCTTTGATAGATTTTTTAGTCTGTAGGTGTCAGCTGGAATATGGTAAAGGTTGAGTGAGGAGGAAAGTGATGAAGTCGTAAATGCAAGAATAGGATAAACTCACAGGATGAAAAAGAATGAGAGCATGAGTCTATTAAGGTAATATATAGTAGAGATTAGAGAAAGTGAATATTAGGATTCTAGTAACCAATGTATTTAGTATAGTGGTATGAAGTGGATTTAATACAAGACAATAAAGAGAAAAAAAAGAAAAAAGGAAAACAAGAACAAATGAAAAGGAATGGAAAGAAGAGAATAGTTGTATATAAGAGAAGATGTTTGTGAAAAGTGTGGGTGAGACAGCAAACAGGCATACACACACAAACAAAAAACAAAAATCAAAACAAGACAACAACAAGATAATGCAACTCTACAAATATATAAATAGTGAGCATACTTGGTTTCTGCAGTCTTTCTCTGTGTACCAGAACCTTTCCTGCTGCAACCTGGGTATCTGCACTCTCAGAATGGACCTCTGAGACTGTTTCGGTCTACCAAGGAAGCCAGTATCCCCAGCTAGGGTTGGGTTTGTTTGTCCGGCTTCTTGGTGACCATAATTGGGTGATCTGTGGAGGTCCAACTAGAGCTCTGAGCTCTGGAGACTGTAAGCCTTTGTGCCTGATTGGCCCTGGGAGCTGTCTTTCAATCACCTCTCCACCTTTACTCTTGCCTGGGGTGAATTGCAAAATTTCAGACCCTGGCACACTATAGCTTTGAGAGTCCTGGTGGCCTCTCTGGGTGGTCTCCAGTGAGAACTATCTCCCTCAGAATGGCATGTTCACTTACAGTGCTGTTGAGCGCTGCTCTGGATCTCTGGAGGGCACTGTGAAGTCGGCCGCCACTGCTGCAAGTTATAGCGTAGGTCCACTCAGGGAGAGTTGAGAGCTTATAATTCTAATGAGCTGCAGCCACTTACTTTGTTTCAACTTGTGGGTCTCTGGCAGTCTTAGCCATCCTGACTCAGGAAGGCAAGATGGCTGCAGCCTTTGGAGAAGGGTGGGGTATTTTTCTGCTCTTTGATCTGCCTTCTAGTTTTTTCCCTTCCGCTTTTCAATTGTCTGTGCTCTGTTCAGCTCTATGCTGATTTCTTTTGTTTGTCAGAACGCTGATTCTACAGGGATAGAGACTGAGTGTCAGCAGACTGATATGTGTTGTTTCCCTGGGTCACCATCTTCCCCAAGGTCTGACATTCAGTTATTTTTAACCTTGATGAGCCTCAACTTTCTAATCTGTAAAGAGTTTAATAAATCATAGTTTGAGATATTATTAAAAGGATAAAATGAGATATAACATATATAAAACACTGAGCTTGTTTTCTTGTACTCAATAAGTCACCAATAAATATTAGTCACTTAAAATGCCTTCATTTTATTGCCATGTCTACAGCCCTATCTGCAAGTAGCAAATGGTGTCATATGTGAACACCATGTGTTCCACAAAACCAACCTTACTGAATATCAAATGTGGTGTTAAGTATTTCACTATTATTGTTTCAATTTTTAGGAGGATTTGTGATTGTTCTGATTTTTGTGAAAAATAAGAATATGAATCCCATATCACCTAAATAAAATCCACCCTGATTAGTTACATTAATGCTGAAATAGGAGCCAGAGAATTAGGACATTTGATTTTTAACTAGGAATACTTTTGAATTTAAAGGTTAAAAATCTCAGGATAATATGCTAAAACAGCCAGTTTATATTTTAATTATAGGAATCATATTTAGTCTTCCTTTCTCTTATATGTTCCTATAACTTTAAAGTTAGGAACTGGTTTTACAAAGTTCTATTAAAAATATTCAGCTCACTCTGCCCTTGATATAACAAATCTGAAATGCTTCTGGCTATGCTGGTGGTCTCCAAGATCCTCAGGACTAAAATTGACAGCTGAACTCTGCTCAAGGGAGCAATGGGGAGATTAATGCTACTTTGCATTTTTCTCATTCAAAGCATTTCTATTAGACTCATAATAATTGACCCTTGTGTGGATCCTCCACTTGGGAATCACTACAGAATTAGTACCTCATAAAATGACACCTGCTCAATTGTCCCTTCACAACAAGTGTGATAAAAATTGCTTAAATTCATAAATGTGATAGAAAATGCTGCCATAATGACGATAATGGATCTCCTCAGGTCTGTGGTATTTTATCTGTTTCCCTATGAGGTTTTTCGTCTTTCTTTCATTTCCTTAACTAAAAATATTTCAAAAGTTTGAAGTAAAGCCATAAAATGAAGCCATTTGGTACGAAGTCAATCTTGCCTCTTAGCCCACTCTACAGTGACTAGGCATTTTAATTAGTGTGAATCTCTTTTGTCCATACGTAATTTTAATGAGTGTTTTTGGCTGTGCTGTTCTATATGGCTTTAAACTTGCATATATTTACTCTAAGGTTTGCTTTCATCCTTTACTGCAATTTGGTTGATTTTCAAATGAGAACAGGAGTGTCTTGGGGCCATTTTGTTAAGTTACTCAATAAGTTTGGGTTGCCTAGGGAAAGCACCATGGCAAAGGGAGTCGCTTATGCTCAAAGTACAATTACTCATGAAGCAAGTCCCTAACAGTGGCAGTATAGACCTAGCTTTTTCAGAGGAGTATTTTTACTTCATTTCATAACTTTTTCCCCCAAATATAGCAAGAGGGAGACAAGTCAAAAGATATGTGTGTCAAAACATCTAGACAAAAATGTTAATAGAAGCCATATTTCTAATGGCTCTAAACAGAAAAACACTAACTTTCTGTTAACAGTAGCATAGATAAGGCTATCATGTTATATTTATGCAATGGAATACTGTAGACCAGTGAGAAAAAAAGTAACTACTTATAAGGCAAGGCTAATATAAGAAGCCTGACACGAAAGAGTGTACACTGATTTTTAAAAATTTCTACAAAGTTCAAATACAGGGAAGCTAATAAATGAAGTTAGAAGTCAAGACCAGGAATGGAGTTTTGACAAGGGGTAAAAGTGAGGTATGTAGATAATAGTCTCTACTTTTCCATGAATACTGGTTACATAGATATGTCTATTTCATAATTCACTGAGACATACACTTATGATTTGTATGCTTCTCTCTCTCTCTCTCTCTCTCTCTCTCTCTCTATATATATATATATATATATATATATATATATATATTTCAGTAAAATTACATTTGGATGCCGGGCGTGGTGGCGCATGCTTGTAATCCCCGTGCTTGGGAGGCAGAGACAGGAGGATCGCACAGGTTCGAAGCCAGCCGCGCTGGCTTAAGAGACCCTGTTTCCAAATAAAAATATAAAAAATAGGTGACTGGGAGTGTAGCCCGGAGATAGAGGGCTTCCAGGTACCCCAGTACCACCAAAAAAATTTGGTAGTTCAGGAGCTGTTTATCCATTGTTTCAATTGTTTCTTGGTTATGTTGCATTTAAGAAAGCCTAAGGAATTTTTGACTGAGAATAATGACTGATGAATATGTAAACAGTTTTGGCTTACATTTCACTACGAGAAAATTCATCAATAAGAGTGTAAAAGTGAGTGAGTTCAGTCATAAAAATGAAGATACAACAGGCTCAATAAGCCAACAATTATACACTAATTGCCAAGTTTATACTGCCCAAAGTAGGTACCTCCTATTGCTCTATGGCACAAATAAGCATGTTAGGAAGGAATAAACTGTTGTCAGTTGGGCAGGGACCTTTGAAAATACTCCTTCAAAAAGTGGTCTGCCATCTGGATAGGAAGTTTACAGCCTCAACGCTGCATGAATACCTATTAAAAGGACACATGAACATGAAACAATGAGGAAGAATAAATATGAGCATTCTGTACCTACCTAGCCAAAGTGTGAGCCTCTCCAGCAAGTCCAGAAGCTGGAACCTGTCTCAGCCCATCAGGTAAAATTCCTAATGGAAATGAGCCCTGAACATAATGCACACAGCAAGGAGAGGAGTGCTACTGCCCAAAGGATGTTCACTTCCATATAAACTAGCATAAGAATCAGCCCATTCTTAAATAACCTTTGAGAGAATTTTTCTCTATATGGATTTTCAAATAAAATGCTCTACATAATGTCTCTTGATTTTAGGATTGAATTTGAATTGTATGATCCACTCGAAAGTTAGAAATGTTAGCAAGTTAAAAAAGTCACCTAGAGGGTAGTGAGGAGGAGGAGGAGGAGGAGGAGGAGGAGGAGGAGGAGGAGGACACAATTTTAGTAGCTGTGAACAAAATTTTCTCCAATTCTTTACACACATTTTCCCTACAGAATGCCTTGATGGAGTCAGGCTCTGAATAAAATACAGTACTCTACTAGTAAGGAATTTAATCACCATCCACACCTTTTGCTCATGGTGAACTGGCTTTCCTATAATTCTTCCTGATACAGGAAAAGTCTTTGTAATATCTGACATTGCTGAGGTTTATTAATACTACTACCACAGAATCCCAAGTGGTCATTCCCTGAATGATAATTCTCAGTAAATGTTGTTTTTGCTCTTAAAATTTTCAGTGCTTTAAGGAGAACTTAAATGCTTTCATTCTAGGTATGCTAGCATACTACTTTAAATTTCTCCTAATCATATGATTAACAGAAAGTAAAAGATCTTATGGAAAGCATAGCAGCAAGTTAAGCATTGTTTCCCTTAAATACATTTCTTATATAATGTTAAAAGAGAAATATTAAGTGCATGTGCATCTATGGCTATGTCACTTTGAACCTCACTATGATGTTTAATTAGAACGTGCCAATAAAAGTATATATACGAAAGGATAAATGTAAATTGAAAAATTCTAATTCTCCCTTTTCTTAAATGAAACTATTAATACCATTGGTAGTCACTCCAAAATAAGGTTCAGACCTAGCCGAACATGTGGAAGGAGAAGATACTTTAATAAAAAATTCCAAGCTCTTTATTTTCTTAAAACTTTCAAATATTTAGAATTTCTCATTTGTAACATTTTTTTCCACCAAAACCAAAGTAAGGGAAGCTTAATTGTATGATATGTGATATGATCTCATTAGGCATGAATAAATAAATAAATGAATTATTAATGGACATACAAGGTAGATAGATATATGGAGAATTATATGCATTGATAATTTTATATTATCTTCATAAGCATCTTAATGAAATTCACAGTAATGGAGAAAGTCTTTTTTGGTACTATTATGGGTTGGACTTAGAATTTTCACCTAGACGTAGAGGTGAAAAGGCAGCCATGTTGGAGGTGGGTCTTGGTTTCTGAAGAGGGTTCTCTGGGGATATGGCCTTGGGAATTATATAAAGTTCTTCCTCAATCTGCTATCCCTTTCTGACTTTCAGCCTTCATAATGTGAGTGCAGAAACATGCTCTCTCCCTCTTTCTGCCTCACGCCATCATGTCCTGAGCTCCACAGACTTCACCTGGCCTAACATGGATGGAACTCTTGAAATATCCAGAACTGTGAGTAAATAATTCTTTCTCTTAAGTTCTGGTGGTCAGGTGCTTGGAATTACAGCAGTGAGAATGTTGACTGAAATAGGGACGTTTTTTTCCTCAAGGGGAATTTTGCCAAATTCAAAAGTAAATGCTGATACATGTGTGACTTTTTTCTTTTTCTTTTTCTTTTTGACTGGCAGCATAATATGGTGATTAAATCTTCAAGTTACGGAAGCATAACTAAGTTTGAATCTTAGCTTATTACTTAATAGTTGGATATTCTGGGGCAAGTTATATAGCTTCTCTAAGCTTGATAGGGGGTAATAATAATACTTATTTTATGTTTACCACAAATCTTGTCACACATATTGTTTTGACATAGGATATCTTGTCCAATATTATTTTGACATAGAATATCCTCAATCTATCTTTCTTTCTTTCTTTCTTTCTTTCTTTCTTTCTTTCTTTCTTTCTTTCTTTCTTTCCTTCTTTCCTTCTTTTTTTCTTGAACTGAGAATTGAGCCCAGGGGTGTTCTAACTCTAAGCTGTACCCAGCACTATTCTATTATTTATTTTTGAGCAGCTTCTCAATAAGTTGCTGAGGGCCTCACTAAATTTCTGAGGCTGGCCTCAAACCTACCATCTTCCTGTCTCAGCCTCCCAAATACTGAGATTATAGGCATATACTACCACATCAAGCTCTCAATCTTCTTAAACAGATAAATAAATGATTAATTGCAATAAAATTTATATTGATCTCAGATCTAAATTGGGCAGTTCTCCAGAGCATCGTGGATACATATAAGAGATCTGTGAACACAGTGGCCCATGTCTGTAACCCCAGTACTTGAGTGGCTGACACAAGCGTATTGCAAATTCCAAGCCAACATCATCCAGTAATTTAGTGAGACCCTGTTTAAAAAAATTAAATACAGCTGGGCATGTAGCTCAGTGGTAGAATGCTTCCAGGTTCAACCTCCAGTACTACCAAAAAAATGGATAAAAAGGGATTTGCAGTCACTTTGTATGAATTAATATGTTAAATCTAGGGGAAGTTTCAACATTTTTATCTTTAATTTTTTATCTGTAACATAGATATGCTATAATCCCTACTCATAGAGCTGTTGTGAAAGTTATAGGGCACTCCATAGGTAAAAGTTTAGTATTATATCTGCCACATAGTGAATACTTATTAACAATTGAATTTATGGCCAGGCATGGTGGTGCATGTCTATAATCCCAGTACTTAGGAGGTTGCGACAGGAGTATTGCAGGTTTGAGGTCAGTAAACAGTAATTCAGTAAGATGCTAAGCAACTTAAAGAGACCCTGTTTCAAAATAAAAAGGTGCTGGGAGTTTAGCTCAAAGGTAGAATGTGTCTAGGATCAATACTCAGTACTCTCCTCTGCACCAAAACAATGAACTGAACTTACTGATTTTATTATTTTATAAAGTTCACCCCCATTCTTACAGGTGTTCTGTGTGCCAGAGAGTATCCATCTGAAATAAATTTTATATAAACAACCTACAAACAAGTAGGAGAAAAATCAAATGTATAAGAAACTCATGCTGAGAGGTGAAAATTTTGTAGTTGTGGTATGTATGGGTTTAAAAGGAGAGTTTAGAAAGCATGGTTAACTCTAATGTTGGTGGAGATATTCTTGGAAAGTCCCAGAGACAACATTTTAAAAATATCACTAAAAAATTAACTTATTTTGTCCCATCTTTGTTTTGGGTTTACGTTTGTCATTAGTTTACATGTCTGTCTCTTTCATTGAACTGTATGAGATGCTTATAAGCAGGAGCTGGGCTTAATTCATGTGGTATCATCCATATCCTAGCATGCAAATAAATATGTAGTGATGCTTGGTATAGAAGTGGTTATTGAACATATTATTTTCATGCATTAGTTTATGGCACAGTCTCCTGACTTAATCTTAACTGAATGGGAGGAATCATGACAAGGAATATTAACTGAAGAGTATCTCTAGATCATACTCAAAAGTAGGTAAAGCTGACTGAAGATTTTTTAAGGAGATTGACCTTAAAACCATAAACTGACAGGTTTTTCATTGTTCAAGAATGATACTCTGAAAAAATTGAGTGTAAGTAGGGCATTATCAACTTGTGAAATGAGATTCTAAATAGGAAAAAATAACATACTAGATGATATTTTCTCTTTTGCATCATTTTCTCCATTTGATTTGGGCTTTTTTTAGGCACCATGGACTTGACAATCGGTGGGTTTCCACTTCTGATTTTAGGTTCTGTTTCAAGCACATTTTAAAAATTAAAAGATATTTTGTTCAATTGCAAATATATCTCTCCTAGGATCAATGACAATAAAAGAACTACCAGGAACATTTTTCAAATGTTTCAAAATTGTTATTTCTCTTTTTGTGTGTGGTACAAGGGATTGAACCCAATGGCATTCTACCTCCAAGCTACACCCCAAGCCTTATTTTAATTCTTTATTTTGAAACAGAGTCTCACTTAGTTGCAGAGTGCCTCATTAAGTACCCGAGGCTGGCCACAAACCTGTGATCCTCCTATCTCAGTCTCCCAAGTACTGAAATTACAAGCATGCACCAACATGCCTGACTTATAATGGAAGCATTTTTGCAAACCAATAATTTTTCTATTGATTTTCTATCACAATGAAGCCACATGGTATTTCTCTTTGTTGATTAAGATAAATATGGCAATATGTTTTCTATAGGTTTCTGCAGTTTAGTTTGAGTCAGTTTTGTTTCATTGGTCTTCTGTACTTAACTATGTGAGAAATGCACGATGGAATATGACATTCACTTTTTATACCTTTATTGGTGAACTGTAATTATAGATCATAGTAAGAAGCAAATGATACTTACATACATACACATCACTCAGTATATTTCCCTCTGTATCTCACTCTGCCCTTTTCTTCCTACACACTAATACTAGTAAGATTGGAAGTAATATCTTCATATATGGACATAGCATTATTTGGTCTGTTTCCTTTTTCAAGCCTCCTTTCGACCCTTCTCCAATCCTCTTCCACTATTCTACTGGTTTCTTCATTTATCTGAAATCTCTTTTGTTTGTCTATTTTCTATCTTCCACATAAGAAAGAAAACATACAACCCATGACTTTCTGAGACTGGCTGATCTCACTTACTATAATATTCTTTAGTTCCATCCTTTTTCCTGCATAAGGCATAATTTTGTTCTCTATGACTGAGTAAAATGTGTGTATATATCACATAGGTCTATGACATTTGTTCTTTAAAGGCCTTCTTATTCTTCCTGCATTGTTGCTTTATTTGGGACTTTGGATTTAGATTCTAAAAGCAGCAGATCAGGTAAGATAACAAATTAGAAATTCATATCAAGTAGAGAAAAATACATAGGAAAGGGTATCCAGAGGCTGGGGATATGGTTCAATGGTAGAACACTTGCCTAGCATGCAAATAGCTCTGGGTTCTATCTCTAGCATCTAAAAAAAAAAAAAAGAGGATCTAGCAATCTTGATTTAGAGGAAATGCTATAGGTTTGAATCCAAGAAGCAATACTTAATGTTTTCAAGCCCATAAACCAATGATTTTTATATATCTAGGGTTCATTCATCCTTTTGAGGATGTAATAAAAGTAAAGACACTCATGATAGAGAATCGGGCAAGATGAACACACATACACATAAACATACAATTACAATCTCACATCCTGGTTAATATCTACTAATATAACTTGTTAAGAAATACTGTTCCAATATCTCAAATTTTTTAAAAGGGCAAAGGAAATCCATTATGGTCTGAAGATACTAATTGTGCTAAAATTGTACAAAGACAAGCACTCAGCCCACTGTAGAGTGGTAAAAAGTGAAGAACAAGGACATGCAAACAATGTCTACAATCTCACCACTCCTATTTTGGTCATCCTGTAGACTATAGACAGGAATAATTATTACTGAGTTAAACCTCTCGAAACTACATGGCTCCAGTTATGTTATCTGTAATACTTTTACTTGTAGAAAAAGGGAGATCTTGCTGCAAATGCCTACAATTCATTAGAACAACCCTGAATAGCTAGAGACCCACATTGTCACTCACCTCAAAAATATTGGTCTTTCAAAGGGAAGCATTCCTGTTGTTGGGTTCCTTTTCTGGCTGCTAACATTCTCTACTTTAAAAAATCAACCAGATTTGATGAGCACGTTATATAAGTGCAGGTTAGCAAGGCTAGCCTATGAGAATCAAGCAGACCAGTACCAACATGTTCGCCTCCCACTTACTTCATCAAAATCAGCATTTCTTTCTCATTTCTAGGTTTAAATCAACAAGGTTTTCTTTTGTTTTATAAATGTGAGGGTTTATATTATGGTTTTGAGTGTGTACTGTCATAATGTTAGTTAGGAAGAATTTTGCAGTTAGTGTTTTGTCTCTAGATAAACAAGTTCATCTTCTGAAATGTCATATCTAATTGCTTTAGGTTTTTCCTTTTGTTTCTTTTGTTGCTTCACAAACATTTTTGCAGTTCTAAGAAAAATCGATTATAATAAGCCTCTAATGTTTTCTACTTTTGCTTTTACTAGGGAAAGTTGATTATTTAAGATTTCAGAAAGCAGGTTCAAAATTGATCGTCAAACCTTAATATAGTTATTTGTATTGATGAAAAAGTAAATGCAAAACCATTCCAGGAACCATAAAACATTTTTTTTTGCCACAGGAGATTTTTATAAAGACAAGGAGACTCAAGAATATAATATGTATATTATATATATTATAATAATTACCAGGGATGCTTAGTTTTAGTGTATAATGCTTTCATTGTAAAACTCAATTACTCAATGATCGTCCTTTAACCTCAATGCTCTAATTAGATTGGACAACAGATGACATATAATAAGATATCGACTACCATTAGTGAGCAAATAGAGTAAAACTACTGACTATAATTAGATAAAACCCCAGCAAATAAAAGTAGTCATGTTTGATTCTTTTCTTTAAAAATTATCCAGTCTTTAAGGCAATTTAGAGTAAATGCTCAGCCAGAGAATTTAGGGATTCTCTCAGTCCTCAAAATACTCTTTGGTCCAAGAGATAGACAGGACTCCTCAGTACAATGATTTTATCTTTTGGACCCTGATCAGTAAACTGATGACACAGGAAGTCGTTTCATCTTATTTTCTTTGAGATAGACTGCCAAATCACAATTCCAAGCAATATTTTTCTTGCCAGTTGAAAAAAATAGGCCTTCTCCATCTGACTGTAGTTTGTTTTTGTTGTATTATGAGCTCAGTTCTGCTGCTGTTTTCTCATTATTGGTGTATAATGGGTACTATTATACAGTTGCTATGTGTGCACACATTTTAGACTGAAACAACTCATGGATAGCAATCTGACAATGAAGCTCTATTAGGGTACCCTTTTTTGTTTGTAAATGTCTGCAGGATAGAAGAAGAAAGAGCAATTATGTTTTGAATGTTATTAGTATACAGCCTCATTATGTCATGTGTTATATTAAAATAGAGATCATACATATTTTACAAAGACCTCCTTTGTAATAGATTTAGGGTATAGGTACAAAACACAGTAAGAAGGAATATTTATTAAGTGAAATATTTTCTGAACACTTCCATAACTGCTGCTTGACTCAGTCCTTATATTATCCATGGGAGGTATCTATTAACCTAATTTAGAAATGTTTTAAGAAAATAAAATAAAAATAGAGTTGAAATAATATTTCATAATTATACATCTATATGAATTTTCACAAACTGAGCACACCTATAAAATTAGCAATCAGATTAAGAAATGAAATGTAATAGTATATATTAGTTTTGCCAGTTATAGTATTTTATATTAATAGACTCATACAACATGTACCTTTCTGTGTCAGTCTTCTTTCTCTCAACACCAGAGCAATGAGATTCATTCATAATTATGAGTGTAGTTGTAGATAGAATGTTTTCACTGAAGTATAGTTTATTATAGTATGAATATGCCAACATCAAGTTATCCATTTTAGTGCCAATAGATCTTTAGGTAGTTTCCAGTTTGGGGCTATTATGAAGAGTGCTATTATGAAATTTCCAGTACATTTATTTCGGTGAAAATATATGTCTGCATTTTTGTTGGATATATTCCTAGGAGTGGAAATTCTATGTCATGAGATGTGCATTATTACCTCAATGATTACTTATGAGGAGACTGAGGTTTACTGAAGTTAAGAAACCAGTCCAGGATCACACAACTAGTAAGGAATAGAAAAAAAAGGCTTCAGTATAAGTCTAATTACAAAATTCACTACTCAATATATTTTAGATGCTAACAATAGAAGAAATATAACAAATATTGAGCATTTTTCAGTTGTGGTAGATTGCCTCCAACATGGTATTTTCTAAAGCCTAGCCCAGTTTTTGCCTTTTGTTTTTAGTAGCAAGTAATGAATCAGTATGACAATTAATCAATAAAAAAGACACAGAAAAATGGTTGGGTAGTGTTTAATTTTTAGGACAAATTCTTTATATAACTTCATTTACAGTAAAAGTGAGGATTTTCTGTACAAAGATATAGTTCTTCTAAGGTGTTTCAAACTCTATCCTTATGGCAATGTGTTTATGTATGTGTACACATATTTGAAGTAACACATCCCAATTATTACAGAGAACTCCTAAGTCATATCTGCTTATATTAACTAAAATAATTCTCTTTATGATCTACACATGCAAAATTATGACATTGAATGACTGATTAAACTGTCAATGAAGCAATGAAATTTGACCAATGGACTTTTCATTTAACAGTTGGATGTATTTTCATCAAAATATTTATTGTTTACCTACTATATTCCAGGTACTATACTAAATGCAGATTTGTGGATAATAGCATACTAAAGCAAAGAGAGATGTAATGGGGAAAAAAGGATAAAAAGTTGAAGGTGGATGTGGATGATACAAACTCAGAGTAATAAACTGCAACATGTGAAATGGGGAGTCCAGGGCACTCAAAGAAGATTGACTTAATCAAATGGAGTGTTAGAAGAAAGAGGTATTTACTGATGAATTGTTAGACAAACATATGCCCAATTTTCAACTGGAAAGAGGATTATGGACAGGAATGGTGTCCTGCAAGACCCTTAACTTCCATGATTTCTCTAGACTGCAGCAATTTTCCTTGCTCTCATTTCCTGTAGCAGTTGAATATAGTGCCACAAAATTTAGTGTAGTTTTGCACTGCTTGCTAATTATGTTGAGAATCTTGATTCCTTAAATAGATCATTATCTCCTTGAGGGCAGAAAACTTTCCACAGCATTTTTTGGGTATTTTTCAATATTTCACACTGTGCCACGACTCATCTCTTTCAGTAGCCAAAACTATGATTTGATATTTAAGATGTAACCTCTTTCCCTTGGAAATGGACCTGTGTTTCACTCTCCTGAGGTTATCAAATTAAAGAAACTGGGATGCAAATGTGGGCCTATATAAAACATTTTAATCTCAACCATCCTAAAACATTATGTTATAGTTAGTGATCAAAGTTAAGAGGGACTGTTGGGGGCAATTTTACAAGAAAGGGTAACAAGTCTCACTTAGATGCCATAAGTTATTCTGTGTGTTTGGACAATAATAAATTGAGTTTTATACTAAAAGGAACCTGAATTATAGAATGTAAACAGTGGATAGGGATAGAAATTGGACATGCAGCCCACTGAAATAAAAAAAAATGAAGGGAGAAAAAAAGGAAGCCACAATATAGCCATTGCCAATAGTATGAAAAATGAAACTATCATTAGTCTGTGAAGGCTTAAAGCTGTATATTTTGTGTGTATTGAGTTGTGTTGGTACAGTGAATATTTATAATAAACTTTCCCCCAACTATGTACATTTCAACTAATAAGTGTTAGGATGGGTGTTAATCTTCTTATAAGCTTCAGCTTATCAATTTAATTCATCCCATTTTCACTTTGTGAATATAAGGAAAATGCCTTCTATAGGATAGATGGTATGCTAAGCACTGAGGATAATCACATAGGAAATTCCAGTTCCCAAAGGTTGTCTGTCTCATGCAAGAGACATATAGACAACTATCAAGTGACACATGTAATATCTTTTTAAGAAATGGGATACATACTTGAGTAGAAGAGCACTAAAATATGGGTCATGAATTCTGAGTTTTAACCTCAAATTTCCTATGTCCATTTAGCCTTTGAATGAATCACTTAATATTTATAATGTTCAGTTTTTTTAATTGGGAAGAATATATATGCATAGGAAAATTATGATAATTCACACAAATAAACATCTTAAGACTTTGAATAAATATCAAGCCAGTATAAAAAGAAAATGGAAAGTCCTGGAGAGCATTATGTTAAGTGAGATCAGCCAAGCACAGAAGGAGAAGGTATATATGTTTCCTCTAATATGCCCAAACTAGGAAACACAGAGGATGCCAGTGGGACTCCAGATAATGGAGGGGAAATACCAGCAAAGTTTGAATGGAAAGATAGGAGAGGAGGGAGGCTGAACTTGATTAATGAGGGTCTACATCCGAGTAGGTGTAAAATTATGAATATGGCATGGTTACCCTGGACAATCATTGGTGGGGGGGGAACGGGGGTGGGGGGGAGAGGGCACGAAGTATAGTTTAAATGTATACCATTTATGTTCAATTAAAAATTTGTATTAAAAATAAAATAAAAATAGCTTACTTTTGTTTCTGTTTTTGCCTTTAGACATTTTCAACTAGACACAAATCCATTTAAATATCCTATTTTTAGAGGATATATATTATTTATGGTTCATAGAAAATCAGCTTCTCATAATGAGTAAGTTTTTTTTAGGTACTGGGGATTGAACCCAGGGACATTCTACCTCTTAGCTACACCCCCAGCCCTATTTTTTATTTTATAACAGGGTATCACTGAATTGCAGATGGCCTCACTAAGTAATAGCTAAAGCCATCGAACCGTGGTCCTCCTGTCTCAGCCTCCTGAATGCTGGGATTACAAGTGTGCGCCACCACACCTGGCTGGAAGATTTTTTAAACATTCAATTTCTTATTTTCAATAGTTGTCACATACATGTTGTCTGTGAGTCAAAAATATTGCAGATTAATTTTCAACCACATTTCATAAAGGAAGAAGTAATTTGGCTTTTAAAAAATAAATGTTATCAATTAAACAAAATTTCTAAGCAAACAGTGATTAAATGAAACAAGTTATACTTTAGCCAGGCATGGTAGAAGCACCTGTAATACCAGTACTTTAGAGGCTAAGACAGGAAATTACAGGTTCTAGGACAGAACATGGTAATTTTGGGAGCGAGACTGTTTCAAAATAAAAAAGTAAAATAGGGCTGGGGTATAAATTGTACAGTTCAGAGTTGGAATACCTCTGAGCTCAGCCCTCTGTACTACAAAATGTATATTTCAAAAAGAAAACATATAATAAAAACATGCTATGGAATTGTATTATGTTTAACTCTTCAGTTCTATTGCTTATTTTAAACATTGCATTTTTCTCTCTCTCTCTTTCTCTCTCTCTCTCTTTCTCTCTCTCTCTCTCGGTACTAAGGATGGAACTCAGGGACATTCTACCTTTGAGCTACACCCTAGCCCTATTTTTTATTCTTTATTTTGAATCAGAATCTCACTGAGTTGCAAAATACAGCAATCCTCCTGTCTTAGCCTCCAAATGCTGGGATTACAAGTGTGCACCACCACATCTGGCTTGCATTTCCCTTAATATTGCATAATTTCTTAAAAATTATTGGTATAACAGTTAATTATTTTTAATTTTTAACTTTTTAAATTTGTTATATTTTAAATTTTGTTGGTGCATTGTAGTCATACATTTTTATTTTGGTGGTACTGGGGTTCCTGGAAGCCCTTCTACCTCTGGGCTACACTCCCAGACCTATTTTTATACTTTTTATTTGGAAACAGGGTCTCTTAAGCCTGCGCAGCTGGCTTGGAACCTGTGAGATCCTCCTGTCTCCACCTCCCAAGCACGGGGATTACAAGCATGCGCCACCATGCCCATAGGCATACATCTCAATGGGATACAAGATGGTAGAGGCATACCTGCACACATCACTTATTTAGCCCTTTCCTAATTCCCACTCCATTCCTTCACCCCTCCCTCCTTCTCATGTTTGGTTTAGTGATTGACTTTGATATGCTTGTGAATGTACATCATATACATTAGAGAATTCCTCTCTTTCTTCCTTCCATCACCCTCAGTCAGGACACCTTATTTGAAAGAAGTTTTAATTAGTACAAATAGGCATAAAATTCACTCCAAATAGTTAATCCTTTTAGTAGTAACTAATGATTCCATATTCATAATAGTAGTAACTAATGATTCCATATTCATAATATGATTTTAAGACGTGATATGAAGAAAAAATGCCTCTTTTTCATTGCTATTATTTCAGTTGAACACATCATTTTACACTTCCGTGTGTGTGTGTGTGTGTGTGTGTGTGTGTGTGTGTGTTGCTGGGGATGGAACCCAGGGGCCTTCTACCTCTGGGCTACAGTCCCAGACCTATTTTGTATTTTTTATTTGGAAACAAGGTCTCTCAAGCCAGCGGAGGCTGGCTTTGAACCTGCGCGATGAGGAGGCTGTCTTTGAACCTGCATGATCCTCCTTTCTCAGCCTCCCAAGCGTGGGGATTACAAGCGTGCACCACCACGCTTGGCCATTTTACACTTTTAAATTGTTTGCCAACACAAAATCTGACTTCATCATTTTAATGAAGTAGATAAAATCAAGTGACCTGATTTTTCTTTTTTTGCCAAGTGTTTCTGAAAGGTGAATTTGCAAAATATCAGTAGGTTCTGCTACATTTGATATATTATCCTTACTGACACTAACATTTTATAGAAGAATTTTATGCGTTCATGAATTCTGTGGTTCTCTGAAAATGAAAATAAAATTTTCACATTTTAGTAGATAGTTTTTCTTAATTCATTAGATTTAAATGTTGTCTTCTAAAGAATAGTTTACAATTTATTTTTTTAACCTAATATTTTAAAAGTTGTTACTTTCACATCTAAAATATATTAAAACTGTGGTCATCTTCATGTACGTTAGAAAAGTTCAAATATAAGAAACCTAATATTACTGATTTGATAGTTTTAGGGGAAAGCATATCTTTGCAAAAGCAACTCATAATGATTTTCAACCTCTTTAATTGTCTATATTAGGCCACTGATGCACTTCTGTGTTGGTAATTTATGATTCTTTATTGAAAGGTATTGACACATCATTATCACCAAAATTATTGCCATTTATTGACAAGCCTTTAGCAAGATAATCTTCTTGTCAGCACTGACAAAAATATATAGTTATTATTCTGAAATAGTCTATCTCTCAGATAAACAAGAAAAGATGAAACAAAAATAAACATCATTTAATTTAAAAAGCAGCATACTTTATTTGGGATAAGCAAACGGCTCTGTCTGCCAGAAAGTAAATAAATTATAAATAAATAAATAAATAAATAGTTTTAAAGAGAAAAGGTCAGTCCTGTCAGAATATGATTTGACTGACAGAAAACTACTCATCAGACATCAAATCTAATCCAGCTTGGCATTGATATGGTATTTTCATCGAATACTCTCTCATTTTTCCAAAAAGATTACAATGCTGTTTGTTCTATTTTTGTCAGTATCACTCAGTTTGAGAGAAGGTTAAAATGTAATCAGTTCTTTTCAATAATTAACTTCTGTTACAAAATAAAAAAATCATCACATATGTGAGATTACTATGATCAAAATTATAGAAAGCCAATGAAAATATGTATCCTCTAATATTTATGGAGAGATTGCTGATTTTACTTCCTGAATATATTTAAAGTTGTAATTTGAACAGAAGACATTTGCATTCACTTTCTATTATTGAGGTAGTGTTAGCATCAAGTAAGCTATACACATGATCTGCCTCTACAGTTGATTTATCCAACAAAGATTGTTTTCCAGGTCTCTACTATCTTCCCCAATATTAATCACACACACACACACACACACACACACACACACACACACACACACACACATGCACACACCCAGTCATCACTGGGTATGATTATACCCCATATCAAAATTATTTCCATAGGGGAAAGTCACTTACCAAGTTTTAATGAGCCCCAAGGAAAGGTATGGAAGAGGCAAAAAAGTCACAGTAGGCAAAATTATAGGTGAGAAAAGGAAGAACAATTACACAAATGTTCCCTGGATGGTGGTGGATATTGAGACAAATTATGGGAAAATGGGCTTTGATACTTTAAAAGAATTCCTTGAGAAAAACACTTTTTCTATCATTCTCTTTTTTTACTGGTACATTGTTGTTATACATCTTAATGGGGTACAAGATGATAGAAGCATGCATGTACACATCACTCATTTAGCCCTTCCTCAGTTCCCACTCCATTCATTCTCTCTCCCTTTTTCTCACATTTGGCTTAGTGATTGACTTTGATATGTTTATAAATAAATGTATGTCATATACATTAAGGAATCTCCCCCCCCATCTCCTTCAGTTAGGTTGCCTTATTTGCTCATATGTGGTTTTTCTTTCTTTTTCTAGAGTTTCTTGTATGACCCTTTTTCTTATTAGCTTCCAAATATTAGGGAAGACATCTGACTTTTTACTTTATGTGATTGACACCTCATTTAGCATAGTGTTCTACAGTTTCATCCATTTCCTGGCAAATTACATAATTTTACTCTTTTTTATGGCTGAGTAAAATTACATTATGTACATATCTCATAGTTTTGTAATCCATTCACTTGTTGATGGACATCTTGGCTGGTTCCAGAGTTTGGCAATTGTGAGTTGTGTGACTATGAACATAGATAAACATGTATTAATTTGGTAGTTTGGTTTCCATTCTTTTGGGTAGATATCCGGAAGTAATATTACTAGATGATACAGTAGGTTCCTTCCCATTCTTCTGAGGATCCTCCATACTGTTTTCCAAAGTGGTTGCAGTAATTTGCAATCCCACCAACAATGTTTCTACTTCTCCACACCCTCACCAGCATTTGTTATTGTTTGTGTTTTGAATGATTGCCATTCTTAGGGTAGAACATTCTGATTTGTTTCTCTCCAATTGCTAATGCTGTTGAACATTTTAAATAAATTTATTGGCCATTCAAATATCTTCTTTTGTGAAATGTCTATTTAGTTCACTTGCCCATTTTTTATTTTTTATTTTTATTTTTGAGTTTCTGGAGTTCTTTGTAGATTCTAGGTATTAGGCTTCTACTGGAAGAGAAGTTGGCAAAATTTTTCTCCCATTCTGTTGGCTCTCTGTTGAGATTCTTGATAGTTTTCTTTGCTGTACAGAAGCTCTTCAGTTTAATGCAATCTCACTTATTGATCCTCTTTTCATTTTCTTGTGCCTTTGGGGTCTTGTTGAGAAATTTTTTGCATGTGCCTATGTTTTGAAGTGTTGGATCTATACCATCTTCAATGATCTTTGATGTCTCTGGTCTGATTTTCAAGTCTTTGATCCATCTTGAATTTACTCTTGTGCATGTTGAGAAAGTGGAACTTATTGCCATTTTTTTGCATATGGTTAACCAGGTTTTCCAACACCATTTGTTGAACAGGCTTTTTTTTTCCCAGTGTATATTCTTGTCCTCTTTGTCAAAAATCAATTGGCTGTAAATGTACAGATTTGTTTCTGGGTCTTCTATTCTGCTCCATTGATCTGTGTGTCTGTTTTTATGTCAGTACCATGATGTTTTTATTACTATGGCTTTGTAGTATAGTTTAAAATCAAGTATTGTGATTCTTCTTACATGGTTCTTGTTGTTGAGAACTACTTTGGCTATTCTGGGGTTTGTTGTTCTAAATGAATATAAGGACTGATTTTTCTTTGTCTATCAGGAATTACCTTGGTAATTTAATGGGTATTGTGTTGAATCTGTAGATCACTTTTGAAATAATGGACAATTTGATTATATTTATTTTGCCTATTCAAGAATATGGAAGATCTTTCCATATCCTAAGGTCTTCAATTTCTTTTTACAATGTTTTATATTTTTTGTAGAGTTTTTTTACCTCCTTGGTTAGGTTTTAAGTATTTTATTTTTTGTGGGATATACTGAGTGAAAATATTTATATTTATTTTTCAGTGGGTTTATGGTTGGCATACAAGAAAGCTTCTGATTGTTTAAAACTGACTCTGTATCCAGACCAGTTTGCTGAATTGGTTGGTCAGTTCTATAAGCCTTTATGTTGAGGTTTTTGGATCTTCTAAGTATAATATCATGTCATCTGCAAATAGAGGTGGTTCTTGTTTTCCTATTTGTACTCCTTTGGTTTCCTTCTCTTCCTTTATTACTATGGCTAGAGTCTCAAGTACTATATTGAAAAGAAGGGATAATGGGCATCTTTGTCTTCTTTCAGTTTTTAGGAGGAATTTTTAGTTTTCCCCATTTAATATGATGTTGGCTGTAGCCTATTGTAGATTGCCTTTATGGTGTTGAGGTATGTTCTTTCTATTTTGATTCTCTGCAGTGCTTTTAGCATAAATGGGTGTTGGATTTTGTAGAATGCTTTTTCAGCATCTATTGAAATTACCATGTGATTTTTGTCTTTGGTTCCGTTTATGTGATGAAATACATGGATTGTTTTTCATATGCTGAACCAGGCTTATGATGGTTTATCCCTGCAATGAACTCTACTTGGTTATGGTGTATGATTTTCTTGATGTAGTCTTGAGTATGTGTTGCTAGGATTTTGTTTAGTAGTTTTGCATCTAAGTTTATCAATGATATAGGCCAGTAGTTTCCTTTTTTGAGCTGTTGTTGTTTGGTTTTAATGTTTTGTTGGCTTCATAGAATGTGTTTGGGAGAGTCCTGTTTCTTTCTATTTCATGAAATAGATCGAGGAGTATTGAGATGAGCTCTTCTATAAAGGCTTTATAAAATTCACTTGGGAGACCATCTGATCCTGGGCTTTTGTTTGGAGGTAGGCTTTTTATTGCTGCGTCAATTTTATTGATTGCTCTTGGTTGGTTTAAATATTCTATATATTCTTGACCTAGTTTAAGAAAGTTGTATTTATCTATAAATTTGTCAATTTCTTCTAGATTTGTTTGGAGTACAGTTATTTTTAAAGTAGTATCTGATAATCCTCAGGATTTCCATGTTGTCAGTGGTAATATCTCCTTTTTCATCTCTTATTTTAGTAATTTGGATTGATTCTCTGTTGGTTAGGTTGACTAGTAGTTTATCATGTGTATTTTTTCCAAGAAACCCATTTTTGGTTTTGTTGATTTTTTTTGTATTTTTTTATTCTATAATTCATTGATTTCTGCTCTAATTTTATAAATTTTCTGTCCTTTACTGGCTTTGGGGTTAAACTGTTCCTATTTTTCAAGAGCTTTGAGGTTTGTCATGAAGTTGTTTATTTGGTGATTTTCTGTTCTTCTCATGTGGCCATTCAGTCAGTGTTATGAATTTTCTTCTTAATACTGTCTTTAAGGTGTCCCAAATATTTTGATATGTGGTATCTATTTTCCTTTGTTTCTAGGAATTTCTTAATTTCACTCCTTACTTCTATAAACCATTTTTCATTCACCAATGTGGTGTTCAGTCTCCACATGTTTATTTGGTTACTCTTGTTCTTATAGTTGATTTTTAGTTTCATTTCATTGTGATCTAAAAACATGCAGGAGAGTATGTCACATTTTTGAATTTGCTAGGGCTCACTTAGTGGCTCATAATATAGTCTGTCTTGGAGAATATTCTGTGTGCAGCTGAGAAAAATGTGACCCCTTCTGTGGTTGGGTGAAATATTCCTTATGTGTCTAATAGGTCCATTTGATTTATGGTGCTCTTTAGGTCTGAGACTTCTTTACTAACCTTTTGTCTAGAAGATCACTCTAGTGGTGTGAGAGGAGTGTTTTCATTGTATTTTGATGACTCATGCTCATTCTAGACAATAAGTGGCTTTAGTAAAACTTTATTTAAAGCCGTCATGTAAGCTGGGCATTGTGCTGCATGGTTGTAATCCCAGCATTTGGGAGGCTGAGACCGGAGGATCATGGTTCATGGACAGCCTCAGCTATTCATTAGGGCCCTCCACAACTTAGTGAGACCCTGTTTCAAAATAAAGAATAAAAAATAAGGCAAAGAGTATAGCTCGGAGGTCAAATGACCCTGGGTCAAATTCCCAGACCTGAAAAAAAAATTAAGCCATCATGTATTAAGAATTGAGAGTGGAAGAAGAATAACTAGGAATTGTCATGGAGTTTCTTTTATGGGTGATAAAAATATTTTAAAATTGATTGTGATGATGGCTGTACAACTCTATGAACATGCTAAAATCCACTATATTGTAGAATTTATTTTTTTATTTTTTGGTGCTACTGGGGATTGAACCCAGTACATGGATGACTAAGACAGGAAGATCAAACATTTGAGGCTGGCCTGAGAAACTTTGCGAGACCTTCTTAAAGTAATACATAAAAACAAATGCACTATGAACTTTAAATGGGTAAACTATATGATATGTGAACTATATATCAAAAATTCTTTTTTAAAAATATGAAAGTATGATGTTTTTAAAGGCTCCTTTCCTTTGCTGTTGTGTGTGTTTGTGTGGTAATAGAGATTGAACTAAAAGGAATTCTGCCCCTGAGCTATACTCCCAGCCCTATTTTATTTTTATTTTGAAATAGGGTCTTACTAAGTTTCAGAGGGTCTTGCTAAATTGCTGAGGCTGACTGAAAACTTGTAGCTCTCTTTTCTCAGCTTCCCGAGTATTAGGACTAGAAGTGCATGCCTTCACACCAGATTCCTTCGCTCTTTGAATATATTGCATAGCATTATAAGACTGTGCCAATTTTCTTCCCTTATGCATTTGGGAATGATGCAGATCTCTTATTGTTGGGATGGTAAAAATTAATAGAATTTTTATTTTAGCAGAAACTCCTACTTACTTTCTTCTCTATGAACTACAAATGATAAAGTCTAAATTCACACATGAGGACCTTTAAATGTTAGTACATTAAAATTACTTGTCAACTGCTATTCTAGATCCAACTTTCTCATAGAAAATGACTCAGAACTGTGGATAGAGTATAAAACAATACCTGGAGCCACTGGAGAGTGACTAAAATCAGACAGAGATTAATGGGGAGTTTCCACTTGGAAATAGGAAATAGAATGGAGTATGCTTCCTCTTTTACAGATTTTCACTGAGAACATATTGCAATTAATACCTTGAAAGATGGTTAAAACTGAGAAAACATGTAATCTTACTGGCTTGAAGAAAGAAAAAAATGACCACAAAGTTGGCTAACCCTGTCTGAGCTCTGCATGTACAATACGATGTCCAAGCAACCCAGCTAAGGCAAAAATAACTGAACATATATTTCAGCTGCTGTTTACTGCAGAAGATACCAAGTTTGAAGTTTGAGTCCATCTAATTTAACTTCACAGTAAACATTTAAAAGCTCATTATAATCTTTGAAAGAGCATAACAGAATCCAGATTACATATATACTCCAGGGGCTTCCAACTCTTATATAACATAAACTGTATTTTTAGTTTATCATTTGCATGCACATATGTGTTTGTGTGTGTGTGTGTGTGTGTGTGTGTGTGTCTGTGTTTATACATGTTTCATTCCCAGTCATGGTGCACAGCTAGGGGATGTCAATCTTAGCTAATGGAAGATTAATATATGGGAAGTCCTATTTCTGAATGTGCACACATGGATGTATGATTCTTAAAGCAGTGATTAGAATTTATGAAACTGATGATTTCTACTCAATTCTAGATGAACAATTAGTCAAAAGTATGCAAAACCCATGCGCTATAATCTCTTTATACTCTGTGGACCTCACTTTCCTCATCTAATAAATGGGGACAACAATACAACCTAAATTATAGGTATATTGGGATGAACAAAAAAATTCATACAGTTTGCTTAGTTCAGTACTTGCCACAGAGTATACACTTGACAAATGTTAATACGATTGTGTCTTCATTACCTCCTTACTCTGGCAGGGAATTCCCTGTCAGAGTAATCATTTACACATCCCACAAATGCATGTTGCCTGACATTTGCCAGGCACTGTCTTAAATACTCGTTTATTAAAGACACTCTTTGAATCTGCTAAAAGCATAATAGGTCTGCATTGAACACAGATCTGATCAAGTGTCTGATAGAGCCCTGAATAAGTAGTTTGGAGGACATGTTCAGGTCAGCAAGCTGATTTAAATCTCAGTGATTGTTTTTGTCTCTAGTTGCAAATACATGGGTCGGTTGCAATTGCTTATAATGGTATATTAGTAATCTCTGCCTCGTCAGGTTGCTTATCTCAATGCTTTATAAATGCACATTATAATGTGCCACTCTGTCCGTGGCCATAGAAGCACCACACTAGCCTACCATGGATTTAACAAGCAAGCTAGAAATATCAGTGCTTACGAGGCACAAAAAATTAAAAACACACACAAACAAGTAGAAACTCCCATAAAGAATTATTTTGAGGCAGAGATAAAATGTCATTTCCCAGCAAGAGCATGCAAAGAACATGAACCAAATGGCTGAGTCACACACTGCAAATTCCAGCCACAGTGCTGAATTAAAAGGCACGTTTCTGGTCTACAGACCAAAGATCTCTTAGGAAAATATAGTTCTTTTCTGTGACATCCGGTGGCATCTTCAATCCTCAATAATGTCACAATTAGCTGCAAACTTGAGGATAGAAGATCCAATGTTGCTGGGTAAACATCCCATGTTATTTATAGGTAAATATATATATATATATACAGAATGCTTAAACATTGAAAACTAGTTTGTACTATCAGAGATGTCAAAAATTTATGCATCTGCATGGGAGATCAACAGATGAAACCTCCTGTGGTAATAAGTATGACTTCAGTACATCCTTTTGCATTTATATAGGAAGGTCTTTGAAAGCTAGTTCAGTACAAATGTGAGGCATCTTATTCAAGCTTCACCCAGTGTGATGAGAGATCATCCTGCACTCAATTTCATACTGACCCCAGTTATCCTCTTTCTAATTTAGCAAAACTTTATAGTTTTATGCATTACTCTAAATCAAGGCCCAATAAACTTTTTCTCATAAAGGGCTAGATAGTAAATATTTTAGGATTAGTACGCCACATACTGTCTCTAGTGCATATTCTTTGATTTTATTCTTTAAATCCTTTAAAAATCTAATAAACATTCCTAGATAAAGGACTAGACAAAAAAGGCCACTAGCTCAATTTGGCCCTCAGACCATAATTTGCCAATTTCCCTGCTAAATAATTACAAAAGTGGAGATGAAGATAAAAATCTAAGTTAATATATGTATATAATTTAACATATACACATGTCTTCACACACATGTTAGGTACTTGAAATTATTTTTTTTCCATTAGAAAATAAATTCTGGAGCCCTGGGCCGGACCACGCGGAGCACGCCAGACCCCTGGAGAAACCGGGGCCTGGCCACAAGGCCCTGGGCCCTGGGCGGTGGTTAGTTGGAGCATGCTGGACCCCCTGAAAAACTGGGGCCGGGTCGCAGGACCCTGGGCCCCGGGCGGGATCGCACGGAGCACACCAGACCCCTGGAGAAAGCGGGGCCCAGTCGCAAGGCCCTGGGTGGGGGTCAGGCGGGGCACGCCGGACCTCTGGAAGAGCCAGGGCCCAGGTCACAGGACTCTGGGCCCCAGGCGGAGTCTTGTGGAACACACTGGACCCCTGGGGAAACCGGGCCGGGTCACAGTGCTACTGCGTGCCTGATCCCACAACCTCCTCAAACCACACATACTGTCTTCTCTTATTAAAAAAAAAGGAAAAGAAAAAGAAGAAAGAAAAATATTGGAGAGGGGTCAAGAAGGCTATGGCAGATGCCCGGATACTGGAGTTGCAGACAAAACTTATCCAAATGAACTGGAACTTTTGGAAAAATTCCCCGCAAAGGAGGACTGCTTCTTCTCTACATTCTTAAGAATCTTGGACATCACCTGTAAGGAGAGAGTTTAGTGGAGACCTAGGAGAAAGGCGGTGTTGAAAGAGGTCTCTGCGATGGCGGTGGAGACTTGTATTCAGGAGAAGCAGAAATCAGATCCTACCAACCTTATTTTTTGGAGAAATTACACCAAATGTCGAATGCTACCGTTGCGCATGCTTAGGAACACTGGACAACATTCAGAGTGGAAAAAGAGCTTGGGAAAGATTTGAAATGGTGGAGGCAGTGGCAATGGCAGTGGCCAGTACTCAGGAGAGGCAGAGATCTGATGCATTACACCTGGAACCTTTGAAGTAATTACCCCAGAGGCAGAATGCTACCACCACACAACCTCAAGAACGTGGGACAAATGGCTGGGCGAAGAGGGTGCTCGGATTGGAGCCTGCCGAGGGGTGAGGCCTGCCATCAGAGCCTGCCGAGGGGTTAGGCCGGTGTCAGTGCCAACGAGGCCAGAATCGGGGCCTCCCATGAGGCAAGGCCACTGCTTGAGCCAGCGAGGTCTGGATCAGTCCACTGGGTGGCCAGGCCACTACCGGGGCTGTCAAGAGTGGGATCGGTACTTGCAACGCGGCATGCACAGAGAAATATTGCAGAAAATAAAAACCAGATGCTTCCCCTAATCAGCAATAACTAGGAGGAAAGGGGCAACAGGAAGAGGTCGAGCTATAGAAAGGGCCCTATAGTGAAGCAATTAAGGTGACCAATCAGAAGGTTTGAAATAGGGGAGGATGGAGACTCTTTAAAATGCAGGAGGTACATAAACAAATGTATCAAGTTAATCACCAAATGAGCATGGGATCGAGGGAGGGGGAGGGAATGGGATGGGGGCTGGATGAGGGCTAATTGGATGATGTGTGCTTGTATATCCTCTCAAGTCTTATATTCCAATGTGATATATGATTACAATGCACCAATAAAAATAAATTAAAAAAATAAATAAATGGTCACAGTATTGAAAAATAGATAGATCTGAATTGAATTATTGGTTATATTTATTTCAAAAATAATTCAATACACTAAGATTATAAACTTAATTTGAGGTGACTTCAAATTTTGGGGATGGTATTTTGTCTCTGCTTATACATAAATAATATAATGAAAATGGCCAAAATTAATACAAACCTTATTTTATTCAAAGTATATACTAAGTTTATAAAAGTGTTTTACATAATCCTAATATTGATACTATGATATAAATATAATTGTTTTCTTACTTTTTCATTCCTTTATTGAGTACATCTTGAAAGTCTTTAATTTCCTATATGCCATGGATATTATAATAAATGGAAAGAATGTTTA
Source organism: Muscardinus avellanarius (assembly GCF_963383645.1). Lineage (NCBI taxonomy): Eukaryota > Metazoa > Chordata > Mammalia > Rodentia > Gliridae > Muscardinus > Muscardinus avellanarius. The sequence goes on along the minus strand of NC_137792.1, from coordinate 23,934,261 downwards.
AAAAAAGAAAATAAATTCTTCCCATGCAGAGATTTCACCACTATTTTTCTTACAATTCTCTAAAATAGCAAGAAATAAATTTAACACACAGTGGATCTCAATAAATATATACTGGCAGACGGTTATAAAGAAAGGAGCCTATGTTAAAAAAAAAAAAAAACAACCATGGCCAGGGAAAATCTCAGCTCTCCTTTTGCAATATAAATAAATTACATTTTTCTCTCTACTTTGAATTTAGGAATATGTGCTGTTTAAAATGCAAGTCTATGAGTATTTAGTAATGCTATTATCCAAATGACATAACTATTTTAAACCATTACGTCCCATCGTTTTATATAGAGGACACCTATGAACACTTAAATTGAGTGATTTTATATATCCATTCTCTATATATAGAATGATGGGACATAATGGATTAATATCTCACATTTCAAATTATGGATTTCAAAATGCTTCTTATATATTATTTAAATACTAATATACTATATTAGAAATGCTATGCATTTCCATAGATGATAAATTTTCATATCAAAAAGATTACAATAAACATTTCATATACTTTATATTTTCTAATGCCAAAATGCAGCTAGAATAATAACTAAAAATTGACCATTCAAGAAGTCTATTTACCACAATAAAAATTTTTAAAATAAAAAACATATAAAAGATATGTCTTTTCTATGACCTAGGTGTCTAGTTTGATCAAAGAAAAGGACTGAAGTTTTCAGAAAAGTGAATCTATATAGGAATTGGAATCTCCCTGTTAACTTTCTATTTTATGAATCATTTTTTGGTCATATCTTGACTACAGAATATGGTTGAGATTTTTTTGCCTCAGGCCTTTTCTTTATTTATTTATCATCACTGCATTGAAGGGCCATGCATTCTCTTCATAAATTTTTTAAAAGTATGGCTGAGGCAATTTCACATTCAGTACTATAATAAACATTTTATTATAACTCTAGTGTGCTCTTCTTTCCTCTAAAGATACCTGAAGTTATGTATCACTAAGAATAAAAATATATTCTTCCTTGTTCAGAAAGTTTTTATTTACTATACTTCAAAATACCAGTATTATGAGATAAGGTATCATACAAGATATTGACAACAGAAGTCAATATGCATTCATCCAGTTTGTGCTTCACATTTTTTGTGGCATTATTCACAGTTGGGACATGCATTTTCCTTCAAATCATTACCTCATTCCACTTTTTAAGTTTGGTAAATGAAAGGAATAGGAGTAAAATGACAGCTCTGTCCCATTGTCCTTGCCCCTTTGTAAGTTCTTGGTTAAGTTCTGGTGTCAACGTCATTACATCTTTCTATACTCAGAAAACTCATCTGTCTTTTCCTTTTTTCCTAAAGGAACACAGGGATCATGTGTGTAATATATATTTATAATCCATTCAACAAACTAGATGTTCTGAATTGTTTATAAAATTATTTGTATGCACCTGTTTTATGGTTTGGATTTAGCACATCCCCCAAGACCTCACATAGATGAGTCAGCCATATTGGAGGCGGGATTTAGTTGCCTAGGAGGTGTTTGTGGGGGTGTGGCTGGAGGAGGTAGAGGCGTGGCCTTGGGTATATATGTCCCTTGCCCTATGCTCTTTCTCTTGCTTCTAGCCTCCATGATGTGAAAGTAGAAACCTTTCTTGCATGCATGCACACATGTGTTTGTGTTTTTTCCCCTCTTTCTCTGTGATTCCTGCTGCCATGCTCTAAGGATCATAGATGTAACCTGGTCTCTAACATGAATTAAATCCTCTGAAATCTGTAGAACTGTGAAAAAAAAATCAATCTTCTTTCCTCTAAGATGTCGTAGTCACTTTTTTGGTTCATAGCAGTGAGACTGCTGACTGAAACAACTTGTTTCATGATTTACAGGTATTTCACAATTTGATTCTTCTTACTAGCTAAATTAATATATTTCTATACATTAGCTTTATAAATTTCATATAGCTCATAGGTAAAGTTCATTTACAAAGTGAGATTCATTATTATTTCCTGATAATGGATACACACTAAATCCAGAATAAAAATTAAAAGAACAACAAACAAAAGTCTTTTCCCATGGAGTCACTCATTTAGTGCATATCATGCATACATACCTCAGCTGAACATCCAAGAGATCATTCTATTTCCCTTTCTAAAAAGAAAACGGGCCCTGGGGCCATCATAGAAACTGCACTTCCAAATTCTTCAGAATGAGTCATCCATAGGTCATAGCAAATTTTCCTTGCCACGATGGGTAATTAGCTTAGCTCATTTCTGATGTGCTATTTTGCTAACAAATTCTTTATTTTCTCCAATTAAATATTCCTTCCGTTTTGTTGGCATGGTCACTTCACTGACAGACAAAAACTTCAGGTGTATTCTGCATTCACCAACCCAGCTCATATGTTTCTCTCCCCCAACTTTTCTTATCGAACTTCACTAATTCTACTACGTTGGTGCCTGTTATAACACCTGACATGGAATCTTCTGCTTGTAATGATCTGTCATTACATAAAAATAAACCCACAGTTTAGTGGCATCAGATACAATTTTATTTTGCTAAAGAGTTGAAGGGTCAGAAACTTGGGAGGGACCACTAGGAGTAGATAATTTTTATCCCACGGTAACCAGAGTCTTAACTAGGTTGTTTGAATGTCTAGAGATACTTAGAATGATTCAGTTGGGGTCTTATATCTGAGAGCTCAGCTCTGACTGATGGCCGTGTTTCTCATTTCTGTGAATGTTTCTCATTCAAATCACTTCTCTTGGAGAGGAATGTTTTCTTCACTCACATGTCTGATGTTTGCACTTGGATGGCTGGAACGCTGAGGCTAACCAAGCTTATCTTGCCACATAGCCTTTCCATGTGGACTCCCTAACACCATAGAAGTGTCAGGGCACTCAGACTTTATGGTGACCAGCTTACTCCAAAGCATTAACAGAATGAAGAAAAAAACACAAGCAAATAATGGTATAATAGTGTCTATTACTAATATACATAAATGGCAAAGGGTCTTATCCTGAATATATTTTAAAGGCTACCATAAATCATTAATAAAATGAAAGATATGTTAGAAAGATAGGCAATAGAAATGAACATAAGAAATTAAGACTATATAATGAGCAAACAGAGTGGTGAAAAGACTGACTACAACAAATAAAAATGAGGATATATAGAAGCAAGAATTCTCATATATTGCAACAGGTAAACTGACCACAATAACTGTGGGAAAATTTGGCATTATCTACTAAAATGGGAGGTGGACATTTCCTATGATCAAGCAATTCAACTACTTAAAAATAAATAAGTCACAGGTCCACACCTAACATAGATGAATCTCACAGACATAATGTTAAAAACAAAACAATATATAGTATTACATACAAATATTTATGTAATATATCACATATTATATAATACATTATATAGCACACAATATATGTTATATAATGTACCATCTATCTATCTATTTATGTATCATCTATCTATGACACTTTTATGTTGTTAGAAAGTCCACATAGAGAGGATATGTAGTAAGATGCTTGGTCAAACTCATTGTTCCAGTCATCCCAGTGCAAACACCAGACATGTGAGTAAAGAAGCCATCTTAGACATCTTCAGATGTCATGTGAAGTAGAATAAGAAACACAGATGACAGAAGGCAGAGCTGAAATCTCAGTATACATGCACACACATACAAATACACACATATATCTGTGTGTATTTGATATATAATATTTACATATTATATATCTGCATATATTAATGTATAAAGTTACTTCAATACAATTAGAAAGTCTCAAAGACTATCCTTTAGCATTTTAAGTCACCTGAAATATTTTAATGAAATATAAGAAAGCAATTACCATACAAGTCAAGATGATAGCTACCTTTGGGAGAGAGGAAGGGAAGGTGAGGGACTTCTGGAACACAGCAATACCACATTTCTTGCACTGGGTGATGGTTACATGGGTATTTGTTTCATCATGAATCATTGAATAGTACATTGTTATTTTGTGTACCTTTCAATATGTATGCTATATTTTATATATAAAAGATAAAAATAGAATTATACTGCTGTTTTTCTTATATTTTCTTTGTCTAAATCACTGCAACATTTTCTATATCATTTTGTTACTTTATTGTTTTACTAGTTCACTGTTACTAATCAGTTAATTTCTAGAAGTTTCTGTAGGTGAGGAAGGAACAGGCTAGCCCTTTAGTTTAGCTGGACTTTTTACTGCGCAGACATTTTCAGTTGCCATAAAGCCAGGCTGCATCCTGAAAATATTTTTGTTTTTCTGATTCTCCATGAGCCTTCAGCTGCCTCACTTCTCTGAACTAACTGAATCTGGCAAGCAGCAGGGCCTGGGGAGGGCGTGGGGAGGAGACTTCTGCTGCCACCTGGCTCTCCCTTACTTTGCATTCTATTTTCTGTTGAAAATTAGCTCTTCCTCCTCAGCATGTGGTTCTCACCTTCAATAATTATATTTCTCTCTTTGATTTCTGAGATCTGCAATATAGTTAGCCACGTACATATCAGAACATATATCTCATGCACAGGATACTGACCTGTGTTAGATTTCATCTTAGCTGTTTCTAGCTGAGGTGTCTGCAATCCTTTTCACAAGCCTTTTCCCAGCCACTGTAAACTTATTTTATTATTTTTATCTAGTTATCTTTTCTTTCACAGAGAGAAATCCTTAACTTACTGTGTTTAATTTCCAAATAAGAAAATATGCAATATATCTAAAAATTAGTTGTGGGAATATAACAAACAGGCAAACAAACCAATATCTGTTTCTTCCCTACTTTATATTTTCTTACAAATTTCTTATTGTAAAGAAACTAAACTGAGACATAGAAAACTTACAACTAGAACATTCTACTTTTTTCTTTTCAAATAAATACATGTTCTTTAATTCCCAATGATAGCAAAAATTAAATATATATGAGAAGAGAGCTAAATATTAAGCTCTTGCTATGCTTTGAGATTCTTTGGTTGAGCATTATTGCCTATTTAGTCTAATTTCTTTCTAGGTGTATCCTAAAATAGAAAGAACTTTCGATGTAAATGTCGGACCAGTGGACCATACATCCCTTCAATTAAGTGACTTTGGGTGTAATGAGGAGAAGCTCTTAGGGATGACTATTTCCACATCACAGTATTTTTCAGAGTCAATGTTTTGTGGAAGAACAAACGCCTACATGCTGTTATGAGTGGTAGTTCCTAACAGTGATGCTGTGGTGCTTTCACAAATGACTTGAACAGATGGTTTCCTTTGAACTTGTCCGTTTGTAGTAATTTAAACCAGTTCAACCGCCCTAGATGACTGAGATATAGTTCTTGCCCTTACTGTCAGATGAACTTGGCCTATATATGAGATAACAGTCGTTGAGAGTATGGAATCCCAAATACTCTCTATACTGCACATATTAAAGAAATCATATGACCCTTCACCTTTTGTGACTTGTCAGTCTCACATAAGATAATGTTTTCCAGGTCCTTTCATTTTCTTTCAAATGATGTAATTTTTTTTATTGCTGAGTAGAATTCCAAGCTGGGCTTGGTGGGGCACGCTTGTAATCCCTACATTTGGGAGGCTGAGACAGGAGGATTGCAGTTCATGGCCAGCCTCAGCTACTTAGTACAGCCCTTTGCAATTCAGTGAGACCTGGTTTCAAAATAAAGAATAAAAAATAGGGCAGGGGGTATAGCTCAGAGTTAGAATGCCTGTGGGTTCCATTCCTAGTACTGAAGGAGATATTAGAGTAGGGGTAGAGGAAGACTTAGGTTCATTAATAGAAAAACTACCATAGAATATGTGTATATATATGAATATATACCAATGTCAATCTGGGTAATCTGTATTGGGAGGGAGGGAAATGGTGATGCAGCAGGGGGGCAACAAGAGCATGTATGCATGTATGTCGTTGTCAGTATGATTTACATTATGATGTGAGACTATAATGTACCAATAAAAGCACATAAAAATAAGAAAAAAAGAGTATGGTATCTGAAATTAGAACAACTGTGTTTATTTATTTATTTTGAGGTACTAGGGATAGAACCCAGGGGCATTCTACCTCCGAGCTACACCCCCAGCCCTATTTTTTATTCTTTATTTAGAAACAGGGTCTCACTGATTTGCTGAGGACCTCACTAAGTAGCTGAGGCTGTCCACGAACCATGATCCTCCTGTCTCAGCCTCCCAAATGCTGGGATTACAAGCTTGCGCCACCACGCCGGGCAGAACAACTGTGTTTAAATTCCAAATTAGTCATTTGTTAGCTACGGGATACATTGTCAGTTATTTTACTTCTCAATCTCAGTTTTCTCATGTATATAATAAAAAACACACCTAGTTTATAGATTTATTAAGTTTTTACAAAAATATCACATGCATGCATATCTTCTAGCATGGTGTTTCACACATAGTAGGTGCTACATAAGTAATAACTATTGCGATTTAATCTACTACCCTAGCTTCTTATTATAAAGAATTGGAGCTGGGTGTGGTGGCACATGCCTATAATCCGTGACTCAGGAGATCCAGGCAGAAGGATCATTGGCTCAAGGCCACTCTGGTCAAATTAGCAAGACCTTGTCTCAAAATTTAAAAAAATGAAAATAACTGAGGAATGTAGCTCAGTAGTAACATGCTTTTGGGTTCTATGCCCAGTACCATAAAAAATTAACTTATTGTGGCGGTCAGTCCTGGATAACACAGTGAGGTAACTTAGCGCAACTTAGTAACTTAACACAGCATGGTTAAGTGATGGTCAAGCTGCAGTTTCATGGATGTTGACAGAAGACAGGAAGCTTCTGAATCAGAGACAAAGCGTTTTATTACTCATAGCAAAGCAAGAAGCATGAGCTTCATGTTTATTTTGATTCTTCTGGCCTCCCTCAATTCTCCTGGGAGCAATATGAAGCACAACAGATGGATGCTACACACAAAATGGGTTTGCATCACAAACAAAAACTTTGTGCTTCACAATTTCTAGTCTTTTCAGGAGAGTTGCTGAAAGATCTGCCCAACCTTGCCCTGGAAGGAGATATTATCTTTGTTACTTATTTTTTTTACTTTCTTTTTGGAGAAAGGGTCTCATTCTGTTTTCCAGGCTGATTTTAAATCTCTAGAATTCAAGAAATCCCTCTCTGTGTCTTCTGAGTAGCTGAGATCATAGGTATATGCCACCATACAGGCTCTATCTTTATTACTTTTAACAGTGAATAATTATTTCTTCTTCCCCAGATGATGATACCAACTTTATTGTCGGAGGCTGTTTGGCTGTTTGCTACACAAATATCATTGAAAAGATATGGAACAAAAGATAGCAATGCCTCTACTCAAAAGATGCACAAAACTGAGAGAGGGCTGGGCGTGGTGGTGCACACCTATAATCCCTGTGCTTGGGAGGCTGAGACAGGAGGATCACACAGGTTCGAAGCCAGCTTCAGCTACTTAGTGAGGCTCTCAGCAACTTAGTGAGACTCTGTTTCCAAATAAAATATAAAACAGGTCTGGGAGTGTAGCCCAGAGGTAGAAAAGCCCCTGGTTTCCACTTCCAGTACCACACACACAAAAAGAAAGAAATGTGAGAGAGGCCTGAGTTGTGTCTGAAATAAAGAGAAACACTTGGTTAGGAATCAGGTAAAGAGGAGAGGATAAGGCAAGACAGTTGGATTTTTCTTTTCAAATTTTATTAATGTATAACACACACAAATGAAAGTATAAGCATCATAATTATATAGTTTAATCAGCTTCCCAAACTGAGCACATCCATGCAAACAGTTTCCATGTCAACAAATAACTGATTTCCAGCTCCAAGGAGATGGCACTGTGCTCTCTTACTTACATCCTGAGGGTGACCACCACTGAAGAATAACCACTACACATAGGTTACCTGGTTTTGAACTTAAATGAAATGATAGCAAAAATGTTTACTTAAGAGTAGTTTTCTTTTGACTGTTTTCTTTCACTGAAAACTGTGGGAGATTTACTTATGCTATTGTGTGTATTTTCAGTTGTTCATTTAAATTTCTGTGTAATATTCTGTTACATGATAATGTTAAACTCATCCATGCTGTTGTTGGTAGGCACTTGGGCATGTCCTGGTTTTGGATTATTATAAATATTTATGCTATGAAGACCCTAACACATGCATTTGGTGAATATGCATTTATAATTCTGTTGGGTATTGCTGTGTTCTGAATATTGGTGCCCCTCTCCCTAAATTCCTCTGGTGAAAAACCAACCCTCCAGGTGATGGCGCTGAAAGGTGAGCTCTTTGGGAGGTGATTAGTCTTCTAAAGAAGGCCTAAGAAAGCTCACTTGCCCTTCTGCCAGGTGAGGACAAAGAGAGAAGTTGCTTCTACTAGCCAGAAATTAAGTCCTCACCAGAAACCAAATCTTCCAGAACTGTGAGAAATAAACTTCTGTTGTGTAGAAACCACCCAGTTTATGGTATTTTGTTATATCTGTCCAAACAGACTGTAGTGAGTATACGAGGAGAAATTCTGGGCTTGGAAAACAGTTTTTAAGGAGCTAAATTGTGCTAATGCCAAACCCTGATTTAAAAATAATAATTTCTCCAGATTCTTTATTATTAGCCCCCCAAAGAATACATCTGCGGCAACATTAAACAACATGCCACTCTTCGCTCATGATTAAAATAACGGAGTTTTTAGAACCAGCTAAATTAGACATTCTCATCAGCCTACATATGAAGTTTTAATTAAAACACATTCACATTAAGACTCCATCCACTTTAGTGCTGCTATTTCCTTTTACTGCAAAACAAGCAAGGAGACTAAGATAGACTTGAGGCATTTGCAGCAAACAGACCCAAAAGTAGAACAGACAAAACAGAAATGAAAGCTAATATGGAAAGAAAATACCTGTGACAGAAAGTCCCAGTCACTCTAGAAGAGAAGTTTAAGAAGAAATTGGGATGAATATATTTCATATATTTGGAATACTCAGTTGACTATGTAAGCAAATAAAATGGTGTGAAAAAAGTGAGTTTGCTGGTTAGATTCATTCAGCCAAGGGAAAACAGCAAGTAAAAGCATTAATCCATAAAAGCAATTCCCCCCCAAATAAAATTCTATCTGCCAGAATATAGAAAAATCAGGAAGTTAAGAGTTATAGCCAAATCTAGCACTGCAAGAAGACATGAAAAGCAAATGAGAAAACCATAAAAGGTAGAAACCAGGCCAGATCTCTAAGGAGATATTTTCAAACACACAGATACACACATACCACATTACTTTAGAGGACAAATTCAAAAAACTTGAGTCTGAGGCAGAAAAGTAATGCCACTTGTAAAAGATACTGAAAAGGTCTAAGAAGATATTTTGTAAACATATTAGCTATAAGGAAAATCCAGTCTCCCCCCCACACACAAAAAAATAAGGAAAGTGGTCATTTAATATTCAGATCAAATGGATCAGAGTGATGAAATCAACTGGGAATCTAAGAAAAGTATCAATTTAGTCCTTTTTTAAATTTTTCATGCTTTTTTTGGTGCCTTGACACATTTTTTCTCTTTTGTAAAGATCTGAGAAAGAACACTTTAAGGAAAAACAAAAAGGAATAATTTCAATCAGTCAACATTGAAATGAGTTTCAGTTGCTTTGGCTTGTTACAAGAAGGTCCTTCTCAGATGGCAAGTTCGTTTTAGCTTACACATGGGCTGCTGTGGACAAAGCAAGTCACACGACCATTCTCCTGGCACCATCTGGACATGTTTCATTAGGAAGTGGGATATTTTCTAATGTGGACTCAGTGGGAACTCTTAAAGGGTTATAGACAACATTTCAAAACATTTTAAATATAATTTAGATTTCCCACTGCTTTAGAGCAATTCTGTATTGCTTTAGTTAATATAGCAGCATTAGCATCACCTAGGAATTTGTTATAAGTACAAATTACTGGTTAGGGCACAGTAATCAGAGTTTCCATGAGACCTCCAAGTGATTCTGATTCATACTATCGTTGAGATTCATACTAACATTGAGAATCACTTCTTTAAAGCATTCAAAAAATTCAGAAGAATGAGAGTAAAATGAGAATCTTCATTCAGTAATTCCCCTTACGCTGAAAGTAACCTTATTACATGATTTGGAATACAGCCTAATAAAGCTTGTCCCAGTTTTACAAATATAAAAATTTAAAGTAGATTTAGATATAAATATACCACAGGTAGATCCATTGGCAGTTTGGTTTTGCCCTTGATATCTCTGGTTGTTTCTAACCTTCCTCCAGTTCTGCCGGATATATTGTCTCCCAAATGGTAAGACACTCTAAGAAAAGGGTCGTTGTTTTGTCCCTTAAATTTTATAATCCTAATTCTATCATAAAATAAAGAAGCAGATATTCATAGAACATCTTTTTTTTTTACTTTAATGTATATGAGGATGAGGATCTTTAGGCTGAGGGAAGAGGAGAACCAAGGAGGAAGTGATGAGGGCTTATAGGCTGGGGAGTTCTGAGAAGGGCTGCTTCTGCCCTTGTCAAGCCACTGACTCAAGTGGAGCTTGTGTAGAAGCCCCTGGGGGAATGGGGAATCTGAGACACAGAGGACATCTCACCATTGCTGTCACTTGGGTTGTTTGAAGAGTCCACTAGTTGGAATTGCCATTTCTACTCTTGTCCACTACAGTTAATTCCCACCTCAGTGTAATCAGAGAGAGCCTTTACAATCATACGTCACTGCTTTCTTCAAAAACACTACAAACTTAATGAGACCCTGTTTCCAAATAAAGTATAAAATATGTCTGGGAGTATAGCCCAGAGGTAGAAAATCCCTTGGGTTCCACCCTCAGTACCACAAAAAAATAAATCAATGAAATAAATAAAACTCTACAAATGCCTGGCATGGTGGTGCACGCTTGCAATCCCAGCACTTGGGAGGTTGAGACAGGAGGATCACTGTTCACGGACAGCCTCAGCTACTTAGTGAGAACCTGTTTGAAAATAAAGAATAAAAATAGGGCATGAGGTATAGCTCGGAGGTAGAATGCCCCTGGGTTCCATCCCCAGTATTGCAAAAACAAACAAACAAACAAACAAACAAACAAAACTACAAAGGACTCTGTAAAATTTGTCCATTCCATTCCATGCTCCCATTGTTTTTAAATTAATTTCTATTGGTACATTATAATTATATACAATGATGGGATTCATACAATCACATCATAGCAAAATTTGGTCTGTTCCTTCTTTCCTTTTTTGTGTACCCATTTTCTCATTCTTCTGCTACATTGGCTCTTTTAGTTTTCCCAAATTCACACAGACTCACTTTTTTTCCTCTTGTACCTTTAGTTCCACATGGAATTCTTTTTGCAGTACTGGGAATTGAACTCAGGGCACTCTACCTCTGAACTACACCCCTAGTCATTTCTCATTTTTTATTTGGAAACAGGGGCTCACTAAGTTGCTGAGGCTGGTCTCGAACTAGTGGTCCTCTTATCTCCGCATCCCAGATACTGTGATTACTAGCATGCACACCATGCCAGGCTTTTCACATGGAATTTTTCATCTCTGTAGCCAATGCTTTATCTCCTTGAAGTCTGTGCTCGAATGGCGTTATTTTAAAGAAGACTACGCTATTGCCACCACCACTTCACATTCCTGAAATCTATTTAAACTTACGTATTTTTCTTTTTTTCTTTGGATTTATCACTTTTCTACACAGCACCTATCACATAAACAAAAATCACGTTTTGTTCACTGTTTATCTCTGCTGGATTGTAAATTCTAGGAGGGCAGAAATTTTAAGCTGCTTCTATTCAATGATTTATCCTTAGCACACAGTACATTATCTGACAAAGAAGACATTTAGCAAATATTTGTTGGATGAGTAAGAAAAGCATGGCCGTGATTATTACAAAGTTAGAATGCTGCTTACTCCTAAACAACACAAAAGGCTCTAACTGTGGTTGGTACTGGTAATGTTCTAATTCTTAATCTGAGTGATAGGTGGGTGTTCAGCATATTTTTATTATTCTTAAAGCTGTGTTTCCATGTTTTGTTGCCTCTGTGTATGTGTACCAGGCTAGACTCTTCAAGGGCAAAAGTTTGTATTTTTATTTTAAAATTTGTTTTCTAGAAGATCTTATTTTGTTCATTTTCCCATCTCTAGGGTATAGGCCTGTGCCTGGTGTGTGGTAATTTTACACTCCTATAATGATAATGAGTGCTACATTTCACAAGTTAAGGTTTTCAAATCAAACCAACATTGTGAATAATCATGTATTTTTCTAAGTACTCCTGGGAATTCACATGTTATTATGTTGTATTTTGTGTCCTTTAATTTATTCATAGCTTATGCTAAATTTTACAGAGTTGGTTTTCTTTTTCTTAGTGATCATAAGAATTTTGTTCTTAAGTTGCAGAAATTAATTCTGTCACCTGGGCTTGCAAATCGTTTTTCTCAGTCTGTCACTTGTCTTTCCTTTTTTTTTTTACATTTTTGCTGAAGATTTAGATTCAATATGGTCCTATCTCATGATCATTTCAATGTTTTGTATCTTTTCTATGGAGGTGTTCTAAGATCCAGTTACATATTCTGTTTTTTCATATGGAATACTAGTGTATGCGTGTGTGTGTGTGTGTGTGTGTGTGTGTGTGTGTGTGTGTGTGTTTATTTATAACTTAAGCCCTCTGAAATTTCCTTTTTGGGATTGTTTGGAAGTAGGAATCTGACTTTACTTTTTCCAAATGGATAGCGAATTTTTAACAGTTATTTGGCCAAGCATGCCTCATCATTTAAAGAGGTCCTTTTACTAAATACAAAAACTGTATTTCAGGATTGCACTACAGAAGAGTAGTAGGTGTAGAAGAAAATTTTCAGTCTGATAAAGCAAATATCTGCCTCATTCCTTCCCTCTCCCCAAATATTTGTTGGCTATAATTATTCTTTTACCTATCAAAAGGGACATGAAATTCAGTTTATCATGAATTATTAAATACTTTGAGTCTGTTTGGTTTTGAATTAATTAGTTGATCTGATATATTTTACTATTTCCTTTTAAATCTAAATTATGGCACAAATCTTTAGATTTTCACTTATGCTTTAATATTTTTTCTAAAAATAGATTTTGCACATGTAAATCTTAGGAGATTTTTTAAAAGGCATTATTATTACTATGAATGGGATGTTTGCTTTATAGTACTTTCTGTTGTTGTTTATTTAAGAAATACGTATTGATATGTGGTATGGATCTATTGGGTTTTTTTTATATTGGTGGTACTGGGGTTCCTGGAAGCCCTTCTACCTCCGGGCTACACTCCCAGACCTATTTTATTTTTGGAAACAGGGCCTATTAAGCCAGAGCAGCTGGCTTCGAACCTGTGCAATCCTCCTGTCTCTGCCTCCCAAGCGCGGGGATTACAAGTGTGTGCCACCACGCCCGGCATCTATTGGGGTTTTAATGTAGCTATTTCTGATGCTTAGTAAAGTTTTAAGAACTTAGGCATTGTCCTTCTGTATCTGGATATATTTATGGATTTTCTTAGTTTTGTACTTCCATGGTTGTTTTTATTGGATTCATATTATCTATAAATTATCATAACTTTTCTTCTCTAATTATTTTAGCCCTTTTTACATTTTAATATCTTATTATATTGGTTATGTTTTCCATAATAATGTTTCAGAGATAATGAACATTCTCTTCTTGTTCCTACCTATAGTGAGAATATTGTTCAAGTTTCCATGTTAACTATGATGTTTAAGTTAATGGTAGGTATTCTTTCTCGAGTTAGGAAGGTCATTTTTTTCAAAATTATTAAGAGTTTTTATTAGGAACCATTTTTAAGCCTTTTGTCAAAACAATTTAACATTCTCTAGAAGTAATAATTTTCTCATTGCTCTTCTAATGTAATGATTATATTAATATAGTTTTAATACAAATTATCCTTATATTTTTGAAATTAATTCTTAGATTTAACTTTTTTTTCATATTGAGAATTGAAGCTAGGGGCATTATACCTCTGACCTACACCCTGAAAAAGGGTCTTACTAAGTTTCTGAGGCTGACCTCTATCCTATGATTCTTCTGTATCAGCCTCCCAAGTACTGGGATTATGGATGTGTGCCAACATACCGGGTTCCTTGGATCTAATTGTTCTTTCACTATAGTAGGTTATTTTTGCTAAAATGTTATTTCATATGTTATTTAATATTTACTTTCATAAGAGATATTGGCTTATGAGGTAAAACAAAATGTGAGTATCAGTCTTATGTGAACCTGGTAGGATATATTGAAAATTTCCTTCTTTTTAATGCTCTAAAAGATTTAAAGTAGAAACGATATTTCCACTCTCGATGAGATTGGTAGAGCTGAACTATTAAATTAACTAGGCCTTTACATTAAAAAGGGTGGATATTTTCATTTTTTATTTAATTAGTAGGTTAATTAAATAAATTTAATTAATTAATTAATTAAATTAATTAAAATTTATAAAATGAATTAAAATTCCCAGGGATGGAAACAAGGGGATTTCTACCTCCGGGCTACACTCCCAGACCTATTTAATATTTTATTTGGAAACAGGATTTCACTAAGTTGCTGGGAGCCTCACTAAATAGCTGAGGCTGGCCTTAAACCTATGTGATCCTCCTGTCTCAGCTTCCCAAGTACTGGGATTACAAGCATGTGTCACCACGCTCGGCCTGTTTTCATTATTTTAAAATATTCTACAGCTATTTATCCATTAAGATTATATTTGCATTTTCAGTCAGAATTGATAATATAAATTTTTTTTCTGGTAATTAATCTGTTTTATCTGAGAGGAGGAGGAAGCTTGCTGATGAGACTTATAATTTTCCAACATAAGGAAGAATTCTCTGGGACTGGAACTGTCTTACTCTTTTTTTGTTCTGTTTTGTGTGACGGGATTGAACCCAGAAGTTTTTTACTTCTGAGCTACACTCCAGCCCTATTTTATATTTTATTTCTTTTTTTCTCTTTTCTTTTCTTTTCTTTTCTTTTCTTTTCTTTTCTTTTCTTTTCTTTTCTTTTCTTTCCTTTCCTTTCCTTTCCTTTCTTTTTTTTTTTACCCAATTAACCCTTACCCAATTCCCATCCCATTCCCTCCCCTCTTTCCTTCTCATGTTTGGCTTAGTGATTGACTTTGATGTTTGTTAATGTAGATCATGAACATTAGAGAATTTTCCTATCCCCCTCCCATCCCCTCAGTTAGGTTGCCTTATTTGCTCATCTATAGTATCTCCTTCTTCATCTTGAGTTCCTCTTATGATCCATTTTCTACCTAGCTTTTGCATATTAGGAAGAGCGTCTGATTTCTTATATTTTGTGACTTACTAATCTCACTTAGCATAATGTCCTCCAGTTCCCTCCATTTTCCTGTAAATGACATAATTATGTTTTTCTTTATGGCTGAGTAAAATTCCATTGTGTACATGTCTCATAATTTTGTAATCAATGTATCTGTTGATGGACATCTTGGCTGGTTCCAATATTCAGCAATTTTAAATATTGTGGCTATGAACATAGATGTGCATGCATTAGTTTGATAGTTTGGTTTCCATTCTTTTGGGTAGATATCCAGAAGTGATATTACTGGATGAAACAGTAGGTTCCTTCCCATTCTTCTGAGGATCCTCCATACTGTTTTCCAAAGTGGTTGCACTAATTTGCAATCCCACCAACAATGTATTAGAGTTCCCACTTCTCCAGGTCCTCACCAGCATTTGTTGTTGTTTGTGCTTTGAATGATTGCCATTCTAGTTGGAGTTAGGTGACATCTCAGGGTAGTTTTGATTTGCATCTCTATGATTGCTAATGATGGTGAGCATTTTTTCATACATTTATTGGCCATTTGGATTTCTTCCTTCATGAAGTGTCTATATAATTCACTTGCTCATTGATTGGTTATTTGTTTTCTTAGTGCCGAGTTTCTTGAATTCTCTGTATATCTAGATTTTATTTTGAAACAAGGTCTTCCTATGTTACCACATGCTTTTCACAAACATGCAATCCCCCTGTCTCAGCCTCCCAATACCAGGATTATAGCTGTGTGCCAACACACCAGGTGAGAGTGCTTTTACTCCTTAAGGGAATTCACTTTTTTTTCTATATTATTCTCCCTCACAATTTTCCCTTGGTCTGTTTTTGAGGTCCAGAAGGTTGCTAGGTTAAGCTCTGGTTCTTTCTCCAGTCACACCTTGCTCTGTGGCATTCTCCTCATCATTTTGGAACTGTAATTTACTCTTCTTGTGTTCTTCTAGTCATTGCCATCTAGTTTGTATATTCTAAATTTCCTCAACATTTCTGGGCCACCTTTATTATTCTTGTTTGTTTCCTTGTTTTTCAGTACTGAAAACCAGTGCTTCTCAAACTTTAATGTGGATAAGGTACCCTGAGGATCTTGTTAAAATGTAGAATCTGATTCAGTGGAGCTGGAGTGTTTTCAAGTCTACGCATTTCTAACTAGGCCATAAACTGTTTTGACAAATAATTGAAAGGGCCCTTGTGTATCATTTGGTGCAATTTCCCCCCTAGGAGTTGAACAGATTTATAACCATTAAAAGCCAAGTCTCTTAGTAGTGGTTAATACAGATCCTACTTAATATTTTACATTGTATTCTCCAAGGCTTTTTAAAGGTCTTTATAGATAGAGTTAGTGAAAAGAGAATATATCTTCACTCAGATGTTAGGCCTTGTTAGTTCACCCATATAATATATGTCTCAAAAAAGGAAGCTCTTTTATTATAGCCAAGATTTCCAAAGAAAACAACCACTTTCATCTGTGTTATCACAAATACAGGTTTTCTTTCTTTTTAAAGGCTTAATAATATTCCATTTTCTATACATATGACAATTTCCTTATCTATTCATCTGTCAATGGACACTTAAGTCAATTCCATTTCTTGGACATTGCAGATATTGCTGTAATGAACATATGAGTGTATATACTATGTCAGAATAGTGATTACATTTCTTTTGGAAATGTAGTAGGAGGATTATTGGATTATATGGCATATTTGTATATTTTAATTTGTTAACAAACTTCCATTCTATTTTGAATGATGGCTTTACTAATTTACATTTTTTACTAAGTGAAATAAGCTAGGTTCAGAAAAGCAAATAGCACATGATATCACTGATATGTGGAATTTAAAATAGCTGATCTTCGAGCCGGGCGTGGTGGCACGCGCTTGTAATCCCAGCATTAGGGAGGCTGATACCGGAGGATCGCGGTTCGCGGACAGCCTCAGCTACTTAGTGAGGCCCTCTGCAACTCAGTGAGACCCGGTTTCAAAATAAAGAATAAAAAATAGGGCAGGGGGTGTAGCTCAGAGGTTAAATGCCCCTGGGTTCCATCCCCATACCTGCAAAAAAAATAAATAAATAAAATAAAATACCTGATCTTATAGAAATTGAGAATGGAATGGTGGTGACTTGGGGTTTAGAGGAATCATTTGGTGAGATGTTGGCAAAAACATACAAAATTTCAGTTACATAGGTGGAATAACATCAAGAGATCTATTATACAGCATAGTAATTATAATTACTAACAATGTACTATATTATATATTCTTATACTTTTATTGGTATATTATGATTATATGTCTAGTGAAGTGCACAGTCCTACAAACAAACATGTACTAGAGTCTTTCTGTGTTTTTTTTTGGTCACAACCTGCTATCTACCCACCTCTACCTATACTTAATAGCAAGATTGGTAGCAATACCTTCACACATGGGCACAGCATAACTGAATATATTGTATTCTTGAAAATTGCTAGGAAAGTGGATTTTAAATGTTATCACCAGAAAAAAGATAAGTATAGGAAGTAATAAATATGTTAATTAGCTTAATGGAGCCATTTCATAATGCATTTATGTTTCAAAACAGCATGTGGTACATGATAAATACATGTGATTTTTTATTTGTCAATTAAAAATAAAAAATTTAAAAAGAAACCAGAATTTTTTGAGCTTCTACTCCAGCAGAATAGACTATCCAGTGCTAAAACCACCTTGACCGTCCTCTCACCTCCACCACCATCTACATGCTAAATCATGCTTCCTGGCAAATCGCTCAATTTGTTTCTACACTGCATTTCAGTAAGTTTGCCATCATATATCTGTGCATGCTACAGTGCCTAGAAAATAGTAGGGACCAAGTCAATATTCACTGAAAATATAAGGATAAATTAAAAATTGAATTTTTCCTGTGGCCCAAAGGCAGAGACCTTTCCCTTCCATTCATCTCTGTAAGAAACTATGTTTGTGAGTCCTTCTTTTAACCCTTTGCTGTGCATGTAAATCATAATAAAGGCTAGATAAGCATCTTACTAGCTTTAAAACTCAGAAATCTTTTATAAGTGTCCTAGAATAATCCCATACAAATATAAACATCAAGAAAAATAGGGGCCTTATTTTTCATTCATCTTGGTAGTGTAAAATAGATACCTTACTCTGAGCTATAAAGCATTTGCTTCTCAGAGATAAGACAAGTTTTATTATTTCTTTAGATAAAAAAGCATTAGCTAAAAAGTGGCCACCTCAATTATCAGGTGAACTTTGGATGACCCATGAGAGGAATATATAACAATGCGTACTGTCAAGTTCTCTTACAGGGGCATGAGTTACCATTAATCTAGAGAATATATATGTAATGAATTGTAAGAACTTGATTGTATAAAATGGTTGATAATTCTTGCGTATTTTCTTGTCTGATTTCTTATGATGCACATTATAATGATTAATATTGATACAATGATTTTAAAATAATGTTTTCTTTATTTTCTACATTTTGTGGAGAAAATTCTTAGGTTGGCAGGATTTTCAATTTTCCTCAATAAAGGATAAAAAGAAAGAGCTGGGCGTGGTAGTGCACACTTGTACTCTCCAGGCTTGGGAGGCAGAGATAGGAGGATCGCACAGGTTCAAAGCCAGTCTTGCTGGCCTAAGAGACCCTGTTTCCAAATAAAAATATAAAAATAGGTCTGGGAGTGTAGCCCGGAGGCAGAAGGGTTCCCAGGAAACCCAGTACCACCAAAAAAAAAAAAAAAAGAAGAAGAAGAATGAAGACAAAATAAACAAGAATAGGAAGTTAGCAAAGGGAAAAAGATAAGGAGGGAGGGAGGGAGGGAGGGAGGGAGGGAGGGAGGGAGAGAGAGAGAGGTTTACTTCATTATATTTTTTTCTGGCAATGTAAAGATTCCAGAAAATGAGTGGATGACTCATGGACCCAAAATAGTATAAGTATTTTTCCCTGTGAAACAAGGTACCGCCATTTTGTCTTTTAAAAAAGCAGTGGTTAAATGAAGCACTGTTCCATGTACCCTTATCAGTCTCTCCATTTTTACAATAAGGAAAGCCATAGAAACATCTGTTATGTCATGATTTAGCCCTTTAGGATGCTTTCTCACATTGATTCATAATGCAGCTCACTGTGAGCAATAAAATGTAATACAAAGTAAGAAATTATTGTAATTTTTATACAGTGTTCATGTTAGGTAAGTAGCATGGTCAAATGTACATTGAAACTTCTTTTTTAAATTTTCCTATTGGAGGAGCGGAGTAAAAAATTTACTCAGTGAAGTTATATATACCTAGAGGTAGAACATAAGTATTTAATATTTTTGTTCTTATTTTATACATGGCAAGTACTGGACTGTTAGAAAGGAAATGAGGATAAGATTCTCCAGGCTGGAAACTATTTTTAATGGAGAAAGATAATTTTGCAACTTGAAAGACAAATTTTTTTACTTTTTTTAATATTTAATGATTTTTTATTAGTGCATTGTATTTATACACCATAATGTGGTAAAAAATTGTGTAGACATAAATGCACACATTACCCAGCCAGCCCCCACCCAGTCCCCACCTCACTCCCTCCCCATCCCTCCCTCCCACGCTTGGTTTAGTGGTTGACTTCGATATGAATAAGTACATCATGAGCTTTAAAGAGTTTTTCCCTCTCTCCACCTCCCATCCCCACAGTGAGGTTGCCTTATTTGATCCTCTACAGGATCTCCTTTTTCACCTGGAGTTCCTCCTATGAGCCCATTCACCCTAGCTTTCACATATTAGGGAAAACGTCCGATTCCTTACTTTTTACGAATGACTAATCTCACTTAGCATAATGTCCTCAAGATCCATCCATTTCCCTGAACATACTGCAATTGTATTTTTTTATGGCTGAGTAAAATTCCATTGTGTACATATCCCACAGCACATGATCATTTCAATAGATGCTTAAAAAGCATTTGATAAAATCCACCATCCATTTATGATAAGAGCACTGCAGAGAATCAGAATAGAAGGAACATATCTCAACATCATAAAGGTAATCTACGAAAAAGAAGTTTTAAAATCATCTTTCATCATTAAAAATATCTCAATGAAGAAGGTAACCAACATAACAGGTTTTGCATTGATTCAAAAAGCATTTAAAATTATCTCTAATCTTTTAAACCATAATATATGATTTAATATCAGTAATTTCTTTCTTTCTTTCTTTCTCTCTTTCTTTCTTTCTTTCTCTCTCTCTCTCTTTCTTTCTTTCTTTCTTTCTTTCTCTCTTTCTCTCTTTCTTCTTTCTTTATTGTGCTTGTATATCTACCTACTGATGGGCTCCATCATCACACTGAGAGATTTTCTTCCATTTGCTTATCACAAAGCTTGCCTTCAGATGACCATCAAACTACTGTTGTTAGGAGACCCACCTGAGCAAGTAAACCCATAGAGGGTAATGACACGCATGGGAAGATGGGAGTTAAGACAATTCTTACTAGACTTCAGTTTTCTTGACTCTCAATTTAGAAGGGACATTATATACAATTATTGAGCTCTCTTCCTTATTTTGGTTTTATAAATTTTCCTCAAATGATAATAATTTTCCTTATGATAACAATCTTGATAATGGCTGTTAAAATGCATTTTCTTGGAACCCACTTCAGACCCAACAATTTCAAAACTCCATCAGGAGAGCCGGGAAATTGTTTGTGGTGAGGGGGGGACCAAAAAGGGTCTTTTACTTCTTTTTATATTTTGAATGTCTTATAAAAGAGTATTTTTCATAATATTTTAAAATATCTTACATAATCATAAAAAGAACAAAGTGGTTAGAAAGATGGTCTAGAGGAGAGTTTAAGAGCATAAGTTCTGAAGACTCCCTAGGTGGTTTCAATTGCAAGTGATGCTACTTAAGAGCTTTTGATCTTCAGCAAGTTGCTAAACTTCACAGGGCCTGTTTCTATCATCTATCATCCTACTTCATAGAGTTATTTTGAGCATTAAATAAGTTAGATTACGTAAAACACTTTAAATGTTCCTGGCACATAGTGAGTGTTATGTGTCAGCTGTTATTAATATATTTAGGTACAGAGATGGAAAATTTCAAAAAAAAGTTAGGTGGAAAGAAGTAAATTGTAGAATAATATCTATGGTATGGCCACATTTTTGCATTAAAAATGACATTGATTTCTTTCTGCAACTTAGTGAGGCTCTGTTTCAAAATGAAGAATAAAAAATAGGGCTGGGGAATGTAGCTTGGAGATAGAACCTGGGTTCTATCTCTTGGAGATTGAACCCTGGGTTCAATCCCCAGTAGTGCACTAAAATAAATAAATAAAAACTACATTTATTTTAATAAATGATAAGACACACTTAGGAAAGATTCACCAACTCTTTTGGTAAGAAATTTTAAAAGAGATACACTGGGGAGCCAGGGAGAAATGAGAGAGAGAGAGAGAGAGAGAGAGAGAGAGAGAGAGAGAGAGAGAGAGAGAGAGAGAGAGAGCACGCACTGGGGACTTGGTAGAGATGCCACATGAAGACCCAGGATAGGTTTGTAAAGAGAATAAAGCATACATCATCTTCTTGTCTCATCAGGAAAGAGCAATTCTGAGCCAAAAAAAACTGCAAATAGTGGGGAAAGAGTAAGCAGGAGTCTACAAGAACACCACATAACCTGAAGTATTTGCTGCTGTAGAAGATACAGGTCTCTCAGGCCCTGAGCCTAGTTTAGGGAGCTGCAGGGGAATCCGTATTTCTGAATTACCCTGGATAAAGAACCTAGCTTACATTTTACCTTCCCTCACTTAAGCTGTTGCCCCTCAGTGCTATCTTGGGTCCTCACCCCACACACACACCTTTGGCCACACAAAGCCAACTAATAGACCCACTCACCCTCAGCATAGGATATAGTGAGATACCCCCATCTCATGACTACTGACTCCAGGAAATAGCTGGGAAGCCTCATCTACTCACCTGCAGTCCCTGCAGTTTCCATTTATCCCACTTTGAGTGACTCAGTTTGTAGAGTTCCAGGTTAGCAGTCAGGTTACTTTATCTACCATCTTGAAGATAAATAAAGAGTTGGGATTCCTATTCAGTATGCTTTCTTCCCTAGAAAGCTAACAAATGACTCTTTTTGCTTTCCTACCTTTCCTGAATAGCTTGGCCTGCTAAGACTCTGAAAAGTCAGGTGTGAATACCTGAGATAATAACTAGCAGGTGACCATCTTAGGCTCACTAGTACATTCCAGCATCTTGGACGTTGACAAACACCCTAACTCAACTACAGGGAGAACTGAGCAGTGTCCACTCGGGTATATGATGATAATCCCATCTCTGTTTGGGCCTCAGAAACTGACAGGTTCCCTACCTCTACTGCCACACCACCTGCCTTTTGTCTGTCTTGGATGCCCGAAGTACCCTGCCCCCATATGATATGAGGAAAATGATGAAGGCCTCACAACTGTAGCTACATGTATCATATCTAGAGCCACCCTACAAAACTGGTAGAGGATAGTGGCACACTAGATTTATAAATATCAATGTAGAATACAAGAAACCTAAAAAAATCAATATAACTTGATATACCCCAAAGAATAAAGTAACTACTAGCAACAGACTCCAAAGGAAAGAAAATTGGTAAAATACCAGAAAAAGAATTCAAAATAGTTATTTTTTAAGAAAATACAATTAGATAAAATACAGACAATTCAATGAAATTAGAAAAATAATTCATGATTGTTTTTGTAATGGGGAATCTCAACAAATTAAAATAAAATCATATCCTGTATCTCTCTGACCAACCTGGAATAAAACTAGAAATAAAAGAGGAATTTTAGAAATTGTATAAACACATGGAAATTAAACACCATGTTCTCAAATAATCAAAGAATTAACAAATCAAAAGAGAAATTTTAAATTTCTCAAAACAGAGGAAAAATGGAAAACAACATACCAAAGTTTACTAGATATAGCAAATACAGTACTAAAAATGTTTGCAGTAATAACTGCCTACATAAAAATAGGATTTCAGCCATGCATGGTGGTGCATGCTTGTAATCCCCGCACTTGGGAGGCTGAGACAGGAGGATCACACAGGTTCAAAGCCAACCTCAGCTATTTAGTGAGGCTCTCAGAAACTTAGTGAGACCCTGTTTCCAAATAAAAACATAAAATAGGTCTTGAGTGTAGCCCGGAGGTAGAAGGCCCCTGGGTTCCATCCCCGTTACCACCAAAATAAATAAATAAATAAATAAATAAAAAGGATATAAAAAATTTAATAATATACCTCAAGGAACTAAGAAAGAAAAATCCAAGTCAAAATTAATAAACAGAATGAAATAATAAAAATCAGAATATATATAAGCATAATATAGACTAAAATACAAGAGATTATCAGAACAAATATTTGTTTTGTGAAAAGAGAAACAAATTTAATAAAACTTTAGCTAAACTAATCAATAAAAAGAAGACTCAATACATAAAATCAGATTCAGAAAAGGAGGACACTACAACTGATACTACAGAAATGCAGAAGACAATTCATGACTATTCATCTATATATCAACAAGTTGGAAAATTTAGAAAAATTTAGAAAAAAATATTTTAGAAAAAAATGAACAGATATCTGGACATGTGTAACTTACTAAAATTGCTAGGCTCAGTAATACCTGTAATACCACTACATGGGAGGCAGAGACAGGAAACTTGAAGGTTCAAGACCAACATCATAAAATTAGCACAACCCTCAGCAACTAAGCTAGATTCTGTTACAAAATTAAAAAATATATATATAAAGGGCTGGAGGGTGTACCTTGGAGGTAGAATGCCACTTTGTTAAATCCCCAGTACCCCCTTCCCAAAAAATACTAAAATTAAACCATGAAGACCTAGAAAACATGACTAAACCAATAATAAAGAAAGAAATTGAACCAATAAAATCTCACAACAAATAAAACTAAGTACAAAATTACTTCATTGCTAAATTTTATCAAACTTTTTTAAAATAAAATTTTATTGGTGCATTGTAGTCATACATCTTAATGGAATAAAAAACTTGTGGAGATATACACGTACACATCACCTAGTCATTTCCTATCCAATCCCTAACCCTTCCCTCCCCCTGCCTCCTTCCCATGCTTGGTTTCCTGATTAACTTTTATATGTTTGTGTTTTTTTCTTCCATATATGCTCAAGTTATTTCACTAAATATTGTTGAAAAATAATAACTACATGAAAAAGAATAAAATTGGGCGCTTACCTAACACCATATACAAATATTAACTCAAAATAGATAAAAGATCTAAATGTAAATCTTAAGACTATAAACTTTTAGGAGAAAACCAGGGTCATAAAACTTCACAACATTGAAATTGGCAGTGATTTTTTTGATATGATTCCAAAGGCACAGGCAACAAAAGAATAAACAAACAAACTTCATAAAAAATAGAAAAATATTGTACATCCAAAGACAATGTAAATAGAATTTAAAGTTTCTGATAGAATGGGATAAAATATTTCCAAATGCTATATCTGAAGGTATATTAATATTCCAAATAGAAATACTAAAAATTAGCAACAATAAAAGCAAACATACAATTTAGAAATAGGTAAAAGACTAAAATAGATAATGAATCTCCAAAGATTTTTATATGACCAATAAACACATGAATATCACTCACCATTATCATAATATAACTAATCATTAAGGAAATACAAATAAAATCTATAGTAAAATACTACTTCACATTTGTTAGTATGGCTACTTAACATGAATTACCTTGCTCCAGTCCTTTACCTTGAGTTTGTTACTCTCTTTACTTGTAAAGTGTGTTTCTTGTAAGCAACAGATGGATGGATTCTGGTTTTTAATCCATTTTGCCACTTTATGTCTTTTTATTGGGGAATTGATGCCATTTACATTCAGTGTGATTATTGGGAGGTAACTTTTAATTCCTAACATGTTAAGATTTTATTTCTGTTTGAAATACTGTTTATTCTTTTTTGCTTATTTGTCTGCTGGATGGAAAATCTTGTTTCTCTGGTTCTGGTGTGTATTACCTATTTCTTCTTTGTAGTTAATCTCTTTGAGTATTTTCTCTAGTGCTGGTTTTGAAGACAAAAATTCCTTCAGTTTCTGTTTGTCATGGAAGCTTCTTATTTCCCCATCTAATCTGATAGATAGTTTTGCTGGGTAGAAAATTTTTGGCTGGAAGTTGTTTTCTTTCAGAGTTTGGAATATGCCTCTCAATGTCACTTGGCCTTTTGTTTTTGTTGCCTTTAAGATTCTCTGCTTGGCTTCTACATTGGTCATTTTGACAATTATGTGGCATAGGGAACCTTTTCTCTGATCCTGTCTAAAGGAAGTTCTATAAGTTTCCTGGACCTGTGTATCGACCTCTTGCTCTATGTTTGGAAATTTTTCTGCTATTATTTCTTTGAAGAGATTATTGATCCCTTTGGTTTCACCTTCTTTTCCCTCCTCTTAAAATGGGCCCATATTTCTTCAATGTCAAATTCCTGCTGTCGAATTATTTTTTCTAAGTTATAAATTATGTGTTCGTTTTTGGAGTGATCATCTTCTAGGAGCAAGATTTATTCTCCATGTGGTCTAATTGATTGTTTATAGTTTGAGTTGATGCCTTTACTTCAATGATTTATCAAACTTTTAAAGAAAAATTGATACCAATTCTTTTCAAAGTATCCCCAAAACTTGAAAGGTAAGGGAAATCTTCCAAATTTATTCTATGACCTCAACATTATCTGAATACAGAAACCAGGAAGGGGCAGAGAAACACCAAAAGAAAACTATAGACTAATACCCATGTTGAACATAGATAAAAACATTCTCAATAAATTAAAAGCAAACTGAATATAATAATACATCAAAAAGTTTATACATCATGATCAAGTGGGATTAACCCTAGGGATGCAAAGTTGTTTCAACATATAAAAATCAATAACATAATTATTCCTGCCAGGTGTGGTGGCACATACTTGTAATCCCTGTGCTTGGGAGGCAGAGACAGGAGGATCACGCAGGTTTGAAGTCAGCCTCGCTGGCTTAAGAGACCCTGTTTTCAAATAAAAATATAAAAAATATAGGTCTGGGAGTGTAGCCCAAAGGTAGAAGGGTTTCCAGCAACCCCACTACCACCAAAACATAAAAAACAATTTATTCCTGATTTATTTTAGCTTTTCTACATGCTACAACTTTGTCTTTAAATGTTTCTACAAGTATTATCTGTGTTTTATTTCTTAGATTTATATGGATAGGTAAATTGGATTATATTAAAATTTTGGTTTGAGTATATTTTTTGAGGAACTTGAAATTCATTTGAAAAACTTTGATGCTATAACCTTATTTGAAAAATTTTGAAAGCATTGTTCTTGCTTTTATCCTAGATTAGAGAAAATGGGGGTTTTATGGTCATCTATTTTTTCTTTTTTGTTGTAATATTTAGTTTCAATTATTTATGGGAAATAATTTCTTAATATGTTTATTTTATTGAATTAAAGTTTTCATGTGGAGACTTACAAAATCAATAACATAATATATCACATCAACATAATGAAAGGCAAAAACCATATGTTATTGTCAGCAGATATAGAAGAAGCCAATAAAATTTGGCATCCCTTCATGATTAAAATTTTCAACAAATTAGGTATTAATGAAATGCATCTCAATACAATAAAGGCAGCATGTACTAATCCATAGACAGCATCATCACACTTAATGGAAAAACTGAAAGCATTTCCTTTAACTGGAACAATGGGTTGTTCACTTTTGCTACTCTTATTCAAAATGGTAGTGGAAGTTTTAGTCTGAGCAATTGAGAAAGAGAAATAAAGGTCATCTGAATAAGAAAGGATAAAGTCAAATGATCCCTATTTACAGATAATGTGATTTTATATGTTGAAAAACCTAAAGATGCTACCTAAAATTGTTAATAAATGAATTCAATACAGTTGGAAAACACAAAATTAACATACAAAAATCAGTATCATTTTATACACAAATAGCAAACTAGCTGAAAAAATATTCTCATTGACAAAAGCTACAAAAATACAATACCTAGTAATAAATTAACCTAATAACGAAATTTATAAAGCACTGATTAAAGAAATTGAAAAAAAAGGGAGATAACAGCCTATGTCCACAGATTGAAAGAATTACTATTGTTAAAGTGTCTACATTACGAGCTGGGTGTAGTGGCACATGCTTGAAATCCCAGTACTTGGGAGGCTGAGACAGGAGGATCTGGGTTCGTGGCCAGCCTCAGCTACATACTGAAGCCATTCTCCACAACTTAGTGAGATCCTATTTCAAAATACACACTAAAAATATCAGGCTGGGGGTATATCTTGGCGGTATAATGCCCCTGGGTTCAATCCTCAGCACCACCAAAAAAATAAAAATGCCTACACTACAAAAAGTGATTATAGAATCAATACAGTCCTCATAAAATTAACCAATGGCATTCTTTACATAAATGGAAAATGGCCAGAAATCATATTTAACCATAAAAAGAACTTAAATAGCCAAAACAATCTTGAGAAAAAAAGAATAAAGTTGGAGACATCACATTACCTGATCACAAAGCATACTTCAAAGCTATCATAACCAAAAATATATTCTACTGGCATAAAAACATCAAAGACCAATGAAACAGAACAGATAAAAAATGCTCAGTATCACCAATCATCAGAGAAATGCAGATCAAAACCACAAGGCAATATCATTGCACCCTAGCTAGAATGGCTATAATAAAAAAGACAAAAGATAGAAAATACTGATGAGGTTGTGGAGAAAGGAAACCTCGTATACACTGTTGGTGGGAATGTAAATTAGTACCAACATTATGGAGAACAGTACGGAGATTCCTCAAAAAACTAAAAAAAAGAGGAAAACTAAAAAAACAAACAAACAAACTAAAAATAGATCTACCATATGATCCAGCTAGTATAGTTTAGGGGTAGAAACTAAGAGGTAGGACCTAGGGGAGAGTTTAGGTCATTGGGGAATACTCCCTTAAAGGGGAATGTGAGAATCCCTGCCTCTTCTTCTCTTTTGGTCCTGGCCATTAGGTGGATGAATTTCATCAGCCACAGGATGAAAATAAACTCTTCCATTATGATGTATCACATCATCACGAGCTCAAAAGCAATGAGGTCAGCCATTCATGAATTGAAACCTCCATAACTCTGAGCCAAAATATACCTTCTGTTTTTTTCAGTTTATTGTCTCAGGTATTTTGCTATGTTAATGAAAAGATGATTAACATATCAGCTACTCCATTACTGGTAATATACTCAAAGAAAATGAAGTAAGTTTATTAAAGCTATACCTGTACTTCTATGTTTATTACTCCACTATTCATAATAACCAAAATATAGAATAAACTGAAATGTCCATTGACAGATAAATGGATAAAGAAAGTATGATATACATACACATTGCAATATTATTTAGCCATAAAACAATTACATGAATGGAGTTTCAGGATATTATATTAAATTACATAATCCAAGCATGGAAAGATAACTATGACATATTCTCACTACATATTAAAGCTAAAAATGATTATTTTATAGAAATAGAGATTAGAATGGTGGTCACTAGTGGATAGTAAGCACAGGGGAAGGAATGATAGAGGAAAGTTGTATAACAGGTAACAAAATACACTTAGGAGGAATAAGAACTGATATTCTACAGCAAAGTAGGATGAGTGTAGTTTAAAACAATTTGTTTTAATTTTTTAAAGAACTAGAAGAGTTCACATTTTTCCAGCACAGAAATGAAAAATGTTTAAGGAGGTAGAAACACTAATTATCCTGAGTTCATCATTACAAGTTATGTACATGTATCAAATTATTATACTATACCTCATTTATACATATAATTATGTCTCAATTAAAAATTTAAAGAAATTAAATGCCACAAAATGAAATGAATCATTATGTGTATGTTTTCTACACAGATATGGAAATATTTATTTTCAGTGAAAACTATTCATCCAGAAAATGATCAGTATGATTTAGTTTAAGAAGACACATTGTAATTTTTCAGTAATACTTAGGATATATGTAGTGTCTATATTTACTTTTTCTGAGAACTATTACTCTATAATTTGATAAAGTAACATCAGTCTGAAAGGTCTACATGTTCTTTTGCTTGCCATTTTTTAAGGCCTAGAACATATTTCATGAAAGTTTTAAGAAAGTTGATATTGATATTCTATAATATATATTATAATCTAACTCCTTTTATTCTGTTTCAGGGTATTTCAGTAAACATAGCTTTGCTGCTCTCAGTTTTACCTTGTCTTTTCAGGAAACATATGGCATGCTAAAATTAAAATCATTCATAGATGATTGACAGTTACTAAATACAAAGGATTTATTTTTAAATATACTTTATTAGTGCATTGTAATTATACATCATAATGAGGTTCAGAATGATAGAAATATATATGCACTTGGTGTTCTATCCAGATCCCATCTTCTACCCACTCTCCATACATATTATTGAAATTGGTATTGATAAGTTCATATAGGAACATAGCAATAATTTGTACTGTTTCCTTCATCAATTCTTCCTACAATAGATGGGGGGAAAACTGAAATTAGGAACAGTGGAGTTTTCACCAATCTTAGTTCTAAGAAATAAGAAAACTTACTAGAGCATCAAATATTAGAAAGTTGTCTAGAGTAGCCTACCTGAAGAGAAACAGTTGAGGATCAGAACAAGCCCAAAGGAACATTACCAGAAAAGTCCCAGGGAATAAATACTCTATTCTCTCTTTCCCATTCAGTTTTTCAGGTTTTCCCATTTGCTAAACCTAACCAGAAGTCAAGTGGTACAGGAGATACATTGATCTGTCTGTATAGTTACCATGCCAAGGAACAGAAAAGGTAAATGATGAGAACAGAAATAGAGAAACACATGGAATATATACAATATAGCTACTGCACTAATATGGTACCCAGTGATTACCACAACTTCTGTCCTTTTACTGTTCATCATAGATACAACATCACTGTAATAATAGGTATTTGTTTTCAGTACCTGACAACTTATCTTCATGAGTTAGTATCATTTTGTACTATTTGATAATTCTTCCTTGTACTTATTGCCAGATGTTACTTAATAACCTAAGGGTTTCTGTAGAGAATTTTTTTAGCCCTCTTTTTGAACAGATCTATTGGAAAATGTTGGTTTTCACTTAGTTTTAGATTGTCATATTTTTAAAAATATGACACACAACTAAATCTCAATTTCCAAATAAAAGGCACAACTAAAATGTTTAACATCTATCAGTTTAATGTTTTCACCTAAGTTTCTTCTATGTAAATTTACACAAATAAAACTGAATAGAATATTATTATGCCTTGATGAATATCTGGAAGAAATTGATGGCACCCAGCAATCTGGGCAATATATTTGTATTTTAATGCTATTTTTTTTATTGGTACACTGTATTCATACATCATAGTGGGATACAAACTTTTGTAGACATACATGCACATATCACCCAGTCAGCCCCCACCCGATCCCCAGCCCATTCTCTCCCCATCCCTCCTTCCCATGCTTGGCTTAGTGGTTGACATCTAGTATTATAGCAATTTATCTAAAATTAAAAATGATAATCTCACATAACAGTTTCATTTGTCTGATGCCAAGCTTTTGATGACTTAAAGATAACATTTCAATATTTCTTTTTGCTTTCTTTCTTACCAGAGAATATTTTTTTCTTTTTTTTTAGGTGAAACTATCATATATTTATATATTTATTTTTCAGAAAAAAATCTATCCTAATATGGAATATGGATTCTAGATACCCAAAATGATCTTGAAAAAGAACAAAGCTAGAAGATATATATTTTCTGATTTCAAACCATATAAAGCTACAATAATTGAAACAGTGTAATACTGTTCTAAAGGCAGATATATAAACCATTGGAGTTAAATACAAGCCTAGAGCTAAATTCTTACCTATATTATCAAGTTATTTTTGACAAGGTTTCCACGAACATTTGGTGGTGGAAATAATAATCTTTTAACTAAATATTGTTGAGAAATAATAATTACATGGAAAAGATTAAAATTGGACCCTTACCTAATCCCATAAAAAGTATTAACTCAAAATAGATAAAAGACCTAAATATAAATCTTAAGACTATAAACTTTTAGAAGAAAATCTGGGTCATAAAACCTCACAACATTGAAATTGGCAGTGATTTCTTGGATATGATTTCAATGGCACAGGCAACAGAAGAGTATACAAACTCCCTAAAAAATAAAAAAATATTGTATATCCAAAGACAATGTAAACAGAGTTAAAAGTTACTAATAGAATGGGATAAAATATTTTCAAATGCTATATCTGAAGGTATATTAAT
This sequence comes from Muscardinus avellanarius, assembly GCF_963383645.1. NCBI lineage: Eukaryota > Metazoa > Chordata > Mammalia > Rodentia > Gliridae > Muscardinus > Muscardinus avellanarius. Next base: position 23,902,571 of record NC_137792.1, on the reverse strand, counting down.
ATTCCAACTAGAAATCCTAAAAATTAACAACAATAAAGGCAAACAATACAATTTAGAGATAGGTAAAAGACTAACATAAATAATGAATCTCCTCAATTAACCAATCTTAGTTGTCTGTTGGATGGAAACTCTTGTTTCTCTGGTTCTGGTGTGTGTTACCTATTTCTTCTTTGTAGTTAATCTCTTTGAGTATTTTCTCTAGCGCTGGTTTTGAAGACATAGATTCCTTCAGTTTCTGTTTGTCATGGAAGCTTCTTATTTTTCCATCTAATTTGATAGAAAGTTTTGCTGGGTAGAACATTTTTGGTTGGAAGTTGTTTTCTTTCAGAGTTTGGAATATGTTACTCCAAGCCCTTCTGGCTCTCATGACTTGGTTTGGGAAGTCTGGAGTGATTCTAATTGGTTTGCCTCTGAATGTCACTTGGCCCTTTGCTTTTGTTGCCTTTAAGATTCTCTGCTTGGCTTCCACATTGGTCATTTTGACAATTATGTGGCGTGGGGATCCTCTTCTCCGATCCTGTCTAAAGGGAGTTCTATAGGTTTCCTGGACCTTTGTATCGACCTCTTGCTCTATGTCTGGAAAATTTTCTGCTATTACTTCCTTGAAGAGATTGTTGATCCCTTTGGTTTCACTTTCTTTTCCCTCCTCTATTCCAATTATTCTTAGGTTAGCTCTCTTAAAATGGGCCCATATTTCTTCAATGTCAGATTCCTGCTGTTGGATATTTTTTTCTAGATTAGAAACTATGCATTCATTTTTGGAATGATCATCTTCTAAGAGCGAGATTCTGTTCTCCATGTGGTCTAATCGGTTGTTTGTGCTTTGAATTGAGGCCTTTACTTCATTAATTGCATCCTTTATCTCTTTTTGGCTCTCTCTGAGTTCTTTTCGAAGCACCTCTATTATTTCTAGAGTTATTTTCCTCATTTGATCTTCTAGAAATCTCTGATTTTCTGTTTTATCGGGTTCTGATGTTGTGGGGTTGTGGGCATTCATTGCTCCAGTGTTATTCATCTTTCCCATGATTTCGGGAGTTTGTGCCTTCTCTGGGTTCTTCCCTTGGGTCACTATGACTTCACTTAAGGTGCTCTGGATCTCGAGTCTGTAGTATCTCAGACCCCACTACTCCTTTACTGGGTTGTATCACAGAGTCTCCGACCCAGGGAGTCGATAGAGGCTGCTTTAGACTGTGGGGGGTGCCAGGTTGCACGTTCTCCTATGGTGTGATATCTCTGCCACCGCCACTCCCCTACTGGGTCAAGTCCCAGGAAGTACAGTACTGGGATTTCTCCTCTGTGGCCCGCAATTTGACTCACTGTTATTGAGTTCACAGATGTAGCTGTACTGGACTCGGTGAATTTGCTGCTGTTGCCGCCGGTGGCAATATGGCGCTGCTGCTACGCCCTCAGCCGTGAGGCTGTCTTATTTCTTCTTGGTTTTGAGTTCCACTCTGAGTCCCTGCAGCGTGTGCTGAGCTCAGCCACTGGGAGCTTTAGATGTTCCCTGCGCTGAAAAATCCCGTCTGGCTGTTCCACAGTGGCTCACCTCGGCTTGCTGTAGCTGTCTGGTGAACTCGCTGCTGCCGCCGGCAGTATGGCGCTGCTGTCGCATCTCTTCTGTGGCTCTGAGCTCTGTTCTCAGTCCGCTTTCTCTCTGGAGCCTGGTGATTTTTTTGTTTCTCTGGTGATGGTGTTTTCTGGCTATGAAAGGCGCTGCTTTTGTGGTAATGGAGATTGGTTGTTAGCAGGGCTCTTAAGCCCCACTTTTCTCGGTCGCCATCTTCCCGGAAGTCCTTTTAATGCTATTTTCAAACTGTACCTGGAGCCTTTCATGACTTGATTTCCTTCCATTCATGGCAGGAACCTCCCTATAACCTTTCCTTTTGCTTAGAAAATGGGGGAAAGTGCTAATGTGAGTAGTATGCCAGTGTAAGTCAAGGCTCTACTACCAAACAACATCTTTATTTGAATTGATGAAAATACCACTAGGAAGCCGGGCATGGTGGTGCACGCTTGTAATCCCAGCATTCGGGAGGCTGAGACCGGAGGAACACAGTTCGTGGACAGCCTCAGCTACTTAGTGAGACCTCTGCAACTCAGTGAGACCTGGTTTCAAAATAAAGACTAAAAAACAGGGCAGGGGGTATAGCTCGGAGGTAGAATGACCCTGGGTTCCATCTCCAGACCTGCAAAAAAAAAAAAAAAAAAGAAAATATCACTAGCAATATTAAAAATGAGTTTCTCAGTACTCAAACGACACTGCTTCTTGGGATATAGGAAATTTCCCAATTCCATATTCAAGGATGTGTCAGTAAAGAGTGACCTTCCTTAAGACATGTAAAAGCTTTGCTTTTTCATGCCCTATAGATTCTTCATAAACATGTCATGGGGTGAGAAAGTATTTTCAATCACTTTTTACTAAAATAGCACCTGGCAAGATGCCCTTAGCTATTTCACCCAAGTCAATGGTGGTTCACATTAGTGAAACAGCTAAAATGTGACAGGATGCAGTGATGACAATATGAATGCCACACTGTTGACAAGGAGATCAATGCATAAACAAATCACTGATGCTTGGGAAACTCAGGAAAGGGAAACTAGAGTCTTCACAGAAAAGAGAACAGGTTTTGGGGGGCTGGATTTTGAAGAATAAACCAATATGGCATGATCTCACAGATAGAGAAGTATAAAAAGGATTCTTAAAGAAAAGCAACAACCAAGCTGGGTGTGGTGATGCACACTTGTAATCCCCGTGCTTGGGAGGCGGAGACAGGAGGATCGCACAGGTTCAAAGCCAGCGTCACTGGTTTAAGAGACCCTGTTTCCAAATAAAAAAATATAAAATGGGTTTGGGCGTGTAGCCCGGAGGTGGAAGTGTTTCCAGGAACCCCAGTACCACAAAAAAAAAAGAAAGAAAAGCAACAACCAATTCATAGAATTCATAGGCTATGTAATTATTAACAATGTGAAGACAGCACATAATCACAAAACCAGCAACTTAAGTAAGCAAAGAATTTCCATAAATATGTGTTGATATGTTGGGAGTGAAACTATATTCCATCTCCTAAAATTCTCAGTGTGTGGATCAGAGTAGGGAGTTCAAAAAACATTGAAATTAATGAATGGTCATAAGTGCCATTAAAATTTTTCTTCTCAAGATGTAAGCATACCCAGTATTTTCAGGTGACCTATAGAAATTACACACTACTAGAATAAGTGACACTAGACAAGAAGTGCAGTATCTTAGTTGATATTAAGGGGATAGTGAAGTAATATAACTTTAAGGTGGAATGCATAAAAGAAGAGGCTCATTATGGTTTGTATCTGAAATATCTCCCAAAAGTTCATGGTGAAGGCTTGATCACCAATGCAGCAATGTGGCCCTTTGGGAGTAATCTCATCAATTGATGAGTCCACTGATGAATTCCTAGCTTACTGGGCTATGGGAGGTGGTGGAAACTTTGGGAGATGGAACCTTGTTGGAGGAAGCAGGTCACTGGGAGAGAAGTGCCCTTAAGGAAATATTTTATCCCTGACCTACCTACCTTCCTTCCTTCCTTCCTTCCTTCCTTCCTTCCTTCCTTCCTTCCTCTTTTTTTCTTTCTTTCTTTATCTTTCTTTCTTTCCTTTTCTTTTTCCTTCTTTCCTTCTTCTTTCTGCTTTACAGCCAATGAAAGGTGAGCAGCTTTTCTCTATCATATGCCTTGTACTGTGATGTTCTACCTCACCATGAGCTCAGAAGTAATAGAGCTAGGTGACCATTTTATGAACCCCCTAAAACTGTGAACCCAGACAAATATATCCTTTTAAAAACTGTTTCCATTGTCAGAGCAATGAAAAGCTGTGTAACATAAGCCTCATGTCTTTCTCTTAACTATATGAGATTAGGAGGTATAAAATAATTTCCCAGTTCCTACATATCTTATATTCAACCATTCCCTTCACCTTTATCAGTGTTTCATGAAACTACCCTGAGTTCTCCTGTCAAATCTGCCTGAAACCAGAAAAGAGATAGATTACAAAAGTCTCTTGGGATCTATGCCTGGACTGGACTGTCCCTGTCAGAGAGTCTGCTACATATTTTAAGAACATACCAGATATCTTTTGATATGCATAAGCTTCCTCCAAAGAAACAATAGGGTGCACTGCCACTGTGTTATATTAGGTTATTGTGCTACTTTCTGAGATAGATGTCTTTAAGAGTATAGATTCTATAGCCACAGAGAAAAAGGCTAACATTTCTTCACTTGACATAATACTACCTGTCCTGCTGACAGTATCTCAATAAAACCTCAGACTCTCATACAAAGGGAAAAAGGAGTGGCATATACAAAAGGATCATGCTATCAACAATGCACTTTATAAGAAAAGCCAAAGGTTGGTGTTTTAGAGACTGAATAACAAGAAGGCTTGAGGAGCAAAATTAAGAGAGAAGAGCGATTGGAAAAGTATTCAATAATACATTCACACAGATCCAAATTGGAAGCTCTGGAACACTATGGTTCGAATAAAAGATATGCCAAGCAAAAGAATTTAATTATTAACAATGTCAAGAAAATACAGGAATCATTAGATTAGTGGCTTCAATTTTAAAGTAAAACATACAAATAAATTGTATCCATAATGTAAGGAGAGGAGTCGTTTACATAATTTTATAACTCCTATAACACTACCACTGAGCACCCACATATCTCAAAACTGTCCTCCCATAGTCTTCCAAAAATCATGAAGTTTTGTTGTTGTAATTATTAAATCAAGGTTTTAGCGGCCATTTTTGTTTTGGGAAGTTCAAGAAATCTCTTTATTTGAACATATAGTGATGTACCTTATAATAGTACATAAAAAGAATGCATAAAATTATATTTTCCCAAGAAGAAAGTTCAGAAACATGATGTGGTTGGAATAAGAGTCTGGCTAATGAGAATATAGGTTCTTTAGACAATGTAATGGCAACAGTGAAACTTTTTTGATGATCATGTAAAAAGTACATTACCTTATCCCTTGTATCGATCACCATTACTACTTGAATATGATCATTACACATTGCATGTATGTGTTGAAATATCATATTATAAGCCAAAAATATGGATAGTTATGAGGTATCAATTAAAAAATTAAAAATATAAAATACTGGGAAAACAGCTACTCAAATCACTAGAAGTAAATATTATACTGTTTGTTTATATTAAAATTTACCACTTGACTCTTATGCTGTAATGTATCTGGCCTCCAGTACAGAATATTACAGAACCTATTCTGTACTTAAGACACAGCCAATTAAATAATTGACAGTACTTTCTTTTTTCATAAACATAAAGTGTGACGTATACAGTGAATCATTTCATGCCTATCATTCTGCACAATTTGTATAACTGGACCATCACAGGCCCAAAAATGTTTTTCGACTTCTCAATGAAAGTCTCATCATTTTAAAATTTGTGTTTGTTTTTTAGGTTGATTTTGTATCTTGCAACTTTGCTGAGTTGGTTAAACAGCTCCAGAAGTCTTTTGGTTGAATTCATTTGATCTTATAGATAAAGAATCATATCATCTGCAAATAAGGATAGTTTTAATTCCTCTCTTCCTATTTGAATTCCTTTGATTTCATTCTCTTGTCTTATTGCATGGCAAGAGTCTCAAGGACTATATGGAAAAGGAGTGGAGATAATGGGCATCCTTGTCTTGTTCCTGACTTTAAAGGGAATTCTTGCAGTTTTTCCCCATTCAATATAATGTTGGATTTGGGTTTATTGTATATAGCCTTAATGATGTTGAAATATGTTCCTTCTATTCCAATTTTCTACAGTGTTTATAACATGAGTGGGTGTTGGATTTTGTCAAATGCTTTTTCAGCATCTATTGATATGATCATGTGGTTTTTGTTCTTGGTTCTATTTATGTGGTGTATAACATGTATTGATTTGCGTATGTTGAACCAGCCTTGCTTTTCTGGGATGAAACCAACTTGGTCATGGTGTACAATTCTCTTGATATGGTTTTGAATGCGTATAGCTAGTATTTTGTTTAGAATTTTTGCATCTATGTTCATTAAAGATATTGGTCTGTAATTTTCCTTTCTTGAAGTATCTTTAATTGGTCTGGGGAATAATGTGATACTGGCCTCATAGAAGGAATTAGGGAGAATTCCATCTCTTTCAATTTCACAGAACAAGTTGTGAAGTATTGGTATTAGTTCTTCACTTAAAGTTTTATAGAATTCAGCTGCAAACCCATTAGGGCCTGGACTTTACTTTGATGGAAGAATTTTGATTGCTGTTTCTATTTCTTTGTTTGCTATTGGTTGGTTTAGGCTTGCTATGTTCTCTTGGTTCAGTTTAGGTAGGTTATATCTGCTTAGAAATCTATCAATTTCTTCCATGTTTTCCAGTTTGGTGAAGTAAAAATTCTCAAAATAGTTTCTGATAATCCTTTGAATTTCCCCTCTGTCTGTGGTGATCTCTCCTTTTTCATTTATGATTTTAATAATTTGAGTCGATTCTCTCTTTCTTTTGATTAGGTAGGCCAGGGGTTTGTCAATCCTATTAATTTTCTCAAAGAACCAGCTTTTTGTTTTGTTGTTTCTTTGAATTGCTTTTTTTTTGTTCTCTATTTCATTTGTTTCTGCTGTGATTTTAATAATTTCCTGCCTTCTCCTGGCTTTGGAATTAGACTGTTGCAGTCTTTCTAGGTCTTTGATTTGTGTCATTAGGTTGTTTGCTTGGAGACTTTCTGTTCTTCTTATGTGGGCGCTCAATGCTATGAACTTTCCTCTCAACACTGCCTTCAAAATGTCCCATAGATTTTGGTAAGTTGTTTCTCTATTTTCATTTAATTCCAGAAATTTCTTTATTTCTCTCCTAATTTCCGATCTTACCCATTCATCATTCAATAGTATATCATTCAATCTCCATGTATTTAACAATGAATCCACAACAAAAGAAATAAAGAAAATGATTCCATTTACTATAACCTGTAAACCAATATAATACCTAGGAATAAACCTAGCCAAAGTTGTAAAAGACCTCTACAGTGAAAACTACAAAACATTAAAGAAATTGAAGAAGACCTTAGAAGATGGAAAGATCTCCCTTGCTCATGGATAGGCAGAATAAATATCATCAAAATGGCCATTCTGCCAAAACTGATCTATACATTCAATGCAATTCCCATTAAAATATCAATAACATTTCTCATAGACCTGGAAAAATCAGTTATGAATTTTTTATGGAGAAAGAAAAGACCCAGAATAGCTTAAGCAATTCTCAGCAACAAGAACCAGGCAGGAGGCATCACAATCCCGGACTTCAAATTATACTATAGAACAATAGTAGTAAAAACAGCATGGTATTGGTACAACAATAGGCAGACTGATCAGTGGAGCAGAATAGAAGATACAGAAACCCACACATCTATAGTCAATTGATCTTTGACAAAGGGGCCAAAATCATATGCTGGATAAAAGACAGCCTTTTCAACAAATGGTGCTGGAGAAACTGGCTATCCATTTGTAGAAAGTTGGATTTGAATACTTACTTCTCACCATGCACAGGAATCAACTTGAGATGGATCAAAGACTTAGAAATTAGACCAGCAACTGTGAAGTTATTAGAGAAAGGCATAGGATCTACACTCCAACATATAGGCACAGGCAGTAACTTTCTCAACAAAACTTCCAAAGTGTAGGAAATTAAAGCAAGAATTAAAAAGTGGGATCTCTTCAAACTAAAAAGTTTCTTTTCATCAAAGGAAACCATCAAGAACCTAAAGAGGAAGCCTATGGAATGGGAGATGATCTTTACCAGCCACTACTCTGATAGGGGACTAATATCCAGAATATACAGAGAGCTCAAAGGACTCTACACTTGCAAGACAAATAACCCAATCAAGAAATTGGCAACTGAACTGAATAGACACTTCACAAAAGAAGAGATTTAAATGGCCAAAAGATACATGAAAATATGCTCAATATCACTAGCCATCAGGGAGATGCAAATCAAAACTCTGCTGAGATTACATCTAACCCCAATCAGAGCGGCAAGCATAAAGAAATCAAACAACAACAAATATAGGTGAGGATGTGGAGAAAGAGGAACTCTTTAACACTGTTGGTGGAAATGTAAAGTAGTTCAGCTGCTATGGAGATCAGTGTGGAGATTCCTTAGAAAACTGGGAATAGACCCACCATTTGATCTGGCTGTATACTCCTGGGTATCTTTCCAAAGGACTTGAAATCAGAGAACTACATGAACATATGCATACCCATGTTCATAGCAGTACAATTTGTAATAGCCAAAATATGGAACCAACCTAGATTTCCATCAACAGATGAATGGATTACAAAATTATGGGAAATACACACAATGGAATTCTATTCAGCTATAAAGAAGAATAAAATAATAGCATCTGCAAGAAGATGGAAGGAACTGGAGAACATTATGTTAAGTGAGATTAGTCAAGCACAAAAAGAGAAGGGACATATGTTTTCTCTAATATGCCCAAACTAGGAAGTAGTGGTAATACCAGAGGGACTCCAGATAATGGAGGGAAAATCTCAGTAAACCTAGAATGGAAGGATAGGAGAGGAAGAAAGCTGAGGTTGTTCAATGGAGGAGCTACATTCGAATATGTGTAATAGTATAAATATAGCATGGTTAACCTGGACACTCTTTATTGGGAGGGGGAAGAGAAATGGGGGGGAAGGGCACAAAGCACAATCTAAATGTACACCATTTTCAATATGTTCCACATATAAATAAAATAAAATATGGGAAAAAATTTGTGTTCTTTGGCTTTTCTTCAAATCCATATCAGTCAATATCCAGTCAGAAAGGCAAAATTCTTTTATATAATTCTTAGAGAAAAGTTTATATTTGCAACTAATTATAAAATGTGTCTTGCAAAAACAAAAACACCAAAGCCAAACAGAAGATGGAAAGGGAATCTTTCAATTGGCAACAGAAGTCAGTTTCTACCACTGCTGCTAGAAGAACTAAAGATGGTGGAATTTCAGCATAGGGGATACTGACTTCCAGTTGGACTGAAACCAAAAATGAGGTGAGGTATACACACTGGCAAAGACTTGGCCTGAAGAATGAGAAGAAATAAATTATCTTCTTTTCTTTCTTCTCTTTCCCTCCAATTCCAGGTCAATGCCACTCACTGGTTGTTCTTCAGCAGAAACCAAAGGCATAGAGTGCTGGAAAATGCAGTGTGCAATGGCAAGTACCCTGAAATATAGATTAGCAGAGGGAAAAGGAGGGTTGGATCTGAACAGTCGGGCAAATGACTACAGTAAGAAAACCACAGTGGTTTTAAAATGCGCTTGCAAATTCTTTGACACTCTTGCTTTGAAAAGTGGGATTTAATTCCCCACCCCTTTTTAAATTCCCCTTTCTATGAATATAGCTGATCTTAATGACTTGCTTCTAAGGAAGAGAATGTAGCATGAATTTATGGCCACAAGAATTCATAAAAAGGGATATAACATCTACCTTGTTCTTCCAAGTTTGATCTCTCCCTCCCTCTTCCTTCTTCTCCTCCTCTTCCTCCCTCCTCCTCCTTCTCTTCCTCCTCCTTCTTCTCCATGTCATCTTCTTCTCCTTCTCCTTCTTCCTCTCCCTCTCCTTCACCCTCTCCCTCTCCCTCTCCCTTTCTTTCTCATTCTTTGACTGTAACTCAATGCTTGGAACCCAAGTTCTCTGGTATGTATTAAACAAGGAATTTAAAATAGGAACAAAATTGCAAGTAATAGTTTAAAAATACTCGAAGATTTAGAGGGAAATTAGGATATATATATATATATATATATATATATATATATATATATATATATATATGGTTTATATCTACCTGAAATCTGAATATCTACCTGAAAGCTGGCACCAAGGTAGTGAGCCTTTAGATGATTCCAGCACCCAGCCTTAGAGCCACTGTTTTTGATGCTGCACGAAGCAGAGACAAGCTGCCCCTCCTGAGTGCTCTCCAAATTGAAGAATCATAAGCAGAATAAACATTGTCATTGTTTAAGCCAGTAAGTGCTGTGGCAGGTTGTTCTACAGCAATAGATAATCCAAACAGTATCTGAGACAAAAGGAGTCAAAGGCTTGCGCAACATCCTTTTCATTTTCTCATTTCTGCCTCACCAAACATTTGAAATTCTCCACTGGAGCCAAACACACTCAAATTTTATGGCCATTTTAGATATTTGTTGGTCAGTGTTACTGGTCATAAAAACAATTTCTCAACTCATTAATTCTGATTATTCTTCTGAAGCTGAATGCCTGTATTGGAAGTTATGGTTTATACCACCATTAGAAACATTTCCATATGAAGGTGCTGACAGAGCTTGGTTTCCCTATATGAAATGTAAGACTTGAGACTAATTACACATGTGAAATTCAATTAAATTTACTATTATTTACAGTCAATGTGAAATAAAAGTCAACTTATTATGCCAAAAGAACACTTAATTTACCTATTTGAACCGTTTTGTGATTAAGAGATTAATTTAATAATGCCCATAGTGTGTATTTTATATATAAACAAATTATAGGGAAAAAGAGAAGAGGAAGATGGGTGAAAGGGAGTAGAAATAAAGAACAGAGTGGGAGAACAAGGAAGAAGGGAATAAAAAGGTAAAATGAAGGAGAGAGAAAAAAGGAGAGACAGAGTGCTAATGAACAATATTGCAGAAAAAGATCTACTTTCATAAGCATGCTGATCCAATGCTTCTTTCACACAACAGAAAAGTTTTGTCAGTGGCAGAAATAAAAATAAACACAACTGGTGCATTTCTTAATATATTTTGAAGACGGTAGATTCAGGATAGTTTTCTCAAAAATGTACCAGATGGAGACTGGTAATCATGCTTTTTAAAAATTTCCTGTTTTTTTTTTTTTTTTTTTGCCTTAAAATGGTATGGCACAAAAGCATCCCTATGGACCAATCGAACAGAGTAGAAAGCCAGTAAATAGACAAAAGCATATATAGTCAAACAATCTTTGACAAGGATATACAAAGAGAAAATGATATGTTCTTTAATAAATGCTGTCAGAATATTCACAAATAAAAGAAAGAAATTAGATCCTTACCCTACAGTATTTATAAAGCCATCAAAATGGCCATACTTCCAAAAGTGATCTACAGATTAAATGCAATACTCATTAAATTATTCAGGTGTGGTGGCGCACACTTGTCATCCCAGTATTCAGGAGGCTGAGACTAGAGGATCGCGGTTCGCAGACAGCCTCAGCTACTTAGTGAGACCCTCCGTAACTTAGTGAGACCCTGTTTCAAAATAAAGAATAAAATAGGGCAAGAGGATGTAATTTGGAGGTAGGATGTCCCTGGGTTCCATCCCCAGATGTGCAAAAAAAAAAAAAAACCATTAAATTACCAAGGTCATTTCTTACAGACATAGAAAAATCAGTTCTTAAATTTATTTGGAACAACAAAAAACCCAGAATAGCTAAAGTAATTTTCAGCAACAAAAATCATGCAGGAGGAATCACAATACCTGACTTTAAACTATACCATGAAGCCACAGTAATGAAAACAGCATGGTACTGGCACAAAAATAGATACATAGACCAATGGAGCAGAATAGAAGACTCAGAAACAAATCTGCACATTAACACCCAATTGATTTTTGATAAAGGGACAATAAATGCACACTGGAAAAAATGCCTGTTCAACAGTGGTGTTGGCAAAACTGGTTAAGCATATGCAGAAAAATGGAAATTAATCCCACTTTCTCACCCTGCACAAGAGTCAATTCAAGATAGATCAAAGACTTGGAAACAGACCAGAGACATTGAAGATCCTTGAAGAGGGCATAGGTATAACACTGCAACACATAAACACAGGTAAAAGCTTTCTCAACAAGACCCCAAAGGCACAAGAAACTAAAAGGCAGATCAGTACATGGGATTGCATGAAACTGAAGAGCTTCTGTACAGCAAAGAAAACTGTCAAGAACCTCAAGCAAGAGCCAACAGAATGGGAGAAGATTTTTGCCACCTACTCCTCCAATAGAGGACTAATATCTAGACTATACAGAGAAGTCAAGAAACTCAGTACTAAGAAAACAAACAACCCAATCAAAAAATGGGCAAAAGAACTAAATAGACACTTCAAGAAAGAATAAATTGAAATGGCCAATAAATGGATGAAAAAAGAGTTCAACATAATTATCAATCCAAGAGATGCAAATCAAAACTACCCTGAAATTTTACCTAACTCCAATCAGAATGGCAATCATTCGAAACACAAACAACAATAAATGCTGCCGAGGATGTGGCGAAGTGGGGAATCTACTACATTGTTGGTGGCACTGCAAATTCGTGTAACCACTTTGGAAAACTGTATGGAGCATCCTCAAAAGAATGGGAACAAACTTACCATATGATCCAGCAATACCACTTCTGAGTATCTACCCAAAAGAATAGAAACCAAACTACCAAACTAATGCATGTGTATCTATGCACAATTCATAATTGCCAAACTATAGAACCAGTCAAGATGTCCATCAACAGATGGATGGATTACAAAACTATGGGATATGTACACAATAGAATTTTACTCAGCCATAAAAAAAACACAATTACATGTTTTACATGGAGCTGGATGGATGGAACTGGAGATCATTATGCTAAGTGAGATTAGTCAGTCAATAAAAGAAGTTGGAGCCGGGCATAGTGGCTCACGCTTGTAATCCCTGCACTTGGGAGGCTGAGACAGGAGGATCACACAGGTTTGAAGCCAGCTTCAGCTACTTAGTGAGACTCTCAGCAACTTAGTGAGACCCTGTTTCCAAACAAAAATATATAAAATAGGTCTGGGAGTATAGCCCAGAGGTAGAAGGCCTCCCTAGTACCACAAAAAAAAAAAAAAAAGAAGTCGGATGCTTTCCCTAATATGCTAAAGCTAGGAAGAAAATGGGTGATAGGAAGAACTCTAGACGCAGAAAGAGATACTATAGATGAGCAAATAAGATGACCTGAGGGGGTGGGAGGGGAGAAGAGAAAAATTCTCTAATGTTCATGAGGTACATTAACAAACATATCAAAATCAATCACTAAGTCAAACATGGGAAGGAGGGAGGGGGGAGAAAAATGGAGTGGGAATTGGGTAAGGGATAATTGGGTGATTTGTGCATGTATACTTCCAACCATGTTGTACTCCATTAAGATATATGACTACAATGCATCAATAAAATGTTAAAAAATATAGTAAATAAAAAGGAAAAATTAACCCAGAGTGGATTGAAGAGTTAAATATAGATCTAAAATTTCAAATCTAGAAGTAAATATTAGTACAAAACTCCTTGATATTGGTCTTGTCAATAATTATATGGATAGAAAATCAAAAGGACAGGCAACAGATGTAAAAATGAACAATTGGAACCACATAAAACTAAAAAGTTTCTGCATAGCAATGGAAACAGCCAAATGAAAAGCAATGCCCATATATTGGATAGAATATTTGCAACTATTTATTTGATATTTGATATCTAAAATATATAAGAAACTCCATCAAGTCAATACTAAAAAACTCTAATAATCCAATTAAAAGTTGGACAAAAGACTTGAATAGATTTTTCCCCAAGGAAAATATACAAATGACCAACAAATTAATGAAAAGGTATTCACTATCATTAATTTTCAATGTAATGCAAAATCAAAAACACAATGGGATATCACCCCACAGCCATAAAGTTGGCTATTATAAAAATATGAAAGATAATACATGTTGGTAAGTGAAAAATGGAATCCTGTATGCTAAAATTTTTATTTGTCACTTATACCTTAGAGAAGCTGAAAGAGTTCATATTTACATTTATTATATATATATATATATATATATATATATAACATGTATGTAACATATATACACATTAATACCTGTATAGGATTATAGAAGATCATTATGGGAAATTATTTTAATATTAAATTAGACTACTATAGATATGTAGCATACAAATGAATATATGTATATTTGGCCTTATTTACTCATCTGAATATTTTCTAGAAAAATTGTAATCCCTTATTGTGACAGAAGAGAGTAAAATGGAAAATTTAAAACAAGTTCTATTAGTTTATAGCATAAATAAAAATACAATTTATAGCATAAGTTTAAAAAATAAGACTAGATCGATGCTATAAAATTAAGAAAATGAATCGGGGTTGTGGCATAGACCCCAAAGTATTGGATAAGGCCTTATCAATGAATATTTAACATAAAATTACCCATCAACAGTATCTAAAGATAAATACTAATTACAATTTGAATGCTCTAGAAAGAAGTGCAGACCTGATGAATCCAAAACTAATCTAGGGAAATCTAGAAAGGCACTATGTCATTCATCATTTCATCTCATATATCTTTTCCTTTGTCTTTCAATACACAAAGATTTAAAAATTAAATCTTTTTTAACCCTTTTAGTTAGCTAGAGTGGCTACATGATATGATTCTGTCTGGAACTCTCTTCCTTATCCTAAACAAAATTTCAAAGCTATACCAGTAGAAGAAATTTCCTCCATTCTCACTATTTTACCTTATTTTTGCCTGGATTGCATACATAATGTCTGAAGACACACAGTCATATTGTGCATATGGGATAGCAGTGTGAAGATGGAATACAGTGTGGCAAGAATGGTGGAGAGGAAATGAAAACAATCTTTAATAATATGATTGAGCATCTGGGTGGTGTACTGTCTTAATATGTGAAAAGAACAATCTTCCAAATGTTTAAGCTGCTTTAATAGGATTATCTGTTTCTTCAGATAAAGATATTCCTGACTTATATATGGAGGATTCCATATAGGTGGACACTTCTAATCTGAGACATAAAGGACAAATATGAGTTTGATAGATTATAGGGTTAAGATGTATATATAGTGGAGGGGCCAACGTAGGAGAAAAGCAGGCAGATAGAGCACCTGAGTTTGAACTCCAGTTACTTCCCAGGCTCTATATTCAGCAAGCACATGTTCATCAGTTACATCATCTGTGAAATAACATAGTACTGGTGCTGACCTCATATGACTGTCTTCAGTATTAAAGGAGGCAATGAAAAGAAAGTATTACCATATGTCCCCCCAAAAAACTTCTTTAATACTTGTTTATTTATTTCTATGATTATCATGTCATATATCTCTCTTTATTATTATTTTAATATTCTCACATCTGAAAAGCGATTAAGGAGATTATCACATAAAACTTGGATTTCTTTGAAAAGCAATCATTCTTATGGTATAGAACTGTCAAACACATAAAAGGGAACATCAGAAAGACTCTTCCAATCCATGCTCATTTTTCTCCATGTTCAAGGGTAAAAAAAGGAAACTGGAGTCTAATCACTTCCTGGCACTATTTTTTTCATGGGATAGGCTAATATTAAGTTTATTTATGTAAATATGCATATATTATAATTAAACAATGCATGGTATGCTTATATAATAGCCATTGAATCATGAAAAGTGCTATAGAATTACCCACATTATTTGAGTCACCATTTTGCTCAAACAAATAATCTATCTGGCTTTCAGGAAATTTATAATTTTTTTCAGCTATCATAAAATCATAAAATGAGAACAAAGAAAATCTTTTGCTCATTAGGCTGTTTCTCTGCCACAGTTATTTTCTCATATTTGTCATTTTCCTACTTAATTATAAACACCTTGAGGACAGAAATTAAATCACACTTCCCAGTAATTTCCCACCTATGCAGTGCAAAGCCATCCATATTGAAGTTGTATTTATTGGTTGCTAAGGATTTTAGCTTCCTGTCCTCTTGTCTGAGGAATTTGACCTTAGTCACTTTGCTTTGGGAGGGCTAGTCGAGGCCCTTACAGAGATGTGTGTTACTTTCCCCTGCATTTGCATCAGTACAGATATGATTTCAATAATGCTGCCATGGAGATCATACCTGTGATGAAATGCTACAGTCAAAAGAGTCTCTAAACTTTTTGCCTTAAAATTTTTTGCTATTTTTTTCTCAGCATGATACCCTGTGTGGATAAAAATAGAATGCTACTATTAGTAATGGGTGCTTTGTTCTTGCATTTGTGCTTCAACTGCCTTGTGATGATTAAATGAGAAAGGTAGGCCACATGTGGTGGTGCATGCCCTGTATTCCCAGTACTTGGGAGGCTAATACTGGGAATTGGACCCAGTACTGCAAGAGAGAGAGAGAGAGAGAGAGAGAGAGAGAGAGAGAGAGAGAGAGAGAGAGAG
Source organism: Muscardinus avellanarius (assembly GCF_963383645.1). NCBI lineage: Eukaryota > Metazoa > Chordata > Mammalia > Rodentia > Gliridae > Muscardinus > Muscardinus avellanarius. The sequence continues at coordinate 23,886,335 of NC_137792.1, read as the reverse complement.
GTATCCTCTTTAAGATAATGCTTTGTAAAAGATAAATTGCAGCTTTAAACAGAGATTCTGATACCAAGGCATCCTAGGTCCTTGTATGCTCTGACTCAAAGATAAGATAGAAGCAAGGATTTGAGGTGAAAGGAAAGCATTCAGGACTACATTTATTTTCATGTAATCAAGCCCATTTGCTAGAGCTGGGCAGGTTGATGGCTATAGCCTATTTGGAGGTGAGCATTCATATCAGTGTTCTGATTTAATTAAAAATTTAATTTTCTATACAAAAAAACTTTGTTATTATTAAGAGTCCTAGAACATCATTGGCAATCAGAGAGATGCAAATCAAAACTATCCTGAGAATTCAACTTACCCCAATTGGAATGGCAACCATTCAAAACACAAACAACAACAAATGCTGGCGAGGATGTGGAAAAGTGGGAACTCTAAAACATTGTTGGTGGGATTGCAAATTAGTGCAACCACTTTGGAAAACAGTATGGAGAATCCTCAGAAGAATGGGAACAAATCTACTATTTGATCCAGCAATACCACTTCTGGTTATCTACCCAAAAGAAAGGAAACCAAACTACCAAACTAATGCATGTGTATCTATGTTCATACTGCACAATTCACCATAGCCAAACTATGGAACCAGCCAAGATGTCCATCAACAGATGAATGGATTACAAAACTGTGGGATATGTACACAATGGAATTTTACTCAGCCATAAAAAAAACACAATTGCAGCTTTTACAGGGAAATGGATGGAACTGGAGGACATTATGCTAAGCAAGATTATTCAGTTGCAAAAATTAAGGAATCCGATGCGATGCTTTCCCTAATATGTGAAAGCTAAGGTGAAATAGGTCATAGGAGGAACTCCAGGTGATGAAGGAGATCCTATAGAGGAGCAAATAAGGCAACCTAAATGAGGATGGGAGGGAGGAAGAAGGAAACTCTTTAAAGCACACGATGTACTTATTCATATAGTAGTCAATCACTAAGCCAAGCATGGGAGGGAGGGATGGGGAGGGAAAAGGGTGGAGATTGGGTGTGGGCTGGCTTTATGATGTGTGCATTTATGTCTATACAAGTTTTTTTTTTACCACATTATGATGTATAAATACAATGCACCAATAAAAAATAAAAAAACAAAAAAGAAATGAATGTTACAGTTTGATTTCACATTTATACATATTCATTCAGAAACTGGATACATTCAAATGAATAGATGTACTGGAATTCAACTGAAGATTTATTCTTTATTAAATAAGAAATAAAAGTATAAAAATGTTACCACATTAGAAATAATCAGAATGAGTCTCCAGGAAAGCCTGGAGAATTTCAGATACAACAGAAATGCCAAAAAATCCACCTAACTCAAAATCATAATAAATACAGGATGACATTTTGGCTTCTGAAAACTCATCTTTCTCATCAACATCATCATTGCCATTGTCGTCGTCATCATCGTCATTGTCATTGGTTAGCTACTGATGATAATACAACAATACAGCATAGACCTTTGGAATCCAGAATTTAAAGCCAAGTTCTCAGCTAGGCATGATGGTACATGCCTATAATTTCAATACTTGAAAGGCTGAGATAGGAGGATCACAGGATTGAGGCCAGCCTCAGCAAATTAGCGAGTCTCTCAATAGCTTAATGAGACACTGTTTCAAAATAAAAAACAAAATAGGGCTGTGTATGTAGATCAGTGGTAGTATGCCTGTCGGCTCATTCCTCAGTACAAATAAATAAATAAGTAAATAAATAAATAAATAAACCAAACTTTCTTAATTGTTGTGAGGCCATGATAGAGTAAACAATTTATAATTTTCCTGTTTCCTCGCCTATTGTACGTGGCAAGTAATACTCCCCCCAGTGTTGTTATGCAGATCAAATGATTGATTACTTGGGTAAAGCACCTTTCTCAATCAGATGGATACTTTTAATTTTACAAAGTACTTCTATTGAATAAATCCAATAAGTGCTTTATTATCAACAACTAATAAATATAATTGTTTATAATTAAAACCTATATTTCATACAGAATTTTTGCCCCATGATCTTTTCTCTAATTTCAAGTGGAATCTAAGATCCTTCTGAGAATTTTGAGTTTCAAAATGACTTTTATCTTTTGCTATAGTAGAAACTTTTTAAAAGATTTAGCATTTATTTTGTTTTGTTTTAAACACAGCTTTATCAAAGTTTAATGTATAAACATTAGAACACATAACTTTTAAAAATATTTTGTTGGTACATATCGATTATAAAGAATAGTGAATTTTATTCTGAAATGTTGGTATATACAGTTAACGTAATTCAATTTCATTCCTCAGGACCTTCCCTTATCCTACTCTTTTCCCTTCCCCTGGTTCTGTTCTTACCCCACTGATCTCCTTTCTACCTTTATGATTTTTCTTTAAAGCTTCTCTTTCTAGCTTCTACATATAAATACCTCTTGGGTTTTTTATTTTTACTTATTTCTCTTAACATGATGCATTTCAGTTCCATAATTTTCCTGCAATTGACATAATTTCATTCTTCTTTATGGCTGAATAAAACCCCATTGTGCACATATAGAGCATTTCTTTATGCATTCATCTGATGATGGGTGGCTAGGCTGATTCCACAATTTGACTATTGTGCATTGGGCTGCTATACATATGAGTACACAAGTATCGCTATAGAGGAAGAGGTATAGCTGTGTGATATGGCGCTTCCATTCCTAGTCTTTTGAGGAATCTCTATATTGATCTTCATAGTGACTTAAAACACATAAATTTCAATTGTCCATGGTTCATTTTGGCAACTAACAAAAGCCCAAATCAGAAAAATCATATTTTCACCACCCTAAAACGTTCTCTTTCACCCTTTTCTGTTGATCTACTGACAAAGGCAACGAACTACATTTCTTCTTTCTTTCACTATTGATTACATACGATTATAAAAGATTACTTTTATAATCTTACCAGCTTTCACATGCTTAGTGTTTGCTTGGTGTATCATTTCCCTTCCATATAAATATAAACATATTTATATTAAAATGTGGATTTTTTAGTAGTTAACTTAAAATTTTTTGTTTTATTATTTTTTGAGGTACTGGGGATTGAACCCAGGGGAATTCTACTTCTGAGCTATACCCCCAGCCCTGTTTTTTATTCTTTATTTTGAAACAGACTTTCACTAAGTTTTAGAGTTGCTGAGCCAGGTGGAGAACCAGCAATCCTCCTGTCTCAACTTCCCAAGCACTGAGATTATAAGCCACCACACCCGGCTTAATTTACAATTTAATTTTGTTTGTTCTAACTATAGTTATAAATCTCAACTTTTTTTGGTAGTACTAGGGATTGAACCCAGGGGCATTCTACCTCTGAGCTACATCCCCAACCCTATTTTATTCTTTTATTTTGAAAGAGAGTCTCATTAAATTGCAGAGGGACTCACTAAGTTTCCGAGGATGGCTGTCAACCTGTGATCTTCTTGTCTCAGCCTCCCAAATACTGGGATTACAAATGTGTTCCACCATGCCTGATTTTCAATTTTTTAGTTGTTTTTATTGGTTTATTGTAGTCATACATCTTTTTGAAGCATTGGATCCATCGATATAAATATTTGTTTACCATTTTTCAATTTGTTTTCTATTTGTCACATTTGTTCTTTTGTTCTTCCTTTCTTGAAATGTTTTTTATAAATGAGTAGTTTTAGAATTCCATTTTATTTCCTTTACTGACACCTTAACTATATATATATATATATATATATATATATATAATCTAAATCTTGTATATATCTTTTATCATAGCCCAATCTTATTCAGATATTATAGGACCTCAAGTACAGTATAAGAGCCTTATTGTGGTTTAATTACAGCTAATTTACACATTCATTTTGATATTGTCATATATTTTACTTCTTCATCTCTTATAAGCCCCACAATACATTGTTATTATTTTTTTCTTAAACCATAATTAGTCACAATTATGTTATAATTAGTCTAAGAAAAATGAGAGAAAATATGTTTTTACCCATAAAATTACTTTCTAGAACATTTCTCCCCATAGAGATGTTTCCATACAACAATTTTGTAGTAGTATGAAGATATTCTTTTAATAAATTTTATAATAAATATCTGATGAGTAATAACTTTCAGTTCTCATTTCTTAACACTGTCTCTGATTTTTATTTTAACAATATTTATACTAAATATATGTTTCTAATTTAACTGTTCTTTCAGAACTCTAATGTAGCCATTAAATTTTCTAGTGGGTTCCATTGTTTCTGATAAAAGTAATTTATTCTGATCATCTTGCCTTATATTTAATGTCTTTTATTTTCTTCAGTGGCTTTTAAGGCTTTTATGTTTATCATACTTTTGGCACTTTGAGTATAATGCATCTAATTGTGATATTATTCATATTAATCTTGTTTGGGACTTAGCTTCCTAACTTGTATGTTGTATTCCTTCAAATTGGAAAAATTGGAACCATTAGGTTTTCAAATACTTTTCCTGCCTCTTTTTTTCTTCTCCTGAAATTGAGCTACATATATGTTAGTGAAGTAGATATTATTCCTACTCACTAATGTTCTTTTTCTTAGTAATTCATTTTAAATGCTTTATATTATTATACCTCAAATTTATTATTCCTTTTTTCTAACATATTCAATGATTATTTTACTTTATACATTTTGCTTTTCTAATCCTAGAATTTTGCATTTTGTTCTATTGAGAGTTTTAGTATATTTCCTGCATTCTCCCATATCTTTACTCCTATTTTTACAGAGATTATTTAACATATTTATTATATTTTCTTTGAATTTTTTCTTTGCTAATTTCAAGATCTGTAACATTTATCTATTTCTTCTGTTATTTTTGTGTTTCCTCATATGAATTGCATTTTCCTGATTAATTTTTATTGTATGTCAAATTTTATATATCATAAATGCAGAGTACTAAAGTTTAATATAATTCTGTTTAGCTCAATTTTTTCCTATTAAAGGAAACTTGTTTTTTTATAATAGGCAGCTTAGGCAAAGGGCTCATAGTACAGATTCCACCAAGAATTTATTTACATTACAGCTGGGGTGTAGATTTATTGGATTTGCCTTCACTACTACTTTTAAATAAAAGTGAAAAGATTTCACTTTTATTTTTAGTCCAATCCTGAACCAGAGGGGTTAATCTTCTTGATCTTATCAGGATGGTATTAACTTATAACTTCAGCTTTTTTCTTTTACTATCCTTTGAATTCAGTGCTGCTAAGACCCTCAAATCCAAGTACTAGAAGCTATACAACTCTGCTTCCATGCTTTACCTCCTTTGCAAATTCTACAACTTTCTCTGTTGCATAGTCTGCAAAATGCTGAGGGCATGAAATGGAAATTCTTAGATGGAACCAAGTGATTTATTTTGCATTTGGGGCTCTTCCAAATTCTAATCCAGCCAGCCAGCCAACCATGTCATTAAAAATTCAGACGTATTTTACTTGTCCTGCTAGTCTCTCCATATCTGTCAGGTCTATCCCTCTATCTACTCAAACCCTTCAAAAGCACTTGCTTTCAACCATGGAAGTGTCTGTGGCCTTTTGTTCACCAGTTAAGAACTTATACCTCTCTCTGGAATAGATTCAGTAAGACTCTGCTCTATTATTTGATGGTTTTTAGGTGTATGTAAGTATGATTATTTTATCTAGTTTCTAATTGTTATTATCATTTGTCCTTTTACATCCTTTCACATTATTGCAATAGGCATAAAACTATGGTTTGACCCACAAATCTCTTAACATTGACCATAGTAAAGTCAATTAATTGTTAAGATAGAAATTTGTCATGTCATGGATTTAACAAAGTTTCTAAAAGCTAATGAAGAGAGAGAGACGAGAGAGAGAGAGAGAGAGAGAGAGAGAGAGAGAGAGAGAGAGAGAGAGAGAGAGTGTGTGTGTGTGTGTAGAGTCAGAGAGGAAGCAAAAGAGTTAGACTCCAAGAATGTTCCTGAAAGAGATTGAATTCTACTCCAACACACCTGGTTCAACAAAGTCCCAGGTGGGATGATAGATATAATATATTGGAGCCTAAATATCTAGAAAGATTGCATAAATCCTATGTGAAATTTCACAGTGATTTGCCAAAGCCATTGTAGTGTAGTATCCTTGAAGAAGGAGTGGCAGTAAGCATTATTTGACAGTCAGGACCTGAGACAAACCACAGGTCTCCAATAGTCCTCATAAGTTGCATTTTAAATGCCCCAGACAAAATTTATAAATTGTGCATACTCCAAAGAAGCATGGAAATTTGAACAAGGAAATCACAGAATATAGAAAGTCATGTGTGGAACTGCCTGTTAGAGTTAAAATTTTTTTTTTGTACTGAAGATGGAATCCAGGGGCATCCGAACTCAGCTATACCTCCAGCCCTATTTTAATTCTTTATTTTGAAACAGGGTCTCACTGAGTTGCAAAGGGCCTAAGTAGATGAGACTTTCATTGAACTGTGGTCCTTCTGTCTTTTAAAACTTATTTAAAAATGTTTCTTTACATTACCCTGAAATCCTTGCAGCTAATCTGACCACAAGACTAAGTCCTGGCAAGAGGATATGTGCAGAAATGATGTGAATCACTTACAGAACAGGTCACTAAGTATTAGCTGTGCCTATCCACATTCTCCTTCTGATGTGCCATCAGACACTATATTCTAAAGACAACAGAACAAGAGGAAAGAGAACTGGATCTTTCTATCACTTGTTGAGAGACAGTGTCCTAAGAGAATATATACCACAAATAATATTAGACCTTACATAAGAAAAATATTCTTGTAAGCCACTAAGATTTCCTATTGTATTTTTTATTTCAGTGTGACTTAACCTAGTTTTAATCAAAATGTGGTTCACAGACAAGTTTTGTTCTGCAAACTAATACCAATATATGAAGAAATTCAGTATAGATTTGAGGGAAAGTTTTCAGAAACTTTTATGGCAATTTGAAGGAAAATTTATGTATTTTAAATTTATTAAAAGAAAATCTATGTTTGAATTTTGTTTTATTAGCCTTTAAAATTGTTTATTCTTCTAGTAATTTATCTTTATTATATTTTACCAACATGTTGGTCTCTGCCAGATTGAAAATAATAAACATTGGTTATTTACCACCGTGAGTTTGATAAATACTGACTATTGTAACCTGACTAATACCTCAAAGCAAATCAGAAATATGTTATCAGTAGATTGAGACAGACTAGACATCATATTACTTGTCTTTTAAGGAAAAATACCACATCCTTTGAAAGTTAGATTTTCCTTATTGGAAGGAGGGAGGAAATGGTATAAATGAACTGCTTAAGTTCTGAAATAAATGTACATGCAGATTTGTCTAAGAAGATATTTCTAACTTATAACAATTCATAAAATTTAAAACAAGTTGCATCATATAGAAATTAAATAAAGCGGGGCATGGTGGCGCACGCTTGTAATCCCTGCGCTTGGGAGGCAGAGACAGGAGGATTGCGCAGGTTCGAAGCCAGCCGCTCTGGCTTAAAAGACCCTGTTTCCAAATAAAAAAAGATGTAAAAATGGGTCTGGGAGTGTAGCCCGGAGGTAGAAGGGCTTCCAGGAACCCCAGTACCACAAAAAATTAAATAAAATGATATACATTTTGCACAATTGAAATTTATAGCTTACTATCTTATAACTAATCAAGGGTATTATTTTTGAGGTGTCCACATCTTATCACATCACTGGTTTTAGGATTAAAATATTGGTAGAGGCAGTCAAATATGAGTTTCCTGAGAAAATGTTTTTTGATTAATAAGTTATTCAAACTTCCCTTTCTTCTCCTTCTCTCAAAAGGCACTTCTTATTGTCCTAATGCAAAGATGACAATAATTTTCCCTGTTCCTTTTCATTGTTGATTATGTCTTATAATAAACAAATTATAGCACTTTGAAATCTCACAGGATTTTAAACTACCCAGCCTCACATTTTCTTATGATGAGGCAGTTATAACACTGAATTCTACTGAGGTTTTAGCAGCCTAACTTCACCTGTCCTTATGAAAATACCATTAAAACATTATGAAATCTTGTGGAATTTGAAACAGCTCATCTTCAACTACCTTCAATAATGAATGCAAGACTAAATAAAGAGATTCACGTTGTGTTGGATGAATGATGGTCAGTTTGGTTGTCATCACTCTCAGACCCTCCTAAGGCTGGACACTATGGTTCTTAGAACCACCTTCACTTCAGAGTATTAAATTAGAACATGTCAAAGAAAGGACCCTTGTGAGAGCTGGAGGGTGGAAATGAAACAGAAGTCATTATTCCTCAACAAATCATGACAGTCATATAGGGCAGGCATTTAGTTCCAGGCCACTTCTCTCCTTTTCCTCCTCCTCCTCCTCCTCCTCCTCCTCCTCCTCCTCCTCCTCCTCCTCCTCCTCCTCCTCTTCCTCCTCCTCCTCCTCCTCCTCCTCCTCCTCCTCCTCTCCCCTCTCTCTCCTAGAGAATCCAGAAACATTAACCCTATTTTAATTTTAATTTTGAAACACGGTCTCTCTAAGTGGCTCAAGGCCTCACAAAATTTCAGATATGGACTTGGAACCTATGATACTCCTGTCTCAGCCTCCCAGGTACTGGTTTTACAGGCATGCACCACCTGGCTATCACATATTTTCTTAAATCTTATAGTGGCTTTGTTTTATTCCAAAATCAGACTGATACAGACATTCTCAAAAATTTAAATATCAACTTGGTTATCTACAATGTTTTCAAAAATATCTATTTCCACCTAAGAAATTTTGGGAAAAATTCATGCAAAATAATTCCTTAGACAAGTGTGGTGGTGCATGCTTGTAATCCCTGCGCTTGGGAGGCAGAGACAGGAGGATCGCGCTGGATCGAAGCCAGCCTCACTGGCTTAAGAGACCCTGTTTCCAAATAAAAAAAAATATAAAATAGGTCTGGGAGTTTATCACGGAGGTAGATGGTTTTCCAGGAACCCCTGTACCACCAAAAAATAATTTTGAACATTGCTTCAATGATTATTAGTTTACCAAAAATTTATTCATATTCTAGCCATAGTTATTATAGTTAAGTGAAAATACAAATGACTTACACTGAAGAGATATTCTAATGTCTCTCTCCCAGTGGCCATTTCTTTCAGATTATGACTATCTGAAAAGAAGTAACATAGAGTTAAATCATAAGGAATTGATAATATATGACAATTTTTACCTACAGAGACAGAAATGGCTTCTGGTTTAGCCTAAGGCTATGATAATCTCTTCATTTGAATGGAATTTTAGTGGAGAGTATGCAATTTTTCATATTGGAAAAAGGGAATTCTCTTCAACAAACATATTCTGTGGGCAGAGAGTAATTGGTGAGGGTTTTAACTCTCTGAATCTAGATGGAAAGTTTATGGAATTAAACTTGAAATAGAGGTGCCCTCAACAATAGTAGGTTTCATTTTTGAAATATATATTGGTGTTCAAAAATTGATCATACTACTGAAAGCTATGTTTCAAAAATATTATCGAATATATTTGTCCTAGGTCAATGTATTGCTACCTTGAAACAATTGATATTTGGGCCCAGATAATTCTTTGTTAGGGAGGGGTAAAGAAGACAGGTAGGGAAGGGCAGGAAGGATGCTGTCCTCTGCACTGTTTAGCAGCATCCCTAGCCTCAACCCATCAGACACCAGTAGCTCCTCCCAGTTGTAACAACATTGTCACATTTTTTTCCTAGAAAAGAGAAACATACTATTGGCTAGAATTTGAAGTCTCCTGAATATCAGCTTGTATTTTAATCTTCCAACTTAAATTTGGTTTTCCTTCAAGATAGAGTGAGACTCTCTCAACATCTCAGGAAAAAAGATTGAATGGTATCAAACTGTGCAGAATGTGCCAAAGAAACTCTTTTAAGTGCATTGGCTGTAAAGAATCCAAGGGGGAAGCCATATTTAATTGCTTCTGAGTAGCAATTTAGAGTGAATTCACACTATATGATGCTGCTGATGTTTATTTTTCTTTTAAATTAGATATTTCCTTCATCACTAGGAGATATTAGATTGGGTATCAATAAAATAGACTACACAAGGGATGAACATGTAATCAACAAAACATCCCTTTATTTTCAAAATCAGGTACGAACTATTTTCACCTTAACTCACTCAAGCATAATTTACAAGAATTCAAATCAAAGAAAATGCCTAATATTGAATCATTGTGCTCCTGAGAAATAGCATTAACTTCAACTTCTTCTCTCTTCTCTCCTAAAATTGCCCTTATTTCAGACTCAACTACAATACATACAGCACAGACTAAAGGGATAAAAAGAAGCACTGCCCTAGAAAAAGGATAGCAACATACTCCTAAAGGCGTCCTCTTACATTGATTAGTCCCCTTAGCCTTGAGAAAGCAGGCCTATGACAGCCCAGCCGAACTCTTCATTCCAATTGATTCAACCATAATCAACAATACGACAGCGAAACCGGTTATAAGTGATTCAACTAGGGTGAAATGCAGTATTTAAATTAAACTTCACAAGGGCTATATATATGACCTACACCTATAAAATATTTGTGCAAATGTTTTATTTCTTGGATCCATATATTTGTGAAACACTATGAAAACATAAAGTGACACAAAAATATGGCAGAGCTAAAAGTTTATGCTACTTTACACAGAAGGTATAATCTTTCTCATCATGTCATTGCTCTGAATGTCCTAAGATCTGATCACTACTTGTAATGTCATTATGAACATGAATTTGGCTCACAAAACTGGCTGCTTAGGTTGAATGCCATTGTACTGATCAACAACAGTCCGTTTTATGTAAAATTAATTCTATGGAAGGAGGCTTCCATGGATTGGATAACTTTGCCCACTCAAGAATTCAGCTACAGGAATTTCCCCAGTCTTCTTCCTCAACCTCAGTGGCATAATGCTTATTTTCCTTCATGCTTGCTACAGTAACCCTTTCCTTTGGGAATGTTCACAGTAAGAGAAGATTTAGGGAGAGTACATGCATATCTAAAAGATATTATGGATTGAGTCCCAAACTACAATAAAAATTATGATAAAGTGAATCACATAAGTTTTTTTGTTTTTTTGGTGCATATAAGGGTTATATTTATACTATATTTCAGTCTGTGAGTGTATAATAGCATTATATCTAAAATATATTGTGCATATATTAATTTAAATGGATCTTATTGCTAAAATGCTAGTGAGCATCTGAGCTGTTAGAAAATGGCGCTGAACATGAGAAGAAGGGATAGGGGAGAGAATGAGGTGGGAAGTGAGAAAGGTCTAAGTGAGTGATGTGTGCACGTATGCCTTTATCATCTTGTACCCCATTAAGATGTATGATTACAATGCACCAATAAAAATAAAAATAAATAAAAATAATAAAAATGATTAATAAAAAAGAGAAAATGGAGCCAGGCGTGGTGATGCACACTTGTAATCCCCGCGCTTGGGAGGTGGAGACAGGAGGATCACGCAGGTTTGAAGCCAGCCATGCTGGCTTAAGAGACCCTGTTACCAAATAAAAAAAAATATAAAAAAATAGGTCTGGGAGTGTAGCCCGGAGGTAGAAGGGTAGAAGGGTTTCCAGGAACCTCAGAACCACGAGAGAGAGAGAGAGAGAGAGAGAGAGAGAGAGAGAGAGAGAGAGAGAGAGAAAATGACATTGATAGACTTGCTCAATACAGGATTGCCACTACCCTTCAATTTATAAAAGATGCAACATCTGTAAGATGCCATTAAGGTGAAGCACAATAAAATGTATTATCCTTTAACTAGGAAATTCCTGAAACAACCATGTGAGCACATTTTTTTTATAAATTAAAATATAAGGCTATATTTAAGGTAAAATATTTTTGCAATAACAACATCTATGGAAAAGCCTTGCGAGATAAGTTGGAAGAAACTATTATTCCCATTTTTAAAATGAGAAAACTGAGGTTATGAATATTGTGAAGGTAAAAATGACCATAGAGCCAGTGGGTAGGTCGTGGTTCTGGGAACAAACTTCTGGCAATTAGTCTAGTGCTATTTCCTCTATATCATACAGTAATAAAAATTAATAGCAAAATATATTGCCAATGTAAATATAGATTGTGCAACCTAGCAATGTGTTTTATAGCTCTCTCACCACAAGAGAAAGAAAAATATACATTGTTCAATTTCTAAGAAAAAAATAGTTATGAAAAACATCAACTTTTATAGAAAATGAGTAAGCGCATTCATGTCAGCTTACTTCCTGAAAGTATGACAAGGTATGAAAGTTATGAATAGACAAAAAAGCCAAAAAAAAAAACAAAACCAGCCAACCAACCAACCAAACAAACAAACACTGTAGGGTGATAATTGAATGAGTGCGAAATACAAGTATAGATTAGTATCATTTTTTTATTCTAGGTGAGAAGGGAAACAGTTGTAGAATATTTTTACTTTGGAAAGAAAAGACTGAGAACAAAATCAACTTCTAAGCAAAATTGTTGCTGTTTACTTTTTAAAAATTCTAACAATCTATGATTGTAATCCCTGCGCTTGGGAGGCGGAGACAGGAGGATCGCGCAGGTTTGGAGCCAGCCACGTTGGCTTAAGAGACCCTGTTTCCAAATTTTAAAAAGTATAAAAATAGGTCTGGGAGTGTAGCCTGGATATAGAAGGGTTTCCAGGAACCCCAATACCACAAAAAATTCTAACAATCTTAACTTAATAAATCTCACAGCTTTCTGTGTAAACAAAGTACTTGTTATCTGAGTGGGACCTATTTTTCAAGAGATTCTTTAAAGTATCAGAAAAGCCAAGTATGGAAGCACATACTGGATAATTGCAGGTTTAAAGCTAGCCTCAGAAACTTAGCATGGCCCTCAGAAGCTTAGTAAGATCCTGTTTTAAAATTTAAAAAAAATTAAAAGGCATGAGGATGTAGCTCAGAGATAGAATGCCTTCGGGTTCAGTCCTCAGTATCACACACATGTACACACACACACACACACACACACACACACACTCAGCTGAAACTTTGGTTGTTGCTTTAAGGTTCTGAATTCACTCAGTAATCTTTGAAAATACTGAAAAACATGTTGACATAAGATTGATACCATTACTCAATGAAATATCCATTTATCTGTGATCCTTGATGACCCTTCTTTCATCCAGAAAGTTAGGAAATGGAGTGACTTATACCTCAGAACAGAGGAAAGGAGGACTGTTCATAAGAACTGATGACAAAAAGATTACATAAAAGTTCAGAGCAAGTCTTTCCACTTCAAAACTTAAAAAGCTACCCTCAGGAAATTGTAGGACATCTATAGAGAAAACATCAGCTGAATCATGAGTGTGAATAAAGGTTAGACTTGTCCTTTGCATTTCTGCCAAATTCAGGCTCATGTTGTAGGTGGAGATTGAAGAGAAACATATTTCCGAGGATTCAAGAACACTGGGACCTGTATTAACTTTTCCAGAAGGCTCTAGAAATGAAGTAAGACTATAGACTCAGAAATGGCTGTGTTGGGTATGTAGGCAGATGAGACTTATTATTTCAGAATAACTCTAAACTACAAAGTGGAAAAGAACAAGAAAACAACTTCTGAGCATCCACACATAGTATAAAAAGAATCAAAATGTAGGGGAATTGCAGTTGGGAGTAAGACTTGACGATGACACATAGGGATCAATGAATAGATGGGAACATGCACCTCTTAGACGATGTCAACATGCTTAGATTACTTGGACCAAAGTAATTTTCTTATGTCTTGGTGGAATATAATATCCCTGTAGTGAGATTGAACCCTGAAGGAAAAGAGGGGAAGAGGAAAAAAGGCGAAAAAGTTAAGGTTGATTTCTATTGCCCGGGAGAAACAAAGTAAAAATAAATAATATAAATAAAGTTGTTACCTTTACACAGGACCATATGGACTCGGGTTTTTACCTGCTGCTTCTGTTCCATCACAAAACAAATTACTTTTATACCTGCAGACTGTGAAGTTGAAAAATAATAATCATCAGCTACATATAAACCTGTATTCTTATTTCTAACCCAGAAAACAGGAGCATCAGACTGGCATTAAACTAGGGAAGGCGCTTCAAGGAAGGTGCCTTAATCATAATTTTGAAACTAAAATGTATTCTAGCTATTTAAATGTGTTAGCAGTGCCAAAGTATGCATAATTAATGTGGTCTGCATCTCAAAAATTATCTCATACCATATCTTAAACAGATGCACTGTAGCTGCTTTATTTTTCATTCACAGATCTAAATTTTCACAAATATTGAGGTGAATACAAGTTTTTAGCAGATATAATTAACAGAATGACTGATTTATGTATGCCTTCCCTCGAATTTGAAGTCGAATTTAGGATAGCCATGTTTCAAGCATTAAATTACTTTGAGAACACCCATTCTTGGTCAGCTTCCTTCATAACATGTCCATAGAATTATGCTACTTTTCATCCAAGTAAATATTCAGTGAAGATCTGCACCCACACTAGGTTGTAATTCTACAAGGGGAGGGACCTTGTCTACTATCACTTGCCCTACCTAGTAACTACAAGTCTAGCACAGTAAATATTTGCTAGATGAATTAATATTTTCATTAACCATTCTTCTCACCAGTTTGCTCTTCAAATATAGAACTCAGCAGAAAATTATTCTATAGTACCTCCATATTTTACTCCATTCTGTGCCCTTTTATTCTCTTGGGGGATTAGATGTAATGATACCAAATTCATTCCACAAACCTTTTGTTTTCCTGGCTGGTTTTCTTTCCTCTGGGCTAAAAAGCAAGACTAATCAGGATAAGAAAAATGTCTTATGTCTCTGTCAGTGCCAGGTATATGTCTCTGGAAGCTGACCCATCTCTGATTGCTTTCTTAGGTATCTTATTAATATGGTCACTCGGTGATGGTGCCCATGACAAAATTCTGAACTTTAATGGTCATTTCAAGGTTGTACAGCAGAATACAGACTCCACAGCTCGTCTTAGAAAAGGACAAGAGTTCCCCCAGGGTCCAGATCTCATATTCAGAATTACTCCTGTCTGGCTGGCTAATGAGGTAAGAACAGATCCATCCATACTGATATACTGTAACCTCTTTATGGTAGTGTGTCTGCAGAAATTGCTCCCAGAGTGAACTCCTTATAATAATGCATCGGAGGAGGCTATGACAGCACCTATACAATGCTAAAACCAGCTGTTTGAAAAGTGAGAAACACATAGCAGTATACTGAAAAACCAAAGATGCATTTATCTAATACCCTAAATCTAAGAACATGAAACTTGCTTAGATAACTAGCTTAGATTAAGTTAGTTGATCAGTTCAGATATATCACAAACAAGAACCAAAAACAATTTGGTTGTTTTTTTTTTTACTAAATTTCTTGAACGGACCAGATGTGTGGGTGTCATAAATGTACACGCTAAAATATTTGCAATCATATTCTAAGCCCCATGATTTTGATTTATTTCTTAGTAGAGTTCTCACTTGCTGGTTGAAGTGACCAAAATAACTGAATAGGTATTGTGTAAATGAATATATGTATATATCTGTCTATAACAATTGTCTAGTTCTACATCTATTTATATGATGCCTTTCTGTATGGGTATCTATATATAATCTCCTCCCCATAAAGATTTGTGATTTAATTACTAGCCCCATGACTTCCTTCCAATTACCTCCAGGCTGCTAAAGATTCCATCAGGGATTTTTATGACCCCTATGTGGACCATTTAGGGAACACAACTGTGGTCTTTAAAACATCTTGCTGCACTGCTCTCTAGCAATTTTAGCCTAAGCAAGGAGAAGCTTTGAAAGGCAGCTGGGCAGCACCATCTTCATTCCAAGTGTTAATGTGATATCTGCATAATTTAATCTCTTCATTCTAAATACCAAAACCCGTTTCCAGAAGTTAATTGGTTTTTCTTCTTTCCTTTTTGTTTTTATTTTTAATTTAAATATATTAACAGATTTTGTTTGCATTTTAATTTTCTCTGTTTTGGCAAGGTCCACATTTCAATTATAATTATTTGGGCTCACCATGAGATTTATATATTTTAAGGATTACATTAATTAGCTCTTAAGGAAAAAGTACATTTTACTCCTTATCAAGTATATCATCAGCAAGCACATACCAATGATTTTTAGACTTGTTTTGGGCATTTGTAATCAGAGTACAGCCAAGACCACTGTACTTTTTATTAAGAA
Source organism: Muscardinus avellanarius (assembly GCF_963383645.1). Lineage (NCBI taxonomy): Eukaryota > Metazoa > Chordata > Mammalia > Rodentia > Gliridae > Muscardinus > Muscardinus avellanarius. The sequence goes on along the minus strand of NC_137792.1, from coordinate 23,870,130 downwards.
CCTATTGCATTGACATTAATTTACTCAATTTGTAAACGAAAGATAATTTAGATCAAAATATACAGAAATAATCCCCCCTTTCCTCTAAAAATTTGGCTTTAGTTCCAGAATGGTTGCAAACCAATATTTTGAGGCTATACTGTCATTAGGAGAAAGCTGGGGATAACTCTAACCTCTTACCATAAAGACATTGAACTTTAGTTTTCTATAAAGCCCCCTTTCTGACACAATTGTTTCAGACTATCTTGGGTATGTTGCAGGAGTACTCGGGCATCAGTGGGTGAAAATAAAATATCTCTTATTTTCAGTGATGCCAATGATTATACCTCCCTGAATGCCATTCTCTCCTTCAACTGCTGCTACTCTCTGACTGTTGTCTTTGCCTCATTGCTGCCACCTATGATGTTCATGCCTGTTTACCCTTGCTCTATGCTGTCTTGCTGCCACACATGATATTGTTCCTCTACCCTGAAATGCTAGTGACTGTGGACTCCAAGCAGTGTTGGCCTGACAGTGTTTTGTCCTAACCTCTACATCTGTGTCATGTTATATTACCAAGTAGCGTTTCCCATGATGGTCTCCATGTTCTCTGAGCTTACTGTGAGAAAATTGCTATTTCGGGTTTTATTAATGGAAGCTTCTCTCTGATAGGGTTCAGCTGTGCATTCATAGAAAGCAATAGACCTCACACTCTCATTAGCATCAATTTGATCTCTAATGGTAGGGATATCTATAGTGGAGCAAACCTGTGTCCCCAATTTACATAAGATCTACTGTTTTCTTTGAGGCACCTGAATCCTTCATAGATGCACTTCTGAAGATATCCCTCTAATGATATACCCAAAAATTCCAGATGCAAATCCAGAATGGTGAAGCCAGCAGAACTATGCTCAGGTTTAGTCTGGTTTACATTGGATGAATTATAGAATATGTAAAGTATGTGTATGTGAGTGTATGTGTGTGCACGTGTATGTGCACGTGTGCAACATGTCACTATGAGAGGGTTGGAGGTGGCTATAGAGTAGTAGTTCAAAGCATAGACTCTGAAGCTAGACTTCATGGACTTAAATTTTAGCTCTGTCACTTGCTAGCTCTGTGAGTCTGGACATGCCACTTGGAGTGTCTTATGCCTCATGATTCTCAGCTTGTAAAATGTGAAGAATAACAATAACTTCTTCTCAGGGTTTAGTGTGATTAGACAAAATAAACCCTGTAAAGTATTTTGAATTTTAATTAGTACATGGTAAGTGCTATGTAAGTGCTAGCTGTGATGACAATGATGGTTTTCTATGAGTGTTGTAATTATGACTGGCCACTACAAGGGGAGGGATACAAGCTGCGAGTGAAGTGGGCAAAGACCTTAACCTCATGGAAAGGGCATGGATAAGAAACAAATGCATGTAATTTCAGAAAATAATAAATGTAAAGAAAAAAGGGAAATAAGTATCCTGCAAGGTTTAAAGGGATAATTTTGGGCCATAATTAACAAATAAATATTGTTCAAAAATGATACTTTTTTGTGGTATGCTACCACTTGTTTTGAATCAAATGGGTTTGGTAATATAGTTAAAACCTACCTAAAAGTCATTTAATTTTATTAGGTTATCTGGAAAACTGCTAATATGGCAATAAGATAATTTCTTGGTGAAGTTCAGATAGCATGGAAAAATCAGTTGTATAGAAATGTCTGCAGTGTTTTCATGAAAGTGTAGGATATTTGCATTGACATCCCATATCTATTTTTTCTTTTACTTGCATTTTTTAGAAAATGTTTTTGTTTCTAATGAAGATTCAAAAAGCAGATAAACACTTTCTCAACAAGACCCCAAAGGCACAACAAATTAAAAGGCAAATCAATACATGGGATTGCATGAAACTGAAGAGCTTTTGTTCAGCAAAGGAAACTATCAAGAATCTCAATCGAGAGCCAACAGAATGGGAGAGATTTTTGCCACCTACACCACTGATAGAGGACTAATATCTAGAATATACAGAGAACTCAAGAAACTCAACACTAAGAAAACAAAGCATCCAATAACAAAATGGGCAAATGAACTAAATAGACACTTCACAAAAGAAGAAATTCAAATGGCCAATAAATTCATGAAAAAATGCTCAACATCACTGGCAATCAGAGAGATGCAAATCAAAACTACCCTGAGATTTCACCTAACTCCAACTAGAATGGCCATCATTCAAAACACAAACAACAACAGATGCTGGCGAGAATGTGGAGAAGTGGGAACTCTAAGACATTGTTGGTGGGATTGCAAATTAGTGCAACCACTTTGGAAAACAGTATGGAGAATCCTCAGAAGAATGGGAACACACCTACCATTTGATCCAGCAATACCACTGTTGGGTATCTACCCAAAAGAAAAGAAACCAAACTACCAAACTAATGCATGTGTATGTATGTTCATAGCTGCACAATTCACCATAGCCAAGCTGTGGAACCAGCCAAGATGTCCACCAACAGATGAATGGATTACAAAACTGTGGGATATATACACAATGGAATTTTACTCAGCCATTAAAAAAGCCTCAATTACATCATTTTCAGGGAAATGGATGTAACTGGAGGACATTATGCTAAGTGAGATTAGTCAGTCACAAAAAATAAGAAAGCAGATGCTTTCCCTAATATGTGAGAGTTAGGGGAGAAATGGGTCATAGGAGGAACTCTAGATGAAAAAGGAAATCCTATAGAGGAGCAAACAAGGCAACCTAAAGGAGGAGAAAGGAGGGGGGGGATGAAAATCTCTAAAACACACAATGTACTCAAATATATCGAAGTTAGCCACTAAGCCAAATAAGAGAAGGAGGGATGGGGAGGGAATGAGGTGGGAATTGGGTAGTGGCTAAATCAGTGATGTGTACATGTATGTACACACAAGTTTTTTTTTTACCCTAGTATGATGTATGAATATAACGCACCAATAAAAAAAATTAAAAAAGCAATGCTGAGAACCATAACAACCTACTCAAATATTTGTACACTGAGAACTGAAACCACCTATCCCCACACAATTTACTGTTTCTATTAGGAGTTGACAAACTACAGCCCAGGGGCCCAATCTTGTTCACTGCCTGTTTTTTTTTGTAAATAAAGTTTGGAGCATAGCCATGTCCATTTGTTTTAATATTATGTTTGGATCCTTTTGTGCTATAGAAGCAGAGTTGAATAGTTGAAACAGAGAATGAATAGCTTGAGCACATGAAAATTTGAACTATTTGGCCCTTTATAGACTTCTTCCCTATACCAAGATTTCTCTGCCTGGCATTATTGACATATGGAGCTGCAGCATTCTTTGTCATTGAGGTTGACCTCTGTATTGCATGGCACTTAGCCACATCCTTAGCTGACCTTTATCATCTAGACACCAAGAGCACCTCACTCTAAAAGTTGGGACAATTGAAAATATATCCTGACTTTGCCAGATATCCTCATCCACAGGCAAGTATCACCCTGGTTTACTATTCAGTTGTCTACATAGTATTGCTTTATTATTCTTGCCTAGGCACACAGTTGTATTGTTTATTATAGGAACTCCTCACAAGGCCCATCAACTCTCCAGTAGAAAACCTTAGCAACTTATGCCCTAACCTTGCTGTATCTACTGTCCTCAATTAACATATAATGATCCTTACTTAATCCTAATCAAGCCCTCACACTGAAAAACCATTTTAAAACAAACTTAAAATTCTGAACAAAATGGCCAACTTCATTTACCCCCTCCCTGAGACAAAACCAAAATTCTGCTATTGTGATGTGATCTCCCTTATCATGGTAAGAAATGAATTTATTTTTTATTGTTTAAACCTTTTTTTTCAGTCCTGGGGATGGAATCCAAGGGCATTCTACCTCTGAGCTACACCCCCACCCCAATTTTTTATTTTTTCTTTTGAAACAGAATCTCACTGAGTTGCAAAGGGCCTCACTAAGTAGCTGAGGTTGGCTGAGAACCGTGATCCTCCTGTCTCAGCCTCCCAAATGTGGAATTACAAGCGTGCATCCCCACACCTGGCTTGAATGTTTAAATCTTTTTTTGAGGTACTGGGGATAGAACACAGTTATATTATACTCCCAAGCTAGACCCCCAGCTCTACTTTTTTCTTTATTTTAAAACAGAGCCTCACTAAAATACAGAGGGACTTACTACGTAGCTGAGGCCGGCTGTGAACCTATGATCCTCCTGTCTCAGCCCCCCAAGTACTGGGATCACATGCATGCACCACGATGCCCAGCTAGAAATAAATTTAGATGTGTCTTATCAGCAAGTTGTATTAGTGATATATGGGTTGGTGACATTTTATATTATATAATAAAAATAAATTTCAATTTATTACACATATAAAATAACTTTTTTTTTTTTTTTTTTTTGGTGGTACTGGGGTTCCTGGAAGCCCTTCTACCTCCGGGCTACACTCCCAGACCTATTTTTGCATTTTTATTTGGAAACAGGGTCTCCTAAGCCAGCGCGCGGGGCTAGCTTCGAACCTGCGCGATCCTCCTGTCTCTGCCTCCCAAGCGCAGGGATTACAAGCGTGCGCCACCACGCCCGGCCTAAAATAACTTTTTACAAAATAATTGATTTATATTTAGGAAATTATATTTAAAGCATACTTTTAGTGAACACTGTGTAGAATCTAAAGTATTTCTTTATATATATATTTTTATATATAAATATATTTTATATATGTATATAATATAAATAATATATAAATATATATATATATATATTTATACCCCAATATATGGAGTATAAATATAAATATATAAATATATATTATATATATATATATATTTTTTTTTCCTGGTGGTATTGGGGTTCCTGGAAGCTCTTCTACCTCCGGGCTACATTCCCAGACCTATATACTTTTTTTATTTTTGGAAACAGGGTCTCTTAAGCCAGCACGTCTGGCTTCGAACCTGTGAGATCCTCCCGTCTCTGCCTCGCAAGCGCGGGGATTACAAGCATGCGCCACCACGCCCCGTTCTCATGTATTTTGATTTGTAATTACCTCTTATCTCATGTCTTTAGAAGATGTAGAATGAATCTGGGAAAAAATACAGATGCCACATTTCCAATTGGAGCATTTTAATGTTACTGGAATTTGCCCAACTAAAAATAATTAAGCATGTGGTGGCACATGCTTGTAATCTCAGCATTTGGGAGACTGATACGGGAGGATCACAGTTCACAGACAGTTCCAGCTACTTAGTGAGGCACTTTGTAACTCAGTGAGAACCTGTTTCAAAATAATGAATAAAAAATAGACCTGGGGGTATAGCTTGGAGGTAAAAATAGGGCTGAGGGTGTAGCTCAGAGGTGAAATACCCCTGGGTTCCTTCCCCTCCAAAAAAGAATAAGTTATCTGCATATTACATCGGTATCCACTCTAACAAAGAGAAAATTGCTGAGTTCTACTTAGGAAAATTTTCTTCCCATTGAGTGTATATAAAGACAAAACAAAGCATTCCTTCAGTGCTTGGGAAAATTCCCAATTAATTTGCTTGAGTACATAAAATATGATTACTGAAACTGATCAAATTGAGTAAAATACATTTCTTAATCCACCTGAAGCCAATTGTCAGCATGTTTGTGTTTCTCAGCTTTATAGATTTTTTTTTTCAAATGTAATTCACATAATATATGCTGTGTGGTTTTTCTCCTGATCAGTCCTTAGAGCCAACAAAGGTTTTTGTTTATTTTTTTGGTACTCAGTAGGTATTCAATACATATTTTTTAAACAAACTAATAAAGTAACAATTATGCCATATATGTAAAAAGGAATATATGACATGATCTCTGAAAAATTTTCTACAGGTTACAGCCCTCTTCTCAATTTCAAAAGCATTAACATCAAAAATTCTCAACTCCCCATGGTGATTCCCTGTGATGAGGGGAAGTATTCCTGATTACTGCCTGGGGCAGCCATTTGCTTTTCAGAATTTTGCTCAGGCAAAAGATATCAGACTCCTATGCAGATTCATCCTTTCCAGTTAATAAGTTTCATCACTTTGTCCTTAGTATTCAATCCCCACCTAAAGCTTTTGGATAAGGATATATGTTTAGTTTCTTTATAATGAGGAAATATTAAAGTTTCAGCTCAGTGTAGGATGTGGAAAGCTATGAAAGACTAATGAACCTATCCCAACAATGAGAAAAAAAAAGTGATAATTTGCAAATCACAAGTTTTTGAGCCCCTCTGAAAGCTGAAGTTGTAAAACAAAATGAACTTAATTCCAAATGCTAAAAAGCTTTTTTCAGGAGCTATTGAGACACAGGAATTGTTTTATCTTTGGCACAAATATGAAAGGGAGAGTTGGTAATCATTAAAGTTAGTAAGGAAAGAATAAGTGAAATTTTAATGAGTTATTAATGCCAGATATGTGTTAACAAGAAAATTCGAAAACCCTGAAAAGGGTAGGAAACTCATTCATGCTAAATATTCCCACTAGTATAAGGCTGATTTATAGTGTATTATTAATGTTGCAATGAGTAGGAAAATGAGATTGTGGACCATGGAGGGTTAGAATAAGAATTCTCAACTTGTATGATTGAGGTGCACAGGGCCTGCCTATGTTTGAGGCTGTAAAAGAAAAAAAAATTACCCCTGTACCCATATGTCTTGTACCAGGTAAAAGCTTACCATTGGAGAGGGACCACTATATAGAAAAACCATCCTCCTGAGCTGGGCGTGGGGGCTCATGCTTGTAATCCCAGCATTTGGGAGGCTGAGATAGGAGGATCGCAGTTCATGGACAGCCTCAACTACTTAGTGAGGCCCTCTACAACTTAGTGAGACCCTGTTTCAAAATTAAGAATAAAAATTAGGGCTGGGGGTGGATTAGCTCAGAGGTCAAATGTCCCTGGGTTCTATCCCAAGATCCGCCAAAAAAAAAAAAATCCTCCTGTGTTACAAGCATGCAGAACAGCTAGAAGATAAGGATGGAAGAGGGGCACAGAAAACCTCGCCTGCTCTCTAGGTATCACATTAAAAGGAATTTTAAGTCAGTGATATGCTGAAGGTAAATATAGCAATATCAAAATCAGATACAACTCAACTACTTCTACTGAAAGCCTCAACCCTTTGCACTGAAAACCTGCTGGAATTAGAGATATGGCCATTTCTGGGATTAGGTATTATTTACGATGGGCTCCATTTTTTACATAGAAAGATGGACATGCAATCAATATCACACAAACATACAGACACACAAAAAAAGCAAAAGGTGTTTTAATACCCAGAAACAAAGTAGTCAACGTCAAGTCAAAAGCAAGAAAAATGAAGGTCGTTGTCAAAAGATAAAATAGCCAACAGAATCATACACAAATATATCATAGATGTTAGAAATGTAAGTAAGTGACTTTAAAATATGCTACTATTTTAACATGTAATTAATAAACTAAAAGATATAGTGAAAAATGCATGAACAGATAAATTTCAGTAGAGTTGGAAACATTAAAAGGAAAACATTAAATGGAATGTTAATGAAAATTCCATTATGAGAGATGGAGAATATCTTTCATAGGGTCATCATCAGATTCCAGAGCAGTGCATTTGAACATGAATAAAAAGTTTTCAAACCAATGACAGGTTAGGCCTTGATTTCTAAATATCATTCTTCAAGAAAAAGAAAGTGTTATTTGTAAAAATAACTGCATATAGGGCCAAAAAAGAATCTGGATTTGTCTGAAGCAACTTGCAATATCAGATATAAATATTATATTAAATGATATTAAAGGATATTGTTTAAAATAAATAAAAATTATATAGAAATAAAATTAAGACAAAGAACACAAGAACCAACTTGAAATGACTCCTAGTGGACATAGCTGAGACAATTTGAGTGAATAAATAATAAATAAATAATAAGACCATCGAATTAACTCAACTAATAAATATCTAGAAGTACACATTGATATAAAGTTATATTGAATAATAATTAAGTGAAGAGGGACAAGCTTTTATTTTAAAGATGCTAATTCTCCTCTCCTTGAATGTAGATTAGACTAAGTGGTTCCAAAGGAAAAGAGGAGCCAGACTTGGTGGCGCATGCTTATAATCCCTGTACCTGGGAGGCTGAGACAGGAGGATCGCACAGGTTTGAAGCCAGTCTCAGCTACTTAGTGAGGCTCTCAGCAACTCAAGGAGACCATGTTTCCAAAATAAAAATATAAAATAGGGCTGGGAATATATCCCAGAGGTAGAAAGCCTCTGCGTTCCACTCCCACTACCACAGAAAGAAAGAAAGGAAGGAAGGAAGGAAGGAAGGAAGGAAGGAAGGAAGGAAGAAAGAAAGGAAAAAATCGAATTTTGCCTTGAAGAAAGCTAAAAGGCATCACTGTAGCCTTATGATCAATGTTAACATCACTACTAGTATCATGTTCATATCATGTATCCCCTGATAAGAGCCCTTCACCTCTGTCATATTCTTTACACAAACACATAATTTCAGTCTAATAAGTACAAATCTTCAAATGAACTTAAACTGAGAGACATTTTACACAATGTCTGTCCAGGGACCTTCAAAAGTGCCAAGAAATTGAAAAACAAAAAAAGACCGAGAATATATTGCAGACCTATGAAGTCTAAGGGAGAAACAATGACTAAATGCAGTGTGATGTCCTGGACTGGATTCCAGGTCAGTAAGAGAAAGGACTTTAGTGAAGATTCTTGAAACCTAACTAAAGCTTACAGTTTAGTTAATAGTATTGATTCCATGTTAATTTTGTTTTAGTACTCCGGGTTTGAGCTACACCCCCAGACCTTTTTATTTATTTTGGAACAGGACCTCTCTATATAATTGCACACTGGCCTCAAACCTGTTATCCTCATTTCTCAACTTACCAGGTACTGGGATTACAACTGCACTCAGACTCAATGTTACTTTCTTAGTTGTGACAAACATATCATTGTTGTGTGAGATATAAACATTAAGGGGAGCTAGGTGAAGTATATATAAGAACCCTGTACCATATTTGTGATTTTTTCTTGTAAATGTTAATCAAAAAGAGTTTAATTTTCAAAGTGGAAAAATAATAACAAAAATAAAGTGATCAGATTGAAACATAAAGAGGAATTAGAAAAAAATAGAACAGCAGATCTAGCAGCTATGGAAAACAACCAATCAAATATATATGAAACAATCACATTCCCCCACAGTCTGAGGTCTTTGGGATTTCAGTAGGCTGGGAAACCCTGATGAAACCCAACACCAAAGCAGGTTATTTTTAGAAGAAAGACCACTATCTCTATTTGCAAATGATATTTATATATTAAAACCCCTACAGCAGGGCTTGGTGAATTGAAGACTGAGACAGGAAAATCACAGGTTCAAGAACAATCTCAGCAACCTAGTGAGACCCTCAGGAACCTAGCAAAATCCTGTTTCAAAACAAAAAATAAAGAAGGACTGGGATTGTAGCTCAGAGGTAGAATGCTTCTGGGTTCAGTTCCCAGTATGGAAAAAAAGGAAATTCCTAAAGACCACACACACACACACACACACACACACACACACCTCTTAGAATGAAAACAAATTCAGTGAAGTTGCATGACACAAAATGTATCATATAAAAATCAATTGTTTTTGCACACTAATAATACATTATTCAGAAAAAAATCAAGAAAATATTATGTCCAGTAGTGTCAGTATCAAAAATATGAGACCAAAAAATCATACACCAAACTTTTGAGCAGATACTTTGTTTTGGAGAGAAACACACCAACCAAGTGTTATGTGCATGTATGCTTGTATCTCTTCAAACTTCAATATTACATATAATCACAATGAACCAAAAATTATATTACATTTTTTAGAGGTTGAGAAAGGAGGATTGAAGGTTTGAGGTGAGCCTCAGCAATTTGATTAGGTCTTCAGCAATTTAGTAAGATCCTGTTCCAAAATAAAAAAATTAAATAGTGCTGGAAGTAGAATGCTCTTGGATTCAATCCTGAGTACCACACACACAACAAAACTGTGAGTACCACACACACAACAAAACTGTGAAAATTCCATGAACAAATAAAAAAGATCTCAACACTTTTGGTCAAGTGCAATTTGAAACCACAAGTTACCACCATCTTCCTACTAGAATTACTAAAATTAGAATAACAAAAATGAAACAGATTATGTTATGTGCATACACAAATATATCACAATGGAACCCACTATTTTGTATAATAACTGAGCACCAATTATACCCCCAAACAAACACAGAAAACCCTAATGAAAGTAAAATTGTACATTTTGAACTTTTATGGAGTTAAAAATGTACTTACCTTTTGGTTTATTAATCTTATTCCCAGATTAAATGAAAAATTATGTTCACACAAAGCTGTATGAAAATATCTATAGAAACTTTATCATAATAGATACAAACTGAAGACAACACAAATTTCATCAATTGGTGAAGAGTTAAGCACACTGTTTTAAACCCACATGTGGAACACTACTCAAAAATAAAAAGGAACAAACTAGCCGGGCGTTGTGGCGCATGCTTGTAAGCCCAGCATTCGGGAGGCTGCGACCAGAGGATCTTGGTTTGCGGACAACCTCAGCTACTTAGTGAGGCCCTCTGCAACTTAGTGAGACCCTGTTTCAAAATAAAGAATGAAAAATAGGGCAGGAGGTGGAGCTCGGAGGTCATGTGCCCCTGAGTTCCATCCCCAGTACAGCAACCTCAAATAAATAAATAAATAAATAAATAAATAAATAAATAAATACAAAAGAACAAACTATTGATATGGGCAGATTTCATATCACTATGCTAAGTGGAAAAGGGCAGTCACATAAAACTATATACTTCTGGATTCATTTAAATAACTTCCTAATAAAGGAAATAAAACACAGCAGTGATTTCTAGTGAACTACAGTTAGATAGAGAGGATTGACAGGGAAGGGGGATGAGAAAACCTTGAAAAATTATGGAAATGTATCTTTTATTGTGATCATGTTTATACAACTGTGTACTTAGATCAACTTTATCATATAAAGTAGTACCTCAATAAAAGTTTAGAAAAATATAGTAGTGTCCATTCTAGGGAACAGGTAGTCTAGCCCTACAGATTTTTTTGTGTCTGCAGACGCAATTCAGACACAAGCAGAATTCCAAGAGAGTTTCTTTACTATTTTACAAAGAAATCTTAGATAATTCCAAAGAATCATAGCATTTTATAGTGGAAGTGAACTTAGAGATTATCCAGGCTGACTACCTGAATTTATAAGTAAGGAAACTGGACCTAGTGATACTGTTATTAGCTGCCCATGAAATCTCAAGTCTATAAATTAGGATAGATCACCCTTCAAAATAATCATACTAGATTTACTCCAAGTGTAGATGAGGAATTTAAATAAGTCCAAGCAATACTAAAATCTGATTTTATTAGTTAAATATCATTAAGAAACAAAAATACTCTACCCAAGTCTTCAAAAAAATCAATATTAATGATTTTGCAGCTTATGAAAAGGAATAATTTTATTTCAAGAAAATGTGCCCTTTTTATAAGCCTGTCATATTTCATAAACTCACTCATTTTCATTTTTTTATTTTTTAAATTTTTTTATTGGTGCACTGAAATCATACATATGAATGGGGTACAAGATGGTGAAGGCATACATGCATACATCAATGACCCAATAGCCCTTACCCAATTCCCACCACATTCCTTCTCCCTCCCTTCCCCTCCCTCCTCACGTTTGGCTTAGTGATTGATTCTGATATGTAAGTTAAAATACATCACGTGCTTTAGAGAGTTTCCCTCTTCCCCCTCCCATCCCCTCAGTTAGGTTGCTTTATTTGCTCATCTATAGAATCTCCTTTTTCATCTAGTGTTCCTCCTGTTATCCATTTCTCCCTAGCTTTCACATATTAGGGAAAACATCCAATTTCTTATTTTTTGTGACTGACTAATCTCACTTAGCATAATGTCCTCCAGTTCCATCCATTTCCCTGTAAATGATGGAAGTGTGTTTTTCTTTATGGCTGAATCAGCCTTCCTTATTTCATATTCATATGCATTCAAATGGTTGACTTAAATTTGTCAGGATATTTGCTTAATAAGTATCATAATATTCATATGATAATCAATAGGGTAAGAAAGAAAGCAGTGACTGTTTTTTATCTTGATGAGTCAGGAAAATTCCAAATTTTTAGATTCAGGATCTTTTCTTCTTTGAGGCTCTGGGGATAGAACCTGAGGTCCTGGGCATGCTAGGAAAGAGATCTATCACCACACTACCTCCCCAGCTCTAAGTTCATGGCCTTTAACATCTAAAAGGTATCAGCTGTTCTCAGCAGTAGCAAAAATAAAGAAGATACAAAATTATTTATTAATCTATGCCCTCCCTTCCCCATCCCTCATTCCTGCTCATTCTCCATTCTTAACATCTAGAACTGCTTATGTTTATAGATCTTTTTCCTTTTCCATAACGATTACAGATTCTGTACTTGTGTATGCAGTAAAAAAACAAACGAGTAAAGAGTGCTTCAAATAATTTCGAAGATGCGAGGGTTCATTTTATATATCAACTTGTCTAGCCTGTGGTACTCGATTGGTTGGTAAAACAGAAGTTTAGATGTTGCTGTGTAGTATTTTTTGGTATGATTATTATTTACAGTTAACTAAGGTACATTACGCAGATTACTCTCCACAATGTGGGTGGGCTTTATACAATCAGTTGGAAATGTTAAGAGCAAAGACATGTTTCCCCAAGAAGGAATTCTGCCTCAAAATTGCAACCTAGAAAACTTGCTTGGCTTCACAGCCTGCTGGTCTGCTTTATAAATTTTAAGTGTGTGGTCCCCATAATTGTGAAAGCCTTTTCCTTAAAATATCTCCAGCTTTTGTTCTCTCTCTCTCTCTCTCTCTCTCTCTCTCTCTCTCTCTCTCTCTCTCCCTCCTCCTCCCTCTCTATCTCCATCTATCCCTCTTGCTATTGCCCTTAATCTCTGTCTCTCTGTGCAAATGATTTATGTCCCTCAAGTCTATCCTTTTTGAAGAAATTTCCTAGAGGTCCAATCCAACAACGTTTTTTTAAATATCCTCTCAGCTTAACTGTCATACAATTGGCTATACTTAGCTTGGACATGTAATTCTTTTAGCTGAGCAAATTACCTAAACAGTTGGGATTCTAGCCTAATAGAAAAAAGACTGGATGTTGGGTAAATGCTATGGTCTGAATGCTTATGTTCTTCTAAAATTCATATGTTGAAATCCTAACCCCCAAGTTGATGATATTAGGAGGTGGGGGTCCCTGAAAGGTGATTATATTATAGAGTAGTATCCTCATGAGTAAGGTTAGTGCCCTTTTGAAAACAGCTAGAGAGAGATTCCTCACCCGTTTCATAATGTGAAGACTCAGAGAGAAAGGCCTTGTCTATGAGGAATTGGCCCTCATTAGACACTGAATTTACTGGCACCTTGATCTTGGATTTCCCAGCCTTCAGAATTATGAAGACAAGAATTCTGCCATTTGTAAATTATCTAGTCTATGGAATTTTCATATAGGAGTCTAAGACAATTACCAGAAGTGTTTGCCACATCCTTACAGTTCTATGTGTTGGTCCTTGAATCTGCTCTGGCTCTTAGGTCCATTACTATTAATATTTTCATGGTACTGGGGATTGTACTCTGGGGCCTTCTACTTCCAAGATACACCCCCAGCCCTATATTTGTTCTTTATTTTGAAAACAGGGTCTCACTGAATTGCAAAGGACCTCACTAAGTAGCTGAGGCTGTCTGAGATTACAAGTGTGCACCACCACACCCGGCTTAGAAGGATGATTTTTAAATGAAAAATTTCGTTCCTAGGGAACGAAAAAATATTCATTCTATGGAATTGATCATTCAAAGAAACTGGAAATATGCACCATAACTATTATTTCATGATTAATGAGTCTTGTAGAAAACAGGTATTCTTTTAATATTGAAGATTCAGAATTGCAGATAATAATAATTAACTTTTTTGAAAAACATATTTTTCAAAGAATGAAGATATTTCAACTTAGAGGATGTGTGAGTAGCTAAAAATTCATTTCCCAAAAGATTAGCATGATGAATTAGCTCAAGTCTATTAATTGCTTGAGATCATAAGAAATTAATACATAAGGCACAGTTACTTATCTCTGGGATATGGTACTATTGGGACTGATTTTTGCCTGTCAGAAATAATCAGTAATTATAAAGACAATGCAAAATCAAATAAAGAAACTTCTAAAAATTGCCCTAAAGGGGTGTATGTAAGAGATGTAATTAACTTTTTTACTCTAAATGAAAGCCCATTTGGTAGAAGACTACTATTAGAGATATTACATAAATTTTCTGTTTTCAATATTCCAATATCCACTTTTTGCCATCTCATTAGTCCTTACACCTCCATCTCATCTCTATAGATTTATTTCATCATATCATAAAAGGGTGGACTTCTTATGTGGTGACTCATGACTCCAAAGACACACATTTAAAGAGAGAAATTGACGAAACTGTATCATATTTCATGACATAGCCTCTTGCTTGATGTGAATATGGGTAGCGACCCTTAAAAGTCTATATGTTAAAGGCTTGATCTCCAGAGTGGTGCTATTGGGAAGACGTGTGAATGTTTAGGAGGTGGAGCCATATGGGAGGTACTTAGGTCATTAATGACATGCTCAAGAAAGGGATTGTTGGGTCCTGGACCACTCTGCTATATCTTTGCTTTCTGGCTCATGATGTAAGTAGTTTTTCTTTGCCATATGCTCCTACTATTATTTGTTTTCCTTGCCATAGGCTCAAAGCAATAGGATTAGCTGATTTTTGAAACTACACAATTGTGACCCATAAGAATTTTTTCTCTATAAGTTAATTGCCTCAAGTATTTCATTATAGGAATTTGCAACTGACTCAAACACCTCAGATGTCATATAATGTTAGGTTTACCATTCCTTTTTTTTTTTTTTTTGTGGTACTGGGATTCCTGGAAGCCATTCTACCTCTGGGCTACACTCCCAGACCTATTTTAATTTTGGAAGCAGGGTCTCTTAAGCCAGCATGGCTGGCTTTGAAACTGCGCGATCCTCCTGTCTCTGCCTCCTAAGCGTGGGGATTACAAGCGTGTGCCACCACACCCGGCCTTACCATTCCTTTTTAATGAGAAAGTTTACAAAGCCTGCCAAGATTCAAGATTAGGGAACATATACTATATATCTAGATGGGGGAGAGATATAGTTCTGGAAAGCATGTAGGTCCATCAGATTTGTTGTGGGTATTTTGAAAAAATGCAGTATGTCCAGAAATCTTTCTTGAAGAAGCATCTTATTGCTTCACACTCATGCTTTCACAAATGCTGTTCATTCTTTCTTAAATGTCTCTGTCTTCTTGATTTAACTTACTAATTAATGTTCCTTTGGTAAACTTATCTCATATTTCTCCTTCTTTAAGAACAAGACTTTTGATCTTAATTCCCTGCATCATTAGATATCCATTGTCACCCCATCTTCCTCCCTTATATCCTTATTCCTTTTACATGCTATTTATGTTAGCCCTCTTTTCACAGTACATTATGGTAGATAATTTCTTGACTCTGTCAATGAACCCTAAACTTCTTGAAGGCATAAATCTTAGGTCATTTTTCAAGCCTCACAAGCTGACTTAATACTTGTTACATAATAGGTACTTAAATAAATTAATATGAAAGCAAAACAGGTTTTGTATGAACATCCATATTTGCGTATAGGAATGTTTGTTATAGTTTTGCTGTGATTTAGGATGATCTAAATAGATTTAATATAAGAAAAGAAAGAAAAAAGACGGAAGAAAGAAAGAAAAAGTATAATCTTCTCTATCAAAATTAAATGTGCTTCTTATGAGTCATAGGAAGACTATTTCACATAGAACCTGTGACTGTAACAAATAGATATGTATTGGTAAATTCATATATATCTATAGCCAAAAGAAGAAGAAAATAAATTTTAGTGACCTCTGCTTTTTTGTAAAGCACTTAATGCATTTACATTTGCATCAAAGATAGACATTGCCTCTATTCTGTAGATGAGGAAACTAAGACTCAGAACATTCAAATAATTGTTTTAAGACACAGTAGGTGTTCAGTTCATGCTAATTATTACAACCATGCAATCTCTAAATGATGGAACAGAACACTGTCCTAGTATAAATCTCTTACTTTCTCCCATATTATTCTTTGAGTAAATGTCCAGAGCTCTTAACATTTAGTCTCAAATGACACTAGATCTACGTTATACCAAATGTCAATGTATCTGTGGATATACTTAAAAAATTTTTAAAATTTTCCATAAAATAATTGCCATAGATGTACATAATATAATAGTCTGTCTCTTCTTTTTTTGGTGGGGGGGTCTGAGGATGGAACCCAGGGGCATTCGACCTCCGAGATACACCCCCTGCCCTTTTTTACTCTTTATTTTGAAACAGGGTCTCACTGAGTTGCGAAGGGCCTCACTAAGTAGCTGAGGCTGTCCGCGAACCGCGATCCTCCTGTCTCAGCCTCCCAAATGCTGAGATTACAAGCTTGCACCACCACGCCCGGCTTAGTCTGTCTCTTCTGTATTCACTTGTTTTTTTTATACTTTCTCTTAGATTTTTAGATACTATATTAGCATAAAAATGCCTGGCTGGAAATACTGAGAAATATGTTATGACCCCAGTTATAGATGAAGAACTCTAACAATATAGTCATATATATACTTATTTTATTTGTTTTAAAGTGTTAGCAAAGGCATTGTAGTCTAGTTTCACAGTTTCATCCATTTCTAATATCTTGTGCCTTCCAATGGAAATTTTAAAAACATAAGGGGACCAGACACTATCATCTTGGTTTTGACTAATTGTTTTAGGTTATAATACTTTGGCACAGAAAATGGATACAACCACCCTTCTGTATGTTGGATAAAGTCAATTTCCTTGTCTTTTCCAGTTTTAGTTTAAAAATTCTGTAAGATGAGACCAAAAATCAATGAAAGTATGGTAAATCTCAAGATATTTTATGATGGCTATAATGAAAACATTAAATAAAATTGAGATTGTGTGTGTGTGTGTGTGTGTGTGTGTGTGTGTGTGTGTGTTACTAGGGATTAAACCCAGGGGCATTCTACCTCCAAACTACATCCCAAGCCCTATTTTTAATTCTTTATTTTAAAACAAGGTCTCACTATGTTGGATAAGTCCTCACTAAAAGTTGAGGCTTTCCACGAACTACAATCCTCCTTCTCAGCCTCCTAAGTACTGGGATTACAAGCATGCACCAGCATGCCTGGTTAAGATGTGTTTTTAATTTTTAACGTTGCTTAAGTGTATCTAAATTTAGATGAAAATGTGGAAAAACATTTTTATTTTTCCTCATTGAATAAGGTTTAAGAAATTTTAAAGGCTTTATACAAGCCAAATCTATCTATCTATCTATCTATCTATCTATCTATCATCTGTCTATATTTGATACAAAAGGCTATATGAATTATTTATAAATTGAGAAATACATTTTCATTAGTAACTGTTTGGGGTGATTTTTGTGCCTACTTTTATGTAGGCAAAATTTGCTTTGTTACTGTCATCTTTCTCTGGTGGAGAGATTATACTTAGTTGGAGATTATACTTAGTATATTTACTTAATCTCTAAGATTACCCTTAGAGATTATATTTTTACAGGTAGGAATAAACCCCTTCAAAACCAGAGATTTCATGACCCCTGTGCTTGCTCATTGTGTTCCCTTAAGAAGTAAAGCAAGTCAATTTCAAAATTGTTGAGATTATGTGAGATTATGTGAGGCTTCCAATTTATAAATTACAATCATATATAACATTTATATAGAAAAATTATTATCATCTACTGATAACATAAAAATCATGCAAGATGTGAATAAACACTTCTTTTATATTGTTATTTTAAGTAAATTTTTTTGTTCTGAATTTCCCTAAACCAGGGATTAGCTATTCTGTTTTCGAGGAGAGAGAGAGAGAGAGAGAGAGAGAGAGAGAGAGAGAGAGAGAAAGAATCTTTTTTTAAAAAATTGGTATGAAGAATTCAACGTGCTTCATGAATGAAGTAATGGCTTAAATTTATTTCCCACTGTATGTTTCTTTATCTGTATTTTTCTTAAAGACAACCATGAAATCGATGGACTAATTACCTTTCCGATCTCTTTGAATTTTGTTCCACAAATGTAGCTACATGAAGCAAGCAGAACAACCAGTCAATGGACTGATTACTGTTGAATGCCACATTCCCTAGCTATTTGATCGTAATCCAGTGTCTATTGAAACAAAAAGAAATGTTTTTGTGGTGAAAAACATGATTCTTGACTTTATAATTTGAATTATAATGCTATATTTACATATCAAGCTACCTTCAGGTAACATTGCAATTATTTTAAAATGAACAAAATTACTGAGAAACACCAATTAAGCTGAGTGTCTAGTAAAATACTTATTTGGATGTAGTCCCAGATAATGTCCTTGGTAAAGGGAGGAAGGAAAATGAAGCAAACTGATTTCCAGTAAATATGATTTGGTCTTATATAATACCCCTAGCCAAAAAGATTCAATGAATATATGGTAACCCAAAGCTAATGAAAATGTCCAGTGTTAAAAAATGTACATATAGGGTGCTATGGTTTGAATGTGTCCTACAAAGTTCATATATTGGAAAATTAATCCCCAATGCAATGCTGTTAAAAAATGGGACCATTGAGAGATTATTACTCCATGATGGCTCTGCCCTCATTAATGGATTAATGTGGGAGTGGTTTCTTAGTCCCCCCCCCTCTCTCTCCCTCCCTCCCTCCCTCCCTCTCTCTTTCTCTCATACCGCGGAATTAAAACCCAGGGGCATTTTACCTCTGAACTACACCCCAATCCCTATTTATTTATTTATTTATTTATTTATTTATTTTGGTGGTACTGGGGTTCCTGGAGGCCCTTCTACCTCTGGGCTACACTCCCAGACACCTATTTTATACTTATTTGGAAACAGGGTCTCTTAAACCAGCGCGGCTGGCTTCGAACCTGTGCGATCCTCCTGTCTCCGCTCCCCAAGCGCGGGGATTACAAGCATGGTGATGCCCGGCTTATTTTTTATTTTGAAAGAGGGTCTTGCTAAGTTGTAGAGGGCCTCACTAAGTTGATAAGGCTGACCTAAAACCTGCAATCCTCCTGTCTCAGTCACCCAAGTACTGAGATTAGAGGCATGTGCCACCATACCTGGTTTCTTTCTCCCTCTCTTTTCCCTTTTAGCATGGAATGATGAATAAAGAAGCTTCCCACCAGATACTAGTCCCTCAGATTTCTATTTCTAAGACTCCAGAACTATTCACCAATAAACTGCTGTTCATTATAAATTACCCTGTATTCTGTTATAGATATACAAACCAGGCAAATGATACGTGTGAATATCTGTGTGTGCATGTATAAGTGCACAGAAAATTAACTTTTAGTGAAGACACACAAACCTTTAACAATATTTCTGAAAAAGAGGATGTGGTTTTCATTTAAATAATTTACTATTACCAAACTTACAGGATATTACTATTAGAAATTTACAGGATATTAACATATTACTTTTCCACAAATTTTTCATCTATTTTGAGAGTGACATATTTAAAAATCCAACAGAATTTTAAACATAATTTTAACTTAAAAGACTTTACACTAAAAGAAAAAAAATAACCCAGCCAGGCATGGTGGTGCACGCTTGTAATCCCAGCATTTGGGAGGCTGAGACTGGAAGATCATGGTTCGTGGACAGCTTCAGCACTTAGGCCCTTCTCAACTTAGTGAGACCCTATTTCAAAATAAAGAATAAAAAATAGGGCAAGGGGCAGTGTAGCTTGGAGGTCGAATGTCCCTGGGTTCCATCTCCAGATACACACACACACACACACACACACACACACACACACACACACCAAATAACCCAATCATGTGATCCAGCTATACCACTCTTGGGCATCTTTCCAAAGGAGTTGAAACCAGAGAACTACAGTAATATATGGATAACCAAGTTCATAGCAGCACAATTCACAATAGCCAAATTATGGAACCAACCTAGGTGTCCATCAACAGATGAATGGATTGCAAAATTATGGAATATCCACACAATGAAAATCTACTCAACAATAAGAAAGAACAAAATTATGTCATTTGCAGGAAAATGGAAGGACCCGGAGGACCCGGAAAACATTATGTTAAGTGAGATTAGCCAATAGCAGAAAGTGAAGGGTCATATATTTTCTCTAATATTCAAAAGCCAGAGAGCAATGGGGATACCAGAGGGACTCCAGATAATGGAGGAGAAACTTGAAAAAAGCCAGGGAGGTGGTCTAAGTAAAGGGGGAGGAAAAGATTGAGGTTCATTGAAGTAATTACTACCATTGGCTATGTTTACATATGTGAAAATACCAATGTCAATCTCAGTACTCTGTATGGGGAAGGGGAAAGATGGGGAGTCAGCAGGGAGAGCATCAAGTGCTGTGTGTGTCCGTCACTTTCAACATGATTTACATTATGATGTGAAAATAATGCACCAATAAAAGTATGTAAAATAAAAATAAGAATAAAATGAGAATAATTTAATTTTAAGGTAATTTTTTCCATTTTTTTGTGGTAATGGAATTGAACCAGAGGAATTCTACCTGTGAACTATACCCCCAGCCCATTTTATTTATTTTTTTTTATTTTAAAACAGGTCTCACTAAGTTGCATAGAGCCTCACTAAAATGCTGAGCTGACCTCCAACCTGCAATCCTCTTGTCTTAGTCTCCAAAGTACTAGGATTATAGGTGTGCACTATCACTACTGGGCCTAGCTAATTTTTTATTATAACTATTCTTTTTTTTTCCTACGGCAATGAGGAATGAACACAGGAGCATTCTACCTCCCAGCTATACCCCAGCTATATATTTTATTCTTTATTTTTGAAACAGGGACTCACCAAGTTGTGGAGGGCCTCACTAAGTATCTGAGGCTGACTGCAAACCTGTGAGCTTTCTGTCTCAGCCTCCCAGGTACTGGGATTACAAGCTTGTGCCATCACACCTGGCTAATAACTATTCTTTTAAAAATGAAGTTTTCATGGGTACCAGAAAAAAGTGATTGAAGTCTCTATAGGATGTCCATTTGATTCAGCCTCAATGACCAATTTATTACTTTGGAGAAAACTATGTACACAAAATTTACTTTTTGGGGTTTTCCATAGCCCACAAATCAAATTTAAATGATCTAGAGTTTATGGAGAATCTACAAGAAAACTTTATCAAAATATTTGTCACAGTGCTTGTTCTGACTAATCTGCTTTAAAATGCTTTCCAGACTTCAAGTCTTTTTATGATATAAACATGAAGAAGTTTGCAGTTGGAATAGGCATCTTAGGGAGCATTGTCGACAAGAATAAAGAGAAGATGAAGGGCAAAAAGGCAAATGACCAAGACATCAGACTTTCCTGAAAAGAGAAGTTATCTATGATCTGTCTTATTTCTTTTTATAGCAATACCTTCTCTTTATACCCATTGTTTCATCTCTCCTTTTAATCTCAAAAGAATATGTGTCCCTTTCTCTCTCCTACGAATTCGTGGTCCTGTTCACTCTCCATTTCTTTATGATGTCTGTCTTTCCTTTGTCATCAGTAATTTGCCTTCTGTACTAAATATGCTCTATTATAAAGTATATTGTATGTGTGTTTTTAACCTATGCATAAATGGCTACATTTATTATCCTCCTTTATTACCTAAGCGCAAGGCACTTCTGTTCACTGACTCGAAACCTGGCCATAGTTCTTGCTCTGCTCAATTTGACACTAGCAAATAGGATGTAAACAGAATCTTGAAAAGGGCTTTGATGCTGACCTTTGTCCGCTCTTGCTTGTCTTGGGGAACCCTGAGACGACCATATGAACAAGCCTAGGATAGCCTGCTGGACAATTAAAGAAAATGCACAGATATCCCCTTTGCCCTGTTAACAGATAAACAACTAACCATCAGAAATGTGAATGAGGCCCTGGATCATCAGCTGAACATGCATATTTCTCAGTGAATTCAGACAACACTATATGATGCATAAATGTGTTATCAAGATGAACCACAGAATAATGAACAAATTTGGGGTGGTTTGTTAAACTGATACATTCTCTTAACCACATCCTGGCTACTGCTTCCATTTCTTGTCAACTATTTCTTACCAAAATTTACTCTCATACAATATTCACATAATAATACGAGGAAGCTATGTTATATAGAATAAATTAAACAATAATACATATAATAATAAAAGTAACAGACACAGGGGATATTGTTATTGAAAAAGGAATATAATGAAGCCAGGCATGATGATGCACACCTGAACTACTGAACTAATAAGTAGTCACTACTGAACTAATAAGTAGAAGGCAAGTCATCTTTATGTATCTGTGATGTAATCCCAAAATTTGGGAGGCTGAGACAAGAGGATTGCAGGTTCGAGGTCAGCCCCAGTTACTTAGGTGAGGCTGTTTGTAACTGAGACCCTGTTTCAAAATAAAGAAAAAGTAGGGTTGGGGTGTACCTCAGACATAGAATGCCCCTGGGTTCTAACCCCAGGACTGCCAAAAATAAAGAAAAAGGAATATAATGATAAATAAAACTTATGGAGTGCTTTCCATATACCATCTACCAAATTGATCTTCAAACATACATTAGTTCTGTACAAACTTAGTTTTGGCCCAGGGTACAGATAAGAAAATAGAAACTCGTAGAATTTTAAGAGATTATCTTAAAATCACATACACACACACACACACACACACACACACACACTCACAATAAGTGGTGAAATTCATTCCTTTTTCTGAAGACTGTTTTCTGAACCATTGCACTTTAAGGACAGATATCAAGAAACCTAGGAATTTAGCCTTAATTCTGCCAGTCACTACTGAACTAATAAGTAGAAGGCAAGTGATCTTTATGTATCTCTAAGGGGCCGGATAGCTACCCTTTCCTATGATCCACAAATACTCTTATCCTCATTCATTCCTTTTGAATTCTTGGCCTGATGACAATTGATTATTTCTTGATGTTTATTTATCCCTCCCTTTTCAAAAATTGTCTTACTTTCCTACTTTTAAAATCTTGCTCTGTGTAAGTCATATAGATTTATAGATTGGTCACACACTAGAGAAGTAAAATTGTACCTATGTGTATTTAGGGGGTCCACATTTTAATTAGATTTTCAAAGGGTCTGTAGCCTAGAATAGATTCACTCATCCATTTATGTATGTTTACTGTGAATGTTCTACATGCCAAGTCTGGTGTAGTCCCTGGGGAGAGAGCAGTGATCAAATTAGATGGCATCATCTACCTCATGGAGCTTAGTTCTAACTAAGGAGATAGAAGATTAAAACATATGCAAGGATGCACCGTATTATCTGACAGATGAAAGTGTTGTAGAGGGAAATAAAGTAAAAGGAGAAAATGGAAGGGATTAATGTTTCAGATTGGGCAGCCGGGCTGTCTTCCACAGAGAATTGGCATTTAAACCAAAGTATGAATTAAATGAAATAAATCATGATGATATCATGGGGATGTGCATTTCTGAAAAGGATGTTGAGGGTAATTGCCTGGGGTAGTAATATCCTCTCTGCCTCTGTGCACCAAGCAGGAGCCATGATGGTTGACTGTAGTGTAGAAGAGACAAGTATGAGGAGATAGGTTAAGTATTTAGAGGCCAGGGAAGGCAGACCTTGTAGACCATGGCTAAGTCCTCAAAAGCACCGAGCCAGTTTTCCTTCCTTGTCTGCAATTCAGGACAGGAATACTCTGAGATTATTTGGGTGGGATGAGGTTGGGCTTTGGAGTATCATATATCTGCACAGCTGTTGTGGCTCTTCGGTAAATTATCGGTCATAAGTTTTAGAACCTTCAA
This sequence comes from Muscardinus avellanarius, assembly GCF_963383645.1. Taxonomy (NCBI): domain Eukaryota; kingdom Metazoa; phylum Chordata; class Mammalia; order Rodentia; family Gliridae; genus Muscardinus; species Muscardinus avellanarius. Next base: position 23,846,217 of record NC_137792.1, on the reverse strand, counting down.
CAAACTGACTTTCTGTATTCCACTTTTCAAGTATTTCACAATTGGGACTCAACTATCTTGCTGACAAGACTGCTACAATGTTTTAAGTCAATGTAGCATATGAATGCTCCAAACTCACACTTAGCATAAAGCGTGTTTGGTAATTGTTAATTTTCACACCTGTTTACATTTCTTCACTAACAGAATCTTGTGAGTATTCAACTGTGGATTGAGTCTCAGATATATGTCTCAAATATTATCACATATTTATTAACATAATATATATCACATATCTGTAAATATTATATATATATATGTCCAAACCGATCAAATTCTATACCTTAAATAAGTACAGTTAATGGCATATCTATTATACCTTAACAAAGGTATTTCAAAGCATACACTAAGTAATGTATATATGTATGAATGCATCACTTTGAATCTTCCTATGGTGTATAATTACAATGCACCAATAAAAATATTTTTAAGTCTTTTATCACTTCCAAATGTCTGCCTAGATGTTCTAAGAGTGTTTCAAACTAAACTCATCACATTTTCCCTAAAACAGGGATAAAAATTTCAACTTGCTCAAGGGTAACATAAATGGATAAAAACACTTGACTTGCTGGAAACATGCTCAGTTTGTACAACTTCAGCCTACACATGTCCACAGTACTCAGCCACAGGTTCAAGGGAATGCCAAGGTCATTTTCCAGAGCTCTTATTATGTGTATCTTTTGCACTCTGTTCTGAAATTCTAACCTCCCCAAATTCCACCCCAATTCAAGTCATCATTTTCTGCTTGGGTTTTCCCTCCCAGAAAGCACCAAATTCCGGAAAATGCCTCCTGGCGTAACGTTGAGGGAATACTAGGAGATATTTCGTTTGTTTTTTTTTCCTCTTAGGGGTCTCCACAATACACTTTTTATTGGCTGATATCTGGAAGCTGCTCCTTCATGAACTTTGTGCAGCTTTTTAGTTGTTTGCAGTAGAAAGGCAATTTTGTTCTCAGTAACTATCAAGGACGGAAGCCCATTGCCACTAATTTAATAGAAATTCTCTGTACCATATATAACATATAAATATTTCACGCGTAGATTTTTACAGGGTTTTTAAAGACAAATTTTGTGTTTGAGAAAAGGACCCCAAAAGGTGTGATTTGTGCTAACCTGAGGCCATCCTGGCAGAGATTGTACATTTTATTTTGACACTATGTTTGTCCCTTATGCACATATCTATCTATCACTGAATGCACAGAAAGTATTCAAAAAGTATGTCCCCACGTCTTTGTCTCTCCTTCATCCCTTCTATTTACTTTCTTACTTCTGGCCTATAAGTAAGCATCTGCCACTCTAAAGTATTTTTCACTTTTGGGATTCCATGATATTTATGCTTTTATTTATTTCATTGCATTACTCATACTTATTAAAATAAATCTGTTGTTTTCTGTAAAAGTACATGAAGCCAATTCAAGCCTTCCTGATATTTTGAAAGGTAATTTTAATTTTAAAAAATCCTGTCTAACCCGGGATCAGAGCCTGCCGAGGGGTTAAGCCGGTGCTGGGGCCAGCGAGGCCGGGATTGGAGCCTGCCATGTGGCAAGGCCGGTGCTGGGGCCTCCGAGGCCGGGATCAGAGCCTGCTGAGGGGTTAGGCTGGTGCCCGGGCCAGCGAGGCCGGGATCAGAGCCTGCCGAGGGGTTAGGCTGGTGCCGGGGCCAGCAGCTGATATCGGAGCCTTCCATGAGGCAAGGCCGCTACTGAGGCCTCCAAGGCCGGGGTGGGAGCTTGCCTTGAGGCTAGGCCAGTGCTGGGGCCACCGAGGCCGGGATTGGAGCCAGCTGAGGGGTTAGACCGGTGTTGGGGCCAGCAAGACCAGAATCAGGGCCTCCCATGAGGCAAGGCTGCTGCTTGAGCCAGTGAGGTCTGGATCAGTCCAGCGGGTAGCCAGGCCACTACTGGGGCCATCAAGAGTGGGATCGGTACTTGTAATGTGGCATGCACAAAGAAATATCACAGAAAATAAAAACCAGATGCTTCCCCTAATCAGCAATTACTAGGAGGAAAGGGGCAACAGGAAGAGGTCGAGCTATAGAAAGGGCCCTATCGTGAAGCAATTAAGGTGACCAATCAGAGGGTATGGAATAGGAGAGGATGGAGCCTCTTTAAAATGCAGGAGGTACATAAATAAATGTATCAAAGTTAATCACCAAACAAGCATGGGATCGAGGGAGGGGGAGGGAATGGGATGGGGGCTGGATGAGGGCTAATTGGATGATGTGTGCTTGTATATCCTCTCAAGTCTTGTACTCCAATGTGATATATGATTACAATGCACCAATAAAAATAAATTTAAAAAGAAGTATCAAAATAAAGAAAACAATTCTTAAAGAATTAAAAAAATCCTGTCTAACTTCAGTTGTCCAACTTTATTTGCCTGTATGACCAAAAACACAACTCCAGTGGATATTTTTCATGCTATATAAGAAGGCATGAATGTTGGAGTCCATGTTTTATATTCATAATGTCGAATTGCCTGCATCTTTAGAATTGGTTTATTCTCTGCATGTTGCTATGCATAGTCCAGTGCTTGACAAATATATTTCAAAGGTTTATTTCTCTTATTATTTTGCAGGTCTTAAATCAGTTCATAGATCACATGAAAAGGAAAAGAATTGGACCTGCAATAGACTTAGATGGTGATTTTCCTGTTGTTCACAGACTGCTTATATTAGAATCCTTTCAAATTCCAGATTGAGACTCAGTCATCACGAACAATAGCTCAGAAGAAGCCTCTTTACTGCTAATGCAATTGTTAAGTGTATTGTTTTGAAAATGAAAACTTACAATTTGCACAAAGTTCTCCAGTCTGCACTCATGCTACTTTTGAATTGCATAAAATAACAGAAAAATGATAGCATGAGCCTTCCTTATGTGAAGTTGTTATTTTCCTTTCTAGAATGCAATATGTGTACCTTTTTATTCACACTGAAGTGCTTCATTCAAAACACAGAGGAAATTGTACAATAATTCTCACCCAGGATGAGGTTTTGTGCAATTGAGTAATATCTCTACTTCTCAGCATGAAGTTAATTTATGTAATTTGTTACACTTTAAGATAAAATAATGTATGCACATATCTACCACATCCATACTCTTTTTAGAAACAAAATTTTAATCCTTGTAAGAACAATGTCCAATCACTTTAATTTCATAGGGATGTTTAGGCTTTCATTGCTCCCCCATTAGCACAAACATTGGCTTCCTGTAGTGTGGTGCAGAAAAGAGAGATCAGTCCCCTCTTTTCTGTCTTCATAAATTTACAGAGACTTAAATAGTAGCTTACAGACACATACGGAAGAGAAAAGAAATAATCTCATTTAAAGTCAAATAACACACTGAATAGTTTCATTTTAAAATTTTTTCTGTAATCTATAGATGCCGTAGTTGAAGGGAAATTATTTCTTTTCTGTTTTGCTGGAATAATTCTATACTGTTTTAGAATCTGAGCCATTCCATATTGTGTTTCATCTGAAAGGTGATATTTCACTAGATTAAATAAGAAAATATATTTTGTGTTTAAAGTGAGTCATAAATTCTATTCAACAATCACCAACCTCATCCAGACAAGCATGGTTTTCCATTTCTTACAAGAAATTGAATGCTATAGATCAATTTAAAATTCTTTTATAGACATTTGAATAACTAGAAATTTAGAAATTTATTAGCATAATTTAAAATTTCACAATTTGATGGTATTTTAATGAAAAGGATTTATAAGTTCTCTCACTTACATATATATCTTCACTATTTTTGTTTTCAATTTTCTCTAGTCTATAAAAGTCTAACAATGTGGGGGCTGTAGCTCAGTAGTTAAGGACTTGCCTAGCAGGTACAAGACTCTGGGTTCAAGTTCCAGACCCACAAGAGAAAGAGAGAAAGGAAGGAAGGAAGGAAGGAGGGAGGGAGGGAGGGAGGGAGGAAGGAAGGAAGGAAGGAAGGAAAAAAAGAAGGAAGGAAGGAAGGAAAGAAAAAACCAATCAACATAAAATTAATAATAATCTTTGCAATAATACCACTTTAAAATGTTTTTATTTTAAAAGTATTTTTAAAGCATTACATTTATCTGTTGAATTTTGCCTCATGAAACTCACTCATATGTTTGCTTGGTTTGAAAGAACTCTTGAATATGATTTTTTTACAGATTTTTTCTTGTACCTCTAAGATGAGATATTGCTCATTTTATTTTATAGGTAATTTTGGCTGTTTTACTTCTAAATAAACTTCTTGAAGTTAGGGACAATGTCTTGCTAGTCATTGTAGATAGATTTGAATAATGGGATCTTTCACACAGTAAGCATTCCTTAGCACTGTTAAATAAATGAATATTGCCTAATAAAATCCATACACTATTCTTGCTGAGCTTTTCAAGCATACCACCATCTATCTTAACACATGAAAGCAGCCCCATTCCTTCCTACCAGTCTTAGAAATTCTGTAAGTGATTCTTTTGAAGTTTCCTTTGAACAGTTCTTGCTGATATTTTTCATGTAGAGAGAGGAGTCAATAAGAAGAGATGTCACTTTCTGGAGCAGTGAAAATAGTGAAGAACAGATTTAATTCTAGTTTCCTACTTCTTTAGTCTCATACTGTGCTTACTATAAGCTGAGGAGCTAAGAAAGAATGAAGGAGAGGAAACTGTACATTGGAACTGATTTTTAAAAATCCCTTTCTGAGGAAGATGCATCATCATTACCCACACCACAGGAGTATTAATCATATTACTCTGAGAAGCCATGAAGTCTATGTAATTATCTTGAAAGCCACTGCTTGCTATGGGGAAATATATTATCAAGGGAGCTACATTCAGTTGGCAGTTTGGAGGCTGAAGTGGTGATATACACCCACCTCCATCCTCCCACCTCCTTCCCAATCTCTTCATTCTTCAACTTGTAACTTCACAGTGGGAACCAGAAATAGTTCAAGTGGAAAGTAGGTTTTTAAAAACAGCTGCCATCATGTGATCTCAATCCTTTTCCAAAAATATGACTCACTGTTTCCCATGGACCATCACTGATACAGCCTAAGCATCTCTCATCCAAAAGTCCGAAACCTGAAATCCTTAAAAGTCCAAAACTTTTTGACTACCAACATTATGCCACATGTGGAAAATGACATACTTTACCTCACATGCAGAAACAAAACATACTAAAAATATTATGTAAAATTAGTGTTAGGATAAGGTATATATGAAATATAAGTGAATTTTATGTTTAAATTTGTTTTTTCCCTGGGATATCTTATTATGTATATGCACACGTTTCAAAATATGAAAAAATTTAAAGCTAGAAAACTTCTGGTTCCAAATTTTGGGTAAAAGATATTCAGCCTGTACTTGGGTTCTCACAAGAAACAATACCAACGGGATACGTATATATAAAAAGTGAAAGATGCCAGACACGGTGACACAGAGCCTGTCATCCTAATACTTGGGAGGCTGAGACAGAAAGATTGCAGTTTGAGGTTAACCTCAGTAATATAAGGAGGTTTTCAGCAATGTAGGGAGACCCTATTTCTAGATAAAAAAAAATAAAAAGGGCTAGGGGATTTTCTCAGAGATAAAATGCCCCTGGGTTCAATCTTTAAGTATAAAAACTTAAAACATATGTATATATATATATATATATATATATATATATGTATATATATGTATATATATGTATATATATGTATATATATGTACATACATATATATGTAGAGAGAGATTAATTTTAAGGCATTGGTTCATGAATTTATGGGATTTACAAGCCAGATATCTGCACAGTGAGCCAGCCAATGGTGAAATGGAGACCTGGGAAAAGCTAATATTGCAGTTTAAGTCTGAAGGCTGTCTGCTGGCAAAATTCCCTTCCTTTGTTCTATTTAGTCCTTTTACTGATTGGATTAGACCTACACACATACAGGACGATCTGCTTTATTCAAAGTTCACCAATTTAAATGTTAATATCATCCAAAAATATTCACAGAAATATCCAGAATAATGTTTAACCAAATGTCTGGACACTGTGGCTCAGCTAAGTTGACACAAAAAGTTAACCAAAACACCACATAATACAATGTCTTTGATTTTTAACTCTTCTCTACTGTAAATATGCATGATATTGAACAAGCTAAAATTACAAGCTGATGTTCACCTGGTCCAAGCAAGACCAGAAGATTACTGGTTCGCAGTACTATGTGAAGCTGGTCTGATACCTCCAGCTTACTTCTTCCACTTACAAAATAAAATGCCATAATGGTTTAGACTCCTACCTCCTCCCACCTGCAATCAAAATATAGAATAATGAATCATACAAAAATATGGAAGAAAAAAACAGTGGATTTGAACATTTCTAAGAGCCCTCCTCAAAACTCTAACATTCTATGAGGGAGAAAGAAGATATACTACCAGACTTATTTTTCTTCAAAAACTGTTTTTTGGAAATATTGGTTCTTATGATTGTGCCTGAAGTTTGAGTGGGCTTATGTAGGTAGAATGTTGGGGAGGTAGGTTGGAAAAAAGGCAAAGAGGAAGTAAAAATAAAAATTAAGATTGCCAGAAGTGTAATATGAAAAAGGAAAGTTATGAGGGTAAAGCATAAGAAATTTTAAGGACAGTAAAATTATTTTTATTATACTGTAAAAGCTGACATGCAACAATATATGTATGTGTCAAAACTCAAAGAACTATATAATAAAAACAGAGTAAACCATAAAGACATATGTAGACCTAAGCTAGTAATAATGTATCATATTGACTCATCAATTATAAGAAATATATCACATTAATGCAAGATAATAATAAGAGAAACTATGGAAGGATGAGAAAAGTATATATTGGAAGACTATGGTTTTGCTGTTTTTTCTGTCAATCTAAAATTTAACAAAAAATAATATCAAATTTTAAAACATAAGTATGGGAGGGGGGAAAGGAAATTCTCTAAAACACACAATGTACTTAAACATATCGAAGTCAAACACTAAGCCAAGCAAGGGAAGGAGGGAAGGGGAATGGGGTGGGAATTGGTAGGGGTTAAATCGGTGATGTGTACATGTATGTACACTCAAGTTTTTTACCCCAATATGATGTATGAATATAATGCACCAATAAAAATTTTAAAAAAGAACAAAATTACCTAAATGATCTCTAGTAGGAAAATTGTCAAGTGACCCATATCTACAAAATGGTATATTTTTGAATAATAAAAATGATATTTAGGAGAAAAAATCATCAACCTTAGTCCTGAAGGAACACATTTGAGAAGGAGAGGGGGACAACATCCAGAACTAACTTCTCACTCAGAAGAGAAAAGAAGTCTAAACCAAAAGCTAATAATAATAATAATAATAATAATAATAATAATAATAATAATGGTTCTTATCACTGTCTAATTAAGGATGGATTGGGGCAAAATTAGCCTCAGTGTATTAGAAAGATTTGAATGGATTCAAAATGTCATGGAGAGCTGGGCATGGTGGTGCACGCTTGTAATCCCAGGTAGAATGCCCCTGGGTTCCATCCCTGCAGAAGCAAAAAAAAAAAATGTCATGGAGGTTGGGATGGATCAGACATAGTGAAAGACAAAATGTAGTTATGGAGAGAGAACAATTTGTCAAGGATGACTCTGAAGTTGTTCTTACCTCATTTCCTGAAAGAGAGGTTGGAAATCAATAGTTCTCTTTTAACAGCTAAATTTTGAACTGCTTATGAGGCATTGATTTGGAGATATCAATTATATTCGACAAAATTCTATAAATGGCCTAAATTAGAGATAAAAATTTCACGGATGTTTGCATATAAATGGCATTAAAAAGGAAAGAAATAGGTGACAATACACACAAAGAGGATGAAATGATGACAAGAGATATAACAGAGCCCTTGTTTTCTAGGGGAGGAGAAGCCAGTGAAGGCAGCCAGGAATGAGTGGCCAAGGTAAATAAAAAGTGTTTTAAAGGTGAACATGTCAGCCACACCAAATGTTGTGTATTAATAGAGATGTATGATGAACCATTTATGATCTCTGGCCCTAGGATTTGTCTTCTCGAGAGCATATACCTCCCATACTCCTTTCTAAGCATGTGATCTAAAAATAACTCATCTTAACTGTGACTTAAATTGTACATCTGTAAAATAAAGTAAGAATACCTACCCATGGGTTTTAGAGGAAAGTAAATATAATTCCTAGGAGACATAGGGAAGTCAGTTGCACCTGACAATGGGGAGGCACCAGCTGCCTTCCTCTCTTCCTATTCCACTGGATTGAGAAGAAACTGGCACCTAGAAGATATGTGACATTCTCCAATCACTGAGCTAGTAGTTACAGCCCATCTCCTATATTCTTAGATACAACTTTGGATATATGGATGGCTTTTTTTATTTTGACATTCTGGCTATATTGGAATATTAAGCAACTGACATAATAGAATAATTAATTGAGGCAAAAGAATAAGTTATTTCTTTCCATAGATTTCATAGACTGATAACATGTATATATATGGTAAAAACTAAACACATTTTTATCCCATTAAGTGTATGACTACAATATACCAATAAAAAAATTAAGGGCCTGGGGTTGTGGCTCAATGGTAGAGCACTTACCTAGCATCCATAAGGCCCTGGGTTCAATCCCCAGTACCACATAAAAATAAATTTAAAAAATAAAAAAAACTAGCTGGGCGTGGTGGCACATGCTTGTAATCCCTGTGCTTGGGAAGCTGAGACAGGAGGATCACACAGGTTCGAAGCCAGCCTCAGCTACTTAGTGAGGCTCTCAGCAACTTAGTGAGACCCTGTTTCCAAAGCAAATATAAAACAGGTCTGGGAGTATATCCCAGAGGTAGAAAGCCTCTAGGTTCTACCCCCAGTACCACCAAAAAGAAAAATTAAAAAAACTAAGCACATTAATTCATAGTACTATTTTATGTAGTTGCAACATAATGTAACTGCAGCTTTTAAACCTATGAAACTCATGAGAGATTTACCTCCTAGATGAAAAAGGAGTATAAGAAAGAAGAAACATAACACCTAAATTGCATAGATTCAGAAGCAGAAGGTTGACTGGAATAAACTAAAGGGTAAACAAACTTAATAAAGTCATTCTCATATATCTTGAACACATCCAATGACAAGACACTCACAGCCACCAGAAGCCACAGTGCAACTGGATTTGTCCATAGCCGTCCCTCACTTTGTGTGGGAGATTGGTTCCAAGATGCTCAAAGGCACCAAAACCCAAGTATGCTCAAGTGTCATATAAGCGGCATAGGATTAGATTACTCTAAAACACAATAAAAATTCTATTTCTCAAACATTCCTTTCAGTCACTTATTACTTACATTGTCACTTGGAGTTAAGAAAAAATGAGCCGGGCGTGGTGGCGCACGCTTGTAATCCCAGCATTCGGGAGGCTGAGACAGGAGGATCGCGGTTCGCGGACAGCCTTGGCTACTTAGTGAGGCCCTCTGAAACTCAGTGAGACCCGGTTTCAAATAAAAATAAAATAAAATAAGAATAAAAAATAGGGCAGGGGGTGTAGCTCGGAGGTCGAATGCCCCTGGGTTCCACCCCCAGACCCGCAAAAATAAAAAATAAAAAAGAAAGAAATAAAAAGAAAAAATGGATTCTGAATCTCCAAATGATACATTCTAGGAATATGTGACTTAAATGTTTCTTTGTCAAATTGGAACACACAGGTAGAGGCAACCAGTGATCTAGTGTCTATGTGACAAAAGCACCGACAATGATCCATTTTTCCCTCAGAGATCCCAGAGTTACTGAATGTCACTTTCGCTGGCACTGTTGCTTTAATATTTGACATTTCAAAATTGCAAACATATTACATTTACAGAAATGGTAATTACTCTCAATCTATAATCATTTAACAGCTAATTGCAGCACACGAAGCTTTGGCACCCAGATGTCATGCAGCTGGATGTGCCCACTTAGTCTCAACACCTTTGAGTTACAACATTACTTTCTCAGATAGAAGCTGTGGGTGCTTGACTAAAGTAGTGCACAGGTATTGTCCATCACGACTTGACAATGTATGTGGTGCCCATCATGAAATTAATTTTATTCCCAACTCCATGTTCTTATACTACTCTTCAAATCAGTCCCCCCAGCTATTTGTATTGGCTAGGAGTGATAGAAACTAGGCAGTTAGCTGTAAACAAAATCAGGTTAATTTATTATTTGAAATTGGATTCATACTTTTTATTTTTTAGATGAACAAGGTATAAATTTTGGGTTTTGAATGTCCCCTTTAACCTCACAGACATAAGACAGTCATGTTGGAGGTGAGACTTGGTTACTGAGGAGGGATCCATGGGGTATGGCCTTGGAGATTATATACGGTCCCTCTTCTTCTTGTTTACATACTCTTGCTTCTAGTGTCTGTGATGTGAGAGCAGAGCCCTTGGATTCTTCTGTCTCTGTTTCCCACTGCTCTTCCCTGAGCTTCACATATTTCATCTGGTGTAACATGGACTGAAACCTCTGAAATCTCCAGAACTCTGAGCAAATCAATCTTTCTTCTAAGTTGTTTTCATCGAGGTTTTTTTTTTGTTACAGCAATGAGAATTGCTGTAGTGTCTCTAGTCATATTGACACCATTTTAGATATTGTCTCCATGGGTATGCTGAATATTTGGGCATGATTCCTGATATCTCAAAGTCAATCCAGAAGCAGAAAATAATTAACTTGTTTTCCCTCATATCATGTTTCATTTTTACTTTTTTGTGGTACTGAGGATTAAACCCAGGAATATTTTCCTCTGAATGCGATCTCAGCCCTTTTTATTTTTTATTTTGAAACAGGATCTAGCTAAATAGATAAGGGTCATTCTACGCCACTGAGGCTGGCCTTGAACCTGCAATCCTCCTGTCTCAGCCTCCCAAATACTGAGATTTCAGGCATATGCCACCAATCCCAGCTTGTTTTTCATTTTTAATTGTGTTAGAACTATAGCATCACTATTACTTGCATCCTCACTTCACCTTGCCAAGACTAGCTTTGTGGGGTAAATTATTTCTGTGTTGGTATATTCTCATATTTCCAATAATGCCCTTCCTCTTAGCTACTATTGGCTTGACTCCAGCATTTGCTTTCATGTTGCTCCTTGGTATGTTCTTTCCAATAGGATTTAGAAATCACACTTTTTGGTGTCCACTCACTGGAAAAATGTTCACATCTGTAACTAAATACACAGCTCTAGAAAACATGTCCAGTATCTTTCGGGCTTGGTCTACATAAGGTAGCTTATGTACTAGAACAATTAAGCTAGTACATTCCACCAGCCCTCACATAAAGCACTTCTAAATGTCCAAATTAGTCGTTTCCTTACAGACCTCAGACTTTGGGAATGATGAATCCTTAAACTACTGTTTTTGAAATGACTTTTTTTCCACCTTTGTGTTGAAGTAGTTTTAATTTCTAAGTGCTTGTTTCTGTGAAAATATTAACTCCATCTGCCTCCATTTTAACTTGTGCTTCCTATAATATTTGTAGAAATTTCTCATACCTCCTTTAAATTGCTCCAGATTGAGTTTGATTTTAAGACATCATATTTTGCTTTAAATTTTTCATTCTCAGACTCAAGTTTCTGTACTGGCCTTGCAAAATGGTTTTTCACAGCTGAAACTATTCAGGGGGATATTTTTTTTGCATCCCTGAGGCAATTGCCACCATTCTTTACACGAGAAATATACTCAAGGAATGTTGAATTACTTGTTGCATGTCAGCTATGTCTAGACACTATTTTAGGTTGAAGAGCTTCAGCAGTAAATGAAACAAAGTTCTTGCTGAAGCAAAATAAAAGGATAGTGAATACTCAGGCATCAGATTTTTCTTTGCTGTATATAGGCTGGTCTAGGGGTTCTCTCACTGATGAGGGAATATTTGAACAGAAACATCAAGGAAAGCAGGGAGTGAGATGTGCACATTTCTGGGCTAAAGAATCCCAGGTTGATGGAAAAGTAAATGCCAAGGTCTGATGAGGGAACATGGTTAGGGAATGAATAGATAGACAGGTGAATAGATAAATGGATATCAAATACTGAGCAAATCTTAAAGAGGCCCCAGTATTCATACCCTGTGCATTCCTTGAATGTGGGCAAAAGCTGTAACTTGCTCCCAACAGAGTATGGCAAATGTGATAGGATGTCACTCCCATGACCACATTATATACATAGTTCTGTCTTATCGCCTACCCTAGAGAGACTGGACTGCTGGCCTTGGAGAAGGAAACTAAAATGGTATGAACTGTCTGTGGAGAGAGCCATGTGGCACTGAACTGTAGGTGGCCTCTAGAAGCCGAAGGTCACAGTCTTAAAACAAGGAACTAAATTCTGACAACAGTCGTGTCAGCTAGGAAGGAAACCTTGAGCTTTTTGACATATTGATTCTAACCTTGTGGACACATTGATTCTAACCTTGTGAGTCTCTGAGCAGAGAGAATCCAGTTATCACCAGACTCCTCATTCATAACATCTATGAAATAAAAAGTGCGTGATGTTTTGTACCATTAAGTTCATAATATTTTATACATCATAAAAATTCATTCAACAATTAATATAGCTGAGCTAACAGGCACAAAACTTCATGTTACTCAACAATTTCAAGCAGCAACTATACAAAATTTAAGATTAAATAACATGACAGGTATTCTTTCTCCCCTCTCCACTCAAACCTAGACTAACTTAACTCCTGTCCAGGCTTATCCTCAGCTCAATAGCTAGATACACATTTCATCTGGGGAAATTTTTCAGTTATCTTTTGCTGTACAACAAATCATCCCAAACCATACTTTGTTGAAACAACAATGCAATCTCTTTTGGTACTCACAGGAATTGATTCCAGGACCTCTGTCAGATAACCAAGTCTCCTGATGTTCAAATCTTATATAAAAATCTTGCTCTATTTGCATATAACTCATGCACAACCTCCAGTACTTTCATCATCTCTAGATTATTTGTAAATCTAATACAATGTAAATGCTACGTGATTTACTCAGCTTTGCATCTCAGTGACAAAATGCCTGAGGAAACCAACTAAAAAGGAGGAAGTGCTTATTTTGGCTCATAGTTTTAGAAATTTCAGTCCGTGTTTTCTTGACCCTATAACTTAGGGCATCTGTGAGTCATAAAATCATTGTGTGGGAATGTGGAGGAGCAAAGCTGCTCAGTTCATGGTGATCAGAAAGCAAAGAAAGAGCTTGCTGTTATAACAAAGCATTTCCCTCAAAACTCACTTATCTATGAATCCAGAAATGGATTAATTATTTCATAAAGTCGGAGACCTTGCACATGGTCCAGTCACCTCCCAAAAGCTCCTGTGATAAAGACTTGTTCCTCAGTGTAGCCATATTCAGGATACCATAACAAGTAGAATATACTGCTGCAGCTATTTTCAAAAAATAGCTCTGGCCACTGTTGGGACTGAATGAAATTAGGCTAAAATCCATGTTTATCATGAGTTGTAATTAAAGTCAAATAACTTTGAGTTTAATGCACAGCATTATTTTTACTAGCTTTGTGATTTTGGCAATTTAACTTCCTGGCACTTACTGTCTTCATTTGCCAAATTAGACAGTAATAACTGCCTTACTAGTAATTGTAATAATTTATGAAAAAGTATTTAAAAGACATAGCAGAATGCCAGAAGCCTGGTAATATGACTATAATGGCAGCTAATATTACTCTTGGTTTCGTCAATTCAGTCTTACCTTTATTCCTGATTATCCTAACGTGAGCTCTTCTTTATCGTCAGGATCACTTTTATCCTTCTAACAGAAAATAAATTATGTTATATATTTCTGAACCAATAATCTTCCCTACACTGTGACCCTCTCAGATGACTTTCTTCTTTGGTTATGCATGCCCCCTCATCTCAGAGATTATAATCTCAGTTTGAATTCCAGACAAGAGATTAGAGCTCTATTTTTAATTAGTGGATTTTCTGGATGGAGGCCACCTACCTTCTTCTGAAGATTTATGCACTTTGATGGTTCTTTGATTCTTCACTATAGTTTATACTTCATTGATCATGGCATACCCACAGGTTTGAATTATCCCATCTCGGGTCCACTGCCAAGCTTCAGGCCTGGGCTCTGTCTCATACATTGGACCTGGCCAGTCCTAAAGAACCAATCTAGTTTTAGATCTTCAATCTTCTGATTTTTATTTTTCTCATCCCAATTAAAGTAGTTTGATAACTTTGGTCAGGTACTGGTATGTGATTTCTAGATTATAATTCTTCATTCATGGACTCTCCTGGGCATTTTAATCTTAACTTACTGAAATATATTGGTTTTCATATCCTTCAACTTTTCCTGCATCTTTGCTCTCTCACTATGCTCCCATTTTCTCCAGCCCATTTCATGTCCCACAGCCATACCTCTTCTGCAGGAGTTCTAAAAGTCCACCACCCAAACTTAGAATGGCCATTGATTAGATAAGCCAAACATCTGACATTCACCTGAATCCAAGAGCATCAGTATATCTCTTCTCCTATAACACACATGGGGATTGCTGGGTTTTCATTCCTTCTGGATGAGGTGATCATAGAGCAAGAATTTATCTTTGTTTAATGGCAGCTTAGTTCCATGAAGCTAGACATAGCCCTCAATTCACAATGACTTTCCTAGAGGAATGTTTTTCACTTACACACCTACTGGAAGAGACAATCCTTTAGTAAATGTGGCAGGTTGATTTATTGCAAATTTGATGTGAAGGGGTGACCTACAGAGAAACAACATTGTGTTCATGCTGCAGGAGATTCATTGTGAAGGACTGAAAACTGCTCCCACCAGGGAGCTGGCCAGACTTTTATCTCCTTAAAGTCTGGGGTCCTCTTTCCCCTCCTAGGGACTAGTAAGTTTTTGAATCTTTAGGCTCTGAAAGAGATGTTTTCATGTGGGTGGCAAAAGAAGTCTACCTTAAAGCAGGTTTTTGTGCTGAAAAGCATAGAGACCCATGAATGCAATTAAACTTTATTGTCTAAAAAGCAGTCAGAACAAATCTTTGTGCTTAAAAAATTTTTAAACCATATATGACATAACTCCAAGTTTAGGACTTAGAGAAAAGAATGGATTGTTTCTGGTACTAAAGAGTAGGAATGGTGCATGACCTGAGTGTCTTCTGGTGCAGCTCACACGGAAGGCCACTTTATTAACAAGCATAGGCACTAGTATCCCAGCAGCTGTCCCATAAGATGAACTGGTTTCCAAGTCTAGAAAGGAGAGGATTTCCAACCTTCATTGGAATGATCTTGCTTATCTGGGAACTGATCTGGCTCAGATTTTCCAAGCTTGGAGAAAACTGGTATGTAAATGGAAGAAGCTTTTTGCAGCCCCAAGTAGTAATAATGTATAATAGCCATGAAAATCGTCATAGATTAAGAAACCATGGCCTATTATTATAAGAATTAGAGACATGAGAGACAGACTTCATGCAGCTATTTTTGCAATTTGAGGTTGTGATCCTGTGATGAATGTGGTCTTTCCTAATTTTCTACCATTTCTACCCTTTTATACTTGCCCAGGAACAGAAAGTCTAGAAATATACTTTTAGGATCCCCTTTCAAGATTGTCTCTTTTTTATCTGTGGCTGTGGAAAGGGACTTGCATGAGATTAAAGAATGTAATGAAAGGAAAACTCCTTATTTTTATCTTAAAGTTGCAAGGAAGAGTTGGGCTGAAACAGGCAGAGCTTTAACAATTTCTGAACATCCTCCAAAACTTTTCCACATGGATTCCTTGGGAAGTCGAGGCCATCAGTGACAGTCCCCTCTGATCCTTTCATATTTTGTTAGGGGTTAGGGGCCCTGAAAATGTTGTGAGAGCCTTTGCTTCCCTGTATTAAATCTCTTTCAACTAAAAACACCTAGAATTATTTCCATTTTCCTGATTGAAATATGATTTTGAAAAGGATATGAGTGTATATCCTGCCAAATAGCTGATAGTGGCCTCACAAATGAGGAAAAAAGCTAAGTTTGGTCAATTTGAGGAAAATAATCAAATGTGCTATTATTTGTACATCTTATTCTATGGGGAAATTTTTACTTGTTGCATAATAAAAGTAATATCCATAGGAAACTTATTTATTGGGGGTGCAAGGAATTCAACCCAGGGGCATTCTACTTTTGAGCTAAGCCTGCAGACCTCTTTATTTTTTATTTTGTAACAGAATCTTGATAAGTGGCTGAGTATCTCTCTATGTTGCTGAGGTTGCCCTTGAACCTATTTCATCCTCCCAAGTTCTGGAATTAAAGGCATGTATCATCACACTCAGATAATAGGAAATTTATTAAGGCAGCCATTGGAAGGAATATAATAACCTACCATGGCATAATCTTATATTAGCATGCCTTTAAAGTGCTATCTTATTTTACAATAAATGTTAATAACTTTTAGTTTTGTGCCGTAAGTTGAAATTCAGAGGGAATTGAGACCAATGAACAGCAACAACAGCAAAATAAAATTTTGTATGCTATTTTCTTAAGTGTAACCACTTCATGATTTTAGAAGAATATTTTAATGTAGGCAATAGTCAGAGATTTCAGATGACCAAACTTCAGGGTTATACATAGTTTGACATGTATCATTATTTTTTCACCCATTTCGAATGAAATAGAATTTAGCTTAGCTCCTGGAATCCAAAGTGGGTCTTGACTTCAGAAACAATTGCTCCATTGTGTTTTGAGCTTTCTCTGTCATAACCCATTTTAACCTTGCTTATTAGACTTTGCCACGGCAAGGGCAATTGGAGAAGTGTAAAGACATGGACACATGCAGGGCTTTTCTCAACCATGAAACATGCAAAATCAAAGGCTGTCTCAACTTGTTAAAAGAGCAAATACACTACTTAATGCATTTGCATTTAAAATTGAGAATGAAGTGAAAATTCTGTAATACTTTAATGCATAGCAGAACATATCCTGGTAAATTAACTTCCAGAAATACAGAAATGTTCCATTAAAACATGTATAAGTGAAAAAACTGGCACAGTCAACTGAAATCCTTCCAATTCTCCTACTAAGAAAGACAAATGTTTTCTGGTATACTCCAGGCACCTGTGAGCTTTCAATCTGTCGAATATAATCTAGCTGAAGTCAGCAACCTGCACTGTGGCTGCAGCTGCCCAGAGAAATTTTCCCAAGGGAAGCTTGTCATCCCCACTGGAGGAACTATCTGTCATGGTAGACTAGCCATTATGAATACTCTTTGTGAACTAGAAAATCGAGTAAAAATTGATCTTTCAAATTAGCCTTTTATCCACTAAAATGCAACTTGACCTAAAATGATACACAGTATTTGCTGGTTTTTATATCCAAGTCTTGAGCATAGAAGATCATGCTGAATTAAACTCAATAACTATTTCTAGAAATAAATGAATATATAAATGAATAAGAACATCATCACATAGATGAATACTTTAAGCTGTGTTGGAAATATATGAAAGTATTTTGAACTTTAGAAATTGATGGAATTGTATGTTATCGAGTATCACTAGGGAGATAAAAAATGTATGGTCTCCAAAACAATTTTCATAATGGAAAATGTTAGGTCAGAAGGGATGTATGGAAAATATGTGTTGACTGTCACTGTTTCAGGTAAACCACAAAATGTGTGCAGGTTTGAGGACAGCCTTGGCAACTGAGTGAGGTCCTCTTTCAAAATAAAACGATAAAGAGGTTGTGATTATAGCTCAGAGGTAGAATGTCCCTAGGATCAATCCCCAGTACCCCGCAAACACACATAGATTATTGACCTGCATAGTATGTGTTGATGTGTTGTTTGGGTCCATCAGGAAACAGATTTTAAAATGGATTTAGGAATGCAAGGACTTTATTTAGGAGAGAAAGGACATAATGACAGTGAAAGAGGAATGGGTTAGGAAGGGGAAAACAGAAAAAGCTTCAAATTGCACTTCAGATCTGCCACCTATAAAAGGAAAGGAGAAGAAAGTGAACAGAGCAGGGAGAGAGAACATGATATAGCTTGAACAGAGTCCTAGCCAATCAAACAGGAAACTCTGGAGCAGAAAGTGACCATTAAAGGAGAACTGTGACTGGCAGAAATGGCTAGCTCTAGCTCATGGTCAGTCGCTGGCTGGGGCTGCTGGACACTTTGTGGCCCTAGAACAAAAGCTGAGGCAAATAGGAAGTACTACCTTCTTTCACAGAATGGTTTATACCCAAGACGACTGTGTAATGTCCCCTCAATCAGGCTCTAAGTATTACAAACTTGTGAAAATTCTCTAGGGTCTGGCTTCCAGTGACTCCTCAAATATCTATCAGTATTTATTTCTTAGGAGTTGCCAGCCTGTGGGTAGAACATGTTTTCTTTCTTTTTTATTTTACTGAGGATTGGTACAGGGACATCCTACTTTTGAGCTACATCCCTAGCCCTATTTTATTTCATTTCATATTTTGAAACAGGATCTCATTAAGTTATGGTACACTTGCCTCAGACCTGCGATCCTCCTTTCTCAGCTTTACATGTACTTGGATTACAGGCATGTACCACCATGCCTGGTTGGTGTCTCTTTAGACTTATTTCATATAGAACAGCAATCCCCAGCCTTTTCTCAGTCTTCTCCCAGCCTCTTTTTGTCTTTTGTGGCATTGAAATCTGTGTATTTGTGTATATATTGCACTGGAGATTAAACCCAGGGGCATTCCATCTTTGAGCTACACCCTGACCTTTTTTATTATTTTGAAACAGAGTCTTGCTAAGTTGTCCAGACTGGGCTGTAACCTGTGGTTGGTAGAGTATGCTCTATCAGGATTAAATATTCTTGAGAAAAGGGAGCAGTTGAGATTCTAAATGCTAACTCTGTGATTTCCCTAGTTTACCCTCTAGAGAGCTCATGGTTTGTTCACCCAAGTAGATAGCTGAGGGAAATCAGTCACTGATATAGAACAAATGATGCATGTGTAAGAAAGATGCACTCATTTGAATGTGTGTGTGTGTGTGTGTGTGTGTGTGTGTGTGTATGAACAAAAAGGCTCTCAGAGAGATTTCAAATAGACTTCATCTTGAATGCAAACTCCAATTTATTCTGATAAATATTGAATTTTCTGGTTCTATATTGAGGAGAGCTCTGATAGAACATTCAGATCTAGTAAGAAGCAGTGCTATACTTGATTAGTCATGTTTGTATAGGGACAGGAGGTGAGGTAGCAGCATGTATGCCACATTTTGACATTCCTCTGAGTGTTAAGACAGTGGGGATAGGAAGGCCAGCATCTTCAAAACTGACAAAGGTTATCTAAGGAAAATTCAGACTTCCGGGAAGATGGCGACCGAGAAAAGCGGGGCTTAAGAGCCCCGCTAACAACAAATCTCCATTACCACAAAATCAGCGCCTTTCATAGCCAGAAAACACCATCACCAGTGAAACAAAAAATCACCAGGCTCCAGAGAGAAAGCGGACTGAGAACAGAGCCACAGAGGAGATACACCGGCCTCACGCCCGAGGACACGGCAGACGCGGCAGCAGCGCCATACTGCCGGCGGCACCGGCGAATTCACGGGACGGCTACAGCAAGCCGAGGTGAGCCACTGCGGAACAGCCAGGCGGGATTTCTCTGCACAGAGAGCATCTAAAGCTCCCAGTGGCCGAGCTCAGCACACGCTGCAGGGATTCAGAGTGGAAATCAAAACCAAGAAGAAAAACACCAGCCCCACAGCCGAGGGCGTAGCAGCGGCGCCATATTGCCACCGGTGGCAGCAGCAGCGAATTCAGCGAAGCCAGTACAGCTACATCTGCGTACTCAAGAACAGTGAGTCAAATTGCGGGCCACAGAGGAGAAATCCCAGTACTGTACTCCCTGGGAGTGGCGGTGGCAGAGATATCACACCATAGGAGAACGTGCAACCTGGCACCCCCCACAGTCTAAAGCAGCCTCTATCGACTCTCTGGGTCGGAGACTCTGTGATACAACCCAGTAAAGGAGTAGTGGGGTCTGAGATACTACTGACTCGAGATCCAGAACACCTTAAGTGAAGTTAAGTGACCCAAGGGAAGAACCCAGAGAAGGCACAAACATCCGAAATCATGGGAAAGAGAAATAATACTGGAGCAATAAATGCCCACAACCCCACAACATCAGAACCTGATAAAACAGAAAAGCAGAGATTTCTAGAAGATCAAATCAGGAAAATAACTCTAGAAATAATAGAGGTGCTTCGAAAAGAACTCAGAGAGAGCCAAAAAGAGATAAAGGATGCAATTAATGAAGTAAAGGCCTCAATTCAAAGCACAAACAACCAATTAGAACACATGGAGAACAGAATCTCGCTCTTAGAAGATGAGCAATCCAAAAATGAACGCATAGTTTCTAATCTAGAAAAAAATATCCAACAGCAGGAATCTGATATTGAAGAAATATGGGCCCATTTTAAGAGAGCTAACCTAAGAATAATTGGAATAGAGGAGGGAAAAGAAAGTGAAACCAAAGGGATCAACAATCTCTTCAAGGAAGTAATAGCAGAAAATTTTCCAGACATAGAGCAAGAGGTCGATACACAGGTCCAGGAAACTTATAGAACTCCCTTTAGACAGGATCAGAGAAGAGGATCCCCACGCCACATAATTGTCAAAATGACCAATGTGGAAGCCAAGCAGAGAATCTTAAAGGCAACAAAAGCAAGGGGCCAAGTGACATTCAGAGGCAAACCAATTAGAATCACTCCAGACTTCCCAAACCAAGTTATGAGAGCCAGAAGGGCTTGGAGTAACATATTCCAAACTCTGAAAGAAAACAACTTCCAGCCAAAAATTTCCTACCCAGCAAAACTTTCTATCAAATTAGATGGAGAAATAAGAAGCTTCCATGACAAAAAGAAACTGAAGGAATTTATGTCTTCAAAACCAGCACTAGAGAAAATACTCAAAGAGATTAACTACAAAGAAGAAATAGGTAACACACTCCAGAACTAGAGAAACAAGATTTTCCATCCAACAGACAACTAAGATTGGTTATCTGTGGAGATTCATTATTTATGTTATTCTTTTACCTATCTCTAAATTGTATTGTTTGCCTTTATTGTTGTTAATTTTTAGGATTTCTAGTTGGAATATTAATATACCTTCAGATATAGCAATTGGAAATATTTTATCCCATTCTATTAGTAACTGTTAACTCTGTTTACATTATCTTTGGATATACAATATATTTTTTTTATTTTTTAGGGAGTTTGTATACTCCTCTGTTGCCTGTGCCATTGAAATCATAACCAAGAAATCACTGCCAATTTCAATGTTGTGAGGTTTAATGACCCAGATTTTCTCCTAAAAGTTTATAGTCTTAAGATTTATATTTATGTCTATTATCTATTTTGAGTTAATATTTGTATATGGGATTAGGTAAGGGTCCAATTTTATTCTTTTCCATGTAATTATTATTTTTAACAATATTTAGTTAAAAGATTAATATTTCCACCACCAAATGTTCGTGGAAATCTTGTCAAAAATAACTTGACAATATAGGGAAGAATTTAGCTCTAGGCTTTTATTTAACTCCAATGGTTTATATATCTGCCTTTAGAATAGTACTACACTGTTTCAATTATTGTAGCTTTATATGGTTTGAAATCAGAAAATATACATCTTCTAGCTTTGTTATTTTTCAAGATCGTTTTGGGTACTTAGAGTCCATATTCCATATTAGGATAGATTTTTTTCTGAAAAATAAATATATAAATATATGATAGTTTCACCTAAAAAATAGAAAAAAATATTCTCTGGTAAGAAAGAAAGCAAAAAGAAATATTGAAATGTTATCTTTAAGTCATCAAAAGCTTGGTATCAGACAAATGAAACTGTTATGTGAGATTATCATTTTTAATTTTAGATAAACTGCCATAATACTAGATGTCAACTACTAAGCCAAGCATGGGAGGGAGGGATAGGGTGAGAATGGGGTGGGGATCGGGTGGGGGATGACTGGGAAAAGTGTGCATGTATGTCTACAAAAGTATGTATCCTACTATGATGTATGAATACAGTGCACCAATAAAAAAAAAGAAAAAAGAAAAAGAAAATTCAAATTCTTTCAAAATGCTCCATCAATTTTAGCTGGTCTCAAGCTGGATATATAGGGCTCTCAACACTATACTCCTGATTTAACCAGAACAACCCAGTCTTTATCTATTCTAACCTGTACGTTCTGAAAAGATTTCATTTGCAAATTTTAAAGGAGAGTTCTACTACTTTGCAAAAATAATTGTTAACATTTTGAGAATGGCTGAACTCCTACACTGCTTGCAGGCCTTACATGCCAATAATAACATATCCTGTCTGTGAACTTGGGGAGTATGTCCCTGCCTTTTCTACCTGATTCATTCAATACAAGAAACAAATTTTCTAATTTGAGGCAGTTGCAGACATATTCCAGCAGTTAAGAAGCTGCTGACTCTCTTTTTAAAGTAGGGTCAAATCTGGGAAGAGGGAGAAAAGAATTAAAGATGCATTTGGTGTGTGCATCCGTGAAGAATGTGGCAGCTGCCACAGGAGTGTGTGGGATAATTGAGCAGAACCATTCAAGTGAACTACAACCTGTTTTCCCTTAGTTCTTAGGTGCAGCGATTGGAATATTGAAATTTTAGAGTCCAAATATATGAAGTTTTATATTAACATGATTAAACACAAATGCTTGATATGAAATTATTTTTAAAAAGCTTAAGCAACTGCTGTGTTCATTTTGAAACAGCAAGCTTCTCAGCATAGTACCTCACAGAATGGGCAATAAATATCTTTGAGCGAATGAGAGAATAAATGATGGTTACCTTAATTGTCATTTAGCACATCCCTGAATAAATTATACTCCTTCTCTAAGGACCAGCTATTTCCCTTGAAATTGTGGTTCAGTTGGGCACTGTACATATACATGTTAGAAAATTTAAAAGGGATTCGATTGGAACCAGAAAATATAGATTCTTGTTATAAGTGGTTGATATTAGTGGGCCAAATTCTTTAACTCTACCTTCCTCTTATTTGGAGTTTGAAAATATAGTGTGCTTTGGCCAATGGAATATTGTTAGTTTGGGGAGTATACTTGTTAGGTTCTGCTCACTGTCTTGTTCTTTTATTGCCCCAGTGGTATGCCCATTCTCATGAGCTCAAGATAAAATAAATTGGCATAGTTCTAAATCTCTCCAGTCATACTGGCCAAGGCCATTCTAGATTATCCACTAGTTAGGCAGACCCTAGATATGTAAGTGAGCCTAGCTGAGCCTGATAGAGCTGCTGAACAATTCTTTTACTTTCATAAGCCTCGGTTTATCTAGTTGTAAAATAGAAATAATAATGTTCATTATTTTAGTGTTGTGTGAATCATATTAGAGAACATGATATATGTGGAAATTATTTTAAAATATTAAAGTGTGGTTCCAGTTTAATTAATGACCCCAGATTTTATTATATAAAAGTGGTCATGTAATCCTATTTCACGATTTATTCATTGATGATTAGAAACCTAATACCTTGTGCATATCGAGAACATTTCCCTCTCTCTGACAGGTGGCAAATTATGTGCATAAGTATACCCTTTCAACAGAAGCAAATCACAGCTGTGGAGTATTTCCATCTTCTGAGAATCAATGATGTTTTACCATATGTTGGAATTGTTGCCAATGTCAGGCTTTGAATAATGATATGTTCATCAGGCATTGGTATTGTTGCAGTAATTCCATCTGGATCCCCTTTGACCAATAGTTTCCAAACTTTGTTTTATAAAGGTCCTATTTTGTTATTTTTGGATGTCAAAGAGTAACTGATGCCAATCAGAGCTTCTGGTCTGCATGGGAATAATCCATCCCTGAATTAATAAGATTTCTACACCAAACAAAGAATATTAGTGTTTCCATTAATCTTTCAAACACCCTCTTGGATAAGAGGTACTGTTGTAATTAGATTTTAAAGCAGTGAAATATATTGAAACATTGTGAAAAATTTCTCAAAAATTTGTATTCCTATCTCCAAACAACTCCTTGGGGATTCAGAGTACAGATGCAATTTTTTCACTGTCCTCTTTTGGGATCACACAGGACTGTTTTTATATATAAAAAGTAAAGTAGAATAATTGAGTGTTAGGCATATAAAAAATTTTAAAGAAGTTACACTATACACATAAAAAATACTAATGCCTTAAGTCATTGCATGACACTGGAAAATTTATACCATTAGTGAGAAAACTAATCGGAATCATCATCCATGCCCTCTATTTTTTCAACTATACAGTGCCACTTTTCTTGGTATTAGAGATAGGTCTTGAGGCTCTTTCTAATCCCTTTCAGCTAATATTCTTCCATATTAAAAAAAAAACCCATTTACTAGCAGGACATGGTGGAGCACGCTTGTAATCCCAGCATTTGGGAGGCTGAAACAGAAAGATCGCAGTTGGAGGACAGCCTTAGCTATTTAGTGAGGTCCATGGCAACTCAGTGAGACCCTGTTTTAAAAGAAGGAATAAAAAATAGGGCTGGGGATGTATATCAGAGGTAAAATGCCCCTGGGTTCCATCCCCAGTATCACAAAAAATCATTTACTACTTTCTAATACCTAATTATTAAAAAAATGAACAAGTATACAAGTCATATAAATAAATATCACTTCGTATTTCTCTCTCTCTCTCTCTCTCTCTCTCTCTCTCTCTCTCTCTCTCTCTCTCTCTCTCTCCCCCTTTCTCTATCATTTTAGTATCAGTCGTTTTTTTTTTTTAAATGAAGATCTGGCCTCTCTAACTCTAAAACATCCTAATTTTTCTGATTATTTTCTTTGAATAGGTCAGTTTTTCTTCTTGCATTTCAGTAAGCCACCTTCTATTTCCATTTCTTCCACCATCAAATATACTAGTTTCTGTCCTCAGTTTGATTATCCTGCAATATGCATTTTTTGGACACTGCTTCTATGTCCCTTTAGCCTCCCTTCCCTGAGGAAATTTCTTACAAATTTCTCCCTAAAGAATTACTATCTCCCAAAGTTCATTCTAGCATTCCCAACTATCTACTTAACACCTATAGCTTGAATAATATCTGTAAACTTCGAATAGTAGCTCTCTCCTGCCCCCAGTATCTGGTCTGTTGAGAAATTATCAACGAATAAATTCAGCATATCCTGTACCACATACATACACGGTGATCACCTCAAATGGAACTAATGAAAAGTTTCAACCTTACATTTGCCACTTCTGAATTTTCCTTTCTGCACCTCTTAAAAATATTTCTTCCATAGTGATCGTATGAAAGCACCATAATGTCACTTACAAAACCAACACTGATGTCCCAATTGATACCTTATCTTTCTCCATGTCTGAGTAGAGGTGTTAATGTCATGTATTTCCTGACTTCAAACTCTTTGCAACAACTCCAGTTATTCTGTATTAGGGTTAGCAAACTTTTGCTAAGCCAACTAATTGCAAAGCATCTACAGAGTTGTTTTTACATAACTAAATGACATCATATTAAAGAAGTAATATTTCACCATTTGTAAAAATTGTGGGAAATTCAAATTTTAGTATTCATAATAAAGCTTTATGGGAACACATTCATACTAATTTTCCCCTATTGTCTATGGCTTCTTTTGCCCTTCAATGGCAGAAATAACTAGTTATAACAGAGATCATGGTCTCCAAAGTAAAATAAAAAAAAAAACTACTTCCCATCTGTCCCTTTAAAGAAAAAGACTGCCAATTCCTTGTCTGTGTGCCAGTTTCTGAAAATGTACCCTGTGTTAATGTTCATGCCATTGATCCTTGCTAAGAAAAAAACTATCCAAAAGTTAGAGATTAGAATGACTTAGACAAAGGCTTTGTGTCATTTTTATATCACAGTGAAGAATGGCCTGAAAGACCCACTCAAAGATTATTATTTTTTTAAATTAATTTATTTATTTTATTAATTTATTGTTTAAATTGGTGCATTGTAGTCATATATCAATCACATTGGAGTACAAGACTTGAGAGGATATACAAGCACACATCATCCAATTAGCCCTCCTCCAGCCCCCATCCCATTCCCTCCCCCTCCCTCCATCCCACACTTCTTTGGTGATTTACTTTGATACATTTGTTTATGTACCTCCTGCGTTTTAAAGAGGCTCCGTCCTCCAGTATTACATACCCTCTGATTGGTCACCTTAGTTGCTTCACTATAGGGCCCATTCTATAACTCAACCTCTTCCTGTTGCCCTTTTCTTCCTAGTTATTGCTGATTAAGAGAAGCGTCTGATTTATATTTTCTGCGATATTTCTCTGTGCATGCTGCGTTGCAAGTACCGATCCCACTCTTGATGGTCCCAGTAGTGGCCTGGCTACTCAGTGGACTGATCCAGACCTCGCTGGCTCAAGCAGCGGCCTTGCCTCATGGGAGGCCCCAGTTCTGGTCTCGCTGGCCCCTGAACCGGTCTAACCCCTAAGCTGGCTTTGGTCCCGACCTTGGAGGCCGCAGGAGTGAACTTGCCTCACGCCAGGCTCCGATGCTGGCCATTGGCCCCTGCACCGGCCTAACCCCTTGGCAGGATTCCAGTCCCGGCCTCGGAGGCCCCAGCACCGGCCTAGCCTCACGGCAGGCTCCAATGCTGGCCTCGTTGGCCCCAGCACTGGCCTAACCCCTCGGCAGGTTCCGTTCCCGGGTTAGGAGGCCCCAGCACTGGCCATGTCTCACGGCAGGCTCCTATGCCGGCCTTGCTGGCCCCAGCACCGGTCTAGCCCATCAACAGGTTGTTATCCCGGCCTCGGAGGTCCCAGTACTGGCCTTGCCTCACGGCAGGCTCCGATGCCAGCCTCACTGGCCCCAGCACTGGCCTAACCCCTCGGCAGGCTCTTATCCTGGCCTTGGAGGCCCCAGTACCGGCCTTGCCTCAAGGCAGGCTCCAATCCCGGCCTCAGAGGCCTCAGCACCGGCCTTGCCTCACGGCAGGTTCAAATGCCGTCCTCGCTGGCCCCAGCATCGGCCTCACCCCTCGGCAGGCTCCAATCCCGGCCTTGGAGGCCCCAGTACTGGCCTTGCCTCATGGCAGGCTCCAGTGCCGGCCTCGCTGGCCCCAGCACCGGCCTAACCCCTCGGCTGGCTCCAATACTGGCCTCGGAGGTCCCAGCACCGGCCATGCCTCACGGCAGGCTGTGATGCCGGCCTCACTGGCTCCAGCACTGGCCTAAACCCTCAGCAGGCTCTTATCCTGGCCTCGGAGGCCCCAGTATCGGCCTTGCCTCACGGCAGGCTCCGATGCCGGCCTCGCTGGCCCCAGCACCGGCCTAACCCCTCGGCCGGCTCCGATACTGGCCTCGGAGGTCCCAGCACCGGCCATGCCTCACGGCAGGCTCTGATGCCGGCCTCGCTGGCCCCAGCACCGGCCTAACCCCTCAGCAGGCTCTTATCCTGGCCTCGGAGGCCCCCATACCGGCCTTGCCTCAAGACAGGCTGATGCCGGCCTCGGAGGCCTCAGCACCGGCCTTTCCTTACGGCAGGCTCCGATGCCGGCCTCGCTGGCCCCAGCACTGGCCTAACCCCTCAGCAGGCTCTTATCCTGGCCTCGGAGGCACCAGTACCGGCCTTGCCTCAAGGCAGGCACCAATGCCGGCCTCGCTGGCCCCAACACTGGCCTAACCCCTTGGCAGGCTCCGATCCCGGCCTTGGAGGCCCCAGCACTGGTCATGCCTCATGGCAGGCTCCGATGCCGGCCTCGCTGGCCCCAGCACCGGCCTAACCCCTCGGCAGGCTCTTATCCTGGCCTCGGAGGCCCCAGTACCGGCCTTGCCTCAAGGCAGGCTCCAATCCCGGCCTCGGAGACCCCAGCACCGGCCTTGCCTCACGGCAGGCTCCGATGCCGGTCTTGCTAGCCCCAGCACCGGCCTAACCCTTCGGCAGGCTCTTATCCTGGCCTCGGAGGCCCCAGTACCGGCCTTGCCTCAAGGCAGGCTTCGATCTCGGCCTAGGAGGCCCCAGTACTGGCCTTGCCTCACGGCAGGCTCCGATGCCAGCCTCGCTGGCCCCAGCACCGGCCTAACCCCTCGGCAGGCTCTTATCCCGGCCTTGGAGGCCCCAGCACCGCCCTTGCCTCACGGCAGGCTCCGATGCCGGCCACGCTGGCCCCAGCACCGGCCTAACCCCTCGGCAGGCTCTTATCCCGGCCTCGGGGGCCCCAGCACTGGCCTTGCCTCACGGCAGGCTCCAATGCCAGCCTCGCTGGCCCCAGCAACGGCCTAACCCTCGGCAGGCTCTTATCCCGGCCTCGGAAGCCCCAGTACCGGCCTTGCCTCATGGCAGGCTCCGATGCCGGCCTCACCGGCCCCAGCACTGGCCTAACCCCTCGGCAGACACTTATCCTGACCTCGGAGGCCCCAGAACCGGCCTTGCCTCATGGCAGGCTCTGATGCCGGCCTCGCTGGCCCCAGCACCGGCCTAACCCCTCAGCAGGCTCCGGTCCCATCCTCGGAGGCCCCAGCACTGGCCTTGCCTTATGGCAGGCTCTGATGCCGGCCTTGCTGACCCCAGCACTGGCCTAACCCCTCAGCAGGCTATTATCCTGGTTTCGGAGGCCCCAGTACCGGCCTTGCCTCATGGCAGGCTCCGATGCCGGCCTCGCTGGCCCCAGCACCGCCCTAACCCCTCAGCAGGTTCCGGACCTGACCTCGGAGGCCCCAGCACAAGCCTTGCCTCATGGCAGGCTCCAATGCCGGCTTCGCTGGCCCCAGCATCGGTCTAACCCCTCAGCAGGTTCCAATCCCGGCCACGGAGGCCTCAGTAGTGGCCTTGCCTCACAGCAAGCTCCGATGTCGGCCACTGACCCCGGTGCCCGCCTAACCCCTCAGCAGGTTCCGATCACTGTCTCTGTGGTTATTATTTCAAAGGTTCCAGGTGTAATGTATCAGATCTCTGCCTCCCCTGAGTATTGGCCACTGGCATTGCCACTGCCTCCACCGTTTCAAATCCTTCCCAGGCTCTTTTTCCACTCTGAATGTTGTCCAATGTTCCTAAGCATGCGTGATGGTAGCATTCGACATTTGGTGTAATTTCTCCAAAAAAATAAAGTGGTAAGATCCGGTTTCTGCTTCTCCTGAATACAAGTCTCCACCACCATTGCGGAGAACTCTTTCAACACCGCATTTCTCCTTGGTCTCCGCTAAACTCTCTCCTTACAGGTGATGTCTGAGATTCTTAACAATATAGAGAAATAGCAGTCCTCTTTCACAGCGAATTTTTCCATAAGTTCCAGTGCATTTAGTTAAGTTTTGTCTGCATCTCCAGTGTCCTGGCATCCATAACGGCTTTCTTACCTCCTCTCCGATATTTTTCTTTATCTTTTTCTGTTCTGGGTCCGGTTTCTCCAGGGGTCTGGCGTGCTACTCGCAGTTGGCCCGGGACCCAGAGTCCCGCGACCCGTGCCCCAGCTGGCGTGCCCTGCACGCGACCCCCGCCCAGAACCCAGCGTCTTACTGGGCCTGGTTTCTCCAGGGGTCTGGCGTGCTATGCGCAGTTCAGCCTGGGGCCCAGAGTCCCGGGACCCGGGCCCCATCTGGTGTGTCCCGCGCGCGACCCCTGCCCAGAACCCAGCGTCTTACTGGACCCGGTTTCTCCAGTGGTCTGGCGTGCTACTCGCAGTTCGTCCTGGGGCCCAGAGTCCCGCGACCCGGGCCCCATCTGGCGTGCCCGCCCGCGACCCCAGAACCCAGCGTCTTACTGGGACCGGTTTCTCCAGGGGTCTGGCGTGCTATGCGCATTTCGGCCTGGGGCCCAGAGTCCCGCGACCCGGGGCCCCATCTGGCGTGCCCCGCGCGCGACCCCCGCCCCACTCAAAGATTATTTAATTCTCAGCTGGACATGGTGATGCAGGCCTGTAATTCTAGTACTTAGGAGACTGAGCAAGATGATGGCAGGTTCACAGTCAACCTCAGCAACTTAGTGAAGCTCTCAATAACTTAGTGAGACCCTCTTTCAAAATAAAATAATAAAATAAGGCTGAGGGTTTGACACGAAAGTAGAAGACCCCTGGTTTCAATTCCCAGTACAAAAATAAGAGATTATTTAATTCTCTTGAGGGTTACACCTTTACTTGAGTTACTGTTTACACTTTACAGTACAGGGTTCAAGTTCTGACATTATGTATAAACTTAAAATTTTCTATTTAGAAGGATTTACTACTCTAAATGATATAGTTTAATTGCCATGTAGGATATTAATTTTCATCTATAAGCAAATTCATTTCAGCATTCATTTGATCTACTGACTGATTTCATAAATCTCTGTTTTTTAAACTCTTCTGTGAACCATTTTTACCATCCTGCTAATTCTCTCATTATTGTTAAATCTTTGACACATGCACATTCCATATTTGTCTGAGCATGATGTTTTTAACATTTTGGAAATTGTTCTTTGACACTTTACTTGTAATTCCCTATGTATATCTCAAATCTTGGCCTCCAAGTCTTGTGTCAGATGACACATACCGTTGCCTATTTTAAATTCAACAAGTTTAAATCAATCACTTTCCCAATATTTATCTTGTTAGTAATCATAGAAGTTCTCTCACATAGCCTGTGTTCCTTATTGTCAGGGAGTACATATTGTATGAGACTGAATTCTCAAAATGTCTTGGTTATTTTAAGAACTCAACATGATTGAATGAATGGGCTCAAAATGCATTTCAGAGAGAAGTTGTTATGAAAGCAACAATGATGATGACAATAAAATAAACAAATCAAAAATGTCAATATTGGAAGGGACAGAACAAAAAATAGTGTAGCATAATAAAACAGCATTTTAAAAGTGTGTTTGGCATTAAAGTGGAAAATGAGATAAAGAAGTGTCACTAAGTTGCAGTGAAGTAAGACAATGATAAATTACCTGCATTTAGGCTATGTGGATTTCCCTTCTTAAATGTTAGCAAGAATCTTGTACATGATAAGGCAGGTCTCATCCATGTAAATATAATTACCAGCTTCTTGCATCCTGCATTAAGCATTGAGGAGAGAATCTGCTCTATCCTCGTTAATCTTTTATTTAGAGGTTAATTGCTGTAAAATGATTATTTTGCAGTGATTACTCATTAAATAAAGGAGCATTAAAACCCCAATCAAATCCATGGCTCAAATATACTCTCTACTATGTAGTTCAGGTTGATATCTAAGAAAGTCTAGTATTTACTTGAGTACCTGCTAGGTACTAAATGATATTCTAAATGATACCTAAAATTTTAAAACCATATGCTTTCAGAAAAATATTAAGAAATTTACAAATGTGCAGAAATTTTTATTGTTTTCTGTGTTAGATCTTATGGTCAAATTGTAGTAGGATGGCTAAGGCCTCAAAGTGTTGAGTTTTTTCCTAAGGGATAATGATCTCATTGCTCTAATACCACAGAAAGTGTCATTGGAGTCTCTCTCATTCTCAATGTCTGAGGTAACATGAGCTGGTTCAACTGGCAACACCAAAAACTTATGAAATATCTTACTATGAAAAGGAAATGAACCAAAATTCTAAGTATGCTGAGTAGAGGAATAGACGTATCAACAAGTGTGTGCATAAAGACGGTGTATAAGCAATTGATTGTTTTGGTATTTAAAGATAATGGACTGATTTACCTGGTGGAGGAAATCTCAAAATAGCAAAGTAGCAAACTGCATTATGATTATTAATACCTACTTATACTTAATTATATAAAAATCGGGAGGAGAAAGCAAGTCTGGGAGATTTTAGAGATTGTAGGTATGTGTAAATTGGGGCCCAGAGTGATGTGATTACAAAAGATAGCTGGCTGGAGAGGCAGCAAATATTTTGCATAGAAATAAAGACAGGAATGAGTTTCCTGCAGCTCAAGAATTGGCAGGACTCCACCCATCAAGAAGCCTGGAAGTAACTATGAAAAAGACACTTCCATTCTCCTGTGGCAGCCATGATTAATAGAGGATGGAAGCCATGACTGAAGGAAGCTTAATGAACTTTACTAAATAGCCTTAGCAACCATGATTGAAGAAGTAAGGTGACCTTGATTGACAAGTTTGTGGCAGTCATGATTTAAGAGGTATGGCAACTATGACTAAAAAAGACAGTGTAGCCACGAGTGAAGAGAGTGCTCTGGCTGTTATTGAAGTGACATGGTGACCATGATTGAAGCAGGTATGGCAGCTAAAATTAAAGAGATAGGTGACCATGATTGAAGAGACATGGAAGCCATGATTAAAGAGGCAGGCCTTCATGATTAAAGAGGCACATTGGCTATGTTTAAAGAGGTACAGTGGTCATGGCTAAAATGAGCAGGGCGGTTGTGATTGAAAAAAGCAAGGCTGCTGGGCATGGTAGTGAACACTTGTAATCCTAGTACTTGGGAGGCTGACATAGGAGGATCGCAGGTTCAAGACCAACCTCAGCTACTTAGTGAGGCTCTCAGCAATTTAGTATGATCCTTTTTCATAATGCATATGAGAGTGTAGCTTAGATATAGAATGCCCCTGGGATCAACCCTCAGTATAGCAAAAAAAGAGCAAGGCTGCTATGATTGAAGCAGGAATGTGGCTATCACTGAAGAGGCATGGCGATTGTGATTAAAGAGGTAGGTGTCCATGACTAAGGAGGGCAGGATGGTCATGGTTAAAGAGGCATGACAGCCTTGTGTAAAGAGACATACATAGTGACCACCATTAAAGAAGCATGGCAGCCATAACAGGAGCAGAGAAGAACATGGATAACGAGGGTAAAACAGCCATGACTGAAGAGGCACAGCAGCCAAAGTTAAAGAGCCACAGTGGACATGTTTAAAGAGGCATGGCAGCCATAATCAAAGGCTTAGGTGGCCATGACTGAAGTGGGCATGGTACCCATGAATAAAAGGCATGGTGGCCACAATTAAAGAGGCAGGCATCCATGACTAAAGAAGCATGGTATCTATGACTGAAGTAGGCACAGTAGCAATAATTGAAGTGGGTACGGTAGTCATGGTTAAAGAGACATGGCAGCCATGACCAAAGCAGGCATGAAAGCCATGATTGAAGCAGGTACAGTAGCCATGACTGAAGAGGACAGGGGGACCATGATTGAAGAAGCATAGTAGCCATGACTGAAGAAGGCATGGTCACCATGAATGTTTAAACATGTATGACAGTCATGCTTAAAAAGGTACAATGGCCAAGATTAAAAAGACGTGGAAGCTATGACTGAAGAGGGGCTGGTAGCCATGACTGAAGAGGGCAGGGTGGCAGTGACTAAAGATGGCAGTGACCATGATTAAACAACTATGGTGGTCATGATTAAAGAGGCAAGTGGTCATGACTGAAAAGAGCATGGAATCCATGATAAAAGAGGCATCACAACCATGACTGATGAGAGTAGGGCAACCAGGAGAGGCATGGTGACCATGATTAAAAAGGCATGGTGGCAGTCAGGCATGATGGTGCAAACTTTTAACCCCAGTACTTGGGAGGCTGAGACAGGAAGAATCACAGGTTTGTAGCCAGCTTCAGCTACTTAGTGAAGCCCTCTGCAACTTAGTGAGATCCTGTTTCAAAATAGAATAAAAAATAATGCTGAAGGTGTAGCTCAGAGGTAGCATGCCCCTGGGTTCAGTCTCCAGTACCAAAAAAAAAAAAAAAAAGGCTTGGTGGCAATTCCTGAAGAGAAATAGCAGCCACGATTAAAGAGGAAGGTAGCCATGATAGGTGGGAACTATGGCCATACTTAAACAGGCATGGTGGCTATGATTATCGAGGCACGTAGCCATGAATGAAGAGGGCAGAGAATTCATGATTGGAGAGGCACAATGGCCAAGATTGAGGAGGACATAGTGTTTATGATTGAAGAGGTATGGCAGCCATGACTGAAGTGGGTGTGGCAGCTACGATTCATGAAGCATGGCAGCCATGGCTGAAGTACTACTGTGGCCATGATTGGAGAGGAACAGGGACTTTGTTGGAGTAAGATTTAGCTGCTTGAAAATGGTTACTGGAGGCCAAAGATAATGTTTTTCCAGGCCAGCTTCTGCAGCTTTCTGATTCTCTCTTCTTTTTTTTTTTTTTTTTTTTTTTTTTTGGTGGTACTGGGGTTCCTGGAAGCCCTTCTACCTCCGGGATACACTCCCAGACCTATTTTTACATTTTTTATTTGGAAACAGTGTCTCCTAAGCCAGCGCGCGCGGCTAGCTTCGAACCTGCGCGATCCTCCTGTCTCTGCCTCCCAAGCGCGGGGATTACAAGCGTGCGCCACCACGCCCGGCTGATTCTCTCTTCTATTACCATAAGTTGACAAAGCCCTCACCCTCTCCTTCTGCTCATTGCCATGATTCCTCGAGGACCGGAAGCCAAGTCTTCTGCTTCAAAGCTGATGTAATATGAACTCTAATTTCCAAAACTGTTAGGAAATAATTTTCTTCTTCCTCTAAGTTTTGCATGTAAAGTATTTGGGCCACATCAGTAACAATCCTGCCTAAAACAATCAGAAATTACTGTTATTTTTATGATTGTCTTTGAAGAATGTTGCCATTTATAGGAAGACTCCAAGTCTGATAGTATATCCATATTTTATTTCAGGACATAAAATGAATTAAATTTTATTTTATATTTTCTCATAATAAGAAGCCTGTGGTTTTGAATTTATAGCATAGTTTACATATATAAAATGTGTAGGTAGCCAGGCATGGTAGTGCATGCATGTAATTTTAGTACTTGGGAGACTGAGACAGGAGGATTGCAGGTTTGAGGACAGCCTCTGCAAATAGTGAAACTCTGATCTATCAAGTGAGGCCCCTTTTTAAAATAAAAATAAGACAAGGGTGGGGGGGTAGCTCAGAGGCAGCATGCCTCAGGGCTTATTCCCCAGTTCCCCCACCCAGAACGAATAGCCAGGTGCAGTAGAGGGTAATCACATTTTAGAGATGTGCCTTAGCAAGTCAGTGAAACTCTGTCTCAAAATAAAAAAAAATAGCCTGGGGGTTTAGCTTAGAGATAGTATGACCTGAGGTTCAATATCTAGTACAAAAAAAAAGTATAGTCAAGAACTTAAAAATTAAATATATATTTTGAATGAAACACTATAATGACTCAAAACCATATTTCACCAAGTCAATGCATTTTTGAGTATAATTTTAAAATATAAATATGCCTATTAAGTTTTTTAAAATTTGTGAATTGAGAATGCAAGTGTACAAATAATGCAAGTGCAGGAATGTAATAAATCTGATTGTAAGAAATGACATTAATATTTGTATAAGGCACATCATACAGCATATTATAAAAGGCAATCACACCACAAAAAATCACATCTAACATCAGAAAATGTTTTGATCTCTATCAGAGATTGCCACCAAATATTAATGCTTTCTTTTCTGTGATGTGAAGTTGTTGATGAGAGGGTCCTGTCCCAGTTAGATGACATTTCCCATGCTGTTCTGAAATTAAGCGTTGCCTTGGGATCAGTTGCAATGTAAGCTGTGATATACTGTTCATTGTCCCATTTCAAGGTCAAAAGTATTTACTCTTACACCTTCTGAAAGGACTGAGAGATGATTACAGTCTAGGTCAATATTCTCACTGCTGTGATTCAAACATCTGACCACATAATTTAGAGGAAGGATTTCCTCTAAGAACTGTTTATTTCCTCAAAAAACTGTTTGCTTACAGCTTCTGGAGATTTGGGGTTCAGTCTATGGGAGTCTAGAGTTTGTAGATTTCAGTGCATGGCAGCCGGAAGCAGAAAGAGGGAGAGAGCAAAGGCTCTGCTCTTACATCATGGAGATCAGAAGCAAGAGAGCCAACAAGGGGATTCAAATACCCAAGCCTAGTCCATAAGGCCACATCCCTAGTGATTTACCTCTGTTAGTCACACCCTACCTCCCTACGTTATCACCCAATAAATCCACTACAGTGAATCTATCTACTGATAATATTATGAACTTCTTGACTTAATTATATCAACTCTGAACATTAATGTGTTCTATATCTAACCATAACAATAACTCTCAGTTTTTTACTTTCAGAAAACTGTTCTGAGCTGGACAAGCTACCTCACCCAATCCCATGCTCCCTTTACAGAGGCAAACTGCATCTAAAGACTAGTTACACCTTGTTTCACCTTTGTTGGAACATGGAACAATTCCATCAGACCAGTTTACCTTAGTAGTTCTCCCTGGGCATTAACTGAATTTTGGGGGGAAACTATATCACAGCTCAACTTTTTCCTCTGCCCAATCCTACTTTCTTCCATTTCTTTCTACAAGTGTTGATTCTAAACACACCCTAATAAAATTTCTTCACATTATTCTTTATTTTAGAATCTATATTCTGTAGAACTAAGTTTATTATATATATCATTTAATAGAATTTGAGCAGAAGGAATAAATGTTACTTCTAGGTTAGTTAAAGAACCACAAGTGTTTTCTATACACTTTCCCTTTTATTTACCAGTTTGATGCATAAAAGACTGAAGCCATAGGTAGTACTAGAACCACAAGTTGGAACAAACATTTTTTCTGTGGAAGTCCATAGGATGATCAGAGATATTAGTATTACAGTATGAAGGGATAGAGAGAAATAAACAATTGTATTAAACCAATGAGATTTGGTGATTTTTTGTTACATCATGTAGCATGATTTATAGTACTGTAAAAATACAGAAATTGGTTCCTTGAAGGCAGGCTCTACTGCAACCCAAAGATATGTCATTGGCTTAGCAATAGTTTGGTGTGATATGAAAACTGATATGAGAAGTGTAGAAAAATGGAGCCCCAAATGATGCACTGGCCAAGTAGTCAGTGAAAATACCGTCTGTGAAACCTCAGGAAGAAGATTAAGTACCTACTGATCCATTGGCCCTAACAAAAGGTAATGGAAACGTAATGTTAGTGTGTGTGGGCTGTAACTTGCTATGTTTAACACCACACACACACACACACACACACACACACACACACACACACCTCATGAGAGAACTGTCTTGAGAATAGATATAAAAACAAATAGGAAGCTGGGTGTTGGTGGTGCACGCTTGCAATCCCAGCATTTAGAAGGCTGAGACAGGAGGATCGCGGTCTGTGGACAGCCTCAGCTACTTAGGCCCTTTGCAACTCAGTGAGACCCTGTTTCAAGATAAAAAATACAAAATAGGACAGGGGGGTGTAGAGTTTGGAGGTTGAATGCCCCCGTGTTCCATCCCCATCCCCATCCCCATCCCCATCCCCATCCCCATCCCCAGACACACACACACACACACACACACACACACACACACACACACACAACACAAACAGGAAGACTCCAGAACTTCAATTCCCTATAGGTCTAGAACAGAAAATTGTTTTGTAGCTAAAATAAGTAAAATATAAAGCTCAAAAAATTTTGAGCAACAAGTTTCCATTTAGATTTCTTATTAAAATGGAATGATTCAAACCTGAAGTAAAGTTTATATTATGAAGGTTTCTTTTTACTCTTTCTTACAAACAATCTCAAGGTAATTCTGATTAAATTGAGAGAATGACAAGGGGGTAGAGAAAACAAAGAAAGATATCAGGAGGGAGTTTAATGTCTAGGAAAGAACTTTGAAAATGTTTGCAAGCAAAAAGGGCTGACTAAATGATAATCAGTCCAGAGCCAGTGAAGTTGTTGATTGAATGGTCCATACAAAAATATGATTAACCTAGATAAGGGCCAAGTCTTTTTAATCAAAGGTTAAAACAACTAAATTTATACAAAAATGAAAATAGCAGTAAAAGGTATAGAGATGCTTATATTAGAGAGTACATTATGTAAAGTGGACTAGAAAATATCCTTCTCCCCCACAAGGAGTCAGGTAGGGTAGCAAACACCTGTAATCCTAGTATTTGGGAAGCTGAGGCAGAAGGATTTCAGGTTCATGGTCAATGTGTGATATCTTAGCGAAAACCTGTTTCAAAATAAAAAAAATAAAGCAGAGCTGGGAATAGAATGTGGGTAGCTCAGAGGTAGAATGCCCTTGTATTTAATCCCTTGTACCACATACACACACAAAAGATTAGCTCCTAAGGTAGAGCCATTAGACATAAGAAGCAATGGAGAGGAGTAGGGTTCTTCTACATGGGGAAAGAATGATGGTATAGTCAAATGTTTCACTCATGAAATGCCTGCTGGCATTTCAGAATTTCTATAGATCAGTAAAGACTCTGTTTCTCATTCTCCTCTTTTTTAAGTAAAATCTTTAAAAACTGTGGTTTTCCCATATTTGCTTCATCATTGTATCCTGGAGGAATGGAAAGGACATAAAATTTATATTTCACTCTATAAGGCAAAGGACAATGAGAAACCACACCTATACCTAATAAAGAGAATTATTTGTTAGCCCTCAATTTAGGACTAAACTGAATGCAGAGATTGGATGGGAATTTAGGTTGCCACCAATGGAGGCAAGGGCACATTTGCTACATAGGAGTTGGGGGGACAAAGGTGTAAGAGTCTCTAATAAAAGTTATTTCATATTGTGAAGATATGTTATTTTGCAGGCCTCTTTGCTGACCAGAAATTCCCAAGTCTAAGTCAAATACACTCAAATCCCCCTGCTTACTGCAATGTCCCCATTGTCCTGCCTAAGATGTACCTGACAGACCCCTTGCATCTTATGTCCCCTCTGCCTATGGAAAATTCTTATTATCCTGCTTAACACAACTCTAACAATAAAACTAACTCATTTAAAAAACCCCTAGCAATGGCTAACCATTATCAACCCTACCCCACAGAATCTCCCTTTAAACAACCTATGTAAATTTCCTAGTGTGTAAGTGGACATGGGCTCCATTCTTTTCTGGAGATCACCCTCCACAGATTTTATCCCAATAAAGCCTGTACTGGTATAGAGTTTTCCCATTCCCTTCCTCCTTTAACCTTTTATTTGGTGCCAAAACTCAGGACAGGTAGTGAGAAGCCATCAGGTAAGTTCTGTCTTGCAACTTGGAAAGCAATAGGCAATGGCAATTCATCCCAGAATAACTCCAAAACCTTGAAGGACTCCTGATCCTCACTCCTGTTCTCTATCCTCTCTTTCTTCTATTCCTGCCTCTCTCTCTTCCCATGGCTCTAGAGTGACCATTTGGGTTTCTGCTATCTCATATCCATTACCAGCCAATTCATCTTTTTCAGGATAAGTCCATACCATTTCCTCCCATTTCCAGTTTCACAATGAGCCCATGACCCCTCCCCCCATATATCACTTCAGGAGAAATCACCAAATATCCAGGTACTTGGTAAAAGGAACCTTCATAGCAATCCAGGATTGTGGGACCCTCAGTCTCTTCTCCTCGGATCCTGTAACTTATCAAAAGAAATTCCAAATCCTCTGTTCTTCTATGACCCGGCCTGTGAGATATTTGTGTCATTCTCTCCCCCACCCTCACACCAGAGGAGAAAGAGCACTTTTGGATGACAACTAAAGCTCATGCAGAAGACACTCAGGATGCTGAACATAATCCTACTGGCACTGCGGATGGACCCCTGTCAAACCCCAATTGGAATTACCAACCCAACTCAGATGATAGGCAATGCTGAGGACATGTGATCACTTTCCTTCTGGAAGACATATATAAAAAGCTTCCTTAACTATGTAAGTTAACTATGACAAGATTTAAAAAGTTACTCAAGGCTCCAGTGAGAACCCAGACCCATTCATGTCTGCCTCATAGAAGCTGTCCTCAAATGCACCACCCTCAATCCTGAAACAGATGATGGCTGTTTCTTTTCTTTTCTTTCTTTTTTTGGGGGGGGTCTTAGGATAGAACTCAGGGGAATTTGACTTTCAAGCTATACCCCCTGCCCTATTTTTTATTCTTTATTTTAAAACAGGGTCTCACTAAGTTGTAGAGGGCCTTACTAAGTATCTGAGGCTGTCCGTGAACTCTGATCCTCTGGTCTCAGTCTCCCGAATGCTGGGATTACAAGTGTGCGCCAATATGCCTAGGTGGCTGTTTCTATCTCCATATGAATTTTAGTTTACAATCTTCCACTGACATTTGCAAAAAACTCCAAATATTTGAGGATAGTCTCCACATGCCCAAGAAGGAACTCAGTAAACAGGTTTTTAAGGTCTTAAACAATGGAGAGGACTTCCAGGAAGATGGCAACCCAGGGAAGCAGCACATACCACTCCTGCTTACACAGAATCTCCATTGCCTCAAAAACAGCATTCGAAAAAGCCAGAAAATACTATCAGTAGGGGAATAAAAATAATAAATACAAGGGACAGAGGAAAAGAAGATTAGAAGACAGACCAGAGAGCAGAAAATAAATCTGCCCGCCTTGTGGCGTCAGGAGCCACAGCAGCGCCATTTTGCCTCACAGCATTGGACTCCAGAGATGACCTATTGCATACGTCTCATGCTGTTTCCTTCCAAACCTCAACAGCTCCACCCCCTCTAATTTTCTTCCAGTGATGGAATACTCTAAACCCAGTTATACTTCTAACTCACTCCACTACTCTCTACAAACTCACCCTTCTACACTGTCGCATAATCATCATGGATTTCTCCTCTCTCCCCTTCCTCCAAATCTCAGAGCCCCCCTCCTCCTGCCTTGCCAGAAGCCCAAACTGGTACATCAATGCAGTTCCTTCAATGGACCCTCTTAATGAGTAAGACATGTCATCATCACCAACACAGAGGTAATAACATTTTACTCACTAACCCTAGGCACCACATCTCAACAGGTTGAATTAATAGCTCTCACAAGAGCTCTAACCCTAACTAAAGACAGGCATATCAACATCTACACTGATTCTAATATATGTACCATATCATATACTTCCACACCTTAATATGGCAAGAAAGAGGATACCTCATAACCAGACTCACCACCATAGTTAACTAAAAGCTTATCCATAGACTCTTACAAGCTGCCAGAATTCCTAAGGCAGTCACAGTCACTCACTGTAAGGAACACTGTTACATATAAGTTTGTGAGCTTCAGAGACAAAGATGGCAGTGGTTCCAAAGGTCTTAGGTAAGAGGGTCATCCCCAGACAACCAGGTCTCATTGTTTTGATAGATATTGCAGAGCATGGAAAGAGTAGTTATAGTGTTGACCCAGAGCCTGAGTCCAAAGTCTTTTGTGGAATGGACATAGAAGAGGAAGGGATTTTGGTTGTTGGGAACTCCAAAGTGGGTGCAGAGAGGGCTGCCTCCTTTAGTTTTGTAAATGGAGTGGAGATCGGAATAGTTGTGTCTAAAGAGCTCATTTATTAATGTTTGAAGCTGATGTAGTTGAGTCATGAGGGTTGTAGTCCCAGTAGTGGATAAATCCATTGCAATATATTTATCTGGGTGGTGGCCTGGGCTGGTAGGGTGTGGCTGGAGGAGATAGGTCCCTGGGGATGTGCTGTGGGGATTATATATGGTTGCTCCCATTCCTATTCTCACTCTCTTGCTCCAAGACTCCATTTTGTGATGAGCACAGCCCATGTTCCTTCTCTCTCTCTCTCTCTCTCTCTCTCTCTCTCTCTCTCTCTCTCTCTCTCTCTCTCTCTCTTTCCCCTTACTGCCATCTATCCTAAGATCTGCAGTTCTCTGCCTCACATAGATTGAATCTGAAAGCTTAAGAAAATAAATCTTGTTTCCTTTAAGTTATATGGTCAGGTCTTTACACAACAGCTGAGAATACTGACCAGAACAGACACCAAATATTATCTGATCCTATTACAAAAGGTAATTATTTGGCGGATGTGTACAGCATGGAGCATAAAAAAAACTTTTGAAAGTCATAATCAACTTGTTCATGCATTTCAGCATATGGCTCAGACCAACATGCCTGTGCTGCTGTTGACAATGGACCTTTGGATCATAAATCTCTTCCTGCATCTGATGGACTTATATCATCAATATATTTGTGAAAATGACATGTGTCTGTTAAGGTTCAATAAGCCTGCCAAATATACTTACAAGGACCCTATAAAAGTACTTTAAATATACAGTGCACTGAGATATTATGTATACCAAAAAGAGTTTATCATGCACACAACTTTGGTCCAATGACTTTACCTTGATCCTGCTCTTTACTGACCAAGGATCTGTATGACTCTTCAGACTTCTCAGTACCCATACCAACATCAGAATCTCCCCTTCCCTTCCTGGTTTTGGTTCATTATATTCACTTCTCCCTGCTTGTTTGTAGCTTATTTGCTAATTATTTGAAATACTCAAATGATAGAATTTGTATCTTGTCTCGAATACTTGTTTAACCGAAACTGTTAGATTTGCTAGTGTGAAACGTATTGTTTGATGCTCAATCATAGCTAATTGGCTTTGGGCAAAGCAGCCACCCAGTGTCCGAAACTAGCTTACCCTTACTTAGAGAATTTCCTAATACTTTCTCGCATGCTCTAAACTTTGAGTGTTCAATAAACCTTGTGACATTGTGGAAAGACACAAATCATGGGTGACCTGACTTAATGGTCTTAGGACCTTGTGGGCTGTTACTTGCAACAGTAAAAACTGAGGTTAAATGGGTTGCTTTTACTTTTCATACTCCACCTTCCCAGTTACCCATCTTTGCCAATTACCCACCTTCATACTTAGATCAGGAAAGAGTCTCCTGGACCCAGGACAGCACCACCCAACTAAGGGACTGGCGATATTAAGTAGTTGAGGCTGGCTATAAACCTGTAAATTCTCCTATCTCAGCCTCTCCAGTACTAGGATTACAAGCATGCACCACCATGCTTCTAGTTTATACAAGAACACAGGCTCTATCCTTTCCTGGGGACCCCTGATGCAGGTTTTATCCCAATAAAGCTTGTACTGCCATAAGCCAACTTTCATCGCTTTCCTTCCCGGACCTTTCTAAAGGTTTGCAGGGATATGTGGAGATCAAAGGCTGACTGTAAAGGATGGGTGAGACTTTAAAGGAATTGTTCATCCACAGTCTAATAGTTTGTATGTTTTTTTCTGAATGTCTCACTTTAGGTGGCACCAAGTAACTAGTTTTGATTTAGGGGATTATGAGTAGAAGCAATGTATCACTTTTATAAGTGTTCTTTGACAGTCAAGTGGGGTCATCTCCTGTATACTCAGAGACTGTCTGAGGTCTACAGAATTGTAAAGCTACCAGTGGAAAAATCCCAACACACAGAACTATGCGTTGGCTAACTGGTACACCTGCAACAATACCAAAAAAAATTTCTAGTAAGTTGGGCCACTGGATATTTTTAAAATTGTTGCAGCAGCTAGCATTATATAACCTACCTAGATGCCTTGAATGTCATATATATATATATATATATATATATATATATATATATATATATATATATAGTGTGTGTGTGTGTGTGTGTGTATAATTCACAAAATACTGCAAGGTAGGTATTGCCTTTGTTGTACAGATTAAAAATTGATGTTCAAAAAATTAAAGCTAACTTTATACCTCACTAGGTTCTTATTAGAAAAAAATATAAAAAGAGGAGAAAGAGGCATATAATTAGGAGGCAGATGGGAATTTGGAAAAGAGAACATGGTTCTGTATGTGAAGATTTAATAAGGACTTAGAGGCTGCTTTTGCTGAAAACAGTCTTCACTTGGGTCTGCAAATATGAAAAACACAGCATCTCTGCCTTCATTTTGCATCTACTTTCCCTGAGACAACAACAATTTCTTACTACCATTGACAAGGTCCTGCTTAACTAATATTGAGATAATGATCAACCAGACTAAAGTTTGACCCACATTGCTTGACTATGCATATTTCTGTTCCCCCTTTGTTAGGTAGTTAGGTGGAGTTTAGTAAGCATTGAAGATAAGGTGTTCTTCACTGTGAAGTATTGGAAAATCATTCTATCAGGTAATGAAGAAACTTTCCTGTTATGGCCACCTACTACTTTTTTCTCCATGGT
Organism: Muscardinus avellanarius; assembly: GCF_963383645.1. Taxonomy (NCBI): domain Eukaryota; kingdom Metazoa; phylum Chordata; class Mammalia; order Rodentia; family Gliridae; genus Muscardinus; species Muscardinus avellanarius. Next base: position 23,802,377 of record NC_137792.1, on the reverse strand, counting down.
ACTGGGAGTTGAACCCAGGGGTATTCTATTTTTGAGCTACACCCCCAGCCCTATTTTATGATTTAGTTTTGAAACAGAGTTTCACTAAGTTACTGAGGAACTTAGTTGGCCACTAACCTGTGATCCTTCTATCTTAGCCTACCAAGTACTGGAATTACAAGCATGTACTACCAATTCCAACTCAGATACTACTTTAGTAAATATAAAAGGAATCAGGTATGCCTGGTTTGCTAACCTTGAAGCATGTGTAGAGCACTAAGTCCATTAGTTTTGCTTAGGTACTTATAGGAAAAATTTCAACACAGCGAAAACAGTGCAGACACACTATGTTGTGATGTGAAATAGTAACAACTCCCAAATATATAATACATGAGTAGGGAGGTTTTAAGGGAAACTATAAAACCTACCATGTGGAAGACATCATTTCCATTTCCACTCTTCAAATGGGTCTCTCTCTGAAGCATATTCCTCCAATCTAAGTTGGCCTCCTCTTCTAAAATTGTCCACTCACCTCACTAAGTATATCCTTTAAATTTATCTGTGTCTCTCAAAGAAAATCTTTCATTTGGAAAGATGAGAATCAAGGAAATTTCTACCCAATAACACCTTGTGTATATAATCTAGAAACTCACATTAGTACTTCTAGAGATAGGGCTGGAAATGCTGGTACCCTTTCTTCCCAGTACTGTCATGTGGTTCTTTTCTTGGATTGTATCATTACTTCTTTCTGTTTGGATTTTGGGAAGAGTAGCCAGATCTGATTTGTTGGTACCTCCAGAGTTGGGTCTCTGGGTTAGGAACTAGTAGCAAAGATACCAATTTAACATGTCTGTTTCAAGTAGAGTAATGTTCTTACATTCTGGATAAGATTCTCAGTGGAATAGTCTTAGTAGACTCTTTTATTAAACAGACCAAAATTAAGACAAAGAAAGGTTCTAAGTACATAAAAACTGGCAATGTCTTTTCCACTCTAAGAGATCACTATACCAATTTATCACCTATAGTTAATGAATACACTCATTTCTTTATTTCTTCATGATTTTACTAGGTACATCACTTAATTGGTATCTGTAGATATATTTATATTTGCCAACATTTTTGGAAATAAATGTCTCAACATTTAGTAAATGTCATTCTTTCTTGTGTTGGGCAGTTTCTTCTAAATAAAGTAACATGGGCGATTTACTCTTGCAAGCCTCCACCTTCATCGTTTTATATTCATAATCCATATTTACTTTAAAAATCATCCACAGAATGAAACGACTGAGCTGAATTTCAAACAAAACTTTGTATTTGATCTTTGTGAACACAGATTTGTGCCACTTTTCTTAATCGTGTCTCAATTTAACTGCAATTGCATTCCATTTGGAATCTCTCTGGGGCACACATGGCATTTTGCTAAGACTTCTTGTAGCACAGATACTTATAGTTCAGTTGATAATACATACTTCTTGATAGAGAAGTTCAGAGAGACTATTTAATTGTACTTTCCACTGCTAGCTGCTGTGTATAAAAGAGTCAAGTAGAGAAGGTTCATCTTTTTCTCTCTGAGGTGCTGATTTGCATTTTTAAACATTCCATGGATGCTCTCCCAGTTGCAGCTCAGTGGCTAATGTTTAAGCACATATTTGCATTAAAAAAACTTGTGAAAGAAGAAAAACATATATTTGATCAAAGAAATGCAATGAGAATTTAACATAGCTTCAACTTTTCCATTTTGTCCAAAGGTTTAGAATGACCTTTTGGCTGGAGAACTTTTATCTGTGGTCTGTATCTAGTTATGAGGAGTTCAGGTGAGAAATAATTTAACTTTATGTGCTTCTAAATCTTTATTTATCTATGGATTGATCCTCAAGGTTTTTGCTAATGAAAATTTAGCTTTAGTTCATTAGCAGTAAAACTGAAGCTAAATACGAATTGCCCCCCCCCAAATAGCTGGTTTCCTGTTCTTCTCCTGTAAGTAGAACAAGCAAGTTTTGATTAAAATAAGAATGAATACTTGAAAAAAGGAGGGGAGGAAGGAAGAGAATATTTTTTTCCTGTTATGTTCTGTTTTGCTCTTATTTGGTAGTGATCAAAACATTTAAGTTTGGACATTTTTGCTGAAATGCAGAAGTCACCTGTAGACTTCCTGCCTCTAAATGATAAAACATTCAGTGGTTCCATGTGCATGGCCATTTAGTAGGTCCTAAACAGAGGATTTGGCCTTATATGTCCTTTCTTTTTCATTGATTCTATGATAGCCACTCTTGAAACTTGGCCATCATAAACCATTCCTTCTAGAATTCATTGACTCTTGTGGTTCCCTCCCATGCTGAATGTAGGATTATACTCTGACTTGATTTGCTTTAATCAATGGAATGTTGTGAGAATCATACCAAACCATAAGAGAGCCTGGCTGCTTTCACTGTTGTACATTTGGAACATTCAAGCTGCTATATAAGAAGTTTGGTAATCAGCTGGAGAGACCTTTTGGAGAGACCATCTGGAGAGCAGAAGCCTTCAACTATGTGGAAAGAGAAAAGTGTGGCTATCTTGCATCCCAGTTTAGCTTCTGTAGGACTCCATCCCCATCTCCAATATGACCACAGCTACTTGAGGTACATATGAGTGAAACCAGCAAAAGAACTGTCCAGCTGACCTCAACTGATATCAGTCCATTCACTCAATTCACATAAGAAGTAATAAAGTGGTGTTTGTTGGCAAGCTGCTCACTTTTGAGGTAGTTTGTTATAAAATAGTAGAAAACTAAGTCAACATACTTCTCTCAGCCATCTTTACACAAGCCTCTTCTTCTCAATTCTCCACTTGTATATCACAGAGTAAAGAAAGATATAAAATCATTGTTTAAAAGATAGGCATTACACACTTATCTTTGACTTTCTGTTGCCCTTACTTCTGCAAGAATGAGAATGATCCTAATAAAGCATATCAAATCTATCAGCTGACTGTAGGTCTGATCTGGTTTTTCCTATAGTTGACTTAACAGATGTGAGAATGTTATTAACCACAAAATATTCTTGGACATCTTGATAAATTAAATCTCAAACATATTTTAGAAAAAAAAGTGGAAAAAAAGTTAAATATAGCTGGGCCTGGTGGCGTACGCTTGTAATCATCGCGCTTGGGAGGTGGAGACAGGAGGATCACGCTGGTTTGAAGCCAGTCTCTCTCTGGCTTAGAGACCCTGTTTCTAAATAAAAAAAAGTATAGAATAGGTCTGGGAGTGTAGCCCGGAGGTAGAAGTGTTTCCAGGAACCCCAGTACCACCAAAATAAAAGTTAAATATACACATATTTATGTAACATTAAGAAAATAAATTTTAAAATTTGATCTCAACCTGCATAAATTATTTAGCATCTACTATGTGGTATGGTATATATAAATATATATTAATATATGTCTATATATGCACAGTAGGTATATATCAATATTATTTATACATTTGATATAAATATATTTATAAAACATATCTATCAATAAAAATTTTACCCTATTTTTATGATGACTCAGAACAAAAACCCTCTCTTTTTCAAACACACCAATATTATTTACTTAGGGTCTTTTTATTACTTTTTATTAGCTGGTCCCTTGGACTGAATAACCATGCTAGATCGCCTTCTCTCTTGATTCTTGGTCTAGCCTAATTTCACCTATTCCAAATAGCCTTATACAGTTTTTCTGTGTAAATTAACCTCCTATTTATGTTGTCATTTCATTCATTGCTATCTGAAATTTTCTTACCAATTCTGAGATTTGCGTTTTGGGTCAACCTTTCCCAGAAAGTAAGACTATAGAGAATAAGACCTCCATGGTGAAGAATATTGTCTACCAGATTCTCCACTATATTCATAGCACCTAGAACAATGCCTGGCATTAATGAAAGAATGAGTGAAACAAACAAGGAAAGAACTCTTGCACCTTACCTTCATGGTAAGAAGATGTTTTGTCAGATGAGAAATTCAGGACAAAAGAGCTCACATACTGAGGATCTCTTGACTGTAAGTAAACTACTTGTCTGCTCTGTACCTTCTTTTACTGTCCCTGCTATGGCACCCACATGGTTAAATTAAGAGATGGAAAACTCTGGTAAACATAATCTTAAAGTAAGGTCTTCAAGAGACCCAGACATTTGAACTGAGCAAAGTAGGGAGTGTCTTCCTCTGCTGAAGTCTCAAAAGAAGCCCTAGTATTTTCTGGTGTTCTTTTGTTGTCGTACAGGGGATTGAACCCAGGGGCATTCTAACTAGGAGTTATACTCCCAGCCCTTTTTTTTTCTTATTGAAACAGGCCTCACTAAATTGCTGAGTATGGTCTCAAACATGCAATCTTCCTGTCTCAGACCAAGTACTGAAATTACAGGCATGCACTACCACTCTCTGCTCTGGTGTTCTTTTTTTTTTTTTTTTTTTTGTGGGTAGGAGGATGGAACCCAGAGGCATTTGACCTCCGAGCTATATTCCCTGCCCTATTTTTTATTCTTTATTATTATTATTATTATTATTATTATTATTATTATTATTATTATTATTTTGGTGGTACTGGGGTTCCTGGAAGCCCGTCTATCTCCGGACTACACTCCCAGACCTATTTTATTTTTGGAAACAGGGTCTCCTAAGCCAGCACGGCTGGCTTCGAGCCTGCGCGATCCTCCTGTCTCTGCCTCCCAAGCGCGGGGATTACAAGCGTGCGCCACCACGCCCGGCTTATTCTTTATTTTGAAACAGGGTCTCACCAAGTTGCAGAGAGCCTCACTAAGTAGCTGAGGCTGTCTGCGAACCATGATCCTCCAGTCTCAGCCTCACGAATGCTGGGATTACAAATGTGAGCCACCACGCCTGGGTATGGTGTTCTTTATCCATACATTTTAAGAGATAAATGAAGTTCACAATGGGTAATTAAATTAACCCACTAAGTCCCAAGTTTTCAATTTTGTGAATATTTGAATAAAATTGACAAAGTTTCATTAAAATAAGTTTTCAAATACTCTAATCACTAACATATTACTCTTCTCAAAGAATAGATCTCTAAAAGCATACTATTTATTTCAAAAGTTACTGTAAGTGATATATTTGTTGCTCAATTTAACTTTTTATAGGTGTCCCACATCTGGGACTTAAAGGTTTAAATATGAGCAGCTGAAATCAATAGATCTTAACAGTTTACTAAACTTATGTAACATAACATGTGAATCAAAAGTTAAAAAAATATTAACCTCTACAACTCTAAGTTGAAAATGCACTTAAATAGAGAACCTAGGATGGGCAGAAGTTTACAAATGTATAACTTATAATTTTGTTAATACTCATATTCTAGGAAGAGATAGACAGGCATGGGCATATTGTTATTTATAAAGATGAACTATTCATGACGATGAATTGTAAGGAAAGCAAACAAAATATAGCAATATTTCAATCTGGTGATAATATACAGAACTTTTTGGGGGTAGGTGAAAGAGCAATGCATAAAGGTCAGTTTCTGTGAGTTAAATTTTCACTGTTATTTTTATGTTGTTTTGATTTTCCAAATAAATACTTATAATACTTTTTTGAGCAATTGTATGCACTCAGTCTTGATTTTGGCATTTCTTCTGGGCACAACCTGATAAAGTAATAACTACAATGTTTTACGCAGATGTTCACAATATAGAATAACTGTGCATCATTAAGAAGTAGTAATACTTACCATGGGTATAGAAACATCTGTGATATACTAGAAACTAGGTTTTTCTTTTAATGCTCTTGGCCTCTTGGAAGAAATAGTTTATAAATTTAAAAAAATCTATGTCAGTCTATTACTTTTTCATATCCTATAGTACCGAAGTACAATACCTCATATCTTAAAAGTGTGGGTCTTATCTGGTTTTCTTTTCACAAGTCCTGTCCCCAGTAAAGAATGATATTTTTCAGTTTCTATTTTTTCTAACTTAGAAGGAATTTATAGAATCTATTTAAAACTATTCACTATCCTCAGAAAAGCACACATGAAAATCCCCGCATCTTATCTGGTACTATTATCTTCTTAAATGATCTAGCTTCTCATTTTAATCTTCAAGAGACATTTACAGACTTGTAGATACTATTTTATCTCCAAACTAACTCACTTTTACATTTATAGATTTCAAAGCTGGTATGTGAACTAAGAACAGTTACATCATATGGACTATATGTATGTGTATGTACACAAAGTATACATGCACACATATTTTAGATATGTGCACATATATACATTTTTGTGGGAGTTATATACTTAAAAATATTAATTGACACATTACTTTCTTAGATTTATTCCTTTTCATAATTCTTCTAATATTTTTACCCAGCACCTACATTTACTGTCAATTAGATACACATAGAACCTCTCATAAACTCAAGATCTATCTTTATATGTTAGTTTTGAGGTCATAAATATTCAATAAGATGTATGAGAGGCTATTAATTTGTCCTGTTGTTTTTCATATTAGAAAGCAAAACAATTTGACTGAAGCATTAAAATAAAAATTCTCCCAAAGACAAAACATTTTATATTTCTTCTTGTAATGAATATGAATTTGATTCATACATCAAATTGTAAACCATATTGATTATTATTTCTAACATTATCCTTACAAAAATTGATTTTTTTGTTCTCAGGGTAGGCTGGCATTGATTAAAAGAAGTTTGCATACAAAACTTATTCACATTGCTTTATTTTGTTTTTTGTTACTGTTGGTGGTATTGTTCAATTCACACAAAAAAGTATTTCAAGTCATCATATCCTTGCATTTAACCAGTGACAGAATAATCTTAAAGAAAACATTTTACAAACTGGACATATACCCTGTTTATTTTCTCTGAAAGTTTCACTCAATAAAGCAAGTCCATTTTAAACCTTTCTCAATATTATACAAAAATATTCTTATGCATGTAATAAATGTATCTTTAGACATCCAACGTTTTAAAATTTAAAGCAGTCACACCAAAAGTTATTATTGTTAATTTTTAACCTAAACACAGAACACCTTGTGCTTATACAAACTGCTGTTATCATGTGCTCATATATTCTAAACATGAATCTGGCAAATATACTCTGCTATTATGCATTAAATTATGTAAAAAGTATTATCAGTGCAAAACTTGCCTATTCTAAACAATGTTCTTCAACCATCCTCATATATATTCTTTATATATATATATATAATTATTTTGGAAAAATTTAAGGCAAGTGCAATCAAAATTACAAAATCACTATCTCTATTGCTAACATAAGCAGCATTCATATTTAGTGACTGATTTCCTTCCCTCTTTAAAAGAATAGTACAAATGCTAAGTGTGTTATACTTGCTATAGCCAGCTATATAATCTTACTTATAAGCCATATATATCTTTAGAGATATCAATAGAAAAATATACTTCACTGCTGCAATAGTAGAAACCTCTGCTATTCCCTTCCTGTGATTTCTCATCCCATGCCCAGTATTCTTGTGAAGGTACACAGCAATATTCAGATGCCCATTTTGAAGATGACTATGAATACAAGGTCACCTCCTGGTGCAGAATACATAAGATGCAGTACTCATAAGATCGTCACTTGAAAATGTACTTAATTCTATTGTGTTTTTATTTCACTTTAATGATGGCACGGAGTCTGTAAAGAGAAAACTAAAAAAAAAAAAAAACAACAGTCTTATCAGTAACTGCACTTCTAAAGTTAGACTTTGCTGAGGACATGTTATTTGCTAAGGGCATAATTTAAATGGAATCTGAAAAATAAGTTATTTCATAGCCCTGAAAAAATAAAATCAACCAAAAGATAGGAAGCCCATGGTAATACCTTTGGTGCTTTCACAGGCTTTTATTGTGATAGCTGCTGAGTGCAATGCATCCCTCGTTCTTTATAAATAAATAATTCAAGGCTACCATGTAATGGAAAAAATAAGAAATGGAAACAATCACAGAATTTTTATGGGAAAAGTAAGAATGAGCTGACTCTTTTCTTTAAGATAAAATGCATGTCCTTATAGAAAAGTTATTTGAACAGAAATCTGGGTATTTATTTTTAGACTGTGCAAAAAATAATGCACTGGGTAATTTCCTGATGGAGTGCATTACCATGGAAACTCATAGCTGTTGGTTTACAGTGGCACGGGTATTGATTGAGTTCCTTTAAATGTATCAATAATGTGTGTTTTTATTTTCAGAGTGTGTACACATTAGACATGTGCACATATATGTGTACTAATTTAGTATACTAAAAGCAATGTGCTCATTGTCATGATTGATTGTTTTTAACTGCTGTTTTTGAGAATATGTTCTGAAGCTAAATTGGTATATTGTCCCTTCCAGCTTAGTGTAGAAATATTAAAGGCTATATTGCACTTGATGAAATGTACTACTGCATATTATTTTGAGATGCCCTAGTACTGTAAAGCCATAGATGGTAAGAAGGCCTATAGTTATTGTGGAAGTCACTGTGATATGAGTAAAATCTTGTTTTGTTTTATTTATTTATTTATTTGCAGAACTGGGGATTGAAACCAGCACATTTTGCCTTCGAGGTACACCCCCAGCCTTATTTTTTGGCTTTATTTTGAAACAGGGTATCACTAAGTTGCAGAGGGCCTCACTAAGTAACTGAGACTCACTGCAAACCTGTGATCCTCCTGTCTCAGTTTCAGGAGTACTGGGATGACATACATGGGCTACCATGCCCAGCTGAGCAAAATCTTTATAAACCTTAAAAACAACTCTCTAGAAACCTTTGATGTGGCTATACCATAATATATAAGAATATTTTTATATTAACTAACAAGGGCCATCTCCTTGAAATATGCACTGAGGATCAGTGACATGATTGGTTTGTGAGAATCTTGCATCAAAGAGTTCATTCTTCCTAAGAAACAGAGGCTACAGATCTTAACACTGATAATTTGTAGCTTTGTTTCAGGCTAAACAAAGGGTATAGAGATCAAGATTAGGCCAGGGAGGTAAATCTAGCTGGGAAAATTTATTGTCAGAATGAGTGGTTGAAGGGTAAAATAAAGAAAGCAACTAGTTTGCTATTGTTGTGCAGGTTTTCATGTTTTTGAAATAATGCAAGATGATACGTTTTACTAATCATCTCACATAGAATTAAATGTATTGGTACTGTGTGAATGTAGTTTTGTATTTTATGCCGTTCACTAGAATAAAAGTTCTCTAAATTCCATGATGATAAAAATTGCCTGGGTTTCAGCTGGGTGTGGTGGTTTTGTAATCCCAACATTTGGGAGGCAGAGACCAGAGGATCTCAGTTCAGGGACAGCCTCAGCTACTTAGCAAGGCTCTTCGCAACTCAGTGAGACTCTGTTTCAAAATAAAGACTAAAAACTAGGGCTGGGGGGTAGCTCCGAGGTAGAATGTCCCTGGGTTCCATCCCCAGTACTGAAAAAAAAAAAAAAATATATATATATATATATATATATATATATATATATATATATATATATATATATTGCCTGTGTTTCAAGTGCTTTGGAGAGTAAGCAGGGATCTCTGCTTTTAACAAATGCTACAGGTTATTCTTATGCTAAATTGCACGTGAAAAACTCCATTAATCTCTTGATGAAATTGTTAACTTGAGGAAAAACAATTGCTAATTAAGTCTAACTAATTTGATATCCATGTATTTATTTTTACCACTAAGGTCTTTGGTAGCCCTAATTTTATTTTTCTTCCTTTACAAATTGAAAATGAATTGGCAGTAGACCTGTCTCCTCGTAGAAAGAAATTGTGTTTTTAATTTACTCTTAACAGTTACCTGATATTTTTTCTGTTAGATGGCACGCTTTCTTGAAAACATAAATTCCATGGCAATGCTGAACTCTGCTTTCTTGACTAATTCTCTCTTTTTTTTATCTCTTCTACTTGCAGTGTTGTCAAATAAAGTGTTTTTATAATTGAGAGTTTGTAATCACAATTTTTAAATTATGAGGCATGTGGTATGTGTGTGTGTATGTATGTCTTTGTGTGTGTGTTAATGGATATTGTATCAGGGTTTGAGTTATTCCCCAGCTCTATTTTAAAATTTTATTTATTTATTTATTTATTTTGGAACAGTCTAATTTGCTGAGGCTGATTTCTAATTTGTGATCATCTTGTCTCACCCTCCCAAATACTAGGATTACAGATATGTTCTACCATGCTTGGCTAATTATACATTTTGTTATAACAATTTGGAATTATTTAACAAGGAAGACCCGTGTTCATCCACCAAAGTCTATTTTTTTATTCCAAATAGTGAAATAAGTTGTAAGGACAGAAACAACAAATCCTACACTGCTGTTTCTCAAAAAGTGGTGAGTGGGTCCACATTGGAATCATACGATTTATAGATAAATTTTGGACACTGCTCCAATGCTATTGAGCTCAAACTGAATTTTCATTATAAAAAATAGGTGCTGGGGATTGAACCCAGGTCCTTATGCAAGATGAGCATTTTTTTTTTACCATTAAAGTACACACCAAACACAGAATGTTTATTTTTTATAAGGTTTCCAGGCAATTCTTCTGACATCTAAAATTTGAGATTCATTTGTTTGACTCCTATAGATTTCATCTTGGGTTGTCCTCTGTAGTCATCTGGAGAATTCATTAAGAAAATAAAACATTAGGGACAAACTCCAGACCAGTTATTTAGAGTAGAGTATGGGACTTTGGGACTTTTTAAATCTTTTCAGGTGATTCTAAGAGCACCCATGGCTTCATAACTATTATCCTTAGAAAGATGCAATAAAAATATTTCATCCTTCACCAAATCTTTATGACATAATATCAAGTATGTCCAAATCGTTGTTTCTATTCATACATTAAAATATTTAGTACTTGATATCTTATTTTATTTAGAAAAAATTATGCTAAGGAAAGTTTTCTACTCAGCTTGAGACCAGCTAAAAAAGGATTAGAATTCAAAGCCTAGGTTTTCTTTCAAGTTTATAGTTCTCAACAGTTCTTTATTGCCTGGTACAATAGGAGAACTAGAGTTATTATACTTTTAAATTTAAAGCAGTTCAATTTTATTTTATTAATTTTATTTAAGATTTTCATAAACTTACAGTTCTTTTTATGGTTTAGGTAGGAGTTTGGCATGTTCTGTGTTCTGCTTTTTTGGGATATTTTACCTTTTATCATTTTTTATTTAGTTGCTTAATTTTTTGCCAAAGGTTAGGAAAGTGACTGCTTTACCTCTTTTTCCTTAAATCAGTCTTTCATAGTCTCAAGGACTTCTGCCATATGTTGCCTTTCCTAGATTACTATTTTGCCTATATTTTAAATTATTTAAGTACACATCTTTTCTTACCATAAGATAAAACTATAAACAGTATCCACAATGTACTAGTTATATTTTAAAAGGCCTGAATATTTTAAATTAAATGCATAACTGCTCAACAAGTGTCTCCCTTGTGTACAACTGAATATCAATTGACAAATCAAAATTCATAACTTAGGCAAACAACTGGCTAAATGATTTTTCACATTGAGATGTCCTCTATCCTTTTGAGCCTTACCCTGCCCTCCTATGCACAAAATGAGATTTTTGGTTACCTACCTTACCCACTAGCACTATCACTGGACATTAAGCATTGATTGAAAATGCAAGATAAATCAAGGAATTTTTAAAAAGTACTCTTACAGTCTGTACATGAATCCTAATAAATACCATAAGAATAAGTGATTGGGTTACCACTGTTTTAATTCTCTGAATTCATTCTTTGTTTTTATTTTGCAAGTAAATATACATCATATATTAGGAATTTTCTAAAATGACTAAGATGTTGTATTAGTGCCAGTCTTTTACCAATCTGTCAATATTATGAAAGTAATTGAAAATTCCTGAGAATTTATGTATGTCTGAAGTGCACAAATATCCCTAAATATTCTGTAACTATAGAGTTTTCACTTGATATTTTGACTGATGTATCATATTTATAATTCAAAACTTTAAACACTGTAAATTGAACACTGAGTCAGAATCCTTCTAACATTTTGCTTCTTCAACAGAGGTTATTTTCTCACATTTAAAAACTCTACTGAGGTAGAAATGACTCGATGAAATTTTAAATACATTAATGACTTTAAAATTGAGCCTAAAATAACCTTACAGGGTTTTCTCAAACTATTTAAAATTTCATTATGATTTATCTCTGCTTCATCTTTGATAAGTGTTTCTTAAAAGGGTGTCCTCCTAAGATATGAATTCTGCTTAAACACCAATTCATTTTAAGAGGCTTATTCCCTTGTTATGCTTGTGATAGAAAGATTCCGCATCACTCCCTCCACCCAAATAAATAAATAATAAGGTTATTTATCTTAAAATAAAAAGTAAGGCCCAAAACATTTCCCTTTAGATGCAAACAGTGTAGAAAAACAAGATGATTGAAGATCTTCGTCACTTTAAAATATTACCTGAGCGGACTATGTTTTAAGGTCATTATGTGAATAGTGCCTTAAAAAGAAAGAAATAAAATACTTGGGGAGTAAGAAGTAAGAAAGGAAAACACAAAGGAGAACCCACACGTTGTCATTTCTTTCATTTCTGTTTCTTGAAAACTTTATGAAGGAAAAATGTGGAATTTAACCTTAAGAAAACCATTAATATAATAATGACATTTAAGTTACTGAATTAGTTATTCAAACCTCTCAATAATCCAGTAGTGAGGAAAAATGGATTGTAGATGGACTTGGTTTTTTTAAACGAGGTCTTTCTTTTTCTGTTTTTTCCAGTCAACTGGGCATTTCTTAAGTCTCTTCACAACCACGGTAGGAATTAGGCCTAAGAATTATAAGTGTATACAGACATAAACAGAGAGGGAAGGAAAATTATAAAAAGAATTATCAAATTAACAAACATACTTATATATGTTCCAACAACACATTATTTAATTTATTTTCATCTATGATCAGGTAGAAATCAGAAGAAACATTTGTAGCTTAATAAATAATTTAATTTCTTGAATTTCTATGTAACATATAAATTTATTTTTACAGGATATATAGAGAGCATACTCATAGAGAGCAACAGACTTATGAAACAACTATAAAACACAAATTATAATTCGAGTTTAAAATTTCTCATTTTTACACTTGTATTTTCTATTTTCCTATTGCTAGTCAAAGCAAAACCAAATATATAATTGTAAGTATTCTAAGAGAAAAAGGAGTGCCTCCATCACCTACGCATGAGTTACATACATTCTAGATTGTACAAAATCAAAAGAGGATAAGCAAAACTAAAGGGAAACACTATGTAAAATGCACTTTTTACTAGACTGTTGAACAGATCTGAGAGTGTTTGCATTTAAAACATGACTTGAACACCAGCAGAGGAAAATGACTAAATCCACTTTCCTTTTTGGGTTCCCTCAAACTCTGAAAATGTAAAAGGTTTTGTAATTCAATAGAAGATTATATGAACATACTTCCACTACTTTGGTGGAGAGAATACACTACAGATCCTAATTAACAGGAGCATATACTGCAAAAAATATAGACAATTGCCCATGTATCCTAATATTAAAATGTCTTCCTCTCAGTTGATAACCTAAAACACTCACATTTGATCTCCCCAAATTTAATCTCTCATTGACTAGTAAAGATAGATCCAAATTACTTTGCCACATATTCATGCACTATGTAATAATGTCATTTCACATTAAATCTTTTTAAATGACACAGCATGCCCTTTGAAACTTAACATTTATCTGGGTTATGAAGATTGAAATTTACACATTGATATTACATGTAGTACTCTTAAGTTCATGTGCAGTTTTTTTGGATTCTACTCATTTAGTAGTGGAGGGAAAATAGTGCAATACTTGTTTTGCTAGAAAGAGAAGATTTTTCAGACTTATAGACTTTGGGGGAGGCACCCATGAAGGTAGTAAATGGTAGAAAAATAGTTTATTTACTTTAATGAAAAATTGAGAAACATGAGTTTGTCAGTAGATCCAGAAGCTATTTAGAGGAAAATTTACTGAGAAGAATTTATATACCTACACACACAGTATATGTGTGTGTGTGTGTGTGTGTGTGTGTGTGTGTGTGTGTGTAATGAAGAAATAATCTGTTTTCTGAGCCTGGGATGAAGAAATGATATTCAATGAAAGATTGGGTTCTGAGTTCCTTCCTTAGAGTTTGGGCATATTCTATGGATATGACTGACGTTTGATAATAACAAGGCACATATGACTAGTATTAGGACTAACTCTCATCAATATCATCATCACCTGTTATTCAAATTTAGTCAGATCTTTCTGATACTTGTGGTACCATCTAAATTTCTTAATGGGATAAACTTTCATGTTTTTCTAGATCACAAGCAAAAACTAAACCTTTAACTACCACCTCATTCTAGTTTTTTCTCAAAATTCTCTACATTGTTTCAGAGTCATAATTCATGAAACTGGCAAAAAACTTAATTACTGAAAGTCATATATATGACTAAGTCATATATATATATATGACTTAGTAATTAAGTCATATATGACATACATATGCAGTTCTAAATCATTGTATATGAAAGCTGGGTACTTTGGGAAAATCATGTCAAATGGTCATTTCTTTCTTTCTATACTGTGTGAGTTCTTAGCTTTGTTGTAGGAAATATGTTTAAACACTAACTACAAAGACATTTAAAAAATTAGGCACCAGTGCCAAATTGCATAATTTCACATCCCCCCAAACTCTCTTTTAAATGGGTGAAGAAATGGGTAAGCTATCCAAATAACAATAGCCAATTCTTATTTTTTTTGGACCTGTTTTTGATCATATGAATTTTTGGGGGTGGTGGTACTGGGGTTCCTGGAAACCCTTCTACCTCTGGGCTACACTCCCAGACCTAATTTTTTAATATTTTTATTTGGAAACAGGGTCTTTTAAGCCAGTGTGGCTCTCTTCAAACCTGCGCGATCCTCCTGTTTCTGCCTCCCAAGCGTGGGGATTACAAGTGTTCGCCACCACGCCCGGCTCATAGGAAATTTTTATTCAGTATATTGTACGTGTTCCAAAAAAATTGGGCCGTTTTGGGAGAGGACTTGTTTCTATTAGAACAATAATCCCATGAATTTTCATGAATTCCTTACCTTTATAAAGAATGATAGACATAATAATAGCTGAAAGATATGTGGGGTTTACTGAATATCAGTTTAAGAAAATACCCTCAAAATCCGAAATGTCAATAGTATTTTAGGTGAGGAATGTCTTGAGACTCACACCCATGGAAACAGGTTTAAACACATTATGAATTTTGTTTGGAATTTCAAAAGCTTCATTATTAACTTTAATCTTCTTTGTTCATCCAAGTTACCCTTGACCTCAAGCTTAATGTCTATTATTAAGGACAATCAAAATCTGACTGTTGGTATCTTAAATGTTCAGAACATTTAAGTGGAAAGGATTCATGATAGGGCAAGAAATAGCCTCTGCTTCCACTGACAAGCTTCATCTTTTAAGAAGCCCAGTTGCATCATCATCTCTTTGTAATAACTGTATATATTTTTTAGAAAAACTTTCCACAATAGGGAATAAAGGTGTGTACATGGGGTTTTAAAACTATTTAATAATATTTACCTCTACTAATAAACTACATTAATCATGGTATTTGTGGTCAAGAAAGTTCAGATCAGAGATAGTAAGGGAATATTTTTTGTTCATGTTTGTGTATTCTCTTAGTTCAATTTCACTTATACAATGCTGATGCTATGCTTCTAATTTCAATAAGCTTTCTTCTGGGACTAAAAATATAAGCCAACACTAATAAAAAGGAAGAAATTTAGTACAAGATAAAAATACTCCTTAAAAATGAGAACTTGTGTATCATTCTAGAATCAGAAAATACTTCACGAATGTATGAACAAATGTTTTCCTAGAAATGATGATCTCAATTTATATAAATAATTTCTGAAAAGTTAATGTCTATTCTAGGATAAACAACACTTATTTAGAGTTTAGGGGTTGCCTCTCAGTTAATATTTGTTCTTGTTATATCTTAATAATAAAAATATGGAAGAAATCAGTATCTATATACTTGAGATTAAGTAGATAGAGTCCAAATACATACACTATGAAGAAAATAATAATTACAAAATGAGGGACTGTTTGAACAATTAGGTGATTAACTATCAAAATATAGAAGGTTCGGTCTCAAGTCATTATGTCTTCGATTTATTTCATAGAATTGATCTAAACTTAAATGAACCAGCTACATAAGATACAAATATTGTTTCTGCCCATAGAAGACCTATGGAATGGGGTACAAATTAAATAACCAAAGATCTGAGCACCAGAATAAAGTGTAGGACGCTCGTAAGCAGCAAGTTGAGGTTACACTAAAGAACCAGATGGACGTTTGAATCCATAGTGTATCATTCAGAGCCCAAGCGGCGATTGGCGAAAAACAGGCAATATCAAACATCACACATGTCCAAGTCTGGAAGTTCATTCTCTCCCCCAGCTTGGCTAACATATTCACATTTTTCAACTGTGTTTTTACAACTAGAATATTCTTATCCCCCAGAACCCCACCGAAAAAAGAGGATGAAACCTAAGTACTAGGGGAAATACATTTTTTTCTTATTTTATTGTGAGTTCTAACAGAACTTTTGTTAAACATAGAGCACATGAACACATGACAGTTTCCTTCATTTGTTCTCATATGGAGCTGATAGAGGAATACTTGGGAGGAATGTTTCTAAAGCCATAGATAGCTTCTTCACATTTATTTCAATTTTTAAATATGACAAAGCATTAGAGGAAAAAAGTTTCTTAAGTTGTGAGAATATCAAATATTACCCATCAATCCCTGAATCATGCTATTCAAAGTGCTTAAATCTACGCTAAAAATAGAACAAAAAATGTACTCCCAATGCAGCTAAATTAACACCTATGGATGCCTAAAATATGACTGTGGTCTGATTACTTCCTCTACATTTATTCCACACTTCCATCGTGCATGTAAAAAAAAATAAAAATAAAAAATTTAAACAAAGAAATAAACCAGGCCATTGTCACATTTACAGTTTTCTGAGCACTGGGGGAGTTTGGAATCCAGTCCAATGAGGTTCACTGCCACCAGTCCCTGACAGGTGTCCATAGTACAAGGTAAACAATGGCCTTCTCAGATTCTGAAAATAACTCAGTGTGCAAAGCTGACCTTAAAGTTTTATGTGTCCTTGCAGCTTCAGTTCTGGTTTGTGAAAATGTGACACGGATCCAAGGGGAGCACAGGAATAGAGATGAATTGTTGAGAAGGACCCAGGCAAGTTGTCAGGGAAGTAAACATTTTTTAAGCAAATAAAAATCAATGCACATCCCAAGGCTCCTTTACTTTGTCAAACAGACACTGAGACCTTTGCATCGTTACAAAACGCTTACACTCGTCTCTCAACACATTTGCAGTTCTATCTTACTCTCCCCAATGATGAGCTCTATCGCAGTTTACACTTTTTCTTCTTTGTGGCCAACTCACACATTAGCACTGTGATCAAGATTTTAGAATTTCTTTCTCATTTTATGGTGGTAGGAATAAAGCAAACATACAACAGTCACTATACAATCCCACAGACAATGATTGGGATAGAAGTTCCTACAATGATTTACTAAAGTAAGGTATAAGTTCTATTATCAGTGTTTTTGTCACATTGATTTTTTAAAACTAAAAGCTACATAGGTAATATTTCCTTTAAACAATTCTGCCCTCTGCAGGTTCCTTTGTGATTGAGTTTGCTTCATTCTTAACATGAATATGAATTAGCTGCTTATTTCATTGATTTTTAAACATAAAGCTAAGTGGTAAGTGATGAATTTCCTGGGAGCATCAACTTTCTGTTTCTGAAAGAATCATATAGCTAAAGTAAAATTAATTCTTTACACAGTAAAACTAATTATTTTAAATACTTTCTCATCTAATTTTAAAACTATTTTTGTAAATAATGTTTACTTTGAAAATACTGACCTCTGTTGTATTCGTATGTTCGACCTCCTGAGTTCTTATTTAAACACTTTGATATTAATAAGTGTTGCTTATGTTCACAAACGAAAACCAAACACTTAATTCTGAATGTAGCCTTAAAAATTAAATACAAGCGAGTTAACATTTAAATACAAGGGACCCCACAAGAAGATTCACAGATTTTTCTCTGACTATAGAAAATAACATTTTGTATAATACAAGGTGACAAAACATATTTGATGACACATCCTGTTCTTCCCTTTGGTTTGGAAGCCTTCGTTATAAATTTCATTTTGACTCGCCTCGATTCACTCTTTTGAGTTAACTTGCCTGGCATTTGTACATGATATTGTTTGCAGAAAAATTATAGAGGGAAAGAGGAAGTAGAATACTAAACAAAAACAACCACAAACACATTCATGCCTTTCCAGGAAGTGATCAAATATAGGGCTTATTTTTTTTTGTTGTTTTTTTGTTTTTTGTTTTTTTTTGTTTTGTTTTGTTGTTTTATATATATTTATATATATATATATATTTATATATGTATAGAAGGGTACATCAACTCATTTAAAAAACGGAAACAACACTCTCCCTCATTTTCATGCCCTTGATCTTTTCTTCTTAGCACTCTGTAGCACACCTTTGGGTCTAGAGTGTATTCTGAAGAGCAGTGAATTAAATGTTAAGACAGTTAGACCCACCCCCACCCCTCTGCAGAGTTTACACATCATGCTGCCATTAGAAGGGTGAGGTGGGAAATGAGGTGGGACAAGGAAGATACTCAGGGCTCTGACTGGCGGGGCCCTCCTATGAACAAGTGTTCTTCTCTCTCTCTCTTTCTCAAATGGTCATGCTGGCGTTCGTCGCACTGCTCTCTGAAGGCCGACGTGGCCCAGTTGATCCTACGCAGAACCTGAGAGAGGATCCGGTGCTCCTTGTCCCATCAGATAGATTTGTCCAAGCACCCCAAGGAAATGTTAAAAGCAAAATAAATTTTAAAAAAAGGAAATAAAAACCCATTCTAACACTAAACTAATGAAGCAAAAAAGGGTTTTCTATCTATACATCAGTCTCTTCTTTAAAAAAAAAATGTAAATTTACAAATTCCAATGACATATAAAACAAAGTCAAAAAATGTAATGATAAGAGACATGGTAAAACAGGAAGACACTGATGCTACAAAGAAATTCCAAAAAACATATGTACAAGACCCTGTTTTTCCTCGTGTTCTAGAGATTGTAATGCATGTTTTTAACAGTAGCAGTCGAGGATTTAGTTCCAGGCACTGGACTGCAGATTCCACTCCAACTCCCAGGGACGGGCTGTCCCTAACTTTTCTGTCACCAGATCACACTGGATATACTGGTCTCCCTTGGCAACAGCGGCAGGATGGCACTGTTTGTGTGGGCCTCGTCTGGATTCTGCTCCCTGCTTGATTTTGTCTGTGGCCGCTGCCCGTTGATGAGTGTCATAGGGATGTTACAGTAGGTATGCTGATTTCCTATGGAGGTAAGAGGCAGGGTGCCAGTAGGAGGTACGTCGTACTCATAGCTTCGGTAGTAGTGTTTCTGACGCATTTGCGAATGGTACGTGTTGTGAAAGGTAGAACGGAGATCTGGATGGGCAGTGGCTAGAGCTGTGGAGGTGGCCGCAGCCATGGAAATGGCTGAGACAGTCTGCAGCTCCCCAAAAGGCCCCTGCTCACTGACATCTAAAGCCTGCTCGTGTGTAATGGGTTCTATCCTCTTAAAAGGCATTTCATACTGTAAACGTTTCCAGAACTTAGAGTTCAATTTGTTGCATTTTGGTCCATGCCACTTAATAACTGTCAGGAGCTTGATGGTGTGCTTGAGGGCTTCCACCTCCTGGTAGTTCATAATTCCTCGTAGTTCACTGCATTCGATCAGTATCACTTTAATTTCTCCAGTCACAAGCATGTTTCGAAGTCTAGTCTCCAGTTCAAAGATGCTCCAGCCCCTTCTAACTACGTAATTTGGGGTCATGACAATAATCAGCCTCTTGCTTTGATCTACACATCTTGCCACATCTTCAATGTATGCTATAAAGAGAAAAGAATGTATCCGAATGAATAAACCAATCATAATCACTTGGTTTGGAAAGCTGTCGTAAATTTTCTCTCATATACGAAATGGTAATTGATATTTGTAACACCTTGAGAAGATGAAAATAGCCAATGATCACTGAAAATAGAGTTTGGGCCTTGCTTCTTCTAATGTTAATAGACATATTTTCTCTAGGTACAAATATCTCCTATGATTTCTTAAAATGTAAAAGTCAAATAATGAGACATTTATAGAATAATGAGGTATCTTCTCTGGAGTATCAAAATTAAATTCCATATAAATGTACAAAGACATTTTTTCTTAAGATATCTTTTGTGCCCAAAATTAAAACTGTGTAAAAAGTGATGATCCGACACACCAGTATGCAAACACATATGTAAGTGCAAACATTAACTTACTTCCGGTTGGGATTAAATCTCTATCTGGAATAAACAACTTATATCCATAATGCTTTTCAAGCATATCAGGTAGAATTTCAAGGGCAAAGCGTTCTTCTTCCCCAGTCTCTTGATTCCATTGGTCAGGATCCACTTTGGTGTATGACAGGTAGGCATCATAATCTTTATTGTCTGTCAAAAACATTACAGAGTAAAATGAAGTCCTACTCTACAAAGAAAACAATAGGACATGAAAACATTCACTTTTTACATAAGCATTTTTAAATATCCTATTCCTCAGAAACAAAACAAGAAGCCTTCATTAATTTTCATTAAGTGTTCAGTGATGCTAAATATTCTGGAACGAGTTTGGAGGTACAAAGGATCATATTCTGATTTTTGTTGTTGTGAAAATAGTATAAGAAAAATCAGTGAAAAGAGTAGTGGGGGTTGGGGGACGTAGTTCAGTGGTAGAGTAAGTACTTAAATGTGCAAGACACCCTGGTTCCATTCCCATCAAACACAACACCACACACACACACACACACACACACACACACACACACACACACACTCAGAAATGCTGACTTACACCAGTTCTGATGCACAGTGCACAGATAAGAGAGGATATTTATTGTCTACATGGAAAATTGTGCCTTTGGTCATCTAACCTAGTTGGAAAAAAAGGGAGAGAGAAAACTGCACCTGGCTTGACTATACAGAAATGATCTTTTTGGTTTTTGGACAGGAGGACTTGCTATGTTGTTCAGGTTGGCCTCAAACTCTTGGGTTCAAGTTATAGTCCTGCCTCAGCCTCTCACAGAGCTGGGACAATAGGTGAATTCCACCATTCTTAGTTTGAGGAATGGTTTTTAGATTTTGTGTGCTTTCTTGACTTTTGTTTGAGGAGAAAATAAAACCAAATTTGAAAAAAAATTCACTGAGATTTAGTTTTTGGATTGTAGACTAAGAATACTATTAAACTGAGTAATTATATGAAACATTGATTTACAGTTCTCCATTTATTTTAAACATAAAATAATGCCAAATTATTTTTCATCATGCTATTTAGTTTGGAAACAAGAATAAAAAGTAAATATAAATGAAAGAAACTTAGTATTAAAATCTTATTGTTCTTCTCACTTCTTTTTTTTTTGTAATATTGTGGACTGAAACCAGGGGCACTCTACCTCTGAGCTAAGGTACAGCTCTATTTTATATTGTTTATTTTTTTTGGTACTTGGAATTGAACCAAGAGATATTCTCTGAACTATACTCTCATTTCATGTGTATAGATACATACATACATACTTACATACATACATACATACATACATACATATATACACATATATACACATATTATTGTGAAATGGAGATCTCACTAATTTGCAGAGGGCCTCACTAAGTTGTTGAGGCTGGCCTCAAACCTGTGCTCCTCCTGTTGAAGTCTCCCAGGTATTGGTATTAAAGACATGCACCACCATACCTGGAAAATCTTCTCCCCTTTTAAATGAAAACTCTTATATGTTTAGGTACTACTTTCATGTGTTCACTTTATCTTAATTTTTATAAACTTATCATCCAGAAATTTTCACAAGTTGTTTCAAGGAATAAGAAGTCTGGATAATCTTTGCTTGTCATTTCATTTTTAGAATTTGATATCAGCATTTTTAGTTCATCTCAGTTCTACTGTCAGTGTGCTTAGTATATCTATATCAATATCTTTACCTTCAAAATATTTCTCAATCGTTAGGTTGACTTTGATTGAAACACTCACAAATGATAGAATAAAAATGAACTCTATATTCAGAATATAATTTAAAATCTGTGAAGGTGTATGTTATGGTTTGGACTTAATATGTCCTCCAGATCAAAGCTAGACAATGCAACCCTGTTAGGGGAGGGGAAATACCTGGAGTGTTGAATCCCTGGGAGCATGGCCAGGACTGTATTTATTTCTGGCCCCACTGCTCTCTTTTCTTTTTCTCTTTTTTCCCTCCCTCCCACCTTTCTTTCTTTCTTTCTTTCTTTCTTTCTTTCTTTCTTTCTTTCTTTCTTTCTTTCTTTCTTTTTCTCTTTCTCCCTTCCCCTCTCCCTTTCTCTCTCCCTCTCCCTCCTCCCTTTCCCTCCTGAGTACTGCTTTTGCTTCTCAGTTATGCCCTACAGCCTTTCTGCCAGGGTCTCTGCCTTGGAACTGGTAAGCTATAGATGGAAAGCTTTGAAATTGTACACCCTAAATAAACCTCTCTTCCTAAGTTGAGCTTTTAAAGTATTTTAGCTATAGCAACGAAAAAAAAAAGGTGACTAAAAAGTATAAAACATAAAAGTTGTGGGACATTTTTACTATTACTCTGAGTGGCTTTGGGATACTCCTTATTACTTTGAGGACACTAAATTCTCACTTCCTGACATCTCTATATGTGTATTTTAGGCAATCTGATAATCCTGATCTGTCATGAATCATTCTATGATTATTCTTTATTAGAGAAAACTAAGAAAACTCATTAATACAGCAAAAGTTAAAACAGGTATTCACAAAGCTAACAACTATATCATCGGAACCCTGGAAGAAGACCTTAAACTCTGGAGGATTTTTTTAAAGCAGCTTTCAGTAAATAAAAAGTTTTGGAAAATGGTTATCACCAAAAATGTGTCATATTTCGACATTTCCTCTATTCTTCTTCTAGAACACAGTTGTACATATTAAAGGTAGAATCCATATCATAAAAATTCATATTTGTATAGCAAGACTTTGCCTCTTGAAGAGCTGATGTTCTAGAATAGTACTATTGGTTGATGTAAACACATTAGTTGAATAAGTAATTATAAAATAGGACATAATAAATCAGTATGTAATATTGGCTAATATTTAATTTAGGCATTCATTCATTAGCTATGCTCATGAGCTCCCTATAAGATATTAAACTTTCTTTAAAATATTGGCCAGTTGCTTCTAGTTTAGCAGAAGATGGAAAAGTCAATATTTCATTTCTGGAGAATAAAGGTTTTACTAAAAATAGTAAAGTGATCATTGGCCAAAAAGAAAAATGATTTTTAAGCCACAAAACAGGTGTATCATATTATTTTGTGCATATCATATTTTCTTTCTGGAAAGTTGCTCTCTTATAGCTTGTCCTCAAAATACTACACAGATTTGAAGCTCCCCTAAGGCTGAGTTATATAATAACTATTCTTTGCCCTTTGTCTTGGGTAGCTTTAGAAATATTTAAAATCAGATCAACATAAAAATTCTAACACTGAGAGAAAATATTCAAGAATAAGAAGAGATATAAACAACTGGTATATCCATATTGGTCAATTCCCAATTGATAATCACCTTTGCTTATGTGAGATTGTCTAGTTCTGGTTTTATTGTCTCTTCCATGGCACATTTCTTTCATCTTATAAATATTGTTATTCTACAAGATGTTGGCTGTGGTCCACTCCATTTTTTTTTTTGTGGTACTGGCATGGAACCCAGGAGCATTTTACCTCTGAGCTAGACCCTCAGCCCTATTTTTTATTCTTTATTTTGAAACAGCGTCTCACTGGGTTGCAAAGGGCCTACTAAGTAGTATCTGAGACCATGATCTTCCTGTCTCAGCCTCCCAAATGCTGGGATTACAAGTGTGCACCACCACACCCAGCCTGGTCCACTCCATTTTTTTTTCAGTTCACTTTCCCTTAAAATTTTCCTTGTCCTCCATAACATCGATAATCACTCTTATGTAGAGCCTTCATTTAGATACTCAATCTTGTTCTCTTTCTCCTGTATTTCAAAGAGTCCTTCACTCTTACCTATAACCTGTATTCCCTTAATTTGGATGTTCTTAGCATTACTAGACAGTAAACATGCTAACAATATAAAAAGCTTCCTATCCCAAACTCTGCTATTCACCCTTGATTACATTGTAATTTTAATAAAAAGGCAATATTATTTCTTTAATATCTAAACTTTAGGTGCAATTTTCACTTAATCCTTTTCATTACCAATCATCACAAAGCTATTCGTTGATACAAATTATTTAGATTTTAGTTAGATCCTAGGTCAGGCCCTACTCAATCCTTAGCTGTATACTTGTGTTTTACCTGAACTTCCCTTTATAGTTCTCCTCTTCTGGAGACTAGAGACACATAAATTTACCTTTCTAAACTTTATTATTAATCATGGTTTAAGGTAACACAAAATATTTATGGCTTCCCATAAATAATGGGTACCCATAATATTATTGATTAAATAAAGTTATGGCTACCCATAATATTATTGCCTAAATAACCAACAGCTAAATCTGTGGTTTGTTTTCCTTAAAAATGAGCCTCATTTCTCTCAGTTACAGATGAACTCTCTTCCTACTTAGTATGTTATTACTTTACTTTTCTTGTTTTTCTCACTTAGACTGCAAGTTACTTTTCTCAGATATGTGAGTAGGGCTAGGTAGATGCTCAAATAACCTGTTGAAGAAATGAATAAATAGCCTTTCGCTTTGACATCACATGACACATCCTATGGCTAGTTCTGAGGATTTTCTCACACCTGGGCCATTGCTCTAGAGATGTGAACTTCATGCTGCCCAGACTCTTCAAGGAATTGCTAGGAGCTGTGGGATCAGAGTTTAGGTAGGCCCCTTGGACTGAAGTTGCTCACCGTGATTCAAAAAAGACTTATGGTATATGCAAATGCCTCTAGGAACATGATTTTTAGACTTGAGCACAAATGACCAACATTTGTTAGACTTGGTAAAACATGATCTATTTGGTAGACTTGGTTAAACATGACTTACCTAGCCATACCTCCAGAATTTCTCACTCAGTAGGTCTAAAATCAGTACTTAGAATTTGTACTTATAGCAAGCCCCTAGGAGATGCTGCCACTAGTCTGAATACTATACTTTGAGGAACTCTATTGTAGAACAGAGTACATGTATGAACATGTCTTAACAACATCAAGCAACTGCGTCAGCTTCAAGGTAATTTAGAAGAGCACTATACAAACTGAACGTTGCCCCTTAAGGTTCACAATGAATTGTCCTAATACATAGAGCACACATTCTACAAGCAAGACCTGAAAACCCACATTTTTATCATAAAGGGGATAGAGTTTGGCATGATGGCACATGGCTGTAGTCCAAGATACTAAGAAGGCTGAGACAGGAGGATTGTTTGAGTCCCAAAGTTTGAGGCCAGTCTTGGTAACAGTGTGAGACTCTTTCTCTAAAAAATGTGGTAAGGAATAAATTCTTATCTAGACTAATATGTAAAAGTAATCATATTAACACCTTTAATGAACTTAAGGAATTGGCGCTATGGTCTGTTTTCTATCATTTTATGTCATCTGGATAAATTTATAACAATTAAGCTAATATCTCTTAGTTAAAAGGGCTTGTTTTTAAGCAGGTCATGCTGGTAGAAAGCCTCTTTGAAAGCATCTGTGGTACCATCCTCAACTAAATGGCATGCTTGATTGATACCTAATTTCTATCTTTTCTAGAGTTCATGTCCATGCAGTAATGGGTTAGGCATTTATTTACCACCAGAAGGAAACCCCTGATCTGAAAGTTGTCAGATTATAGTGTGCCACGCCGGGTGTGGTGGCGCACGCTTGTAATCCCCGTGCTTGGGAGGCAGAGACAGGAGGATCGCTCAGGTATGAAGCCAGTGCGCTGGCTTAGGAGACCCTGTTTCCAAATAAAAATGTAAAAACAGGTCTGGGAGTGTAGCCCGGAGGTAGAAGGGCTTCCAGGAACCCCAGTACCACAAAAAATAAATAAATAAATAAATAAATAAATAAATAAATAAATAGTGTGCCAGATACTATACTAATTTCAGCAATATTTTCTGACTCAAAATCACATGGATTCCAAGTCCTAGTCTTTTATTCCAATTGCCAACTGAATAAGTATGTTTGGTAATATCTCTTAGATTGCTTCTGATATCTGTGCAAGCACATTTTGACAAATCTCCATATGTATAAGCCTTATGTACCTAGTAAAACTGTACAAGCTCAAACTTTTATACCTACAAAAAAAATTATACTAATATTTTTTTAAACAACAGGGCTATGATCATTTAAATTCAACTTTGATTTATAAACAGCTGAAAAGTAGTTATAGGGTGGTACAAGAGTCTATTTATTTCTTATTCTGTAATTTTAGCCATCAAATATAATTCTGTTCACTGCAGAGGTGGAAAGCAGCTGGTAGACAACTCTGCAATAATTCTTTATAATCTCAAATACAGTCATTAACTCTATGACTTTCAATAAAATCTGGATGACATATTTCACAAAAATAGAAATCAAACAAAATAGTCAAGATCCAATTAATTAATTTTTAAAATTAAAGACAACAGATCTGACATATTTTCCCATTATATTGACTGAAGTAACTACTGGCTTAACTATTCTATAAAAATATTTTGAGAGGGCAAAATGAAGCCTAGACTTCATATACTTAAGAAATAAATGGGTTAATTTAAAATATTAAGGCTAGGCATAATGGGATACTCCTTTTTTTCTTCCTTTCTATTTTGCTATACTCCCAAACCTATTTTATATTTTATTTGGAAACAGAGTCTAAGTTGCTGAGAGCCTCACTCAGTAGCTGAGGCTGGCTTTGAACCTGTGTGATCCTCCTGTCTCAGCCTCCCAAGCGCTGGGATTACCAGCGTGTGCCACCATGGCTGGCTGGGATGCTCCTTTCATCCCAGCTACTCAGGAAGCTGAGGCAAGAGGATCACTTAAGCTAGGAGATTGAGACGAGCCTGGGAAACATAATGAGGCCTTGTCTTAAGAGGAAAAAAAGTAGAACAAAAATTTAAAATATTATGGGAGAAGTAAAATGAAAGTATGTATCAAGAATAAAAAAGAGTTCAGAGATGTGATAAGTAAACACATCTTTCTCTTTAATAAGAGAATATTTGCCTCAATGCTTTTTTTTTTTTAAATTGGTACTGGGGATTCAATCCAGGGACATTCTACCTCTGAGTTATACCCCCAACCTATTTTATCATATTGAAACAGGGTCTCCCTAAGTTGCTGAGGGCCTTGTTCAGTTGCTGAGGCTGGCCTCAAACCTTAGATCTTTCTTTCTAAGCCTCCCAAGTACTGGGGCTACGAGCATGCACTGCCACACCATGCTCAATGCTCTTTAGGAGGACAGAGAATCCAATATATTTGTGAATGGTTAAAAAAACAAAAAAACATGGTCTTACAACTCCCTTTTCAAGATAAAGGTGGTAGTTATACTAGATCTGGGCTAGAAAAGGATTTACTGATAATAGAAATGCTTGAAACTGACAGCTAGGTTCTTGGTAGTTTTTAACCTTTAAATGCCTATTGAATAGTTGTCAGATGTTATTGGCAGCTAGCCATTCCTTTTTTTGTTCCCAAATATATGTAAGTCACATAAGTGATATTGACTAGTAAAAAAGGCCATTATTCAGCAGATGAAGTTACCAAAATGGGACTGGAAGACACAAAGATACATTGTGTAGTTCATGTTAAAATATGATTTTGTCCATTTAAGCATGACATATTAGCTCAGAAAACTGTAAAAATTAGAAATGATCATTCATGTACTTTGAATAAAAGTTTTCAAAAAAACCAAGCCACATTTCTTGCTCATGTCTCAAATTCGCCTTCATATGTTTCCACATATTTCTAAAATATATTTTTCTAAATAAAAATTATAGAGCTAAATAATCCTAACTGATGTGCTTTTACTACATTGCATTGAAGATTATATTTCCTGATCTATAAAATAGTACTCATAGCCTTAGAGTGTAGCTCAGTGGAAGAATGCTTGGCTAACATGCAAAGGGCCCTGGGTTCAATACCCAGCACTGCCAAAAAATAAAATAAAGTAACATAAAAAAGCAGTTTCCTGAATATTTCTAGTGGTAAATGAGTCTTTATCATATAGCAAAATGCCTGGCCGCAAAGAGTCATTTGATAGATATTAATTTTCTACCCTTAATTCTTTAGGCACATAGATATTAGAAATCTTCAGTGGTAAAAGGTAACAGAATAGTACAGGGAACAAAGGGTTTTTGATAAGAAGGTTTGCTTCATGCCATTTAATAGCTTATAACTTTGAGCAAGTCATATAACCAAAAAAATTCTATATGTTTCCTTTTGGAATGAAAAAAATGCATTCTAGATTCTTCCTGTATATACAATTTATGTAACTGTCACCACTGATCCCCTTCCCACCAAAACAAAACCCAGTCCTTATAGGGTTTCTAAATGATTTAGAGAGGTGTTAGGTTTTACTGATGGATATGAGAACAATATTTCTGATTGATGAATAAGGACTGACCTTGTAATTGAAGGAGAAAGAAAAATAAACTTTATGACTTAAGGTTGTTTTGACACCAATTTGTTTCATATACCTGAAATGGAACAGATATTCACATTTTCTGTGAATGGGGGTAGAAATTATAAAAGATCGCTCTTACTCATTTTTTCCAATACTTATAATAACTACCACTGTTGGACTAGGAGATCTTTTTTATCTTTAAAGTAAGAATCATGTTAGTTATTATAATGTTCATATAAGCATGCTTTGCTGTCATTATGAGTAAGCATGCCCTGGATACCTCACAGGCAGGGGAGAAATAAACAAAAACAACAAACACTTCATACACCGAAAAAATATATAAAGTAGGTCTACAAGCTTTCAAATAAAGCTGGAAGAGATACTCCAGGCAGAGGCATAGAGGAGAAAGAATTCTGATGTTATTTTCATGTTTGCATTTTAAAAAATTATTCCAGCACAGACTGTGGTATTGTGCTATTATAATTCTGCCCTAGAGATAGTAGGTTGCCCTTATCAAAATGGTCAGCTAGTATTTAATTAGAAGATAGTAACACTCCAGAGGCAGCTACTCTATGTATTTAAACTATCTTTATTTCTGATCAAAAGTATACGGTTTGCTAATTAGCACAATAAATGCTAGAAATTGAGTTTTATGGCTAAAATTAGTGGCTCTTTACTAAGTATACAATCTTTGAAGTAGTTTCTTCAGGGTGAAATTAGTGCCAATAAAGGCATATGAGTCATTTAACATAAGTTAGAGGCATTCCCCATCCCTACAAAAATCTCCAGGGCCAGTGGCCCACTCTCTTTGGGGAATTCTAGGCTTGAGTCCACATTGGTCCTGTCTTGATGAAGAATACTTTTGGATGTCATAAGATGAAGAGTCTGATATTACCACAGGAATATTGTTTCATTTGCTTCAGGAGAAAACTTTTTCAAGTTTTTCTAAAGCATGCATGCTCATGCACGCACGCGAGCGCGCGCGCGCGCACACACACACACACACACACACACACACACACACTACTACTACAGATTGGGAACTTCTTTAGTTTATAGAGCGGGATATATACCTGTTTGTTAATATGTAGTTTATAGAACTAGTCCAGACTTCCTTTCATTTTATTATAGAATCAAGGTGGTAGGGGAGTAGCTAAACTTCTCCTGCCCCTCTTATGGTTACAAATTTATCCAAAAGAACTTCAGAATTGGGTATAATTAAATTTTCTTTGGTTAGTTCTTAAAAGCTAGGCTTGACCAAAGACCATTATTTCATTGTAATTGGTACTGTATATGCTCAGATCTCATGGGCCACATTTTGATATCACTTGCTTTCTGAGCGAAGAAGCCTGGATATGGTCTGGCAGGCAAAATGAGGACATTTATTGATAGGGGCATGTCAAGGTTTGGATTTAGAATATTCTCCTAGAACTCTCTTAGACAAGGCAACAATGTTACAAGTGGGGCTTGGTTGTTGAAGAGGAGAGCCTGGGGGCATGGCCTAGGATATTATATAAGGTTCCTCCTACCCTCACAAACGTGCACACTCTCGCTTTCTCTCTCTCTAAACACAAACTCTGTCTCATGCCCTGAGCTCCCCATATTTCACATAGCCAAACATGGATTGAACCTCTGAAACTTCCAGAACTGTGAGCAAATGAATTTTACTTCCTCTAAATTGTGGTGGTCAGGTGTTTTGGATTACAGCTTTGAAAATGCTCAATGAAAAAGGGCCTTTGTAAAAAAATCACAGTACTTAGAAAGATAATTCTGTCAGAATTTGAAGGATAAATTGAAGGGGTAGAATATGATAACAAGAAGGTGATATAGTAGGCTTAGAGGAAGCAGTTAAAAAGGAGATAAAAAAATCTGTTTTCAAGGGGTTCAATTTACTGACCTTGCTGATTAGTTGGAAATGGCGGGTGAGGATAAAGTATGGCCAGGGGGATAGAGAATGATAAAAGAAACTGAGGAGTAAAATGAAAGATGATGAAGAATAAGTGTGAGTAAAAAGGTGATATAAAAACTGAAATAGCAAGAAATAACTAGAAAATACTAGAAAATAAAATAATAGAACTGAATGCAGGTCTGTGTGTGGGAAGGAGTACTGGAGTTTAAACCTAGGGTGTTCTATCTCTGCCCTATATTTTTCATTTTAAAATAGGGTCTAAGTTGTGGAGGCCCTCACTAAGTGGTTGAGGCTGGTCACAAATCTGTAATCCTTCTATCTCAGCCTACCCTCTCAAATACAGGGATTCTACGCCACTGTGCCTGGCTAGAACATTTAGATTCAGAAATGACATATTTATAAATACACTTGAAGATAGAATACTAAGTGTGATTCAGAAAGTTGGGTGTCATGCCATTAAAAGAGAATTGATAAATCCTGAGTCCAAAAGAAACAATAAAATGCAAGTATTATTGTAGAAGAGAGACAAACAGAAATGTGAAAAAAACGAAGAAAACAAAAGTATCAACATGTTTATCTTGGAAACACATCAGAATTTTCCTATATCAGAATTCTTTTTTTATTTTTTATTTTTTTAATTTTTTTAACTGAATCCTTTTTTTTTTTTTTTGGTGGTACTGGGGGTGGAACCCAGGGGCTTTTCTACCTCTGGGCTATACGCCCAGACCTATTTTATACTTTATTTGGAAACAGAGTCTCACTAAGTTGCTGATAACCTCACTACATAGCTGAGGTTGGCTTCGAACCTATGCGATCCTACTGTCTCAGCCTCCAAAGCGCGGGGATTCCAAGCATGCACCACCATGCCCAGCTAAACATTTTGCTATTGAGCTACACTCCCAGGCCCCTATTAGCTATTTATTTTCCCATGCTTCTTCATGCTCTTTGCCCTTTTTACTTCCCAGATAATTTTATGAATTCTCCTATTAAAGATGTTAATATGGCAAATAAATGAAGGTATATCTCTGTTCTAAACCTAAATTATAATATTTATTTTTTTAGTGGTACTGGGGTACAACCCAGGGGCTTTCTACCTTCGGGCTATACTCCCAGACCTATTTTATACTTTATTTGGAAACAGGGTCTAAGTTGCTGAGAGCCTCACTCAGTAGCTGAGGCTGACTTGGAATCTGTGCGATCCTCCTGTCTCAGCCTCCCAAGCGGGAGGATTACAAGCGTGTGCCACCATGCCCGACAAATTATATGATTTTAAAGACAAGAATTTAAAAAGGCTGCAATTTCTCTTAACAGTCATTTCTTCTTTGGAAGAGGAACAAAACTTGTGAGAGAACTAGGACACATGGGGGATTTCATAATGTCAGTGAAGCTTTCCAACTCTGGGAAAGTAGAGCATTATTACACCATAATAAAATTATCTCAAACATGTGGAAGGATCTAAGGTGATATGACCAAGATACAGAGGATACCTGGGTTTATGAGAAAGGGCTCTGAGGGACTCAGAGGGGAAGAGGATAACAGAAATCTGTGAAAAGAAGTAATTTATGAATCTGTGAAAAATCTACAGAATCTGAAAAAACAGATTTACATACTTTTTCACAGGGAAGATCTTGGGAAACTATAAAGATTGTAGAGAAATCCTGCACACAATCTAACATCTGCATATTAAAGAGGCAATAGGTTAAGGATATGATTATATTTTAATGAGG
This sequence comes from Muscardinus avellanarius, assembly GCF_963383645.1. Lineage (NCBI taxonomy): Eukaryota > Metazoa > Chordata > Mammalia > Rodentia > Gliridae > Muscardinus > Muscardinus avellanarius. Next base: position 23,769,998 of record NC_137792.1, on the reverse strand, counting down.
AGGAAGGTATGAGTGTAGCAAAATTTATAGTGTTAGAAATACAGATAAGGATGTCTGAAATTCTCAAAGGAATAAAGTCCAGACATATGTGTGTAGAGTTTTTGACTAGAGCATCCTACCAAAAATATTGGCCTTCAGTAACCAGTGCTCAGAAAGTCCACAGAAAAAGACATAGTATCTCAAGTGAAGACAGGATGGTGTATGCACCAGAGGCCTTTCTCCTTTCCCAGACATGTATAAATTAGTGGATTTCTTGGGAGGAAAGGGGAAGGGGGAGGGAAATAGAAGAAAAAGTACTCAGGGGAAATAGAAGAAAAAGTAATCAGGGAGATGCAAATCAAAACTGCACTGAGATTAGCTAATTAAAATGGCAGTCATCAAGAAGTCAAATAACAATAAATGTTGGCAAGGATGTTGGTAAATAGGAACTCTTCTACACTGTTGGTGGGATTGCAAACTAGTTCAGCCACTATGGAGATCAGTGTGGAGATTCCTCAGAAAACTGGCAATGGAGCCACCATATGATCTGCCTATACCACTTCTGTGTATCTTTCCAAAGAGGTCGAAACCAGAGAACTAGAATAATATATGCATACCCATGTTCATAGCAGCACAATTCACATTAACCAACTTATGTGCTCATCAACAGATTAATAGATTACAAAATTATGGTAAATACACATAATGGGATTCTACTCAGCAATAAAGAGATTTACATCATCTGTGAGAAAAATGGAAGGACCTGGGGAACATTGTGTTAAGTGAGAGTAGCCAATCACAGAAAGAGAAGGGATATATGTTTTATTCTCATATGCACAAGCTAGGGAGTAATTGGGATACCAGAAGGATTCCAGACAATGGAAGTGAAACCTCAGTGGATCCAGACATGTGATCTAAGGGAAGCAGAGGGGAAGACTGAAGTTCATTAATGGAAATATTACCATCAAATAGGTGTACGTAAGTTAATATATTAATGTCAATCTCAGTACTCTGTATTGGGAAGGGGGGTTATGGGGAGTTGGGGGCACCAAGTGCTGTATCCATGTATGTCACTATCAACATGATTTACACTATGATGTGAAACTATAATGTACCAATAAAACACATATTAAAAACAGTTTTAAACTGAATTTCAATCCAGAAGTGGAGGCTATATTGAGATTGCATGGTTAAGATTTTCATATGTGGTATTAGAGATTAACAATAAATGTTGGCAAGGATGTTGCCAAGCTACATCCCTCATCCCTATTTTTTTTTGTTTGTTTTTGAAACAGGATCTCATTTGGTTGATGAGAGTCTCACTACTTGTAAGAGATGGTCCTTGAACCTGTGATCCTACTGTTTCAGCCTCCCAAGTACTAGGATTCCCAGTGCTTATGAAAATTTGTGAGACAAACTGGATGGTCTTAAAACATTAGAGAAGTAAAGAAACTTGAAATTTATGTACATTTACTTTTTGTTAATATAGAAATTTTAAATCTGCTACAATGTTGTTATTACTATATTATAATTCTGATGAAACCATGTGTCTGCAAATTCTAGTGGTCAGGTGAGATGCAGCAAGATAGAAGATTTAAGGATGGGTTCCTGCCCACCATTTCAGCAAGAGAATGTCTATTTTTATATAGGGAGGGCACACACGGGGATTGTACTTTTAGTAAAAATTTCTTCTCAAACACCATTTGAACAATCATTGCTTCAGTAATCTTTGCTTTTCTTTCTCTTTTAGGGGAATTATTTACACATTAACCTTACCTAGATGATAAATTTGTTTTCTTGAGTTTCTTCGAGCCTAATGCATTCATAGTAGTATCGCAATGAAAACCCTACTAGTTAGAACCTTGACTTTTTTGAAGATGGTCCTAGGAACAGTATTCTCACAAATTCTAAGGCATTTATTAGCTAAGTTATTTTTCTGAGCTAAATTTCTTATCTGCTAGAATACTATTTTTTCTTTATTTTCTTACATAAAACAAACTCTAAAAAATATGAGAATCCAGCAGCTTTAGAATAGTGAGTTACCCAGGTAACTCACTAAGTATTTAAAATTAGGAGCCCCCCCCAAAACTTCAAATAAATGAAAGTTCAACTGTGTAGGATGTATACTTTTATTGCAGTCCATCATTTTCTACATACAGAAAATGACAAATAAAAACTGCACTGAGGATTGGTGGTTTGTATAAAATCATATCATTCAGAACACAAAATTCAAAACAGAATTAATAAAGTGATATTTGTTTACATAATCTTATTTTAAAAATATCATATCCTGTGCTAATTGTACAGACAACAGAAAATGTTGAGACTATATTGAACATATTAAATTTTAAAAGAGAAAAATAATGTTAATTCACTATTAGATAAAATAAAGGATTTGGAAATAGACTTATTTTCAAATCCCATCTTGGCCACTTTCATTAATTTTTGTTTTATCTTCTCAAGTAAGCCATTTAACTTCTGGGAGCCTCAGTTGCCTTATCAATAAAACAGAGATTACAATATTGACCTTAGAAAACTTATGAGACTTAGCAAGGATAGTTTTAAGAATGTCTAGCATTCTGCTTGTTACACTCATCCAACAATAGCTCTGATATTGACAATTTTCTCACTTCTCTTTGAAAGAGTAGAAGAGAAAAATAATAAATTGTGTGAATAGGCAAGAAAGTTAGAAACAAAGAAAAATAAACAAATCACCACTTAAAATAAAAGCAAAGCTGGGTGTAGTGGTTTATACCTGCCTAGTACTTGGGAGGTTGAGACAGGAAGAGTTCAGGCTTGAGGACAGTCGCAGCAATTTAGTGAGGTGCTCAGTGACTTATTGAGACCCTGTTTCCAAATTAAAAAGTAGGTCTGGGGTACAGTTCATATGTAGAATACCCCTGGGCTCAACCCGCAGCACCACAAAAATAAAATAATAAAATAAAATAAAATAAAATAAAATAAACAAGTAAACAAAAGCAACCGTTTTGCTACAGCTTAGATTTCACCCAAGTATACAAGGGGAAAAGGCTATACTTCTCTTCAAATGTCTGCCAACCTACAGTTCTGCCTATGGATTTATTCCAGAATATCCTGGAAATGTGACAATGAGGGCAATTGCTTTATTTTCATTTGTACTCTTTAGTGCAAAATTGACAGTAAAATTTTATAAATATGATAATTGAAAAAGCTTTATTATTTGCAGTATTCATTGCCAGTTTTCATATGCTTCCCACATTGCAAGTCTATCTTATGTTATATTTTTCAAAGGGAAAAGAAAAAAAAAAGTTGTCTTAGATTCTTTATTGGACAGTTTACAGAGTTCAAACTTAAGAGCTCCAAATTCTTCACAGAATGTGAACATATTCTTGATTGACCAGAAGCAAAGAATAATTATGATTTATACCAAAACAATATTTACTTGTTCAATTTGAGTCAAAATATTAGATGTGTTATTATGAAAACAATGGGCTTGCATACTGTTTTATCTGTTGGTCCACAGTAAGAATAAAAATTAGCCTATCTAAATAAACAAAATTGAAAAATCTGCTGGGTGAATGGTAAAATATTCATAACTGATCAGTTTAAACAGGAACAAATTGAGATTCACTTCAAGCTCCTGGACTAGGAAACACAATTAAAAGGGACACTCCTTACCTATAGAAAAGTAAGGCTGGCCTTTCAGTGCTGATTATAAGGTGAGAGAAAATGAATACTCTGATAGTATTGCAATCAGTGTTTGTAATTTGGAAGTGCAATTTGGAATATAATTCTACAAAGGGTAGGTATTGCTTTACAACTTTCACAGTAATATGCTTGTTGGACCCAAAGTATCATACATATATTTTAATATAAAAGATGAATTTGCAAACTGGACATTGAAATATTATAAGATCTGCTGCCAGTGGTTTTGCAGGAAACATTTTCCCCTTCAATTAAACAAAGACAAGAAACATGTAAGAATATTTGGAAACAACAATGAAAGGGGAACTAATCTTACCTCCATCCAGCTCTTCAGCTCCAAAATGATTTCTATAGAAAAGCATGATTTCAATCTTGTAACACTTATAGATGGTCACCAAACAAACAAGCAGCAAGAGAATAGCACCAAGCCCTCCAGCAAGTTCAACTGTGTACATCAGCTCTAGAAAAAAAAAAGTAAAGGAGAAGATCAGACAGTATTCACATCTTCAAGTCATGAATTAAATTTAATTTCATATTTTTCTGGATGATATAAGATATGGGTTTGGGTTACCACCATCTCTATCTGTTTTACATGAGAGTTTGACCTATAACTTTCAGTTCTGTTTCCTTGGTAACTAGATAAGGTGGTATGTGGTAGCTATGTTGCTAAGTAACATTGTTTATGGTAAAGTGAGCCTTGGTTGGTAGATTGCATCTGGACTGAAAGAATTATAAGAATCTGATTTAAAAGTGTAACATTAGGTTTACCTGAGTGCCATAACTCATATATAAATATAGCCCTTGTAGAGATCCTGGAAACTGTGCTTATGGAGTCGATAAAAGAAATAGTCCCTGACGATATGGAGCTTTTAAGCCAGAGTGGCTTTTGTGCTCTCCCAATGTGAATCCCTTTCACCTGAGTTGTCACCTGGGAGTTGGGGTCAAATGGAAGTGAGGGGTTAAATAGCATAGTCCCTGGAGGCCATTGTGGACTGCTGCATAAAGTATCAGGAGTCATACCTAATTTAATGCTTTCTGCTAATTTCTGCCAGGGGCAATGAATTCTGTATTTGCATCTTTCTGGATAGAGCAGTGTCAAGGAGGAATGTCATAATCTTGAAGGCTAAATGCTTACTTGGGTTTAAGAAGTAGTCCTTTGTAGTGGGCATCATAACAAAATATGTTGGTAATATTTTCATTTCATTGATCTTCAATTTTCTATTCTATTTTTGCTTCCCCTTATACCAAACATGTTTACTGTGTTCTCCAAAAGGGGAATTTTCTTAACACTTGCTATGTACAAGTATATCTTACATCAAAAGTTATCAGTGAAACTGAAATTTTGGGATAAAATATTTCTTTTTTTCCTTTGGCCCTTACGAGCATTATAAGAAAACTGTATATATGTATGTATTTATATGTTAGGATCTAATTTTCTAAAACAGTCAAGGTAAGCTTAGACTGAGAACTTTAAAATAATCCATGGCAACAAGGAAACAAGTTCTCAGTTTATAAGATCAATATTGAGTTTGCACAAATGGGTTAAGTCATGATTAGAACAGTATTGTATCAGGGGAAAATTATCTTAAAACAGTAACCATCATTTTCTCACAAGAATAGTGCATGTGTATTATGTGTTTGCATATAGTATCACTTTTCCTATACTGATTATAGAAAAAAACCTTAGTCATATTTCTCATTATCTAGTCTGTATTATTAATTAAATAGCTTAATGATAACTACTATTTATGTTTTTCTATACTTACTAAAATCAAATGAGAAACAGAAGAAATTATATTATTAAAATACCAGACCTTTTAAAATTAACAAAGAAAAAGTAAAGTGAGAAATTAATATTTGAGACTCTAAGTAAATTACTAATGAAAAATAACTCTAAGAGTTTTCTTTTTTGGTGGTACTGGGGTTCCTGGAAACTCTTCTACCTCCAGGCTACACTCCCAGACTTTTGAATATTTTTTTAAATTTGGAAACAGGGTCTCTTAAGCCAGCAAGGGTGGCTTCGAACCTGCGCCATCCTCCTGCCCCCCTCCCCCCAAGCACAGGTATTACAAGCGTGGGCCACCATGTCTGGCTAACTCTAAGAGTTTTATTTGTTGAATCTTGTGAGGAACTACACGAGATCCTACTGCAAAAGTACCAGGAATGGAATGCAAAATACTCTTTAGAATGTTTCCTTTCTATGGTGTGAACAGAAAGGATAAGTGGATAGATAATCCTGTGGAGGGTATTGGGTTTGGTATGCGTTTTTAGGATAGACTTCAACTCTACCACACTCAGAAGCCTTCATAAAACTACAATCTATGCTCAGAGAAATATGATTTAAAACATTAGGTATTATGGGAAATAGAAGGATTTAAACTATGGCTTCTTCTCTTTCTTCTTTTTCTTTTTTCTTTTTCTTTTTTGTTTTTGTGCTGGAAATCCAACTGAGTGGCTTTCTTCATAATAGGTAACTGTTCTGCCACTTAACTATACCTCCAGTCCACACTATATTCTTTCAAAATTCATTTTGACTTCCAATTTAGCGTATTAAATACTTATAATTTACAACTCTAAAATTTCTTGCATAAAAAATAGAACACTTAACTTTCAATCCTAATGTTTGGTAGTGAGAAGAAAAAATATTATTATTACATTGGAAAATTTGAGGTAGTTTCTAATAAAGTGAAATATGAATCTGCCTATGAATATTAGTTCCACCCCTAGATATTTACCCAAAGAAAATAAAAGCAGATACCTGCAAAAAAGACTTGTATAAGAATGTTCAGAATAGTCTTATTCACTGTAACCACAATCAGAACTCATCCAAAAGTCCATTAACAAGAGATAAATATACTCAGGGTAAAATATACTCAACAATAAAAAGACTAATCTACTGATAGTCATAATGTTTATGAATCTCACAAAATTATGTTAGGTAAAGGAAGCCAGACACAAAGTGATAACATAAATCATCTATTTATGATTCTATGTAATTCTAAGACCAAGCCAATATAATCCATAGTTATATAAATCAGAAATAGGAAGCTTTGAGGAATAAAAGAAAGAAAATGTATTGAAAAGGGGTAAGAGGGAACTTTGGGAAAGGGTAAAGGAACTACTTGCTACTTGTTTTGGGTGTAGATACACAAGTATTTGCCTTTGGCAAAACTTTTTGAGCTGACATTTAAGATTTATGCATTTAAGCTTATGATAATTATTTTTCAATTCTTTACAATTCTGATTTTTTAATAAAAAGCCATTATAAGTTCAGACCCAAAGCCTATGTGGGGATAACTCTAATGAAATATTGGAGTCTGAGCTGCTGCTCTGTTGTAGATAACTGCCTAGACAGGGAATGTGTCTTCTGTAGTACTCTTAAGCATGTACTTTGTATCTGGAGACATGGAAGCAGGCCTGGGCATGAAGCATATTTAAGTACCCATAGCTACTCAAATAGTATTGTAGACAATAAAAACTGTGCCTGCAACATAGTCCTAACAATACAATAAACAGAACTCTGATTTTCTTCAGATGATGTTCACAATATTGGTCTCTATATGTTTTTTATTTTTAGAAGTTGAATATGAACACATTAGAGAAAATGGATATGGCTACTTAGAGAGTAGTGGTACATGCCTATAATCCCAGTACTTGGGAGGCTGAGACAGGAGGATCATAGATTCAAGCCAGCCTCGGCAACTTAGCAAGGCCCTCAGAAACCTAGCAAAACCATGTTTCCAAATAAGAAATAAAAAAAAAATTCATGCTGGGGGTGTAGCTTGGAGGTAGAATGCCTCTAGGTTCAATCCCTAGTACAATACACACACAAAAAAGAAGAAATATGAGAAAAAATGAAAATTTGAATCAAAGTAAGTTTTTATTTTTAGAGAAGTAATTGTTCAAACATGACTTGTTCATATTGCTAGGTATTAGGAGCCATTAAAAAATGTATATATACTACCTTGAATATTTTATGTATTTACCTCATCAATACTATTATCTGAAATGTAATAAGTAAAAGAACAGAGTGGATATGGCTTAGTTATCATATAAATGGTCTTGTGTTACTTACAGAATAAGAAACATACAGAATAATTCTTTTGAGCTGCAGATTATAATTTAAAAATTACAGAAACACTAAAACCTGGCTCAAAGAAGAAGCATTTACCAGTAACTAACTTATCTGAGTTCATGAGAGTATTTTAGATTTTCCCCCAGATACTTCCATAGTATTGCATAGAGAAACATGGTGTTCTTATAACATTCTTATAAAGAAGTCAGGAACAAAACTGTCTTCTTCCACAGAGCATGCAACAGTGCACGATCCTTAGTTACTACAGTATTTTATGCAACTATAATATACATTTATATACATCATAAACATGCAGAATAACATGTTTTATTTAAGTTAGTCATACTGGTTTATATAACATGTGTAAGTTTAATATCTCCAGGGAAAATGGTGTATTAGATTCAGGCTCTCCATTCTTCTGCTCCAAGCTGGACACATTCATTAATATGAGTGCTACCTATTATTACTTAACTTTGGGGCAGGACAAAATTATTAGGGGTTAAATTCTTTCACAGCTAAAATAAGATATTTGGACTCATTGCAGTATTTTATCTTTATATTACTATGTGAATGTGAAGGTTGTTGCCCCAGCAAATGTCATTTTCTTTTTGAAATGGGATCTGCTTTTCAGCTCTAGTTCAAGTTGCCTGTAGTGGCAGCATTTAAAAAAATAAAAAGATTCCATTTCAGCACAATTCAACATCTGAGGATGAAAAGAGAAAGTGCAGACCTTTTAAAATCTGTTTAGCCTTTGTGTTATTTTGTTAAAATGATAAACTCTACCCCCTTTAAGGGACTGAGACTGAATATTGAAAATTGTAAAGCAAAATCACTAGGCAAAACCTAAGGGAAGCTGGCATTTGGTTAAACACAACAAATGAACAAGTGCCAAAGAGTTACATTTAAGGGCACCGGCAGTCATTTAGTTACAGGCAATTAACAATAGTCCTTGGAAAACTCCAGTATGGGCTGAGGGAAAACACATTGATTATTGCTGCAGTAGTAGACTGCTTTCGGAATAAATTGCTTCAATTTAAAACTAGATTTGCTACAAGCATTTTGAGCAATGACTACAATTTTTTTCTTATCAAGACAGTTGGAGCAAGCAACCTTTTAAAAGAAACAGCTAATTAAAATAAAGCGCATGCCATCTCTCAGTATATTGGATTACATTGCAAATAATAAATGTATTTGGTTTACACTAATCTTGCTGCAATTACCTAGCATAGTTTGAGATCCTGTTTTTTATTGGCCTGTATCTGGTGTTCTTCTTTACAAACTTTTTCTGCTAGAAATCTTTGAAGAAGTAAAGATTTTAAACAAATAAATAAAAGTTATATTTTTTAACTCATTTGAAGTTTTGATTTTGTATTTCTATTTGATTTTTGTACATACACAGATGTGCGTATATAATCTTTTCTAAAGCATAAATGAAGATTTTAGGTAGCTTCTTCCTATATAGTTCATTCTAAGATTGGTTCATTATTTATAAAAATTTCCTTGAAATTTTCTGTCCTGATTTATATGCAGTAAAATGCAAGTTGGTGGGGGAAATGCATGATAGACACTATAATGATCTCAGTTTATTCATTAGCCTCACCGAGTACATTTTTCTTCTCTCATTGTGTTATAAAGAGCTAAAGTTTATAAGGATTTATCCATCCACATAAATTCATATGCATATTTATTTCTCTGGAGCAGTATAACTTATTTGTTCTTGGCAGAAAGATAATTATGCTCAGCCTACAAAGATATTCAACTCAGTTCTACAATACATCAGCTATAATACAACTGCTTCTAAATGAAGCAGTTATATATATTTTGGGGATAGCAGATTAAGAAACTGAACTGCTATTCACATAATAGTAAGAAAATGTTTAGAAAGGTATAAACTGGTATATAAGATAGTGGTTGTGCTTTTGTATCAGTCATTTTTGGAGCAAGGTGAGGTACATAAAAATATAATAAGAATGAAAATAGCTCCTGAATGGAGCAGCTTGATCTGTATAACCAAACATTTGAACAAAAGATTACATTCAATGTAGTAGAGTTTGCCATTTTGGAAAGAGTTGTTTTTTTCTTCTTTTTTTGCCAAAGCATCAAATTAACTTTTATTTACTGCCAATCAAGTATACAAATATGGTCATTGTCTATGACCCATCATTGAAGCCTAGTTTTCACTAAGGTCTCAGAAGCCCTAGGAACTTAATTGTTACATGTTAATGAACCATTAAAAACAAAAACAAAAAAAAATAAATTGAAAGACTGGAGGAAAAAAAGTACTATTCTCTACCCATTTGGATTGAAATGTGGTTTTTCTCTTCCCAATTAGATGAGAGGGGTTTTAACCTAGCTTTTTCTAATTAAAGTTAGGACCATTCATAAGTGGGATTTTTAAAAGATGAATTATAATGAATAATGACAGTAATTGAGTAAAGTATTAACTCATGAGTTCATATTAATTATAAACAAACAAATATAAAAGAAAATATAACTCCTAAAAGCAGAATTCTAGCAAGTAAATACAAAAGAAATGATAGAGTTGTAAGTGATCATTTTTCAGCCATTATAATAACAAGCAATTTAGGGAAGAATTATCAATTGATGTTAAATTATTGAGTGAAAGATTGGAGAGGCAGAATATACGCACTGTCTCCAAAATACTCCCCTACTGATTATTTATCCATTGAGGTGAAAGTGAACTCCATCTTACAGAAGTGATTAAAGTTAACACAATTAGTAGTGGGATAAATTGACATCATTTTCCCCTTGGCGTATTATAAAGAATGTTACTTATGCAGTGATCCAGCCAGGAACACATAAACATTTGAAAAATGAACAATTCTCAGGTCAACCTAAAATGGACAACTATTAAAAATGAAATGAAATCTTGTCTATTGGGGGCTCTATTTTCTGTACCTGTGTTTCAACCCCTTTTTCTATGTTTGGAAAACTTTCTTATATTACTCCTCTGAAAAGATTATTGATTATTTTGGTTTTACCTTATATTTACTCTTCTATGCCTATTTCTCTTATGTTGGGTCTTGTAATATTGGCCCACATCTCTTCTAAGTCCAATTCATGTCTCAAAGGTTTTTTTCCTAAATTATATACTATATGAAATGACCAAATTATGAAATGGTTATCGTCTAAGAGTGAGATTCTATTTTTCATGTGGTCTAGTCTGTTTACAGTTTGTATTGATGTCTTCACTTCAATAATTGCATCCTTCACTTCCTTCAGAGCTTCTTTCTGATTCCTGTTCAGGGTGTTTGAGAAAAGGCCTACTACATCACATAATAATCAAATTGACGAACATAGAGGCCAAAGAGAGGATCTTAAAGGCAATGAAAGTAAGGACCAAGTGACCTTCAGAGGCAAACCAATAAAAATCACTCCAGACTTCCCAAACCAAGTCCTGAAAGCCAGGAGAACCTGGAGCAGCATACTTCAAACTCAGAAAATTTGCAGTCCCCAATTTCCTACCCAACAAAAATATCTTTCAAATTGGATGGGGAAGTAAAAATCTTCCACAACAAACAGAAGTTGAAAGAATTTATATCTTCCAAACCAGTACTAGAGAAAATACTCAAAGAGATTAATTACAAAGTAGAAATAAATAATAAATGCCAGAATCAGAGAAACAATTTCTATCAAACAAACAAATAAGCAAAGAAAAAACACTACTTTAAACATAGGTTAAAACTCAAAATTTTCAGAATTAAAAATCATCTATCAATAATCACAATGAATATAAATGGTCTCAACTCTACAATAAAAAGACATAAGGTGGCACAATGGATTAAAAACCTTAATACATCTATTTTCTACCTGCAAGAAACATACTTTTTAAGTAAAAATACTTATAAACTAAACATGAAGGTCTGGAGCAAAGTAATTTATGCTAATGGAACTCAAAGAAAAGCAGGAGTAGCATCTATGATTTCAGACAAATTATACTTCAAGGCTAAACTTATCAGAAGAGACAAAGAAGATCCTTAGAGGTTAAAGGAAAAACCCACAAGAGGATATTAAGATAGTCAACATTTATTCCCCAAATATAGGCACAACCATTTTCATAAAACAAACTCTTCATGATATTAAGCCACACATAAATCCCAATACAATAATATTGGGAGACATTAATAGTCCTCTCACACCCCTATACTGATCTTCTAGACAATAGGTCAGTAAAGATGTCTTAGACCCAAAGATCACCATAAAGCAATTGAACCTATTACACACACACACACACACACACACACACACACACACACACCAAAAGCTGATTGATTGAAAAAATAAATAAACAAGATAGATAAACCAGTAGCCAGACTAACCAAAAGAAAGAATCAACCCAAATCACCAAAACAGGGGGAGGAAAAGGTGTTATTACTACTGACAAAATGGAAATCCAGAGAATTATAAGAAACTACTTTGAAAACCTATACTCCAACAAAATGGAAAACCTAGAAGAAACTGACAAATTTCTAAACACATACAACCTTTCTAAATTGAATCAAGAAGATACAGAAAAATTAAAATGAGTAATAGTAATCAAAGATTGAAGCAGCAATAACAAACCTACCATCAAAGAAAACCCAGGACCAGATGGTTTCACAAGTGAATTTTATAAAACCTTTATAGAAGAGTTAATCCCAATATTCCTCAATCTATTCCATGAAAGTAATGCAACTCTTTCAAATATATTCTATGTAGCCAATACCACATTAATAACAAAACCAAATAAATACAGCTCAAGAAAAAAACTACAGGCCTGTATCATTGATGAATTTAGATGCAAAACTGATAAACAAAATACTAGCAATGCTTATTCAAACCCATGCAAAGTAAGTTATACACTATAAACTTATATAAAGTTATAAAATTTTATAAATAAAATTCCATGGAATTCACCACATAAACAGAATTAAAGACAAAAATCACATGATCATTTCAATAGATGCTGAAGAAGCATTTGACAAAGTCCAACACACATTTATACAAAAAGCACTCCAGAGAATCATAATAGAAGGAACGTACCTCAACATTATAAAGGCAATATACAATAGGCCCACAGCCAACATCATATTAAATGGGTAAATCTTCAAGAGTTCCCCCTAAAAATATGAACAGGACAATGCTTTCCACTATCACCACTCCTTTTTATTAATATTTGAGATTCTAGCCAGAGCAATAAGACAAGAAAATAAAACCAAATGAGTACAAATAGGAAAAGACGAACTAAAATTATCTGTATTTGCAGATGATATGATATTATACTTAGAAGACCAAACTCGACCAAAAGGCTCATTGAATTTATCGACAATTTCAGCAAAGTGTCTGGATACAAAATAAATCTTAAAAAAATCAGAAGTTTGCCAGGCGTGGTGGTGCACACTTGTAGTCCCCGTGCTTGGGAGGCTGAGACAGGAGGATCGCACAGGTTCAAAGCCAGCCTCAGCTACTAAGTGAGGCTCTCGGCAACATAGTGAGACCCTGTTTCCAAATAAAATATAAAATCAGTCTGGGAGTATAGCTCGAAGGTAGAAAGCCTCTGGGTTCCACCCCCAGTACCATCAAAAAATAAATAAATAAATCAGAAGCTTTCCTGTATGTCAACCATATGTCCACGAAAAAGAAATCCAGAAATCATGATATCCCACAAAGAATACTTAATAAACCTAACCAAGGAAGTAAAATAACTCTACAAGGAAAATTATAAAATATTGAAAAAAGAAATCAAAGAAGACCTTAGAAGATGGAAAGAACATCCATTTTCTTGGATAGGCAAAATTAACATAATCAAAATGGCCATTCCTTCAAAAGTGATCCACAGATTCAATTCAATATCCATTAAACTACCAAGGTCATTCTTCACAGACATAGAAAAATCAGTCCTTATATTAATTTGTAACAAAAAACTCACAATAGCCAAAGCAGTGCTCAACAAAAAGAACCATGTAAGAGGCATCACAATACCTGACTTTAAACTTTACCACAAAACCATAGTAATAAAAATAGCATGATATTGGTATAAAAACAGACATGTAGACCAATGGCACTGAATAAAAGACTCAGAAACAAATCCACATATTTATAGCCAATTAATTTTTTTGACAAAGGGGCTAAAAACATACCCTGGACTTAAGATAGCTTAATTAATTAATTTTGTATATAGATAAAGAACATATGTGGAAATTTATTATTTTTTTTGTGGTACTAGAGATTGAACCCAAGGGTATTCTAACTTAGAACTACACCTCTAGCCCCACATTTAATTTTTTAAATTTTGAAACAGGATATCACTAAATTGCCAAAAAGCCTTGCTAAGTTTCTGAGTCAGGCTCAAATTGGAGATCCTTCTATCTTAGCCTCCCAAGTACTGCAGGTATTCATCAACGCACTCAGCCTACTGTATTATTCCTATAAGTTTTGGGAAATGTTTGCAATTTTTGTTCTAAAATAAAAATATTTTAAAAAGTCAAATGTTAAGATCACATTGTTACAAATATTATTGTAATTAAAGTGTATTTGGGATTGATTACTTCTGAATTAAAATTTATAATTACTTTAATGTAATCTGTTCAAAGTGTTCAATTTAATCTTCTTAAAATATATTGTCACTTTGGAATTTTCTTCAGGAACTGTTAGCTGATTTACACTTCCTAAGGAAGAAAGTTGTAACCTCTTTAATTGGCATTTACGTTCCTTTACTCCAATTGAAGCAATTAACTAACCTCCAGTCAAAACTATTCCACTCATGTGAACTTCTTTTGACATGTTTTTGCCAATTTTGTACCAACCCAGAAACTTTCCCTTCCATATATCAAATCCCTACCAATCTTGCAAGGGAAGACTAAGATCTGCACTTTCAGTGAAGCATTCCCAGTCAAAGTAATTTAGCATGCTTAAGACATATATTTCCTGTTGCTTCTCTATCACTTTCCAAATTACATATTAACAGGTAATTTTTAGCTATGGTTTTATATTATAAACAATTACTTTATCTTAGTATCCTTGCTCTGGTAGTTCCCACTGATTAGGAATGTTTTCCCCCTAGATTTCTGGATGGCCATCTCTACATCTTGTGTCTTTGTTCATGCAGCACCATCTCAAATTGGTACACTGAGTACTCCTTCCAAGCCACAAACCAATGGCTGTACTTTTCTTTATTTAATCTTATAATTATTATATCACTAACATAATAAGGAATATGTTTATTACTAAATATATTATTATTTTTTGTTTTTGTTGTACTTGGATTTAAATTCCAATAGGGTGAGTTTGTTTTTGTTCTGTTTGTTTTTGTCTCTTTCTTATTTCTTACTGATAATTCCAACTGCCTTGACAAAAATCTAATGCATTATAGTTACTCAGTGATTACTTTTTGAGTAAATAAAAGACTAGATGATTAAGATCATGCTTAATTTTGTAATAAAAAGTTATTTATATGTTTCTACTATAAGATTCTAATATCTCTGTGATCTGGTTTTCTAATCAAAGTGTCATAAGGTTCAAGAAATGATGAGGTATAATTATTAATATCCAGTCCATTAGGTCAGCAATAAAACATCATTATATAGAAAATATAAAAGTATATATTAAATGTATAGATTTAAAATCATACTATAAACCGGGCGTGGTGGCACACACTTGTAATCCCCGTGCTTGGGAGGCTGAGACAGGAGGATCGCACAGGTTTGAAGCCAGCCTCAGCTACTTAGTGAGGCTCTCAGCAACTTAGTGAGACCCTGTTTCCAAATAAAGTATAAAAATAGGTCTGGGAGTATAGCCTGGAGGTAGAAAAGCCCCTGGGTTCCACCCCCACTACCAAAAAAAATCATACTATAGACTTAAAATTATCTTTCATTCATAAATCTAATGACATCATAGTTTTGTATAGATGAATAGAACTAAGAAAGTTTATATTCACTTAGCATTTGGAAACTAGTTTTGTACTTCTCAAATCTTACATATTGTTATTCAACATTTTTTATGTGTGTGGTGCTGGGGATAGAACCCAGAACTTTGTGGATGCTAGGTAAGCACCCTACCACTAAACTGCACCCCCAGTCCTCAAATTTTTCTTTCCATTCATTCATTAATTCATTTTCTATTTGTTTAATTTTGTTTAATAAGTTTTAGGAATTAAACGACTACTAATTGAGTGATGGAAATGTTCATTGCCTAAATGGAACTTCTCTCTAGTTGCAGAGTCAGACATGTAAGCAGATATTTAATAACAAAGTAATAACAGCTAACATTTATTGAGCACTGAAGTGTCTCTGTGCTAGACCTCTTATATGGGTTTAAGAACTGCTATAAATATCATAATCATGTGACAGGCAAGCAACTCACTCATGTTGTTTTTGTGTGTGTGGTTTTAATTCCTTATCTCGGAATTAAACCCAGGAGAATTCTACCTCCTCATTACAGCCCCATCCCCATTTTTATTTTATTTTATTTTATTTTATTTTATTTTATTTTATTTTGAAACAGGGTCTCACTAGGTTGTTGAGAGTCTTGATACATTACTGAGGCTGTCCTGGAACCTGCAATCCTCCTGTCTCAGCTTCTCAAGTGCTAAGATTATAGGAATGTGGCACAGGCTTTTTTTTTTCTTTTGAAATCAAATAGCATGTGCCTTGTTGATAAATATTTTGGGAGATTCATGTACCAGCTAAGCCAGTTTCCATAAATTAGAGAATAATAGAGCAAGGATTCTCCCTTGGGAAAAATTTGTATATATTTTTAAAATGTACAGTGTGGAGTTGCTAACACAGACAGAGCTTTAATGCAGAAAACCTTTCCCCTTTAGACTATAAAATCAATGTTGACATATCTCTATCTAAAAACTATAACATTATATATTTGTACAAAGATATAGGCATACAACAAACTCAGATGGGGCTCTTTTATTTTAGATCTTATAAGATTAAGTATGATGGGGGAGAAATCAGAAAAAGAAGAAAGATACTGCTATAATAAAGAACAAAAAGGGCCTCAGGTGACCAGCTTAGAAGACAGGGATATTGTATATCAAGGTGTCAAACTTCACTGATGCCTAAAGAAAATATCTTAGAATAAAAAGTATTTGCTTTCCCTCTGCTAGGAATTTCCTTCTTAACATGTCATACAAATAGACAGGCACAGATGGAATGTTACAAAACATCTCTTGAGAGAAAATTGTCAGAATGAAGGTGGCATTGCCATTTCACTCTTCTTTTTTAAAGGGATGGAGTGTTTATACTGAAAACAATCCTCCACCAGAGGATATGTTGTCACTGTTTGAACTCTTTGTTCTTCCACTGGGAATGCTTTGGGTTGCCCAAAGAACCCAGAACATCTGGATTGCTTAGATAACCAATAGAAGCCATGTTTTCTACAGAAACTGAATTCTTCTAAAAAATTGACTATTAGTATATTAAATTGATTGAAATAAATTGATTAAAATTTGAATACTTGTAAAAAGTTATTGTATTGCAGTATATAAAATGGAAAGCATTAATAAACTTCAGAATTTTATTAATTTTCTTACCTTCAGGTTTTAATATATTTTCTAATTAGCAAAAGCATCAGAATAAAATGTGTCTGACAAAAGCCATTGGTAACAGTTTCTCTCTTGAGATAAGTTTCATTCAAAATCTTGGTTATTCCAGAGTTAGAGACTATTAAGGCAAAAACAATAGCAAGACCATATGGTATTTAATTTTGCCCAATGGGAGTAGTAGAAAAATCTATTTTTCTCTCTTGAATGTTTTATGTACTTTTATTTGTGTAGTATAGTCTCACATTATAATATAGTTCAAAGTGACAGTGACATACATTCACACATCACTTAATGAGATTTTTCCCTCTCTCTCTACTCCTTTCTTTTAGCCATTGAATGTTTTTGATAACCCTGTTTCCTGAATACAGAAACATGCTGAGGAAAATGGTAAAAAAAATTCTTGCTTTCTCCTTTTGTAAAGAGATATATGCAAGAATTTATTAAACTTTTAAAAAATATTTGTCTTACTAAAAATCAATGGTGAAATGTGCAAGTTTTGGGGACTACTGGTAGCACAATCCACTACTTGTTATTTTTTCCTAAGGGAGGAAGAAAGAGCTCCTTAAACCATGACAAAGATGAGAACAAATTTATTGGCTCATATAGTTTAGTGGCTTCTATAGTTGGGATACATGAAGGGCCTGTTCTCTATAATGAATTCTCTTTTACCAAAAGAGTAAAAACACAACCCTGGTTCACAAATAATAGGACATTATCTTATCATCTTTCTGTTTATATTGTTTATAACACATGAAAATTAGAATTAGTTTGCAGAAACTATGTAGAAGTAAAGGTGTCCTCCAAATGTAATGTTTTCTAAGATAGATAGAGAATGGGAGCAATCATGTACATTAAAGCAAATATATTTCAGTATACCTTTAAAATGTGCAAATAGCAGGACATGGTGGTGCATGCCTATAATCCCAGTACATGGGAGGCTGAGACAGGAGGATTTCAAGTTTGAGGGCAGTCTCAGCAATTTAGTGAGACCTAGTTTCAGAATTAAAAAATAAAATAAAGTAGGGTAGGAGGTATAGTTCAGAGGTAGAATGCTTCTGGGTTCAGTACCAAAAAATGTGCAAATAATTGTGTGTGGAAGCACATATATGTAATTCCTGTACTTGGGAAACTGAGGAGGGAGGATCACAGGTTTGAATCTTCAACAATTTAATGAGACTCTGTTTCCAAATTAAAAAAAATATGGCAGGGACCATGGCTCAGAGTTAGAATGCCTCTTGGGTCAATCACTAGCACCAAACAAACAAACAAACAAACAAAATAACAACAACTACAAGAAAGTAAAAATAACTTGATTTTATAGCAAAGAAATTAATGATGATTTTCCTGTAAACATTTAAAAATATTGGGGAAGGGCTAAATGAGTGATGTGTGCAAGTGCCTCTACCATCTTATACTCCATTAAGATGTATAACTACAATGCACCAATAAAAAATTTAAAATTGCAAAAAAAACTTAGTGACTGTAGCAAAATAGTTTTACTTTTATGAATCTATAGGCTATGCTTATTGTAAAAAAATTAAAATGGAATAAGGATGATAAAAATAAATTGATGGCCAGAGAAATCATGCCACCCTAGCCAGGCATGGTGGCCCATGCTTATAATTCTAGTATTTTGTAGGCAGACACAAGAGAATTACATGGTAAAGGCCAGCCTCAGCAACTTGGTGAGGCTCTCACAACTTATTGAAATCCTGTTTTAAAATGAAAAAGCAAACAACGATTGGGGTCTAACTCAGAGGTAGAATGACCATGAGTTCAATCCCTAGTACAAAAAAAAATCATATAAGTCTAAGATAACTATTGTTTATTTCAATAGTGCATTATTCTAAAGTATTTTCTTCTTTTTCTTTTCTTTTTTGTGGTACTAAGGATTGAACGAGAGGCATTCTACCTTTGATATTCCTCCAGCCCTTTTTATTTTTGCCTTGAAATAGGATATTGGTAGGTTGATGAGAATATCCTTAAGTTGCTGAGGCTGGTCTTAAACCTGCAATCATCCTGTCTCAGCCTTTCAAGTACTAGAATCACAGGCATGCACCACCATAATATAGACAAGTCATCAATTATTTAAAATATTAACACTATAAAATAGCTTATATTTTGCCTTTTACTTTGGATATCTTGGGAAGGAGTTGTCCAAAGTAATCTATAAAATGAGTTCTGCTAAAAGTCCTCTTGGTAACCACTTTAGCCTAATTCATTATCTATTTACATATCTACCCAACCATCATTTAAAGATACCTGGTTCAGTAAAGTATAGCATGATTTTTTAGCGCCACTCTTGAGTCTTTCTTAATAATTTTGGCAACATTATACAGATATTCATATGAAAATTAGGTTAAAACATCTGGTTTGGAAGTGTGGATTTTGACTTTCATTGAGACTAATTCAATTTTTTTATATGTTTGTTTTGGTAATGGAGATTGAACCCAGTGGCATTCTACCTCTGACTTACACCATCAGCATACTTTAGTTTTTATTTTGAAACAGGATCTCACTACATTGTTGAGGCTGGCTGGCCTTGAACCTGCTCTTTCTTCTCTGTCTCAATCCCCAAGTTACCACCAGGTAGCCATGCACCAGCAGACCTGGAAATTGCATTGTTTTAAAGATAAAGAAACTAACTAAACTGGTATATGAAGAGTGAAGTTGAAAATAAATGAATTTTTATGTTGCCACTGATCACAATCTATCAAGAAGGAAATGAAATAGAATTTTATTGTGATATCCTTAATGTATTCATTTAAGCTACTTTTAATATTGAGGTATTTAAATAATATAGAAAGATTTTCTCATTTCAGGAGAATTAGAAGTACACCAAAGGAGTTGTGAGTCATTACCTTGAACTATGGGACAGTATAAACGAATTTCCAAGCTGTACTTATTTTATATTACATACTAGAATTAGAATTTCAAACTGATTTAAGCAAGACAATTTACATTTCATTCTTTCAGGCTTTGATAATGACTTCTTTCATTTTAATTTATATGAATTTGGCAACTATTACAAGTCAGTACTATTGTCACATATTATTATAAGGAACTGTAATTTATTGTTTTGCATTTATAGGAACTAAGGATCTGATGCAACTTTACAAAACTTAAATCATAAGAAAAATCTCAGAGAACAGCAACAACAATTAATTTGTCTTCAGGATTTTCAAAATGGAGCACAATGTTTCAAAGCTTTAAACATATGTAAAATCTGATGAACAGCCTAGTATATATTATTAGTCACTCAGTGTTTAATATGTTCTTTGAAGATTCCTCTACTGGGGCTTAGGAACAAAATAATAAAATAGAAGAATAATGAAACAAAGAAATTTGCAATAAATCACACTAATCTGAAAAATCAAAACCAAAAACAGTTTCGTGAAACTGTCAAGTTTTTCATCACAGTTCATACTTCTTTTTTAATTTTTTATTGGTGCATTATATTCATACATCATACTTCTTTTTAATCAATCTTCATTCATATTATAGTTCAATTAATGGTAATGATTTTTAAAATAACTTTCAAGGGCTTTCCTAAGTATGCCAAAGGATTTTTATTCTTGGTTAAAAATAAAACCTAATTGTCCACTTTTAGTTTAGGGAACTCAACTTCCCGATATATTACTTTTCATAGAACACATGCTAAATATAGAACATGTGCCCTAAAAGTAGAGACAAATTGCTAACATATTTCTTACAGATGGCAAATGTAATTCTCAGCACTAAAATATAATACAAGTTACCATGGTAATCTATTGGAAATCAACACAGTTTTTCCTGCTATATGACCTGAGAGAGTAGTTAGCATTTTTTATGTGCCATGTCTAATTTCTCACTTTACTGACCTGGTTGTCAAAGTTTGACATACAGAAATTGCCTATTAAAAGTTGTATCTTATATTTTATGACCCAGTTGTGACAATTCTTGGCTAAATGTAGGAATTCACAGCCATACAAATGTACAACCATTTCCCTACCCTCAACAATGTTGTTTTCATGCCCCAAGATGGTGTCAGACATCCCTCTGGAAGTAGTGACTTAATTACTAGGGATACTTAACCAGGCCCTTTACCTGTGACTGGCACTCAATACATACTTTTTGAAAGGGAATGACTTGGTACTTTTCATGCTAGCAACTTATATGAACTATCGCCTTTAAGTAGCTTTCTGCAAAGTGAGTGGGATACGAAGCATCATCAACAAACAGGTAGATTTGATCTAAAATAATGAAAATATGAAGATGGTTGTAAGAAGAAAGAGAGCAATTGGTGACAGATGATGGCCATCAAAATGCTATCCTGTGTATGGTTTTTAATCACACATTGTCAGATTTTGCTCTTGTGCACTGGATGATTTTGGTGGGTTTTCTGAAATGTTTGAAAGTGAACTGTTTTTATTTCTAGAACACCCTGTCACTTTCTAACTCTAAAATTTAGTTCCAGTGGATTCCCTCAGCCCTCACTTTAGGTTTGTGTTTTCCATTTTCTGTGAGACACTAGACAGATACCTGTTAAAATGAATTAAACTATTGCACACATAGGAAGAGTTTATTCTGCTTGTGTTATTCCTTTTTTGCCTATTTTGCTGCAGTATTGGTGAACTATAATATACTAGAGTTCAGTTTCCATACTATGCTCATTCTTATTACACGTAATTGAAATTTAGCTAAATTCAAGTGTTCAAAACAGGAAACGAGCCATATTTTTTCTTACCCTATATCTTGTTGCTCATTGACAATTGCTATTTGAATAGGCTGAAATTTATATATATAATACATATATTTATATACACATATATTTTAAAAATATATATTATTTTATATATTTAAGCCTATATATATATATATATACAGTTCATATATGCATTATTATAAAATTCCCAAGTGTATTTTATTTTTTAAAAATGGGATATGTAGGAACTTTGTCCGACAATGAGGGCCTTTTTCATTTAAGAGGTTAATTATTTTAATATGTGAAGAGAGTGGCCTCTAGGATACCTCTCTCAGTAGTGAATGTATTGTATAAGCCACAATTTCATTGCATATGGGAGGCAAGTAACCTCATTATGTGTAGAGTGTGAGGGAAATGTACCAATGTTTAAATAGGTTCAAAGGTGTTGACCATGTAAAGAAATGAGGCAATTAGTTGAAAATAGTCCTACTGACTGGCTGTACTCTGCTTTCATTCCTTTTTCATGAAAATGGTGAGCTCAGAGAGAGTTAGTTGCTCTTGTTAGATACTACCAATTTTATTAGGAGCTGCTGTCTAGGCAAGGACCTTGATGTGCCAATTGTGGTCCAGAGACCCAGTAGTAGCAGCCTCAATAAGGATCTTGATTGAAATTCAAATATTGAGTTCCACCCCAGACTAATGAATTCAAATTGCTTTTTAACAAGCTCCCAAGGTGATTTGTGTGTACTACAAAGTTTGTAAAGCACTAGTACAGGACTCCTAGCAGACTCTCTAATAGAGGAAACCCAAAGAACCTAAGTTTTGTCAGTTCCTATCGTATAAGCACTTGTTCTGTTTTTTTTTATTATTATTATTATTATTTGGTACAGGGGACTGAACCCAGGGACTTATGTATGCTAGAAAAAAATGCTCTACCAATGAGTTATATCCCCATTCCTAAGCTCTTATCCTGTTAACCTCTGAATCAAATTTGGTATAATGTTGGAAAGTTTTCAAAAAGAAAATCATTTCAAGGAAGGGATGCAGTTTCTGCAATCCATACTATATAATAGTGATTCTAGACTGGGGGAAACTTTGTTCCTTCCCCCCAGAGACATTTGGCAATGTCTGGAGACATTTTTGGATGTAATAACTAGAGATGGTACTATGGTCATCTAGTCTGCGAGGGTCAGGTGTGCCCCTAAACAGTCTCCAATACACAGAAAAACCCTCATCATGACAAAGAATTGCCCGGCTCAAAAATCTTAATAGTGACAAGATTGAAGTCAGGCATGGTGGTGATGCCTGTAATCCCAGTACTTGGAAGGCTGAGACAAGAGAATTACAGGTTGGAGGCTAACCTCAGCAGTTTAGTGTGGCCATTGGATTAGCAACACTCTGCTTAAAAATAAAAAATAAAAGCTGAGCATGGTGGCACACGCTTGTAATCCCAGCATTTGGGAGGCTGAGACAGGAGGATCACGCTTTGCAGCCAGCCTCAGCTACTTAGTGAGGCCTTCTGCAATTTAGTGAGACCCTGTTTCAAAATAAATAATTAAAAAAAATAGGACTGAGGTGTAGCTTGGGGATAGAATGCCCCTGGGTTCCATCCCCAGTACCACAATAAATAAATAAATAAATAAATAAATAAATACGAATAAGTATAGCTTGAAGGTGGAATACCCTTAGGTTCAATACTAAGCACCACCAGAAAAAAAAAAGTAAGAAAAGAAAAAATTTAGAAACTTTACTGTAGACAAAATATAGATTACTCAGAAAACATTTAAGAATATGACAGGCAAGAACACATTTTTTTCTTGTGATATGAGGGACTGAATTCAAGGACATTCTAACTCTGAGCTATATCCCCAAACCTTATTATTAATTTAGGTTTTTTGTTTCATTTTGAAGCAGGGTTTCACAGAGTAGCTGAGGGCCTTACTATGGTTGCTGAGTTTGGCCTTGAAATGATGATCTTTCTGTCTCATTCATCCAAATACTGTAATTACTGGAGTGCATCACTGCACCCAGCTCAGTACAAGATCTATCAAGAATCTAATATTTAGTTAGAAAAACAAGTGTAAAACAATAAAACAAATAAAGGACTCCCACTGACTATGACTATGTATGATTAAGTATTTAAGGGCCTTGGTTCTAAGAATTAATTCATGGTCTCCAATATTGGTTTTGCTTTGCTATTCACTAGTTGATAAATAAGCTAATTATCATATAGTGATTCTTTTCTTTCACCGCAAATATATCACTTGGATACTGTTCACAGGAAGGAACAATGAGTGATCAAACTGACTAAAAAGTAAAACTATCAAGTTTCCATGCTATATTTAATCACTAAAAACAGGGATCAACAATTCTTTGAAAAAATATTTCATTGTTTTGGAAAAAATATTTAGGACTAATCTCACTTAAATTTTGTATTCTATGCTTAAGGAAATCATCAACTAAAAAAGTTAATTTTAATACCTGTTAGTTTTGTGACAAAGAGCTTTGTTGGAATGTCCTTTCTCAAGAAATTCAAAGGTACAATATTTTTTATCAAACAATTTGGACCATTCCTGTTACAGGCATTTATCATGGTCTCCAAGTGTGCATATATATATTTGCTTTAGTATTAGTTACCAATAAAAATATATGGAGTTGATGCCACCTATTTAGTTGTCTTAAATAAATTAGGGGTGCAAAAACAAGAAAAGTAGTACAGGACAGAAGAAAAAATTTTGACTGCAAAATGTCCTGATACTACTTGTTAAACCTAATGGCAATGATTTGGATACGCTACAGCAAAATAACTAACATTCTCTAATATTTGGGCACTGCATAAGCTAAGACTTACTAAAAGTGACTCATACATTGGCATCAATTCAGCTTTTAGTAGTTCATTGTCTTTCCAGGGAGACACTCTTTTATAGAAAGTTAGGATATTTTGATATCTCAGCAAGGTTTGGATTAACATACTCTGAAATCAGTGGTCAAGGATATCAATTGGCCAGCATCCAGGAGAGGTTTACAAAGTTTAATGATCTTACTGAAACTCTATTGTAAGCAAATGCCCTAAGCAAATAAAAACAAGACTAGGGTTGTACATTACAAAGATGATTCATTACAAGAAGGGATAAAAAGTTCACAATATCTAAATTCGTCCAACTTTAGAACAATGCATCTTAAATGATATGCACAGTAAATACATTGCTAAAGATATTTCTAGAACTAGGGAGTTTACTGAGCAAGTCTAATTTCTATCAATTACATTCTTTGGAGGTAGAAAGAGGGTATGCACAAGAACTAAAACAGTTTTGAGAGGTAAAAGAGAGAACCCAGATACTTATTATTATTAACTAGTGCTTAGTTACATAGTTACTTTGCCATTTCCTAAACTACTTTGTGATGAGTGAATTGCAATATTATTCTATTCAGTAAAGCAAACATAACCATTCAGAGTAGTATGGTTAATGAACACCCTTAATGTGAAAATTTCAAAATTAAATATTCACTAGGAATTATAACTCTATATTAAAAACACTTGGAATCAATTTAAAATGTAGAGGATGGCATTTCAAACTATATTGGTCCTTATTGCCTATCCATTTAATTTTATGAGTGGCTAGCACAGTGCCAGACACATAGTCTGTTCTTTGTGTATGCACGCGCGCGCACGCACGTGCACTCTCACACACAGTACCGAGGATAGAACCCAGGGGCATTCTACCTTCAAACTATGCCTCCAGCACTATTTTTTATTCTTTATTTTGTAACAGGGTCTCATTAAGTTGTAGAGGGCCTCACTAAGTAGCTAAGGCTGGCCGTGAACCTGCAATCTTCCTGTCTCAGCTTCTCAAGTACTGGGATTACAAGTGTGAGCCATCACACCCGGCTTAGTTTGTTCTTAATAGTCATCATTAAATGCATAAAGAAATGAATGAAGGTCTCCTAAGCTAAATCTAAGTAAATCTAACATAAGTTCAAATTCAGAAATGACGGAATAAAATTGCTGGAGCTAAAACTGACCATTTTAATAAAAGATAAATTAGAATTCAGGGAACTTTTAATGGAACACACAATTTCTGCATCCTTCATTACCCAGAATATCACATAGTTGGAGTAGAGAAATCTTGTAATAGCTTGTTAACATTTATTGGGTGCTAAGTATGTGTCAGACACTATGATAAGTATTGACATATATGAGTTCATTTAATCCTCACAGCTGCTCTATGTGATAAGACTTTTTATTACTCCCATTTTATAGAAGAGAAATTTGAGGCTCACAGAGATGGATTAGTTTGATAAAGATAGCACAGTTAGGAAGAAAGTTTCAATCTTGAGCACAGCCAGCCTAGCTGCTGTTGTAATATCGGCCACTCCTTTGGGAGTTGTCTTTTGCAAGACTAATTCCTCTCCCTTGGTCCTTTGCATGTTTACTTCCCCTCCCTTCCACCAGCATTCTGAATCCTAAAGAGAGGCCAAACCTAAATGATTAAGATGATAACTACTAAATAATTTTTCTTTAGAGTCTACAGAATCCAGAACATCTGGGGACCTTCAGATAACTTCAGAATGTGTTAATGCCCCTTCTTATTCTTTAATTCTGTGTATAGCTAACGCCAGGCATGTAAATTGCTGTGAGATTTCACTTGCAGAAAAGTAGTATGTTTGTTTAAATATCTACAGGAACTAGCCCCAGGAGGTCAAGATTGATTAAGAAGTTTGGCAAGAAAAAAAAAAAAAACAACAAAAACCCAGACACACACCCAAGATAACCAAGACTCAGTTCTGCATGCTGTTTTTCTGCCCATCCTTCTTTTATTCTTCCTTTCTCTCCCAATAAAAGCCCTTTGTATCTTTGCATTTTCTAAGTCAGAGCTTTGAGAACAACAGTACCTCTATTTTCCAGGGTGCCAGTCCTCGAATAAAACTGATTTCCTTTTCAACAACTCCCATCTCTCTCAAGTATTGACTTTCTAGTAGTGAGTAGTCAGACCTGGGTCCAGTAACACAGAGTCCATACCCTTAATTATTAAAGTGTATTGCTCCCGTTAGTAAAAATGTTTGTTCACACTGTGAAGTCATCTAGAGTGAAAGTGTGAATGAAACACAATGAGAATGAAGAAGGAGTTCAGTACTGACTGATAGATAGAAGCCTGGATAAGCCCAAGGCCAGAGCATAGTGCTGCTGAATATCCATCTGGAGTATTATTTGTATTGGAGAAATGGAAAAGATACAAAATGAAGGGAGTGGAAAAAGCCAGTGTTTTGGAGAGAAACAGAAGGCCAGTATTAAATAGATGTCAAGACAGATAGTAGCAATTAGAAACCCAAGCAAAGGCATCTGGGTGAAAGAATCAGATACCAAATTGGATCAAGTATGGGCAATGGCAAGAAAGAGAAATATCCCAGTAATTAATGTATAACTCTCTTACTGTTATTCCTTTTGAAGCCAGGATTTAACTCTCAAGCTTGTCAGGTATGGGACTAGCAAAGAGGACTGAATAGAATCTCCTGGTGAGAGTGAGGAGTAAAAGGTAGAGTAAGAGGTAGAAGTCATAAAGAAATAGGGCCCCATGAACTTTTGCCTTCATCCTCATCTCTCTGTCACTGCATATTTTGTTATCATTATAGTAAGTAACTATATATCTATATTCTATGCCTGATGTGATTCTGTCCACAAGAACCTTTGGTGGTTATAAGAATTGATGATTTTGGATATTCTCAAACAAGGTTTTTCTCTGGTCAAATCTGGTAGATTTTTCAGCTGGATTTCATAAAATTAAGATAAAAACTTAACAAAGGATCCATCCTAGCTCAGATTCAGACTCATTTGGTAGATGGAAGTTGTGTCTCAAAGAATCCATACCACCCAGTGAAATGCTCTGAAATCATACAATTAGATCAATACTCTGGAATAAAAAGTAACAGCGGAGGGAAATTGCTTAGATAATTTGGCAAAGGTATGTCCTAGAAAGTCTACCTGTCAGAAGAAATGGTAGTGTGTTTTATACAGGTTCTGTGTCAAGAAGTGTTATATCTCTTCAGAGATGTTTTGGAAAGGAGGATGTTTTATAAAAGACTATTTGATGGTCTATAAGTTAAGGAAATGAGTAAATGACAAAAATACATGAATACTAGTGACAGCTTTCAGTTGTTTCTTTGAGCATTAGTCTTCTGAGCTACGTTGCAACTCATCTGATACCTTTAGAGTTGCTAGTATGAAGAAATTTTACTTTCTCAGGGACTCTAGACCTATTGGCTCATATATGCCGTGTCTTGTCTTTTGAACCTTGCAGGATTGATCTCTAAATTATGTCATATGTTGACCAAAGGCTTTTCTTATTTTGCAAGATGGGCAGATCATTTCACATGAAAATAAGCCCTTGAAGAGCAGGAGATTTCATCCGTTACTGTCTTTATAAATTGATGACTCATTTGTTCCAGCTCCCTTAAAAGGAAGGCACACACTTATTTGAAGAGGGACTTTTAAAGTACATAAGATTCAAGGACTCTTTTTAGCTTCTTGATGCTTTTATTTTAATAAGAAAAAGAATGTTTCTGATATAAATACAAATTTGAAAAACATAGTGGAAGATCTATGTATTAAAACGTATTCTAAAATTGATCACAAATTTTTTTATGTTTAGAGAATCAGATTTTACTGGAAATTTTTTTTCTACAATTGTCTTGATTTCTCAGACATTTATTTTTCTAGAACTGGAAGCTTTTGTAGCTTTGGGCAGCATAACCTTAGGCTAAACATGCTAAAAATAACCTGGAGGTGTTTGACCCCTACTGGCTAGGTGCCTGTCTGCAAAAACCGACTTTTAATAGCTTTACCCTTAGATAAAATTCTTTTCATTTTACTTCTTCTCTCCTTATTATTGCTACTTAAGTTTCACCTCTACTTTGCCCTAAATGGAAATAAATGTATGTTGTTCAAATGAACAGATTATTTTTTTTGCGGGTCTGAGGATGAAACCCAGGGGCATTTGACCTCTGAGCTTCACTTCCTGCCCTATTTCTTATTTTTTATTCTGAAACAGACTCTCACTGAGTTGCGGAGGGCCTCACTAAGTAGCTGAGGCTGTCTGCAAACCACAATCCTCCTGTCTCAGCCTCCCAAATGCTGGGATTACAAGTGTGCACCACCACGCCCAGCTTCAAATCAACAGATTTTATATGTGTTCTATAACTTCCCTCCACTACTTCAGCTCTTAAGGAATAATTTAAATTAATTAATTAGTGTATGTTCAAGAGAGTGACAAGAATATTAAAAGGATTTCATCCACAAAAAAATGAAGAAATAAAGGTCTAGGAGGGTCATGGTGACTGTCATCAAACATTTGAAGGGCTGTCTTGGAAGTGATTTAAAGTGTAGAATTAGGTTTTTACCAAAGATAAAATGATCTTCCTTGAGAGGAAATGTGATCCAGAAGAAGTTGGTAGACCACTTGAAAAGATATGATAGAAGAATGAGTAGGTAAATTTTATATTAAGTTGCCTGAAACATTGAGAAGGTCTTTCTGTTCTACTATATATATATATATATATATATATATATATATATATATTTCTAGTCATATTCCTTCATTGACTAGCTATATGTTCAGCTATAGAATCATTGCTGTGTACTGCTTACCTTTCCCTTTTACTCACATCCAAAAAGAAAAGATTATTTTAATACCATAGTCACCTCGACAACAGAGATGTCTGTTTTAATAGTTTTTCAGTAACATTATTCAAAGAGACTGTATTCCCTAACAAAGTAGGAAGAAGCATCTTCAATGTTCTCTTTCTTTTCAAACCTCAAGGAGTATAGGATTAAACATGGATTTTGAAATTAAAATCATTGTAAATTTGCTGAGTAAGAGAACATCAAGTGTACTTATTCCAAAGACTAGAAAGTTTTCACTTAGCATAATGTAGAAAAAAATGTATTTTTCTCTTGTAATGTGCATATAAAACTTCACTAATTCAAAGGTGTGGCTAACATTTTACAATTGGCTCTAATTTCATATAATCAATATACATTTATATATATTTAATCCTGTGTATAAGGTGATGGGGCTGCTGTGGAGTCAGAGATGCTGTGGCAGAAATTGCACTCAACCACAATATATCTTCCTTATAATAAATTATTGGGAGGATGTTACATATTTAAAAGTATTACAAGGTAGAAAAATGTCAAGAATTATTGCACTAAGAATTCGCCATGCACAGTTCTTAAAGGAAAGAAACAACTTTCCAAAAATAAACAATATTTGTCTTAAAATATTTATTTTTAATAATCTAATGTATATTCCTAAGAATGATAAATAGCATTTAATTAAATATTTTATGAGTGAAGTTTCTACATCAAGCCCTTCAAATTGATTGTCCTCTTTTATCTTTAATACACACTAAGCCAGGCATGCTAGCTCATGCTTATAATCCTAGTCCTTGGGAGGCTGAAACAGGAGGATCACAGTTTCAAGGACAGCCTCAGCAAGTAGAAAGATTCTCATCAACCTAGACAGATCTTATTTCAAAATAAAAAATAAAAATAGGGCTGGGGCTATAGCTTATAAGTAGAATGTTCCTGTGTTCAATCTCTAGTAATATATACACACACACACATGCACACGCGTGAGTTGATGCTATTATTTTCCTTATTTTTAATATAAAATGACACTTATGAAAGATAAATACCTTTCTCAAAGCTCTACATTTTATATTAAAACAGTATAAAGACTTCAAACTTTATTCTACTGCCTGAGCTAGTCATGTATCTCACAGCATTGTCAATTTTAATGATACTAGTGCTAATTTGATTATTTCATTTAGGATAAGTTTGTGGAGAAAAAACAAATTTGGTTTTTCTGGTTCCCAATAATTTTCTTCCCAATGTATGTTCAGTTTATCACTCACGTGTGGAAAGTAACACTCACCCCGTTTATGAAGGAGCATACTGGCATGTCGACGTCCATTTCCATTTTCAACATAACAGGAATAATTTCCCAAGTCACCTTCTTCCACAGAGTCCACAATTAATGAGATAGAAACTTCTTGTTCCCCAAGATGCTCCTTAAGAATTCTAAAACATAAAGCAAAACAAAACAAAAAATCCCCCCTATACATATATATGAAAAAGAAAGAAATATAGATGAATCTGAATCTGGTACGAAAATACCTAGAGAATCTGTGCTTCAAATTTGACTATGGATCTATGATATACTAATTAAATTATATCCAGTTGTGGTGGCACAGGCTTGTAGTCCCAGCATTCAGGAGGCAGAGACTAGAAGATGGCAGTTTGTGGACAGCCTCATCTACTTAGGGAGGCTCTTTGTAACTCAGTGAGACACTTCTCTAATGTCCATGATGTACATTGACAAACATATCAAAGTAAGTCACTAAGCCAAACATGAGAAGGAGGGAGGGGGAGGGCATTGGTTGGGAATGGGATAAGGGACAATTGTGTGATGTGTGCATGTATGTCTCCACCATCTGCATCCCATTAAGATGTATGAATACAATGCGCCAATAAAAATAAAAAAAAATTAAAAAGGCTAAACAATAGGTCTGGGGGTGTAGCTCCAAGATACAATACACCTGGGTTCCAACCTGGTACCAGAAAAAATAAATTAAATTATATTATACACTTCTTCACTTCTAATGAGGAAGCTTGTCTTTCTAGATGCTAATAAAGTTGCAGTTAATTATCACTTTTAGCAGGACAATCATATTGTCATAATAGGTGAGAGAGACCTTGAAAAAAGTTTACAAATTGCTTAAAGAAGAAACATGATATAAGAGTGAGACAAAAATTATAGTCTTATGTTGGATGCCTAATTATATATAGAAGATTGGTTTTTAAAAAGAAAGATAGAAAAATTTTCTGAGCTATTTTGACATTTCATTGAAAGCTCCAGCCTGACTTTTGTTAAAGGTACAAGGCAGTTGTCTATTTTAAAAGAAATATAAATTATAAATTTATAGACTAAAAGTTCTGGTAAATACTTAACTCCAAAATTTAAAATAAATGGTGATTACTCACCAAATATACTGTCAGATTTTATCAATCTCTGAGAGCGAACTAAACTTTTTCAAACTAGGGTTCTCTTCACCTGCTCTCAATTTTCTACCACCACTCTCCCATCTCTTTGACAACTCATCTGTGTGTAGCATTTTCTAATGTAGAATTTAAAAAATACTCTTCCAAAATATTCCCTGATGATACACAAAACCAGAGAAGGTACAAGCTAGGAAGTTTATAATCCGTTCTTACTTTTACTATTTCAAAGAGTATGGATAAAGAGATAAAAGTGGAGTTTCACATATAAAAAATGGCAGAGGAACATTTTTAGTACATATTGGATAATTGTCCATCCAGACATTCCAGAATCCAACTGGAACCTCTAGAGTCATATAGTCTTATTTATTTGTTGTAAGAAAGAACATCCCAATAAAATATTATGTGAAAGTTTTATGTTTTTATTTTTATTGAAAAACATCTTATATCATACTTCTGATGTTTAAAAAGTGTTGATATTTAAAAAGGGGAATCATGGTTGAATTGCTCAGATATACCCAGAAGATGCAGGCTGTAGATGGGAGAATGCTTAGAAATGATCATAAGTTTTATTTGGTTATAATTTAGTTATTATTATGAATGTTCTTATTTACATTATAATTAACCTAAGTGTGTCCAAGTGTAGTTTTAGTCAACATAAAGTATCTTGACACTTAAAAGTAAGTGAATACATATATAAATACATTGAAAAATAGACTTAAATATTATTAAGCCTTCAAAACAGATGGTATTTTTAATCTTTATCCTCGAGTTATCGTGTGTGTGTGTGGGGGGGGCACTGGATATTGAATCCAGGGGTATTCTACCTCCAAATTATACCCCCAGCCCTTTTAAATTTTTGTATTGTGAAACAGAGTCTCTCTAGGTTAATGAGAGTCTCACTATTTGCTGAGGCTATCCCTGAACCTGCAATCCTCCTAACTCAGCCTCCCAAGTACTGGGATTAAGATTGTGCCACCATGCCCAGCTTCTTGGTATCATTTCAATTCTGTAAATATTTAGAATTTAGAGTCAGACTAAGAAAGATTATTAAAATGGTTTGTATATCTTTCCTCACTACAAGTACTTTATAGTCTACATAGTAGCTTAAATATGTAAAAACATAAAAGGAAATGATGAATTGTGTTTGAGTTTTCTAAATGCTTTGTTAATGTTTCCTCCTGAAAATTAAAAAATAAGCTCTTGCAAAAAAAAAGAAAGCACACAGATTTCCCCCAAAGATAGAATAGGCATCTATGTTTCCTATTTTAATGGTATTTTAATCTTAACATCCAGTATATTCTTTAATGAAACACTTCTATTTAAATCTCTCTTAAATTATTTGTAAATGGCATTCATATTTTTCAGTTCCATAGTCAG
The DNA here is from genome assembly GCF_963383645.1 of Muscardinus avellanarius. Taxonomy (NCBI): domain Eukaryota; kingdom Metazoa; phylum Chordata; class Mammalia; order Rodentia; family Gliridae; genus Muscardinus; species Muscardinus avellanarius. Next base: position 23,736,589 of record NC_137792.1, on the reverse strand, counting down.
TCTCTTATCAGTGCTTTGAATATTAGACTATGTTATCTTGTTAATAGAAAAACCAAAAGGAAAAATTAATTTTGTATTAGTTCACTTTTCATTCACAGAGTAAATGATAATTTGAATGTACAATTTAAAAGAAAAAATATTTTACCTGATATCACTTTCCCAAACTCTGTTTTCATCCAGATCTTCAATAAACTTCTCTCCTTTCATCCAATAAATTAAAGGACTGACATCTCCACTGTACCCAAAGAAAGCTCTGCAGGTTAGATTAGCTGAGTCACCTGAAGAGAGAAATAATAGAAACGTGTTATAAGACTATGGGTACATATTTATTTTAGGCAAACTGGCAGGTAACATTTTGATCATTTCATTGATTTAATCAAACATCTTTCTAAAAGAATAATTTTCAGGTATTTTCTACCTTTGTCAAATTTACAGGATGTGTGCTTTTTACATTATGGCTTGTTTAATGGAATGGGAGTTACTTATAAGATTTACAAGAAGACCTGTCAGTTATTTTATAGACTGTTCTTCCAATTATGTTTGTCTGGTGTTTTCTCACTATTACATTTAGGCTGTGAATTACTGGGACAAATACTACAGAGGTGATATGTCCTTCTCAAAGCATGATATCAGAGGGCATATAATATTGACAATTATAAGATTTTATAGGGCAGAGGGAAAATGATTCCCAATCTTGAATATGCGAAATAGAGAAAGAACACAATCTTTGGCTGGGAAAGTAAACAATAAACTGCTATTAGAAAAAAATGTTTTTCTTCATAGGGAATAAACATTTTAACATATGCCTAGATCAACAGAGTACATTAAAACAATAAATTCATGGTAATAAATATTTGAGATTTTCATCAGAGGTAAAATCAGCAATTCATATATTATAGAAACACTCCTAAGCACAGTTTTGAGAGATATTTACTAACAAGTTCAGTTTGAGGCTTTCTTAGGAACCTACTTCCTTGCACCTTAAGATCATAAAATTATCAGGACTGCTTGGTAATATTCCCACAGTTAATGGCTACAGCTAATTGAGAAAGTTTGCCTAAGAGTTTCTTGCCTCAATACAACTGGTGAGTACGGGTTGGTCGATTACTTAATAAGGTAAGTGAAAGTCCATAACTAAGACATTTATGGTTTATTTCCGGACAGTCTATGCCACTTTACAAACCCCTGGTTTATACAGGCCTCCGCCAGCATGACAGAACGAAATATTCCAGCACATACTAGTTTTATGATTCTGCTGGCTTCATCGGAGCCAGAAATTATGATGTGGAAAGAGTTTCAGTAGGGGCCTACTCCAGTTGTATGCATACCAGCAGGCATTAAATCCACTTCCAGCTTTTAATTAGGAACTTCCACTTAGCTTATTAAATAATTGACCAATTTATATCACCATTATAATGGTCCCTCCTCAGCAGCATAGTGAAAGAAACTAACCTCCATGGTATCACTGATATAAGATTTATTACAGAATTCTTTTAAAGTTGTATAAATACTTATAAACACACATATATATCAATAATGTACACAATGTATTATTTTTGAGGTGAGACTTAATGCCTAGTACTCATAAATAAAAATGTTTAAAGATTTCTTAATTTTACAGTACAATTTGATTTTACAGTGTGCTCATCTTGTGAACATGCAACAATGAATGCTTGTTATTTATGAGCTACATAGTATATGTTATATTTAAATGAAAGTTAAAACAGTATTAACAATACAATTTTGCTAAATAGGAGGACTTAAACATTTTGATAACATCATTAGCAACCCAGGCTGACACTGCTTAGCAGAAAGGCCAGTTGAGATTCTCATTGGGACTTTAATTAGTTTCTCACATTCTTTTTCATTTCTCTAATTCTTTATTCGTCTCCCATAAATTCTGCCACATTTAGAAAATGATCCTGCACCTATGAGAGGACTGTTCTTTCTCAGTCATCATGGCTCATGGGGTCTTTGAATACCCACTTTGCTTAGAGCGCTGGTTCTTAGTGTATCTGTGTGCTACGGTAGTACCTAGAACTCCATTCAGCCTTGGGTTGGGCTTCTTGTGGTTCAGAGAGTGGAATTCACTGGAGGAATGATAAACAATGAAAAAACAATAGAAATGCAATGCAGATAGAGAAGTCGGAGCATAAGTGAGAGTAACTTAGGGAAATTTGGAAGAAATAAAGTGACTTTAGAGTGGCTGAAGCAGAAGCATACATGGGAGATGGAGACAGGTGGAATATTGGGCAAGGTGAGGATAGGACACTGATGAGACCAGCAGTAGTTCTTCTATGAAGGCCATGTTGAAGAGTTGAGACTTTCATTTAAGAGCAATGAGAAGCTGGGAAAGTTTTCAAATAGAGGACTGACATGGTCACATATATATTCTAGAGAAACCAGTCTGAACTGTATTTTTTTTAATCTTGGGATTTGATCAGAGACAAACAAGAAGGATAAAAAATATACCACTCTCGGATTACTAAGAAATAGCTACTGCAAAGGCTGGATTATTTTTACATAATGTCTTAAAAGGATCAAGCATAAGCAGTAACAGTAATAACAGAGCATTATGCCTATTACCTGTATGCTAATGAGAATCATCCCAAGGCAGAGGTTAATAGGAAACCTGATATGATAAAATATATTTTATTTACGTAATTTGGAGAGAGAGAAAGAAAGAGAGAGAGATTGATTTTGGAGAGCTGCCAGCTGCTTTTCAATACAGGCAGGACAGAAAGTCAATTTGAACAGTGCTGTTCTGTGAAGAGATTTTTCAATGTTTCTCTTAATTGTAACACTTTGCGTTACTGAGCAAAAGGCACTATTCTCCTTCTTGTGCATAGCTCTGCTAGCAGGCAAGAGACTAGGATCCCAATGGCATCAATCCTGAGAGAGGGGCCAGCTGCAGTCAAGCTCATGCCTGATACCCTACACAAGGGCCTACGTTGTTGTTAAGAAGAGCTGGGTCCACTTAGTACTTTTTATTTGGGAAATGATGACTAATCAAACATGTGTCACAGATCTGTGACCTTGGAGCCCAAGTACATATTTCCTTGTGTTTAAAAGGAGAAAGGACTATTGACCTTCCCCTCGGGCTGGATAAGAACTGGGAGTTGTTAGAAATTCATGGGTAGGGTCGGCCTAAGAAAAGATGATGCCCATTATATAAGGATTAATAAGAAGGAATAATAATTAGAAAAATAAAATGATGTATTTGTACTTTGGGCTCATGAAGTAGAACATGCCAATTAGACAACAGGGTTTCCGCATCAGGTGTTTAAAATTTTTTTGATTGGTGCATTGTAGTCATATATCTTAATGAGATAAAAGACTTGTGGAGACATACATGCACACATCACCCAATTAGCCCTTACCCAATCCCCACCCCATTTCCTCCTCCTCCCTCATTCCCATGCTTGGCTTAGTGATCGACTTTGATATGTGCTTTAGAGAGTATCCTTCTTCCCCCCTCCCATTCCCTCAGTTAGGGTGCCTTATTTGCTCCTCTGTAGGATCTCCCTCTTCATCTAGAGTTCCTCTTGTTTCCCATTTCTAGCTTTTGCATATTAGAAAAAGCATTCTATTTCTTTTTTTTGTGTGTGACTGACTAATCCCACTTAGCATAATGTCCTTCAGTTCCATCCATTTCCCTGTAGATGATGTAATTGTGTTTTTCTTTATGGCTGAGTAAAATTCTATTGTGTACATATCCCACAGTTTTGTAATCCACTCATTTGTTGATGGACATCTTGGCTGGTCCCATAATTTGCATCTCAGTTTTATGAGTAATCCATTCACTATTTATTTCATATTCTCATGCCTTTCTAACATTATATTCTTTTCTTTAAATTTTCTTCATTTCTTCCAGGTACAATCTGCATAGATTAAGTCTCAAATCAAGTAACTTCTTTCCAAAACCTGGCCTGCCTCTTCAAGAAACATTCAGTTACTCTGGCCTTTCTCCTTCCAGACAACTCAGAATATCTCTGTGTTTTATCATAATACAGTCCTGGCAATACTTGGTTTGCTTGCATGTCTAACACAGTGACTAAGGTAAACACATACCCCAAAGGCAAAGACTCTCTTTGTTTATCTTTGTTTTTCCAGGACTATTATGGTGTCTTGAATATACTAGGAACTCAATAAGTAAGTTCAAATTGTTGAAAATTACTATATTTTCTTTTTCTTTTTTTGGTGGTACTGGGGTTCCTGGAAGCCCTTCTACCTCCAGGCTACACTCCCACAGGCTACACTCCCAGACCTAGTTTTTAACTTTATGTGGAAACAGGGTCTCTTAAACCAGCGAGGCTGGCTCCGAACCAGCGCGATCCTCCTGTCTCTGCCTCCCAAGCTCAGGGATTACAAGCGTGCGCCACCACGCCCGGCGAAAATTACTATATTTTCAATAATTCTATAATCAGGTTGTTAAACATAATCATTAAAAATTAAATTCAGGGCTGGGGATTTACTTCTATGGTACAACATTTATCTAGCTTCTATGAGGCCCTGGGTTCCATCCCCAGCACCACAAAAAAGCTGAATTATAGGAACACAAATAAAATATATTAAAGCAAAGGTAATAGATACTCAAAACTTCCTATTTATTTTGCTTCATTTTGCTATAATTTTTGATTTTCAGTTTATTTGCAATTTTAATATCTGTATGGTGAAGATATTATATTATAGTATATTATTACATGTTGCTTTCCTACTGCATATTCAATGACATTATGTTGCTAGTTTGATATTGGCCGGGGGAATATATACCCCATAAATGACCAAATGTTAAAAATCAGGTTCATGATTTATTATTTTGTTGACTGTCTATGCTTAAAACAATAATGGAAAAATATTAATAATGCAGATTAAACTGAAAAGTATGTCATGATTATACCTGCTACATTGGGAAGAGCATAAACACAAGTAAAATATTCTTTTATAATTTGATTCAGCAAGAAATTGCCTACATAATTGATGAACAAATAAATTGACATGTAGTTTCATTATTTCACTCTTATTGGCTAATGTGAACAAAAATATCAATCACCTTTATGGAAGAACTACATTTGGGGAGCCAATTTTTAACCAGTTCTGAGGATTGACTCAAAGGACTCATGAATGCTAGGCAGGTGCTCTACCACTGAGCTATACCTCTAGACCTTTTTTGAAAATTTGAGACATAATCTTGCTATGTTGCCCAGGCTAGCCTTGAATTTGTAATTCTCCTGTATCATCCCCCAAAGTACCTTGGATTACAGACATGTACCAGAGTGTTCAGCTACAAAATTATTTTTAAAATATTTTTTATACTTTTATTGGTGCTGTGCAATTATACAACATAATAGGATTCAAAGTGATATATTCACACATGCACACATCACTTTATGTATTTCTCTTTACATCTCACCCTGCTTCCCTCTCCTCCCTCCCCATATATGTCAATGAGATTGGTAGTGATGACACCTTCATATATGGATATAAAATTACAAAAGTATTTTGAACAAAAATGCATATTTTAAAATCTTTATTGAGATATAACACACATATCACAAATTCATTCCTTAAAAATGAAATGTACAATTCAATAGTTTTCATTATATTCACAGAATTGTACAACCACTACCGCAATCAATATTAAGACCCTTTTATCATACCAAATGAAACCCTACATTGACTAGCAGCTGCTCTGCATTTTAGGCATTGACAACCTCTCTTTTTGTGTCTAGTTACTTTTGCTTAGCCTAATGTTTTCAAGGTTAATGTATGTTAAAGCATCTATCAATACTTCATTTTGCTTTATGGCTAAATAATATACCATTGTATAGATATATCAAATATTGTATTCATTCATCAGACAATGGTCATTTGAGTTGTTTCAGGGCTTTGGCTATTAATTTTGCAGCTTTGAATATTCCTAAACAAGATTTTATGTAGACATATATTTTAATCTTTCCTACAAGTGAGATTGCTGAGTCATGAGAAAATTTTATATTTAAATCTTTGAGGAACTGCCAAACTGTTTTCCAAAGTTATTGTGCCATTTTAAGTACCACTAGTAATATCTGAAGGTTCCAGTTTAACCTTATTATTTAATGTGGTCTTGGTTATAGCTATTTTAGTGAATATGAAGTAATATCAATTGATGTTTTTTACCTATCATTCATATTGAATCAAAACATAATTATTAAATATATTTATATTACTGATAACCAGTATTTTTCAGAATTATAAAAAATGATTTTCAAATCAAAGGGTGGTGGCATATGCCTGTAATACTTGGGAGGCTGAGACGGGGGTGAGGGTTACATATGTATTGTCAGCCTTAGCAACTTAGTGAGGTCTTCTACAACTTTGTGAGCCCTGTTTCAATAAAAAGAAAATAAAATAGGTCTGGGGTATAGCTCTGAGATAGAATGCCCCTGAGTTTAATCCCCAGTACCACACACACACACAAAGAAATATTATATGGAACTCCAATAATATGAACAAAAGTACATGATAATCAAAATAATTTTAAAATATATGTATAAAAGTACCAAAAAGTACCTTATATTCCTGTTTTTCTTTCCTCTGTCTGCTGGGCAAGGAGACTCTGTTTCAACCATAGCTACATCAGGTAACCCATAACTCCTTCCACTATTTGCTTCAATACAGTAGCTTTAGGCAACCCAGATGACTACACCCAGCAGCCTCTCTACATGACTCCATCCCTCTTCAAGTGCTTCAGATGTCACTACTTTTGTCTGTGCCCTTCTCCTATCCATGACTAAGCAGAAAGTCTATGGTTGCCCAAAAGAACACTATGTGTGCATGGCTATCTGTATCAGAAGCTCACCTCTTATCATATCAGTCTGTGTTCTGCTTCTTATGCTGCAGCAGAGGACCAAATGAAGTCTCTTGAATAGTTTTATTTTGCCTATTTACTATTTCTGTCTTTAGTAGAGCAGGGCGAGCTGGTTGCATTAAGAGCTGGTAACACTGAGGATGGCTGGCATTGATAGTTGCCAGCAGCCAGAGCTGATAACACCAAGGGCTGTTAGCCCTGAGAATGGACTGTAGCCAGAGAGTTGCAGAGAGCTGCCAGAAGCCTCAGGAAAAGCTGCTGGGAGAACTGCTAGCTCCAGCTGCAGGAGGAGCTGTTAGCTCCAGCTGCTACAAGAACAACAGGGAGAGCTGTTAACACTAAGAGCTGAAAGCCACTGGCACTCAAAACTCTGAGTTTCTACTACTAAGGGAACTGTAGTAGACATAATTTGCCTAATTGTGATTTCTATCTGAATTGAGCAAAAGAGCCCTTAAGCCAATTGGTTAACAGTACTGTCTCCTTTAAATTCAATACTAATTCAATGTTATTTGAATTGTTTTTCTATGAGAATGGTTTTAAAGTTTTGCTGATGCTGTAAGACATAGAAAAAACAATAAAGTGTTTTTCCACTTTATTTTTATATTTTTATTGGTGCACTGTAATTATACATCAAAATGAGGTTCAGAGTGATAGAAACATACATGCACACAGCGCTGCTTCCCTCTGCATCCCACACTGCTCCCTCCTTCTCCTTGTATATATTATTGAGGTCATAATTAATAACTTCCAAGGATAAAAGAAGGATAAAAGCATTATTTGAACATAATAGAATTGCATACTTACCAATTCAGGAAAAAGCATATTTTTACTTTCTCTGAAGAAAGAGCTCTTTCAAATGTTCAAATGTACATGTAATATAGTCATTTACTAAAAAAATAAAATTTGTACTTCTGACATAATATTTTATTGAATTATTCTAAAATATGAAAATCTGTACAGTTTGAGTTATTCTAAACAGAAAAATCATTGCAGAAATGAACCACCATCCTGTAGAACACAGACTGTGTGGTAGTGCATGAAGGTGCTATCCATCAACTCAGTGTATTTGAAAGGACTTCAGGTTCAGAAAAAAATACCCTTAAAACAATTTTTAAAAGCCAGAATATCTCTTATAGTGTCCCATGCCAGAGCAAACTGGCCCCAAACCATTGCTCGGCCTCTGCCTGTGGGCTGCTGGCACTGAAGCGGGTTGCACAGTGAAAAAAAAAAAGCCAGAATATGTAACACAAATATGAGAAAGCATGTGGGGCTAATAAGAATTAATTCTAAAATTATTAAACATTTCTTTATAAAATTTAAGAATCAGACACATTCTGTTTTGAAATGTAGGAGAACCTACCTCTGTATATTTTGCAGCAATAAATAATCAACACAAGCAATTTAAAAGGAAAAGTTCCTTAATGAAATAGCTTTAACAAACTTGATGTTAAACTAGATGATTTGTAGCAAATTAATGCACTTTTATTTAGGTATAAAAATGAAACATACAATTATTTGTTTAGTATTTGCCAGCTATAGCCTATTATCTGTAGAAACCAATGTCATATGTGATTTCCAGTTACCATTCAGGAAATTTAAGAGATCGTATTTATACTTGCAGTAAATAATTGAAGAAATCATCTAAGTTATATTTTTAGATTTTATATCATTGCTACCAAAATTCTAAAAAATGCAGAACTCAACAAAACCATTCTATTTTTATTTTTGAAATTTAAGAAGGAGATATCAACAATTATCCTAAAAAGTATAATGATGAAAGGACTAGACAGCAAAAAGTAAATTTTATTTTAAAATAATATTAACCAAAAAAATCTGTCTGTAGCATAGGCAGAGAAACTGAATAGCTCTTTGTGTGTGTGTGTGTGTGTGTGTGTGTGTGTGTGTGTGTGTGTGTGGCACTGGAGATAGAACCCAGAAGCATTGTATTTCTGAGCTAAACCCCCTCCTGATCTTATTTCTTATTTGGAAACAGGGTCTCACTAAATTGTGGAGGGCCTTGCTAAGTTGTTGAGACTGGCTTTGAACTTGTGATCCTCCTCTTTCAGTCTCCCAAGTACTGGGATTACAAGAGTATGCCACCATGCTCGGCCTGAATAGCTCTTTGAAATCAACTCTAGTACTTAGAAATGGTACCCGATTTAACTCTAGGAAATACATGATCAGACTGAATATAATCTGGAAGTAAAAACTTAGTTTCCAATTATGCAACAGAATTAGTATGGGATTTAGTAAAGAGTTAAATATTATTATACAACAAATATACTTTTTATGTAGGAAAATATTTCTTAGAGTTGAAATATAAAAATAACATAATCTCAAATTTGACATAGTTGAATATATAATTTCAGTATAGTATAAAAATGCAAAGAAATTATAAAAATAGAACAGTTATTAATTTTTATTTATTGTTTTTGTTATCTAATGTGTGCCTGGATATGTTTCTAATAAAAAAGGGAAACAATGAAAGAATACTTAGTATAGTGCCTATGATGGGCATTAATAAATTGACATTCCAGATATTCAATTAGATAACGATCATTGCCAGATTTTGATAGAAAGTCTAAAAATATTATTATTGCAATTTCCAATAGTGCTATCAACTTTCTTTCTTTTTGCAAGTTTCCATATATGAGTTTTTATTTTATATTTCCATATACTCTATGTTATTTAGCTTAGACAAATATAACTTTAGATGCTACTTTTTTACTTAAGCGAATCACAAAGTAACTGTCAAAAATCTCAGCTTCACTCTCTACCAGATTGTGTGTGCATGTGTTTGTGTAACTGGGTATTAAATCTAGGGGCATCTACCTCTGAGCTACACTCTCAGCCTCTCAGCCCTATTTATGTTTGTTTTTGTTTTCTTTGAAATAGGGTCTTGGTAAGTTATTGAGGATCTCACTAAATTGCTGAAGCTGACCCGGAACCTACGATCCTCCTGTTTCAGCCTCCCAAGTACTTGGATTGCAGGTTTGTGCCACCACCTCCAGCTCCTACTAAATTTTAATTTGACAAGTTTATAGTGTTCTATGGATTTGAATTTTTTATTGGTATTGGGGATGGAACCCAGGGGAATTCTACCTCCAAGCTACACCTCCAGGCCTATTTTTTTTTTTTTTTTTTTTTGTTCTGAGGTTCCTGGAAGCCCTTCTACCTCCGGGCTACACTCCCAGACATATTTTTACATTTTTATTTGGAAACAGGGTCTCCTAAGCCAGTGCGCACGGCTGGCTTCGAACCTGCGCGATCCTCCTGTTTCTGCCTCCCAAGCGCGGGGATTACAAGCGTGCACCACCACGCCCGGCTCCAGGCCTGTTTTTTATTCTTTATTTTGAAACAGGGTCTCACTGAGTTGTGGAGGTCCTCACTAAGTAGCTGAGGCTCTCTGCAGACTGTGATCCTCCTGTCTCAGCCTCCCGAATGCTAATGCTGGGATTACAAGCCTGTGCCCCCATGCCTGGTTGGAATTTAAATTTTTAACAAACTTCCAGGTCATTTCTATGCAAATGGTTACAGTTAACTGTGTAGGACAACTCATTTTTACCTTGGCTTATGCATGAAGTTGAATTTGGTATCAGACAAGCAACAAAATTGAAACACTTTTGGGCATGGCCAGTAAGCAGGAAGCAATGACATGAAGATGGGGGAAGAAAAAAGCAAAAGATGCTGAGTAAAATTCAATTGTGTATGTATCCCATAGTCTTGTAATCCATTCATTTATGTGTTGATGGGCACCTTAGATGGTTCCATACTTTAGACAATTGTGAATTATGCAGCTAAGCACATAGATACACGCATATTAGTTTGGTAGTTTGGTTTCCATATTGCTGGATCATATGGTAGGTTAGTTCCCATTTTTCTGAGGATCCTCCATACTGTTTCCCAAAGTGGTTGCACTAATTTGCAATCACACCAACAATGTATTAGAGTTCCCACTTCTCCACATCCTCGCCAGCTTTTGTTGTTGTGTTTTGAATGATTGCCATTCTAATTGGAGTTAGGTGAAATCTCAGGGTAGTTTTGATTTGCATCGTTCAGATAGCTAATGATGTTGAACATTTTTCATGCATTTGTTGGCCATTTGAATTTCTTCTAAGCCATAAAAACACAATTACATCATTTACAGGGAAATAGATGGCACAGGAGAACATTATGCTAAGTGAGATTAGTCAGTCACAGAAAGAAATCAATGTTCTCTTAAATATGCTGAAGTTAGGGAGAAAATGGTTCATAGGAGGAACTCTAGACGAAGAAGGAGATACTGTAGTTGAGCAAATAAGGGGATTTAACTGAGGGGGATGGGAGGAGGAAGAGGGAAATTCCCTAATGTGCATGATGTACATTTACAAACATATCAAAGTCAATCACTAAACCAAACATGAGAAGGAGGGAGGGGGAGGGAATAGGGAGGGAATTAGAAAAGGGCTAACTGGGTGATGTGTTGTGCATGTGTGCCTCTACCATCTTGCACTCCATTAAGATGTATGGCTACAATACACCAATAAAGTTTTTTAAAAAGTGAAAAAGGTTTCACAATAATGTCGGTGGCAGGTAGAGTAGTAGCACTTGCACACAGGATGTACCAATGAGTCACGGAGGACCCAATCCAAGGTAGAGAAATATATTCTCTTTCCAAAGGATCATGGGAACAAATGTTTTTCAGTGGAAAACTATTTATTGAACTATGACACACTCTTATGGTTTATTGGGTTCTTGCCCTTTTATGTTTTTTGAGCTATGTTTGACTCTTTGTAAAGTGTAGAAAACTGATAGGTTTGTACATTGCCACCTGTTTGGTAGTGATGTGACTATTTTCTCTCTTCCTCTGTAATCTAGAGAAAACCCAATGCTATATCCATTTAAACAACTCAACATTCCTTGACTCCATGTAAATCTACTGTCTTGACTTTTTCTTTGAAACTGTAATAATATCTGCTTGGTTCCTTTTATATCATATGAACAATATTTCTATTAAAATTGTCCATTCTTATATTTGAGTGAGAGTCAATATTATACATTTTCTGAAAATTATTTAACAGAAATAATATGCTCAGTTCTTGCTTATCACTGCCATTAATAGGCAACATTTATGCACACACAATATGGAGTTGACATTTGTTGGGCTATCAAAGGATTTTGTGAATACTCTCCTCATTCCTCTTTCATTTATCAAATGTAAGATTCAGCAGTAAATTTCTATCTTTGCTTCTGCTTCAGTCCAAACTGTTTAACTTGTTATCAAGAGGAACTATCCATCTCTTCTTTGGGCCTCTAATTTGCTATAACATGCAATTTCTCATAAGGAAATCTAAGTATGTGTTTCAAAGAGCTAAGCACCACAGGTCTCCTTATCCTCTTCCATTTAGATATTGCAAAAGGATCTCCATGTCCCATCTCTAATACTCAACTGGTTGTGCTAATGCTATTCACTATACTTCACCACAAAAAGAGGAAATTAGCATTGGAATTCTATGAGTTTTAGACAGGAGAGAGACGCATTTATTTAATTTTCTTCTCAATATTGTTTCTTTGTTTTCCTTCAAGTAAAAGACAAATTTAAGATATTCTGTAGAGACCTGCACATCAGATGTATCAGGCAGCCAGGGCTGGCATCCTGAAGATAATGGTATTCTTGCCGCTTCGAGTTGATATCTATAAAAGCTACAGTAAATTGCACTAAATGCTTCTGCTGCCTTTTTGGCAGAAAGGTGCACCGTCAGCTCAATCATGCCAGGTTCAGAAGGAAGCACTAAAATTGATCATAAAAAATCATTTGCTATCTAAAATGGGAACACTGCTTGTCACACTGCAAGCTTCAACTAGGCCATGTTGTGAGGAGCTCTGAGAGAAAGAATAGTACATTTTTTTTTCAACCGGTGGATTCCAATCAGCTAAGTAGGGACATTTGTTATTTAGTGCAAGCTTCATCTAATTAGATATCATTTAGCTATTTCTAAAACTGCTGAGATCAGAGAGTCTCTCTCCACTAGAGGACACTCTTGAACTTATCTAAATTAAAGAAAAACTCTTTTTTAATTAAAAGAAAATTTCTGCCCTAATTAAAAGCATCAACATTCAGAGATCTTACTTGTTGCAATTAGGAAATAGTGAGTATTTTTCTTAAGTAAGATGTTGAGTAGTAGGGGGATTTTAATTTCATTTGCACCATTAATCATGTATATTAAATTTACTCTATGGTCATAAATGTTTTGCCAAAGACTCCCCATTTAAGATAAAAGCAAAATGGTTTACAAAACATACTTATCTTTTGTCATTAGTTACACTGAATGGCTCCTTTTCCAGAAAGCTTTATTCAGAAATGAGAAAAAAAATAATTTCTTTCTCTTTCTCTCTTCCTTTACACACACACACACACACACACACACACACACACACACACACACACTTAAAGTTCCCTTGGAAATGCCTCCAGATATTTTACCTAAATAAATACCACAACTCTATGGCAGGACATAGTTGCCAATATCACGCCACAGATAGTTTTGAAATCAAAGATTTATCTAAGAACCTTGAAATAAGGAAAAGTAATGAAAGGGGTAGATTATGTTCAGCTTACACTTTAGGATGCTATTCTAGCAAGATATAGCATCATCTACTTACATTTCAAGGAAACAAAATCACAAGAGAAAAACAAGGTATATGCTTTTAAGTGTGCTGGGTATGATTCAAATCTAACTGTCATATTTTTATAAACATTGAAATTATACTACTTTACCACATATTTCTGTAGCTTTTAAAAATAAAACAACACACATGGATGACCAGTGGATTATTAAAAGGTTTAAGTAACCAGAAGTAAATTGGAGTTAGCCCAGTCAGTGTACATTCATAGTATCCATGGTGAGAGAGGGCTCATTGACTGTAAGCAATTATTGCTTTTATTATTATTGTGGGACTTGAGCTTTTTGTTAAGTGATACCTTGATGAAGTTAGATCAAATCATTCTGCTAGGTACTGGAGAGCTGCTTATTGAAATCTGAATAAGCTGTCGAGGATATTTTCCACATTAATAAACCTAATGAGACAGTGGAAGAGCTCCTCCAGAATGGAGAGGAAATCTTGGGCACTTGAAGAAAAAGGGCATGAAAAATGAAAATATTTTTATCACAATGTGTTTGAAGGGTTCAAAAACTCTTGTAAGGACTCAAAATTGAACTCTTTATGACTGCCTTCTAGCTTTAGGAAATAAAAATTCATGGTATCTGAAAATCAAAGTACACCAGGCTGAAGAGCGAGGCATATCAAACATCAAACATCTGTTAACCTCCAGTGTCACTTGATGACCTTATTGTTTAGAAGGTGTGATATTGAGCTGATGGTGCACACCTTTAATCCTAGTATTTGGGAGGTTGAGACAGGAGGATCCTGGGTTCCAGGACAACCTCAGCAAGTAGTGAGATGCTCATTAACCTAACAAGACTCTATTTCAAAATAAAAATAAAAATAGGGCTCAAGGTGTAGCTCGAAGATAGAATGCCCCTGGATTCAATCCCCCTTACTACAAAAAATGAAGTGTGATAACGAAGAAAATATTGAAAAGGTAAATGTCAAACATGTGAGAAAATGTGCAGTAGAATTTATTCAGTTGTCAGGAAATGAATTTGCTTCAAAAGGCTTCTTAGAAATTCTTGCTAAGGGGAAAAAGTAGGAATATTGTTTTTCTTTTTTATTTTATATGGATCATATTAAAAATGGCATACATTCACACAGTGCTTGATGCCCTCTCCCCCCACCCGCTTACTCTTCCCCCCTCCCAACAATGAGTGTCCAGGTTGACCATGGTACATTCACACTTATACACATATTCAAATGTAGCTCCTCCAGTTAATCAACATCAGCCTTCTTCCTCTCCATTCTTGCTCCTGAGTCAAAGAAGTGATGGAATGAGCAAGTATAGATTTACTATGTGACTATGATGTCAGAACCGCTTATAATTTTATTCATGTCTAAAACTGCCATCTATAAAGTAGAAATTTTTTGTAATGTAGACATTTGTAGGTTTTAATTTCAGAGGCCTTGTCATCTTCAAATTTTTATCATTGCACTTTGATAAGACATTTTTATTTTTGCTCTGTTAATTACATAGTCACTGTACCAAATCCCTACTTCATTCTTTTTTTGTGTGTGTGGCACTGGAGATTGAATCCAGGGGCAATTTAAATCTGAGCTACACCCTCGCCTTATTTTATTTTGATTTTGAAACTGTCTCATTAGATTAATAAGAGTCTCACTACATGCTCAGGGTATCCTCAAACCTGCAATCCTCCTGTCTCAGCCTTCCAAGTACTAGGAATACAAGCATGCACCACCATACCGGGCTGAGTTTCACAATTTTTTTTTTGCGGGTCTGAGGATGGAACTCAGGGGCATTAGACCTCTGAGCTATACCGCTGCCCTATTTTTTATTCTTTATTTTGAAACAGGGTCCTCACTATGTTGCTGAGGACCTCACTAAGTAGCTGAGGTTGTTCACAAGCCATGATCCTCTGGTCTTAGCCTCCCAAATGCTGGGGTTGCAGTGAGCCACAGCACCTGGCTGAGTTTCACACTTTTAAAGCAAATCATTACACTACCATCCTCTAATTGTGCTTAAATCAGTCTTTGAAATGCATAGAGAAAGCACTTATCGTTAGGGATCAGCAAATAATCGAAATCTCAGTATTCTAAGTAGTTGAAACCAGAAAAACAAAAGGGGATGAGTAGGAATATGAAAAGGAGGAGTAAGAGGGAAAGAAATATGAAAGGAGGAAATAAATGAATATTAGTGGTGGTGAAGGGTATTAACATTCTTCCATCAGCTTATCCAGATTTATGTGCCCACCACTGTTACATTTAACTTGTGATGCTCTATCACCTCCAAACCCTGGTTGATAACAGACATCTCCAAATGTTAATTTTCCCTTCTTCCTTTCAGTAGTAGCCCCTAGAGTTTTATTTGAATACATGGCTACTCAATTATAGACTATATTTCTTTGCTTTTTCTGCAGATATATGTGGTCAGGTAACTAAGATGGATCTAATGAGATAAAAAAGAAGTAATATGCAAATCTCTGGTCTTTTTCTCTATAATAATTCCTCATGCCTTGGATTTATTTTGTTTCCTGTTGATAAGAAAGCAGATGGTATAAATGAATTCGTTTCTATAATATATAAGACAAAATGGTTGTACAACAAGATATAAGGAACCTGGGTCCTCAAATGACTGATGGAACATAATCACCCTTCTAGTCTGGAACTGTTCTCTACTGGTCTTTTTAGTGAGAACTATACTTCTAATTTATTGAAGATACTATACTTTGGGGCATCCACATTGCATATCATAACCAGGGACATTCTACCTCTGAACTACAACCCAACTCTATTTTTAATTTTTTTTTTATTTTGAAACAAATTCTCCCTAAGTTGTAGAGGGTCTCACTAAGTAGTTGAGGATAGCCACGAACCTACAATCCTGTCTCAGCCTCCTAAGTGCTGGGATTGCAAGCATGCACCACCATGCTAGGCTTATATTTTGTTTTATTTTTATATGAACATTTTGGGTTAAAATGAAAGATACAATTCAAATTTCATTTTGCTATTCTCTGCGTATTTTAATGAGGCCCTCTTTCTTAAGTTCCCTAACACTCAAGGTCTTAGGAGATAACTCAGATATGCACAAAGTCTGATTTTCTAATATTTTTAAAAATAAAATTTATAATCCTTAGGTTTATAGGCTTTCAAGGTTAATGAAATATTCTTTAGGAGTTTTACAAGCTTCTCAAACATGGCTACTGCAGTATATAATGATACCTCATACATGTTTTTTGTTATTTAAAACATAAATGAATACTCAGCAAACTCACTGTTTTGTGTTTTCTTCTTTCTTGCTTAGAAGGGCATTGTCACTACTATATTAAAAATACTCAGTATAACTGCTGGTGTTTTAGACAGTGGATTGCTCTGCTTGTCTCCCTCCATGTGGCTTGGTAAAATGCTTCTGACAGTTTCTGAGTCTAAAATATACTATGAAACTTGGTTCTTTTTTTTCTGGTCCACATTTGATAGAAAGAGATATGATGGTAGTTCAAACTACCATGGAAGTAGTTTTAACAATTGAAGTTCAAAATGGGAGAGATTTTTTGTGTGTGTGATGAGTTAATCAAGAAAAGTTTCAGAAGTTGGTAGCATTCATAGGTACTTTTAGTAGTTAAGAAAATTCAGTTTTTTTCACTTTCAGTCTGTGACTAGAGCTATTTCTCTCAGTTCTTTTCATTCTTGAGAGACTAGTGTCTCTTTCTGCAACCTGTGTCTCTCATCTCAGTCAATTCTACTTACTATTGGCATCTTTAAAATCACTTGAACCTTTATGCTGTCTTTTATCCCTCTTTCCTGATCATAGGTCTTGTAGGCTTTTATCACCCACACTTAAAAGTGTTTTTATTATCTCAAAGCATGTGGTTTCTTGAGAAGCTCTGACATTCCTAGATTTTTTCCTTTTTGTAGAGGTTTTCCAACTTACTTTCTATGACTTCACCCTCCCTTACTGTAGTCCTTTGCTCCTGGCCTTTACGCTAAAGCAGTATCTTATTAAAACACATGTACATATGTCCCCCTCCTCAATACTAGACATACTGCTTGCAACACTGAGTTAATGAGGGGGGATTCGTTTTCTAATCATAACTGCCTTATTTAAGATTAATAAGACACTTATCTAGAGAGGTTATAACTTTTAAGATGTCTTTTTTTTTTTTTTTCATTTTTTTTTAATTTATTTTTTAAATTGGTGCATTGTAGTCATATATCAATCACATTGGAGTACAAGACTTGAGAGGATATACAAGCACACATCATCCAATTAGCCCTCCTCCAGCCCCCATCCCATTCCCTCCCCCTCCCTCCATCCCACACTTCTTTGGTGATTTACTTTGATACATTTGTTTATGTACCTCCTGCATTTTAAAGAGGCTCCGTCCTCCAGTATTACATACCCTCTGATTGGTCACTTTAGTTGCTTCACTATAGGGCCCTTTCTATAGCTCAACCTCTTCCTGTTGCCCTTTTCCTCCTAGTTATTGCTGATTAAGAGAAGCATCTGATTTATATTTTCTGCGATGTTTCTCTGTGCATGCTGCGTTGCAAGTACCAATCCCACTCTTGATGGTCCCAGTAGTGGCCTGGCTACTCAGTGGACTGATCCAGACCTCGCTGGCTCACGCAGCGGCCTTGCCTCATGGGAGGACCCAGTTCTGGTCTCGCTGGCCCCTGAACCGGTCAAACCCCTAAGCTGGCTTTGGTCCCGACCTTGGAGGCCACAGGAGTGAACTTGCCTCACGCCAGGCTCCGAAGCTGGCCATTGGCCCCTGTACCGGTCTAACCCCTTGGCAGGATTCCAATCCTGGCCTCGGAGGCCCCAACACTGGTAATGCCTCACGGTAGGCTCCGATGCCGGCCTCACTGGCCCCAGCACCGGCCTAACCCCTTGACAGGCTCTTATCCTGGCCTCAGAGGCCCCAGTACCGGCCTTGCCTCACGGCAGGCTCTGATGCCGGCCTCGCTGGCCCCAGCACCGGCCTAACCCCTCGGCACGCTCCGATCCCGGCCTCGGAGGCCCCAGCACTGGTCATGCCTCACGGCAGGCTCCGCTGCCGGCCTCGTTGGCCCCAGCACTGGCCTAACCCCTCGGCAGGCTCTTATCCTGGCCTCGAGGCCCCAGTACCGGCCTTGCCTCACGGCAGGCTCCGATGCCGGCCTCACTGGCCCCAGCAGCGGCCTAACCCCTCGGCAGGCTCCGATCCCGGTCTCAGAGGCCCCAGTACCGGCCTTGCCTCACGGCAGGCTCCGATGCCGGCCTCGCTGGCCCCAGCACCGGCCTAAACCCTCGGCAGGCTCTTGTCCTGGCCTCGGAGGCCCCAGTACCGGCCTTGCCTCACGACAGGCTCCGATGCCGGCCTCGCTGGCCCCAGCAGCGGCCTAACCCCTCGGCAGGCTCCGATCCCGGCCTCGGAGGCCCCAGCACTGGTCATGCCTCAAGGCAGGCTCCGATGCCGGCCTCGCTGGCCCCAGCACCGGCCTAACCCCTTGGCAGGCGCTTATCCTGGCCTCGGAGGCCCCAGTACCGGCCTTGCCTCACGGCAGGCTCCGATGCCGGCCTCGCTGGCCCCAGCACCGGCCTAACCCCTCGGCATGCTCCGATCCCGGCCTCGGAGGCCCCAGTACCGGCCTTGCCTCAAGGCAGGCTCCGATGCCGGCCTCACTGGCCCCAGCACTGGCCTAACCCCTCGGCAGGCTCTTATCCTGGCCTCGGAGGCCCCAGTACCGGCCTTGCCTCACGGCGGGCTCCGATGCCGGTCTCGCTGGCCCCAGCACCGGCCTAACCCCTCGGCAGGCTCCGATCCCGACCTCGGAGGCCCCAGCCCTGGTCATGCCTCAAGGCAGGCTCCGATGCCGGCCTCGCTGGCCCCAGCACCGGCCTAGCCCCTTGGCAGGCTCTTATCCTGGCCTCGGAGGCCCCAGTACCGGCCTTGCCTCAAGGCAGGCTCCGATGCCGGCCTCGCTGGCCCCGGCACCGGCCTAACCCCTCGGCATGCTCCGATCCCGGCCTCGGAGGCCCCAGCACTGGTCATGCCTCACGGCAGGCTCCGCTGCCGGCCTCGTTGGCCGCAGCACCGGCCTAACCCCTCGGCAAGCTCTTATCCTGGCCTCGGAGGCCCCAGTACCGGCCTTGCCTCACAGCAGGCTCCGATGCCGGCCTCGCTGGCCCCAGCACCGGCCTAACCCCTCAGCAGGCTCTTGTCCTGGCCTCGGAGGCCCCAGTACCGGCCTTGCCTCACGGCAGGCTCCGATGCCGGCCTCAGAGGCCCCAGTACCGGCCTTGCCTCAAGGCAGGCTCCGATGCCGGCCTCACTGGCCCCAGCACCGGCCTAACCCCTCAGCAGGCTCTTGTCCTGGCCTCGGAGGCCCCAGTACCGGCCTTGCCTCAAGGCAGGCTCCGATGCCGGCCTCGCTGGCCCCAGCAGCGGCCTAACCCCTCGGCATGCTCCGATCCTGGCCTCGGAGGCCCCAGCACTGGTCATGCCTCAAGGCAGGCTCCGATGCCGGCCTCGCTGGCCCCAGCACCGGCCTAACCCCTCAGCAGGCTCTTATCCTGGCCTCGGAGGCCCCAGCACCGGCCTTGCCTCACGGCAGGCTCCGATGCCGGCCTCACTGGCCCCAGCAGCGGCCTAACCCCTCGGCAGGCTCCGATCCCAGCCTCGGAGGCCCCAGTACCGGCCTTGCCTCAAGGCAGGCTCCGATGCCGGCCTCGCTGGCCCCAGCACCGGCCTAGCCCCTTGGCAGGCTCTTATCCTGGCCTCGGAGGCCCCAGTACCGGCCTTGCCTCAAGGCAGGCTCCGATGCCGGCCTCGCTGGCCCCAGCACCGGCCTAACCCCTCGGCATGCTCCGATCCCGGCCTCGGAGGCCCCAGCACTGGTCATGCCTCACGGCAGGCTCCGCTGCCGGCCTCGTTGGCCCCAGCACCGGCCTAACCCCTCGGCAAGCTCTTATCCTGGCCTCGGAGGCCCCAGTACCGGCCTTGCCTCACAGCAGGCTCCGATGCCGGCCTCGCTGGCCCCAGCACCGGCCTAACCCCTCAGCAGGCTCTTATCCTGGCCTCGGAGGCCCCAGTACCGGCCTTGCCTCACGGCAGGCTCCGATGCCGGCCTCACTGGCCCCAGCAGCGGCCTAACCCCTCGGCAGGCTCCGATCCCGGCCTCAGAGGCCCCAGTACCGGCCTTGCCTCAAGGCAGGCTCCGATGCCGGCCTCGCTGGCCCCAGCACCGGCCTAACCCCTCGGCAGGCTCTTGTCCTGGCCTCGGAGGCCCCAGTACCGGCCCTGCCTCAAGGCAGGCTCCGATGCCGGCCTCGCTGGCCCCAGCAGCGGCCTAACCCCTCGGCATGCTCCGATCCTGGCCTCGGAGGCCCCAGCACTGGTCATGCCTCAAGACAGGCTCCGATGCCGGCCTCGCTGGCCCCAGCACCGGCCTAACCCCTCAGCAGGCTCTTATCCTGGCCTCGGAGGCCCCAGCACCGGCCTTGCCTCACGGCAGGCTCCGATGCCGGCCTCACTGGCCCCAGCAGCGGCCTAACCCCTCGGCAGGCTCCGATCCCGGCCTCGGAGGCCCCAGTACCGGCCTTGCCTCAAGGCAGGCTCCGATGCCGGCCTCGCTGGCCCCAGCAGCGGCCTAACCCCTCGGCAGGCTCCGATCCCGGCCTCGGAGGCCCCAGCACTGGTCATGCCTCAAGGCAGGCTCCGATGCCGGCCTTGCTGGCCCCAGCACCGGCCTAACCCCTCAGCAGGCTCTTGTCCTGGCCTCGGAGGCCCCAGTACCGGCCTTGCCTCAAGGCAGGCTCTGATGCCGGCCTCGCTGGCCCCAGCACCAGCCTAACCCCTCGGCATGCTCCGATCCTGGCCTCGGAGGCCCCAGCACTGGTCATGCCTCAAGGCAGGCTCCAATGCCGGCCTCGCTGGCCCCAGCACCGGCCTAACCCCTCAGCAGGCTCTTATCCTGGCCTCGGAGGCCCCAGCACCGGCCTTGCCTCACGGCAGGCTCCGATGCCGGCCTCACTGGCCCCAGCAGCGGCCTAACCCCTCGGCAGGCTCCGATCCCGGCCTCAGAGGCCCCAGTACCGGCCTTGCCTCAAGGCAGGCTCTGATGCCGGCCTCGCTGGCCCCAGCAGCAGCCTAACCCCTCGGCAGGCTCCGATCCCGGCCTCAGAGGCCCCAGCACTGGTCATGCCTCAAGGCAGGCTCCGATGCCGGCCTTGCTGGCCCCAGCACCGGCCTAACCCCTCAGCAGGCTCTTGTCCTGGCCTCGGAGGCCCCAGTACCGGCCTTGCCTCAAGGCAGGCTCCGATGCCGGCCTCGCTGGCCCCAGCAGCGGCCTAACCCCTCGGCATGCTCCGATCCTGGCCTCGGAGGCCCCAGCACTGGTCATGCCTCAAGGCAGGCTCCGATGCCGGCCTCCCTGGCCCCAGCACCGGCCTAACCCCTCAGCAGGCTCTTATCCTGGCCTCGGAGGCCCCAGCACCGGCCTAACCCCTCGGCAGGCTCTTATCCTGGCCTCGGAGGCCCCAGTACCGGCTTTGCTTCACGGCAGGCTCCGATGCCGGCCTCACTGACCCCAGCACCGGCCTAACCCCTCAGCAAGTTCCGGACCCGACCTCGGAGGCCCTAGCACAAGCCTTGCATCATGGCAGGCTCCAATGCCGGCCTCGCTGGCCCCAGCATCAGTCTAACCCCTCTGCAGGTTCCAATCCCGGCCACGGAGGCCTCAGTAGTGGCCTTGCCTCACAGCAAGCTCCGATGTCGGCCACTGGCCCCGGCGCCCGCCTAACCCCTCAGCAGGTTCCGATCACTGTCTCTGTGGTTAGTATTTCAAAGGATCCAGTTGTAATGTATCAGATCTCTGCCTCCCCCGAATATTGGCCACTGGCATTGCCACTGCCTCCACCGTTTCAAATCCTTCCCAGGCTCTTTTTCCACTCTGAATGTTGTCCAGTGTTCCTAAGCATGCGTGATGGTAGCATTCGACATTTGGTGTAATTTCTCCAAAAAAATAAAGTTGGTAAGATCCGGTTTCTGCTTCTCCTGAATACAAGTCTCTACCACCATCGCGAAGAACTCTTTCAACACCGCATTTCTCCTTGGTCTCCGCTAAACTCTCTCCTTATATGTGATGTCTGAGATTCTTAACAATATAGAGAAATAGCAGTCCTCTTTCACGGCGAATTTTTCCATAAGTTCCAGTGCATTTAGATAAGTTTCGTCTGCATCTCCAGTGTCCTGGCATCCATAACGGCTTTCTTACCACCTCTCCGATATTTTTCTTTATCTTTTTCTGTTCTGGGCCCGGTTTCTCCAGGGGTCTGGCGTGCTACTCGCAGTTCGGCTGGGACCCAGAGTCCCGCGATCCAGGCCCCAGCTGGCGTGCCCTGTGCTCGACCCCGCCCAGAACCCAGCATCTTACTGGGCCTTGTTTCTCCAGGGGTCTGGCATGCTACTCGCAGTTCGGCCTGGGGCCCAGAGTCCCACGACCTGGGCCCCATCTGGCGTGCCCCGCCCGCGACCCCTGCCCAGAACCCAGCGTCTTACTGGGCCTGGTTTCTCCAGGGGTCTGGCGTGCTACGCGCAGTTCGGCTGGGGCCCAGAGTCCCGCGACCCGGGCCCCATTAGGTGTGCCCCGCCCGCGACCCCCGCCCAGAACCCAGCGTCTTACTGGGCCTGGTTTCTCCAGGGGTCTGGCGTGCTACGCGCAGTTCGGCCCGGGGCCCAGGGTCCCGCGACCCAGGCCCCAGCTTTTGTGCGCCGCGCGCGACCCCTGCCCAGAACCCAGCGTCTTACTGGGCCTGGTTTCTCCAGGGATCTGGCGTGCTACTCGCAGTTCTGCCTGGGGCCCAGAGTCCCACGACCTGGGCCCCATCTGGCGTGCCCCGCCCGCGACCCCTGCCCAGAACCCAGCGTCTTACTGGGCCTGGTTTCTCCAGGGGTCTGGCGTGCTACGCGCAGTTCGGCTGGGGCCCAGAGTCCCGCGACCCGGGCCCCATTAGGTGTGCCCCGCCCGCGACCCCCGCCCAGAACCCAGCGTCTTACTGGGCCTGGTTTCTCCAGGGGTCTGGCGTGCTACGCGCAGTTCGGCCCGGGGCCCAGGGTCCCGCGACCCAGGCCCCAGCTTTTGTGCGCCGCGCGCGACCCCTGCCCAGAACCCAGCGTCTTACTGGGCCTGGTTTCTCCAGGGATCTGGCGTGCTACTCGCAGTTCTGCCTGGGGCCCAGAGTCCCGCGACCCGGGCCCCATCTGGCGTGCCCAGCCCGCGACCCCCGCCCAGAACCCAGCGTCTTACTGGGTCTGGTTTCTCCAGGGGTCTGGCGTGCTATGCGCAGTTCGGCAGGGGCCCAGAGTCCCGCGACCCGGGCCCCATCTGGCGTGCCCAGCCCGCGACCCCCGCCCAGAACCCAGCGTCTTACTGGGTCTGGTTTCTCCAGGGGTCTTAAGATGTCTTTAATAAAAGATATTTTAAAGTAGCATCTGAGATGTGTCAGCATCTAATAAAAATATAAGTTGACAATAGCCTTATTTTGCTTACCTAATGAAAGTATATAAATTTTTATAATTTATTTTTGTGCCTATCACTCTAATTATCTTTTATCTCTTGATATTAATATTCAAAGTAGAAGATTGTAAAATAAATTAAAGTCTGAGTCTTCTTTGCAAAATGAACACTGAGGATGAATGCTTTCTTCAACATATTTATGGAATCATTGACGTTATTGGAATTCTACCTGTAGTTTAATAATTCTGATTTTCTCCAATATAATATTTCATAGAAAATGCCCTTTAATATATATAATCCATACACGTAAAATATAGCAATTAGTTCTAGATATTTTATGAAAAACCCTAGCAACTTCCACATAGGACAAAATAAAGAAAAGAATGAAGCCATTGTTTATATCTGTATGATGTTTTGTAACACATTAACCCTTGGTGCTAGTTTCTGAAATGCCTCATGCTGAAAGGTTAATGGAAAGTGTTGCTGGTGGGATGCATGTTCTGAATCAAATACCATCTTAGATTAACGAAAGTATTACTTGACCTGATCAACCTGACAACTAATTTGCCAAATTCATTATCTTGTGTAGTCAAAATAGTTATCACAAAAATTAAGTCAAAATGAATAGTTCGTAGACATAATAGAATTCTATGAGAAGAATATCTAGTCCTTTCAAAATTGCAACCCTGAAACATTACTTATTAATACTTTTTCCTACCACTATTTTGTCAAAAGATATGCTTGACTTTATTATTTGATGTAGGAGAGATCTTAAATGCCATGAATGAAGCTTTAAATCCCTTTTGACCTATTAGCTACTTTCTATTGTCTTCTTTATATATTATAAGATATATATGTGTGCATATGTGCATATAGTCATTATTTTATAAGATTTATATGATGTAGAAACATTACTTTTATAATTTAAGAAGAAATAAACTTGTAGTTTTAAAGATGTCATCATACATTCTACTTCATGGTAGCACCATCTTTCTTTACAATCTTTTCTCTAACAATCTATAGTCAGAGAAAAACTCTTGGAAATACAACTCTCATTCTATCAAGATCAGCTCCATGACTGTAAATATGCTTAGAAGTGTGCAGTTGTGTAAACTATAGGCTAATGATGTGCCTTGTTACATTAACAAAATGTAAATACATATTAGAAGGAATATCTTGCTCATCCATAGTTAAGGACTGTGGGTTCCCCCAATACTAATGAAAATTTTAAATCAGCTTTGTTGAATTACTATTTGTATTTAGACTCACTCCCACTTTCCAATGGCATCTTACTCCAAAAGCAGGGTATAGAATCTTGAACCCCTTTCACTTACTACTTTGAATAACAATGAATACGGTTAAAACCTTTAGCAAAACTTGCTGTTTTAGAAAAACCAAAGAAGAGATGTGGATAGTGTTTATACTCTTTTCTTTATTTGAGCCAACACTATCATTTTTATTTGTTACAATGCTTTCAGAAAATTCTCAGAGATCTTTTTATAATCACTTCAATGGTCAAAACTATTCATCTGAGAAAAATGTTGCCTGAAACAAAAATGGTGGAAAGTGGACATTTTCATTCCATATTAGGTTAGGAAAGGGGGTTTAGAATGGGAAATAGTGGATAACTGAATTGGCATAATTCATTATTTCCTAAACCTTGTTTATCTAAATTTTGTACATACATGTCAGCAATGCCCTCAGAGAAAGTGAGAGGACTAAACAAGTTGATTTGTGTGGTCCCATCTTCAGGTTTCTACCTTTATTTATCTTCCATGTGTTGGTATCTTCATGAAACACAATGCTTAGTCAGACCCCTTATTCTAGTAATCACCATGGTTTGCTATCCCTGAGGGCACATTTTCATGACTTTCTAGCATGATATTTGGCTAGGATTGAACTACGTTTCCCCTAATTCTCTTTTCTTGTATGTGTCCAGTTATAGTAGATTGCAAAAGAAATTCTCTCATACTAGTTGAAGGGCACAAACAATGCAACAGCCATTTGGGGTGTGTGTGTGTGTGTGTGTGTGTGTGTGTGTGTGTTTGCATGCACATATACATATTGTTGATTATATGCTGACTCATCTTGTTAAATAACATGAAGCAGAAGTTGGAGCTACAATTGCTCTTTTTTCTCCTGTATCTTCTTTTAGTGTCTCTGACCAGAATATTGTGTGCTCCTTCTTATTGCCATAGTCAAAAGAATTAAGAGCCAACATAGGTGTTAGTCGTTAGTCTCTTCTAGTAGAGGTCAAGCCTACTCATGACCTTTTCATCTTACTGTCTTCTTATGAACTTCAGCAATATATGCAGAAACAGCTTTGTAGAGACTGCTTAGTCATTCCCCATATCTGTGTAAATCAATTCCTTGTAACAACTAACACATATATGTTCATGTATGTGTATTTATAAACATATGTATGTATCTACATATTCATGTGTACATACACAGTAAGATCAATACATTATACACTACTGTTCTACTTCTTTGATTAAACCCTGTCTGACACACACATGATATGCTGAAGTTATCACTTTCTTCTCCGTGGTTAAGTGTCTCATTCTCTCAGTGGGCTTCTTCTGGACTTAGGAGGACACTAATTTTAGTATTTTCTAGTTAAATATATTAATTTGGTATATAAGAAACATCATATGTCAAATGCTAAAGAGTGATCCCTTCTCCCACTTTATCTCCTAATCCTTTCCCTAAACATATAGCATACTGAAGGCTCATTTCTCACATACTCACTACAATCTGACTTCCACTGGTGGCATTTGACTGACACTGATTCATAGTTTTACTAGATCTTCCCTCATCATTGATATTACTCCTTTTTGGATTTCCTGTGTTTGCTTTCTTGCAACCACTACCCAGTCTCTTCAGAAGACATTTCTTCACACACCTAGAAAGTGTTGGCTTCACTCTATGTATGCAACTATGGTATCTATCTATATGCATCTATTTATATCTATCTATCTATACATATATCAATGAGTTTAACAACTGTATCATTTTTATTTTCCTCAATTTCGAATCTAAGTCTTTGGCCTGGGCCTCTCTCCTGCATGGGCAGCTCCTTTTAGATTGCTCATAAACATTTCATTCTCAGTGTGTCAGCAGTTTGATTGTCATATTTCTCCTGAAACTGCTCATCCTTCTGAATTTTCTCTTTTTGAACAATACCTACCATGCAATAAACAACAGATTATTATTAAAAAGTGATCTACTAAATAAGCATGCTTCGAGAATACATTTCTCCCCTATAAAATTTCGAGTTAATAACAGACAAATTGAATCACAATAGTTCTTTTTCAAATTATGTGAAAATGACAATTCAATGTATGAGACTCTTCTTATTAATAACATTTAATTTTCTTCCTTCACGTATGTATTAATTTTGGGGGGTTACCAACACTTGGAAGAACCAATGAAAGACAAAGACCTTACCCACCATCATCAAGGAAATAGTTTGTGTGAGTACAATTTTAAGGCCCCTTGAAATTCATTCATAACCTAGAATACAGGTATATTATCTGTGATGTAGTTAAAATGTGATATATACAAATTAGTTACTTTTGTTATACATAAGCTATAACTTCAGGACAAGTTGTTGGGAGATTCGTGCTTTTTTTCGGGAATTTCTATTTGTGTATTTGAATTAATAAAAATGAAAAATTTCTAGAGTTCTTTGCCAACTCTACTGGGAATACACTGATTTATACTAGTGGGACTTTCAAAAATAACCAATATACTTAGTAAAACAATAACTACTGGAACTTTCGAAAAAATAACTAGAATATTACTGATTTATCTGGTGACAATAAAGTAGTGAAGCATTTAAAGGAAAAAGGTTATTTAATTTAAGATATTAAGACATTGTGAGGTTTTTATCATCATAATGTTTTGGTAAAATTTAGCAAATACAAATTAAAGTTAGTTCTACATACTAACAACAGGAAAAACCATCTTTTCGTACCATTAAAATCACTGCCCATTTTATCTAAAATTTCAACCATTTTTCTTCAGGTAATATATTTTAGATTTTTAGGAAAATATAATAATATAACAAACATTTGTTGAATACTACCTAGTTCATGAAATAGTGGAAACACAAAAATGATTTTTCTAAATTTATTCTTTCAAAATGTCCTTGTGTGAAAGATTATATTATTCTGTGTAAAACAAAATGTATCTCCATAATGGATGATAACATAAAATAATAGCAAAAATAGTCACAATAGGACATGAAAAGAAAACAGTAGTAAGAAATACATATTGAAACCTGAAATTTGACATTGATTTCACTGTGATTATAAGTTTTTCTGCCTTCCAGAGTAGGTAGGGCCACTGGAACATATTCACAACCTCCTTCTCAAATATGTCTGTCAACCAATTATCGCCTAGGTTAATACATTAATGAACAGTTAATTGGCAGAGACATAGGGATGAGTGTTTCAGAAGGGAATCCCTTTGGCTGTATCTACTCATAAGAAGCAAGATCTGAAATCAATAGAGAAGGAATTTTTGAAAACTTGTCACCTTAATATTGCAAAATCAATGTCTCTAGCCTCTTTAAAAATATTTTAATATTTCTCCCAAAGGTTTCCTGTTTACAGCCTCCAGCATACACAATAAAACTTCCTTTAAATAAGTTTTGTAATGTGTAATGTGTGTGTGTGTGTGTGTGTGTGTGTGTGTGTGTGTAAGTAATGTGAGAGAATATTATCCAACCCATAACCTTAAAAGAGAGATTCAAGTTTCAAATGCAGTATTGTTTAAGACAATGATGCTTGGCTACTTCATAAACTCTCTTCTCTATTAAAATGCACATTTAGATTATCTGTAAACACAGTATGTAGGCTGAACAAAGCAGGTCCTCAGGCTGGTTTTGGAGCTCCAATCATCAATTTGCAATCTCTACTTTCAAGCATAAATGTAGCAGTTGGAATCCAGGCTTCTAAGTCAGTTAAATCTATGTCTAAATAGAACTCTATCTTCTGTTATCTCCTGACCATAAGCAAGTTATGTCATGTAAACACTTTGATGTTTTAATTTTATCATCTAGGTGTAAAAATATTTAAATACTAGGTTTATTGCAAGGGTGAAATATATTAACAAGGCATGTAAAGTACTAAGCATTCCATACTTTAGCACAGAGAAATGGCTTAATAAATGGTGGGTGTATGTACAGTCAAAATGACATGTGAGTTAAAGTACACAGCCCTGAATAATAATGATGTCAAGCTGAAAAATGTTTGTCAATAAAAAATGGTATTCTGCTAATAAGAGTTTCCATAATTGCTCTTAAAATCATCATATTTTATTTCTATACACCCAAAGTATCTTGACTTCCCAGATTGTATCCTATTTCCCTTCATTCTGTATTAGTCACCACAAGCACTGCTGAACCCAAGGTTAACTGAAGACTAAACTACTTAAAGAAAGCCGGGTGTGGTGGCACACACTTGTAATCCCCACGCTTGGGAGGCGGAGACAGGAGGATCACGCAGGCTCAATGCCAGTCGTGATAGCTTAAGAGACCCTGTTTCCAAATAAAAAGTATAAAATAGGTCTGGGAGTGTAGCCCGGAGGTAAAAGGGCATCCAGGAACCCCAATACCACCAAAAAAAAAGAAAGAAAGAAGAGAGAAAGAAAGAAAGAAAGAAAGAAAGAAAGAAAGAAAGAAAGACAGACTACTCAGATAAAATACAAATGTTGCTCATTCAGGTCAAAGTTCTTCACTACATCCCTGTGCCTCTTGGAATGCCATCTTGATACACACCTTCGCCTCATATCTTTTAGACTCAAGTCTTTTCTCATTTTCAATCATTTTTCTCCAAGATGAATTGTCATCTCATCTACCATTCTATGGTAGGACAGTATTTTAAATTTAGACTTGACTCTGCTTATCCAGAAAGCCTTTCTCAAGGATTCTGTCATTCTACCCACCTTCATCTTCTTCCCATGTGGCCCTATAACTGCTATGGTTTGGGTATGGTTTCAGCATTTCCCCAAGTTTCCATTGTGATCAAAGTCCACAAGGTATCAATATTGGGAGCTAGTGGAAACTTTGATTGGTGGGGCATATTGGGAGGTCCTTACATCATTGGGGATATGCCCTGGAAATGAATTGAGGACCACAGTTTTTCTCTGCTCCTAGTTTGAGATGAAATCCCTTGCTTACTCTGACCACTGCTATCTGCCATGATATGATTAGGGTTAGCACCACACTTCTGCCAGTAACATGTCCTTGAACCTCTGAAGCCTTTAGTTAAATAATTCTACTTCATAAGCAGCCTGTTTCAAGGAGTCAATTATAATAACGTAAAGCTGACGAATACACAAGCCCTTGATATATCCTCTAGATACCTTCTAAATATAATCAATTTATTTAAGTTAATTATATCTTTATTTTATCTCTTTGGCTCTTCTCTAGACTTTAAAGATTTTTGCAAACAATGGCTGCATCTAAAGAAAAATTTATAAAGTGTACGCCTTCTTATTTTCAATTCAATGACTCCTGGGACATCATTAGTGATAGTGAAAAATTCCATAAGGAAATACCAAATAGTTTGCTTTATCCTGGGAGGGTTTACTTTATGCTCACGTACACACAAATAAACAGACAAAATAACAAACAAAAAATATCCAAAGCCAGAGAATTATGAAACATTGTTCTATTCTTACAAACCACTTATAGTAGCCTATCCTTCTTAACACTGAAAAAATATACACTTTAGTGAGTGATTCTAAGGCAAATAAATTTAAACCAAAAATAGGCAATTATTTTCAATCTTATTTGTGTGAGAAAAGAAAAATGTAATAATCAGAACCACAATATCAACCTATGAACATTATGCCTATATAAGTGTAAAAAATCATAATTATGCCTCATGAACTATCTCCCAACATTAGGTTTAAAATCTGTAACAGTATGTGGTATGTGTAAAAGTATTTAACAAAGAGTTTCTATGTCTAGTAAACTCTTTGAAATGCTATTAATAGTCACCCAAAATTAATGAAGAACTTTCCAAATCTTCCTGCACTATAGTTTAAAGTCTTTTAAAGACAGATTACACTAATATTGTACTTATCCTCTTTATACTGTTTTAGAACCATAACTCTTAGATAACCAAGGAAGATTTTCCTAGGGGTTTCAATTCAAATCATAAATCAAACCATCAAATCAAGTCCATTAGTAATAGTTTTAATTTCAATCTTGGCTTCTTTTCCTTTCCTATGAGTGTGCATAACATTCTTTCAGGTGGCTCTTAGTGGAGAGCAGCCACTCTCTAAACCTACATGAACATATCCATGTCCATCAATGCCATCACCAAGACATCCCTCTTAAGAAGATCTTTTAGAGGAGTCTAATATAATCCTGAGTCTCAGAGCCTGTGAGAAGGCATTAGGACCCACTAGCCATGTCTTCCACTATGTACTCAGAAGCTACCCAGTGAAGACTAATGTTGATTAGCATTAGTCCCTGCTGATGGTCAGTCAGAAAAGCAGAAGGTTCATCTTGAATTAAGGAAATATCTGAAAGCATAGGCCTTCTTCAGGGAGCAGAGAGAATCTGGCCTACAACAAAGGTCTGTCTTTCATTCTACTTAAGTCTGGTATCTTTTATGCTGTTATTTCTTTTTTCACAGTTTTAGAGGCTGGGACATTTATTTTTTTAGAACTTTATTGGTGCAATCTGATTATATATATCACACAATATATCTGATTATATATGCATACGACATCTCTTGGTGACATTCCATCCACATCCTAACCATCTTCCTCTTTTTTTATACTAGTAAAGATTTTAGTGGCCACTGCGTGTGGTGGTGGATGCTTATAATCCCAGTACTTGGGAAGGCTAAGACAGGAGTATCACACAGGTTTGAAGCCAGCCTCAGCTACTTAGTGAGACTCTCAGAAACATAGTGAAACCCTGATTCCAAATAAAATATAAAATACGTCTGGGAGTATAGCCTGGAGGTAGGTAGAAATCCTCTGGGTTCCATCCACAGTACCATAAAAAAATATTTTAGTAACACCATCTTCTATGGACATATTATTTGGTCTATTTCCTTCCCCTAGTCATCTTTATGATGTTCTTTATTTTATACCTTCATTGATGCATTGTAATTATACATCACAGATTCAAAGTGATACATCAATACATGCACTCAACACTTAGTGTATTTCCTTCTGCATTCTGCATCCCATCCAATTTCCCCCTCCTTCCTTTTTGTACTTGTCAGTGAAATTGGTACTGATACCTTCATATATGAACATAACATTGTTTTCACTGTTTTCTTTTTCTTTCTTTTTTTTTTTTTTTGCAGTTCTACCTTCTCTCCCCATCTTCCTTTCCTAATCCACTTCCACTATTCTACTGGTCTCTCTCACTTATCTGAAGTCCCCTTTGTTTCCTATCTTCTCTCTAGCTTCCACATGAGACTTAAGTTTCTGAGACTGGCTGATCTCACTTAGCATTATATTCCCTAGCTACATCCACTTTTCTGCAAATGACATAGTTTTGTTCTTCTTTAAGGCTGATTATATTCCATCATGTCTGTTGTCATAGAGCTGGATTGGTTCTATAATTTGGCTATTGTGAATTGTGCTGCTATAAACATGGGTATTATAAATGTTTTTATTTGAATAGTTAATAAAAAGAAACTGGAAATTAAAGGAATAGAAGACAACTTGTGACTACGAAGACCAGTTACATTTGACAGAGTATAGGTACTCCTTCAACAGGAGGAGAGCAAAGGCAAGACAGCACAAGTGGCGTTCTAACACATAGGACTCAGAAGCAGTTAACTGGTAGAGGGTATTTCAAATCTAGTTGTGTTATTAGTACCCAAGAAATTAACAATCTATTAATTGAACAAGACTTCATGATGGCTCAGCTACACAGCAGGTTTTGAAACTCTGGATTTTAACTTCTGAGACAAAAAGAAACAAATCAGGAACACCAGAGGTAGTTTGAGAAGGAGTTGCTCTCAGAGTGAACAAAATGCCCGATCCTAGCTGGAATCTGGCTTATCTTGAATGCACCAGAGGAATTGCATGGAATTGAAGACCTGGAAGCTTAGAGATTTTATCCTAGACACTAATGTTGGGGTAGAACCAGCAGGAAAGCTTTGTATTAGAATCCCAAGATGGCCAAAACAAAGTAAATTAGAATAAGACTTGAATTCTCAGTGGTAGGAGTTGCTAAGTGGTACAGTATAAATTAGTCATCAGCCTCTTGGAAAACAGGCATTTTCTCTGGAGACTATTGAAATAATGTTAGCATAATTAAAATCAAATCACAATATTTTTTTCTTGAGCAGAATGACTTTAATGAAAGTAGCAAGAACTCTTTCTTCAGTTTAGTTATAATCGTGTTTTTGGCTAGTCCTTCCATCTTGTTCAAAAATGTTCCTCACTCTCTATACCTCAATTACTGCAGCCTGGATGCAAGTGGTTAAGAAACAATTAAAAATTAGAAAAGAGCAAGAGAAAGCTGGGTATTTCATTTTGTAACCATGGCTAATTTCTGGTAGTTAGTATCCCTGGACACCAACTGGTTTAAAGTTATGATCTATCTCTCAGTTGCAAGTTTGCCTAACTGTGACTAGAGAAACTGCTGTGCTTAACTCTGAGGTAATATGGTACTTGGTCCCAAGCTATGCCCTTGATTAATTTATAGTGGTAGGAACTGAACTGATAAGTGGTAGACAGTAACAGATTATAGATAAAATGCACAGTTTAAACACTGTAACAAAGTAATTTGGGCCTTAAAGTTTTCCCTCATTTTTAATATACTTATTCTTTAGTTATGGCTATGGTTTAGGAAATGACCCCACCCCCCTAAAGCTATGTGTTGAAAATTTGGTCCACAACTGAGGACACTATTGGGAGATGGTAAAAACTTAGGAGGAGGGACCTAGTTGGAGGAGGTAAGTAACTGAGAACAGGCCCGTGAAGGAGATATTTTGACCCCTCTCACCATTCTTATTTCCCCCTCCTTCTCCTCTCCTCTTCCTCTTTCTCCTCTTCCTTTCTTCTTCTCCTCCTCCCTACTCCCTACCCTCCTCCTCCTCCTTCCTCCTCCTCCTCCTCCTCCTCCTCCTCCTCTCCTTTTTCTTCTTCTTCTCCTTCTTCTTCTTCTTCTTCTTCTTCTTCTTCTTCTTCTTCTTCTTCTTCTTCTTCTTCTTCTTCTTCTTCTTCTTCTTCTTCCTCTCCTTTCTCTCTCTCTCTCCTGGCCAACATGAAGTGATTAGCCTTCCTTCTCTATTTTCTTCTTATGTAACATACTATGTCACCAAATTATACTATTAGATATAAATAAATAATATAGAATTCAATCAGTTATTTTCTTTCATGAAGAAACCCCTGTCTTTCTTCCTTGAGATGATAGAGAAGACACACCAGGGGCCAAAGACCTTTTTTCATATATCACTGGACATAGCTGATTTGATCTCTTAAAAGTGGATGAATTTATTAAAATATTCCCCAACAATATCTTGAAAAAGTTGCTCATTTCCACTTCTTGTCATTAGAAGTCATTCTCTCTTAGTTCAAATCAATTCAAGAAGCCAAAGTCTTGTTTGTATCTTCATAGTGATATAAGTCTGATAAATCAAAATATTTTGAAAATGTATGGGAAAAGACCAGAAATTTGTGTCAGTCCTATTTTTAATTGAGAAATGAAACATAACTGGCTCTTATTCATTAACCAATATAACAATAAGCTTCCCAGAGCATATTATTTTTAAAATAATTTTAAAGGTGGAATAGGCATAAAGTGATCAAAATGATCCCAATTGTTCATATGATTGTGTAGAAAATTAATGAAACACAACTATATGGTATCTTCAACATCATAAATTATTACTAATTTAATGCAAACCACAAATTACTATTTCTTAATATTAAATGTCTTGATGAAAAACAGTTGATTTTAAAACCAAATTCTGTTGGAAATTTTCAATTTTGTTATTCTTATAATTTGAGGAGATGATTTGTGATGATTCTACTCTAATGATTTTTCTGTTTTCATGAGTGGTAGTTGATAGAGAAGGTTAGGCTATTTTCTTAATAACTGAAGGATTAATAATTAATTATCTTCTAATTTATGTTGAATTATTTTATATATGAATAAAATATAGAATATGAGATTAGAAATTCCAATTTATTGTTTGAGGTCATTTACATATTAGGGATTTCAAATACACTAATCAGAAATATATTTTCATAGTTTTGCTTAGGGCTCAACTAAAGATGTGATGCAGACCATCAAAACAAGGATATGTAATGGTTTTAACAGTCTTATTCAAATTTTATTTCATTTGTATTTTTTCTGTTGTTTCTGCATCCCAGTTAATTTAGAAGCTATAATTTTTAAATTAACTCTGAATTCTAGGTCTTATTGAGTATTGAGTATATTCTATATTATACATAACTTCTGCTTTTATCTTTACCTCAATTGGAATTTGTGAATGATGATTATAAAAATTTGTTATTTTATTTGTCAGGAGCTGTCATCTGGATACATTTTTCTTTTTAAAACATGAACATATTTTACTGTTATTAAGTTATTTGCATGACTCCACAATCATTATTTTTAAAAATTTTTCAAAAATCTAATATGGAATACTAAATAAGTACCAATAATAGCTTTTCCTAACTCATATACAATTCAATACTTAAGAAAATGTTCTATTTCCCCCTCGAAGTTATTACTGGCCTTCAGTCATTAATCTTCTTCATTAAGAGAAATTTTATAGGATCAAAACCTCGAGTTGAGAAAGAAGAACATGAGGCAAAACATATTCACAGAGAAGGAGGTATAGACTAGAGATTAAAGGGAATAAATCATTGCTTATTGCTTATTAAGCATGCATAGCTGAAAAAATTGTGATGCTTTAGGGAGAAAGAGTAACATCCAAAAATTTGGAGAAAAATGTTCTAACATTCTTGCTTTTGCTGCCAATGCACCACATTTTTTAAATTATGAGATACTTAGTTAAATCTATCACTGAGTACAACTCTTTGACATTTTTTAAACTAAATCATAAGGATACAATTGCTTTCTTTACATGCTGAATTTTCCGTATGAAGATTTTACTGGGAACTCTGTGGCAATGCAATTATTATTTCTTTGAAATATGCCACTATCCATTCTTATATAATGTAAAATTATTCTTTTAAAATTTAGGAAGAATTTAAAACAAATATTACTTGTGAAAAGTCCTCTTTCCTAAATTAAAATTGTTTAATAGGGAGCCGGGTGTGGTGGCGCACGCTTGTAATCCCCACTCTTGGGAGGTAGAGACAGGAGGATCGCACAAGTTCAAAGCCAGCTGTGCTGGTTTAAGAGACCTTGTTTCCAAATAAAAATATAAAATAGGTCTGGGAGTATATCCTGAAGGTAGAAGGGTTTCCAGGAACCCCAATACCACCAAAAAATATTTAATAAGTCACTTAGCATTGTACTACCTTTTATGGATGATTGATTTTTTTTTGGTACTGGGGATTGAACCCATTTACCAGAATGCTAGTAGGTGTAGTGTTCTATCTCCAAACTATACCATCAGCCATTTTTAATTTTTTGTTTGGAGACAGGGTCTCCATAGGTTGCTGAGAGTCTTACCACTTTGCTAAAGCTATCCTCGAACCTGCAATTTTCCTGTCTCAGCTCCCAAGTACTGGGATTACAGTCATGTACCACCATACCCAGTTATGATTGAAGTTTTATATATTTTGAATTAGTGGGTTAGGTGTTTAGCTCAGTGGTAGAGCGCTTGCCTGGTATATGCAAATCCCTAGATTCAATTCTCACCATTGCAAAAAAAATAGTTAATTAAAATTTCAGTGTTTATATCTTCTTTTTCTGTGGTGCTAGGGATTGAACCCAGGGGTATTATACCTCCAAGATACACCTGCAGCTCTATTTTTTAGTCTTTATTTTGAAACAGGGTCTCGCCAAGTTGCAGAGGACCTCAGTAAGTAGCTGAGGCTGGCTACGAACATGGATCTTCCTGTTTTAGCCTCCCAGATACTGAAATTACAAGCATACGCCACCACTCCCAGATCTATATATTCTTTTAACAGTTCGAATTTGCCAGGTACTACTCTTGGTGCCTAGAATGTATAGAGGAGCAAGGAAATTTTTCAGCCTCCATGGGGCTGCCATCTTAGAAGAATAGACAAAAGATAATGACTAGAAGAAACATATTAATATGCTCAAAGTTATATAGAAAGGAAAGGAGATAAGATAGAACTCAAGTATATTTGTAGTGGGGTGGGCTTGCAATTTTAAATAAGGAATTAGTCCCTATTGGAATTGTAACATTTGAGAAAATACTTGAAGAAGATAAGGCAGTTTGCAAAGAGGATATGCTATGGAGAAACATTGCAGACAAATGAGTGGTGAGTCCTTAGGAAGAAGAGTATGGTAGAACAGCAAGATCAGCCAGTTTCTTTTTTTTTTTTTTTATTTTTTTTTAAAAATTTTATTTTATTGGTGCACTGTATTCATACATCATAGTGGGATACAAACTTTTGTAGACATACATGCACACATCGCCCAGTCGGCCCCCACCCGATCCCCACCCCATTCTCTCCCCATCCCTCCTTCCCATGCTTGGCTTAGTGGTTGACATCTAGTATTATAGCAATTTATCCAAGTCTGATACCAAGTGTTTGATGATTTAAAGATAGCATTTCAATATTTCTTTTTGCTTTCTTTCTTACTAGAGCATATTTTTTTCTGTTTTTTTAGGTGAAACTATCATATATTTATATATTTATTTTTCAGAAAAAAATCTATCCTAATATGGAATATGAATTCTAGATACCCAAAACGATCTTGAAAAAGAACAAAGCTAGCAGATATATATTTTCTGATTTCAAACCATATAAAGCTACAATAATTGAAACAGTGTAGTACTGTTCTAAAGGCAGATATATAGACCATTGGAGTTAAATACAAGCCTAGAGCTAAATTCTTCCCTATATTGTCAAGTTATTTTTGACAAGGTTTCCACGAACATTTGGTGGTGGAAATAATAATCTTTTAACTAAATATTGTTGAAAAATAATAATTACATGGAAAAGAATAAAATTGGACCTTTACCTAATCCCATATACAAGTATTAACTCAAAATAGATAAAGACCTAAATATAAATCTTAAGACTATAAACTTTTAGGAGAAAATCTGGGTCATAAAACCTCACAACATTGAAATTGGCAGTGATTTCTTGGATATGATTTCAATGGCACAGGCAACAGAAGAATATACAAACTCCCTAAAAAATAAAAGAAAATATTGTATATCCAAAGACAATGTAAACAGAGTTAAAAGTTACTAATAGAATTGGATAAAATATTTCCAAATGCTATATCTGAAGGTATATTAATATTCCAACTAGAAATCCTAAAAATTAACAACAATAAAGGCAAACAATACAACTTAGAGATAGGTAAAAGACTAACATAAATAATGAATCTCCACAGATAACCAATCTTAGTTGTCTGTTGGATGGAAACTCTTGTTTCTCTGGTTCTGGTGAATGTTACCTATAGTTTCTAATCTAGAAAAAAATATCCAACAGCAGGAATCTGACATTGAAGAAATATGGGCCCATCTTAAGAGAGCTAACCTAAGAATAGTTGGAATAGAGGAGGGAAAAGAAAGTGATACCAAAGGGATCAACAATCTCTTCAAGGAAGTAATAGCAGAAAATTTTCCAAATATAGAGCAAGAGGTTGATACACAGATCCAGGAAACTTATAGAACTCCCTTTAGACAGGATCGGAGAAGAGGATCCCCACGCCATATAATTGTCAAAATGACCAATGTGGAAGCCAAGCAGAGAATCTTAAAGGCAACAAAAACAAAGGGCCAAGTGACATTCAGAGGCAAACCAATTAGAATCACTCCAGACTTCCCAAACCAAGTCATGAGAGCCAGAAGGGCTTGGAGTAACATATTCCAAACTCTGAAAGAAAACAACTTCCAGCCAAAAATTTCCTATCCAGCAAAACTTTCTATCAAATTAGATGGAGAAATAAGAAGCTTCCATGACAAACAGAAACTGAAGGAATTTATGTCTTCAAAACCAGCGCTAGAGAAAATACTCAAAGAGATTAACTACAAAGAAGCCAGTTTCTTAATAGTGTGTAGATTTTCTCTCATGGAAGCCAGAGAGAAAAATATGAAAGAAAGGGAACTTCATGAAATGAGAAGAGAGACTATCAAAACAGTGGAAGAGGAGTGGGGAGAGAGGACGAGAAGGGAAAAAGGAGACTTGAGGAAGGAATCAGTCCAAATAATGTTATGTTTGTGTATGAAGGTATCACTATCAATCTCACTAGAATATATGGGGGAGGAAGGAGAGGGGGAAATAATGAGATGGAGAGCATAAAACATCAAGAGATATTATGTGCACATATAAATGTATCACTTTCAATATCATTAAGATGTTTATAATATTCCAGCTGAATCAACCAACCAACCAATCAATAGTTTAAAAAAAAAAGCTGGGCATGGTAGCACACACCTATAATCTCGGTACTTGAGAGGCTGTGACAGGAGGATCAAAGGTTTTTTTTTTTTTGGAGGTGCATGCTTTTATTTATTTTATTTTTTTTTACAAATCTTTAAGCCATATATTTTATTTATTTATTTTTATTGTTTTCTTTATTTTTTATTTTTCTTTATTTATTTTTTTCTATTTACTGTATTTTTTTTAATTGGTGCACTGTATTCATACATCATTGTGGGATACAAACTTTTGTAGACATACATGCACACATCGCCCAGTCAGCCCCCACCCAATCCCCACCCCATTCTCTCCCCATCCCTCCCTCCCATGCTTGGCTTAGTGGTTGACATCTAGTATTATAGCAATTTATCCAAAATTAAAAATGATACTCTCACATAACAGTTTCATTTGTCTGATACCAAGCTTTTGATGACTTAAAGATAACATTTCAATATTTCTTTTTACTTTCTTTGTTACCAGAGAATTTTTTTTCTATTTTTTTAGGTGAAACTATCATATATTTATATATTTATTTTTCAGAAAAAACTCTGTCCTAATATGGAATATGGACTCTAGATACCCAAAACGATCTTGAAATAGAACAAAGCTAGAAGATATATATTTTCTGATTTCAAACCATATAAAGCTACAATAATTGAAACAGTGTAGTACTATTCTAAAGGCAGATATATAAACCATTGGAGTTAAATAAAAGCCTAGAGCTAAATTCTTCCCTATATTGTCAAGTTATTTTTGACAAGGTTTCCACGAACATTTGGTGGTAGAAATAATAATATTTTAACTAAATATTGTTGAAACATAATAATTACATGGAAAAGAATAAAGTTGGACCCTTACCTAATCCCATATACAAATATTAACTCAAAATAGATAAAAGACCTAAATATCATTCTTAAGACTATAAACTTTTAGGAGAAAATCTGGGTCATAAAACCTCACAACACTGAAATTTGCAGTGATTTCTTGGATATGATTTCAATGGCACAGGCAACAGAAGAGTATAAAAACTCCCTAAAAAATAAAAAAAATATTGTATATCCAAAGACAATGTAAACAGAGTTAACAGTTACTAATAGAATTGGATAAAATATTTCCAAATGCTATATCTGAAGGTATATTAATATTCCAACTAGAAATCCTAAAAATTAACAACAATAAAGGCAAACAATACCATTTAGAGATAGGTAAAAGACTAACATAAGTAATGAATCTCCACAGATAACCAATCTTAGTTGACTACTGGATGGAAACTCTTGTTTCTCTGGTTCTGGTGCGTGTTACCTATTTCTTCTTTGTAGTTAATCTCTTTGAGTATTTTCTCTAGTGCTGGTTTTGAAGACAAAAATTCCTTCAGTTTCTGTTTGTCATGGAAACTTCTTATTTCTCCATCTAATTTGATAGAAAGTTTTGCTGGGTAGGAAATTTTTGGCTGGAAGTTGTTTTCTTTCAGAGTTTGGAATATGTTACTCCAAGCCCTTCTGGCTCTCATAACTTGGTTTGGGAAGTCTGGAGTGATTCTAATTGGTTTGCCTCTGAATGTCACTTGGCCCTTTGCTTTTGTTGCCTTTAAGATTCTCTGCTTGGCTTCCACATTGGTCATTTTGACAATTATGTGGCGTGGGGATCCTCTTCTCCGATCCTGTCTAAAGGGAGTTCTATAAGTTTCCTGGACCTGTGTATCAACCTCTTGCTCTATGTTTGGAAAATTTTCTGCTATTACTTCCTTGAAGAGATTGTTGATCCCTTTGGTTTCACTTTCTTTTCCCTCCTCTATTCCAATTATTCTTAGGTTAGCTCTCTTAAAATGGGCCCATATTTCTTCAATATCAGATTCTTGCTGTCGGATATTTTTTTCTAGATTAGAAACTATGCGTTCATTTGCCGCTGCCGCCGGCAGTATGGCGCTGCTGCCGCGTCCTTGGGCGTGAGGCCGGTTATCTCCGGATCAAAGGTTTGAGGAGAGCCTCAGCAAGTAGTGAGACTCTCAACTTAGTGAGAGCCTGTTTGAAAATAAAAATAGTGCTGCAGTATAGTTCAAAAGTAGAACGAACAACATGAACAACATGGTTGTCACTGGAATAATGGGGATGGAACCCAGGGTCATTCTACCTCTAAGCTACACTCCCAGCCCTACTTTTTATTCTTTACTTTGAAACAGGGTCTCACTAAGTTGTGGAAGGCCTCACTAAATAGCTGAGGCTGGCTGCAAACCTGCTCTCTCAGCCTCCACAGTACTGGGATTAAAAGTGTGCACCGTGCCCAGCTAGAATACTACTCTTCTAAATCGTAAGATCAGCTGCCAGGCATGGTGGCGCACGTTTGTAATCCCCGCGCTGGGGAGGTGGAGACAGGAGGATTGTGCAAGTTCAAAGCCAGCTGCGCACGCTGGCTTAGGAGACCCTGTTTCCAAATAAAAATGTAAAAATAGGTCTGGGAGTGTAGCCCGGAGGTAGAAGGGCTTCCAGGAACCCCAGTACCACCAAATAAATAAATAAATAAATCATAAGATCAGGTATTTTTTGTTGTTGTTATTGTTGTTACTTTATTGGAGATTAAACTTAGAGGCATTGTTCCTCTGAGGTGTACCTCCAGCACTATTTTATTATTTAAAATTTTTTCAGTACTAGGGATTGAACTCAGGGCCATTTTTATTTTGAAACAGGGTCTCACTAAATTGCACAGGGCCTCACTAAGTAGTTGAGGCTGGCTGCGAACTTTGATCCTCCTGTCTCAGCCTCCCAAGTACTGGGATGAGAAACATATGCCACCGCAACCCAGTTTTATTTTATTATTTCTATTTTGAAACAGAGTCTCACTAAATTTCTGAGGCTGTTCTCAAATCTGCAATCTTCCTGTCTCAGCCTCCCAAGTACTAGGATTACAGGCATGTGGTAGTATGCCCAGCCTGGCAGCAATCTGGCAATTAGATGTCAATGTATTTAAAGAACAAAGCTGACAGTTGAGAAGAGATGGTATTTTCAAAACACTCAACTCTATAAGCCATCTTGTTTATTTAAATAAACACAGAGCAATCTCATCAAAGTTTCAGAGTACAATGTGATTGAGTTCACAATGCAGCATTTAATTAGAAAGTGTTAATTAAGTTTCCTTAATTTAACCTCACATCAAAGAAATGTCTTTACCACACAAGTTAGTTCTTAATGCTCAATCATATAACATGAAAACATATCCTGGGTTGCTGCATTATGGCAGAAGAATGATTCCAATTTTGAAGTTATACAAGGCTATACTAAGTGGTTGGAATTTTCTTTTCCCATTGAGAAATGGAGATTCAAAATGCTACTTTGGTTCAACCTAAAATTTAAAAAGTAGCCTTAAGGAAATGTGCTGTAATTCATGTAACAGTGGAAGTCCATAAGTTTTTTTCCATGGATGGATATATGGAAAACAGAGGAGACAGAGTACAAGTAAAATCCTAAATTATTCTGGGGCAGAAAAGGATCCAGAATAAGAGCACAACAATGATTTTTATGCTTTTTATAGTGGCCAAATATTCTTCTATCTTCCTGTTAAAAATGTAATAAAAATTGGGGGGGGGGATCTGGACACTGAATGTCAAGTTTTTTTCTGCAGCTAATTTTTATGACTGAATTAGCAACCCCTGAAAGCAGCATTTATATTGAAAATATTAATAATTTCATAGCTAGAGTAGTGCTAATGATTAAAATATGAACAAGGTCAGTTTGGTATGCAGTGAATTTCCCAATTCTAATAGTATTAAATTACAAAACAATGAATATAATCAGCTTAATTATATTAGGAAGACAAGAAACAGAAATGTAATGTTAAAACAAGTTTGGCACATTGAGTGTGTATGTTTAACAACATTTAGAGAGCAAATGATATCAAAGGATAAATACTTTGAAGAAAACACAAATATGTGATCCTACTTTACTGAAACTTTAAATTCCGATTCAATTTTTCTAGCACTACTGATCTATTTGGTTGATTTGAAAGCACTGTAAAATGTTTAGTAATTATTTACCTCTTATTGGAATACTAGATTCTACTTCAGAATGCTTCACAAAAATGAGTTAAACTATGATAGTTTCTTTCAGAATCTACTGATTTTAGTCAGTTTCTGAAGTAATGTAGTACAACCTCAGAGGACTCTGACATATTGTGGAATAAAAGTACTGTGTAAGTTTAAAGTTGTCACAACATTAATAATATTTACATTAATCTATGCTAAACATTAA
This sequence comes from Muscardinus avellanarius, assembly GCF_963383645.1. Classification (NCBI taxonomy): domain Eukaryota; kingdom Metazoa; phylum Chordata; class Mammalia; order Rodentia; family Gliridae; genus Muscardinus; species Muscardinus avellanarius. The sequence continues at coordinate 23,692,852 of NC_137792.1, read as the reverse complement.
TATATAGTTCAGAGGCTGGAAAACTAGGGCCACTGGGCTAAATCAGCCCTGTTGCTCATTTTTGTAAATGAAGTTTTTTTGGAACATAGCCACACCTATTTTTTTATGTATTGTTTATGTGTGTTTTTACACTTAACACACAGACGGATAGTTGTAAAAAAAAAATGTATGCCATGGTTGGGAAGACCTAAAATGTGTGCTGCTTGATCTGTAATGAAAAATTTTTGTTGACCCTTCATATAGATTATTCTCTATAAAACTCGTGATGTAATAGTATTATCCCAGTTTATGGTAAATGAGGAATTGAAGCTCACATAAAATAAATAGTTTGTATAAGATTATAAGTTAGAAAGTAGCACAACCCAAAATTGAATTCATAACAGTTATTATTTCCCAACTTTACATTCTTAGCTGTCATAATGCAATGCCTCCCAATGTTGCCTGAAGGTCACCATGTAAGTAGAAGTAATTTGAAGATCAGATCACAAATAAAACTTTGGTTTTGAAAAACAGGAAAGCCCTGGACATAGCAGTATTTTATTCTTTAGCTTCAAAAAATGTGATAGAGCCAGGTGTGGTGGCGCATGCTTGTAATCCCAGTACTTGGGAGGCTGAGACAGGAGGATCTGGGTTCGCGGAAAGCCTCAGCTACTTAGTGAGGCCCTCTGCAACTTAATGAGACCCTGTTTCAAAATAAAGAATAAAATATAGGGCTGAGGGTATAGCTTGGAGTTAAAATAACCCTGGGTTCCACCCCCAGTACCACAAAAAATCATGATAGATACAAGCAAGTTATTTCTTGGTAAGAATCTTCAATTTCTTAGAGAAAAAAATTAAGTCCAATTGTCATCAATCAATGTTAAATAAATGATGCAATCTGCCGCCACCACTTCTATATATATACATATGTACATATACATATGAGTGTTATTATTTTTTCTAATAGCTTATACTTGTCTTCACAGAATGAAATTTCCCAATTATTTTCCCTTAGGCCTCAGCTGATGAACTCAAGATAAGGTGGCCTCCCTTTGGTTCCACATATCCCCCCACTTTGTAGAATTTGATCAACTTAGTAGCCTGTCCCATGACAGCTTAACCCTCACTTGTTTTGTCTTAGCCTGTGAGCTGTCATGAGTATTCAACTGGAATTAAATTTTGGAAGTCTCCCAAGATACACTACGTTCACAGGCCACTGACCCTGGAGAGTATCACCATCTGTGAGAAGAAAGGGAAATGAGATATGAGGAGGACTATAGGGGAGAGTGTGAGGAAATACTTTGAGGGGAAAAGAATAGAATCTTATTTTCCCATAAGAATAGTAGAAATTAAACTAAGACTCATAAAAATATCTATTTTTGAATGGCCAAAATCAATCTCTTCATTCTACAATACACAGTGACTCCATTTTTAATCATGATGCCTAGTGAAACACTGGTCACACAATTTTAACAATAGATTCCAGTATAAATTTATCCCTTTTTATAGGAATATCCTATAAACAAGATATAAAAGGTTACTGTGTCTATTTAAAAAAACATTTCAACAAAAAAGAAATTTGGTGCTCTTTTATTTTTATTCAGTGATGTTTAAAGAAAAAAGGAATCAGGTGCAGAATTTCCCATTAAGAAGAAAATTTGACAGAAAACAATATTGATTGAAAGCTTCAATTCTTGCATAAAACTATTCTGTCAACTGATTTTAACCAAGAATGGAATTTCTTAAATTTCAGCTAATGCTTAACTTTTGACATAAAGTGGGAACATGATATATGTGGATGTTGTCATAAAATGAATATACAGTTTATTCAGCTTTCAGTATCCAGTTGACTATCTTCTTTTATAATTCTGGCTTACTGTGACTTGCATATTGCACATAGTTCTAGAGTCCCTGCTTCATGATTATTTTAAGGATTTCTGAATGATAAAAAAACTTATGTTACGTCATATACAAAACCTACCCTGGGATAAAAGAAAATAATTAATTATGTAAGTGATTTAATTTTTTCTGATGAAATTCTAACATAAGATAAAGGTAGCTATATTCTTAAAAGCTTAGAACAAAATAATACAGCTGCAATGGCATGCAATTTTTTCTCTTTTCTTTTACATGCATGTTATATCATATCATGCACTCATTTTTAAGACATAAGAGAATGAATTTATGCAAGGAAGAGAAATATTGATGGTATTCATCTTTCCGTCCTCTCTATAATAAAAATTACGACTAAGATACTTGCGAGTGGATGGAGTTTTGAAAACTCCATTGCATTAATAACTTAATTTTCTAAATTTATTATAGGCATATCAACCATCCCAGCTTTGCAATTGAATGGAATGAAGCGAGCTTTCTGAAGAGGCAAATTATACTACAAAATTAAAATGAGAATGGTGTACTAATCTCGTGAGCAAAAGAGGCTCTTAGGCACGAAACCATTAATTTTATATATTTTTATCACTTAGGAACTTGTAATCTTGGTTTCCAAGCTTGGCAGAAATAATATAACACTCTCCATACACAAATACTGTTAATACAGCCATAAAAATATTGTATAAAAATAACTTAATGATTTGGGGCTTTGCATTAACCAAAACCCACAAGATAATGAGTTTAAAACACCTTTACCAATTCTAAACAAAAATAAACATCATAACATTTAAAAAGGGAGTAACTTCTTTTTCAAATACCAAAAGAAATAGAATTTTATGCTGAAGGCCATCCACAGAGAAGATAATATCTTGATGAACACCTTTTCAGGTACCTAGTACAGACTTGTAATGAATATGGTATTTTGATATTTTAAAACTTTATTTTTGCCGGGCGTAGAGGTGCATGCTTGTAATCCCTGCGCTTGGGAGGTGGAGACAGGAGGACCGCACTGGTTTGAAACCAGCCTTGCTGGCTTAAAAGACCCTGTTTCCAAAGTAAAAAAATATAAAAATAGGTCTGGGAGTATACCCGGAGGTATAAGGGTTTCCAGGAACCCTAGTACCACCAAAAAAAAAAAAAAAAAAAAAAAAAAAAAAAAACTTTATTTTAAAAATTTTCATGCAGTAAAATTGAATTTTTTGCTGTATAATTCTATGTGTTAATATATATAAATACAAGTAGCCACCACCACAATAAAGTTACAGAACAGTTCCATCAATCTTTTTTTTTTTTTTTTTTTGGTGGTACTGGGGTTCGTGTAAGCCCTTCTACCACTGGGCTACACTTCCAAACCTATTTTTTTTAATATTTTTATTTGGAAAAAAGGTCTCTTAAGCCAACGCAGTTGGCTTCGAACCTGCACGATCCTCCTGTCTCCACCTCCCAAGCTCAGGGATTACAAGGTGTGCCACCATGCCTGGCATCCATCAATCTTAACATTTTATTCCTATTATTCTTTTGAAATACCATTTCCCTTCTACTCCTAATCCTAGAAAAGCATTGCTCTGTTCAATATTACCATGATTTTATCTTTGAAAGAATGTCTTATAAATCAAATTATACATACATAACTATTTTTGGTACTAGAGATTGAATACAGGGGCATTCTACTCCTGATCTACACCCTGGTCCTTTTAATTTTTTTTTAATAGAGTCTTGCTAAGTTGCTAATGCTGTTCTGAAACCTGTGATCCTCCTACCTCAGCTTCCCAAGTACTGGAGTTACAGGCATGATACACCATATCAACCCATACGTAACCTTTGAAAACTAGATTGTTTTCCCTAACATAATTTCATTTGAATCCATCTACATTTGTGTGTAGTGATACTTTATTCCCTTTTTCTGCTGTGTAGTATTCTGAGGTATGGCTCTAGAATAATTCATTTATCCATTTACTCAGTGAAGGTAATTTAGTTTGTTTTCAGTTTGGAGTAATACAGGTGCTATAAACATTCACATACTCATTTGTTTTTGAACATAAACTTTCATTTCTGTATGACAAATATCCAGGAGTCGAATAGTTGTGTTATGCAGTAGGTACATATTTAACTATACATATATATGTAATATATTTGCATTAACTATTCAATCGGACATAGTGTTATTTTAAACATTAAATAAAACATTGATAAGCAACCACAAGGACAAACAATAAATTTCTTTTGTAATTGATGCATCTTTTTGTGTGTTTATGGTACTGTAGATTAAATCTAGGGTGTTTTACTTCTGAGGTATACTCCCAACCATTTTATTTTTTTTTCAACAGGGTCTTATGAAGTTGCTGAGGGTATCATTAAGTGGCTGAGGCTAGCTTTGAACTGTTCCTCCTGTCTCAGCTACTCAGGTACTAGGATTGTAGGCATGCACCACAATGTCCAGCTCTGAGTAGATACATCTTAATGTCATTTTTTAGAGGGGAAATTATAGAAGCTCCTGAAACAAAACAGTTGCCTTCTTAGAGGAAGAGAAATTATTTTCATTCATCATCTAGCTAATATGAAAGATTATAGTTTTAGATAATAGAAAACCATGAATGATTATTTCAGAGTTTTTTAATGGCTACATCTGAAATCTCTTAAATCTTCACTAAGAATCTGAAAAGCTAAAGAATAGACTGGGGTTGAATGGGTGAATTCAGATAATTGGCTTCATTTTTGTTAATGTTAGTGCATTAATTCAGTTTTATGCCAACTGCAAAAATGAAGTTACAAAAACAATATAATCCTCTTCAATGCATATAAATACAGTATCAGAGGATTGAAGGGTAGACTTTTCCTTATAAGAAAAGCAAAGGATGGGGAAATAGGAAGGAGAGTTCTGAGAATCATGTTTAGAAAGCAACAGAGTCTAGAAGCTGCTAGAGAAATATCATAAAGATGGCAGTACTAATTTTCCATGTAGTTTAAGCTTAGGGTTGTGTAGAGTTCATTGCAAAACAGTGTCCCTTAACATATGCCTTCTATAACATGTCTTCCCATGGTTATTATCTCCTAAGAAATATGCCTATGTCTGTTACCCTTTTTGACCAATGATAGTTATACTGGCAGAGGTACTGTAATGAAACAAGTAAGTACCACTCATTTGTTTATATTGCAAATAATTATTGGTAGCCTATAATGTCCAGAATTAAAGTCAGAATACTACAGTGATGCATGCATATCGATTTATTGCACCACAATGCACAGTAGCCAAATTTGGGAGCCAACCTAGGTGTCTGTCAACAGATGAATGGATAAAGAAAATGTGGTATATAGACACAATTGGATTTTTCTCAGCCATAAAGAAGAACAAAATTATGTATTTAGCAGTAAAATGGATGGAACTAGAGATTATTATGCTATTGGGATCAGACAGTCTCAGAAAGTCAAAGGTTGAATGTTTTGTCTCATTCATGGAAGCTACAACAGGGCAAGATACTGAAAGAAATATATTAAGTGCTGTGAACCTCACTGTGATAATTAGAATGCACCTATTAAAAATTGAAAGTAGCCTATAATGTTCAAATGCAGACACTGAATACATTGGTGATCAATGAAAATCCCTGTCCTCTTGGAGCTGACATTGTAAGTCAGTGATTTAGCACTATATACTTGCATTTTTTTCCCATAATGGGTTTAGTCTAAGCCTGAATCTCAAAGTGTAGAAAAATTTTCATAAATTATTAAAACAGATTTGACTTCTATTTAAATAACTTTGAAAATCAGATCTAACTTGGGCTCACATTAGGCATTTGTCACTGCAAGGACTCACCAATTAGCTTACTATCTTACTCAATAAATGGGCTAATGAATCAGGTCCCTAAGACAAGAATATATGTGTGTTGGCATTCAAGCACCTAGTTATTTATCTTTATAATATATTCTCAGCAATTATGTCATTTTTCTAGATTAGCATAGTAATTTGTTAATTACTTGTCCCAGTGGAATATTTAGAAAATGTAGTGATTAAAAAGACTTAATTCTGTGGCATTTTTATTTTGTATTTTGACCATTTTACTAAAGAGTTCATATTGATGCTAATTTGTTCATAATCTGTCATCATTCTTAGATACAAATAAGATAAAATGTTTGTCCCTCTGTGATGCTGCTCACAAAGTAGTTCCATGCTGTTCATGATACTGCAAGAGCTCATCTGAGATCTCTCGAATAAAATTTTTAAAAGTAAGTATAAGAGTCAATTTCATTAATTTACTCAAGCTAAGAATAAAAGGCAGACTTAGGAAATACCTTCAGCCACTGTGGAGCCTCAATCAAGTTGATGGAGAATTGAAGAGGAGAATTCATAAGCATTTGTCTCTATGGCATTGGTTTGCAGAATTGTTTTGCTTCTGTGATATGATAACATCAACCAACAAACAAAACAAACTCCCTGCCAATATAAAACCAAAAAAGTATAGCACCGTGAATAGCACAGGTGTTAGAAACCTTCCAGCATTGTTTGAGAATAAATCTGGTACTCTGGTTGCTGAAATAATTAAAAGTCTCCCTCTGTGTTGATTTGGAAAGGCAACTGAGGTGCACAAAGCGGGTTGTTTTGCACTTTGAAAAGGAAATGGGTGTGCAATGATTTACTCTGATAATCTGTGGACTGGGATCTCTTTGAGCAATTAAACTCCATTTGTTTTTACCAAGAAGTACGGGGCTTTTTACACAGCTTGAGTACATTGATATAAGATTTTTTTTCTGATTAGCTACCTATTTCCTGTGCCAAATTGGTTGAAATTTCCATCTATTCTGTAAAGCACTAGAAGGCAGAAATGGTGCCTTGTTTATTATAACTGGGTCACTCTGTCCAGTATATTGCACTGTTCACAAGGGATGCGGAGAAATATTTAGGTACAATAATAAACTACATATTTAGTAGTTTATTATTGGCAGATTATGACTTAGAAAACAGGAGTTAAAATATGAAGAACATTTCTCATGAGTTGTCAGCATACTTAGCTTCTCTGTGCTCTATTTATTAGTCTTTTTTATCCTGTTTGTTTTTTTAAACTGGTATTTTCTAGGGCTCTTAACATTTCTATTTTCTATTCTTTTCTCCTTCCTGAAAGGAAAATGAAGAAGTATAATAGACTACAACCCTATTTCTTCTCCATAGAGGTTTCTTGGTACAGCTATACTTCAAGGTAGTGTAGTTATGTGACCAGATGCTTGGGAACCTTTTAGAGGAGCCCTATCCTGAGGTAGGCCAATGCCACATTATTTCTGCTGTTTGATAAAGCTTATTAGTGTGCTTTATGAATTATTCAGAAGACTACACTTTTTGGTAGATAAATTATATCTCTACACGACATAGAGACATGTCCTCATGACATTTATACTCTGTTAACAGGTCTCCATCAAAGTTCAAGAGTCTTCCTTCTAGGAAGTTGTAATAGAAGATAAGAAATATAATATGAGGGGCTTACCATTCTGCCATTTTATGATGTTTCAATGGCAATATTAGTCATTTAATCCTTACAAAAAACAGTAACACTACATATGTATATATATATATATATATATATATATATATATATATATTACATATAGAACATCAAAACCCTACAACTTGCTCATGTCACACATAGCCAGATAGCCAGAGAGGCCAAAACCAGAATTTACCTGGGGTTGGCCATTACTTGCTTTCTCTATTATTTTCCTGTTCCTTGAGATATAAAGTGTCAGGTTATACTTATATGCATAGTATTTGGTCATCACACATTTGCTTCAATTTTTAATCACTAGCTCTTCTTCCCTTTATCCAATGATAAGAAATATAGAGGAAATAAAACAATTAAAATGTATAGATTTTGGGCCAGGGACAGAAATGCAGGGTTTCTTATGACATGTTATGATTGCCTTTGAAAAAAATTCTAGACTCATACAAACTGAATTTCAAATGGCTCTGAGGGACAATGATTCTCTAACTTCACTGTGCATGAAAATACCAAACCAGATTCTGCTCCCTGGCCTTACTCTCAGAAACTTTGTTTTGTTAAGTTTATAGCCAGCTAAAAAATGAATTTCAGTAACAAGCATCACAAAGAAAGCTGATGCCTGACATCCTCAGATCATTTGATGATAAGGGCTGTCCATTATGCAAAAACATGTACAAAGATTGTCATATGTATAGTGGGAAGTTGTGGTGACTTAAAATCTGTACAACTACCTATAATGTATGATTTACAAGAGAATTTGCTTCTGTTTCAGTGGTCAATATTTTTTTTAATATTTTGCCATTATGGAGTAATGATTCTATAATAGATGGTTTTTTAGAGAATATCTTGAGGAAGAATAAAAGATAGTTAGAAAGAAGAACTGATATTACCAGAAAGCCAATAAATGATTTAAATGATCATAATATGAATGATTGAGTATGTGTTTGTGTGTTTGTGTGTACCATGATGTTCTTATGAGGATTAAATTGTTAATGTAATGTTATACTATCAAAGTGAGGAAACCTAAAGGTATATAAGAATGCCAGGAATATGAGACATGGGAAATGACAGCAAACATTTAACTGAAAGCAAATTAGAGCCAAGCATGGTGGCGCACACCTGTAATCCCAGTACTTCAGAAGCTAAAATAGAAGAATTGCAGGTTCGAGAACAGTCTCAGCAATTTAGAGAGGCCCTCAGCAACTTAGCAAGACCTTGTTTCAAAAATTTAAAAAAAGGCTAGGGTAGCACAGTGTGGTGGGGCACCCTTTTGTAATCCCAGTACTTGGAAGGCTGAGACAGGAGGATCACAGGTTTGGGGCCAGCCTTGGCAACTAAGTAAAGCTCTTTGTAACTTAGTGAGATCCCATTTCAAAATAAAAGAATAAAATAGGGCTAGGGGTATAGATCAGAGGTAGAATACCCCAGGGTTCCATCCCCATGAGCACAAAAATAAAAATAAAAAATAAAAGAGCTAAGGATATATATCAAAGGTAGAATGCCCCTGGGTTCCATTCCTAGGATCACAAATTTTAAAAAACAGAGCTTAGAATATAGCTCACAGGTATAATACCTCTGGGTTCAATCCTCAGTACCAAAAAAATGGGGAGGGACCATTTTTTATTATAGGGGTTGTGACTAACAGGCTACATTGTATCTGTTATAATTAGTGAAAAAAAGAAGGAAACAGAAACAAGGTGATATTCCTGTTTCATACTTTTTATTCTTTTTCTCATCTTTTATTTTAAATTAGAAATTGTATTATGTCAGTCAGTATGGAGCATAACTAGAATTCTGATTTGGGCAATGATGAATATTTTGTAATGAAGGTCTTGAATCTATTCTGATCTATTTTGGGTGTCCAAAATAATGTCCTCTGCTCTCTGTAGGCACATAGAAGTCCATACTGAGAAAGCAACTCATGGAGGCAAGAAGGAAAGATTGTTAGCTAAATTTGACAATTAGTCAGAAAAAGAAATGGTGAAAGATAATTTACTGGCGAGACATGTTATGCGCTTGCTGATAACAGAAAACCCAGGATTTGCTGCCAACTTTCTTATTATATAAGGTAGGATATTTATAAGTTTAGTGCTGAGAAGCTAGCAGATATGACATTCTTCCTGAAGAAAGATATTTTGTGATGAAGTTTAGAATACACTACATGAAACCACAGATAATCAGGTCATGTGAATAACTTGTCAATATGACAAGAGGCTAGAACTTGAAAACACCAACAATACCGATTCTTTTAGATACCAAACCAATAGAATGTTTGTTGCCTGGTATTTGTTCTTCTTCTAGTCAATTGTTGCACAAATGGTAAGAATTTGTGAGAAGAAAATATATCAGTTTTAATAATTTAGGAAAAGATCTAGATCTCAAAGTATTACAAATCAAATCATAAGCCTGTGAAAGAAATAACAAGAAATGTTGAGTCTCTGTTCATTAAAAAAAATTCTCTTCTTATGGTTAGATGGGGTGAATTGAGATACTTGGCATTATCTGTAAAATTGTGGGAGTCATTGACACTTTAGGTAAAAAAAAATCACTACCACTACACTTGTAAAATCTGTATTTCATAGAATTAAAAATAAAGAGTATCATATTCTATACTTCCTCTGAGGATTTTCTTGTCAATTGAATAGCTGTATTGTATATAAAATTAGCCTTTTTTAAATTGGATATAACATTCTCATCTGTTCTCACTGGTTCAGAAAATATCTTTGTGGAAGGCAAAATAATAGTCCCTCAAAGATGTCTAAAAATGGATACCACACAACTTATAAATATGTTACCTTATTTTGGAAAAGTACTTTGTATATATGAATAAGACTGATGAACATTAAATGAGAGTTTGTCCTGATGGGTCTCATTTAATCACATGAGTCCTTAAAAGGATATACTCTTGAGAGAAAGAGAGAGAAGAGAAGAAAAGAGAAGAGAAGAGAAGAGAAGAGAAGAGAAGAGGATGAGAGAGAGGGAGGGGAGAAGAGAAGAGGATGAGAGAGAGGGAGGGGAGGAAGGGAGAAGGAGAGGGACAGAGAGAGAGAGAACGAATGAATGAATGAATGAATATGAATTGAGGATTGAAAAAGGGTCAGAAAGATAAGTCCCTGATATTTTGAAGATGGATAAATGGAGACACTAGCCTAGGAATCAGGGAAGCCTCTAGAAGTTGGAAAAGGTAAAGAAATGTATTTTCCTCCAGAGCTTCCAGAAGGCAATTTAGCTTTATTCAAACTTTAATGTTATCCCAGTGACACCTGTGTCAGACTTCAATAGAACAGTAAGATGATAAATGTGTATTACATTAGGCCATTAAGCTGTGGTCATTTGTAACAGCAGCAAAAAGCATTCACTCTTCATCTGCAAGTAGACAAGTCTGCAGTCCATATTTCTAGCAGTTTTCCAACTCATTTTTTTCTTCCTTATAGGCTATCAAGTTACAGAATTTTCTGAGTAATTTTTATGTTCAACAGAGCAATATAACTATCTTGAGTTTGAGTGATGAAATCTTGGCCTTGACCAGTAGGCATAAGGTATAACCCAAAGTGAGTTAGTGGGTTCTGACTAGGTGAGTAGGAGAATACTGGAAAATCTTGGGTAATCAGGCAAATAAAGGATCGTAATTAGAAGGGTAATCCACAAAGTGGCACTGTCATCTGAACACAAAAAGGAGAGGCCCCTATTTTAGGGATGTATGTCTAAGGTAAACCAGTGTAATTGAAAAAGAGCTGGGAGAGGTTTCTTCTGAACTGAAACACAGAGCCTCAAGGGGCTATAATTTGTGAGGGTAAAGATTTCTAAATTCAGCATGTGGATCTTATGTCTCATAACTAATGTTAAGACTTCCACTTAGTGGGAGGGGCTCTAGTCACCAAAGTACCCTCAGGCTCAGCCAGGATCCTCTGAGAGACTATCTCTGCCTCTGGCTAAGGGGAGCTGAGAAATTCCAAAGTAAAAGAACTAATGGAGAATCTAAAAATAATCATTTTAAATAGCTTCTTGCTTTCCTTGTTTCATACCTTCCCTCTTGTTCATCTGTCTCTCCATCTTTGGCAATAGGCAGATTACTTGACTCTGAATGATGTTTTACACTGTGCTATCATTTGCTCCCATTATCCAATCTACCACTAAGCCATGTCCATTCAATATGCCTAATATCTTCCAGCAGTCAGTTTCTAAAATTGATCCTGACTGACTGCCTTCTATGGCAGCTTCCCTGGGTAGCGGTCATCTTGTAAGTCACCATTGTTTTTTTTTGTCCTACAACAGTTTTCTTCCACATTTCCACAATTGAGTCAAAGAAACCACACTACGGATTTACTATAACTCCATTAATGATGCTCCAACCCTTGTTTGCCCTTTATACTGTGCTCAGGGAACACCATCAACCACCCTCCAACTTGCTTTCTCATTTCACCTATGCAACATCTTCCAGGTTATGTAAAAAAGTGCCTCTTGTTTTGACTTTTATTCAAGTTTGGTTAAATGAACAATTCTCAAATTATTTCATGGTGATTGACAGATAATCCCGGTTATCCATGGAATGGCAGTTATTGTTGTACCTTTCCTTTTAATAAGATAAATTTATGATAAAAAGGGATTATGACAAGATGCCCATGCCATTCCCGTAATTTGTGTTTGAAATAGTCTAATTATAAGTGAAATATTTAAACAGGGACTTTCAATTTCTGCTAAAGCTCATGGCTCAGGAAGCTTGACTCTCAGCACTACTTGTCCCACCCATGCATTTGGAACTTCCTCTGGCAACCATTATTTTGTTGTTCATGGACAGCACTATCACCAGGCCATCTTCTCAGAAGGGTAAGAATGTTTCATGTCTTTTTTGAAGTCTCTTTTTCAGTAAGAAGTTGTGATAGGGGCCCTTTAATATCTTAACCTACAATAAAAATTTGACATACACAAAACTAAAATACCAATGATGTTTTGAGTTGGATAATAATCTTAGACTTATTAGATACTGGGCATTGATGTTTGTTTGTTTGTTTATTTATTTATTTATTTAATTTTTTTGGTGGTACTGGGGTTTCTGGAAGCCCTTCTACCTCCTGGCTGCACTCCCAGACCTATTTTACTTTTTGGAAACAGGGCCTCCTAAGCCAGCGCAGCTGGCTTCGAACCTGCGAGATCCTCCCGTCTCCGCTTCCCAAGCGCAGGGATTACAAGCGTGCGTCACCATGCCTGGCAGCATTGATGTATTTTAAATGTGTTTTAAAATTTTAGGCTGTTATCTTATTACTTAATATTGTTTTTTCACACTTGTATAAAAAGGAAACAAAGAAACTATTGGTTGAAATCTGAAATTACTACAGATTGAATACAAATCTAACCCAAGGCTAGGGGCTTAACTCAGTGGTAGAACACTTAATTAGTATGCATCAGAACCTGGGTTTAATTGCCGGGCGCGGTGGCGCACGCTTGTAATCCCGGCGCCTTGGGAGGCTGAGACAGGAGGATCGCACAGGTTCAAAGCCAGCCTCAGCTACTGAGTGAGGCTCTCAGCAACTTAGTGAGACCTTGTTTCCAAAAAATATATAAAATAGGTCTGGGAGTATAGCCTGGAGGTAGAAAGCTTCTGGGTTCCACCCCAGTACCACCAAAAAAAAAAAAACAACCCAGAACCTGGGTTTAATACCCCAAACTGCAAAATATACCTGCTTTATATTGTGCATTCTCAGATGCTGGATTTTGAAAAATATGCAACCACTTCACCATACTACCTATCTCATGAGTTTGTTCAGAGAGACTAAAATTTCCAGTTAATATTCCATTAGTTTGGTATTGTAAAAAACATCAGAATAAGATACAGATGTTTCTAAGAAATGTAAATCATTAAGCATTTGCTACTACATCTATATTCATTTTTTTTAGTTCTCTGGCCCTGAATTAAACTCTAAACAAATAATAGAAAATAAGAAGGTCAACTTTCTGTTGTCTGCTTGTTAGATGGTTGATATATTCATTAAATTAATTGAGATAGTGGTTAAACAACTAACACAAAATAGGTGCCAGCTCTATGACAGGCATTGTGTTAAACATTAGAGCAGGAGGCCTTGCCAGAGAGAATGATGTTTGAGATTTAATACTGTAAGTCTCTTCCCCATTCATATGGATGTCCACTAGGTATGCTGATATAAAAGAAGAAAGAGGTCCTACAATATCTGGGGGAATGAAATCATACATGGCAAATTTGATTGATTTCTCTTTTAATTGGCCAAAGTCTCTTAGAAATTATTAGATAGTTATAAGATCCTTAAATTTTAAAAAATAGAGATTATATTGTTTTCATGATGCAGCTTTCTCAAGGTTAAATGAAATGAAATGAAAGCTACCCTGTGTTGCAGTTCAGCTGGGAAGATAGGACTAGATCATTCAAGCCAAAATGGTAAGATTACACTTTGAGGAACTTTACTAGGAAAGAAAAACAGTAGGTCACAGACAATTTACTTTGTAATAAATTTGCGACCTGATTGTCTATTCATGGCCAGCCATGGTCTATCCTGAATAATCATTCAAAAATAGTATGTGTTATTTTTCCACCAGGTCATTCCACTAAATAAAGTTTGAAAATCAAACAAGCTGCTTTAGGTTTTTGGTTTCTCACATAACACCTAAATTATAAAATCGCCATGCCTGTATAAGTCCTTTGTGATGATTTACAATTGTATGAACAATTCTATTTGAGATGTTTTGATCATGACCTACAGTACTCTAGACAGTTAAGGAATAAATATGAAATTTAGAGGAGGCACTACAGTTTTAAAGTTGAAGTATATTGTATATTCTTTCTGTGCTTAGATTCCAGGAATTGCTAACTGCAATAAGTGTACAGATGTGTTTTCCAAAAGGTTTTTTGTATATTTGCTATTAGTTGTTTGCCTTAGTCTATTTCCTCTGCCAGAACAAAAAGGCCTAATGCTGGATATCTTTTCTTTCTTTCTTTCTTTCTTTCTTTCTTTCTTTCTTTCTTTCTTTCTTTCTTTCCTTTCCTTTCCTTTCTCTCTTTCTTTCTTTCTAGATTGGAGATTGAACCTGGGACATCTGTCCTTAGAGCTACATCTCCAGACCCATTTTTGAATTTTTATTTTGAAAAGTCTCACAAAGTTACCACGGGTGGTTCTTTTTTTTGGTGGTACTGGGGTTCCTGGATGCCCTTCTACCTCCAGGCTACACTCCCAGACCTATTTTATTTTTGGAAACAGGGTCTCCTAAGCCAGCACGGCTGGCTTCGAACCTGTGTGATCCTCCTGTCTCCGCCTCCCAAGCACAGGGATTACAAGTGTGTGCCACCACGCCCAGCTCCAGGGGTGGTTCTTGAACCTGCAATCCTCCTGCTTTAGCCTCGTGAGATTACAAGTTTGTGCTCCATTCCCAGCATGCTGGGTAATTTCTGATCAGAACAACGGAATTATATTCTCACAGTTCTGGAGGCTGAGAGTTCCAAACTCAAGCCACTGAGAAGTTCAGGGTTTGGCAAGGGTCCAGTATCTGTTTCCAAGATAGGACCTTGGACATTATGTTCTCACATGGCAGGAGAGACAGAATGGACTAGGGACTCTCCAATTTCTTTTATAAAATTGCTAGTCCCATTCATTAGGACTCTACACTCATGATTTGATCATCTCCTATAGACAACCACCTTTTAATACTATCATATTGGCATATTGGTTTCAACACATAATTTTGGGGGACATATTTGGACGATAGCAGTATTCAAAACACATTTCCCTAAAACAAAACAAAAACCACTCTATCAAGAACCTCAACAGAGTGCCAAGAGAATGTAAGAAAAATTTTTCCAACTATTTCTCTGATAAAGGACTAATATCTAGAACTCAAGAAACTCACCACTAAGGAAACAAATAACTCAATAAAAAATAGGCAAGTGAACTAAATAGACATTTCATAAGAGAAGAAATTCAAATGGCCAAAAAAATGTAAGAAAAAAATGCTCAACATCATTAACAATTAGATGCAAATCAAAACTGCCCTGAGGCCAGGCGTGGCTCAAACTTGCAATCCTTGTGCTTGGGAGGTGGAGACTGGATGATCGCCAGGTTCGAAGCCAGCCACTGGCTTAAGAGACCCTGTTTCCAAATAAAAAGTATAAAAATAGGTCTGGGAGTGTAGCCCAGAGGTAGAAGGGTTTCCAGGAACCCCAGTACCACAAAACACACACACACATACACACACACACAAAAAAAAAACTGCCCTGAGATTTCACCTAACTTCAGTTGGAATGACAATCATTTAAAAAATAACAACAAATGCTGGTGAGGACGTGGAGAAGTGAGGACTCTACTACATTGTTGGTGGCACTGCAAATTAGTGTGAACACTTTGGAAATCTGTATGAAGGATCCTCAAAAGAATGGGAACGAACTTACCATATGATCCAGCAATACCATTGCTGGGTATCTACCCAAAAGAATGGAATCCAAACTACCAAACTAATGCATGTGTATCTATGTTCATAGCTGCAAAATTCACAACTGACAAACTGTGGAACCAGCCAAGATGTCCATAAACAGATGAATGAATTACAAGACTATGGGATACGTATGCAATGGGATTTTACTCAGCCATAAAGAAAAACAAAATTATATCATTTTCAGGAAAATATATGCAACAGGAAAACATTTTGCTAAGTGAGATTGGTCAGTCAAAAAAGTACTATATATTACAGGATGCTCCCTGTAATATATAGAAGCTAGAGAGAAAATGGATCATAGGAGGACTCTAGTCGAAGAAGGAGAAATCTTAGGTGAGAAAAAAAAGCAACCTAAGTAAGAGAGATGGGAGAGGAGAAGAGGTTAATTCTCAAATGCACCTGACGTACATTCACAAATATAGCAAACTCAATCACTAAGCCAAACATGAAGAGAAGGAAGAAGGTAGAGAATAGGGTAAAAATTGGCTAAATGAGTGATGTGTGCGTGTATGTCTCTACTATCTTGTACCCCATTAAGATGCTACAATGCACCAATAAAAAAATTCCCACACAGAAGCCTGAGTTTTAGAATCAGGAGCTAAAGTTATTATTAATTATATTATGTTAATGGAAATATATAAAATACATGAGTGTTCTAATTTTCTTCTTTGCCAATATACTCTTCACTGGGAATGTGATAAAAAATGATATGGACATTGTTTTATCACTACTATGGACTCCAGTCCCAGGTCTGATATTAAGCATCTGGGTGACCTTGGACAAGTGACATTATATCATATTAACAATATCTACCATATAATATTGTTGAGGGAATTAAAAGCAGTAGTGACTATAAAGCATTTAGAATTGTATGAGGAATAAAGAGTAATCAGTAATTAATTGTGTGAGCTGATATTATATTGATAGCTGTCATTGACCACATTTTCTTGATCAATAATCCAGGGAACACAAACTGCTGGAATAATCAAAATGATAATCTCACTGAAGCAACAGGGAGAACTTAGACTTCTGCAGCAACATCAAGAAGTCTGTTCCCTTGCTTAAGTGGTAATTTAATTTAAGGATGCCTTTATTAGTTTTCTCTCCTCAGGTTCATCTACCAAACATGTACCTAAATTAGGTATTAATGAAAATATATGAACATCAGTGATAATTTTGGAAATGGCTATCAGAAGAGAATATGTCATATGCCACATATCTGATCCATGTCAAATATTTTACAATGTACTTTACATGTGCTCTATCTCATTATATTCCACAGTAGACTTCTCAAATGTCTACTTATTAGAAAGGTTATGCCTGATTCTCAGTAAAACATCATCCTTATAAGTCTCTCTTGCTCCCTTATCCTGAACTGCAGGTATTATAATATGTTTGTCCTCTTGGTCTTTTCTGTCTTATATGAGTAGATGTGGGTTTCATAAAATCAGTTAATATGTTTGTTCACTGTCAGCCCATAGCTCTGGAGAAGCACCTAGCACATGAAAACATTCATTAAATGATTTTGGATTATATGTATGAATCATTTATAAGGTAAGGTTTTATTAGTCACATTGGAGGAATCAAATTCTAAGAAATTAGTAAATGTTTTAAAAACAATAGTGAATATCAAGTACACAAATATGTTTTATACAACATCAGTGAGCTGGTAAATGATATAGCCCAAACTGGCCCCAAGCACAGTGTTCTCCCCTGATTTGGGCTTAAAATGGTACTTTTTCTACAGATCAAAGCCATTATGCCAACAAACTAACTCCCTTTCCCATATTTTCTAAGCTCATATAATAAGTTGAAATTGAGTCTACATCAGTACTTGAACAGAAATGGCACTAATGCAAACATAAGCAACTATTGAGCATCTATCCTGTTGGCAACATTACATTGAAGGTGAGAGTTCTCAATTTCACTCAATTTTGCAATATATTATGTACTTTTGGGCATCTTACTTTGAGCTAAGCAAAATGAGAATATACCAAAAAAAACTCTCTTTGAATTTCCCAGTATTGTTCATGTACACAACTTTGTAGTTAAAGTGTTTTTCCTGCTCTCAATCACTTATTTTTCTAGACAAAATACAATTTATACCATAAAGTAAGGCAAATTGACTATCACACGTTATTATTTACCTAGGAAACTGTTACCAAGAATGCAAACATGAAATCATCACCTCTTTGCCACTTATTTGCTTCAATGTGATTCTGTGTGCCTATTTTGCTCTGCATAGCATTTTAACAGAGAGCATAATCAAGATGCTACACATCAGTTTCCTAATGCTGTTTGGTTTCCTGTGACAAAGGTCTCCTTTGTTCTAAGGTTGAAACTAATCACATAACATTTCCTCAAGTGGTTTTTTCAAAGAGCACTGGTTGCATGAAATACTTCACAAACACACACTCAAACAAGATCTGGAGTGGGAAAAAGGGGCATTTTTGTGACCTGACCTACGGCGATCTCATCTTGTCTAACTATTATGTTCTTTTCTGTAGGTATCCATAACTGCCACTGGTTAGAGGTGGTGGAGGGTTAGCTTTTCCCTACAGGAGTTTTGCTTCTGAATTTTAATGTGAGGAAGTCTCAGAGCAAATACCTCTTTAGATGTTTATTAACAAGCAAGCACAGAACAGTCAGTGGACTCTATGAAGCCACAAATCTCTTTAAAGTGGTCCAATATGATTTTGAAAAATGACATTATACCTGGGGAAATTTTGATGATAATATTAGAAAAAGAATTTAGCTAATTAGACTGGTAGGAGTCAAACAATCATGGAGCTTCCAGAACCAGGAATCAAATTAATAGTACTATTTCTCACACTGAAGGGTGAAATTTCACTATATTTATAGGTCCTGTTTATACAAGGGTAGAGAATGTCTCTCCAATATGTGATCAAGTACACACATGGTGAAATCACTAATTACACCAATAAAAACTCATTTCTAACCTTCTTTTGTTAATTCCAAATAACAAACCATTTCAACAACTCATTCTAGGAACACTTTTTGAAATGGCAAAACCCCTGATGTAGCTCTGAGATAAAAAAAAAGAGCTGAAATACTTATCAAGACTATTTTTGGAAATTATTAATAAGGGAAATCCACCACCCATAGAGTCTAACATAAACTAAGTAATACATTCAATCTGTCACGTTGACAATGCTGAAGTATTTTAAAGTAAATTATAGACATTCTAATAGGTGGGAAGGTGAAATACAATTGAGGAACAAGACATACTTTATCCTTTTTCTTGGAGATTCCCAAAGCACATTAGCCATAAAAAGTTCTGAGATAAAGCTTCTTTACTTCACTCAGTGAGTTCAAGATTCACTGAAGTAAAAGCTTTATGTGTGGAACCCAGAAATCTTTGTTTTAATAATTTATTTGTCTGATTCTTATGTATCCACACTAAATTTTGAGAGCCACTGGACAAGGGAAACCATGTCCCAAAGACCACAAAGTTGGGGCCTTATTCTATTGGCTTGATCTAGTAAAGCGTATTCTGCATTTATCCACATAAACTTTTCTCTAATAAGAGAATTATTCCATAGTTTAGGATGGTCCCATCTGACTTGTAAGTCCTAATACTATTGCTTATAATCCTGTTTGTGTTTTACCAGTCTTGTTTGGGGGTACTATAGACATGGAGGTTATGGGATTTGTAATTTACTCCTGGCCTGAAGTCCAAGACTATAAGACAGGAAAAGAGGTCACAGTCTAATTAACTTTCTAATTAAAGGAACATGGTCTCCTTCTAATTACACCTACAAAGAATAAAATGTAGACCATAATTAGAAAGTTACTGTGCTCTATTTAAAATTTTCATCATGTCAGCTCTATTCCATCATTATTATTGTTTAACATTTATTCTGAAATGCAGAATATATTTTCAAAATGCATTGGAAGAAGTTTTGTTTCTTACATTGTAATTACAGCATAGGTCAGTATTTTATAGGATGAAACAATGAGATACAGAAAGTCTGTGGTATTCACACTATAAGTCATTAATACAGTTAAAATTTGAGTTCATAATCTTTTGTGACTAAATTTTGTACGATCATTTCAGTGGGTAATATTATGTCTCTTATTGTTTTTGTCCCTCTGGTCTTTTTATTAGAGGATGCCAAGATTGTTTTCACTATACATATGTAACTATGGTGACCACCCAGATACACATCTACCTTAAAGAGCACTACACTTAGAGTGAATTCTAGGGAGAGTCTGTCAGACTATGATGGGTCCATCACAGCACTCTGGTTTCTCATTTTGATCCTACCAATCATGACCAAATAATAACTGTCTACCAATAGATATTGTTTCTAGTATGTTCCATTGTTCCCGTGTCTTAAGAAACCATATTTGGCTGAGCATGGTATGGCACACCTGTAATATCAGTACTTAGGAGGTTGATAGGGGAAGATCACAGGTTTAAGGACAGACCCAGCAAGATAGTGAGACCCTGTCTTAAAATGAAAAACAAAAAAGGCTGTAAATGTAGCTCAGAGGTAGAATGCCCCTAGATTCAATACTCTGTATCATATATGTGTGCACGCACATAAACACACACACACACATACACACACACAACTTTGTGCTTCATATAAGATTCAAAGACACTTTATGAAAGGAAAAAATAATAAAATGAAAATTAGGCTGACTTTTTGTTTTACAACGCAAAGTTGAAATTAAATGTGTCATTTTTCACCAAAATATTGTTTCCTATTACTGAATAGAAGTGATGGGCCTGCGGGTCTCATGCATTACAAATCTCATGTGCTTTAGATATCTAGTAAATCACTTGCATTTTGCCTGTAGTAGTTCTGCCGAGCTCAGCATTTATTGCTTACAGCTGAACACAGCCTCCTAAATCATCCATCACGTTTTTATAACCAACTGTAGCTTTCCCTTTTCAGTTCCATGGCAGGAACTGGCGCAGTTTCAGAATGAGAGGTGCCTTAACCATCCAAATGTACCAGGCATGCAATAAATAGCACATAATTCTTATAAGAGGAAAATATATTTACTGATATCATCTACCCACATTCTGATTTTACACCTCACTCTCCATATTACAATCCTCTCAAATGCTTAGATTTTTAAGTGTGTGTTTCAGTGAAAATATGTATTAGTGGACTGACTGAATATTTTAGATTCAGACTAGAAGAAGAAACATTGTATCATTGTATCAGTGATTTAATAGCTAGGGAAACCTTTTCCCCCTTGCTGTATATCTTTAGTTTTAGTTCGAAATTCTATATCAAATGAAAATTTTTGAGATCATTGAATACAACCCTCTCATTTTCACTGGTAAAAAGTCAAGGCCTACCTTGATTGTTCTGGATGCCATAATACTACCAATATTACTAGGATCAGCTACTTAGGTGATACTAGCTGAGCGTGACAGATCTCCCGACTCTCAAGTTCTTTATTAAAGTCTTCCCTGGTTTCTTTCTTTTCCGTTTGTTGTGGCAGAGGCTCTCAACTGTGATTGCATATTAGAATCACCTGGGGATTTTTATTGAACTACTGATGCCTGAGTTATCCCCAGAGATTTGAATTTCATTTCTTAGGTGGAGTAAAGAACAGGGATTTCTTTTAAAGCTCCCATGGATGATTCAAATATTGAGATCCACTTCCTAAAATGACCAACCAAAAGAGAAAAAGGGAACAGAACCTCTTCATAGTACTGTATTTCTTTTCCTTGTTTTCTCCTCTACTCCTCTATATTCGAGGAAACATCTCTTTTTTATTCACTAAGAGAAACATTTATTTCAACTCTTTAAAAAAGAGTACTTTCTAAAGATCATACCATCCACTATTTTCTAAAATGTATAGCAATGAGTCTGTTTTAACCCCTGAGAAATTCCCTTCTGAAAAAAACTTTAATCTTTAAACACAGTCCATTATTTTCTCCTCTTCCTACTCTTTTTTCTTCTTTCTTCCATGGGATTTTTTTTACACAAGAATTTAGAGATTTCAACAGAGTTTTCCAAAGGCAAATAAAAGAAATAGTGACTAAAGTGAGATTGACTGATTTGGTGCAAGTTATTTCACTTAACTCTTGGTGGCTGGTTTGTATAACACATATCATATGCTGTTACAGCATTATAATTTCTTGTATGCATCATTTACAGTACTAAATTATAAACTCTTTTGAAATAAGAACAATGCATCATTTCTTGTGCTAGTTTTCACCTCTTCCTAGTAGGTTCTTAAGCAATATTTACTATGGAGGTGACTTGACATAGAAGGAGAAGCTTACTAGCTTTCCTGAGGTATCCTTGGCTATAACTGATAATTCTGAATGCATTGTAGTAATAATGTATCTAAAACATTTAATCCAAAAGTTTCCATTTTGCTTTTTAGAACTACAGTTCATAAAATAACATCAATATCAGGATTTTCTATCTTGTAACATCTTTTAGCCCTAACCACTCATGTCTGGACATTCTCATCTATGTTCATTGATAGGAATGGTCTTTTATTTAAATCCCAAAGCAATTCAAATTGCATCAATGTATTTTATTGTTAAAATAATTTTAAAGATATTAAATGTCATTTTAATGTCTTTTTGAGAACTTTTTTCTATGTACACATTTATTCAATTCCAGCATCATGATTTTGTTAATAATGCTTTGGGGTAAAAACTAGTGGCAACTGGATTCACTGTGTATGACTTCTAGAAATATTTCTCACAAACTATTTCAAAGCACAAGTATTTATTTCAATTTTTAACATGTTTTACAAAAATGCAATATAGAAAATCTTGTATTAAAAGTTTTATATACTAAGATATAGGAAAATGCTTCATGCTATCACCGTATCAAATTCTAGATAGTTATACTGGTCTCAGGTGAAAATGGAATGATTACCTTCAGAGGGCTTATTCAAGAAGGGATTGGTGTAATCTTGGTTATCCCTATTGCAAGTACAATAAAGATAGGGAAGTAAAAAGAGTTTTAAGCTGGG
Organism: Muscardinus avellanarius; assembly: GCF_963383645.1. Taxonomy (NCBI): domain Eukaryota; kingdom Metazoa; phylum Chordata; class Mammalia; order Rodentia; family Gliridae; genus Muscardinus; species Muscardinus avellanarius. The sequence goes on along the minus strand of NC_137792.1, from coordinate 23,670,065 downwards.
CGTGGTGGCGCACGCTTGTAATCCCCGCGCTTGGGAGGCAGAGACAGGAGGATCGCACAGGTTCGAAGCCAGCCGCGCGCGCTGGCTTAGGAGACCCTGTTTCCAAATAAAAATATAAAAATAGGTCTGGGAGTGTAGCCCGGAGGTAGAAGGGCTTCCAGGAACCCCAGTACCACCAAAAAGAGTTTTAAGAATGTTTTACAGAAAAAAAGAAATAAAAGACTGGGTGGTGAAATGGCAGTGTAGAGTCAGGAGAAAGGAAGGGATCAGAGATAAATTTCAAAGTTTTGTTTTAGGTGACTGGATGGTGTCAACAACGGAGAAAAACAAATTTGAAGAGAAGAAACAATTTAGTCTCTGACCTTTTTGACAATTTCATATTGAGATTGCAGTAAAGAGTTGAAATTAGAGCTAAAGATGGGGTTTAGAGAACTATCAGAACACAGTAGTCAAAACCACATCAAAATAAGATTACTCAGAGAGAATTTAAAATGAGAAGACAAGAAGACAGAGGTCCAAGATTTGGGTAGATTCAAAAGCGTGGTAACGATTTTGAGGCTAGAGAAGTACAAATATCCAGAGAACTTAGGTAACTACTTCAGGATAGCTAAAAGAGAAATGACCTTTGGGAAGGATGGAGTTACAGTGTCAAATAAAGCAGAGGAGGTAATATGATTAGGGTGAAAAATATCACTTGAAAGTGAGAATATTTCAGTTGAATTTGGATGGTTGCATTCAAACAGCTCTGAGTTGAGGATCAACTGTAATGTCATGTAGGTCTGGGACTAGGAAAAGGCAAGAAGCATATGAAACAAAATTTAAGAACCACCAATTTTCAAGTTGTGTATTTCTGGTATGAAGAAAAAGCTGACGGAATGCCTATCAGCAAAATGCTCAAGCAATGTCCAAGCTCCTGTGTAAACAGTATTAGGATGATCTGGAGACAAACTGATTTGAGGAACTAATTCATGACTCGGTGGCTCAGTTGCTGTAGGAAAAATATACAAGATCAAGGACAGAAAGGTTACTGATCTAAATAGTAACAGATCCTAGATCAATTCTTATGTTTGTGTGGGGGGATTAGGGGTGGTACTGGAGGAGCTTCACTCTCAGGTTTATTTTTTTATTTTGAAACATAGTCTCACTAAGTTGCTGACGGCCTCCCTAAACTGCTGAAGCTTTACTCTAACCGAAAATCTTTTTTTCTCAGCCTCCCACGTCTTGGGATTAAAGACATGTGACACTAAACCCAGCTACTAAATCAAATCTTTGTATGCTACAGGGAACCGTATGAAATTGCTGAAATTTGGCCTTATCAGGCCCACAGAGTGGCAGTTTCATATGTTTCAATATTATAAGTCTCTTATTATTTAACTCCCAAGAACTATGCTATCCCTGAATCTGAAGATAAACTAAGAAATATTAATATGAATTAGCTATAAAGCTTAATGTTTAATAATCAAGCAACAGATAGGTACTGAGATTTTGTGTGCAGAATACTTTGGCACAGTCCACATGATATTTTTTTTTCATTCATATGACCCTTTTTCCATCTTTCCTAATCAGATGCTTTTCTTCTTACAGAAGAATATTTGCAGTAGTCCTCTTAGATTCCTTCAAAGTAAATACCCAAATGTAGAGTATCAGTAGGTTGAAAAGTGACGGAATTTGCCACACCAAGTGTGACACTGGCCTAAGGATTGTGCCAAGCTAAAGGTATAAGAAAAACACCTAATCTTCTCTCCTTTTCCTAAAAGCAGGATATAAAACTATCATTTCTCCTATTTTAAGAGAAATGAAATTTTCTTATCATCAGAGATGAGCCACTGAACACTGGGTACTGAAGCCTTTTTTTCGCTTACTATACTAATACCTCATATTTCTGAGTTTCACTTGATCACTAGCTCTTTTCTCTTGATTCCAGTGCTCTGTCTACACCCCCCCCCACCTCAACATGCAGTTACACACCTGTTTAGGTTCTATCTCAGAGAACTCAGGTGAGGGCTGGTTGGGTCTAATCTGTCACCATGGCTACAAAATGGATGTTAGATTATGCATCTTTACACTTTAGCATCTTTACACTGGTGACACTATTTCAACAGTGACTTGAATATGGTCCTACAGATTATATATATATATATATATATATATATATATATATACATATATATATATATGTATATAATTAGATAGACATAGAGAGATTTCCTTTACTTTGTTTCATTATTATTTGGCATTTCCTTTAATGTTTTTCATAGGTTTTGATCCTTTGAGGATGTTTTTTCCCTTGTGCCATTTGAAACATTAAAGGTAGTTTAAATTTAGACATACTTATTTTATTAAAACTCATTGCTTTTCTTATCAGTGAACTCATATTATGCAATTTTCAGGCAAAATTATTTCAAGTGAAGCTTAGAGGGACTACAGATTCAAGTACTCAATTCATTTTCTCTTTACATAAAAATATGCCATTATTACATGCTGCTGAAAGAAGAATTATGTAGTAATAAATATAATGTGATGTATACATATGCACATATATGAATTTACATGTGCTTATATCTGTTTATGTAATTCACCAATTCACAAATTATCCATCTTGGTAAACTGTAGGCTATCTAGAGTAGTTTCTGGTATGCAATTTATTTTATTTAGGTGCAGTGAAAAATATAAATGAATATGAGTTTATATTACTTCCCAGATATCTAAATTCAGCTACTGAGCCATAATTCTATAATCATAATTCTGAATTCTTAAGAGCTCTAAAAATGAAGTTTCCTTTTGTTTTTGTCTTATGTGTATGTGAAAACTTTTCATGAAACTTTTGTGAGATTTTCTGAGCCTTTAATCTCAGTGTGTATAGGCATGAAAATGTTAATCTGTTCAATAATGAATTACTATTTCCAAACTCTCTTGGATGGTATATAACACATGGGGTATGTATAAACCATATCATCCTACGACATTTGACTGGTTTGAATTCTGAATTGCACCTCATACCAAGAGAAACTGATGAATTGCCCTTTGCACTCTGTGAAGTACTCTTAGTGGACTTGAAGAGTTACTAGAGGGCCAGGGATTTAAGGATCTGTCTCAAGACCCAAGAGAAAAGATTCAAATAAAAAACGTTCCAAGGCTCAATTCATGGAAAAAATGAAAATTCTAAAATAGGCATGGGAACTGCACATGTCAAATATATGTAAGTACACATACTTTTATTTAGGAGAAGACACATAGCTTTCATCAAGTTCCCCAAGGAGCCCATGACCATGTAAAATTGAAAACTTTCAGGATGTTGTATTTGTAGAAAAGTAACAGCAATGTGGACTACTGCGAAATGTTAGTATTTTCTTAGACAGTTAAATAGTAACAAGGCACTACTTTTTGAGCAAGGATATGCATCCTACTACTTGATTTAATCCTCTATTACAAATTTACATGGAGGCATTGGTGAATAATATGGTGACTTAATTTATGTGTATTCATACATTATGAAAATGCCCAAAATTTGGGCTGAGAAATATTATTTTTGAGAGTTACACCAACATGTTTTCATAGATCAATACCAATAGAAGATTACTATTTTTCTCATTAAGAAATGAATGAGAGTCATAGTGGTGCACATTTGTAATCCCAGCATTTGGGAGGCAGAGACCAGAGGATTGCTGTTCAGGGACAGCCTCAGCTACTTAGCAAGGCCCTTCACAATTCAGGAGACCCTGTTTCAAAAAATAAAAAGACTAAAAAATAGGACTGTGGTTGTAGCTCAGAGGTACAATGCCCCTGGGTTCCATCCCCAGTACTGCCAAAAAAATATTATATAGGTTGGATAAAGAATGCCTCTGGATTCAATCCCCAATACTAAATACTACTACTACTATTGTACTTATTCTTTCCTACGTTGACATGAAAGGGCACCCTTCCTATGGAGAGAAATTCCTTATCTGAGGTAGTAGATGGAAATCCCTGTACCAATACTGTCTTCATAATACAATGGTTTGGATACCAGTCAACGACATATTTCTCTTTCTACTTCTTCACTGAGCACAATGAGGGTATGATTGTGTTTCAGTAATAGCTAAGAGTGTCTTATAGTATATAAAAACAGAAGAAAAAGAGGTATACCAGCACTCACACAGAAAAAAATGTACTTTAGAGAAATATTATTTTTAATAGTGGTATTTCTTTCTTTATTGCTCTGTATCAGAGACATTGTGCTACATACCATAACATTTAATTATTATCATTAAAACAGGAAATTATTAATCATAGTTACACTGGATAAAAAAGAAATTCAATCTAAGTGTAGAAGGGTAAGTCATTTTCTCAAAAACAGCGTAAAAAGGGGAAATTAGAATTCAGATGTGGCCATTAAACTCCAGACCCAGAAAAACTCACAATCCTTGCTCTGGATGGCTTACCAATTCTAATGACCAGGTATGTAATAATATTCTTCTGATATTTCTGTATTTTATTATTTATTTATTTATTTATTTTTATTTTTGCAATACTAGGGATTAAACCCAGGAACATTCTACTACCAAGCTACACCCCAAATCCATTTTTTTATTCTTTATTTTGAAACAGGGTCTCACTAAGTTTGGAATGCCTTGCTAAGTAGCTGAATCTGGCCATGAACCTGGAATCCTCCTGTCTCAGCCTCCCAAGTACTGGAATTACATGTGCATGCTACCACACCCAGCTAGGATATTTCTGTATTTTTAGTAAAACTAAGAATGAATTTTTAAAAATTTCATATAGATTATTTATTTCTATAGTAGCTCTTACTTAATATTACCTCCTCAGTACTCTTTTTATTTCCTGATTTGTCTTAGAAAGCCCTTGTTTTAAGATGCTAAATTCACTGAAGTTTGATTACTCCTTCTCCATGGTTCTCAGCACTGTATTTAGGTACCAGTTTGTATCATTGAAAAAGAGCATAAAGTAAAGGTCACAAGAAAGTCTCTGATAATGTTATATTCTTCTCTTTGTTATAAGCTGCTCAAGCAAATAAAAGAGTTTGAACCATGTGTGAAAAGTCTTTCTCCTGGAAATACGTAGAAGACAGCTGTCGCCAACTATAGAAATGTTTCAGGAGCAATTTATGTGAAGTAGAAAGTCAAATTTTATACCTCAAGAATTTAGGAGGAGGTTGAAAGAAGGATTCAGGTAAAAATACAAAAGATAGATAAAGTGAGATTCATTTCCACTGTTTACATGTCACAGATGAAAACAAATTAAGTCTTTTTTAATTGGATAAAATACTCTAACGAGTTAAATACAACTTTGTAATTTAGTTCATACTATTTTCTTATTAATTATTGATTTTTCACTAATCAGAATATCACAAAAGATAGCAACTCTGAGTGAAATTATATAATAGAAAATGACATTGGCAGCCTGAACATATATGGATTTCTACGAGCTTCAAAATTAAAGAATTTATATTAATTTTATGTTTCCTTTCGTAACAAGAATAAGTAGTTACATATGGATCACAATGTGATCCATACTATTAAAAATACCTGTGATTTTATGGCTTTTCAAATCTAAATGTTACCCAGAAACAAAGAAAAATGCAACAGCTAACTTGATCAGTATAGATTCCAATTAGAGCTTTTTATCCCTGATGGGGGCTTTGTTCTTTGTTCCTTGATATATGGAAAGAATAGTAAGATCTCTCATGAAGGATTATTTAGGATAACATGGAACACTGATTTCAGAAAGCTAGAAATTCCAGATTAAACTATTGTGGGATTAATTCTTAGTTATATATTATTGAACAATCTAAGAATTAATTGAATGGAAGAACCTGGGCTGCATTTTCACTCAGCAAAGGTGCTGAAGACTGGAAATAGAAAGAGGCTAAAGGGCCAACTGAACACTCTGCAGGGACACAGCTGGAAATTTTCTATATTTTTAAGAGTATGATGATCTCCATTGGAAAAGGAATAGAAAAGAGAAATTATATTCCAAGGGGAAGAGGGCTGAAGGCAGGTGTCCCTGAATGCCAATGAAGGAGATGTTAAATGGTAAAGGAAAGAGGTAGAGATAGGTATAGAGATGAGAGAGAGAGAGAGAGAGAGAGAGAGAGAGAGAGAGAGAGAGAGAGAGAGAGAGATCAAAATTTTAGCTGCAATATTTTTAATGATTTCCCTTTGTACTGAGAATGAAATACAGACTTCTTGTCATGCTTTGCAAAACATAGTCTGACATGGCCCCTGAATGCCTTTTCAACCTGATCCAGTGCTTTTTTTTCTGCCTTCGCTTCTGTCCATTCCATTGACCTTCAATTTCTTCCATCATGTCAAGCTCCTTAGGCCTCAAGAGATTTAAATTCCTTTGTTCCTTCTGCCTGAAATATTGGTCTTAAGATCTTTTGATGGCTCAGTTCTTAAATCAAAAACTACCATCTGAAGATGGTGCTTGCCCCTTTAACATATTCTATTCAACTAACTGGCTTAACATTTCTTTAAAGCACTTATGTATACCTGAGAAAATATTTGCTTCATTGTATAGGATCTGTAAAGAGTCTGTCTACATAATAGCATGCAACCTTCTAGGGGAAATGGTTTATCTTGATCACCAGATAACCCAACATCTGAAAGAATTCCTGCCTCATACTACATCTCAGAATATACAGTTTGTAAAAGTGAAACTATCCATAAAGCTTCTGGTATCTAAGAAAGGCCTCACGGAAAGTTAGCATAAGGGATATTTCTATAATATAGCAAAAAATTCCCCATTTATATTTCTTCTTAAAAATGAAAGGTTTTTAAAAATTTTATTGATGCATTGTATTCATACATCATATGGGATAAAAACACTTGTGTAGACATACAGGCACACATTGCCCAGTTAGCCCCTACCCAATCCCCACCCCATTCCCTCCCCATCTTTCCTTCCCATGCTTAGCTTCGTGGTTGACATCAATATGTTTAAGTACATCATGTGCTTTAGAGAGTTTCCTTCTTCCTCCCTCCCATCCCCTCAGTTAGGTTGCCTTATTTGCTCCTCTACAGGATTGCCTTTTTCATCTAGAGTTCCTTCTATGACCCACTATAAATGAAAGATTTTTCAGTAGCTCATTATGATAAATCAGTGGTTGAGTTCATAGTTGACAGTGATACAGTCTGTACTTCACCAAAATTTCTATCAAACTTTATTGCTTTCCTTTGAAAAACTATGGCTGAAGCACCAAAACAAAATCGTACTAAAGGTAAACAAAACCCATAAGCATCTAGTTGCTTTATATAAAGTTCTATTGCCTGTGTCACGATTTGAAATTCCTATGAGATATTCTGGTCAGTCATGTTTCAAAAGGGCAATTTCTTTCTTTCTTTCTTTCTTTCTTTCTTTCTTTCTTTCTTTCCTTCCTTCCTTCCTTCCTTCCTTCCTTCCGTTGTACTAGGAATTGAACTCAGGGCCATTCTACCTCTGAGCTACACTCCGGCTTTAATTTTTATTCTTTATTTGAAACAGATTCTCACTAACTTGTGGATGACCTCACTAAGTACCTAAGGCTGGCCTTGAACCTGTGATCCTTTTGTCTCAGCCTCCCAAGTACTGGGATTACAACAAACATGTACCACTACACCTGGCTGGCAAATTCTTTGGAATAAAAAAAAGAAAGGTTTTGTTTTTGCTCTATTTTGGAAACAGACCAAAAAATATATATATCTTGAATTCACACATGTGTTGATATATTTTTCCCACTCAGTACATAGTAAGTTTAGCTTTAGCCACAGATTAGAAAGGAATCAATAGCATATATTTGTTTCAATGAAAATTTATGAAAGAAAACAATTATATTACTGTAGTTCTCTAGTTTCAACTCCTCTGGAAAGATACCTATTAGTGCTATAGCCAGATCATAAGGTAGATCAATTCCTAGTTTTCTAAGGAATATCCACACTGATCTCCATAGTGGCTAAACTAGTTTGCACTCTGACCAACAGTGTAAAAGAGTTCCTATTTCACTACATCCTTGCCAGCATTTTTTGTTGTTTGACTTCTTTATGCATGCCATTCTGATTGGGGTTAGATGGAATCTCAGTGTAGTTTTGATTTGCATCTCCCTGACTGCTAATGATGTTGAATATTTTTTATGTATCTATTGGACATTTTTATCTCTTTTGCAAAGTGCCTCATTAATTTAGTTGCCCATTTCTTGATTAAGTTTTGTTTATATAGTTTAAAGTCTTTTAAGTTCTTTATATATTCTGGATATTTGCCCTCTGTTAGAGGGATTGCCTTGAAAGATCTCCCATTCCATAGGATTTCTCTTTGGACTATTGATGATTTCCTTTGATGAGCATAAAGAAACTTCTTAGTTTGATGCCATCCCATTTGTTAATTCTTATTTAAATTTCCTGAACTTTGGAGGTCTTTTTAAGGAAGTTACTACTTGTGCCTATATGTTGGAGTGTTGAATCTAGGCCCTCCTCTAATAGCTTCGGTTTCTGGTTTAACTTCCAGGTCTTTGATCCATCCATGTTCATAACAGCACAATTTACAATAGCCAAACTATGGAACCAACCTAAGTATTCATCAATAGATGAAAAGATTACAAAATTATGAGAAATATGTACAATGGAATTCTACTCAGCAATAAAGAAGAACAAAATTATGTCATTTTCAAGAAGATGGAAGGTTCTGGAGAACACTGTTAAGTGAGATTAGTCAAATATTGAAAGTGAAGTCATATATTTCCTCTAATATGCATGAGCTAGGGAGTATTTGGGATACCAGAGGGACTCCAGATAGTGGAGGAGAACCTCAGGAGGGAAGAGGAGAGGAGGAGAAAGACTGAGGTTCATTAATGGAAATATTATCAGTGACTATGTGCATACATGTGAATATACCACTGGGTACTTGGCATTGGGAGGGAAGAAAATGGGGAAGCTGAAGAGGCACCAAGTACTGTGTGCATGGATGTCATTGTCAACATGATTTACATTATGATGTGAGACTATAATGCAAAAACAAAAGCAAAAATCCCAGAAAATAATCATATTGGGAATATGCTAAAAAAGAGAAAAGTATTCTACTCAGATCTTATAAATTTCTAATTTGAGTAAAAAATTTTCATTTATGAGTGTGATAAGAGACATTCATCCTACAAACATAGCTCATGTAGAAGAATATTCTCCTATGAAAGAGGCTATTATCATGTAAAAATATGGGTCTTTTCAAGTTTTACCTTTTTAATTAATTTAAGTTTTTGTGGTTCTGGAGATTAAACCCAGGGGCATTCTACCTCGGAGTCCAGCCCAATTTTTTAGATGTTTTATTATTTTTATTTTGAAACAAGGTCTCACTAAGTTGTGGAGAGCCTAAGTAGCTGAGGCTGGCCACAAACCCAGATCCTCCTGTTTCAGCCTCCAAAGTTCTGGGATTAGAAGCATGCGCCACCATGCCAGGCTAAATTTTACATTTTAGAATGAAACATACTTCTAATCATCCATAAAGGGTTGAATTCATCTATTTGAGAATTGCATATGCTGAGGATTATGTATCTGATTTTCTTTTTATATAAGATTTTAATAAAATATGTAGTATTTATTATTATTATTATTTTTGGTAGTACTGGGGATGGAACCCAGGAGCCTTCTACCTCCGGGCTACACTCCCAGACCTATTTTATATTTTATTTGGAAACAGAGTCTCTTAAGCCAGCTAAGGCTGGCTTCGAACCTGCGTGATCCTCCTGTCTCCACCTCCCAAGCGAGGGGGTTAAAAGCGTGTGCCACCACGCCTGGCTAAAATATGTAGTATTTTAAACAAATGATCAAAGTAGACCACATTTACTGAATAAAACTTCTATATATATATATATATATATATATATACATATATATATATATATTTGGCAATAATTTTAAAGAATATTTTATTTGTATATTAAAGGCCTGGGGAACCAATCAAGAAAATACTTAAAGACCTTATGGTTTTTATTTGGGGCATAGTATAAAAATTTTAACAATGTCAAGTCAAAGTAGGTTGAAATATAGTTCAAAACACTGATCGATACTCTCTCTAAAGGAATTTAACTTTTTCAGTGGTGAAATCTATAACTATGGTTAATCCTTTCACATTCAACAAATAACAAAAATGATTAATATAGTCTATATGTAACTTATATAAATAAGTTATATTTAGAGACCTTATAGGTAACTGGTTTTATGGTTTGTTAACATTTGGGACATTTAAAAATAAAATACTTTCATATTTTATCCAGCCTAAAATAACCACAATTTTTCTTGTTGTTGTTTTAAACGTTCATAAAACTTAGCTTAAATATAAAGGATGAAAATTTAATTGAAGTCATGTAACTCACTAATAATAAAGGCAGAACTGAATTTGGGCCTTCTGATGCCAATTCTGGTTCCTGAAGCACTCTGTGGCAACCAATTTTCAGTTGATAATCTGGTGGGCTTCGGATAGATTCCTTCTGAATTAGCATAGCCATTATTAAAGTAGTCTTTTCTTTCCATAAGAGTATTTCAAATGTTTTGTTTCCAAGGAATTTTGACCATTCTTTTTCTCATTTTCTTATTTCTAGATTACACTTATCTACTCCAATTATTACAGAGATTTCTATATTGGAATCAAGTGACTTTAGCATGTGGTCCCTTGAAAGAGGTGTGAAATATTCTATTTTAAGTAACAGTTGTGATTTCAAAATTAAGATTCAGTTTAAATTTTCTGTTTAATTTCCCACAACCAAAATTTTTTATCATTTAAAATATTTTAATTTGTATATGATATAGAAAACATAATGAAGGAGCACAGAAAAATGAGCAAAGATGAAATACTATATGCAACTTTTGTTCTTCTTCCAGCCCATATGGATACAACCTAAGATTTGCTATGTTCATATGCATACAAAATTCATATATACAATATGGACTGTGGTTAATTTTACTCTAATTGTTGAGTATAATATGTGAAACACTTTTATTTTACATAGTAGGAAGAGGAGCTAATGTTAAAATAAATTAAGCAACTTAACTGAGAGCAATTAAGAGGAGAGAAGAGGGAAACGTGCGAATGGGCATGATGTACACGTACAGACTTATCAATATCAATCACTATTTTGAGCATAGGAAGAAGGGAAGGGGGAGGGAATAGGGCAGGAATTGGGGTAGGGCTGAGTGAGTACTGTGTGCATGTATGCCTCTACCACCTTGAACCTCATCAAGATTTATGACTACTGTGCACCAATAAAATAAAACAAGTAATAAAGCAACTTCTAAAAAACTCACGTTGAATATGTATTTGTGCATTACTGACTTTCTTGAGATAATCTTACCAATTATATAGTTTCAAAGTCATTAAAATATATTTTATCATTTCCTAAGACTTAACCTTTATTTCTTAACATAGAGATATCAGGCTAGAACTATAACATCCTACCTCATTACAATTTTCTTATTTCTAACACAGTTCTAGTAACTATTAGTACATGTATTGCAAGTTTTAATGAGCTGTTCATTATTTTTGAGTCTGTTTTTTCTACCCCCTTTTGATAGAATTGTATGACTCTCTAGAGTCAGAGTTAGCAAGGACCAAGAGGAGTAATGAAACTTACATGTACTCATTTTACACCTAGTTGACACCTTTCGTAAAAAAGTAAGGCTTTTATTTTATTTTTTGCAGGATTCTCCTAAAATCTATGTTCTTCACTGTGTGTATCTCTGTGTGTATGTGTGTTACTGGGGATTGAACGCAGGGGGATTCTACCTATAAAGCACACTTCCAACCCTATTTTATTTCTAATTTTGAAACACAGGCTCGCTAAAGCTGCTGAAAGTATCCTTGAATTGGCAATCCTCCTATCTCAGCCTCCAAAGTACTGGAATTACAGGCATATGCCACCACACCTTGCTTATGGCCTCCATTCTTACTGGTGGGAAAGGTTATCATATAGTAATACCAGAGTGTATCAGCAATACTATGGACATACCTGACAGTGCTACAGAAGAAACAAAATACAATAGATTTTTATATATACAGACGCCAGGCATGGTGGCGCATGCTTGTAATCCCAGCATTCAGGAGGCTGAGACGAGAGGATCGCGGTTGGTAGACAATCTCAGCTACTTAGTGAGGCCATCTGGAATTTTAGTGAGACCCTGTTTCAAAATAAAGAATATAAATAATAGCGCAGGGGGTGTAGCTCAGAGATATAATGCCCCTGGGTTCCATCCTCAGACCCGCCAAAAAAAAAAAGCACTCATAATTGGATTTAGAGACCACCCTATATCCAGGACAATCAATCTCATCTCAGGATCTTTATCTTAATAACATCTGCAAAGAGCCTGTTTTCATGTAAGAGTACATTTGTAGAAATTAGAACTTAGACATGTAAAATGAAATTTTGTTTTATTATTATTATTATTATTATTATTATTATTATTATTATTATTATTATTGTGGTACTGGGGTTCCTGCAAGCCCTTCTACCTCCGGGCTACACTCCCAGACCTATTTTATATTTTTTATTTGGAAACAGGGTTTCTTAAGCCAGGGAGGCTGGCTCCGAACCAGTGCGATCCTCCTGTCTCCCCCTCCAAAGCACAGGGATTACAAGCGTGCGCCACCATGCCCGGCAAAATTTTATGCTTTAAAGAATTTATTATTTACTGATTCATGAACTTGGGTAGTACCAGATGGGAAGTGGTTATCATTCCTCTAAGAGAGGTTGAAGGGAAGCTTTATTATAAAGTGTTTTTAGAAGCAAGAAAACAATTAGAAAACAATTATGATTATTTAGAATTTAACTGGAGGTTTCTTGTTGTAATTTCTAGTTTCAATCCACTATTTACATTGTGCTTTGATTTGTTCATGTAGGAAATTAAAGGGCCAGAGCCACCACAGCTTTTATAGCCTTCCAATGAGAAATTTTTAAATAGATATATTTTGGGGGACTACTATTCAATCCACTATATTTCTTCTATAGAGAATCCAACATGGGTAACTTTCATTGATAAAATAGCAATCTTTACAATACATATACTGTCACACTCTGCTAGACACTTTTTGTTCATAACACCAACTATTCAGAAAATATTGAGTGTTGCCTTATGTCTCCTCTTTTAGAAGGTAAACCCAGAGCAAAAACTATGTCTTGTTAATCACCATTCCTCAGCATCTAGATTATTACATCACATAAATTATCAATAAATATTTGCTGAAAGAATAAAATACACGTATGTGATCAAAATTTGGTTGAATATCATTAATTGATATTGAAGATTTATAGTATTTATGATTACATGAAACAAAAATATGGGGATTGTGATAGAATAATAGTCTGCAAAGCATGACAAAATCCTAATCTCTGTAATCTGTGAGTATGTTACTTTACATGGCAAAAGAAACTTTGCAGATATTACTAAGTATGCTACGATGTAGAGATAATCCTAGACTATCTACGTGGACCTGCTCTAATCACAAGAATTAGAAGGAGGAAGGCAGGTGTGTCAAAGTCAGCGAAGATGCAATGTTAGAAGCAGAAGTTAGAGAGAGACAATGAGAGAGAAATTTGAAGGTTCTGTGCTGCTGGCTTTGAAGATGGAAAGAATAGTCACCTGCTAGGGAATATAGGTATTGACAAAATGCTAAAAGAGATAAGAAAATATATTCTCCCTTAGAGCCTCCAGGAAGGTACAAAGCTATATTTACACTTGATTTTAGCCCCAGAACCCCCACTTTGGACTTCTGACTTCCACAACTCTAAGATAATAATTTTTGTTGTTTTAAGCCCCTAAATTTGTGGTAATTTGTTTCAATGGCAATAGGAAACTAATCAGGACTTAACAGTTTTTTTCAGGCTTGTAATTTGTCTTCAATAAAGTAGACAACCAAAAATATGAGAATCCTCTCATTTTATTCTGACACTTTAATTTTGAAATTTACTCTTAATGTGCTGTGAGTTTTAACAATTTGGAAGAAAAGAAAAGTATTTTTCCAATATATTTACAAACTAGAGATGTCATTTTCACAATATTTATAAGCTATGCAGTTTACATTATAATAGACCATTGATATTATTGTAGTAGTTTATCTCAGCAGCTAAATTTTTAGATGAAGGCCTAGTTCTTTAGAGTACATTGCACCAATTGCATTAATAAGACTAACATATTCCATCTTGTCTGTCAGTGAATGTATGGGACTCATAAATCAGTACAAGACATAATATTTATTGAAATAGAGGTTGTCCTCAAACCTGCAGTAGAGAATTATCAGCATTTCACAGCAGCAGCTAATACACAGCAATCCATATTGAAATATTTATAACCTTAACAGGTTTCATCATCTCCTAGCAAAATGCAGGGACAGTTGTGCTTCGTAATGTACAAGTATAGGATCTGATAGACATTGAAACATATCCTAATCCAATTGGTAAAAAAGAGCAAAATTCCATGATTTATAATTAATGCAGTAATTATTAGTGACAAAAATGGTGTTTCTATTAATCATTTTTATGAATGCACTATGTTCTGAGATGTCATATCTGAAATTTCAGGGCAACATTAAACTCTCCATTTTACTGTAAGACACCTTTGAACTATAAAATTTCAAAGGTGTCATCTTCAGACACTATAAACACTGTGAAAATAAAACATTAAAGCAAGACCAACATCCAGATGTTCCATACTAGGAGCACATATTTACATTAAGTAGATAATTGAGGCAAAAGCTTTTGAATTAACATGATCATTGTTTTAATTCTCTTTATAAGATGGTGATGTTAGGGACGCTGAGAATCATATTAGGCTTCAGGAATGTGGACTGGGCATTCCAAATATTCCTAGGAATATTCTGGTTTCAATATATCACTGAATCATTTTTCATAAGTCTTAATGTTTTCTCTTCCTGGATTAATTTTTCCACTAACTCTACCTAACAGATCCTATTTGTCTGTACAGAAATGGGTTAACCTAGCAGGGCTGAGATTGTTGTCCTCAGCCAGGCCTGACTGCAAAGTTACTGCTCAACTACTATCTTCGAAATTAGTTTTCAAGAAGTCTCCTATCATCGTATTCTATGAATGGCTCACTGTGCCTAAACTTTGTTATGCTAACGTTAAGGTTTATGTTTAACAGGTGCTTTCCTTCTGGGAATTTGCAATTTTGATATGTGCTAGACAGAGGATGTTTATGTGGCCAGCCACCAATAAAATCCCGAGCACACAGTTTCTAATGAACTTCCTTAGTAAACAACATTTCAAATGAGTTGTCACTACACTTTGCTGAAGGACTTAAGTGCATCCTGGATGATTCCCCTGGGGAGGGACTCTTAAAAGCTTGTGTCTGGTTTCCTCTGATATTCACGTCATGTACTTTTTCCCTTTTGTTGATTTTGCTTTCTATTTTTTTTTTTTTTTTTTTTACTGTAATGAATTATAGCCGTGAGCCAGATGCAGTGGCATATGCCTGTAATCCCAGTCCTTGGGGCTGAGCTAGAAGGATTGAAGGTGTGAGGCTGGCCTCAGCAACTTGGTGAGACACTGTTTCCAAAATACAACTTCAGAAGAGCTGGGGGGAAGGAATTCATATTACTTCTATAGTTAGTTTCAGAATGCTCTACTACAGTTGCTATGTAATGTCTTTCTCCTCTGAGAAGAGGGATGATGTGTTGTATTACGATATTCTAGCACAATGATGTGTAAAGTAAATGAATGCTCAGTAAATACTAATCCAGTTGAACCATCATTAGGATATAACTTATAAAAAGAAAATCAAATTCAGTCTATCTAAATATGATTGAAATAATAAATTTTGACATTTTCCTTTCTTTTTTAAAAATGAAAGATGAACTTTTTCTTCTTTTTTTTTTTTTGGCAGTACTGAGGATTGCACCCAAGTGCATTCTGTCTCTGAGCTATACTCCCAACCCTTTTTAATTTTTATTTCAAAATAGGATGTCACTAGGTTGCTGAGAATCTTGCTACCTTGATGAACCTGTGATCCTCCTGTCTTAGCCTCCCAAGTACTAAGATCAAAGGTGTGCCCAGCTTCTTTTTTTGCTTAAATAAATTATTTAAAATATAAAAGGCATTTGATTATAAAGCACAGCATGATGACATACGTAAGATTATACCATGACCATACAAATAGAATTAGACATCGATTCATCTCTCAGAATGGATTTTGTCATGATTTGTAACAAGCAAATAAACATTTTGTAAGTGCCATTTAAATTTTCTCTGCCTCAATGCTTGAGATTCTATATTAGATGTAAAGATTTTGTAAAGTACCATTGTCCCACATTTTACCTTAATCTAAATTGTTTTAATAACTACATATTTGTAAAAAGACCGTTCTGTTTTAAAAAAAAAACAGTGACGGAAGTTAGAAAAACTAAAATTAATTTAGGATATACCTCAGAAAATTGGTTTTCATGCAGTATTTTAAGATATGATCTTAAGAAATTCATGGATACTTTTCTGCTTTAAAATTCTGCTTTTTAATAAATGTGATGAAGCAGTAATTACCATACCAATATTATATTATGATCATCAAAATATTATACAACTGATGTTCATTTTTACAGTAGAATTTTAATTCATTTTAGGTAGTCAGGTATTAGCAAATAATTTGCATCAACAAAGCTTTCCTACTTAGAATTCTGTTTTTTGGGGTTTTTTTTTGGTACTGGGGGTGGAATCCAGAGGCTTTCTCCTCCAGGCTATACTCCCAGACTTATTTTATATTTTATTTGGAAACAGGGTCTCACTAAGTTGCCGAGAGTCTCACTAAGTCGTTGAGGCTGGCTTCGAACCTGCGCGATCCTCCTGTCTCAGCCTCCCAAGTGTGGGGATTACAAGCATGCGCCACCACGCCCAGCTCTACTTAGAATTCTGTGTCCAATTAAAAGTCATTACTTCAATTACAAATAGAAAACCTTAATTTTATCTTTGAAAGCTTTATGAAGAAACAACCAACTACTCTGGTTTCCAAGAGATAAAATCACTAAGATAGATTGATCAAAATCTATCTATAAATACACATGTTTCCCTCTCTCTCCCTCTCGCTCTCGCTCTTGCTCTCTCTAAATATATATATAAGTATATATATATATATATATATTTATATATATATAACTAGAATGATAGAAAACATAGTAGTTTTCTATTGATATAAACAATATTGTTTTTAAAAGCATTTTCACCTTGTCTCCTATGAACATATTGATCCCAATGAAGTCTTCAAATTATTTTTCTCACTTGTCTACAAACATGACCAACTATTAAAAGACTATCAAGTATGATGATAGTTCTTTGTTTTATCAAATACTTATCAAATGTCTTTCATTTTGGCAAAAAAGTTAGCAAAATTCAGAGAATTTCTATCAGTCATGAAAAGAACCCTGGGATACATATAAGCTCTCTTTGTCCATTATGATAATTCTGGTTTATTCCGCACTATTTTAGTGACAAAATAATATAGTAATAAAATGTATTTTGGTGAAATAAATTGTATATGTCACAAAATAATTGCAATAAGCACAGTAACTATTTTAATTTTTTAATGAGTTTTCATCTGTACATGCTTCTACATTTACTGACTCTACATTTACTGACTACTTCTGAATAAGCAGATTATATTTGAAAGCTTCAGGGGAGCCAATAGGATGATCTATTATTCACAGGTCAATGAAAAAAAGAATGTGTGCACTTGAAAATTATGGGACCTCATCTAGTCTATTGTTTCAGTGGCCTCATTCCAAATTAAAGATGTGAACATCCGTCATGCATTAACAACTGAGCCAGCTTTTAAAGACTATCAGGCCAAAAGAGAATTCAATTTCAGAGCTCTTTTGATTATTTGATTATAATGTCAAGCTGACTTTAAAATGCTTTAGCCTCTTCAATGGCCATGATCAATACTTTGGAAACTGAATCAGTATGTCCTGACCCCCAATACAATTTTTGGGCTGCATCAGTATAGATTTACCTCGGATTGGTGGGTTGTAAGGAAATGAAAGGAGAGCTAAATAAGCGGCTCGATAAATATTTAGATTTTATGGAAATACATTATGCAAATACATACATATATTACACAATTTTAGGAACTCATGTCTTTTCAGAAGTTCATCTGCCAAATTAGTTCATAGCTACAAAAAATTGACATGAAATTTTTAAGGATGAAGGAAACATTAATCTCATCAACACAGATAGCTGAACAATTCTAGAGACCAGTGGGATGATATGTCATTAATATATTGCTCTTGTGTTAAAATATCTGCTTTAGAAAACCAATAAATATCTATGTCTAAATATTACAAAAGCCAAAGAGGCTAATATTTATTGACTTCCCTGTGTCAGAAAATTTACTCACTCGTTTATATGTATTAATTTTAATTTTTACAATAACCCTATGAGATAATACTAAAACTGGGACCAAAGGATTAAGAAATTATTTTGTAAATTCTTACAGGTATGTGTGGTTAGTTGTGGCAATGATCTCACCCCATGTTTTAATGCCTTTAATGTAACGTTAGAGATTTGAAAAGTTCTTGCATGTTTGCACTTCCCCTCCCTTACTGATCTTGGAATGCCTGGCACACCAGCATCTGGAAAAGCTCAGGGTAGCCTGCTGGATAATGGAAGACTGCATAAAGCAGAGACGGGCCATGCCTGCTGAAGTCTCAGAACAATCTACCCACCCTACCTGGAAGTTACTCGCAGAGATCAGGTGAGCCTGGCCTGAGCCAGAAGAAGCACCTAGCTAATCCCAGACCAAAATGCCTGACTACAGAATCATGACCTAATAAGCAAATTTTTCATCCACTATTCTTTTTTTAGATGGTAGGAGCTAACCAATACATGCTATGTAATGGGGAGGGTTTCTTACCCATTCCTATCTAAGTTCAAAGGCCACATGGGTTCATAGTATAAGAAAAACAAACAAGTAATGAGAAGTTAGTACTGAAGCTATTGATTAAATGAAGTGAAAATGACATGGAATAAAGCCCACTTCATGTCAGGCATGGTGGCACACACTTATAATCCCAATATTTGGGAGGCTGAGACAGGAGGATCGCGGATTGAAGGACAGCCTCAGCTATTTAGTGAGGCCCTCCACTACTTGAGACCCCGTTTCAAAATAAAGAATAAAAAAATAGGTCTGGGTGTGGATCTCGGAGGTACAATGCCTTGGGTTCAATCCCCAGTACTACAAAAAAGGCAAAAAGGAAAAAAAATACCCATTTCATACCAGGTGTCAAAAGCCAGCAGAATCAGAGTTTGGCATATTGGTTTGTTCCTGGTGACCAGAATAAATGAAACAATGTGCAAAAATCCCAAACACAGCTCTCTTCTGTGCAAATGAGCACCGGCAAAGCAGAATGCTTGAATTTTATGATTCGAATCCAGTAGGCAGAGGAGATGTGGCCCCAAATTTATACACATAAATATTTTCATTTCACCTTCCAAGTATCTCTAAAAAATGCTCTTGATACTTCAGGAGAGTCTGACTTGGAGGGAATTAGTAGCAGCCTGATGTTCTATGTTTCTACCATGGTAAAGTCTTTCCATTCTGATCGTTTCATTGAGTGATAGAGAATTTTCAGAACATAAATCTGCTTTCATTTTTAACCTAGGAGACGATAAGTTTGACAATGGAGATGGATTTGAAAGCTAAAACAAGCTGAAGATCTAATGAATATTCAAGTCAGATCAGGTATGGTTCTGAACCCCACACTCCTGCTCACAGTACGAATCACTGAATATGTTACTCAAGAGATCACCCTAAATAAGCTTTAGGAATGCTTTTCAAACCCTTGAAAAATGTAATTAATTACTATTGTTTGCCCCTAAGGACTACACTTCCAAATTGTTTATTTTCTGGTGTCACTGATGATCTGACAGAGAAAATGAAACACTTCAGTTTAATTACCAGCTGCAATTATAGCTTGTATAAAGGTACTTCGTCTTATACTCTTTTCGTAATTGTCTATTTCTATGATATAATGTGCAGTTATATTCGTTGATTTTCAAAATGTTAACAATGTTACTCAATTTCCAAGAAAAATTAACACAAGATGACTCTAAACTGACTTCAATGCGGCTTGAAGATGTTGTAAACACAGAGGTAGGTTCTGTTTCACCCAAAGTCTTTCAGTTTCTTGTTATTTCAGTACAGAAAGATCATGGAAGTAGAGAAAACGCGCGTCATAATTTAGCCAATCACTTTATTAAGATTAAGTTTGGTTTCACAGTAGTGATGGCATAAAGCTAGAAAGCATGTCTACTTCAGAGGGGTATTTACACTTCGCTTTTTCTGTTTTACCAGGTATATGATTAAGGTCTTCTTACTTTTCTAGTTTCATTACTTATTTTTACAACAGTGATACAAAAAGGATTAATGTTAGTTCTGAGCTAATAGGGATGTTATGAAAATTAGGTAAGATTGTTGATATTATCTGTTATAACTCCTAGCGTGGTAGGGGCTCAGCAAACTTTAGTAGCATATCCACCCCTTCATCTTCATTACAGTTTTTAGTGTGTGGAATGGAATGATATGTTGATGACTGAGTTTGGGATCTGGATATGTTGATGATCTGGGTTTCAGTTTCGAATTCTGACTGGACTATTACTCATTTTAAAATCTTGGGAACATAACAGAACTGCTCTGTGCCTCGATTTACTCACCTGTGACATGGGAAATAACTGAATCTACCTTATCAGGTCATCATAGAACTTAATTATCATACAAATGTAGACTAGGTGTCTGGCACATAACTGAGCAGAAATCTAGAAAAGTGCTGGCAAAATATTTTGTTTTAAAACAAAGAGAAGCCTCTAAAGAAGCCTCTTACCTTTAGTCATATTTTGAATTTGGAGAATGAGGGGCTTTAACACTAAAAATACAGGATATAAAATGAAATGCAAGATATAGAAAAGCACTGTGTATTCTTGTATCTTGTAATTTGCGCTCAAAATAATAAACATAGCGACTGGATTTTGCTCCCGGACTCTTATTTACAGGGAACTACAGTGTTTTTGAATGTTTGGCCAAGGGGCTGTGAAACAAGCATGAAATCCATATTAGTGTCAAAACAGATCTGTATTGTGTTATTATATTTGCCACTTTGATATACAGCTCTGAGACATGGACTTTGTACAGCTGTCATAATCAGAAACGTGAACAGTTTTATATATATTGTTGACAAAAGATAACCCAGAATATAAAATGGAAAGAGAAAATTCAAATATTTTAGTAGAATAAAAATAAAATACGAGAGAATTTGTTTATCATGAGGTTAACAACATTTTGTTTAACCAATTAGACAATATAAATGAATGATATTCAAAATTGAAATCATTTTCTATTGATAGATAGATTATAATTCTAAGTACATTATTTGATGTTCATGTGATCAATTCCGTGCTATTCTGGGTGGCAATTTTATGAAGACACATGGAATTTGGCCTTGAGTAGAACTTAAAGTGATAACATATTCCACTTTATGCCAGTAGCTCTTTAAAGAAAAACACCAAAAGTCTACAAACAAAATAATTATTCTTTCATAGCCTCTTGGCAGGGGTAGGGCTGGGGGACTTTAGTATGATGTTTCTATAGCTAGATTCCATCTAAAAAGCATAAGCAGTTTTTGTGTCAACTGAGCTGTTGTACTCATTACCGGAGTCATCAGTATACGATCAGCTTCCTTAACAGAGATGTATAAGCATACAAAATCCTCAAGGTGGTAACAGAGTATGGAGTTGATTCCCAGTGCCCTTGAAAAGCAGAGTAAGAAATAATTATACATTTCAAGCAGATTTTTAATGTTCCTGCCAAGCCATCTTAGTAGTCAAATGGCAAAATGACATTTTGCTTTCAGCACACTGAATAGCATATAGATAAGAACTTAGAGCCACTTTTAGAAGTATTCAAGCTTTACTTGTGACCCCAAAAGATTTTTCTGTGGGATTTTATAAACACATTACAGCTCTGTGCTTTATGGTTGTGGTGATAGGTAGATGGGTATTTACAGAGCAAGTTATGGCATGCTGAAAGACTAGAGAGGATGTCATGCCATGTGCTGGAGGCAGTGGGAAAATTTCAGGTTTGGGTAGAAGACAGTCCTTTAGAGATAACATGGTTTCTATTTTTATGTGTTTGAGGGAGTTTAATGGGCTAGAAGAAATAGACTCAATCCAAAATTGGCTAATGCTATACTCTGTCCATAGCAGGCATCACTAAGAGGTCATTGCTCTTTAATCTGATAGATTTAAAACACACTACTATTCCTAACACTGCAGTCAGTCCCTAGTAACCAGAATTTTCTCAAGAGATGTGAAACCTATTTGTCATTTTGAAATATTTACATTTTCTAATGTGAGCCCTAAATAAGTATTCTCGATGCTGATTTTAAAACAGTATAATTCACTTTTTAAGTTTTAAATGTAGTGTGAGTAGTATGATTTGCTTACAAGTTTCCTAGGTGACACCCTAGGAAAGTGTCCTATAAAGGATTCATGTAAGAAGATGTGGAACTACAAGGCCACTTAAAAAAATTTCAACTCACAATATCCCAGACTAAAAATTTCAAAAGAAAACATACCAAATGTAAGTAAAATTTGACAGTGCCTTATATACAATGCCTTATATATAATTTTATTTTTCTGCTTCTTTAATATAACAAAGAAAGAAAAATATCTATGTATATATCTACTTATCTAATCTATCAATATCTAATAAAATTTGTCTAATGCATGTGCATGTATGCATGTGCATATGTAGATATAATCTGAATATTATGTGTTTGCCTTATAAATAAGGTGCTGTTGGAGAATTTGTGGTATTATAGTTTTTATTTCTTTATTTATTTTTTTGGTGGTACTGGGGTTCCTGGAAACCCTTCTACCTCCGGGCTACACTCCCAGACCTATTTTATATTTTTGAAACAGGGTCTCTTACGCCAGCGCGGCTGGCTTTGAACCTGCGCGATCCTCCTGTCTCCGCCTCCCAAGCACAGGATTACAAGCGTGTGCCACCACGCCCGGCCCGGTATTATAGTTTTTAAATTAATACCATTATAATGGTTATTTTAAACCTGAAGAATTTTAATAAACAAAATACCTGAAATATATATATTTTATAACATGTACTTTAAATTTGTGGGGGGATTTGTCTATATTTGCCTTCTTGTGTTGTATTCAATCAGAAATGATGACACATTAATCTTTGAACTTCCTCTCCAATACAAATTAATTAGTAACATCTTTTTCAATGTTACAGGTTTGAGCAGCAGGCACCAAACATTTGTGAAATTTCTTTATTCCCGACAGTGTGTATCATAAACAACCCATACTCATTTTAGGGGGGGAAAGATTTCAAACAAATGAATGAATTTTGGAGAAAATTCTACATAATCTATGGGTAAGAGAACGCATTTATGCTTCAATGTAAAAAAAAATACTATGTTTACTGAAGAAATAAGGGGACATATTTGTAGCAGCACAATACCCAAGTTACAGAAGCAGCTTTGCGTATGTCAGTAGATGAAAGAATCAAGAAAGTATGGTATAAATATACTAAAGAGTTATACTCGACCATAAAGAAGGATAAAATTATATAACTTTCTGAAAAATGTAGGGAACCTGGGAACAGCATGTAAATGACACAAGGCAGACTCAGAAAGTCAAGGGTCATATATTTTCTTCCATATGAAAAATTTAGAGAGAAAACGGGAAAGAAAACCACTTCAAGCCAGGGGTGGTGGTGCACGCTTGTAATCCCAGCATTTGGGAGGCTGAGACTGGAGGGTCGAGGTTCGTGCACAGCCTCAGCTACTACTTAGTGAGGCCCTTGCAACTCAGTGAGACGCTGGCTCCAAATAAAGAATAAAAAATTGGGCAGGGGATGTAGCTTGGAGGTCAAATTCCTCTAGGTTCCATCCCCAAACCTGCAAAAAATAAAAATAAAAATAAAATCTTCATAAAAATAGAAGACCAATAGACTGAAAGGAGGGGATCCAAAGGGAATGAGATACACCAAATTGTGCTTTGTGCATGTACAAATATATCGCAATGAATCCAACTATTGCACATAATTATAACCCACCAACCAAAAATAAAAAGGGAGCTAGTTGTGTTAGTGCATATTAAAATCCCAGTATTTGGGGGGCGGAAACAGGAGGATCACAGATTTGAGGTCAGCCTCAGCAATTTCACAGATTGGAGGCCAGCCTCACTCAATCTAACAAGACCCTGTTTCAAGATTAGAAAAGAAAAATAGTGCTGGGGCTGCAGCTCAGAGATAGAATCCTTCTGGGTTCAATCATCAATACCACAAAATAATAAATACATTAATACATACATACATAAAGGGGGAAGCTTCTTCACATTAAGAAGGGAATCTTGACTTATTTGAGCACATTTTTCTGTTTCTAGTCAGTAGGTGTTGGCTTATACTTACTATCTCTTACCCAGTTGTGTTGGTACATACCTTTAATTTTAGTTCATCGGAGGCTGAGACAGGAGGATCTCAGGTTCAAGACAGCCTCAGCAAGTAGTGAGACTCTCATCAACCTAGCAAGACCCTGATTCAAAATAAAAAAAATGAAATAAAAAATAGGGCTGGAGATATAGCTTGGAGGTAGAATGCCCCTGGGTTCAATCTCCGTTAGTATCTTTGTTTTCTCTTGATATAATTGATCACATGCTGTCCAAACAAGTCAATTTAATTCGATTCAAAAAATGTTCAACTTTATTTGGCAAAATCACAGATATTCATAAACATTTACATTTCTACCTTTTTACCTTCTTTCTTTAATTACACACTTACATCCCCTGCCCTAATTTTTAAGGGAACTATTTCTTCATTCTCCAAACCTAAAACAGAGACTATATTTACTGAAAACAAAGATAATACTTGACGGTTTTGATGCGATGGGTGGGAAATAAATTATTATGTGGAGTATTTTCTTTTTAAAAGAATGGCAACTATTTTGGAGAGGAGATATAATATATTGGCCTTTGTAAGAAAGAGAGAATGTAGCTTTAATTTTCCTCTGTATGATGGTATTTTTCTCAATGGCACATGTTCATTTTTACCAGGAATATCTAGAATCCAAAGTTATTTTTTGTCTTTGGAAAATATAATAAAGACATTTATTCTCTTATTTTATGACAAGGTCCTTTTCCATTTTTAATGTCACATACAATCTTAGTTGTGATGCTAATTTCTGAAAGAGTGTCATTAGTGGCCATGTAGGTTGAAAACATGAGAAATTGTATGAACGATAGCTTAAACTGTGAACTGCCATAAAGTTAATCTTCTTTCTGTATTAACTGTAATAAGAAATATATGAGGTTATTAATATTCTTACATAATAAAACTAGAGGGGATTTATATTGGGATCTAATGTCCCTAGAGGCTTCTCTAAAAGATATTTTAACTAAATATTATTGGGGAGTGAGGGGAAAGGTGCCTGTTTCATCATTGCTTCTGACAATACGTATTTGTTTCTCTCCTCTTTAGATTAAAGGCTCTCCATTTTCATGACTTAACTATGCTCTTTAAGGTCATATTACAATTTTACTAACAAGCTAAATTTTCCTGTAGCAAGGCTAAAATATTTGGGTTATACTTTTATGTCAACATGCTAGAAATAAGTATTTGAACTCAGTCTTAACAAAGTTCAAATTCCTTAGCACAACATTGAAGACCCTTATAATCTGATTTGTGTTTATTTTTCTAGTGTTATTTTAATCATACTTATATTAAACTATAAAGCATCTTCGAAGCAAGCCATCCTTTTAAACAGCTAAGACTGCACACACTTGTTCTCCTTATTGGGATTTCCATTTATCTCGCATCTACTGGTGAGTTCCCAGTCATCCTTTGAGAACCTTCTTTCCTAGAAAGTATGAATGGTGCTTCCACTAAACTAAATTCCATAGTGCGCCTTAATTAGCATCAGAGGGAAACAACCACATGTTATTCACCTTTTTTTGTTAGCAGCACTTTGTTCTTTTTTTCTGAGTTCTTTAATTGGGTCTAGTTTGGGTCTAGTTTGTTTGTATGGTACCTTTGCATGAACATGTAACAAACACAACTGATTAACAGTATTTTTCCGGCCAATAAATATTTATATTCCAAGAATTACGCACTGAGAAAACATTAATGAACAAGCGAAGTAAGGTTCCTAGTCTCCAAAGATATTGTTTCTAATTTCCCATTTGAATGGTTATTAATTAATTAATTTATTTATTTTGTGGTACGGGGGGTAAAACCCAGGGGCTTTCTACCTCCAGGTTATACTCTCAGACCTATTTTATTTTTTTATTTGAAAACAGGGTCTCACTAAGTTGCTGAGAGCCTCACTAAGTAGCTGAGGCTGGCCTCGAACGCGTGCAATCTTCCTGTCTCAGCCTCCCAAGCGCGGGGATTACAAGCGTGTGCCACGATGCCTGGCTTGAATGGTAATTTAAAACTATTATGCTTTACTACATTCTCCTGTGGCTTTCCGGCCCATGTCCAAAACACATCTCCTGATTTCTGACTCATTTTGTCTTCTCTTTGAGAACCCATTTAGAAAAAGCCCAATTTTCTAGCATTGATGCCCAAACTCTTTAAACACAATTTTGTCTCTCTGCCTCCAGAGAACGAGAGACATAGGCCAAACAAACTCTCTACTTCTCTGCCATTTGTTCAGCTCCATTTAGTTATCACTGAAAAAAATCTGTGAGTTGTGAAGTCCACTGAATATAAGAAAATAAAATATATTTAAAGAACAAATGTTACTTGAAATATTAGTATATTTGGAGTAAAGTATTACACTTTATAAAAATTTATATATAACCACCCAATAGATCTATGATCAGATATATTATTTAGTAAAATTTTTATTACTAAAATTTGTAATTTATTCTCATCATTTGTTGTTAAATATGCCAACTGTTCTATTTTAGCTTAGAGCAGACAAGATGATTATTTCTTTTTTTAATTCCTTGTAATGTATGAGAGGTAATATGAGATATGGAAAGGTACAGAGACATATTATCCCCCAAATTTATTCATTGATGTAAAAACCTTAAATTCAGGATAATTGAATTTTGAAATGTCACATTCAAAATCAAATGTCAGAGGACTTTTGCAGTAAGCCTTCCTGTATTGGATTATTTTCTACATATGAATTTCAAAAGAAAGCTAATTCACCCAAGAAAGAGTCTTACAATTTAATAAAAGTTAAATGACCAAATCATTGTAATTTATACAGAAGAAAATAAAGTTTTTGAAAGTCTATTTTACTAACTCTATGAAAAGTATTTGGAAATTTTAGCAAAGTACATTTTTTTCAGATTAAGGATTAGGCACTCTCAATACAAATTCTTCCAAATTGGGTGGATTAAAATAAATTTTTTGATGCTTTCTACATTATGATTTTCTATATATTATTTTACCTAACTGACTATAATACTGTAAAATAGGACAAATACTAATCATTTAATTTTATAAATAATGTTTAGTAAATTAGTGACTTTTTAAGTTAATAAAGTAAAAAAGTAGTGGACTCATAACTTTAAGTCATGTGCTTTCATCACATACATTATCCAGTGTAACATTGTTAATATTGTTATTGCTTTCTGGGTATTATATGCCTACTACAAAAAAATAAAATACCAAGAAGAGTTCATCATCATTCATTCTTTATAACTTTTACTCATGTAACTTTTTTTTAGCAACTATGGTAGACAGTAGTTTATGAAGAAAAATAAATGTAGCCCTAGGGCTTGAAAATGTAAGAGAATAAAATGTCTTTAATAATATGGTTTGGGTTATCTAGTTAGATGAGAGAGTTTCTTCAAAATCATGTGACATGAACAGGAAGTGGTGGCGCACGCTTGTAATCCCTGCGCTTTGGAGGCTGAGATAGGATGATCGCACAGGTTAGAAGCTAGCCTCAGCTACTTAGCGAAGCTCTCAGCAACTTGGTGAGACCCTGTTTCCAAATTTAAAAAATATAAAATAGGTCTGGGAGTATAGCCAGGAGGTAGAAAGCCCCTGGGTTCCACCCAGCCCATAACCACCAAAAAAAAAAAAAAAAAATCATGTGAAATGAAAGGGACAGATGCATGATATTGACATGGAGGGTAAATTGATTCATGCCAGGAGAAATGAGAACATACAGGCAGGTATGTTAATTAAATCATTTTTCTTTAAAGTGTGAAGTATTTCATATTATTATTAAAAATATGATGACTGAGGAACACAGCATATCTCAGTAGCTGTAAAACTTGAAATGCAACCACTGTGAAGGCAGCTTCTTGACAAGAGAAAAATAGTAGTGAAAGGTTAAACAAAGCAACGAAAAATTGAACCATGATGGAAAAAAATCTAGAAGACAGAACCAGGGATAGCAAAGTGCCCCGCACACCTCACCTGGGGAATACTGCCAGCAGTGGACAGTTCACAGTCCAGATGCCCAGCTGATTCTGTGGTTGTGGTAGCACAGCCCACCTCTTTCTCTCCAAAGACCCAGACCAATACTCCACTGTAAGTTAATTTTCAGTGAGAGACCATTCAGCATTGGCAGGGACTCCCATGGCAAACAATAGACTCATGAGGTCTGAGACCTTGCAGTCTACCCTTGTGGAAGTCAGGTTGGAAACTTCTGCTAAACACAGCATAGGTGCAGGAGAGGCCCATAATGCCCAGGGTGAAGTGACTGCACAGAGCCTCTGGAGATTGCCCTGTGATTACAATGGACATTTGCCACCAGTGTACCAGTGCAGGCAGAAAGAGAGAGAGAAAGAGAAGGAGAGAGAGAGAGAGAGAGAGAGAGAGAGAGAGAGAGAGAGAGAGAGAGAGAGAGGTGCCTAGGGCTTGTGGAAAGTGAAGAGCCCTGCACTTACATGGGGACCATTCCAAGTGACATGCATCACCTGCATAGACAGAGACAGTCATAGGGTCAGGCCCTGTGGATAGCTTGGAGACACAAATGTGCAGTGGGAGAGGCACCAGCAGCACTTGGCACTTGCACTGACAGAGAGAGATACCAGCTCAGGGTCCTATTCACTGCAGGAGACCTAAAGGTGAGTTTACTGAGCAAATGAGAATGCTTGGAACATGCTAGAGAACCTACTATAGCAAGTAGACATTAAAGGGCTAAAAGTATCCATATAGATTCAAGAGGAGTGCAGAGGCCAAGTCTGCTTTGTACTTGTATATTTTCAGGGTTGTTTTCGTTTTTTGTTTTGTTATTTTCTCTGTGTGTTTGTTCTCCTCCTGATTCCTTTTACAAGCTTCCTCACTGTTTTCTATCTACTCTCTTTCCTCCAAACTTTTTTCTTTTTTTGTCATATATTAAATAAATTTTATATCACTATACCTAAATAGTCTACACTGACTACTAGAATCCTCCTATATATTCACTATTACCATATATTACCTTACTAAACTAAAACTCTCATTCTATTCTATCATAACCTCTACTTTACCCTATTCCTGCACCCATCACTTCAACTCCTTCCCCCTCACCTACCCTTCATCACTGAACACAACACTACTTGCCCTTGAATATACCAGTTGACACCTCTAAATCCCTACTGCTGAAAACGGAGAGGTGGCACCTCTATATCCCTACTGCACCAGAAAGGTGAACCACCAGAAAAAGCTATCAGACACTAAGGTTAAAGTAACCAGAGCTGACAGAAGGAAATACCCAACAGAATACACACTGAGATATAAAAATGCAGAGGTCACAAACTGTTCTGCTCACATCCATAAGCCAACTTCCTATAATGCATGTGACAGGAAGGACCCCAAACTGTAACACCTGAAACCTATCAATGACATTATCAAAGGGGGTAGAAGGAAGCCCAGGGTAACCACAACCCAGTATTGATGACCTACAGGTAGAACAACAATTGGGTAATAATAGACAGCTTTTAAGGTTAGTATCCAAGAGTGATAAATATACAACAGAGAACAGAGAATAACCATATAGTAGAGGCTACTGAAATATAAGGCATACCTGGTGGTAAATATCTACCTCCATAATAAGATACTATTAAGAGAGAAAAATAGATATAAAAACCCTACAAACTGAGAAAAAGCTATCATAAGCAACAAAGATATAAACTGAAGCAACCAGACATCATGAGAAGGTAGAATAGCAAGGAAACAGTGAGTTCCCATAACCCCACAATAAGAGAAACTTCCAACACAGAATTACAGAGATTTCCAGAAGGACCATTTAGAAATTTAATGGTAGAAATGATATAGGACTTTCACTAAGAATTCAGAGAGAATTTATAAGAAATAAAAAATATACAAAGAATCTGACACCCTGAATCAAAAAGATGACTTGAAGAAAGTGAGGATGCAATCATTGAAGTGAAGGTATCATACAAACTATAAAGAGTAGGCTAGATCACATGAAAAAGAGAAAGTCATGCTTAGAAGAAGAGCACTCCAGAAATGAAAGCATAGTATATAATTTAGAAAAATCAATTCAACAGCATGGACTGGATATTGAAGAGTTAAGGTCCAATTATAAAAGAGCTAATTTAAAAATAATAGGCATAGTCAGGCATGGTGGTGCATGCTTTTAATCCCCGTGCTTGGGAGGTGGAGAGAGGAGGATCTCACAGGTTTGAAGCCAGCCTTGCTGGCTTAAAGAAACCCTGTTTCCAAATAAAAATATAAAAAAAGATCTGGGAGTAATAGCCCGGAGGAAGAAGGGTTTCCAGGAACCATAGTACCACCACCACCAAAAAAAAAAAAAAAGGGGCATAGAATAGGGAAAATAGAAAGTGAAACCAAAGGAACCAAAAATATTTTCAAAGAAGTAATATCTGAAAGTTTTCCAAAATATAGAAAAAGAGGTCAATAAACAGGTACAAGAAACATATAGAACCCCATTTATACAAGATTAGATAAAATAGTCACCAATTCAAATAACAGTGAAACTAACATAAAGGCAACAAAAGTAAAAGACCAAGTGACATTCAGAGGCAAACCAATTAGAATTACTCTGACTTCCCAAACCAAGTCATAAAATACAGGAGGGCCAGAAGCAACATATTTTAAACTCTAAAAGAAAACAACCTGCAGACAAAAATTTCCCATCCAGCATATATCTCTCAAATTTGATAGGGAAATAAAAAATCTTCCAAGACAAACAGAAGCTGAAAAGACCTTATGTCTTTCAAATCAGCACCCAGAGAAAATAGTCAGATTAATTACAAAGAAAAATTAGTTGATAAATGTAAGAAATAGAGAAACAATAATTTCATCAAACAATAAAGCAAAGAAAGAGCAACAATACCTCAAATAGAAGTTAAATCTCAAAAAATTATTAATTGAAAATCACCTCTCAATAATTATGATAAATATAAATAGCCTCACCATCCAATAAAAAGATCTAAGGTGGCAAAATGGATACAAACAGAATGCACCTATATGCTTCTTGCAAGAAAGACACCTTGCAAGTAAAGATACTTACAAACTAAAGGTGAAGGGTCTGAGCAAGGTAATCCATGTCAATGGAATTCGAACTCAAGAAAGAGTAGAAACTATGATATTAGGGAATTGGACTTTAAGCCTAAGGTTATTGGAAAAGACAAAGCAGGTCATTTGTTACTGGTAAAAAAAACATTAGAGGAAGAGAAAATAATGATAGTCGACATTTATATTACAAACATAGGTGTAGCCACTTTTATAATACAAATTTTTCTTAACATAAATTCCAATACAATGATATTGGGAGATTTCAACATTCCTCTCACACCAGCAGACCAATCTCCTAGACAAAGGTCAATAAAGATGCGTCAAACTTAAATAACACACAAAACTAAACAAATTTATTAGACACATACAGAATATTACACCCAACTATAGCTGAGTTCACATTTTTTCTCAGCAGCTCATGAAACCTTCTCCAAAATAGACCACTAGCATATTAGAAAAATATGCATTATCAAATTCAAAAAACATGGCATAATTCACTGATTCTTTTCATACCAAAATGGAATGAAACTAGAAATCAACTATAAGAAGACCCAGAGTAACCACATAAACACATAGAGACTAAACACTATACTGCTGAATGAGGAATGGGTCATAAAAGAAGGGGTGAAATTAAGAAATTCCTAAAAATAAACAAAAATAGAGACACAACATATCAAAACCTCTGGGACACATTGAAGGTAGGATTGAGAAGAAAATGTATAGCACCGAGTGCTCACATAAGAACAGAAAATCACCAAATAAATAACCTAATGACAAACGTCAAATCCCTTGAAAAACAGGAACCAACTACCCCCAAAACCAGCAGAATACAAAAAATTATTAAAATCAGGGCAGAAATCAATAGAGAATAAAAAATACAAAATATGAACAAAACCAAAAGCTGGTTTCTCAAGAAAATAAACAAGATAAACCACATGAAACTTAACCAAAAGGAAGAGAGAATAAATTCAAATTATGAAAATAAGAGATGAAAAGGAGATGAACTACACTGACAGCATGGATATCCAGAAGATTATAGAATACTACATTGAAAAACTATACTCCAACAAAATATAAAATCTAAAAGAAATTAAAAAATTTCTAGAGACATACAACTTTCCTAAACTGAGTCAAGAAGATATAAAAAAATGTAAACTGATCAATAGCAAACAAAGAGACTAAAGCAGGAATAAAGAGCCTACCATCAAAAGCCCAGGACCAGATGGTTTCTCAAGTGAATTTTATTTATTTATTTATTTATTTATTTATTTATTTATTGGTATTGGGGGTGGAACCAAGAAGCTTTCTATCTCCTGGCTATACTCCCAGACCTATTTTATATTTTATTTGGAAACAGGGTCTCACCAAGTTGCTGAGAGCCTCACTAAGTAGCTGAAGCTGGCTTTGAACCTGTATGATCCTCCTGTCTCAGCCTCCCAAGTGCGGGGATTACAAGCGTGCGCCACCATGCCCGGCTTCTCAAGTGAATTTTACAAAACCTTCATAGAAGAGCTAATCTCAATACTTATCAATCTATTGCATGAAATAGAAAGAGATGGGACTCTCCCAAATACATTTCGTAAAGCCAACATCACATGAATACCAAATCCAAATAAAGAAAGCTATGGAAAGAAAACTAAGGGCCTACATCACTGATGAACTTAGAAGCAAAACTGCTAAACAATTAGCAACATACATTCAAAACCACATCAAGAAAATTATACACTGTAACCATTAGGCTCATCCCAGTGATGCAAGGCTGGTTCAACCTAAGAAAAATAATCCATGTGATTCACCATATAAACAGAACCAGACAAAAATCACATAAACATTTCTATAGAAACTGAAAAAGAATTTAGTAAAATCCAACACCCATTCACACTAGAAGCACTGCAGAGAATTGGAATAGAAGAAACATACCTCAACAACATAAACGCAATATACAATAGGCCCACAGCCTACATGATATTAAATGAAAAATGGTGAGAATTTCTCCTTAAAACAGGAGAAAGACAAGGATGTCCATTATTATCACTCCCTTTCAGTATGATACTCTAGCCAGGGCAATATGGCCTGGAAAAGAAATCAAAAGAGTACAAATTGGAGCCGGGCGTGGTGGCCCACACTTGTAATCCCCGTACTTGGGAGGCAGAGACAGGAGGATCGCGCAGGTTCGAAGCTAGCCACACTGGTTTAAGAGACCCTGTTTCCAAAAATAAAAAAATAGGTCTGGGAGTGTAGCCGGGATATAGAAGGTCTTCCAGGAACCACAGTACCACCAAAATAAAAAAAGAAAAAAGAAAGAAATCAAAAGAGTACAAATTGGAAAAAAGTTCTAAAACTATCCCCATATGCACATGACATAATACTAAGAAGATTCAATCAACTTAATGAAAAGGTTCATAGAATGGATCAACAAATTCAGCAGTATCTGGATGAAAAAATCAATCTTAAAAAAATCAGAAATTTTCCTGTATGCCAATCATAAATTCAGTAAAAAAAAAAAAAACCCAGAACACACACTTCCACTCAGGATATCCTACAAAAATATAAAATACTTATAAATAAACCTAACTGAGGAGGTAAAAAAAAAACCTCTACAAGGAAAATTATAAAACATTGAAAAAAGAATTCAAAAAAGAACTTAGGAGATGGAAAGATCTTTTATGTTCTTGGATAGATGAAATAAATATCATCAAAATCCCCATTCTTCCAAAAGTGATTTATGTAATCAATGCAATACCCATTAAATTGCCTAGGTTATTCCTCACAGACATATAAAAATCAGTCCATAAATTCATTTGGAACAAAAAGAAAACAGAATAGCCTAAGTAGTTCTTAGCAAAACGAACAGTGAAGGAGGCATCATATAAGACCTGACTTCAAACTATACTAGAAATTCATAGTAATAAAAACCATATGGTATTAGCACAAAAACAAACACATAGAATTATGGAGCAGAATAGAAGGTTCAGAAACAAATCTGCACACTTACAGCCAATTGATTGACAAAGAAGTTAAAAACATATGTGAGGTAGCCTCTTCAAAAAATTGTGTTTACAAAACTGGTTAACTATATGCGGAAAAATTGAAATTAACCCCACTTTCTCACTTTGCACAAGAGTCAATTTGAAATGGATTAAAGATTTATAAATCAAACAAGAGACCTTACAGTTACTTAAGAGGGCATAGGTCCAACACTTTAACACAGAGGCACATATAAACAATTTTTCAACAAGATTCCAAAAGCATAAGAAATTAAAAGGAGGACCAATGCATGGTATTGCATTAAACTGAAAAGCTTTTGCAGCAACAAAAAGAATGATCAAGAACCTCAAAAAAAAAGCCAACAGAATGAAGAGGAAAAATTTTGCCAACTACTCCTCCTATAAAGGACTAATATCTAGAATATACAGAGAACTCAAGAAAATCACTGCTAAGAAAACAAATGGACAAGTGAAATAAATAGATCATTCACAAAATAAAAAAATTCAAATAGCCAAAAATGTATAAAAATGTTTAATGTCATTAGTAACCAGAGAGATACGAATCAAAATTATCCTGTGATTTCAACTAACTCCAATTAGAATGGCATTCATTAAACACACACACACACACACACACACACACACACACACACACACACACACACGATGGTAAGTGTGTAGAGAAGTGGGAACTTGAATAAATTTTTATAGGATTGAAAATTAGTGCAACCACTTTGGAAAATAGTATGGAGGATGCTGACAAGAATGAGAATGAACCTACCATGTGATCCAGCAATACCACTTCTGGGTATCTACCCAAAAGAATGGAAAGCAAACTATCAAAGCAAAGCATGTGTGTCTCTATTTATATTTGCTGAAATTACAATTGCCAAATTATAGAACCAGCTAAGATGTCTATCAACTGATGAATGGATTACAAAACTATGGGATATATACACAATGGAATTTTACTCAGCCATAAAGAAGAACAAAATCATGTCATTTTAAATAAAATAGATAGAACTGGAGAACATTATGCTAAGTGAGATTAGACAGTCACAAAAAGTGAAAAGTAGAATGTTCTCTCTAATATGCAGAAGCTAGGGGAAAATGGGCTTTAAGAGGAACTCTAGATGAAGAAGGAGAAACCTTAGAAAAGCAAATAATTTGATCCAACTGAGGGGGATGGGAAAGGGGAGGAGGAAAATTTTCTAATACACATGATATACATTCACAAACATATCAAAGTCAGTCACTAAGCCAAATATGAGAAAGAGGGAGGGTGGAGGGAATGCGGTGGGAAGTAGGAAAGGGCTAAATGAGTGATGTGTGCATGTATGCCTCTACCATCTTGTACTCCATTAAGTGTATGATTACAATGGACCAACACAAATTTTAAAATAAGAAAAATAAAAGGATACGATGAAAATTTCTCTGAGAATATTTAACCCTTCTACATTAGATAAATTATGACATCTTTTAAAATATTTTCTTAAATAACAGTGTACATAGCTTTTTCAGAAATATTGAACGCTCAGCATCCTAAAAGGTCCCATCTCTATGGTAAGATTTAAAATCCTGTGTTACCATTCGACTAACATGTACTGGGAGCAGGTAGTTAGTAGGATGAGACGTGGAAGGATATACACCAAGTGATTTATGCATGTATGTTTCTATCACTTTGAATCTTACTAGGATGTACAATTACAATGCACAGATCAATTATATTTAAAAGCCTTGCTAGGTAGAAGAATTAAACTTAGCTACAATATAATGGGTTGGAGATGGAAATGTTAGTTACTCTGATTTGATTAGTACACATGGTATACATGCATTGAGATATCACACTTTACTTCAGAAATATGTACAATTATGTGTTAATCAGATTTTTTAAGAATGTTTAAGGAGATGAAATTATATCTGGATTTAATATACATTATATGCATATATCAAATTATCATGCTATATCTAAAAGCAGAAACATTTAAATTAATTAAACATAACCATTGCCTTCCTAAATAGAATTTGGTTGATTTGATGATTTGAACTATGTTAGTCATAGATATAGCACTCATCTAAAGTGTACTGTGGAATCCAGTCAATCATGCTTTTAGACTCAACTTCCACATTAATAAAATGGCATAGGTATTAACTTCCTCACCAAACTGTAGGACATATTAAATGAGACTTTTGGTAAAGAATTTTGAAATCTAGACAGATCTAGCGAAGGTCAGCCCACTACATCTGACAGTTCAAACTTGCTTACTTGCCCTTTGTTTTTGTACAGATTGTGTGCCAAGAATTTTTAGTTTTACAATTTAAAGTGATTAGGAGAATCAACAGTATATTTGTGATGTGAAAATTGTACAAAATGATAAAGTTTTACTGGAATAAATTGTGCCTATTTGCCCAAATATTGTGTATGGTTCCTTTTGCATGAGAACGACAGTATTAGAATAGCTGTGAGAGAGAGCATGTAAGTTGTAAAGCCTTTTTTAGAGAAAATGTATGCCAGCCCTTTTCCTATTTATAGCAAAAATTGTTATGTTTACTTAAAGCATCAGCTGTTATACAGTTACAGACATTAAGAATATGCCTTTTAAAGGTGGTTTTAGAGGTGGAAAAGTCAGGAAAGCATGACAGCTTTTATTTATTTATTTATTTATTTATTTATTTATTTATTTATTTATTTTGGTGGTACTGGGGTTCCTGGAAGCCATTCTACCTCCAGGTTACACTCCCAGACCTATTTTATACTTTTTTTTTTATCTTTGGAAACACGGTCTCTTAAACCAGAGAGGCTGGCTTTGAACCTTTGTGATCCTCCTGTCTCCACCTCCCAAGCGCGGGGATTACAAACGTGTGCCACCATGCCCGGACATGATAGCTTTTAAAAAATATTTAGAAAAAGGAATCTAAAGATATCAAAGAGAGGAACTAGTTACCAAATGAGCAGAGAAAAAGAGATTAGAAGCTTCCAATTTGGAGCAGGAAGTTTTGCAAAGACTGACAATAAAGTTTGTGAAATCATAAATCAGCCAAATAAGATGGGTATGAAAAACCATTCTTGACAACAGGTATTTCTGAAGGTCAATAGCAAACTGAACAAAGATAACGGTGTCCATAATGTGCACACCAGGGGAAAATGCCTCAAAGCACCTGGCTTGCTATTGTTCAAACTCCTTGGAGACACTCGATCAAATTACATGACTTCAAAATATTTTCTAACAGCAAAATCAACACGAAAACAAAATTTCAGTTGAGAAAATTCATTCTAAAATGAACTAAGGAAAGAAAGACCTAAAGATGAAATCTGATTGCCTGTAGTGGCTGAGAAAACATTCCATTACCTTTTTTCCACAAATGTTTTATTTATTCTATTACTGTGCAGAATTTCACCTGTTCCCTCTTATCTTTAAAAAGATTTGATATTTCCTCGTTATTGTGTCTGGCCAATATCTTTTCTTCTTCCTCCAGTCCTAACCAACTAAAAAGAAGAACACATCTGAAATTTTGGCCCAACCTCATAGGAAAGATGTATTTCAAAGCAGGATAGGAAACCACAGGTGATTCAAGTATCCTTTCTAGGTCATGCATTTAACCCTCTCATTTAATATCCGCGTCACTGAGACACTTCCATTTTTAAAATTGCAAACATAACCTGCACCTGCAATTACTTGTTAGAGAAATTAGTCTTGTGCTTTCCTTTTTAGAAACAAAGACCCATTCATATATTTAGCTGACTAAATGCCAGCTTTTGTAGACATGGGGTTGAATTGGATTGGAACACAAGTGTAATTTAAATACATAAAAGATACTACCCTTGGAAATGATTTTTCTTTGGAGTTATCTCAGCACATACTATAAATTAGATCATTTTCTTAGCTATAATGCCTCTCAGGATTAATAGCACAAAAAGTACCTCTCAATGTGAGATGATGCTACTACTGGTGAGATTCTGGAAGGTATACGGTCTTTCAGATAGTGATTTTTTTTCATCAGTCACATTGCTTGACCATACTCATAATTAAACTAAATGGTCATCAGCAGCTGTTTAAAGTCAGCACCATGATACCCAGCACAATGAAGGGAAAGCGAGTTGAGTCATCGAAATATGATATCTGGAATCCAATCCTAAGAACCATCAAGTGGGATTTATCAAAGCACATATTCCCAAGCTTTCCTATGCCTGTGGAATCTGAATCTCCAGGGAGTGGAGCACCTGGAATATAGAATGCCATGAATTGTTTTGATGATATTTGTGCACTTTAAAGTTGGAGAACAAGTGGTAGGTCTAAGGACATGGGTGTCTGGGGATATAAGAAAGAGAAGGGCGGCAAACATGCACATACACACAACAAATTTTGCTGCTACCAAAATTTTAAGTAGAACTAGCTATCCCAATGGAAAAAATATTGGCCATTTTTTAGAGCAGTGGTTCTTCAGAACAAAATTCAGCCAAATGCAAGAAGTTTTTTGCAAATAAAATGAGGCCACTTTATGCATGATTATATCTCATATGTTAAGGTATATTCATAGAGAGACAATGTATCTATAAATATAAAATCATGGCACATCTAACTTATCATTATTTGGAAAAATATTTATGTTGAAAATATGCTTCCATGAAGCTAAAATGTGTTTAGAATATTTTAACTTTTATAAAATTATTATTATTATTATTGTTATTGTTATTATTATTTGCAGTGCTTGGGATTGAATCCGTTGTTTAATACATGCTACCCAAGTGCTCAGTCCTTTAAAGTAGTTATTTATTTATTTATTTTTTGGTGGCACTGAGGTTCCTGGAAGCCCTTCTACCTCAGGGCTATACTCCCAGACCTTTTTTAAACTTTTTCTTTGGAAACAGGGTCTCTTAAACCAGCGCGGCTGGCTTCGAACCTGCGTGATCCTCCTGTCTCTGTCTCCCAAGCACAGGATTACAAGTGTGTGCCACCACGCCCAGCTTAGTTATTTTATAGAAAGTCTTACACATTGTTTGTCTTTTCAACTTCAATTTTCATTCTGGAAGGCACTGGTGCTGGTAATGAAACAGCAACAAGATGTATGTGATATCCCTTTCCCCCAAGTGAATATTTGAGTTTTCTAAGCACAGTTTATAAAAATCGGTATAAATTTTGTGATAACTATTCAGTATTTTAAATTTTTTAGTACAAATTACACCAATAGCATCATATTTTATTAAGTCAGTGCTGTGCCTACACGAAATAGCTTGTGACTTTCTGATAGTTTGATGTCACCTTCTGATTAACTTTTACTAATCTGATATATTATAGAAATCAGTATACATAGTTCATTAAGTTGTGTTTAAAAATTTAAATAATTCCTCAGTGGAGGACCAAAATAGTCACTAATGGAGACTAGCAGAACTTCATTTCTGCAGCTGTGTTCAAGTGTTTTGAACATTTTAGGAAGCCTGAGTTCTAGATAAATAAGTTATTAGGATTTCTAGATAAGCCTGATTTCTAGATAAGTAAGTATTGCTATTTTTGAGCAATGGTGATTGCTTCAAACCTGAGATTTCTGGAAATCTCTCATAAACAGAAACATTGTAGATAAATGAAGTCAGTCTCATATACTGGAACACTAACTGGTCAAAGAGCCTATTTTTTATTGCCTGCTATGTGAAAATTACATCCATATCATAATAAATTATCTACTTTTATCTCTCATCACATCAGCCCATTCTACATGCTATAGCTAATATAATCTTCTTGAAGGATACTTAAATGTTATCCTCAACAGCTTCCAGGAGCTCCCAAATGAAGATCAAACTTCTCAATATACATTTGAATACATGCACAATAATTTCAAGTTTATTACTTTACATAGCACCTATGTCCATCAAATTTGTCTATACTTCATTCTTTATATATGATTTATTTTATTGTTTCCTAAAGTTGTGATTTTGGCCACATTATTTCCTCTTCCCATTTACAATTACTATATTCCAATGCACTCCTAAACGATAAGTCACAATCTGCCTCCTCCATGAAAACTCCTTGTTCCTTCCACTATAAATTCTTCTAAACTCAATATTTTAGACACTATGGTGACTACCAAGTTGAATACAACCCAATTCTTGCTTTCCCACTGTCTGATGCAAAGTCAACCCCTTATTGGTATTGAACAAACAGATGTGGGATACATAAACAAGCAGCCCATTTCCCTGAAACCCAAATTAAGTTTTAAAACAAAATAATTTACCCAGGCATGGAGGTGCACACCTGTAATTACAGCACTTGGGAGGAAGAGACAGTAGGATTGCAGGTTTAAGGACAGTCTTTGCAATTTAGTGAGACTCTCAGTAAAAAAAAAAAAAATAGAGCTAGTTGAAGGTATAGGTCAGAGGTAGAATGTCCCTGAGTTCAATCAATCCCCTGAACCACACATGCAAAACAACTCCATCAAAAAAACACAATAACTTAATAGAAAATCTTATTCAGAAAGACTTTATCCCAATGAACCTTTGGAAAATCAAAATGTTACATATGTAGGCCTAAAAGTGAAATAACTATATGTGTGTGTTATATTTACATAATTTATTTAAACACATGTCCAAAAATGTTTGAAATGCATTGTGTATGAATTAGAGGTATATAATTCTATATTTCTCTTCTTTTTTGGTATTGAGGATTCAACCCAGGGGTGTTCTATGTCTGAGCAGTACTCCCAGTTTTTTTTTTAATTTAAAACAGGATCTTATTAAGTGTTGAGGCTCATCTTGAAACTGTGAACCTCCTGTGTCAGCTTTCCAGGTACTAGGACTACAGGCATGTGCCACTATGCTCAGCCAATATAAGTTGTTTTAATATTTTTTGTGGTACTGGGGGATGAAACCCAGGGGCCTTCCACCTCCGGGCTACACTCCCACACCTATTTTATATTTTATTTGGAAACAGGTTCTCACTAGGTCATTCATTGAAAGCCTCACTAAGTAGTTGAGGCTGGTTTCAAACGTGCGTTATCCTCCTGTCTCAGCCTCTCAAGTGCAGGGATTGCAACCATGGGCCACCATGCCTGGCTCAAGTTGTTTTAATATTAACATATTATTATGTTTCTATGATTGATAGTTGGTAAACTACTGACCTAAGTGTTTTTATTAGTTATCTGATATTACAATATTTAGCTGGGTGTGGTGCCTCATGCTTGTAATCCCAGTACTTAGGAGACTGCGACAGGAGGATCACAGGTTCAAGGGCAGATTTATCAAATGGTAAGACTTTCATCAACCTAGTGAGATCCTAGTTCCAAAATACATATAAAATAGGAATGGAGATGTATCTCAGAAGTACAATGACCCTGGATGCAATTCCCAGTACCCGCACAGGCACATTATTTATCTGCATGTATAAAAATCAAGATTCTTTCCAGCTTTTGGAAGGTTATTCATTCATCATTATAACCATTATGTGCTTATATCAGGAGGTAATATTAAATGTCCTGAACCATCTCTCAGAACTTCTGTATATCTATGACCTTCCATCCCACCAAACACAACAAAATGTTTGTACTCTTCTCATCCATGATGTCACAACTGAAAACAGTGGGCTCTACAGGTTCAACTGTAAAATTAAAGGGAATGATTACCAGAAAAGAGTTCAAAGTTTTCAGCAGAGAAATCTGAAGGCGTTGACTGAGAATGTCACTTTTGCTATCAATGGAAAACCAAATTCAAAGCTGTTAG
Organism: Muscardinus avellanarius; assembly: GCF_963383645.1. Lineage (NCBI taxonomy): Eukaryota > Metazoa > Chordata > Mammalia > Rodentia > Gliridae > Muscardinus > Muscardinus avellanarius. The sequence continues at coordinate 23,627,892 of NC_137792.1, read as the reverse complement.
AAGATATAAATGAAAATAATTCGTGTTGAGTACTTAGTACAGCCTGGAATATAGTATTAGATAGAACTTTTGTTACTGATATTAGGCACTCACTGATAAGAATGTTTAGATAGGAAAGACTAAAAGTTTTAGATCATTTTTCTATTTACCTTTCTAATTACCAATACATCTTAACCTCTTCAGTGTTTAAGGAAACTATTTTGACTTTAGTTTGGGTGTGGCCAGTGGGAAACACTAGCAGAAGAATGGGACAGAAGTGGAGTCAAGACATTAATTTTCCCAGCTTCTTTCAAAGCAACAACATCTGGTTGATTGTGCTATAAATGGTCACAGCTTAATTTGGGCCAACACCTCCTGCAGCTATATTATGTTATCCTTCATTTTGGCCGCACTGAGTTTGCCACCTCTATCCTCACCCAATACACTCAAATGCATTAAAGTCTAAGTGCATGGTGTTGGCACAAAAATTTAGTGTGTCCCAGAGAAGGCCAAGTTGAAATGAGAAAAATTGAAGTTGTGTGTAGTTTGAAATATTAGGTAAAGGTATAAAGGGAGATTCTGAAGAGATGGCTTGAAATTTGAAAAATTGGTTTCAGTGTGTAGTTGCTCTGCCAAAATAGCATCTGAGGCTGTCACCTGGTGCATAGTTATTTCTGTATGCCATGGAGGCTTGTTTCTCTGCTTAAAGGAATTTGTCCAATACATTCTACTTGTATAGACTGCACTATCAAAATTTTATAGCAACATTAGTATAAGTTCTATAAACTTCTCATAAATGGAGATCAAGACTATCTGGGAGGCTCTTAAAATTCAATTTGCAACACACACACACACACACACACACACACACACACACGCACGCACACTAAGAACATTCCCAATACTATATGATGCATGATAGAAGGAATCCCAAACATAAAATGAAGAAGGAAGTTCACTAATGTGAAGTAATCTGATAGTTAGTCAAAGCAGTCAAAAAAGTTAGAATGTCCAACTAGGAAATTTCAAGTACCATATGACATCCGTTTTATACAAATAATCAGATGTCCTATGTAGATTGGAAATCCAACCTGAAAAGTACTTTTGAGCTCTGGGCCTTTTCCATTCCTCTTCCAAAATTTGGCCACTTAAATTGTTCCAATGGCTAAACTAAGACAAGTACAATTATTTAAACATACTATGTCTGTTTTTGAGACATATTTAATGGCAACTCAGGGGCATGGGTGAGCTAAGATGACTAATTTCTGAATCTGCTATCTCTGCTTCAACCAACAGCTCTGATTTTTAAAAATCAGTGTTTTATATTATACTGCCTCATAAGCAAGCGCTAGTTTAAATAATTACACTACTAAAAGTTTTAGAGTCACTCACTCCTTTTGACATTTACTATTATCTATTATTGACAAATGCCCACATATATTATTGAATCCTAAGCATTTGACCTCTCTTATATGATATACAATGATAATGATATACAGTGTAATGTAGGAGAGAAATATTAGTCTACCATTAGCAGCTTATGTTCATACTTTTAACTATATGAGTGGGCACATATGAGAGACTCTACTTATTCTATATTGATCCTTATGTTTTTGCCTGTAGGCAACTATATTATTATGAGATATTTTAATGGAAATCAGTTCCAAATTTTACCAAAATATTTATGTTAAAGATAATTCCACCTTGTTAAATTATTAAATATTATTATTAAATATGGTGGTAAAATTTACCAAAAAGTTATATTTATCCAAACTTTAGTATTGCATTTGCACTGAATAATTTTTAAGTCTTAATTTTAATAGCTTTTTACCATTTTAGAAATATACGTTTGTACCAACAAATAGGTAGTCTGTATGTGCATTGCATATAGAAACATAATGAATGCTTAATATTAGAAATTATTACACACTGACAATGTGAATGTCTTTTTTTAGGGTCTGGGGATGGAACTCAGGAGCATTCTACCTCTGGGCTAGACCTCCAGCCCTATTATTTATTCTTTATTTTGAAACAGGCTCTCACTGAGTTGCAAAGGGCCTCACTAAGTAGCTGAGGCTGTCCATGAACTGCGATCCTCCTGTCTCAGCCTACCAAATTCTGAGATTACAAGCGGGCACCACCATGCCCAGCTGTAAATGTCTTTTGAAAAATGATTACTGGTTTTGTTTTGCAAATGTAATGCAAACTCTTACACATGTCAATATACTGCAGTAGAATTTCCAGCAGAAGTAGTTGAGAAACAAATGGAATGCAACTGTGGTATTAAGGCAGTTGAAGAGTTTTTAATTTTTAAGTAAAAATAGTTTTCTGCCATAATGGTGTATTTTTAAGTTACTTTTATTTATTGGTACAGAACTGGTTTCCCTCTAGCTGACATATTTTGTCATCTGGTTGCACGAGGTCAAAAGTTATCATTCTAAAGCCATCTGTGCTTTTTCAGTGAATGAAAGGACTGTCTGATTCCTATTTGACTGTTAGCAGTACAAATATTGTTTTGTTGCTAGACGAAGTATATTTAATATACATTTTAATTTCATTGCTGTAATAAAATTCTATTTATGCATGTAAATATTTTCAGGCCAACTTAAGAGTCAATTTAGGCAATAAGTTAAGTTGCATTCAATGTGTTAATGAGACTGACACAGGAGCTCAGACTGAACTATCAACTTAAGAAACCTATGGTTTGTTTGTTTATTTATTTATTTATTTATTTATTTATTTATTTATTTATTTGTGGTAGTGGGGAAGGAAACCAGGGGCAATCTACTTCCAAGCTATATCCCAGCCCTACTTTTATATTCTTTCTTTCTTTTTTTTTTTTTGAAACAGGGCATCATTGAGATGCAAAGAGCCTTGCTAAGTAGCTCAGTCTGTCCGTGAATGGCGATCTTGTCTCTCTCCCAAATGCTAGGACTATAAGGCGCACCACCACGCCTGGCTGGTTTTATTTTAAAAATTTTTTAAATTTCTATTTTTTAATTCAACCAATGTGTTTTAGATACTAGTTGTGCATGCAATGTTTATCTGTATACACGTTGACTTTCAGATTTGGCCGTGGATGCCTCTGCTTAGGCAACAAGAGTATAATTTGCTAGATTTATGGGTTTGTATTAGCACACACACACACACACACACACACACACACACACACACACACCATTGGAGACTTTCTTCAATTGTGCTTTTGAAAAACAATAAAAAAGACCAAGTTAAATGGGATAAAAAATGGTACATCATATAGCTCTCGGGAAATCTATATTTACTTGTATTACTTTCATCTACTACTATAGCTTCTTGTTTCTCATACAACCAGAGGCCTGAAGTTTATATAGTTGAGGGTTTGAATGGTAGTTGAGTGATTCTACTAAGAACCCAGCCTCCTTTTTGCTCTACTGTCTTTAACAGGTGGCATTTTTCTCCCTGATTTCAAGAAATATACTCTACTTTCAGACATTGGATCTAAATCTGACACTTATTGAATAAAGGGAGATGACTTCAATGATGTCTTTCTAAATCCCATTGTCTATAACTTATCTCATAACCAATACAAGTTCCAAGAGAGGCTGTAAAATCAAGGACTGAATTTTCCAATCTCTGAACAATAGATGGGGGATTGAAAACCATGCCGAGTGAGCCAAACAACAGTGTCTACTCACTAAGAAATTCTATTAGTTCTTTCAACCTCAAGCCAAAATATGAGTATTCTCATGGTGTTCTGCTCTTGTCTTCTACCCACACTTTAGAAAAAACATGTTGGTCATAGCAGTCTGCTCACAGGGGTTCTCATCTCTCTCTGCATTCTTTTTCAGGATTCAATTATGATTATATAACTAGGTAGCAGACATTGTTCATTGCCTAGCATGCATTCATTTCTATATTTTTTGTACTGTTAGAACTTCAATTCTCATCAGATATCTTCCCAAGTGGAGGTAGCCATATGTACCAGGGGAAACTTTAACTCATTTCAGTTTCAGGGAAGTTCTGATTATTTTAAGAGTAATCTTGCCTATGACTGATTCCAAAACCAGCATGCAACCCCATTTTGACTTCTGAAGACTAAAGGAACATGTCCTCGCTTCTATGAGATACCCTTAAAAGGAGACACTTTCTCTTTATCCTCTGCATGTAGATATGATATCTGGGACAGCTATGGCCATATTGCTACTAAACATAGGAAAATACAACACTTGGAGTTAGAGAGCAGATAATTAGAAAACACCTGAGTTCTTGATAATGTTGCTGAATCAGTCAACCCTAAAACGCACCCAATCCATATGAAATTCCAGTCAGTGAGACCATTCAGTCCTTTTTATGTAGGTCAGTTGGAGTTTGAATTTACAAACAAAAACATCTTAATTTTTATGAATCTGCTGGGCGTGGTGGCGCACGCTTGTAAATCCCCATGCTTGGGAGGCTGAGACAGGAAGATCGCACAGGTTCGAAGCCAGCCTCAGCTACTTAGTGAGGCTCTCAGCAACTTAGTGAGACCCTGTTTCCAAATTTAAAAAATATAAAATAGGTCTGGGAGTATAGCCCAGAGGTAGAAGGCCTCTGGGTTCCACCCCCAGTACCACCAAAAAAAAAATTATGATCTTATGAGGTTTGTTCTGAAAAGTTCTGTGTAGTTTAGTTCTACGCTACTGTTAGTATCTTTGCTGTCTGTAATTCAAGTTAAATGGTGTTTCCCAGAGAGACATCATCTCGGTAATGTACTATGCATCAGCACATTTAGAGCCAACTTAAACCAAGAATGTGCTAAGAAATATCATTCTATTCCACATTTCTTCCAGCTCACGGCTTTGCCAACAAAGGGAAATAAGCTACAGGTGCAATGCAGAACAATTGGGGAACATTGCTAGGAAATTGGTAAACAAGTAGAAATTTACCAGCAAAATTACTGAGAGATAAGTAATGTGAATGCTTTAGAATCTACAAGACCAACAGACTCTTAAAGTGTACACCAATACAGCCAAAGGGATTCTTGAAATTGAACTGGATGTTAGGCTAATTATGTAGCAAATAGAAGTAAACTTCCTCCAAGTCAAAAGCTATTGTGCAAAATCAAACAGAAAGAAATAGACTGCATTATTATGCACCAAAAGTTCTAAAACTAGACTTGGAGTGGCATGCAGGAATTGAAAAGTCTGATCTGGGTTTTAATTATCTCAAAGTAAAATTCTGCTTGTTCTTTGGGGATTGACTATTAAGTGCTAAAGCTAAAGGATACACACACACACACACACACACACACACACACACGATATAATATGGAGAACTGAGAAAAAACAAAGTATTTTGGAAACAAGACAAAGGGACAAATAATATTAACATACAGAAGTTTGCAGAACTGCTTTTACAAAATTAGATTACATCTTAAAGCATGTCTGTGTTAGATGCAACAGAAATCACGGAGTAGAAGCAAATGTCAGGGGAAGAAAAACAAAAAAACAAAATGAGAAATATTAAATACTATTTTAAAAAGCAGTTCATGTAATAAAATATACTATAGATAACTGTAGGTAAAGTGATAAAATTCTAGAAAATAATGCCACAAATAAATATAGCTCCAAGGAAATTGATTGTTTGGTTTTACATGTTATTTACTGTCTTATATAAAAACCTTGACATTTGGTTAGTAGATGGTATGGTAGAATTAAAAGGCATTGGAAGGTATTTATTTAAAATATAAGATATAGCCAGGCGTGGTGGCGCACGCTTGTAATCCCCGCGCTTGGGAGGCAGAGACAGCAGGATCGCGCAGGTTCGAAGCCAGCCGCGCGTGCTGGCTTATGAGACCCTGTTTCCAAATAAAAAAAGTATATATAAAAAAATAGGTCTGGGAGTGTAGTCCGGAGGTAGAAGGGCTTCCAGGAACCCCAGTACCACCAAAACAAAACAAAAAATAAATAAATAAAATATAAGATATAGTGCACCCTTACTATTAGTTCTAGGGACCTTTTTTATAATGGTTAATAGTAAAAGCCTGAGTTTGAACTTTTGCATTATTTTGATTTTCTACAAGGAGAAAGATATGAAATACATAGATGCATAAATAATCAGGAAATGTTAACATAAAATTTCTTTGTTATTGAAACTTTCTCAGACTATGCAATTTTTGAGTAAACCATAATTGAGATACTAACATTGTAGGGCATATATTTTTCACACATTTAGTACAAGATTAATGTTAAGAATGACAATCAAAACAGTAACAGTAACACAGATTGCTGAGAAGCTAGAGGAATTTAAATACACAAAATGGCTCATCTCTATCTTATCCAATGCTTGTCAGGTTTCAAGGTTAAAATTATATTTATTTGGGGGGTTCTCCTCATAATTGCTAAGGTTATATCTATGAATATTATAACACCTAATTTAAAAAATTTCAAATAGGTTAAAAGGTAATTTATCATCAGCTTAAAATGGGATGTTAACAGCTTTATAGTTAAATTAGGCTATGAAAAATGGGTAAAGGTTGTCTATGGAAAAAAAGCTTTTTATGGCAAAGATAATTGAACTCACAGAGAGGAAGGTATAACCTGAAATGATTTAGAAAATTCATCATGAAAGTGTGTCATTATATTAATTTAGAGAGGAAATCACTTTTTTATTTACTCATCTCTAATGAATTCATCTTTATCCATTCAGACAGGCTAGGGACCAGCGAAACGTTAATGATGAACATGTCAAAAGTTGGTCTATAACCTTGTCACATTCGCCATAAGACTCTTAGCAGTTCTGAACAATTTTCTTGACGTGCTTGAAATCCTCTATGAGAGGATTCTTTTAAAAGCCATTTCACTGAAAGATAAAATGAAAATTATCTGGGAGAGTTTCTTTTAGTCATTTTCAAAAAATTGATGTGAAAAATGATGCATATTCATGGTAGAGAGTTTGGAATACGAAGAAAAGCATAAAGAAGAAAATAAAAATTATTCACAATTCTACTTTCCCAAGGTAATTGCAATTAATCTTTTACTTTATCTTCTTTCATTATTTTTGAATCATTATGAAATCATTATCACAGTACGAATGATTAAAAGTTTTGTGCTGTTTTGTTGACTGAACTTTAAATCATGTCTTTCCTAGATAATTCTGGCTATATTATAATCCATTATGTATATTTAACAATTTATTTACCTATCTTACACTTTGCAGACTTTAAGTTGCTCCTAAGTTTTTAATCAATAGCATTGCCATTCGTAAGCTTATTGAGTTGACCCGCCATGTCTGCAGGTTCCCATTCCAGGACTCAACCTGTAGATTGAAACTATTCAGAAAAAGCATCTGTGCTGAACATGGCTGGACTATTTTTTTCTTGTCATGGTCCTTACACTGTTACAGTACAACTGTTACATAACATTTATATTGTATTAGGTGTTAGAAATAATGTAGAGATTATTTAAATTATATGGGAGGATTATAGTAATTATATGTAAATACTACACCATTTAATATCAAGGACTTGCGCACTATGGATTGTGGTTCTGCAGGTAGTTCTTAGAATAAATCCCCTATGAATACTTGGGGACAACAGTACAATTACTTAACTGATGACTGCCATAGAACAGATAGTGAAAAGTGAACTTCCTGTGTTGTAAGGTATATTTTTCCAACATGCAAAAATTGAGCAATTGACTTCGATAAATTAAGAATATAGGTGAGTTTTCCATAGTGTCATGAAAAGAATAGATATCAAAGGTAAGTTCACACATACTGCAAAAGATGGCAAGAAATCCGAAAAAAAGGAAAAGGCGGGTAAATAAATAGAAAAAAAATATATGGCAGACGTGATTTAAAGTATCAGTCATTCCACTAAAAAAATATCTAGAAGTTCTAGGCAAATGACAAAGATTATCATCTAGTAACAAAAGACTAAAATTCAGTTGAATGGTGTTCTAAGAGTCTAAGAGAAACTAAAAGTATAGTGGGCATGGTGATGCATGCCTGTAATCCCAGTACTTGGGAGGCTGAGGTAGGAGAATCATGGACTAGTCTCAGCAATTTAGTGAGACCCTAAGGGACTTACTTAGTCTCTATTTTCAAAATAAAAAAACAATAAAATAGAGATAGGGCAATAAAATTACATACTCAAGAATGGAATACATATGTCAAAATATATAATTAAAATTTTGACAGAATTTGGAGAAATATACAAATTATCCACATTAATAGAAGATTTGTTTTGTTGTGGGGCTTTTTGGTTTGGAGAGGGTTGGTACTGAGGAATGAACCCAAGGGGCTCTATATCTGAGATACATCACCAGTATTTTTTTAAGTATATTTTGAGACAGGATCTCACTAAGTTCACCAGGCTGGCCTCAAATTTGCAATCCTCCTGCCTCATCTTCCAGAGTTGTTGGAATTACAAGCATGTGTCTCTGCACCTGGCCAATTGTTTTTTTATTTATGTGTTTGTTTTGTGGTACTGGAGATTAAAGCTAGTGGTATTTTACCTCTTAGCTTTACCCCTTTACCCCCCAACCCTATATTTTTTAAAAATTTGAAACAGTCTCACTAAGTTGCCAAAGGCCTTGCCAAGTTGCTAAACCTGGCCTCAAACCTGCAATCCTTCCATCTCAGCCTCCTGTGTACCTACAGGTGTGTGCCATGCCAGGCTAGAAGGCTTTAAACCAGGGGAAAAAAAGGCAGGAAAAGATAATAGCACAATATATGATTTTAGAAATACAGTTAAGTCACTTGATTTTATGTACCTGATAATTTCAGAACACAAAAGTTTTTCAATCACACATAGAACATTAATGAAAATTAATGTTCAGACTGAGCATCATGGTAACTCTACAAGCATAAAAGGATTGGTACCTTTAAATACTTTTACTTGAATACATGCCATTTTCAATATGTTCCACATAAAAATAAAAAATAAATAAAAAAAACAAATTATACCCCCCAAATAAATACTTTTACTTTAATACAGTTCTTTTATCTGCAATATTAAGATTATACATAGCCCGGAGTGGTGGCACACACTTGTAATCCCAGCATGTGGGAGGCTGAGACTGGAGGATCTGGGTTCATGGACAGCCTCAGCTACTTAAGTGAGGCCCTTTTCAACTCAGTGAGACCCTGTTTCAAAATAAAGAATAAAAAATAGGGCAGGGAGTGTAGCTGGAAGTCGAATGCCCCTGGGTTCCATCCCCAGACCCTCAAAAAATAAAGAAAAAGATTATACAAAAGAGCTGGATATGGGGGAACATCCTAGACATTGGGCGGCTGAGACAGGAGGGTCTCAGTTTTGAGGCATATTAGCAACAATCCAGTGAGACCGTATTTCAAAATTTTAAAAAAGTGCAAGGTATAGCTTAATGGTAGAATGCCTCTGGGTTCAACTCCCCAGTAACACACACACACACACACACACACGCACACACACACACGTACGCATGCATGCACGCACACACGCGCACGAGCAAACACACAAATTATACATAAAGCCTCATTTTTAAGAATCTAAATTTAAAAATCAGTTAACTTACTTGAAAAAGTATATTACCATATAAATATAACTTTCTAGGTGTAAATTAATAGTTATAGATAACTTCTGTATTTTATTATTTTGGATAATTTAATATTTCACTACTATAAATATTAAATGTAGCTGGATATGGTGGATATGGTGGTGGCAGCACACCTGTAATCCCAGTACTTGAGAGTCTGAGAGGCTGATTGCAGGTTTGTTTGAGGTCAGCCTCAGCAACCCAGTGAGACTGTTTCAACACAAAAAGGAAAAATGGCTAGAGGTGGATCTTGGAGGTAGAATAGCTGGATTCAGTTGCCAGAAACACACACACACAAACACATACACACACACATGGAAAGCTAAATGTGACAGCCCTGTTGTTACATAAGTCTTTTGTGATTATCTTCCCTGTTCTTTTTTATTTGAAAATTCTACTCTATCCAGAGAACTATAAGCCAATAGTTTTCCAAAGTGTCATCTAGCTTTTTAAATGCTTTTATTAGTACATTGTAATTATATATCATAATGAGATTCAAAGTGATACAAATACATGCACATAGCACTTGGTAAATTTGCTTATTTTTAATATAAACCTAAATCACTATATATATGTAAAGTTTTATGTGTACATATACTTAACTGGTTATATATATTAAAATAGTTTTATGATACGTGTATACTGTATGTTGTTATAGTACATAAATGATTATCCATGTTATAATGCATTTATTTTTATACTTTTATTATATTATATTTTATTATATTATTTATGATATTATTTTATGCTTTTATTATATTTTTATGTGCACTATAGTCTCAAATCATAATGTAGTTCATAGTGCTAATGGCATGCATGTTATATATGCACTTAAATGACCATATTCCAATTGGTTAGTGATACTGTTTTAAAAGTTAACACTTATCTTTTAATTTCTGAGCCATATACATCATTTCTTGTCGGCTCATATGAAATTAGTTGCGCATTATTTTAATGACTATAATCTATTACATTATTATTTGGTATAGCAAGTTTTCCTATATTACTTTAAAACCTTAAATGTATTCTTAGTTATATATTTCAGCTGAGCTTTGGAATGAGTTTCTCAAGTTTAAGAAAAAAACATGATTTAATTAGAACTGAGTTTCCTTAGAATTCTTTTAGAAGGATTTTATATCTTATACTTCAAATTCATCTTTTCATCGCAAATATGTATATCTCTAAATTATTTGAAATATTTTATTACTCTGAGTTAAGTCTGGAATTTTCTACATGATTTAAACTTTTTCACGTAAGTATGTTTGTTTCTGTACTTCAAGAGTATATAGAGCAAAGACAAGAGGAAATGCAAGAGAGAAAAAAGACTTGTATCTTTTTTTCCTATTACATCTTCATAATTGTTTCCAAATATATGGCTTTCCACTCATGGGTACATTTGGCTGTCCATCTCATTTTGACAAATTATTTTCCATCTCTGTCCTTCATCTCATAACATTTCTTTCTATGACTCCCATATTTTAATAGTGATCACATCATATTTTTATTTGAGGACATCAAAGTATGTTTTACCTCAATTAGTGGAAAAATACTTTCAGAGACATGTTGACACTCTGACCTGTCAGGAAATTTTTCTTCTGTCAATGAAGAATAATTTTAATAGACACTATTTAGAAAATACAAAAGTTGACCTTTACTACAATTAAAACAGATTCATTCAGGCCTGGCATAAAACTAAACTGAGCGGCACTATATTCTTGATTAAGGCAGCTTTTCCAAGCTGGTGTGTGTGTGTGTGTGTGTGTGTGTGTGTGTGTGTGTGTGTGTGTTCCCGTGTTTGTGCATAACTATTTACTATTTTAATTGGAAACTGAAGAAGTTATACTAGTCCCTGCTCCTTTGCGAAACTGTGACCCGGAACATTCTCCATCTGATCAAATGTTTTAAGCGCCTGCTTTGCAGGTGTGGCACTCTGGGTTCAATCCCTGGTTCCAAAAAGACAAAAAAAAAAGAACCCCTTTAAAATGTTTAATGTGTTTCCTTTTGTCAAAGCATAATGATGAGTGACATATTGTACAAATGGAGATGCATGTGTCACAGTATAATATTGCACTGAATCTTAAATAACTTTAATCTGTTCCCAAATCCTTCACTAAGAAATATTTTGTCATTTGGTGAATCATACTATATAAAAATTGGGAACAGTGAAAACTGAAATTTCTAAATAAAGATTTGCTATTTAACCAATATTTAACCTTCCCCCATGGTTAAGGGAAATAATTAATTGATAGAGTCATTTTTTAAACTAGCAGTACATACAGTTTTAATTTTTTCCATCACAATTAATGTTTAGGTACTCAGCATTAAACAGTATTTCCACAAAAATAATCGTACTTAGTTATATTTAAGAAAACAATTCATACTGAAGTCTGGACAGGCTCCTTGGTGAGATGACCATTGTTGAATCTAGATCATGTGGCGCTTAAACCTCCTCTTCTCTCAACTAATAGACTTAATAGCAAAACACACAAGTTGGTACACTGATATATGGGATTTTATTCTGCATTTTATGTTATTGTACCTCTTTTCTTAAAATAAAAAGAATAAAGTAAAAAAAAACCCTCTAGAATGTGGATCATGCCCTAAATACATTTAATGCGCTTCTCTTGACACCTTCTCTTGGTGCCATAAATAACAGTGTGCATCTAATAGATCAAGCCAAAACAAGAAGTTAACTCTCAGAACTAATAGTTCAAAGTACATTTCATGGGCATTCTATTATTGGCTTCTGATTTGTCACTAATTTTTAAATTATAAAAAACACTTGTATTTTTATATATACAGGGGAAATGGTATCTAAATTATAACTGAAAAATAAGCAATGCCAATCAAGGGTTTAGTGTTCTTCTTTTTCATACATTAGAAAATGATACGTTCTGTTTCTAAATGAAAGATTTATATAAATTAATTAATTTCTGGTATATATTCTTCTTAAAACTATAATAAGTATATAAAAGAAGGAATTAAAATTAGATTCTAGCTAACTTTCTCATTTAGTATATGTGACTATTCAAAGTATCCGATTATTTTCCTTCTTTTTGTCTTTATCATATATTGACATTCCAAGTAATATTACGTGTTGTTGACTTGATTGTAAACATGAGTAGAAACATGAGCATTTCTATCATGCAATTGTACCCTTTGGTCAGCCAAATGATACACAATACGTTTTAATTGATTTTAAAGCTGGGTGTGGTGGCGCATACCTGTAATCCCAGCAATTGAGAGGCTGAGACAGGAAGATTACAAATTTGAGGCCTGTCTCAGCAGTTTAGAAAGACCCTCATCAACTTAGCATGACTCTATTTAAAAAATAAATAAAATAAAATAGGGCTATGGTATAACTGAAAGGTAGAATGACTCTTGGTTCAATCCTCAGTACCAAATAAAATATCAAATTAAAACAGAAATTTATATAAATATATATACTATTTTTTTCATATAGCTTTCTGAGAAAACCACCCATTCATCAAGTTGAATATACTGTGATGTAGAACCACTCCATTTAAAAGCTCTATATTTAGGTTCCCTCCTTCAGTCCACTAAGGTTTCTACTTCTTTGTCTGGAGTCCCCTCCTGTGTCCCAATTTCTCCCTAGCTTCTGCAAACTTATCAAAGCCAACCAATGTGTTGAACACGGGGAAGGGTGGGGGGAGAAGGAGTGGTGTGGGAAATGGGGGAATGTTCAATAAGTACTGTATGAATGGATTTCTCTATCACCTTGAACTTCATCAAGATGTATGATTATAATGCACCAATAAAAATGTCTACAAAACAGAGCCATCTCACAAAATGTTTCAACTATTCTATAACTGAAGTACAGAAATTAAAAGTAAAAATTTAATTTTATAGTAATTTGAGAGTATACAACTAATAAAACAATAAAAATTCCAGCCCGTATTTTCATATGACTTTGTTTTATAAAAATTATTATTTCTTATGATTAATTTTATGGTATTTTACTAAAGTCTTGCTCCCTGAGGGATTGCAAATTAAAGCAAAATAAAATAAAACAATATTTTAGCTCAAATAATTTGAAAATTACTAGTGTATTTTATTGTTATTAATATTATTATGAATTCAATGCAAAATCAATTGCTTTCTTTTCCCACCAAAAAATAAAACCCTGGCATTATCAAGCTTGCTTTCTTAATTCCTAGTTTTCCTATAAGAGTTTTTTCATAATGAATCTATTAGAGAACAGCTAATAATAAACAGCTTTATGCCTATTTTTTTCAATGATGCACATGTTAGGCTGTCCTAATGAATTTATCCAAGATTTTGCCAATCTACTCCATCAAATCAAACACAGACATATACTACATACAAACACTAACATTCAGTTTTTGATATGTGTTTTTAAAATTCTCAAATGTTATTCCTGATCATATATAGGTTCAACATAAAGCTGTATTAAAGTCATTAAATTTGTTTATTAACATTTGAATTAAATATTCTAAGAACTATGGATACATTTCTAAGCATTTCTTTGTTTAATTTTCAGTGGCAATTTTAAAATATGGTACGGCATAAGCATTTTTAAGAGATATGAAAGTGAATATACAGTGTAAAACTACAACTAAGATACCCTTTTATTGATCTATAATACCATAAATGAACACTACTACCATCCCATGTATAAAACCATCTCTTACTGAACTATCTTTTATCATTTGTAGCTGAGGACTCTATTTTAGCCAATATCACACCCTCAATAGTTAAAACATTTCATCAACTGAATACTGGCCCTTAGTAACATTTTGCAAAGCTGATAAAACTTAGAGGGATTATTCAAAAGAACCTCACACTGACACGCTGTCATTTCTAAATGTCAGGGACTTCAGGCTCAGCTCATAAAAATGAAGCTCATGCTTGAAGACAACAGTGCCCTTCTGAGATAAATCTCTTTTTAAGTTTTATGAGTTGAGGGAGGTGTAGTCTCAATCCTAGGAAAATGACCTCTAAAAGCAGCAACTATTTTAAGGTCATGTGTACATTCCTGTAAGCAGATGGCACGGAAGGGCTTAACAGGTGTCCAGTCACAGCTTTACACATGTGCTAGTTCTGCCCTAAAAAACATGTCCTCCAAACATCTGTCTCAGAAACACATGTGATGTATTAAGGAAAGATTTTCAGATCAAAGTTGTGTCAATAGTTACTGCTCTGCCTTCTTTTCCAATAATCTCTGTTTCTTTTGGATACATATAATCTAATGGAAAAGAAGATATAGTATTCAGGGTTAAATAATCATGAGGATATTAGAAAATATTTGGAAGTATTTGCCTTGCTTGAATTTAGAAATAAAGCCGTTTGCGTGTTCTTCTGTAAGTTTTAAACAAATATTCAAAGATGATTTTTCCTGAATAATGTAGGCTTTATTGAATTAATTTAAAATTAAAGGTCAGAGTACCTTATGAAATTTATGCATTGAAAATATTTCAAATAAAACTATATTGCTGATTTGGCAAGAGGAATTTTATCACTACTTTTCTGTAATGTGTGTGTGTGTGTGTGTGTGTGTGTGTACACACGCATGCGCACGCACATTGGCAACATCATTCTCCTGTAAAATGGAAAGAAACACAGAATTCAAGATGAGAAACTTTTGTTAGAGAAAGTTATATGTCAATTGCAGCTGTATAATTAGATCATGAAATGTCTGGGGAGGCTGTCTATGTTGAAGTCGTCCAGTCCTAGATCAAGCAGAGAGGTTATTATGGGGGACAGATGTTTTGTTTCCGTGTAGGTAGGTGGTATCTAGTTCAGGGAGTAGTTGAAGGGACAATAAGTCAGGTGATTCTCTTAGAGTACTTTTGATCCAGTAGAAAGTCCTGGCAAACTATTATTATAATGACCTTAAAATGGAGTCCTAGATTGGGCCAGGAGTCAAACGAATGTTCAAGGTCAAGGTCAATGTTTATGAAGTTTCTGCTTGCTTCAAATCATTTTGGTTGTTTTAGGAAAGAATAATTGACTTTTTAATAACTCTTAATGCTTTGATGACCATTAGAATAGATGATATGGCCTTCAAATCCTTACAATCTAGTTATGGAACAGATATGAACATTTCTGGTCTGGTCAAGCAACTCTGATGGTAAATGCATGTGTTTTGTATTTAGGCCTCTTCTAGAGGGTCAGTTATTTTTAAAATATCACATATGCAGCATAGTTTCCTTTCCTTTTTTAAATTTTTTTTATTGGTGCATTATATTCATACATCATATTGGGGTAAAAACCTTGTGTGTACATACATGTACACATCACTGATTTAACCCCTACCAATTCCCACCCCATTCCCTCCCCATCCCTCCTTCCCTTGCTTGGCTTAGTGGTTGACTTCAATATGTTTAAGTGCATTGTGTGTTTTAGAGATTTTCCTTTTTCTCCCCTCCTTTATCTTGCAAGGGCATAAAAAGCGGTGATTTTATTTTTACTTTATACTTTTATTGGTATATTGTGATTATACATCATAGTGAGGCTCAAGGTAATACAAACAAGCATTCACTTTTTGTTGTTGTTGTTACAAAGGATTGAACCAAGGGGTATTTTATCTCTGAGCTACACCTCCAGTCCTATTTATTTATTTATTTATTTATTTATTTATTTATTTATTTTACTGGAGATGGAGCCCAGGAAGATTCTACCTCCAAGCTACACCCCAGCCCTATTTTTTATTTTTATTTTTGAAATAGGGTCTCACTGAATTGTAAAGGGCCTCACTAAGTAGCTGAGGCTGTGTGCAAACCACGATCCTCCTGTCTCAGGCTCCCAAATGCTGTGATTACAAGTGAGTGCCACCACACCCAGCTCCTATTTTTATTTTTTCTTTTCAAATAGGATATTGCTAAGTTGCTGAAGGTCTCAAATTACTGAATCTGGCTTCAAACCTGTGATCTCCCTTTCTCAGCTTCCCAAGTACTGGGATTATAGGTATATACCACCAAGCTAAGCTCATAGTACACTTTAAAAAAAATATTTCCTTACAAGCTTGCCTATATAATGATGGATGAATTTGACATCTTCACTGTACAATGTGAAAGTCGCTAGCCACTAACACCAGAAAAGGGCCTAGTGTGAATGAGGAACAAAATGTGTAATATCAATTTTTATTATCTTAAATTTAAATTTAACCTGCCACACTTTCTAAAGGCATTAGGGATTTACTGTAACTTCAAAATTAGAGAGTTGAAATACTTACAATGCTTTACATATAGCATATTTACAATATTTTTGGTTTTGTAAATGGCCCAACTGGTTTTTCTAATAATTATATGGGCATTCTAGCAAATTAAAGAAAAACATAGGAAAAGTTCTGAGCAATATAGCAAAACTGAGTTTTTATGTGTTAAGAAAATATTATTTAGAACTAATTTGAATAGGGGAAATTATAAAGAGCTATTGATCAAATATGATTATGAGATAACCCTCAAGGTGATTAAATGCAGAAAAATTATAATGGAACAGCTGTTTTAATATTTTTAAAAATCCATAAAGAGAAACAATAGTTTTTGTTTTCTAGTTGAATTTTAATTTTTCAGTACAATAATTCAGTTTTAAATTAAGTGGGTGAAATATAGGGTTATCCATATCAGAAGGGATAGTTTTGCTATTACACAGATTGTTTTTAACACCAAAATAAACTTTCTTCCTCCTGACATTTAACTTTATCTTACTTATGACACCAACTCCAAAAATAACAACTATATAAACAAGAACCCCCCAAACCCACTCTTAAATATTCCTGAAAACAAATATAAGGAATCAATACAAAAATGGAAATGAGAATTTGGAGGCTTGTAACAATTTTTATCAAACAAGCTGTTCTGTGGCCTTATAAAGCAAAATCTCTTTTTAATCATTTTATGTTTAATTAAGAAGTATATACCCATACTGTAAGGAAGTCTGATTCTCTTAGTCAACATAACTTCTTCAAAGGAGATGGCACAAAGCATCCTGATAATTCTTCATTTGATCAATCAGCTTGTGAAACTTCCTTTTGTGTGGAGCATTATATTATCATTCTTATTGCAGTTAAATTAGATTTTATGGTTTAAAATTGCCCTATTAACTTGGCGCTTCCTGCGTTTTCATTAACTCAAAACATATTTGATATCATGATAAGCTTCCTTGAAATGAAACTTCCCTTCTAGAATAAGTCAGTCTATTATAGCAGATACTGCGGAACTTGGTTTTGAACATTACACTGCTTTAATGTGTTCTTTAAATTGATGCTTTGGATGGGGCTATACAATACTAACATTTATAACCATATGCTGTGTTTTAGGCCAAGTCATTTTCCTTTTCCCCTACTGTAAAACTGAGAGGCAAGCAATTTTAGTTTTCCAAATTTTACTTTTCCAGGAGAAATATCTATAAGGTAGCTGGATATGCCTGAAATTACTCTACCGCCACACTATGGCAGAGGTTCTGAACTTTCAAAATCTATTAGCACCATCTAGGAAAATTTTAAAAAAGAGTCCTGTCTCATGGCACATTAACAAAATTTGAACTTCTAGCAAAGAGCCTGAAATATTAAAAACCTGGCAGTTAATAATTATAAAGTGCAATTGAGATTGGGTACTATTAGATGAGCACAGAAGTTCTCATATTTTTGCAGAGAGTTTGTTTGGATTTAAAGTTTCTGATTATTCAACTCAGAATAATTATTATCAGAGTTGGCCCCTGAGGACATGTCTCCCTCATATTGTGAGATTGTGTTGATGGAATTGGACTTTGAGAACATGAATATAGGAATTCAAGATTCCCTAGGAACTTGAAAGCTCTTCCCTGGGACTCTGAGATTGAATGAGTCCATTTAAATTCTCTTTGAAAGTGATTCAAATTATCACAGGACATCCTTGTCATTGGATATGATTCCACTCCTCATTCTTTTGTAATAATGTATCATAGAGAAGGATAACAAGTGAAGGAAAGAAGGTTATTCAGAATAATTCTAGTGGTCTATTGGTGGCTTTTTAATCAGTTATCATATTCAAAAACGGTTTGAACAAGATGGTCCAATTTCTGCAACTCTCAAAACAGTTCTGCCCAATCAGCATAATACCAATGTTCTCAACCACACTGGAAATGGCTACCTTTATTCTCTGTTTTTAGGGAAAAAAGTGGGGGCTTCTACTATGTTCCAAGGCTAACTGAGTAAAAGAAAAGATCCAAGATTCTTGTTTTAGTAGAATCTACAACAGAGTAAAAGGATAATAGGAAATCAAATAAATAAGAAACTCTTAGTGAAAAATGCCCTGAAGAGTGGAAGACAGGTAGGGGTGTAGAGAGTGTTTGGCTCAGGTATTACTGAGCTACCTGAGATAATGTGGTAGGGATGGCCTCATAGAATTTTGATATTTGAAATGAGAACTGGATAGAAGGGAATTAGACCTTACTATTAGGGGCCAGAGCTTTTTGGGTAAAGGGAATGACGACTGCAAAGGTCCAGATCTCGGCTAATTGACAAAGTTAACTTGACTTTCTGTCTGGAATAGTAGAAAAGACTCTATAGTGAGAGTGAGTAGGAAACTGGTGGAATCTGAGAGGCCAGAGACTGTGTGGAAGACTTATAGGCAAGTATTAGAGGACTCATAGTTATAGAAAAGGCATGAGAGGAACTTAAACAAAGCAATGATGTGATGTTGTGTTTATTTCATTATCATTCAGTTGCTGTGTTGACCAAAGAAGACAAGCTAGATAGAAGAAAGGAGATCTAATAGTTTAGTGACACAGCTTTCCGAGTGACAGTTGATGGAGATTAGGCTGAAAAACAGCAGCAAGGATGGTGGGATAGACTTCACAAAACTGATGAAATTGGCTCTGGGATTCAAGAGATAGAAAGAAATGGAGAATTGTCTAGGGTGTGACACTTGAAGAAACGAAGGCTGAGACATTTGAATGCTATGGTTGAGTTGCTTGCCAGTTTTGAAAAAAAATTTCTAGTCAGCATTTGGATATATGGTTTTTGGTCAATAGCATCTGAGTAAGAAAATAAATTGGTTACCATTCCATGTAGGTAGTATGAGACACAGAGATTAATCTGGGAAGCACTCCATCTTAGGTAGGTTATTCTAAACATTTTCTGTGAAGAGGTACAATGGCAAGCTCTGCTGATTTTCAAGCTCTCATATAACTGATTATAGGAAAACAACTGACCTAAGAATATGAATAAAATGACTTTTCTGACAGAAAGTTCATAGAATTACCAATTAAAAAGGAAACCACTTCTCTCATTCATACAGGATATATCAAAATGTGGGGAATACACCATTATTGGTGATTCATAAACCATCTCTCAATCTAGATAGTAAAGGTTCCCTGTATGTTTCTTGACGTTAATTATAGGCAAGCATCCAAACTTTTCTCCTGGGGCTAGTTCATGTCTTCAAACTTTTCCTTGGGAAAGAAACTTGAGAGTGCTTTCTTTACCATGGAGTTCCATTGTGGGAAGAGGAAGAGATCTAATATATCTCTGTTTTCAGATTTGGTCTCCTTCACCAGCTAATAGTTTTCTTAAATATAATAAAGTTATGTACACTCAACAGAGTTAATTAAAAATTGGAAGAGGTTATTTCAGATGCTTGTAGAATTTGGATTGAGTATCTAAGAATTCATATGGCTGAAATTTAGAATCATTGTAATGACAAAAAACATGGCCATTGATCCAAATGACCAACTTTTCTGTGATTCTTATTTCTCTATTTGTCTATCCATATCTATCAATATGATATATATACACATATATGGATATGTTAAGTTACATTCATTATTCTATATGAAATTTTACTTAATTTCAATTAATATTTCCTTGGTTTAGATGTAACAATGAGGTATAAATCTATTTAAGGGTCTATTATGCTGTAAGTGGGGTGATTTACCTTAAATACTTTACTATAGTTATGTACTTTGCGTTAACTTGATTCATACTTCTGAAAGTAGGATTTTAATATTCTTAAACTGGAATACATACTATAAAAATGGCTCTAAAAGAAATTCAAGTGTCATTATCAAAATCTGCACCAAAGTTTTCATTAAATTCCCAAAGGGATGCTTGAAATAATGGAATACTCATTTATGAACTTATTGGTGTCTCAAAAAAGAGATATAAAGATTTGTCAAGACCTTGTGATAAGTGAAATAGATCTAGCTCTAAACTCACTTTTTTTTGTCCTCTACTTAGTTTCATGGAAGATTATGTCCCTGATATCTCTAGAAGGTTGGCTGATGTTCCTAATAATGAACTTTTCTTACAAAAAACATTTTTGTATTATTGGGGATTGCACTCAGGGGCATTCTACATCTGAGCTATACCCCAAGCTCTATTTTTTTATTTTTTATTTTGAAACAGGGTCTCACTAACTTGAAGAGGATCTCACTAGGTTTCTGAATTAGTGGCAAACCTGGAATCCTTCAATCTCAGCTTCCCAAGTATGGGATTACAAGTGTGTGCACCATGCCTGGCTAGCAAGGAGATTTGTGAAAGTTCCCATGGACTATCAGTGAGAACTTAAAGACCTAAGTCTGTTTTGGGGCCTATTTGTTATTAAATGTTGGTACATTTTGAGAAAATTTAGTTTATGTGACCTAAGATTTGTTTTACTTTTAGCATACTACCTGGGAGCAAGATTATGGGGAAAAGGTTGCTATGAATCATACACCTGTCTAGAATGGTAGAATCCAACACAAGTTTGCTCTAAGAACCTGACAAATGTTGAACAGGCAAATTGGCCTAGATTAGTTTTTACAACAGAAGCTTAACATATATAAAGAATCTACTTGGAGAAATAACAAAATTTCTAAATCATCTTTTGGAACACCGTGAATTCTGATTATTTATTTATACTCACCCTTTCTAAAATAATGATGCCCTTTTCATTAATTTTCAAGAACAGTTTGGAATTTCATTTGTAAACTTGTAAGTTTGCTCCAATTTCATACAAATGGAAAATAAATCTCCCCTTAAAACCATGACCTAAACATATGTTACATTAAAAATAAAGTGGTCCCTGTATTAAACTTATAATTATGATTATAAAAGCAGAACATGAATCCTCATTACTTCTTCAATATTTTAAATATACATGCATGGACAAACATAAGTCCTATCCTCCCCTACTGCTAGCTAATCTATGGACTGGCAAGGATAATTTCAACAGGACACAGCAGGTCCTTCTTAAGAAATAGCTTCACATTTATATGCATTCTAATGAGGACAAGATATCATGCTATGGAAAAGATATATAACTGTTCTAGTGCAGAGATTCCAGCCCCACAATGCTCCCCTATCCCTTGCAATAAAGTGTTTTGTTGAAATTTTGAGAGTATATTTTAATTCCAACACTGCATTTATTCATTCATTGGCCGAATATTTACTGGGTGGATCCTTGAGAGTCAGAATCAGTCAATCCTTCTTTTGTAATAAATGTAAGTAAATAAGTATTTTAAATATAATAAGAATATTAACTATGATAATATAATAAACATAATAATAACCTGTTTGAGAATAAAAATAGTAGCAAAACATTAAAAGTCTGGTTAGTTTAGTGCAATACCAATTGCTGATTGCTATAATATTTTCAGGATTCTTTCAATTGCCCTATGTTAATATGTTAATCAGAGGAGTAGGTGAGAGGAAAGAAGTTAATGTGAAGAGAGTATTGCCAAGAATGAGTTATTTGAAAAGAGACTGAGTTGAAGAAATAGACGATCTCCCACTAACCTTCCCAAACCTGCTATGACTTTATGCATTTTGACTTAACCAATTAACAAATTAAAAATATGAGGAAAATCAAAAAATGTAAAGTCTTATTGGATACTATGAGATAAGTACTTTCTGTTTCACTCTTCTCAGAGTCATTGCTTTTGAATGAATAATGGTGCTTTAGTTTCTCAGTGAAAGAGATGTTGCACAAAGGTGTTTTGCATGCATATGCACTGAAATCTGCAAATATAGGTAGAATGAAATACTCATAAAAATTCAAGGTCTATTCTGTTCTGTTCAATGTTATTGCATTTGTAGAGAACACATTGGCTTTGAATTACATCAACTCTTTTAGATTTTCCAGTATCTATGACAACTGGAAAGGGCTAATCAAGGGTAATTTTATGGACTATAAAATCACTGACATGGGATTGTTTAGAGATTACTCAGCTGTTTGTCTCTCTGTCTGTCTATCTCTATCTCTTACACACACATGCATGCACACACAAACACACACATGCATCATAAAGGTTAAAGGATGTGTCAATATTTACCCAGTTTAATAGCAGAGTCAAGAAAAAAACAACAACATAACTCTGTAAACACTCTCAACTGCCTAAAATGCAGATCAAGATTTCTAAATAGCTTCTACATTATAGGTGTTCTTGTTGGTCTCTAGTTCATCCTTCTTGATGTTTGCCTTTTTTATTTCTCAAAATATCTTTTTAGATTCTTAGACCTTATAATTCAATGGCTGAATCCATTTAAAATGTTAATCATTCTAATAGTATTTCTATTGTAGCATGGATCAAAACATATTACAGAAATAAAACTCTAATAATGACCCCATTCAGAAGAAAGCAAAAGTATCAATTCTTTTATCTTGAGCTTCTATCTTCCAAAATAGTGATAAAATAAACTGTTGTTTAAGTGAAAAAAGAAAGAAAAAAAGATAGAAATATTAAAAAGAAGGGGAGGAAGAGAGAAAGAAAGAAAGAAAAAATTCTAAATGTTGAATTTCAAAACTCAGTAAGAATAGGTAGTTGGAGGCAGAAGAAAAGGAGTAGGCCCTTTCAAATACCCTTAAAAATCACAGCACGTGGTCAGTTTCTTCATCTCTCATTTGTAAGGCAGTTCAAACATGATGTATATAAACTCATACCTGTTAAAAATTTATTAAAATTAAATTCTACTAGTAAGAAATATAACTCTACTAATGAGCCGAAAATTCTAAGATAAGTAACTCAGTTTTAAAACAGGGTGTTCATGAAGAGTGAGGTGGTCTATAGGAATCTTAATAGCTTCACAAGATGAAATGATTGAGAATCAATGTTTCAATAAAATAATTGGTCGATACCTGTTTTAGATATTGATAGATAAATATATTATGCATATATCTACAAAAAGCAGGAACTATATACCAGGTTCTAACCTTTGATATTTGATACTTCTTTGACTGAGATAGGGGCCCTACTCTTGAGACTTGTAAGGGGGAGAGGAAGACATAAAGGACATTGACTTGGGCTTCTTTTGACAGAATGCCTTATTTGAAGAGGTGTCATCTGAGCTTGGACTTGAAGGGTAAAAAAAGAGAAACCATAAAGCAGAGGAAGAACTTTGGGGTGTTCAAAGATCAACATCCAGGGCCGCAAGATAGAAATGAGCTTAGTATGTGACTAGAAAATTAATGGGCAGGAGATGAGATAAGAAAAGGAAGCAAAAGCTACTTGGACTAGGTTGCCATGATACATGGACTAGGTTGCCATGATAAGGAGTTCATTCTAGAGATTAGGAAGTCAGAGCACAGTTTTAAGCAGCTAAGTGATTGACTCAATTTACCTTTATGTATTGGCTTTCTCCAGTATATGGAGAATGTATTAGACAAAGATCAGCGAGGAAGCTTGGAAAAAAAGGGTGATTAAGACTTATAGACAGATACAGGGGAAAAGTTTAGATATAACCAATAAGAGTTGATGGACTAGTTACATGACATATACAGAGAGAGGAAAAAAAAGATAGTACCATGGTTATTGACTTTAAAATATTTAATATCTAAAGTCTGCTTTTAGGGTATTACATAATACACTGAGTTTATATAACTTAAAATTCTAAATAACAAATGTATAAAGGAAAAAATGCAACAATTGATAACAAGCCATGCCACTGTGCAATATTTTTAGGCATCTTGTTTTAGAAAGTTGTGACAATTTACATATATTGTTAAATTTGGTTACATGCAAGATCTGTAACTAAACTGAAGAAAGAAAAATTGCATTAAGCACATATTTTATAGTTTTCCATAAGAACCATGAATATTTGAGACTCGTGTTTTAAATAAAGGAAATTAAAATGACATTAAAAGGAAATAAACCAATACAAAAACAGAAAAGAATGGAATGTTTTCTAAACAGCACTAAGTATAATGCTGTAATTCGTAGTGAATTCTAGTGGAAAGTTTTTCAAAGTGATCATATAAATTCACCCAAACATTTAAAGCAGCTTTATTTTCTTTAAAGAAACTGAAAGTCACCAAGTTTATGGTGATAAGAAGATGTTGACATTAATTTGAAACTGCTTTAGCCTCATGAGTTATACACCTGATAGAAAAAAAATACCAGGGAGAGGAAAATTCATCAAGAGGATTAGACTTGTGAATGTGAATTCAGTGGCTGACAGATGCAATCATTCTGCCCAAAATCACTATCTGACATGTTATGTTCAGAAAACCTTGAATAATATAATTTTGGTCTTAAATATATTTGATCTGAGAAGCTCACTTACTGGTGGTGTGTTCTGTGTTAGAATCTTATTACTAGCTACATAACCAACTCTCAACCTCTGAGAACATATTGAGACTTTGAAAAAATACTGTGAAGAAAGATGAAAAATAAATGAAGGAAGATTTTTCACCAGTTTGCTGAAAGCTAGACAAATTAGAAGTGTAGCCTATCTGATATCAGATGCAAACTCTATTCCTCTGGAGGAGATAAGTTATTTCAATTTGTATGGAAAAAAAGTTGTTTTTCTTGAGCAGAGCATGATGGTGCACATTCGTAATCCCAGAATTTGGGAGGCTGAGAAAGGAGGATCGTGGTTTGTGCACAGCCTCAGCTACTTAGGCCCTTTGCAACTCAGTGATTCCCTGTTTCAAAGTAAAGAATAAAAAAATAGGGCTGTGGCTATAGCTTGGAGGTAGAATGCTCCTTTGTCCCATCCCTAATACTGCCAAAAAAATTGTTTCTCTTCAAACTATTGCAAAAAAACCCAAATAATTATAATTTTTCCAAAATTACTGATAATCCAGAATGGATTATCCTTTTTTTCTGTTTTCCAGTGTATCTCATAACAAAAGTAGGAGTCTAAACATAGAAAAGAGATGGTGAAAATAAGTAGAATACAATAGACACTAGCACCACATATAGATGTTTTGGCTAAATGAATTCAGGGTTCATAAATGGGCAGTTTGCACATTGCCTAAGGGGATGATTGCCCTCAGTTTACCCTTCTAACCATCATCATATAGTATGGTTAACCTGGACACTCATTGTTGGGTGGGGGGAAGGGAAACTGGGGGAGGGGAGAGGGCACCAAGCACAAATGTATACCATTTTCAATATGTTCCACATATAAATAAAATAAAATATAAGAATAATGCAGATATTTAATGCTTGCCTAATATCCATTGCTCTGTGATTCTTTATTGTTGGTCAACATGAACTGATTGATTGCCTACAGATAATAAAGACATTAAAAGAAAGTGGGATGTAAATACTGTATGCATTCATGAATGTGTGTGTACAAATTATTTAGTGAAACACTGCTATTTGAATTTATTTAGGATTAAAGAGTATTCATTGATTCCACAAAGATCTACCAAGTGCCTACTATGCTTCACAAACTCTTCTTGGCACTTGGGATATGTCGGTGAACAAAACAGAATAAGATTCTCTTTCCTTTAATTATAATTTTGATTTAAAATTTCTCTCAAGGCTCACATGTTGAAGGCATGTACCCACTATAGCAAAGGTCAGAGGTGGGGCATGGATGAAAGAGGCAGTTCAGTGGAGCTGTGGTCTTTCTCTCTCTCTCTCTCTCTCTCTCTCTCTCTCTCTCTCTCTCTCTCTCTCCACACACACACACACACACACACACACACACACACACACACACACACATTCCCCTTAACCACCATTGTAGCTTCTACCTCAGAGCTTAAGCTTTATGGGCTTAAAACTCTGAAACAATGGGCCTCAATAAACCTTTCCTCCTCTAAGTTGTTCTTGTTAATTATTTTAGTTAGAGATATGAGAAAAGCTTACTTAAACACCTGTGGATATGATATTCCAGTGAGCAATCACAGACAATAAACAATATATATAATAAAATTAACCCCATTCCATGGGATGCTAAGAAGTAATATATGGTATGGTAAAGGGCATCCACAAAATACAGCAATATTCATCAAAGTCATAAAGTAACATTAACTCCACACTAATATCATCTCCCTGAACTCAGAATAGAAGCTTTTACTTTTTTTGGAGGTAGAAGGGTTTCCAGAAACCCCAGTACCACTATATATATATATATACTTAAAAATAGGACTTGGGGTGTGGCTTGGAGGTAGAATGCCCCTGGGTTCCATCCCCAGTACAGGAAAAAAAAATTACACACACACACACACACACACACACACATATGCATATATACATATATATCTCATATTGAAGTTACTTCTTAACTAACGGTTACTTAAAATGATACTTTTAGGGATATTAGCTTCTTTTAGTAAGTATTAAAATAATAGCATACGGCTAATATATAATTAGCAAAGCCTTGCAAATTAATTACCTTGGTAACCAACATTTCTATGCCATTGGCTGTAATTTACATTGTTTGAGGACATTTCATGCATTTTTGAATTGCACAGGATTCATTGTATATGCATTGTGCTCGGGAACTTGCTTTGCCATTCCAGATTCATTTTCTTTGCTCTGAATGCTGGATGATTACAACCCCCGACTCCACACCAAATGCACCCTTCTTTCCCCACCACCTTGCAGCTCAGTTTTTTCCTCCATCATGTAGTGTTACCACTGTGTGTTTATTCACTCACTTTTTCATGCACATTTGGTTTGTTGCCAGTTTGACGAGATTATGAGTAAGAAATATTATGAATATATCTTTTGTGTTAAGATGCATTTTCATTCTCCTTGGTGACATACTAGGTGTAACATGGAGGTCATGGGAAAATAGATTTATGCTTAACTTGATAAGAAAATTTCAAACTTTTTCTAAAGTGATTATACTATTTTTCATCTCCAACAGCAATGCTTAAATGTATGACTTTCTCCATATCTTTATAACACTGGGTAATGTCAGTCTTAAATTTTTGTGGTTCTAACAGGTATGTAATATCTCATTGTCATCTTAATTTACCTTCTTGATTATGAGTGATATATGCCTTTATCATCCATTCTTATATCCTCGTTTGGGAAGTGTTTGCTTTCTTAATGAATATAATTTCATTGAAAGTATGCTCTAATTATTTGCAAAGTGACTGGATTCTAAAGTAACAGCACCTTTATCTGAATTTCAGCTTCCATGAAGTGATTACTTGATTGAGTTGAAATTTAGTAGGATTCGTAATATTGTGCAATTTAATGTAGGAGTTTAGCATTCTGTGTATAGAAATGGTTTTTTTTTTGTTATTTTGCCAAAAGGAGCATGATAGTCTGACTAGTGAAACCTATCAACATCCTCATATTGAACTAATTTCATTCTTTTAACTTAAAATTATAATCAAGTTCAGAACATCTTATTCTCCCTAAGATGCATGTAATCTGAAATTGGCACAGCAAGAGTTTGCCACAAATGTGAGGAGATAGAGATGGCTCATTTGCTTTTAAAATGGATACGATGAATATAGCACATGTAGGGAAGAATTAACTAACTGGAACAAAATGTTTTTTGCAACCATTCCTCTCAGCTGGAAACCCCACTATCACTTTTTTTTAAGATAATAAGAAAGACCATAAACTGAAAAGGCTTCTATTTTTAATCATATAAATCTTGTTTTATTTCTGAATTTGATAAAGTAGAGCAGCTACTCATGATTCTTCATATCTTTATGTATTCTCCAAAAGTGCGGTCTTATTTTTGCTAAGCCTCGAATAAAATTTTCCCTTGAATTAGTATATTTGTAATAAACAAGATGCTGTTTCATTTCAGATACATGACATATGCCTGTGTGTGAATTGTCAGTGCAACGCACTCTGCTCAAAATGTTTTATGTCTTGTTAAAAGCTTATATACAATGAGATCCAAAGGATTGAATCAGCCGAAGTTATGTTTCTAGTCTAATGACGAGACCTCTAGTAGGAGTAGACATATGGAGTACGTATCATGTAAAGTGGACTTACAGTGTAACTGGAATATTAAGCCAGGAAGGCAAACAGTAATAATATAATAAAACAATATTTATACAAAGTTCTATGCTAAATATACTTGGCTGTATATATTTTAGCTTAACTTAGAACATATGTTTATAGAGTGGTTTGATATAAATACAGTCTATGTGCTATACACGATTTGGGAGGGCCTCAGTCAGCACTTGAAAGAATTAGGTGTTTAGCCGGGTGTGGTGGCGCACGCTTGTAATCCCCGCACTTGGGAGGCTGCGACAGGAGGATCATGCAGGTTCCAAGCCAGCCTCAGCTACTGAGTGAGGCTCTCAGCAACTTAGTGAGACCCTGTTTCCAAATAAAGTATAAAATAGGCCTGGGAGTATAGCCCAGAGGTAGAAAGCCCCTGGGTTCCACTCCCAGTACCACACACACACAAAAAAAAAAGAATTAGGTGTTTACCCTCCAGAGTAGCTAGAGACTTCAACTGTATTTCTGTATACAGTTACTCTATGTAGTTAATCTGTTTGTTAGAATAGCAACGGCTTGGCATTTAAGAAAACATGTTGGTTCATGATTCTTTAGAATAAAGAAGAAGAAACAAACTAAAATAAACGTGCATTTCTCTTGTACCAAACCAGGGCTTTGTTGTTTGGTTTTAGTTTCCAGCCATATTCCAGGGTGCATGACAACATAAGGTTACTCATATTTTCAAAATATTACTTCTAATAAAAATAAAACAACAATAATTATAAATTCCAAATAACATTTGGCTCAAATGCCTACTTAAAATTTGGGGGAATGGTATTTTATGGCAGAAGGTTTATATACTTCTCAGAAACTGCTATTCATGCTTCAGAAAATGCTTCCTTTTCCCAACACTGTGATTTTGGTTTAGGCGTGATTTTTTTCACTGTTTCACAACTTACGTTCCTCCAACTCATCTCATCCTCTGAGAAGTCGGATCCATTTGGAAAACATTCCCCATCAATAATATCTTGCAGCTACATTTTTTATTCCTGCTTACTTCCAGTTCCTACAGTCTTTGCAGTCCCTCTCCCTGGCCAATCCCTAAAGCCTCCTAACAAACTCTTTGACTTCATTAGTTCCCACTGCTAATCGGGACTGTGCACTACAGCCAGAGCTGCTTCCTTTATAGCAATTTACTGCTTTCTATTGTATATAATCAAACACTCTGGTTCCTAGGGAGTAAAAAGTCCTTTACAATCTTATGTTCAAGCCAAGTTCAGTGGCACAAACCTGTAAACACATTATTTGAAACAGATTTGAGGTCAGCCTTGGCCTCAGTAATTTAGCAAAACTCTCAGCAACTTAGTGCAATCCTCTTGTTTTTATATCGGTACATTGTAGTCATACATCATTATGAGGTACAGGATGGTAGAGGCATACATGCAAACGTCACACAGAGATCCTGTTTTAAAAAATATTTTTTTCTAAAGGGGGTGTAGTTTGGAGGTAGGATACCTTTGGGTTCAATCCTTAATACAAAAAATAAAAACAAAACAACCAAAAAACCTATTCTACTGAATTCCACACTTCCTTTCACTATCTTCCATATCCAATAATATATTTTAGTTAGAGATTTTCATAGATATCAACTTTCAAATGTTATATGTTTGCTTAATATCCTTCTCTTGGAATGTTTTGTTCCTATTTTCCTTTGCCAGATTAAACTCTACTTATTTTTTCAAAAAATCAGCTAAATGATCACTTTTGTGAAATCTTCACAGACTTTGTAAGGCAGAATTATATCTGCCTAGTTCTTTTGTATAGTATTCACATGCCTGCACTATAACCTTAATCATCTATTTTAATTATTTAGATACACATATACATGCACACATGAATATATATATATATATACACACACATATATATATAACATTAATATATAATATATGTAATATTCATGGTACTGGGGATTGAACCCAGGTTCATTTTACCTCTGATTTACATCATCAGCCCTGTTTTGTTTTCTATTTTGAATCAGGGTCTCACTATAAAATTCTATCACAAAACAGAAGAGAGGAATTAGATACTTCTGGTGCAGATTAAAATTATAATGAATGACTCTTCCCTTAAAACTGCAATATTTTCACATATATCCTAGTAGCTATATATATATATGTATATATATATATATATATATATATATATATATATACATGTGAATATGTGGATATGTATATATGTTATATATATCCTTTTCTTTCTATCACACTTATAAGACATATAGCTTTACTTAGAAAAATATGTACTAAATTATCCTTAAAATCGCTTCACCATTTATAATTGTGAAAAATTAAATTGTTATAAATCAGTCTATTGCAAATGTAGTTAAAGCTGCGCACAGTGGTTCATGCTTCTGATCTCTATACTTGGGAGACTGAGACAGAAAGATCACAAGTTCAAGAACAGTCTCCACAACTTAGATTCTCAGTGATATAGTGAGAACCTTTCAAATAAAAAAGGGGGACTGGATATCTTAGAGTTAGAATACCCTTCGTTTAAAAAAGCAGTGATAAAGAAAATTGTAGTTTACACCATGGTTTATATTCTTTCCCCTCCCCTCAAGCATATGCATAAGTGCCTCTCAACTGATAATGACATTGCAAATCTTGATAAACCCACTATTATTAGAAAACATCATAAGTTGAAATTGCATTTAATACACTTAACTTACTGAACACCATGCCTTACAACCCTGTACACTATAGAGTAGCAGTTGTTTCCCCTCATGGTCACATGACTAACTGGAAGGTGCAACTTCCTGCTCCTACACTATCACGTATCACTATCCCTGGCAAAGGTCAATATTCAAATCATAGTATAGTTTCCACTGAATGCATATGACATTCATACTATCCTAAGGTCAAAAAATGTAAATCCAACCATCATAAATCAGGGATTGTATGTATGAATATGCATGCACAAGCACACACATATAATAGCATAATAATACAACTTAATATGGTTCATTCAGCGCTCTAAAACAATCAGTACATTGGTCAAACGTTAGGAATTTTATTTCTGCATTGAATTGCAATAGGTGCCAAAAAATTGTGTCTATGAAAGAGCAATTTTGCCAGGACCTGGGATACTAGGAAGGAAAGATCTGTTCCAAAGGAGATAGTGATATTCAACTGCAGTAGAAGGTGAGTACAATATTGCTAGACCTTTAGTTTTTGACAAAAATGGATACTTGTGGGTAATCTCTCAATTTTTAAATGTAAGCAGATAACTGACACAGAAAAAGAATCGCATATATTCTAAACACTACGTATTTTTCAAGTCATAAATACCGAAAATCTTGAACTAATTTAAGAATATTGAAGAGATTTGAAATTAGTGAATTTCAAGAGTTCTGAGGCACTCTACAATAGAAAGTGAGTTTGCTAGCATACAAGAGCTTTTTAAAGTACATTTGCAGGGTGTGGTGGCACACGCTTGTAATCCCCGCACTTGGGAGGCGGAGACAGGAGGATCGCGCCGGTTTGAAGCCAGCCACGCGCGCTGGCTTAGGAGACCTTGTTTCCAAATAAAAAATGTAAAAATAGGTCTGGGGTGTAGCCTGGAGGTAGAAGGGCTTCCAAGAATCCCAATACAACCAAAAAATAAATAAATAAAAAATAAAATAAAGTACATTTGATGGACTGGGCATGGTGGCACACCCCTATAATCCCAGTCTTTGGGAGGATGGGACAGAAAGACCACAGGTTTAAAACCAGACTTGGCAATTTAGTGAGACCTTTTTCAACATTTAAAAAAATATATTTGGGATTATAATTCAGAGGTAGAATGGTCCCGGGCCAAATCCTCAGTACCACACACATGCAAAATAAATAAAGTCCATTTGACAAAGTATACAAATAATTTCAGAAGTTCAGCATTACATACAGCAAAAGTTACTGACTGTTCAATTGTAGCATTACTCTTTATTCAGGAATTATGTTGTTTACTCAGGCACGAGAAAAGCAGAAGCTTCATGTAAATTTGGTTTGGTGGCTGCTATTCCGTTTGCTGACATGCACTGAGACTCTCCTTTTAGCACTGGAGAACTCGCTGCTTTTCTGCAGTTCCATCCTCTTTTCCTATTAGCAAGATACCCTTTCTCTGTGGCCTGATTTTTGTCTCTCATGTTGGCCTAAAGCAAACACATTA
Source organism: Muscardinus avellanarius (assembly GCF_963383645.1). Lineage (NCBI taxonomy): Eukaryota > Metazoa > Chordata > Mammalia > Rodentia > Gliridae > Muscardinus > Muscardinus avellanarius. Next base: position 23,595,070 of record NC_137792.1, on the reverse strand, counting down.
AACAAACTCAAAACAAAATGAGAGCTATTGGCTTAATGTGTTATAATTTCCATGCCTATTGGATGTTTATGCTCTTAAAAAGGATGGTTAGTTCAGAGGCAGAAATGTCTAATAGTCTGAAGTTATCAGTGTGATTGCCTGGTAAAGAACTGGAAAAGAGGTCTGGTTCGCCCTCTTAAAAACGTGCAGGTACTAGAAAATTCTAGGCATCACTAGGTATTATAATAATTTTTTTCTTTTTAACAAAATTCTTAGTAACCATTTTAATTCTCTAAGTATCATGCATATTATTTAATTTACCCTTTGTTAAAATGCCAGCATCTGTTGTCAATTCTCAAAAGGAAATACTATTTGTGAATCTATAGCAATTAATTACTCATAATCACTATGGAAACGCATGGCATTACTGAAAGTCAAGGTTCCATATAATTTTAAACAACTCTCTCTAATAGTATTATTTTAAATGCTGGCATTTCATAGCTATGATGTGAAATTAACATACGAGGAAGCATTTAGTAATCTGTGAGGCAATATACAAGTGATATTAACAGTAACAATAATATGGATGTTATAAGATCTTTAATGGTGTGAGCCTAAGTAGTACGGCAACAATATTGCCTGATTTTCCCTTTATGCTTCCCATTTCATAGCACAAAGTTCTTCTAGAACCTGTGTTGGTAGAAGTTTCTATTTGTTGCTCTCACAATACTACCTTGGGTCAGAGAAAAGGAAAGCTGAGGGTACAACAAAAGAGCAGGAATGATGATGAACCTTTCACTTGCCATGAACACGTTTTCATTTTCCCCTGAAAACTGTAGAGGTTCCACTAAGTTCCTGGATATGGGTGGCCTCTGTTTTGGCATCATAATTTGATTAAAATTGAGAACAATAATTTGTTTCAAGTATGATAAAACGACGAAGTGCTAAATCTCTAATTTAGGAAGGTTGTACAATTTTATTTTGTAGTTTATTTTATATCATACTGGAAGGAAGTATGAAAAAAGATTATTTCATTTCACCTACTTTTTATAATATGTGCATATGCTCTCTCTCTCTTTCTCTCTCTCTCTCTCTCTCTCTCTCTCTCTCTCTCTCTCTCTCTCTCACACACACACACACACATACACACACAGATAATAAAAAGGAAGATTATTTCTGATGCAATGTAAAAAGCTGTAAAGTAAGCAGAAAATCTCCTTCGATAGGAGTTGAAAAGGTTCCATTGAGGTTTATTTATTTATTTATTTACTTATTTTGCAGGTCTGGGGATGGAACCCAGGTGCGTTCTACCTCTGAGCTACACCCCCAGCCCTATTTTTTATTGTGTATTTTGAAGCAGGGTCTCACTGAGTTGCAAAGGGCGTCACTAAGTAGCTGAGGCTGGCTGCGAACCCAGATCCTCCTGGCTCAGCCTCTCAAGTGCTGGGATTACAAGTGTGTGCTACCATGCTTGGCTAATATGTATTATTATTATTATTGTTGTTATTATTATTATTATTATTATTATTTTGCAGTACTGGGGATGGAACCCAGGAACATTCTACCTCCGAGCTACATTCCCAGCCCTATTTTTTATTCTTTATTTTGAAACAGGGTCTCACTGAGTTGCAAAGGGCCTCACTAAGTAGCTGAGGCTGACTGCGAATCTGGATTCTCCTGTTTCAGCCTCCCAAATGCTGGGATTACAAAAATGTGCCACCACATCCAGATCCATGTAGATTTTTAAAAATTAAAAAAAATTAAGCCAGATGTGGTGGTGGACACTTGTAATCCCAGCATTTGGAAACTGAGACAGATGATCACAGTTCACAAAGAGCCTCAGCTACTTAGTGAGGCCCTCTGCGACTTACTGAGACTCTGTTTCAAAATAAAGAATAAAAAATAGGGCTGCGGTGTAGCCTGGAGGTAGAATGTCCCTGGGTTCCATCCCCAGTACTGCAAAAAATACAAAACAATTTAACTAAAAACATATCCTTACTCAGAAAAAGTAGTAATATTAATTTTTGCTATATTTTTTTCTAGATTTTTACTTTGTTATAAAATCAAACTTCCTCTTAAGAACTATACAAACTAGTCCACCAAAGTAATTCATTATCTAATATCAGCAATGTCCAATAAAAGGTATTCTACATTATGGAAAATTTGTAAAATTAATAAATATTCCTCGCAAAAATGAAACATAGTATGAAACAAATACACTATTTCCTTTCATTTTGACTGGTTTTATTGAAGCATTTAATTTTTAAGTGAAATTAAGAATACTTTAAAGTTCAGTAACTTCCTCTGGGTGTTTATTGAAGGAATACTGCTACAATTTAAATATCTAAGAGGCAGCCTGATTAGTAGAAACATGTCTGGGGATAAGAAAATCTTTGATTGGGTGCAGCATCAACATAGTTGTGGGCTTTATATGTTATCAAATATCTTTGGTATCCAGAATCCCATTTTGTACATTATAGCAGCAAGTCACATCTCAGATCCTTGCCAATCTACCACTATAAAGTCCTTACTCCAGTTATGTATCCAATTTGAACATTTTCAGGAATATAATGTTTCCATCATGTTGTTAAGTGCCCATCATCTATATCACATATAGCTTCAAAATGTCAGTGTTTTCAAGTATACAGTTTAACCAGTTGCTTAATATCTCATCTTACAAAGTTTTATCCCTAGAGCAGCAGGGTCAGTCTCACCTGAGGACTTATTTTTATAAATGTTGATCCTCAGGATTCACTCAAAATCTACTAAATATAAATGTACACTTTAACAAGACATCTAGGAAATTCATATGGACATTACATTGTAAGAAGTACAGGCTTAGTAATGGATTCCTTCCCCCCAATTTTTCTTTAGTACAATTTGAAATTTATAATATTATCCAATATTCTATATTTATGAAACAAGTTTGGGCTAGAATTCTCACTTTGATTTTATAAATATTTCTGGAAGAACCACAACACAGTGTGTGAATTTTTGTTTCTTTGCTCTTAGTACTTGAATTATTATAGTAAAGACCCTTAATAACGTATAATAGTTAATGGCATAGAACACTCCTGTTGGAGGATTTTCTGGCATGAAACAAAAAAAAATGGGAACCCTGAGAGGCAGAAGATTGTAAGAGAGACAAATACTAGAATAAGATTAAAGAAAATGAGAAAAAAATGTTCATTCATACGACAAAATATTTGCCAAGTACACCTGTGCCAAGGACTATGGTAGTTTAGAGAATATACTTGTGTCTAATTCTTGCTGTAATGAAATTAACATTCTAGTTCGGGAGACCCCAAATTTGCAATGTTACCTCATAATTCCTCTTTTCTAGCTAGAAATAGTCTATACTTTTAAAACATGACCTCAGAAAACAGAGCCATCTTCTATTTTTACTTGTTTATTTTTATTTATTTAATTTTTTAATTAGTGCATTGTAGTTGTACATCTTAATGGAGTACAAGATGGTAGAGGCACACATGCACACGTCACTCATTTAGCTCTTCCCCAAATCCTACTCTATTCCCTCCCACTTCCCTCCTAATATTTGTCTTAGTGATTGACTTCAATATATTTGTTAATGTACATCATGTACATTAGGTAATTTCCCTCTTCCCACTCCCATTCCCTTTAGGATGTCTTATTTGCTCATCTATAGTTTCTTATTCTTCGTCTAGAGTTCCTTCTACGACTCATTTTCTTCCTAATTCCCGCATATTAGAAAGAGCATTCGATTTTTTATTTTTTGTGACTGACTAATCTTACTTAGCATAATGTTGTCCATTTCCATCCATTTCAGTGTAAATGACTTAAGTTTGTTCTTCTTTATGGCTGAATAAAATTCAGTTGTGCACATATCCCATAATTTTGAAATCCATTCATCTTTTGATGGACATCTTGGCTGCTTCCATAGTTTGGTTATGGTGAATTGTGCAGCTATGAACATAGATACACATGCATTAGTTTGGTAATTTGGTTTCTATTCTTTTGGGTAGATGCCCAGAAGTGGTATTGCTGGATCATATGCTAAGTTCATTCACATTCTTCTGAGGATCCTCCACACTGTTTAGCAAAGTGGTTGCACTGGTTTGCAATCCCACCAACAATGTAGTAGAGTTCCTACTTCTCCACATCCTAGCCAGCATTTGTTATTGTTTTTGTTTTGAATGATTTCCATTCAGGTTGGGGTTAGGTGAATGAAATCTCAGCGTAGTTTTGAGTTGCATCTCTCTAATTGCTAATGATGTTGAGCATTTTTCATACATTTATTTGCCATTTGAATTTCTTCTTTTGTGAAGTGTCTATTTAGTGCACTTGCCCATTTTTTAATTGAGTTATTTGTTTTCTTAGTGGTGAGTTACTAGAGTTCTCTGTATATTCTAGATGTTAGTTCTCTATTGGAGGAGTAAGTTGCAAAAATTTCTCCCATTTTGTTAGCTCTCTGTTGAGGTTCTTCATAGTTTCCTTTCCTGTACAGAAGCTCTTCAGTTTAATGCAATCCCTTGTATTGATCCTCCTTTTAGGTTCTTGTGCCTTTGGGGTCTTTTTTTAAAAAGATTTTATCAGTGCCTATGTGTTGCAGTGTTGGACCTATGCCCTCTTCAAGAAGCCTCAAGGTCTCTAGACTCTTGTGAAGGGTGAGAAAGTGGGGTTTATTTTCATTTATCCGCATATGGTTAACCAAACAACCACAAAAAATCCAGAATAGACAAAGACATTCATCTTTTTAATTTTTAAATATTTTTTATTTTTTTACGGTACTAAGAATTGAATGGAGGAATGTTCTCCTTCTGTGCTTCACCTCCAGCTCTATTTTATTTTTATTTTGAAACAGGTTCTCACTAAGTTTCTGAGGGCCTCACTAAATTGCTGAGGTTGAATTTGAGCTTGAAATCTTGCTATTTCACCTGCCAAGTACTGAGATTAATAGCATGTGCCACCATGCCACATAGTCATCTTTTTAAAAAATTAACAACATATTTCTGGGTATTCTTGTATTCTAGGTATTTTGTGATTGTGGTCTAAATTCTAGTTTGATGTTCAGTGTTTGCTCCCATACTTTATAAAGGAAGAGAGAAATACGGATTTTTTATGTTGGCACATGCTGGTAATTAAATCATGTTTGCATATTTTCAAACTAAATGTGAATTAATCAAAATACATGAGACATAGCTTTGAACTTATGCTGCAATAGTGAATTACTATCTTTTCTAAGTAACATATATCGACATATTTTATTCATAAATTTAATGACATAAATGGAAATCTGTATAAGCTTATGTTATAAAATTCCTCCCATAAATATTGAAAGTGAACAAAAATTTAGACTATTATAGAGGATTTGCCTAGAAGGCATTTATAGTAAGTAGAATTAATATGAACCGTATAATTTAATCGTATCAATTATATTGGATATTTGGAAGAACACTAGCAAGTAGAAATCACATTAGAATATACTTGATTAATTTTTTTAAAAGTTATTGTATTTATTAGTTACATTCTTATTTATATGTTTAAAACTTCTAGAGGGAAAATGATAAAAAATACTTTAGCAATTCTTGTTTCACAAATTACTTATGGATGTGTTAAACTAACACATCTGGATTTCAAATCACCTAAATAATATAAAAAATTCAGAATTGTCCAGCTAGCCATGTCCATGTGATTTCATTAACAATTGAAAACAGGGCATTTTTCAACCAATTTTCTTTTAGTTAAATATGATTAACCATATTTTAGTTATCCAATTTCACATCAGCATAGAAAAAGACAATGAAAAAACAAAAAAGCTTCCCCTATTTATGCAAACATAAACAATTTTACTCTTGCTTTCAATGCACACGCCTCAAACAATAATTAGATTTAAATATAGTTCTGTTGTTTAAAAACAGCAGATGGCTGTCATCTTGTACACTTCACATTTTAACAGAAATATTTTATTATTGACTAAAAAGTCCAAAAGGACTTTTTCTATTCTGTCTGCATGTGTTTTGATTTGTGTTAAGAGACCAGTTCATGAAGAAGTAGGAGCTTGAATAAAAAGGGTAAAAACATGGTAGCTCTTCATTCCTAGATTTACATTTGTGATTAGAGTCTGGGTTCAGAATTGGATAAATAAATAGAACCCAGCCAATTTATAGTCTTCTTTTGAGTCATAGTCTCAATTAGTAATGTATTAAAAAGCATGAGTAAATCTTAGAGTAAATTTCAGGTAATTGTATCTGTTCCCCCAGTAAGTAATAAGTTAATATTTGTTGAGTGAATGAATTATAATATAATAGCATTGGTCTGAAACAATCAATCTTCAATTTTTAATATGAGTTTTTGTAAAGAAGAATTTAAAGAAGTTTGCTCTCTCACCACATACTATCGCAGTTAATCAGAAGCTCAAATACTATTACAAAAATATTTGCTTTTTTAAATGCAAATAATTGGCCTCATATAAACAACATTTGAGTCCTTTTATTTGATAACTTTTGTCAGATTGTTATCAATGATCAATATTCTGAGAATACCAACAGCTGATTTAGAAGAAACTATAAGCCATAAAATATTCAAAATTCTTTTCTTCAAGAATTCTTTATCATCTCTTCTCTAGCTTCCCTTGGCCCAGTTCCAGGAAGTTGTTAAAAGTCTAAACTGTAAATTTTTATTTCCAAATGCAGGAAATTATAAAAACAAGGCATAAAGGGAATGTAAAAACAAGACAAATTCCTGGACTGCATAGAATTTAAAATCTGTTTAGAGATGATATATGATACATTATAATATAGGGCAGGGTATGGTAAATGCTGAAGATGGGGAGAGGCAAGTAATGATATGCTTACAGGGAGGAAGGCAAGATTAATTCTTAGTGTGACAACCTGGAAAACAACAGGCTGGATGAGACAAATGGTGTTTGATAATTAGAGGAGGGAGGGTGTAGGCATCTTTAAAGGCACTGGACCTTGAATGCCTGATGTTTTCAGAAAATAGCTAGGAGTTACAAGTGGCAAGAAAATGAAGACAGTGGTAAGGAGATGAGGAGGAATACAGATAATATTGAGAGGGCCAATAGACATTATGTGTTTTATTCTTTAGGCAGAGCTATGTCTTTAAATTCATTTGTGCTGAGGATGTCATGATCACATACCTCTGAAAGTCAGTTCAAATGAACATGAGAAAGCTGCAAGGTCAGTAATAAATGGCAGAGATCTAAATTATATCAAGGGTTGAGTGTAAGAGACTGTATACAGAGAGATTTAGAGATAGGAAGAAAAAATGTTGGGCAGAAGGACATGGGTAAAGTGGGTGCACAGTGGTAGATAGGGTAGGGATAAAAATTATTGTCAGATTTCTTTGCTTTGTAAGTGGGAAGCTGATTTTATCACAGTAGTCTGGGAATGCAAAGGAAAAAGTAGGTCCTAGTTTATATTTATTAAAGAAAACATACATTCCTCAGCTTAATACTTGTTAATTCCTCTATGGGGAATTCTGTCCTCAACTTTGAGCATATAAATTAATTCCTACTCAGCATTCAGGCTTTAGCTCAAACATTATTTCCTCAGAGAAGTCCTCCCTCAGCATCAGCACTGTAATAGGTGGGTTCTCATTGTATGCTATAGCTCTGTTAGCACTTATGTGCTTCTTTGGTTGATAATTGTTATTCCCATAGACTAAAAGATTCAGGAAGCTTTTCCACAGTAAATGCCATTCCTATAATACTCTGTATTCATGCAATGTCTTATTTTCAGTAATTAGTAAGTGAGTGGATACCTGATCAGTTTCTCCCATAAAGTATTAGTTAATCATATATGACCTATATGTTTCCCCCTTTTGCTTTCTACAGGGAACTATTTCCACTTCAGGCACATTAGCACACTAAAAGCACACCATTATCTCATCTCCCTTCTTCCTTTCCTTATCTGCTTGTCTAATGACTATAGGAGATATCTCTCTCCAACTCTTTAAGTGAAGTGACTTGTAAGCTACAAACAACCCCAATGATGATTAATAAGTGTAGGAGTAATGAAAACAACAACCAGGAAATGGAGAGTGATATACAATATAGCAACTCTCTCAAGACTGCAACCCTTGAAAATATTCTCATCTCTGTTCACCATTCCCATCAAAATCTTCATCTGAATCCTGTCTTTCCCTTATTATATCTGCTTTTCTTAAGCAACACTCAATGCATAAAATAGAAATCCATTTAATGATTCTGTTTAGGTTTCAATTACTCTTATGGCACATTTTCTATTATTTTCATTGCAAAGGCACAGTACTTCATGTGTAGTACAACAAAGAAAAGTATGCTTAAGTTGGAAATTTAATCATAAATTAGAACATTTTCAAACATTTCTTAAATGAAGAAAACATTTTATTTCAAAAGAAAACATCAGTAGAGATTCAATTTTTAATTTTTTTCGCCTTTTCCTGCTCTTCCTTCTCTTTCCTTCTTTCCCAAAAATAGATATCTCAAAGTATTTTTAAAAACAATTTGAGGAGCTCACACAATCTAATTTCAAGATTCATTACAAAATTACTTTGGCATAATGTATCAACATAAATACAGCCTGAATGATTTATAAATGAAACTAGAACATTCAGAGATATACTTGCAATTACTGGGCCAATCACTTGTCAACAAATATGTAAACAAAGAACTTCAATGGGAGGGTGAATTCTTTTCAACAAATGATGCTGTATTAACTAAATATCCCTATGTAAAAATTAAATCTCAAAACCTATCCTCATGTTGTACTCAAAATTATTTTGACATGGATAATAAACTTAAATGTAAAAGCTAAAGTTACAAAGCTTATATGGAAGATAGGAAAATATCTTTATAATTTTAGAATAGTAAAGATCTCTGAGATAAAATAAATAAATTGTTTTTGTATTGCTGATGCTGGTTTAAGAGACCCTGTTTCAAAAAAAAGTATAAAATAGGTCTCAGAGTGTAGCCCGGAGGTGGAAGGGTTTCCAGGAACCCCAGTACAACCACCAAAAAAAAAAAAAAAAAAAAAAGCAGAAGCTTTCCTGTACACCAACCATAAATCCACTGAAAAAGAAATTCAGAAAACACTCCCACTCAGGATTTCCCACAAAAAAGTAAAATACTTAGGAATAAACTTAACCAAGGATGTAAAAGACCTCTACAAATAAAATTATAAAACATTAAAAAGGAAATCAAAGAATATCTTAGAAGATGGAAAGATCTTTCATGTTCATGGATAGGCAGAATAAACATCATCAAGATGGCCATACTTCCAAAAGTTATCCACAGATTCAACGCAATACTCATTAAATTACCAAGATATTTCTTCACAGACATAGAGAAATCAGTCCTTAAGTTCATTTGGAACAACAAAAAGCCCAGAATAGCCAAAGTATCTCTTAGCAACAAAAACCATGGAGGAGAAATCACAATACCTGACTTTCAACTATACTGCAAAGCCACGGTAATAAAAACAAAATGTACTGGAACAAAAACAGATACATAGACCAATGGAGCAGATTAGAAGACTCAGAAACGAAACCACACACTCGCAGCCAACTGATATTTAACAAAGGGGCCAAAAATGTACAATGGAAGAAAGACAATTTGTTCAACAAATGGTGTTGGCAAAACTGATTATCCATATGCAGAAAAATGGAATTAAATCCCGCCTTCTCACCCTGCACAAGGTCAATTCAAGATGGATAAAAGACTTGAAAATTAGACCAGAGTCCTTGAGACTCCTTGAAGAGGGCCTAGGTCCAACACTGCAACACACTGGCACAGATTAAAAACTTTCTCAACAAGACCCCAAAGGCACAAGAAACTAAAAGACGAATCAATACGTGGGACTGCATGAAACTGAAGAGCTTCTGTTCAGCAAAGAAAACTGTCAAGAACCTCAACGGAGAGCCAACAGAATGGGAGAAGATTTTTGCCACCTACCCCTCCGATAGAGGATTAATATCTAGAATATACAGAGAGCTCAAGAAACTCAACACCAAAAAAATTCAATTAAAAAATGGGCAAGCGAACTTAATAGACACTTCACGAAAGAAGAAATTCAAAAGGCCAATAAATGCATGAAAAAAATGTTCAACATCATTGGCAATCAGAGAGATGCAAATCAAAACTACCCTGAGATTAAATTTGAAAATACATAAAAGTGTAGCTATGCAGTGTGACATTAGAATGGAAACAAACCTCAATAAAGTTTCCATGTCTTTCCAGCATGGACACTTCAGTACACTTGGTAGGAAAGGTTGAAGCACAGTATTTCGATGGGAATGTATTTTGAAGTCATAGTTGCTGATGTCAAAATTTGTAAAAGAAAAACCACATCTTTGTATATTGGGGAAGTTTTACATATAAATAATTATATCTACCACTAAAATCTTATTTAATTTTTTAACTAGAAGGAGTGATGAATAAGAAATGATGTCATATAATTATATTCACATATATTTTAAGTGTTTATTGTTGTTATTTAATGTTGTTTATGTAAGCAACATATTATAGTTTCTCATTATTAAGCACTGTTTTATTTAATTTTATGCAAAGTTCACTAACACTCTTGGATTTTAAACATTGTATACATTCCCCCTTTTGATGTAGTTATGAACATAATGACAAATGGAAAATTTCCACTGATATGCAGAGGTCAGTTCTCCATAGGCCTAAAAATTTTCTTAGGTAAAATTTTATAAAAGGCTATTTTATAAGGCCATTTTTTCTAAAAGTTACAGTTTAGAGTTATTTACTTGAAAAAGAGAGAGAGAAAGAGAGAAAACAGGAAAGAAGAAGAAGGAGAAGGAGGAGGACAAACCAACAAAGGAAAAAGAGAAAGAAGAAACAAAAGAAGGAAAGAGAAAGAAATAAGGAAAAGGAGAATAAAATACTAATGAAGGGCTAATGGTTCCTATAAATAGTGGGTTTTCACATCTATATAATTATACTATTATAAATTAGATATATATTTATATTTTTGTGTCTGTTGAGTGTATAGTATTTTATATATACTCTTAAAGTTTCATGGGGAATAATACGGAAAAACCACAACTGCATCATCTCAAACATCACCTACTAACATTTCAGATTGAACCTTACAGATATATTTTAATTAGGGTGTTTGTTTAGGCTCTTACATTGTAAGATACATAGGTACACATTTGTGTGTAGATGGACATGAATACACACATACATTCACATGAATACACATACCAAGGCATTTATCAAAGCAGATAAATTGTAATAATGTCTATGTGACCATTAGCCCACACTCTTTCTCAAGATTAGCTAAAGCAGAAGTCAGGTCTTCTTTTTTATTTTGCTACAGCCTCTAATTATGAAAAACACCAATGTCCAAGGTAATGCCAAGGATGAATTCAGCAAGAGACAATTTAGCAAGAACACATGAGTTGATCTGGGCTGAATCAAAGTATTTAAATTAAACTTTCTAATGTAGTTGGATTCATAATTATGTTAGAAGCTTTAGTCTCTTCATCTAAATGTGTTTTTGCTAAAGCTACCACTCAGTGCCAGATAAAAGATCCTCACTATATGAACTCAAAGGCAACTTTTCTGAGTGACAGAAATATGTGGGTACAGATGAAGAATAACAATGAAAGTTCAGCATACCCAGTTTTTGAATAAGTAATGAAAGCCCATGGCACTGCTGGAAATCAATAGAAAAAGATAGTGAAAACAAGATCAAAATGTCTTTATCTTTAGTACCATCTCCACTTCCACATACAAAACCAACTCAGAAAGAAAATAATTACTTAGGGACAAACATTTGGAAAGAAACTCTTCACCTTGTTCAGTCTTAGAATATTTCCTCACAATTCCAGTGAAGTCGAAGGTTAAGAGTTAATTGTGTGTTTCTTATATTTCCCTCTGTGTCTATTATTGCAAATTCTCACATTTTGAGAAAAAAATTACCCTTGTATTAGCAACTGTATTCCACACAATCTTTTTAAAACTAGAAATGGCATTAAATAGGTAGCAAGGGGTAAAGCTATTCTGAGATTATACCATTATTGCAGGACATCTTTGAAGGAATTTGCAAGGGATGATAATAACAATGACCCACAGGGCTCCCTAGCAAATGGAGAAAGCAATATTCTCTCTATGATAAACATTATTGGAAATTAAAGTGGAAAGTGCCTACTTATCAAAGGCTAAAGCAGGAGGAGGGGGGACTAATCAGGACTCATTTTTACTATCAACCATTTTTTCTCCATCCTCTGCTCCAACAAAAGTGGAAATTAAAATTTCTGCCTATTGTCTGTACAAAATGCACTTAAAATCTAAAGGTAAATACTGTTTGAATTTAGTATGAACACAGTCATGAAATTCGGGCTTTCCTTAACTCTAGCTTTCACCATACACCCTCTGAACTTGAAGAAAGAATGATAGGAAGAAGGATACTTAATGAGATTTGGAATCCTCTGCAAAGCTTGTATATGCACAAATTTACACACTTAGAGATGTGCACACTGGGAAAACTCATAAATGGTTTGTGATGGTGATATAATCATTATTATACAATACATGCATACTTTCTTTATGTTCTTCCTGAGATCTGTCACACCAGAACTATCTCATAACTTATGTATAATACAATTGACAATGAATTAATTTGACATTTTAAAAGGCAGGGTTGAGGTTTCATTTGAAGGATGGAGAAAAATGCCACTTCAACATGATCTAAGTCAGAAATCCTATGCTGCATTTTTTCTCTTAAAATTGAGCTGGAACTGATGGTGGAAGCAAATAGATAAATAGCACAGGTTAAAGTACTTTGCTGTCCGCTATTTATTCAAGCCATTACAGTGTCTTATGATTTTCCAAACAGTGACCCCAAACTATTGAAGAGCAGGTTAGAAAAGAGACATTCATTTTCTTTTTCTTACACTTTCTTCCCAGTAATGGGAATTCAAACAGAGAAGCTCTACGCAAAATCTTATCTACTGCAAAGCCTTGACTGACTTCAAGTGCAGCTAGGTTGGCAATGACTGGGTTTAAATCTAAAAGACATGAAAGAATTACTTTTTCCTCCGTTTTATTTAAGAAAATGTCACTCAGTACAACCTTTTAAATCTGAAGTGATATGGCAACATTTTCATTTGAAAAACACAGGACACTGTCAGGAGACAAAATGAACAGAAAACTATAATCTATTATACAGTGATGCTCACCCATGTCAATCAAAGGCAAACATATTTTTGGACACAATTTCATCTCTGAAAACTCAAATACTCTCCTTCAAATCCTTCAAACTCAGAGATGACACCTATAGTAGCAAATACAAGGCCCGCATTCTTTATTAGTAGAATGACTTGGCAGGCACCTGTAATAAAAGCCTGAAGAATATCAACAAGGAAAAATAACATGATATGCTTGGGTTAGAATTATCGAAATAGAATGTGCATTTTCAGAGGATAATTAGTCCTGATTCCATTCTGTGGAAATTCTCACCAAATCCTGTTTTTCTGCAAACTAAGATAAAAATCAGTAGTGAGTACACTAATAAATCAAAATACCCTTAAGACATCAATAGTAGATACACAAAGTTGAATCAGAAAGTTAGATTTGAAGAGACATTTAGTTCAACTCAGCATCAAAAATCTAGTATGTGAAGTATCCATTTATTACATGAATGTATCTAAAGCTGTTTATAAGGCAGGGGTGGGAACAGCTGCAATTTGGCAGGATAAAATAGTAATCAGAGTTCTGATGCTTGAGTGTCTGTCAGGATTGAACTGCAACTCTGTCATTTATGAGCTTTGACCCTTAGCATATATGTGTTCATTTCCTCATCTGCACAATATGGAGAACAATAATATCTAATCCATAGACTCGTGTTAATCTTATGAAGTGCATACACTTGTATTTAACCTAGATTGAGTATTCAATAAATGTTACCTACTGTGCAGTTTAAAACTTGACAAAATGCATCTCAAGTTCCCTTAGCAGTTTTGTGCTTTTGTTTTCACATTATACCACGTGTTCCTTACACTGAAAAACAAGGTGTAGGAAATAATTTTGTTTCTCTTTTATTTTGATATGCGGATGGACGAAAGGAGGGAAAAGAAAATAAGAGATGTACCTAATTTTAGCTTCAACTCAGCATTGGACCAGATCTGCTGTTTGGCTTTACACTGTGCTTTGGAAGGCTGAATAGCCATGCTTCAATCAGTTTTATTTCTGGAATCCCTCAAATTGTGCTTCATCAATTATTTTATAGTTATTATCCACCATAATAATTTCAGGAATCTAAAGAGGCATGTTATTATGTCTTATTAAGTTGAGAATATCACTTACAAATATAGTCAAACATTGAAGATGTAACTGAAATTAGATATCAGATGAAATAAAAATCTCTTCATATGCATTTCATGTTGAAATTTTCTTTTTTTTTTTCCAGTGTGGTACTGTGGATTATTCTACCTCTAGCTATGCCCTCAGCCCTTTTTATTTTTATTTATTTATTTATTTATTTATTTTATTTATTTATTTTTTGTGGTACTGGGGTTCCTGGAAGCCCTTCTACCTCCGGGCTACACTCCCAGACCTATTTTTTTTACATTTTTATTTGGAAACAGGGTCTCCTAAACCAGCGCGCGTGGCTGGCTTCAAACCTGCGCGATCCTCCTGTCTCTGCCTCCCAAGCGCGGGGATTACAAGCGTGCGCCACCACGCCCGGCCCCTCAGCCCTTTTTATTTATTTATTTTTGAAACAAGGTCTCACTAGGTTGCTGAGAGCCTTGCTAAATTATTGACACTGTCCTCAAACATGAGATCCTTCCTTCTCAGTCTCCGAACTTCACAAATGGTGAATAAAAGTTGGAAAGTCTTGATAAATATAATGGAGAGTTTTGCTTTTAATTTTGAACTGTTTAACAGAATAAATGTAGCACAAATATTTGTTAGGTTTGTAATGCTCTAAATCAAGATAAAAAAAAACCATGTAGAGATACATTTTTAAAAGTCTATTTACCTCAATTCTTTTAGTAATAACTTTAGTGTTCTGTCATTATTTAAAAGATCAGATGCCAGAAGTTTATGGCATAGTTTTGAT
Organism: Muscardinus avellanarius; assembly: GCF_963383645.1. Lineage (NCBI taxonomy): Eukaryota > Metazoa > Chordata > Mammalia > Rodentia > Gliridae > Muscardinus > Muscardinus avellanarius. The sequence continues at coordinate 23,580,020 of NC_137792.1, read as the reverse complement.
CAAGGAAAACATGCCTATTTATGAGCCATCATTAGTTTATTGCCTTTGAGCTCATATGTACACATGTAAAAGTACTGTTACTAGTACCAACATTAACCCATACATTTTGAAAAAGTGGTATAGCATTAGCCTTATAAAATCAATAATGTGTTTATTATAGATAATATAGACTTATTTCCTATAACTCTTGCTTAGCAATTAATGCTTCACTGCCTTGTAACATATTTTGCATCTTTAAACTTTATTTAAATGTATTTATTTGCCTCACATTTTTTATTCTTTTCATTATATAGATTTTAATTTCATTTATAATATGAAGAATGTTTCATACTTTTACATATAAAAGAAAATATTAATAGTATTATATATTTTATTGATGCATTGTAGTAGTCTTTTATCATAATGTAGTTCAGAATGATAGGGACATATATGTGCACAGCACTTGAGCTTCCGTCTGGCTCCCTGCCCACTCCCTCCCTTTCCACATACATGATATGGAGATTGACACTGGTATTCTCACATACATGCAGGTCAGTGAAAGTGCATCCTTTGTTAATTCTCCCTCCTCCCAATACCACCCTACCTTGGACCACCTCCCTCACTCCACTGGAGTTTTTCCCTCTTGTATCACAATTACTTTCTAGCTTCTGCATATAAAAGAAAACATATGATTTTTAACTTTTGGTGACTGGCTAATCTCAGTTAATGTTCTCCAGCTCCATTGTACACGGCATTAGCAGCATTATTACGAGTAAAGATAATAGCTTGTTACATAAAATCAAAACAGTTTCCAAATGTGTGAGGAGAAATACCTTGCGGTATCATGCATAAAATAACAAAGGAGATGGCAATCAAGTTTGCTAAGGTCTATCTAATCCTTAACAATGATCATTATTTATTTATGGTTGTTTGTGTATGGATTTATTTTACTTAAGGTGTTGGCTAAACAAACATCAGTAGCTATTTAAACTGGAAGCCAATCCTTTAAGAACATAAAAGATACAAATGTCAACAAAGGTTGAAAGAATTTCTTTAGGTTAAAGAAAACAAAACAGACATGCCATGTGAATGTATGACATAGTTACTGATTAGGAACTGAAGCAACATGGGTGGTGAGGAACAATTTTAATGGGCATGAGTGGGACATTTGGCAAAATATGAATATATACTATATATTAGGTTACAGTACCATAAATTTCCTGGATATTATGTTGTCTATATAGGAGAATATTTTATCATTAGAAGATGACATCTGCAATTAGCACTCAAATGGTTCATCAAAACTATATATCACAAAAATTTAATAATTATATAGAAGTTGTATATACATACATATGTATATATAAAAACAAAGGACTAAAAATCAGCAAGCAGGCATACATTAGTGATTGATTAATCTAAATTAAGGACATATAGAGCTTCATTACATGTGTCTTGCTTGAAAATTTTTAAAGAATATTGGTGTAAAAATTGGAATCCATTAAAGTTTGCATTATCTTTTTCATAAGGGATATCCTATTTAACAGAAGAATAAATGGCAATTGTCAATGGAAAATGAAAACTGTACATCTGAGGAATAAAAGACAAAACCGAAATTCAGTTAGTTCCAAATGTGGTTGCTTAAAAATTACATATGATAACAAATGTCTACAATAAGTGAAATAAGTTCTTATTTGTCATAGCTGCTCCTGTGCAAATTATCAGAAGAACTCACTGTGTGTCCATTATTAAACAGCCATGTCTCAGTGACAATGCATATGTTAAGCCCATTTATAGGATACTTTTGGATACTACTAAACACAAAAAAATTGTGCTGAGCCTAAGCATTTTTTCAAATCCTTCTATATTAGTCAAATGCGTATTAAGCATGTAATTAAAAATGTATGATTATTATTACTTTGCATTCAAGTTTACTGTAGCTGTACTGAATATTTTAATAACTTCTCTCCCACAAATGGCACACGCAACATTATTGCAAGCAAATTCATTTTAATTAGTTATGTTATAAATTATACCAATGGCACTGCCCTGGTGGCCTGGCAGCAGGGAGAATGCAGCCTCTACATTCACATGTAAATAGCCAGAATAATGTTTCAGAAGCGAATGATAAACAAAAAGCTTAGATTGCTATTGCTTTTACACCTAAAGTCAACTGAGAGCTGAGCTGTACCTGATAAAAATGAAAACCACTTTATAGCCGAAGAAGACAAATCTTCTTTCACTCTGTCTGTGTTATTCTGTTATTCTGCTTGAGAACAAGAATGTAATGAATTAACCACCTAAAACATTGCATGAAACAAAGGAAACATAATTATTTTTCACTTTGCTGTCTTTTGAGTGCATGGAGGACTGGTTTATAGAAATAGCGTGGTGGCGCATGCTTGTAATCCCCACGCTTGGGAGGCGGAGACAGGAGGATAGCGCTGGTTCTGAGCCAGCCTTGCTGGCTTACGAGACCCTGTTTCCAAATAAAAAAAATATATAAAATAGGTCTGGGAGTGTAGACCGGAGGGAGAAGGGCTTCCAAGAACTCCAGTACCACCAAAAAAATATATATAGTCATTTTAATTAGTGTCTCATTGATATCAGCTATGAGCTTTTCAGCCACAGTTCCTGTCCTAGTTTTAGTATCTCATTAGTATACTAGTATAATAATGGGTATCTCATTCTCCAGCACATGAATGTTCCATTCACAGGTGAGAGTTGACTTGGATAAGCAGAGCAAATCTGTGGTAGAAAGGACATCAAATGGATCCCCTCATCTTGACAATCTTGACAGTTTTCAGTTTTCTGAGTGCTTAAACAATGTGGGCTCTGAAGATGATGCTCACAGGAGGGGCCTACTTGCCAACATACAGGGTTTTTTCTTTTCTTCTTCTTTTTTTTATTTTTACTATTTCCATACTACAATTAAATGTAGAATACACAGTGAATCTTGGACAAAGGGAATATGTATTTTGTAATCTCTTCTAGCTTTAATCCATGATGAAGTTTTATAAATCCTCTGCCTTATTACTCTTCTTATGAGCTGTTCATTAAAATGGGCACTTGAAGCCAGGTGTGGTTGAAGGCTGAGACAGGAGGAACACAGGTTCACTGGTAGCCTCAGCAATTTATTGAGGATTTCCCACAACTTAGTGAGACACTGCTTCAAAAAAAAAAAAAAAAATAGGGCAGAGAGTATATATAACTCAGAGTTAGACTGCCCTGAGTTCAATCCCCAGTACCATAAAACTAATTAACTAACTACTAAATAACTAACTAAATAACTAAATGGCACTTGATAACAATAATTTAAACTGAGTTAAGAAAGTGATATCTCATTCATTGTCATTTAAATTTTACAACTTTTTACCTTATTACAAAGTAGAAAGCCAGTCTCCTAGTAAAAGCAACAAACATGATAGTCAGTATAGGTACTTTCTTAAAACAACATGGGTGTCCATTTCTCTGAGGCAATGGTAAAAGAATCCTTTCCATATTCAGTTGTTTCTCATATCTACATCCAGAGCGTATCCATAGTGTATTGTCTCCATATATAAAAGTGGAAGAGACACTTGGTGTTTTAATGCTTTTGGAAGACTGCATATCGGTGCAAGTTTCTCCGAAATTTTTATGTATATCAATGAAAATTCCTGAAACTTTAACTGGGAAAGGAATCATGCAAAGAATTTTTAATACTAGCAAAGATTAAATTTTAATTTGATTCCTACTTCATTCATAAGCATGCTTTTAGGGCCTTTATATTTTAAAACGATAATTTCCATAATTTGATCATGTTTATTGCAGGGACTCATTTAAATAGCTTTATTCCCTTTTCTCATTATTCAAAATGGACACATGTTAGAATTTTATGTATTCCCTTTGAGAATTAGTTATATTAAATATAGTAGTAATCCTATTATTTTAAATTTCTTTATTTGTATTTCAATATTTTTAAAGTATATAGTATGTAGTATTACATACTATTATTCTGAAAAAGTGAAATAGAGTGCTTCTACATCATTGCTTTCATTTTACAAAAAAGAAAGTATATGTATTATATATACACTAAGATATATATATATATATCTTACCCTAAGTTCTAAATTTTTTGCTTCTCTCTGAATTAATAATAGAAAACTCATGAAACAATCCTTTTGCAGTAAAAATAAAATTTATAGTGTCATAGTCCTTAAAACAATATTTGCATAATTTAAAATATTGTGCAAAAGATATTCGAGCTAACATATTATCCTTCAATGCCAAAAGAGAGTAAGAGCTACATGTGACACCATTACCTAAAAGCTGAAGAACGAAGATGACTGACCTCCTTTCAATAATTTATTTTATTAAAATCTTCTCTCATATTACCAGGGTGTACCAATTTTATAAGTTCAGAGACAAAAGAGTTTTGCTCCAAAGTCTTTTTTTCTCATCACTTTAGAGTTTGGTCTCGAAGCTCTGAGCAATGACATACAGGTTATTTTTCTTAGTGAGACACACTTCCTTGTGACAGTTTTTGACAAACAATCTCAGGATAACTAGGTGTGCAGGAGTGACACTGAGGGATGATAATGTGTTCACTCTAGCCTTCGGAGCAATTACCTGATCCCAATTAAATTGTGCTGGCATTGAATATCCAAAACGACAGGTCAGAAATTGACCTTCATTGTCCATCTTTATCTGGAAATAAAACCCTCGTTACTCTGTTACATAATAAGCATCAAAGCAAACTTTGGATCTGTTGCTCAACTTCATATATTCTTGGATTTTCTAGAAAGTGGAAAAATCAGACAAAATTTGTTCTTTGTTTTGTTTGCCACTGTTACAATTATAATAATGTAGTGAATGAATGTTCATTTCCAAACTTAAGTAACCTTTGGCTTTAATTATCAATTTTTCTCTTTTTTGCCTTTTGAGGCTTATTTTTAAAATCATCTTTGATTTTCAATGACATATCTTCAAATATACTTCTTGAATAGTATTTTTCTTTTGTGCAGATGAATCATCTCAACAGTTTAGCTTCTAAAGAATTCTTTTACTCATATTCAAGAAGTAATTTTTCAAAAGAGGTACATTTCATGGACATGTTTTTGATAAGTTTTTTCTTTTATAAAACACTAAACTATTTGTCCTAGAAGACAGCTACTGACAATACAAAGAGACTTTTGCTTGCTTTAAGGAGCAGGGTTAGCATTTATGATATCATGAGAGAGGCTGGTTTTTCTTTTGTACTTTCACTGCCTGCTCTTACATTTAAATATGTGTTTATATTCTAAATAATTGTTCTGAACATTGGAAAAGTCATATTTTTTCAAGTTCTGAGATATTTGGTCAATTTAAACTTGCTCCTATAATTAATTATATATTTAGATTGCTCCCAGATTTGTTTCTAATCAAGCAAAAGAAAACCAGAAACATGTCTTCATGGAAGCAAAGTAGTTTCTGCTCAAATATTAAAGACACGGTAATGCTATTCTCTTGTGAAGAACGGATTCTGTACCTGAAATTTATTTCAAGTGAAGTTCCATAAGATCTTCAGTTGACAAGGTATTACTCTAATTTTTGAAATAATTATAATAAAAATACATTCACGATAGTGAATCCTGTGTTTATTACTGAACTATAAAATTAAAAGTCAGAGAAGGTATGGGGGATGAAACAGACCAAATTATAATATGCATGTATATGAATATATCACAATGAACCCCATAGCATATGTAATTATAATGTATCAATAAAAATCAGCAAAATGGCAGCAAAATTATGTATATTAAATGAAATACATAAAATTGGCAATTGGGGAAATGACAAACTTTTGGCTGGAAGGGGGTTGAGATGAGTGTGGGTAATAAGAGATGTTAGGCAATCTTCTAAGGATTTCACACATATTAATCATCTAAGACTCATATTAAAGCTTTCATTCAGCACTATTAGTATAGCCATTTCACAAATGAGAAGTAATTGGAGCACAAATAGGTTAAATGATATACCCAGAGTAACTAAGCTAATAAGTGACCACCCTGGGTTTCCAGCAGAGCTGCTTAGTTTTATAGCTAGATTTTTGGTCACTATACAATAGTGCTGATAATTACTTCCTTTAGATTCAGTAAAAATACAGGAAGATTCAGGCTTTTCCACAAAGGGGATTGTCTGTATGATGTGATTTGGGAAATTCTGGCAAAAGACTTTCTCCCAAATTGTTTTCTTTACCTTTTGTCTGATGTTTGATAGTTAAAGATATTTTAATGGGAAGTGTCATATATTATTTAAAGAACCCTTTAGTTTTTTTAGTAGGTTCAGCGTTTTAGTCTTAGAAGAGGAAAATGTTCTAGAGGTGGATGGTAATGATAGTTGTACAATCATGTCACTGTACTTAATATTATTAAAATGAATGTTTGAAATAAATTGCATTTTTATGTTATATATGTTTTATCACCAAGAAATAGCCTCTGATTTCACATTCTGAATTCTACTTCTAGATCCATAATTTAGTTAAGCTCCATAAAAAAGTACATGTATATAATTTAATCTCTCTGTTTCAGTATTCTCTTCTGCAAAGTGGAAACAATAAAGGAACCTATATCAGATTAGTGCTGAGGTTTAAATCAGAAATGTACAGCTTTAGGTACTCAAAATAATCTATTGAATGATTGAAAATATTCACCACATATTGTTTTTATGTATTAAGTTTACTTTAGTTTGATAATAACATCTTATTATACAAGTGTCCTTTATTCAGACAACTGAAATGGAAATGCCAGAAGACTGAATAGCAGATTTAGTGTGCCAACGTCTAGCTCATTCTCACTTACTTAGGACATTGGGTTTCCAGTATTACTCAAAAACTAACTACAAAAGTAGCTAAATCAATATTTTTTCAGTTTCAACAATATCACCCAGAGATTGGTTAAAATGATATTCTCAGAACCTGCTTACATTTGCTAAATCTGTCTGACATGGGGTCCAGAATTTTGCATTTTAAAGAATCAGAAGTGAGTATAGTGGAGTTTATTGGCAGACTACTAAAAATATTAAGTTGAACATTTTAATTCATCTGGAGAGCTTTATAAAAATTTCCAAGTCTCAAATATGAAATAATTCGGAAGCACCGAGAGGGAAACCTGGACATTTTCCATCCCACAATGATTATACAGCCTAGTTAGTACTAGTTTTTATATCATGACATCAGTTCTTACTTGCTAGTTTCAGAGGAGAGGCCAGGCTCAAAAGCTGAAACTCACTTTATGTGCTAAGAGTAATGAGAGTCAAGTAAATTTCTCTTAGAAATTTATGCTTTGTCCCATTTTCAAGATTTAGCAAACGTTGCTAACTGCAAGTCTAGAAACAGAATCATTGACGCTATTACAGTGGTAAAAGAACTGGCCATTACCCCAGGGAAAATGATAGATTTCCCACCAACACTAAATAAAGAACACTGTGCTCAATATAAAGGACCCAGCAATAATTTTGGCATAGTCTCTTTCATAATTATCTATCAATTATTCTACTGCTGGGTGGAAAATAACCCCTTTTGAAAATATTTAAATGTGATCATTGAAAACTGATCCCTCATTCCTTTACATTTTAGGGAAGTAAGCTTTTCTATTCATTGTGCTACATATATTTCAAGCTGTGTGCATAATATGGTACCAAGATTTTCAATCAAGAAAATCAGGGCCTACCACAAATAAAGCATTATTCCTGCCATAATTTGTAATAACTATATTGTTTTTCAAGTAGAAACTACTGCAAGTGCTTTTTTTACCTTTCAATATACTGCAACATTCTTACTCTACATTACATACCGTGTAAGTATGGTAGCAATGTTGATCTCATTGGATAATCCTAGTGATCTCCAAGAAAAAGAAATAGTGTGCTGTACAAGGCAGCTCTGTATGCCATTTGAACATGTGTTCTATCAATAATAACCATTTTGAAAGGCAGTAGTATCATTATCTGAAAAGGGCAATATCAAATCAATGAAATGTCATAACTATTTTCTCAGACTATATTTCAAATATTAAAATTTGTAACAGCTTAAAAGACCTTAAAATAACCATGTGTGTAACCATTAAATTATGGCACTGATTAAAATGATAATGACAACAATTACACCTTGAGTGTATGAGGGTAATATGAATCAATTTGGTTGGTTTTCTGAAATGCTGCATCCTCAAAATAAGCATTGACCCATTGAAGCCTAATTAACTCTTCATGACATTATTGTCCAATGTAATTATATTTCCTTACTGTCCTTTAGTTTATCTTCAGTCTCTGGGGTTTAGTTGTTAAAATAACTCAAAGATGGACATTTTGTTCCTATTAACCCCAGAATACACTTCTGGAGTGCAGGTAATTTTCAGGCTATTTAACCTTTGCATCAGCACAGGAGGAAAACACTGGCAGTTTGCTTTCTCAATAAATAACAATCACTACTTCAGAACGTGACACATAGTTTATATTTCTCTTCCAGTTCTAATAATGGCAAATAATCGACACTTGTGCAAAGGAATGATAAAAAATTTGTTTCCATTTTCAGTTTCCTTCCTCCCTCCTGTCCTCTATCCCCTCACCTCCATTTTCTTTCCTGTTCTATATATCTTGCCATATTTTGTAATATAATTCTCTGATATTCCTAATAATCTTTAAGATGGAAAGTTCCTTATATGAACACAAGTAATTCTACCAGAAGAAAGAATGAAATGTGATAGATTAAGTTAATTTTCAATCTTCAGCATTTCTTCGATCCCTGAAGGGAAAGTCTATTTGATGAATAGCTAGATACTTGTAAGAGAGATGGGAAAAGATACGAAATAATAATATATGATCTACTCTCGGGGGTTATTCATTCCATGGCTCCCTCCATTTGTTTTATTCATCAAAATAATTGAATTTTTTTCATTCTTTTCCTACATCTTTCATGGTTATACATACTGAGAAAAGAAAAAGCTCTTTATTGTTGACCTTCTTTCTCCTTCTTATAAGGTACTAAAGAAAGAAAATAAAACTAAAATTTGAAAGTTTCATTATTAAAGAAACATTTTTCAGAAGTTCTGATATTACCTATGAATGTTAGTATTGAACAACTTGAGTGCTTAATATGAGTTATACTATTCAACAATTATTAATGTTTTTGTTTACAGTATTTTTTATTGACTCCATGTTAGTAACCTTATTATAGTTAAAAATAATATAAGTCAATTAGTTTTATTGTAGTGTTATTTTAGAGTTGAAAGAATGACTGGAAGTGAATTAGATTTTTCATTTGTTTCTAATTATTTATCTAAAACATGTATCACTTGAATAGTATACTTAAGACAAATCACTTGCTATTTCACTTTAAGTACAAATTGTCACAACAGCTAATCAAATGCTATTTAGCTCTTGGCCAATTTGCTTTTTTGATATGACTTACATGATTGAAATTGGATAGATAGCTCTTAAATTTCTTAATACTTTCCACTAGTACATGAAGAACTTGCCAAAAATTTGGTTGAGATTTGCAAAAAGATTTATCAATTGTCATTTCTGGAGAGGTATAACTGAAACAAACTGCCTGGCCTTTTATTTTTCACTTATAGTTCTAAATGACACTTATGTCTTTTGGTTCTGTGCTAGTTTCCTAGGGAAACTGCTACAAACAATAACAAACTTAATATCTTCAAACATCAGCAATGTACTTTCCAGTGTTTTGGAGACCAGAAGTTCAAAGCCAAGGTGTTGGCAGAGTCAGGATCTCTTCCTTGCTTCTTCTTGGCCTCTGATCTTCTGCCAGCAATCCTTGGCATTACTTGGCTTGTAGCTATAGCACTTCAATTCCTGCTTCTGTCATCACATGGTGCTCTTGCTGTATGTCTCTGTATCTCTTCTATTCTTATAAGGATATTTCTCATAACTGGATTAGGGGTCCACCCTACACCAGTATAGCATCCCTTTTTTTTTGTGTGTGTGGTACTGGGGATGGAACCCAGAGGTATTCTATATTCGAGCTATACTCCCAGCCCAATTTTTATTCTTTAATTGGGAAAAGGGACTTTCTAAGTTGTGAAGGGACTTACCAAGTAGCTGAGGCTAGTCTCAAACCTGCGACCCTCCTGTCTCAGCCTCCCAAGTACTGGGATTACAATTATGTACCAAGACTCCTGGCTCATAACATCCTCTTAACTAATTACATCGGCAATGATCCCATTTTCAAAAGTGATCACATTTTGGGATACTGGGGGCTAAGATTTCAACATACACTTTTGAAGCAACCAATTTAACTTAAAACAGGATGTAAAAAGTGATATGTGTTATTTATAATAATTTAAATAGTACAAATGTCTGTAAAATAAGAAATGAAGGTAAACACACTCATACCCCTTCCCAATTTCTGAAAAATCATTGTTGAAAACCTGCATATACTGCAAAAATTTTCCTACATGAACATATAAAGAACTAAATATATATACATATATATAATGCTCTACATATATTTCTCCAAGTAGCTTTTCCACTTAATTACATGCTATTGAATATCTATTTCAGTACATTTGCAAATAATAGTTATTGACATTTACTGATATTCCAGTTCTCTTTTTATTGCTTTCCTCAAATAATTTTGTTTAATGTTTGCAGTGACCTTACAATTTAGGTCCAACTACTATCCCCTTTTTACGGAACAGTAAGGCAAGGAAAAGAGAAGTTAAGTAACAAGTCCAAGGCTTTATAGTTGACAAGTGGCAGAGTTGGGTTTTCACCCTATAGTTGGATGCTAAAGCCTATGATCTTAACTACTTATAACATATTAGCCACGAGGCATATCTGTCACTTTGCTGTGTCACTCACAGAAGATCACCATTTACAATCTAATATGAATGACACACTCAGATTTTAAACAGAACATTCACTGCGAAGTACCCACAGGGTATAACATGTCTCCATATAGTTTCAAGTACTTAATTCATGTAGTTTCATTTATTCTTAAACATTTACTATTTACCATTTAATGAGCACTTTTTCTGGACCGACTGCCTTACCAGATATTAGAGAAATAAGCTACAAATTCTCTTCATAAGGCACTGGTTTTGGAGGAAGCAATGTAAACAGTAATTGAAAAATAATGTTAGAGGTAAACTGAGAGATCAAAGAAGAAAATTAACTCCAGGGTAGGTTTGTCAAGGAAATTCTGATGAGAAAATGAAGTCTTAATAACTGCAATGATTCTTCAATAATGTGAGTAGGTATGGCCATGAGGATTGGGAGTGGGGGAAGGTGGGGCTAGAAGATAGTAGTCAAATTCTGAAATTGCTCACAGAAATCCCCAAATTCCAGTATTTGGATTCCAAGTAACCCTTTCTATTTCAGTGCTTCTAGCTAACAGAAGACAGCAAAGATAATGGGCTAAATATGATTGTGAATTTCACATTTCTGGAGGATTCTCTCCATTTTTGGCTTTAATGAAGCTGCTGTTTGTTATATGTTTGAGGAAGTGGCCTCTGGTAAGGTCTGTGCAATAAGGAACTGAGGGAGTCATCTAGCAACAGCTAGTTGGAAATTAAGGACTCAAGAAATAAAATTCTGCTAACAACCACTGAATGAAGTTTGGAAGCAGATTCTTCCTGAACTGAGCCTTAAAATGGAATCTTCATCCTAACCAGCAATTTTATTGCAGCCTGAGAGACACTCTGAATTAGCAGACCCAGATAGACCATACCTGGATACTTAATCTACTAAGATTATGAAATAACAAATGTGTTTTGTTTTAAGTCATTTAGTTTGTGGCGATTTTTTTTATAACATTAGGTAGTTAATGTGTTGTGCTTTATAAGTAGAAATAGCTATGTAAAATATATGTGTATACACATACATAGTAGTCTGGAACATTGGAACATCTTGCTGTGCCTTGGTAGTAGAGTATTTCTGAAATGGGTGAAGATATGGATTTGAGCACAAAATGGATGAAGATATGGTTGAACCTAGAAAGGTAGCTCAAGATATGACCATGAAGGCTATTTATGTTCATATGTTTGGACTTGAGGTAGAGTTGTATTGCTGAAGACTAAAAAATTAATGAAGGTCTGTACTTTAGAAAATGCATTGGGAAAAATGGATCATAGAGGTACAAAGATTCATGCAGGGAATGGTTTGAAATGGTGATGGATAGATCATGGGAACACAAATTGATCCAGTGGGAAGAAAATATTCAGAATATATTTGAGTGGTACTTAAGTGGTTAGCTTGTCAGGCTTTAATGGATGGGACGGTGAGAGTAGAAGATACCTGAGAATATTACTACTTGACTGTATGAGTTTCAGAACTACACATTAGGACATCCAGTTTAGGTGGGAGATAAAGAGATCTATTTGTCCAGGTTGTATCTGAGTTATGAGTGGGAGATGTTTCATGGTCTCCTGAAAGTAAAGACAAGGATCTTGCCTGAAGAATACATGGGGAATAGTAAATACATGTAAAGGTATAGTATTTTCCAGGACAGCAAGTAAAATGAAAATATAAAAAATCAAAACAGATCACAGGATTAAACAACACTTGGAAGAGGAATAAAATACAAACGATCAACCAAGGAGACAGATGGAATAGAGAAAAAGCTGGAGAACCAGACAACTAGGAGGGAAATAGAACATTTTTAAAAGACAGCGGTCACAGTGCTAAATGTTTTAGAGAATCCATAATCACTAGGAACTACATAGTGTCTACTGACTTTAGTGAATTTAGTGAGAGTTTCACTGCCTTTTGATACCTTTCCTTAAAGTTACTCAATTATGTCAGCAATGTCACAAATTGTGATTCTTTAGGATTGTGATAAGAGAGATCATTCTGAATGATTCTTTGCAATCACCCTGGGTCACGGATATTATTTTGAAGCATCAGTTCTGCTATCAGTCATTGGGCCTAGAATAAATAACATCATTCCATGCTGGGAAATGGCCTTATTCTTCTGATAGCTTGACAAGTTTTTAATCAGCATTGCACCATGCAGAGCTGGAAATAATAATTTGATTTACATGTAGTCTATAAGTGACATTAGATAACAAATAGTTCTCAGTGGGAGAGAAATATGGTAGGCCTTTCAGTAGCTAGATATTATAGCTTGTCACACAAAAGGCTGTCCTTTGTTGAAATAATACTACAAAACTTGATTTTAGTAAATCACATCCTAAACTTGTTATTTGAATAGAAAGAGAAGTCATTGAGAAAGATTTAGGTCATTAAATGTTGGGTGGGTGTATGTCTACATCAGTTTGCCTTGTCTCTGTAGGGTATGCCAATTATTTTCAGATGACAGGAATTCAAGTACATGCTTATTAAGAGTAATAACAAATAAATAATGAAGCAAGTGCCTCTGAGAAACACCTGCTTTACTGAGGTATTATCAGTGTCGAAATTATTCTAGTTTTGATTGATAATTAAAATAGCTTTTATGAGTCCCATGGCTTTACATATCAGCTTTTTCTAATTGCCGAGAATATTCTTGTTAGCTTAAATAAATTTACCTAGAATTACTTGATTTTCAGTTAACTGACCAATCTACCCAACTATGTCATAAAGCATACATTTTAATTTCGAAAAAGTATGTCTCTGTTCATGGAGTCTCAGTTATGAACCCTAAACTTATAGGAACTAGGTCACTGATGCCAAAGAAAGATATACTTAACTTATTGATAATTTTTATCATGTAACTTCTCTCACCTATTTGAGACCATTGAGTAAAGCTAGAACTGCTTGGTTTTCAGTTGTTAAGAATAAAAATATATAGAATCAATGCTTCACCTTTAGAGTAGTTAATTTTCTAAATTCTGCTCTGTATTATTTTTAAATCAATTGGAGAAGAAATTATCGTTACTATAAACTGCCTAAAGATATGAAATATACTGTGTGAAAGGACCAATGGCCAAAAAGTCAGGAAAACATTAATTTCATTTTCAAATAAAATATGGATGCCCATCTCTTTTGTTTCAAATATTACTAAAGGAATAAAGCCCCACTAAATGAGTATTTTACCTATTTAAGAACCCTATTTGATGATTTTCCTCAGTTAAACTTGTAAAGTTTAGCAAGTATTATAATGGTTTTACATCTAATTCTAGTAATGATTACTAAGTAATCTTACACATATTTCGAGTTACATTTTCCATGTTTTTGAAATCCAATGGCAAAAAATAAAAGCACTTTTTGAAAAGATTACTCTTCATTTTACAATATGTATTATTTTATGTTTTGAAATATATTTTCAGCCTCACATATTTTGATAGATTTTCTTTTAAAGGTTGAATGTCCTAACATATTCTGGAGTAAATTTATCCATATAAATTTTTCCAAATTATTCTTATAAGAACATCAGAAATATTAATAATGATGAGCATATATGTACTTTAATGAGTGCATGGCAATTTATTTAATTCATATCTCCACCAAAAACAAAAAATTATACAAAGTATTATATATACTTTGATTATATCTCTATTAACTATTTCTAAACACAGAGCAGATTTTTAGTGTTCATATTTGTTGAAATTTAACCAGAACTCAGTTTCTTAACTGTCCTTATATAATGCACATATTCATGTGCTATTTCTTTTAAATACATACATAAATACATATAAAAGTATGATTTTTTTAAATGAACTATGCACTTGACTTTGTATATTGCAATAAACAAACTACAGTTGAATAGATCAATTACTACCTGTCTCCATACGTAGCTTTAGCAAATACTGGATTTCTGTTGATTCAAAATCATTGTTTCAGAACTGAATTTAAGTATACTTATGATACATGGGACCTACTCCAGAGCAGGTTTTCTCACCCTTTTTTCCATTGAGACACATGAAATGGAAAGCATAAATTGCATGCTTCAATTCCATGCCTACCTACAACTGGATTAGCTAGATTGTGGCTCTAATTCCCTTACTTTTCCTCATGAAAAAGAACACATACAAATTGCAAATGCCTTAGGATGATGAAATTATAGGAATATATTTAAATGATTCAAATTTATTAAAGAACAAATTAAATTATTCATAAAGGCATTTCAATTATTTATAGAAAATTATAAATGCCATAAGTCATTATAAATCTCGATGTGTTAGTACCTAAGCAAAGAAGGACAATTCATTTAATGAAATATGGCAAAATCCGATAAGAATTCAAAAACTGTATCCTTTAAGAGGCTCATAACCTTTATCTCCTTGCTTGCCCACTGACAAATATCTGTAATGACTAAAAATGATGAGAATATTTTTTCTCAAAATTATACCATAACAATTTAAATTATAAGCTAACATATAAATTTAAATACATTTTGAGATGCTACTCGTTATTACTACTTATTCACAATTACTTGTTTCCTAAACCTTGAATGTTGATATGAAGTGAGAGCCAGCTGGGGGATAAAAAGCTATAGACTTGCTTCCTGGAAAAAAAAAAAAGTAAAAAACAGGACAGAGGATGCAAATATAAGCCATCTTATCTATAATCAACTGACTGTTTCATAATGTGTCATATCCTTGTATTATCCAGCTTCTATTTAAACAAAAATATGAAAAGAATAAAAAGATAATTTTGAAGGGAAAATGACTCATAATGGAGGCTTTTTGAGTGAACGGATGGGAAATTGATGTGCCACCAAGGGGGGGGGGGACATGTAGAGACTGCTTCCTCTGTAAAGATTCTTCATGTGCTCAGGAAAAGATGCAGATACTAAACAAAGTCATCAACAAATAATAGCAAGCCAAAAAATCAAGAGTCAAGAAAAGCATCCATGCTCCAGTATGTCAGAAAATAATGATTGGGAAAGAAGCTTTGGATATAGGAAGATAGCACTTACTCCACATAGGTGATAAAAGTTAAGATAGAACACTCACTTCCAGGAGCCAAGTGTCTTGGCTACCATATACACTTTTTAAACTTAATATTAGAAACCTGTGTTTTCTTTTCACCATAACACTTTCTAAACATTGTTTTTTGTGTTTTAGCAAAGTTTGCCTGCTTGAGAGTTGCATAAAGTTTCAAGCCAAGTGATCACTTCCAAGTGAAATTTTGTTGTTTTTGGTGATGGTGGCATCTTGCTTTATTTTTCTTTTATTGTGAACAGTTTCAACACAAAGATTGCATACAGTATGAATGATTTGAAGGCTTTCATAAGAGCATTTCATTTTATTTTATTATTTCATGTGGTATTGGGGCTTGAACACAGGGTCCTTTTACCTACAAGTTACACCTCCAGCTGTATTTTACTTTTTATTTTGAAACAGGGTTTCACCAAGTTGCTGAGAGCCTCACTAAGCAGTTGAGACTGGCCATGAACCTGCAATTCTCTGTCTCAGCTCCCTAAGTACTAGGATTACAAGTGTATGTTACCATACCCAGCTCCATAAGAGCATTTTAATTTTTAAAAGTACTGAGCTTTTTAACATAAAAAGTACTTAAGTAACACCTCGTTTCAAATATAATTTCTAGAATGTGTGTGAAATGAATACATTTATGTCATTCATTATTCAAACAGCTTAAGAACACTTAGAGTAAAATGGGATTTTTTTGCTACATAATGTAGCTAATAGCTTCAACTCCATACTACACTTGAAAAATGGCTAGACAAATTAAAGCCTATACATTTCACTGGCAGCTTAAACGTTACTTTGACCTGCATAAGAATTCAATATAATGTTCAGAGTATAACAGCATCCCCTAAGAGATCACACATTCCTAGTCTGGAGTGCTCATTGTATTTCCTTTGCTTAAAATTATTTCTTTACTTTCTAGAGACAATCAAATCATAATTTTATTTTAGGTTTTCCAACAAATATGAACTTATCTTTGAATCTTTCCCAGACAATACTGAAGGAAAACAGTATGGTGACATGCAACCAAGAACATTAGCTTTGCAGCCACACTTTTGGAATTTTAATCCTAGTTCCTATTATTGACTACATCCAAGATTTGGGGCAAGATGCATTATCTCTTAGAATCTAAAGTTAGGGTGATAATATACATTCCTCTTCTATTTGTTTATTTATAGCATTTAAATAGAATAATTCTATTTTAAGAGTATTAACTGAGTAATTTCACATAATAATTATTCAGTTAATATTAACTGCTATATTTATCTATTTCCCAGGGAAAAATTAATGGCATTGTCAACTGTGTTCCAGTATCCTAATAACATAGTTCTATTATTTCACGTTTCATTAGTTTGTAGTTTGGTATGTTTTTTGCTGGCCTTCTAGTCAGATTTCAACTCTAGTCTGTTCCTAGAAATTCTAGAGTACCTGTAATATATTTGGTGATCAACTATGTTTATTGAACATTCTAGTCATTATGCTAATTGTTGTGGATGGTATCTTTTTAAGGAAAAGAAAATAAAAGAATATCTTCATCAAGATTGGAGACATGTTGCTCTAAACAAATATCCTGAAATATATTTAGTATTATGAGAAATGAATCTAATAGCATGTAATGCTACACATTCTATTGCAGTTCTTGTTTGTTTTTTATACTTTAGAAGCATCTCAGCATTCCATGGTAGCAAAGAAATCAGGAAAGTATTAGAGACAAAAGTTTTCATTCTTTAGTAATCAAACACTGGCATGTTAAATTGTAAATCTGACATTAAATTCATGGAGTCTCTTAAGTTTTGGGGAAAAAGCAAGTTATGTGGCACTAAAGACTGAAATGGCATAATTCCATTTTTAATGTGTTACATTAGCCAGTGATGTCAAGTGTAGACGTGAATGCTTACAATAAAATAACTAGACATATGTACCTTTCAGTGTGTTCTGTATTATACAAAATAAATTATAAGTTAATTTAATTTACTATTTTTCCTTAAAGCTACTATTTCTACTTTTAAAATTAGAGCCAATTTAGAAATTATTTGGAAAACTAAAGTGATTCTATTTTATATGTACTTAGTTCCAATTTCTCCCAAATAATCTAAAGCCCATAGGGACACATAGTCTATCAAAAATCTTTCATATGGTATTTCAGAATGACTCCATTGTTACTCTGTAGGCTTTTCTTAATAAGCTGGTACATTGCACAAAGAATATATCTGATTGAAAGCTCAGTATGCTACTACTCTCTAGGTAAATAAATGTATTTGCATTAGTTTGCTGTTACAAAAAAGCCAATGGAATAATGGTACTTTCAGTTTCATTGGCAAATAATTTGGAATTTCTCACTAATTGATATAAATTACTGTTGCTGCACAAAACATTTGCATTCGCTATAGCAATATCTTTACCAACATATTTATAATATCTGTTCCAGGTCAAATTAGGCTGTCTCACCTTCAAAAGTCCACCGTAGAGTAAGAACAAAGAGTGTTTGGTTATCCAAGTAACCCAGTAGCCAAACCCATCAAGCTGTTTAAGTAGTTTACTCCTTTTGAACTCTGGAAGAGTAACATGGTTAAGGCCAATATTATATGCTCATTTATCCAGTGGCTTTCATTCTAATTTACTTCAATTCAATATAACCTTTGTGCATGGGATTTAATGCTATGCCTACTTCAATAATAATTCATTTAGGGTCTATTCTGTTTAATACACTATTATGATAGTTGGACTATGACAAATAAGATCAGGCTCAAGGTTTATTGTTTTTAACAAAAGGTTTTATGATTAAAAAGGATGACATTTCTCCCACACTTTCTGCTAAATGCTTCAAATCACTCACTCAATGTATTATCAAATATCATATGAAACCTTGAGGAACTAAGTTTTTAGTAATTTTTACCTACTTTTCCTCACAAGTTTTAGATTTGTTTATAGAAGCTTTTTCCCTGAATCCACAAAGAGAAAAATTATTTTTATTCCAAAAAATGATGACTTACTCTAGAAAATTATTCATGAACTATGTTTAGTATTTAGTTTTGATTCTTTTCATATAGAATTATTTTATTAAATGATATAATTGTTAATGCATTAATATTTCAAAAATTTGCTCTGTATTTAACAAAATTTCTTATTATAATTTCTAAGAAAAAATATTAGAATTTGAAAAATAGATGTATTTTACCGGAATGTTCTTTGCAAACTTAGGTACTGCTAGTCACTTGTACATGTGCCAAAATACGCTATCTTTATTTTTACCTGAGGAATTCACATTATAAAAAGAGAAAAAATAAATCAAGAAATAGAAAATTGTACTTTGGCAATTGTAGTACTATAATATAAAATACCTGACTAAGAATTTTGATGTCCAAAAGTAATGTTTATCTTGATCATGTATTAATAGGAAAAAAACAGGAAGAACATGGCAGTTTTACTCATTGGTGACTAAAATAATCTGATTTTCAACTTAATGTATATGCCTGGAGATGTGCTAGTGAAATCCAAAGTTATATCATCATCCATCTCGGTACTCTGCATTGGGATGGGGGAAATGGAGAGGCGGGGCAGGGGCACCAAGTGCTATGTTCATGTATATCATTGTCAACATGATATACATTATGATGAAAGACTATAATGTACCAATTAAAGCACATTAAAAATTGGAGAAGAAGAAGGGTTCAGTTTTGCCCCTTTTCTTTCTCTCCTTGGCACTGTTGTCTAATAACATGCTCACCCTTGGATATCACGTAAAGATTTCCCTTTATGGCAAAGATCTTCAAAGAATTAGATGGCTCTGAGAAACTGAACTTGGAGGAATTCATTTATTCTTATCATTAATATTAGTGTTGCTTAACTATAGCACCCTATTTAGCATGAACAGTTTTTTTCAGCCAAGAATATCACTAAATTCTTAACCTACACTGCTAAGGTCTCTAAAAGTAAATGGATTCAAAGCCATTACTTATTTAATCTCCTTCATATGAATGGTGGAGTCGTAATTCTATGAATGATGGAGTCTTTAATTTTATTTAAGAACCAGAATGACACTGGTCGTGGTGGCACATGCTTGTAATTCCTGCGCTTGGGAGGCTGAGACAGGAGGAGTGCACAGGTTAAAAGCCAGCCTCAGCTACTTAGATTCTCAGCAACTTAGTGAGACCCTGTTTCCAAATAAAATATAAAATAGGTCTGGGAATGTAGCCCGGGGGTAGAAAGCCCCTGGGTTCCATTCCAGCACCACAAAAATAAATAAAAAAATAAATACCAGAATGACATCTTCTGATAATATTAATGTGATAGTTTCTGGCTTCCTTTTCCTCCTAGAAATCTGCTATCTGATTTGCATTTTTACAGATAACATAATCTCTGCTTGACAATCCCAAATTTCATGTTGCCTTTATTCTATTGCTCCTGTTTCCAACTCAGTGACCACAATTGTGCTAATTTTTCATTTACTTCTATCATAAATCATTTCATTCAAGGAATACTGTCAGGTTTTAAAATTTAAAAAAATAAGTGATTTTAATCACTAGAAATACGCTGAGGCAGAGCAGATTTTTATTTGTTATATAATTGAAATTATTTACATGATAGAACTTTGCTGAGCTAAAGAAATGTGCATGGGCCAAGTCAGTCAGCCTGACCAGAAATGGTGAAAAACTAAACACTGAATCACACATGTACCTTTTCCTAGCCTCCTAGCTCAAAATGGTTTCACACACACATTTAGGGAATATAAATAGGAATCAAGGAATATTTTCTAATTCCATAATTAAAACATAAAAGATAATTAAGGTATTCACTTGCAAAGTGGACCAGGGTGCAAAAAAATTGTAAATAATTATAAGGGCTTAGAAATATGTAGAGGGAGAGGAAGAAGAAGTAGAAGGAAAAGGAGAGGGAAAGGAAAAGGGAGGGAGGGAGAGAAAGAGAGAGCGAGAGTGAGAGCGAGAGCTAGAGAGAGAAGAGAGAGAGCGCGTGAAATTTGTATTATAAGATATCTATTTTTGCATCCATTCAAAGCTGTTCTTTGTAGGTCTTTTTCTTTCCAGAATGGGCTCAAATTATTTAATAGGCTTTTTTTTTCCATCAGACTTAACAACACTGTTGCAGGGAGAAAAAGAAACAATAGCAATCAAACAAAACATCACACTGAGTTTGCATTTGAAAACACACAAGGAGTGCTATTGCTTCCTCCAGCTAATACTCATACATTTTTTTCTAATTAGTGGAAGGTTATGCACCGGTTCAACTTATTGCAGACAAATTCAATTGTTGGAAAAATCAATAATGCTGAAACAAAAAAAAAAAGTACTGAGGCAGTGATGGGGGCTGTTTGATGAGAGAATGTATGGAACGTCTGGGTTTGCTTGCAATGTTGTTCATTCATTCATGCCTTTGCAGTAATGAGAAAAGCTCTATTACCTTCCAGAAAAAGAACTTAAGTACCAGCTCTGTCCTCCACAGTGCACTATTTGTATGTGTGTGCTTTCTGGCAATCTGTTCAAATGGAAAATTAGTGCTTACCTAATTTAATACCATAAAGATCAGCCAGGTATTATAAACAGTGTTCAAAAGAGAAATACAGATTATCGCATGAACTATTTTTATAAAATAAATTACGGTAGAAGACAGCATTATTAAATTTGCCTATTGTTTAACAATATGCATTGAAAACTATAGTTATGAAGTTCTCAGTAAGCATAGTATTGCAGTATTCTTTTGTGATCCCACATACAAACAAAACATGTATGTGTGTGTGTGTATATATATATATATATATATATATATATATATATATAACTTAAAAATATCACAGGTGTTTGTTATGTTACTATAAGTATATTATATCAATATTTAATATGCAGATAGTATAAGGACACATCTTATCATTTTATGTTATATTATCTTAAATATTATATTACATATGGATTATTTGTATACGCCATACATAAAATGATCTTTTATAAAGTATCCTTTTTCATGTTTTTGTAAGAAGAGGAAGAATTAAGAGGGGTTAACTGATTTGCTCGAGGTCACATAGTTATGAAAGAGCAGGACTACTACTGAAATCTAAATCTAAAATTTAGGGTGAAAAAGGAAGATCCCAAATTTATGGTCCTGGGCAATTTAGCAAGGCCCTCTAGGGTCCAGGGAGAACTTATTTCAAAATAAAATATAAAATAGGGCTGGGGTCTTGCTCAGAAGTAAAATGCTCTTCAGTTCAATCTCCTGTACCAAAGGAAAAAAATAATTCTAAACATTTCTTTCTTTCTTTCTTTTTTCTTTTCTTTTCTTTTCTTTTTTTTTTGTGGTACTGGGGTTTCTGGAAACCCTTCTACCTCCAGACTATACTCCCAGACCTATTCTGTATTTTTTATTTGGAAACAGGGTCTCTTAAACCAGCGAGGCTGGTTTCGAGCCTGCGTGATTCTCCTTTCTCCGCCTCCCAAGCACGGGGATTACAAGCGTGCGCCACCACGCCCCGGTGCCTAAACTTTTTTCATCCCACAATAACTTCTTATTAAATCTAAGAAAGAAGGAGAAAACTGCAGGGAATTTTATATCTTATTAACCAAGATTGAACATTCTTAAATGTGAGGACATAATATTTACTATTATTAGTCATTAGAAATTTAAAATGTTGGTTTTAGCCGGGCGTGGTCGTGCACGGTTGTAATCCCAGCATTCGGGAGTCTGAGACCTGGAGGATCACGGTTTGTGGACAGCCTCAGCTACTTAGTGAGGCCCTCTGCAACTCAGTGAGACCCGGTTTCAAAATAAAGAATAAAAAATAGGGCAGGGGGTGTAGCTCGGAGGTCAAATGCCCCTGGGTTCCATCCCCAGACCCAAAAAAAAAAAAAAAAAAAAAAGTTGGTTTTTATTAAGAAGACTTTTGGACACAATGCTAAAACACCCTGTGTTTTCAATTTTATTTTTTTTGTTCAATGAATGATTTTGAGTTTTTTCATTCTTTTTTTTATCAAAAAGAGTTGCATCACAACCTAACCAATAATAAGACACATTTTGATATTTGTAGGCCTTTTTTGAATAATCAGTACTCTTTTCATTATTTATTATATAGCATGAAAGAATTAGAAAACTAGATTTCGGGATATAAAATATAGTCATAGGTAGGTTTTTCTTCAGCCTGATATAGAATCTAACTCTGACCTTAAATACATTTATACCATAGTTTGACCACCAATTCTATTAACTAATATGTTCTTTGTGAGTCTAAAGGTAAATTACTTGAAAATAAATTCAATACTTATCCATCTATATTCCTGTTTCTTTTTTATAGTCATTACACATTGATTTACTTGAGTTTTAATTATAATTTAGATTTAAGGAACATCAAGTAAATTGTCAGAGGTACCATTTCATCCTGGCATACACACAATCACTTCTTCTTCCTTAAATAATATTTACATAGCCCGGCGTTGTGGTGCACACTTGTAATCCCAGCACTTGGGAGTCTGAGACAGGAGGATTGCATGCATAGGCTTGAAGCCAGCCTCAACGACTTGGTGAAACTCTCAGCAACCCTGTTTCCAAGTAAAGTATAAAATAGGTCTGTAAGTATAGCCCGGAGGTAGAAAAGCCCCCGGGTTCCACCCCAGTACCCCCCCTACACAAAAATTATATAGCTTTTGTATGAGAGTAGATTCCTAGCAGTTTACTGAAATGCACAAGCACCAAAACATGCACACATGAAGCTGTTTATTAGTCTTCATGGAAAAGATGATTTCAGAAAAATAAAAGACGATTTTTGTGACAAGGCTGAAACGTAGCAATGCTATGCTAATTAAGAGGGTACATGAGGTCAGCAAGGAGATACGGAGCTAGTATAAGCTCAACATATGTTATAGAATATAGAACATGAGAGAAAGAGAAGAAAAGATTTAAGAATGGAAAAAGTTCAAGCCTAAGTAGGTAAGAGAAAAATGAATTGGAAATTGAAATAAGGATGTTCTGCTAGGCTTTCACTTTGGGGGAGAAGATAACAAGTTTGGTTTTAGAAAAGTTGAATTGGAGGGGTCAGTGGGATATCCAGTTGGATATTTCTATTAGAAATCTGAAAATAAGAAAGCAAAATACTGGAATACAGTTTTCTGGTTCATGGAGTCTAACTTAAGAGCAACACTTACATAGGCAAAATATTAAATGGTGAGATTGTGTGAGATATTCAAGGAGAAAGAACACTGTATGCCACAACAGACTTTCAACATATGGAGAGAAATAGAGCAGGGATCACAGTTTAACCCATAGCGTTTCAAACTGATTAAAAATATTTGCTAGGGAATTAACATTTATAACTTGCTAAGAGCAAGGTACTCTAAAGTTGGAACATGTCATTTCTTAATCACTGGATACAAGAAAAAGTCCTACTTGATGTAGCCATGACCATAGAGTTATGATATCTTTAAAAGCAAATAATTGTCATTTTAACAATCAAGTATTTATATAAATTCAGGCTGTATTTTTATTGCATGTTGGGAGTGATCACATGAAAAAAAGAATGACATGTTGCCTGAGTGTTTCCAAGTAACTCCTGAATGAAGAAAACAGTTAAACGCATCTGTCCACAGCATGAATCAACCTAAGGAATTGCCATAGACAAGAGGAGGAATACTTAATAAGAAAACACTGAAGAAACAATATATAAGTAAGTTTTGTTTTTCTAAAACTTAAAATTATCAAAAATCTTCTGCATGTTTTTGGTTATGGATGACAGTAAAATTTAGATAAATTTGAGCATCCTAAATGTGTGATCGATTATAATTTGCGTGAGTGGAATGAATAAAATAACATTACCCATATAATAATCCATTTGGAGGAAAGAGTATAATGTAAAATAACTAAAAAGGAATATGGAACCAGATGTGAGACTGAGCTAAACACTTTACTCTGTGCCTTTCTGCACACCAATTAACCTTTCAGAAAATTCCTTCCCTGGCCTATGAAGTGGGGAAATTTACCTAATTATATTTCTCTGATCTATGAGGATGAAACGAGTTAATATGGGATAACCCTGTCAATGTTCAGGTCAACTGTTATTCCTATTAGATTGTCTGACCAAATCCTTCGCTCTGTGGTGCAATCCAAATCATTATTCATAAAGCAAGTATTTCTGTGACTGATAGCTCCTTGGAGGATATACCCGAGGAAGCTTCTGCCAGGGCATCCTACTTGCTAGGAAGAGTTTATCTTTTTGTCTTGGCACATATGGTGGAGCAACTCTCCAAATGAATCCTGTACAAATTCCCATGGTTCTTTGTGTAGGAAGTGAAATCTAATGTATTCATAGTAATAAAATTAAACAGACTCACAAAAATGGCTTGTAGGGCCATGTTGCCCTGTAGGATAGAAACCTTTAGATTTGTCTGTTTTTCCTGATGGTTTTAATCAGGCATTATGGGGCTATTTTATGCTCCACTGAGCTCTGCAGAAGCTGCTACTGTTGGGTAGGTTACTGATCCTGGGTGAATCTGTTTAATGTAGATAAAAATCTTGTCTGGAAAGGTGAGCATGGGGTGAGGAAGGAAAAAGGTTTTTTTTTTCCTCCTCTGTGATCTAGAATTGATACCCACAGCAGTGGAAAAAAGAGAAGCTTTAAACAAATGATGAGGGCATCAGAGGACTTGCCTAGAAGTAGGCTAAAATGAATAGAAAATGGGTATCACTTTGAAATTTAAATCTCTTAGTTTCTGTGATCTTAAAGATAACATTCTGGAGGATGTTTCTGTATTGTGTCTGAACAGAATTATGAAAATGTCCTAACCCATAAAACAATCAGCCTTCATAGAATAAAACATTTGGTAGTGAAATTCCCTAGTCATTTGCCATAAAATGCATATTGTTATATACTTAAAAATAGATAAAAGTATTTCTGAATGTAAGATCACTGTTCAGAAGGGAGGCATACTGACACTTAAATTAACTCATTGCATGCTAGCTGTAGCTAAGTTGATAATTAAATCTACTTCTTATATTTGATGTTTTAGTATTTAAATATATTTCTGAGATGCTTTATGCCTCCAAATTATGCAAAACGATATTTTGTTGTAATCTTTTTCAGCAGTTTCTTTTTTCCTAAACATGGAACCATCCTAGGAATTTTAAGATTTACAGATTTCGCTGAGATCCTTATGGCTTATTTTCTGTATCAAATATCTGATATGGGCCCTCATATGGCATAAAACCTAATGCACAAAAATCAGTGTGAGACCTAGGTTCTTGGCAATGACAGATCTGGACAAAGTCATGACGTAGTGTAGCATGCTCTATGACCTATACAGGATTTCCTTATGCAACCTCTTTTTGATGATTTGTTAACATTTTTGTTCTATGTCAAATCATTCCTTTGGAATTTTTTCCTCTCCAAAATCTCTGTCCTCCGGGGTTAATAGTATATAGAAATAATTTGATGCTATATCCTTACCCATAAAGCAAATAGACATCACAGAATATGTATATACCACTCAAAATATAAATTATAAGCACGTACTATTGTGCCAACATATTAAAAAAAATCATAAAATAGGTACTAAGCAGAAATGTAAACAGAGCTAAAGGTGAAATAAGTAGTAATGTAGATGATTTTGTTTTTTCTATTCATTTAAAATACAAAAGTATTTTTGAAATCGAAATTGAGGATTTTTACAACTTGAAGAGATTGTACTAAAGTTCAAAAAAATTACTATTTTTAAACCACATGTCCACTTTTTAGTTTAATTAAAACTGGACAATATATTTATTAGTCCATTCAGTGATTTCATAAGTGTTGCTAACAGTCACACCAAGAGACAGCATTTGAGTTGCTGTTACCTCAGTCAATCCATGTGCAAGGTGGGGATTTTTTTCCTAGGACAAATTATTCAATTCATATGTGAGATATGTGACTGGCTGAAGTACAACACAAACGAGTGTCGCAGTGTCAAACTATATTTAAAATATTGCTAAAATGTAAGTTATTTATTTAAAACAGAGATGATGGGTATAGAAATGCTTACTTTTTTTCTACATCCTTGTGTATTGTTTTTGTTAACCATGGGGATACAAACACTCTGGTTTATATTTGAGTTCTCTGTGGATAGTGTGAATGTTCTCACAGGTTTTCTTTCTCGGTGTGGTCTAACTAGTAATAATAATTTCACTGATTTTGGAGCAGTTGCCCCATACCTACCAATTTAACCTTACAGCCAGATCTTGTCCTACACTATCTGCTAGATATGTGTAGTCTAATCCAGTTTTTTGTTGTTATTTAGAAAACACAGCTATCTAACCCATTATGCCTACCTTTGTCTGTGCTTATAAAAATTAAATTGCAAGCCTGGCATGGTGGCGGCACATGGTTATAATCCCAGCATTTGGGAGGCTGAGACCAAAGACCCTGTTTCAAAAAATAAAAGAATAAAATAGGGCTGGGTACTATATTAAAAAGAAGTGATGATAATGGACATCCTTGTCTTGTTCCTGTTTTTAGAGGGAATTCTCACAGTTTTTCCCCTTTTAATATGATGTTGACTCTGGGCTTATTGTAGATTGCCTTTATGATGTTCAGTGATGTTTCTTCTATTCTGAGTAGCTTGGAGGTAGAATGCCCCTGGGTTCTATCCCAAGTACAAAAAAAAAAAAAAAAAAGAATTCAATTGCCACTTAGGGTTGGTACTTGTAAGAAAATAGGGTTACAACAGTTGCTCACAAAAAAATACCAAGAAATGAATGCATTTTAGTGGAGCTATTATATGATATTTTGTTCATAGGTTAGAGGAGACAAAGAACTCAAACTTAGTATCCTCCATCAACCCTGCGTTTGCAGAGTTTCTGAAGGTTGTGACCTCTTAGCCTCTTGAACTGTCACCACCTGTGCTCACTCCAGACTAAATGAGTGGCCAACATTAATTGAAAAAAAGTCATAAATGGGAAGATAGATGTTGTTCCTACATTGAAATTGGTCCCTTTGAGTTGAAGCTAAAACTTTCAGAAGATGCTGTGGTGAATTAGAATAACAATCCCCCAAAGGTGCCCATATCCTAATCCCCAGAATCTGTGAATATATTTCATAGCAAGGATAATTTAGGTAGTGGATAGAAAAGAGTTTGCTAATCAGCTGACCTTAAAATAGATTATCCTGGATTATCTGGATGAGCATAATATAATTATACAGATCCTTATAATAGAAAGAGGTTAGAGAGTCAGATTCATAGGAATGCAGCATGGAAAAAGCCTAACTAGCCAGGCATGGTGGTGCACACTTGTAATCCCGCGCTTGGGAGGCAGAGATGGGAAAATCACGCAGATTCAAAGCGAGCCGTGCTGGCTTAAGAGACCCTGTTTCCAAATAAAAAGTATAAAATAGGTCTGGGAGTGTAGCCCGGAGGTAGAAGGGTTTCCAGGAACCCCAGTACCACCAAAAAAAGAAAAGAAAAAAGAAAAGGAAACAAAAAGAAAAGAAAAAAAAAAGAAAAAACCTAACTAGCTATTGCTGTCTTTAAGGATGGAGGAAGAAAGAATGACTCAAGTGATGTGGGCAGCTTCTAGAAGCTGAAAATTTGATGGAAATGGATTCTCCAACAGAGACCTCCTAAAATGAACACAGCCCTGTGGGTAATTTGATTCTATTCTATGTAGTTCTAATCTAGGCTCCTGAGCTTCAGAACTGTACAATAATACATTGGAATTACATTAAATCATGACGTTTGTGGTAATCTGTTACAATTGTAATAGAAAATGAATATGGTTGCCTTAGAAAAATTAATTAGAAGAATGGCTCAATTCTCAGATCTGCAGAGTAAAGAGAAAATAAGGATGCAACCCATAGAAGGCTCCTTGTGAAAAGTTCAAGACAGGTGATTTGCCCTGAGAATCAGGGAGGGAGAAAGGGTCCTATTTCTCTTATCACCTCTGGTTTACCCTTCTTACATTATCATTTTCTCTATTCAATCCTCCATCTTTTGATGTCACTGGAAACAAAGGGGAAGGGACAGAAAGAAGAGGGTATAGTTTGCTCTTTCTCTGGTTGAAACTACTGCTATGTTGAGAAGACAACACAAGGTGAAGGAAAACCTCTCCAATTTATCAATTCACCAATGAGATAGTTTATCAAGGAAACTATGCATCTTTAGAAAGAACTGGATTTATTTTTTAGATTAGGAAGTGAATTTACAGAAGCTATCCGATGTGGGTATTGTTAAATTTCCGTCCTTTTTTCCTGGAACACTGAAAGGCAGCATCTTAGCCAGCTGAGGAACTCCTGTCTTCTTAGACTGGTGACTGCAGTGGCATTATAGTTCAACCATAGACAGACCCACACGTGTGTGCCTTTAGGTGTTTATTTAAATGACAATATGTCTGTACCCGTATTGGGAAGAGGTTTCAAAATGTACCAGTATTGGGAAAGATTTTCAATTTTAAAATATATCTTTGGTAGTGAAGAAAGCTAGGAGATGTGGTGAGAGGGCAGCAGATGTCACCATGTATATAAATTAGCAAAGGAATAGAAGAAGCCTAGGGCCTTTTTACATTTCAGAAGAGAGGCAAACTTCCTCAAGGGTGTGAGGACATCCCAGATTCTGGATAAGCAACTTAACACATTTTGGAGTGTAACAAAAGGTGTGGGGATCTCTACCAGAGACAGAGGCAGAGCTGCCAGACCCCTTCCCCCAGAGGGGGTGGATCTGGTTAGGTCAGAGACAGATCAGGATACCCGGGCTAGGGCAGCACATCTACATATTGAAGGACATACCTCAGACCAGTCTGGCTGCCTATAAGAATACTCTACATCCAGGGATTTTTGGTGATTTCCTTCGAAGCACCCCCTCATGTTACCCCTGGGTAACATGACGCTGTAATTATCTTCTGTATTTCTATCTTTTTAATAAACTTCTTTAAATCTTCAGCAAGAGTCCAGGCTATTGCATATCTATCCTTAGCTCAGGACAAGAACCCATGGGTTTTGGGGGAAATTTTTCCCAGGGGTCTAACAAAGGTCCCTGGGGACTGTTCCCCTAAATGGTAATATTCATCTTTCACTGCAACATCTTCTCTCAAAACTAACAATGTCCAGGGCTGTCTGAAGAAACTAAGTTCTTCTTTACTTTCAAATTTAAAAATAGCATGGAAAATTCTCCATTTTCCCATTGACAGTCTTCTCTCCTTTTCTTTCTGTGACTATTATTTGCTTAAATAAGAAAAATAAATAAGAACTGGTAATCATTTCTTCAGATTATTTTATTGCTATTCAAATGTTTCAAATGCTATCACAGGCTATTGCCCTCGCAATGATCTCGAAGACCTAAATAAACAAGACTTCTAGTGATCAAACCTGTTTCAGCTTGTATGGAAAGGAAAATTTAACCTGCCTTGTGCCCACTGAGCTGCTTTTACCAAATATATACTGTAGAATTTCACTGCATTTTAAAGAGAATGGCTGTAATTGTTATACCAATGTAACTGATTTGCTGTTAGAGTCAAATAAATCTCTAATATATAACAATGTTGATGACTCTGCTTAGGGAAATAATCTAGGATAGAGATAATAGAATTGCTTAATTCTCATTTGGTATATGGTGTTATTTATAGGATGATACTAACTTTGAGAAAGGATTGTTGGACTTTAATATTCACAAATGGATTTTCTTAAAAAGAGCATATGCCATCAAGTTATAATTGTGTTTTGTGGTGCCCCAATGGGATCTTATCCTATTTCATGGAGAGATTTTTAATTATATTTAATATGATCTGATTTGTATTAAATAAAGCTGCAGGTTATTTGCTGAAAGTCAGCTGGAGACATGTATAATAAAAATAGGACGGTGAGTAGTCACATATAAAGTTATGAAGGTCAGAAATCTGATTCAGAGAATGAATCAAAATCTTTAACAGAACTCCAGTTAGTTAAATCAATTTATGTGATTGGTTGAAATCTCTGGAGTTACTTTTCAGCAACTAGTCAATCAACAAACATATTTTAAGAAGTTACTTGAACTAGAAACCGAACAAGAAGCTGGGAATGCCCTAAAAGGCAAGAAGTGATCCTTTTATTTTTTTCCCAGTAATGGAGTTGGAACCAGGGACATTCTACCTCTGAGCTACACCCCCAGCCATATTCTTTCTTTCTTTCTTTCTTCTTTCTTTCTTTCTTTCTTTCTTTCTTTCTTTCTTTCTTTCTTTCTCTCTCTCTCTCTCTCTCTCTCTCTCTCTCTCTTTCTTTCTTTCTTTCTTTCTTTCTTTCGTGGTACTGGGGTTCCTGGAAGCCCTTCTACTTCCGGGCTACACTCCCAGACCTATTTTATACTTTTTTTTAATTTTTGGAAACAGGGTCTCCTAAGCCAGCGTGCGTGGCTGGTTTCGAACCTGCATGATCCTCCTGTCTCTGCCTCCCAAGCGTGGGGATTACAAGCGTGTGCCACCACGCCCGGCCTTGCTTTTTTACTTTTTGTGACTGACTAATCTCACTTAGCATAATGTTCTCCAGTTCCATCTTTTGCCTTATAAATGATGCGAGCAATTCTTGTTCTTCTTTATGGTTGAGTAAATTCCATTGTGTACATATTCCAAAACAGGGTCTCACTAAGTTGCTGACAGCCTCACTAAGTTTCTGAGGCTGGCTGTGAACCTGTGATCCTCATGTCTCAGCCTCCCAAGTACTGGGATTACAGGCATGCACCACGATATCTGGCTCCCAAGATATCAAATTTTAAAATAAAGGAAAAAACGTGCCTATAAAATATAACCAGGGATATAGTTCAGAAAAATTTTACTCTTGGTTACAGCTGTGCTAAAAATTGACTTTGAAAGTTCTGGCAACCATTGTGAAAGGGAAAAGCTGATGATTGTCACTATTAAGCCTCAATAAGATAAATACAAAACAAATAATATGGGAGAAGTAAATCTGCTTTGAGTTTGTGATAAGCTGAGGAGAGATCCTTCAAAGTGGATGCAAAAGGAGGATGCAGCAGAAAGACATGGCTACATCCTTGGCGAGGTCCTTACAGGAAAAGCAAATCAGCCAGAATTTATAGGATGATTAACAATTTATCAGGTAGGATCAAAAGAGATGTATATGACAATGAGAGAAAGAGCATGTGATGATTGTTGAAAGTCCGTACAATTTTTCAGTTAATTTCATAGGGGACCGAAGTGTGGGTTGAAATAAGATGCCACCTGATGCTCAAGAGTAAGACCAAGGTCACATTTTGAATGGTCTGGAGCCACAAATGGAGCTTCACCATTATACCACTAGTAAATTATGAGATAAAGACCAAAAGTGACTGAAGTTATGACCAGAGAAATTATTTTATATTTCTTAGTTGTAGCTATCATGGAAGTTACAAGAATATTTGTATATGTGGGAGGGAGACAACTGGCAGAAAAACAATGACAATTAATAAAATCTTCTTATGCATTACTTCCTATAAAGACTAATTCCTTACATGCATATTCAACCCAGTTTTCCTCCATTAGTGGGATTTGACACTTCAGTTGATTTAGGTCATTTCTTGTGCCTTCTCTTTCAAAGTTTAATAATTGTTCTGAGGACAGTAACTATACATTTTTGAAGCATAAACCTCTAAAATATGAAGAATTAAAAATCAAATCCTCTGACCATAAGAGTCAAAATTCTATATACCTGCTTTGATGGTTCATTAGCTGACTGAAGGAAGTAAAGGATCCTCTACTGAGCAACAGGACAAAGTGGTTTTGCTAAGCAAAAGAGTTTATGCCCCACTTCCAGTGTTTCCAGGTTTTACTTTAAGACATTCTCAGCAAATTTCTTCCTCAACTTTTCCAGGCTCCTTCCTTAGCTCTTGCTCTATAAATAGACTGCAACTGAAGGGGAATCAAGTTCTAATGTTCATTTTAATGTTCTCAAGCATGCTGAAGACCAGAGAGAATAGAACTCACATCCAGCTCCCAAACGTGGAGGGAAATCCTATTTTTTCTGTCAGATTGTGTTCTGACAAGCACATTTACCCCAGAACCCACTTCCCAACTGTGCAAACCAAAGTACCAGCTCTGACCTCTTTCCTTAAGAAAGACAAGAGTATTTGATTGAACAGAAAGAGCAAAGCATGTATACAAATCTTTTACCCTGCTTTTGCTACTCAGGGAGACATGTGGATTGGAGTCATAGTTTTTCAGTCCTTGAGCAGGTGAAGAGTGGGTCTTTCCATATCAGATGTCTTTGAAATATGCTCTAACTATGGGATTTTGGCATAGATTCTTCAAGACAATATGCAGTACTCAGGAAATAGTCCACATTGGATGAAACTCCTCATAAACTCCCATAAAGTGGGTAATGGAATCTATTATTGGCTTTAATTTTAATCTTTTGTGTGGTACTGGAGATTGAACCCAGGGGCAGTCGACCTCAAAGCTACACTCCCAGCCCTATTTTATTCTTTATTTTGAAACAGGGTATCACTAAGTTGTGGGAGCCTCACAAATTGCTGAGGCTGGCTGTGAGCTTGTGATCTTCCTATCTCAGCCACCCAAGTACTGGGATTGCAAGTGTGCACCACCATGCCCAGCTGAGGAGGTAAATCACCTCCATCAGCCAGGCATGAGGAGACTGAAGTAAAGGCTATAAAATAATGAGCAGGTCTCACTTACGCCCTACATTTTGAAGTGTTGGCCAACAAATATGTCAGTTTCCCTGGCAACATGGGTTCAATGGCTCAATAAGGACAGAAGGGAGGAATGCATATATTAGTGGCAAATGAGATAAGATCAAGGAAAGTTCTCTTGACCATTGTAACTGCCCTTTTGAGGAGACCTAGAAAATTAAAAACACTTTTGAGATAACAAAAGTATAAGCTACACAGTTGTATAAGTTAAATGCTCAGTATACTGTGATGGACAAAGGACAATTCTGATCTGAATATAGCGTTGCAGAAGGGTTGCTAAACTAGGAGGAATCAGGAGGTTTGGATAACTCTTAATGTGTCATTATGGATCTGTAGGAAGATGCCCTTATCTATATAAATTTCAATTTTCTAAAATAAGAAATTAGGCAAGTAGATGAGTAGATTCCAGAAGCCCTACCACACTGATGTTTAGCAGTCCTCTCATTGATAAAGTAACTAATTCATTCCTGGTGTTTGTAGCATAGCAACCGTGACCATCAGGCCTAACTATTTTTTAACTATGAAGACCATTATTTTCCCATTAAAATATTTTTAGCCCCTACAGTATTTCATAAGAGAGTTAAGCCTTAAAAAGCTATGTGTGATATCTATACCTTGTGCTAATGAACTAAAATTCTGGAATGTGCTAGGTAGTGATACTTGCTTTTATGGAAAGGAGGCATGCATAGTTTTAATTTGACAAGAGAAAATGAAAGAAGTCAGAAAAATCTGTAGTTTATTTGAAAAAAAACTTAAGGAACTGCTTGGTTAGTAGGAGAGTAGGATAAGACTGGGCATATAAGGCTGCTTATGTGGCTTACACCCAGGAAAGAAGATAGGTAAAGGAGACAGAAGACACACCAGATGTCTCTGAGGAAGGCTTACTAACTAATGCAGCGTTCCTGTTCAGCTGCATTTTATCAGCACAGTTGACTGCCATGACTCTCACTCTCAAAACCCCCTGAAAGGAGCATATCATTTTGACATATATGATAGGTTTGGCCAAATGAGGATAAGGCTCAAAATCATGACTGCCATCTAGCTAAATTCTAGTGATACTTTGAGTCTCCCAAAAGAGACATCAAGTGTATCAATGTTCCTTCTGAAGAGCACTGTGATTATCCTTCCACAGATCATTACAGAATTTCAATTCTCAAGGCCCTCTCTATTTGTCTCTAAGTTGACCAGGCCCCACAGCTTAACACAAAAAAGCAAAAACAATTCAAGGTCTCATTATAGTCAAAACTAAAATCTTGTCAGCTAACAAGCATGATCCAGTTATTTTATATTTCCACTTTCTTGTTGGATAGAAGGCAGGCCTAGAGATAGGCCATCAGTGAGATGTCTAAGAAGCATATCCTCCAGCCTGTGGAACTTCATGTATTCATTTCTGCTAAATAAATTGGAACTAATACATAATTGTCACTATGCTACATGGAACAAATATTTTGTATTATATTCAGAGGAATGGTTTAGAGCTTTGAGATAGAATCGAGGCAATTATAGGAATAACTGTAGCTCCTGAATATCTACTCTTGCTCTGTTCCCTTCTTCACATTACTTCTTCCTTTGAATCTCTCCTTATTTGTTATTTTCTATCAAAATGAACATTTAAAAATGAGGGTCAAGTAGCATCATCAATGTTAGAGTACGGTGAGAAGAGAAAAAATTGCCCCTGTCCATTCCTTCAAATATGCTATAGGTCTCTATTCTGACATCCTCAGTATGTCTTTCTTTCTTTTTCTTTTTTTTTCTTTTTTTTTTTTTTTTGGTGGTACTGGGGTTCCTGGAAACCCTTCTACCTCCGGGCTATACTCCCAGACCCATTTTTATACTTTTTTTTATTTGGAAAAAGGGTCTCTTAAGACAGCGTATGTGGCTGGCTTTGAACCTGCTCGATCCTCCTGTCTCTCAGCCTCCCAAGCACGGGGATTACAAGCGTGCGCCACCACGCCCGGCAGTATGTCCTTCTTAAAGGATAGTCTTTTGCATGTAGGATATGACAGGAAAATGAATGGTAAATGGTAAAAGATATAATATTAAGAAATAGAACACTCTAAAACTGGAGTGTTATTGAATAGAAAGTAGTATGTGAGAGATGGGTTTTGCCCCATTGTACATGGATGGGGACACCAAGTAGACCCAAGTCTCATATGTTATGTGAATAGATGTTGAATGTCCCCCAAAGGTGCATATCTTAAAGATTTTTCTCCTAGGCTGTCACTATTTTGAGGGGTTGCTGAACGTGCCATAGGAGAACATACCTTGAAGGGGATTGTGAGACCCTGCTTTTCTCCACTTTCTCTTCCTCATTTTACATCCTGCATGATGAATTGGACAGTTTTCTCTGCCATGTGCTCTTTTCATGATTTGCTGCCCTGCCTAGGCCCAAATCATTGGACCAATTGATCATAGACTGGAGCCTTTAAAATACAAGCTGAAATAAACCTCTGGTATTTTGTTACGGTGATTAAAGCTGACTATCAATTTATTAGCTGAAGAGTCTCCATTCCCACATGGAAGGCTGGGTCTATTTCCCCCTCTAAATAATATATTTGACTATATCCACTCATAGAAGTAGGTTGAAGTGACACTGTGCCTGTTTAATAAACTGACAGGTTCTACTTCCTGTCTCCTGAAACACATGCTCTAGTGTAGGGCATGCCAGCAGTCATATAAAAGATCTGAACATGCTGAAGCTGTTATACCAGAAGGAGTAATGTTGCATACAGAGGCTACATGGAAAGGTCAATGCCTAACCAGCCTCAAAGTATCTCAGCTGAGGTCCAGACATGTGAGCCAAAATGTCCACAGATAATTCCAATCCCATCTCCTACATGACAGCAACCATATGTGAGTACCTCTCAGCTGAGCTGAATCAATCCACAGAAATATGTGCATTGACAATAAAGCATTATTTTAAGCCACTACATTTCCTGGATACTTGTTATGCAAAAATGCATAACTGGAAGAGGGACCATGAGCAACTTATTTTACCTATCCTGTCCTTAGTTTTCTCATGTATAAATTGAAGATTATAGCAATATCTATCTCCAAAAGAAGTTCCAGTTAGGTAAAGTGTTTAAGGCACTTAGCATAAGACCTCATGAATAATACGTGAATGTTAGATATTGTTTGTTCCAATATTCAGAATCTTGTATTTCAATATTTAGAATACAAGATTTATAAATCAACATGATACACATTCTGTAACAACTTCAACAGAGCCTACAACAGCCCTGTGACCAAACACACTAATTTTTCTGCAGTGAACCATATGAGAATTCATACAGAGAGAAACAAAGATGAATATCTCATAGTAGGTCAGGTAAATTTCAGCCACAATAGCCAACCAAGTTGTTTTGAATGAGTCATCACAAGGACATCTGGCTTCTCAGAGCTATTTTTACTTTGAAATTGTATATGCAAGATAGTAGACTTGTAGAGGCTTCAGTTTTTCCTTCTATATTACTATGAAATAATAAAGGCTAAATTTTAATACCAATTTTTAAATTAAGAAAAAACACCTATACACTCAGTTTTGAGCAATGCCCTTGCTAATTGCTTTGGCAGCTGAAATTCACATATAGCTCTCCAGTTTTTCAAATGAGTGTATGAGAGCAATATAGCACCATAGGAAGGGTATAACTGGTTGAAGACAATTACATTTAGAAAGACATATTCTAAGTCAAAATTCATTTATTATTTTTTCTTCCAGAGAATTTGCCTCACATTTCAATGACTCTAGGTTATCTAAAAGCAGAGTAGTATCCCAGCTAACCAGGCAAAAGATTACAAGGCCATAAAACAGATGTGTTAGGGGATTCTGTCACCTAACTTATTTTTGTTACTCCTTCCAAGTAGGAATTTACCCAGAGGTGTGGTTTTCCATTCATATTTAAATATCACACAGTTGAAGGATTCCTCTTTTCTGAGTCTTCACAATTATGATTATTTGAAGCATTTGGTACTATTTCATACATAGAATATGCTAAAGACAAGACTTCCCCCGATGGAAACACAGGCAAGAATTATTATGGGGAAGGAAGAGTAAGACCTTCTAAGGCTTATTTTCTTCCTCATTGTGAACAGAGATAAATCCTTTTTTTTCTGGAAGAAAAAGCAGAACTAGACAAAACCCTCTTATTATGAGACATTTTCTTTTGTTTGAAAGTAACCAGATATCTCATGGCCAAATTATAGAGCAGTGACAACAGTTATTTAGTTTTGAATAACACAGCACTGCAAAGCACTATGAAGTCAAAGCCAGAGAGAATGCAGTCATTGTCAATGACTGTGCACCACCTTCCACAGACGTCAAAAGTGCTCACCACAATGAAGGCATAGATTAACCTCAAAATGTCAAACAACCTCTGAGTTCCTTGTTGTTGTTTTTCCTACACACTCCCTTCTCAATAGAGGTTATTGTCTCTTTCTGTTTTTAGAAAACCAAAGGGGGTGGGGACCCGAAAGCCTCTCCAGGTATTGTCTGAGAGCAGGGCCTTGTTTGTTCTCTTTC
Organism: Muscardinus avellanarius; assembly: GCF_963383645.1. Lineage (NCBI taxonomy): Eukaryota > Metazoa > Chordata > Mammalia > Rodentia > Gliridae > Muscardinus > Muscardinus avellanarius. Next base: position 23,542,050 of record NC_137792.1, on the reverse strand, counting down.
TTGTACTTTGTAAAGCACCACTTACATGTTCAGTTGTACATAAAAATGACTAGAGAAAAAAAAGGAGACTATTAGTCTTGATATATTCTTTGAGTTTTAGTTCATAATCACTACAAGAATTCTATAGACTAGGGGAACTCATTGAATACAAATATCAATTCATATTATAAATTCAGAAGATGAATCAAAATAGTATTTGGAATCTTTCCAAAATGTATTACTAACCTAAAATGTCCCTCATTTTTAACATTTGGGATCATTTTTTTTTACTATTTTTGTACTCACACTAATATCATATGCATGTTTGGTGGTCATAAACCCACCATCTGTGAGAAAGGAGAATTTTTCTCAATTATGAAGAGAGTAAATATTGCTTTTTTTGCATTTGTTTCTGGCCTCAGGTAACATGCTGTAAAGCAAAAAATGAATGAGACATAATTTCTGTTCTGAAACATTTCACATTTTACACTAACTACTAGAATAAAATTTACCATATAAATTTTTTAGACAGTCTAGTTGGCCCAATAGAGGAGACTAGGGATGGATGACTGGCTAAAAAGCTACATGGAAAATACAGGCAGAGACTTGGAGATACGTATCCCTTCCCATGTAATAGAAATTTTTGTGAATCAACTAGAGAGTGATTTTGAACTCTGACCAGTTTATAGACTGATATTAGTTGCACTAGCTTAGAAGTTCACAAGACCTAGAAAACAAGAGATACTATTATCTCAAAAATAAAGGTCTGTGAAACCCAAGAGCATTGATATTTTTCCTTGCATGATGAAAGCTGCCCTTTTACTCCATGTGCCCCATGTAAGCAAAATCTTATTTGCAACAATCAAGAGTAAAGAGAGGCTCAATAAGAAACTAAGCTTTCTTATCTATGAAGAAACTGTGCCCTTAAATATAGGCCTAAATCAGAATGAGAATTAAATTTTCCTCTCTTACACAGTAGATGAGAAATTGTGATGGAGGTCAGATAGGATAAAATACAATAAAGAAGAGATATTTCACCGGGCGTGGTGGCACACACTTGTAATCCCTGTGCTTGGGATGCAGAGACAGGAGGATCGTGCAGGTTCAAAGCTAGCCTCAGCTGGTTTAAGAGACCCTGTTTCCATATAAAATATAAAATAGATCTGGGAGTATAGCCCGGAGGTAGAAGGCCCCTGGGTTCCATCTCCAGTATCACCAAAAAAAAAAAAAGAAAGAAAGAAGAGATATTTCTTCAGTTCCTAATATATCATAAGAATTTTATCTATTATATATATATATATATATATATATATTCCTTACAATTGACTATCTTTCTCTCTTTAAACAGAACATTTTCATCCAAATTTTTTTCCAAATTAATTTTCAAATAAGTTTTTGAGAATTTCCACTCCTCTCTGAAAAAGACTCTCCTGCTATTTAAAAATTGAATAATATTCATTAGTGCTTTAAAACAATTATATTTTAATAATATTGTTCAAGAAACAAAGTTTCATGGAGTCAAATTTTCTACTTGTGGCATCATGTCAGCAATTTAAAATTTTCAGAATTCGGGGCATTTTGGATTTTTGAACTAGAGATTGTTGACCTATATTTTAATTTTTCTGACAAAAGGTAGAAGATTAAAGAAGTAAAGAAATTTTTTCTTTGGTGAGCTGCTAATAATTGGTAGACTCAAGATTTGAACCCAGGTCTATCTTTAAAGTTTAAGTAATTAAATATTACATGGACTGTTTGCAGCATATTTATCTACATTTTCTCTTTTAAAATAAGTGGACAAGCATGTGAAGTAGACAGCAAGATATTTTTATCTTGAACTGATGCTTTGAGGGTGAGGAAAGTTCAATTCTACTCCCAGGAGCATACTACCTTTGTACTTGTCAATGTATTGATTCATAATGATTCTAGGCCTGGTCATCTGGGTAATTTTTATCTCCCTTGATTTCATCTCCAGCAATTAGACTGCAAAGTCCAATTAGAGGGTTAGAAGCATAGATTTCAATTAATTTCTATTGATGCCTGTTGCATTTGTAGCTTATAGATATTTCTTAAGCGAGTGCTTAGTGGCCCTCAGGCATCTGTCAGGAAAAAAATCAGAGCAGGGACATAACAACGGGGATCTAGAAGTACATGAAACTGAATTTGATTTCTAATTCCTTTCTCAAATCCAGGAAGGGTATCATCCAAGCAGACTAATATCTTCAAATTGATTAATATTACACATGTTACAATTGCTTGCTTGATTCAGGAAACTTGAAATATTAACACAATGACAATGAAGCTTTCTTTATTACTTACTACCCACTTGATGGTAGTTGTATTATCTGGAAAACATGAATGATCTCATCTGGAAGTTTAATTTTCTAAAAATTGTTAGTCTTCACATTAACCACACTGCTTTTTATTTTTCTTTTGTTCCATCGGCTACAGATGGAAAATAAAATAAATCATTCACATACAAAAAAATGCGAAGTTATATGTAAAACTCTTGAGAGCCAGGCAAGGTGGCGCACATTTCTAATCCTAGCATTCGAGAGACTGAGACAGGAGGATTGCATTCGTAGCCAGCCTCAGCTACTTAGTGAGGTCCTTTGCAACTCAGTGAGATCTTGTTTCAAAATAAAGAATAGAAAATAGGGCCTGGGATGTAGTTTGGAAGTAGAATGTACTGGGTTCCATCCCCAGTACAGAAAAAACAAAACAAACAAACAAAAACCCTCGAGAATACAAGTAGCCCCCTTGTCCACAGAGATATATTCCAAGACCACCATTCTCTATATATGTATATTACGTCTTTCTCCAAAACATGCATAGCTATGATAAAGTTTAATTTATAATTTAAGTACAGTAAGAGATTAACAACAATAATATACCAAAGATCCTAGCAACCTCACCATACAATTTCTTTTCTTATTAGGTTAAAAACTTTGACCTTCTGAAAGGAAGCACTTTAGCAGTTTCTTTTCAGACTATTTAGATTCACAGCATCACTACAATAGTGCTTTAGGGCCATTAATAAATAAACCAAGTTAAACTTTAACATAGAACTGTAATACTCTATTAGTGAATCTGTTAACTGGGTTGTTTACCAAGTGACTAATAGGTGGATAGTAGATATTCTGGACAAAGGGATCATTTGCCTCCAGGAAAGCAAAGAGCAGGAGAATGTAAGATTTCATCACACTACTTAGAATGGTGCACAATTAAAAATTTATGAAATGTCTAGTTTGAAAAATTCTCATTCAATATTTTGGACCATGAATGACCATAGGTAACTAAAATATATGGAAGCAAAAACAATAGATAGCATGGGTATCTATTGTTTTATTTTATTATTTATTTATTTATTTTGCGGTACTGGAGATTGCATCCAGGGGCATCCTACCTCCAAGCTATACCCCAGCCCTATTTTTTATTCTTTATTTTTAAACAGGGTCTCACTAAGTTGCGGAGGGCCTAAGTAGCAGAGGCTGGTTGTGAAGCCATTACCATAGGAAATATTGTTTTTAAAATGCTTGGGAATATGTGGGGCATGGTGGTAGATGCTTGGCATCCTAGCATTTGGGAGGCTGAGACAGGAAGATCGCACTTCGGTGACTTCTTTCCAAGTCACTCCCCTATACTATCTTGGGTATGGGGCTTTATTAAACTCTGTTCTGTCTTTCCATCTTTGTAATAAGAAAGTGGCTTAAGCTTACAGAATTCGGGCTAGAGTTTTCTATACCTATTTCAGAACAAGAACCCGCGGTTACATCTTTCACTTGAACAGTTTCAGGAGCCCAACAGGGTCCCTGGAACAGTTCCCCCACCATTACAGTTATTCCAGGTGACTCTTATCATCAATAAATCTGGAAAATACTAAACTAGAACAGAATACAGCAGGTCTAAATAGTAAATATTTGAGGCTTTGTGGAACATATGGCATATGTTGAACTGCTCAAATCTGCAACTGTAGTTTGAACATAGCCATAGACAATATGTAAAGAAATGAGCAGAGCTGCGTCCCAATAAAAATTGCATTTACAAAAATGAGTGGCTGGAGTTGACCCAAAGGCCACATTTTGCCCAACCTTGGATTAGAGCACAGAGGGCATAAAAGTGGTTTATTGTTCTATAATTATTTGGCTGCTAAAGTTTGGTATTATCCTTTCTTCTACAAAATGTTTACATAATGTTGATCAGGCAAAAGACCTTCTCAGAAGTGGAAATACATTTCCATTTTTGTAACCTCATTCCCAATCCTTGAATGCCGTTGGCATTGCCATGAGGTAATTTAAACATGAATTTCAGAGGGGAGTTATTTTCCAGAGGCCAAGTGTGCTATTTTTCCTGCTGATTCACAGTATTGCCGAAGGCCATTCCATCAGGGCAAATTTTCAACTACTGCAAGGAAGGATGTGGTTCTATTTTGTGTGTGTTTGTGTGCGCGTGTGTATGTATACATGCATATGTACATGCATGCTGCATTTCTGGAATTATAAATAGAAAGTAAAATGTGAATTTTTATGGCATTTACTCTGGGTAGGTATGAGGTTACCTGTGTCTTCTGTCATCTAAACAAGTCTGTAATTAACTTCATGAAGACTTATTAATAGTTTTTCTTTCATCCATTAGGATTTTAAATTATACTTACAAACTACATGTTATTATTACATCAACAGAAGATTTCAGTGTTGTGGTACATAAATGTACTGCAAAATTAACAATTTTATATTCAAATCAGTTCAATTTAATTAGGTTCTTAACTTTTGTCACAACATATTAGAAGCCACTGGATAAAATTCTGTTCAATCCAGGTAACTCACATTCATCTATAGGTGACCCTGAGAACAGCATAAAACAAATGTTCAGCTTTGCAGCCAGACTATTACCATTAGGCTGTGACTTTGGCTACTTGGAATACATTTAATTCACGTAAAAAAGCATAGCGACAGATTTCTCATTAAATTGACTTTAGCCTCTGAACTCTAGACCCACGTATGTTTATTCTGAAGATTGCTGCTTGTCAGCAGATTTGTTACCTGCTGCATTGCTTCTTAGAGTCATTTCAACAAGGTATGGGACTCTTTCCGGTCTATCTACAGGATATATTTTGAAGAAATTTCATGTTTACCTTGATTTAGCATTTGCGATATTAAAGAAATTCAGTGCTTAAACATAAACTCAATTAAAATTCCTGTTAGGTGGACTAGAATAGATGGTTGTCTGGCGGGAAGCCAGTATATATTACTGAGATGATCAAAAGTAACAGTCTCCAGGGACTAATTTATTGTGTATACATTGTGTATACCTCTTTAAGCATCTCTCAGCCAAATAGAGATAATTCTCCCAGGTTATCCTCCTTTCAAAGGGCAGTGTGCATCAAGCGATTGATCTCTTTCCTTAATTCTGGACAACATTAAAGGGTAATTTCATGTCCAGAGTTCTACATGGGTCACCTGGGGCCTTGCCCAATCTCTCCATCTTTACACTTATGTTTCCATTACTTCCCCACTAATATTCTCAAGAATATGCTTCCAGTGAACTCCTTAAGCTCCATCTCAGAGTCAAGAGATCCATTTGCTATAAATCAACTGGATTATCTTTTATGTGATATGTACTTAATGGCACTCAATATGAGTTGCTGAATAAATGGACCTAAAGTGGCTGGAAACTGGAGATCCACATATTTAAGGACCTTGTTACTTAAAAGCATGGTCTGAGATGAGGGTTTTGTAAAGGATTTGACTTGGCGTGCTTCCAGACCACACCAAGGTGAGGAGAGTGGAAGAGGTAGAATAGCGTAGAAAAGAAGGATACACTAGAATAGCATTTCCAATGGTGATTAATTATGATCATACCAGGAAGCTCTGGAGCAGGTATGAGGACCTACCTTTTCTGGAAGTTAGTCACTGTTCATGATCTCCTCTGAGGGAAAAAGAATGTGACACATAACTTCCAGGGAGATAGAAACTCCTATGTGGACTAGACTAGAGACTCTCAAAATGTGCTATCCAGATCAGCATCATTAGCATCATTTTGGGTTGTTAGAAATACAAGTTGTCAAGCCTCATGCAGACTTATGTCAGAAAGCCTAGGGATGAAGGCCCAACTATTTGTTTTAATATTCACTATGGGGGAATTCATACGAAAGCTAAGTTTAACCCAAGACATTTCTTCAGAGAAAAGGGGTTGCCATATTGGTAGCTATGAACGATAACCCAGTACTCCTGGCAACTGGGAAATATATGTGCTTGCAGGTTGCAAACAACTGGGTGAGGTAACAACAATATTCTCTAGAATTAAAATGAAGACATTTTCCAACACCCAACAAAAGATGTTTATAGCAATCCTTTAAATCACAAAAAGAACGCTCCAACTTATGTGAAAAGAATGGAAATAGAATGACTGTTAACATAATAATGATACCTGTTTGGGACATGGAAAGTTTGTATCTCAGGAGGTAGTGAGATCGGAAATTATGAAAATAATTTCCTATAATTTTTTCAGTGAACAGAGAGCAAAGCCCTGAATCAAAGCAAAGTTCTAAACCAATTATTGAATATCAAGGAAGATCCTAATCACAAGTAACAAAGTAATAATCTAATTTTAAGACACAAAATACAATATAAAAGGAGAACAAGCAGAAAAGTTGCCTCAGTAGCAATTCTTCCATTTCTAGATATACAGTTTTTTTTATATTTTTCTTGATCTAAGACAGGAATAACCCTAAAGTCGAAGGCAGCTGAATCTAAAATGGGTTTTTAACTAGCCCAAGCAATTAAGAATAGACAGAAAAAAAAAAATAGAAAGCCCAGCAGATCATGACTCTCTTCTTCCAAACCAACATATTAAAATGTTATATAAAATGTGCTTGAGCTGAGAGTTATAGTAAACTGTAAGAAAGATGCTTACACAAATAGACTATTCTATCTTTGTTATGGGATCTCTAAACTACTTTTCTGTAATTTAGGTCCAAAGTGATAAGCTGTTACAATAAAATAATTTACTGTTCTGTTTATATGAAAATGAGATTGAATTGGCTGTGATTTCTAACTCCTTAAACTTTCATAGTCTCTTATGGCTTGACAAGCCTATTGAATAAAAAAGAAAGACAGGAGGTGAAGAGGCAATTTGTAAAAATTGTGCAGCCCTGGTTGTCATTCTACTAGACAACAAAAGAAAAGAAAATATTCATAAATACAGAGGAAAACAGTGGGGGAATATACTTAGTAACCAACATGCACATTCTGTGCTTAGTGGAGTCCCTATCCCATGTTAAGTCAAAAAATCGGTCTGTTCTCTAGCTGATTAATCAGCAGTGGCAGACAGATAGTTGTTGTTATCTGGCACTCTACTGTCTCAGCATATATTTACTAACTGGCCTGTAATTACTTTTTTGGAACATTACCCAACACTCTTTTAGAAGAAGAAAAGAATCATTCTCTGTGAAACAAAATAAATAGGCCTTGTTTCTGGCAAGCAACTATTCCCAGCTATAACATTTGAAATGGTAGATGTAAACTATATGAATGCTATTTTTTCAAATAAAGAATTTCAACACTGTCCATTCTGAGTGTTCTTTGGGGTTATACATTACATAAGTTAGTGAAGCCAGATGTGGTGGTACCTGCTTATAATCCTAGTACTTAGGAGGCTGAGACAGGAGGATCGTGGTTCCTGGTCAGCCTCAGATACTCAATGAGACCCTTTGCAATTTATTGAGACCCTGTTTCAAAATAAAGAATAAAGAAAGAGGGCTGGGTGTATAGTTTGGAGGTAAAAGTCTCCTGGCTTCAATCCCCAGTACCACAAAGAAAAAGAAATCACATTACTACTAGAAGCTCTGGGATCTGTGTCCTTTATTTCCACTTAGATGCAGTGACCATGAATTGCCTTTTAAGTCATATCTTTTTTTCTCTTATTTTATTAGTGCACTGCAGTCATATATCTTAATGAGGTAGAAGACGGCAGAGGCATACATGCACACATCACTCCATTTAGCCCTTATATAATTTCTCCCCCAATCCCTTCCCCCACCCTTCTTCTCATGTTTGGCTTAATGATTGACTTTGATATGTCTAAAAATAATATATAAGCTCCTCTTTATGACAGCAGTCTACACCAGTGGTTCTCAAATTGTGCATGAACTAGATTCACCTACAGGGCTTACTGAAGCAGAGCTTACTCCTCCTCTCTCCAAGTTTCTGATTCTGTAGGTCTGGAGTGAGACCTGGAAATTTACATTTTTAACAAGTTCCTAGGTAATGCTGTTGTTGCTGGTCCAGGCACCACTCTTTAGGACACTTGCTCTACCTTTTCCAGTCTTCTCTTCAACCTTCACCTCATCAGGTCACTTTTTAAAATTTCTCCCCTAAGAACATACCTTATTTTTGACAAATTTTTCCAATTAAATACATTCTTAAAATGTGTTCAAGTCTTGTCTTTCATATATGTATTTCCAGATTATTTATCCTATTTGGAATAGAAATGTAGAGTTGCTATATGCTCAACACTAGCATATATAATATAATAATTATTACAAAGTTATTAAGCATATATGTATAAAATAATTGTAAGAAATATTTTCCTTATAGATTAAAATCAAGACCACTAAGAATCAGTGATATTTAAAATAACTTTAACTCTTAATATACTATAGTTATTTAATAAACATTCATTAAATGCATGGCTGACAGAGTCACCTAGCTCAGTCTTCTACTCTAATCAGTAAGCTCCTGTATTAATCATGATTGAGATCTTATCATATTTAGATAATTAATTGGCTAAAATAATCTTGTTTGAAAAGAAACTTGCCCTTTAAAAGTTTGTTGATTTTTATTTACAGAGTATATAAAACTTAATTTGCTTCCATGTAACAGCCATTCAAGTATTTGAACTCATTTGTGCATTGCACTAATTTTCTCTTTTTAGTGCGATATCTTCTATCCTTCCACCTACTCTCACATTAGAGTTTTCCTATCTTTAATCAACCCAGTTACTTATATCAGATGCAGTTCAATTTATAAAGATCCTTCTTAAAAATTAATTCTCATATTTTACACAAAATAGCAATGGAGAATATTGAGGAAAACCTCTCTCTTTTAATAAAAATATATTTTATTCATATGGATTAAGAATCTATTAAGTTGTTAAATCAACACAACAAAGTTATATATTGTCACCATCACTTAACTCCTAACAATATTAATATACTTAAGTCTGCATTTAAAGGATATAATTTTTAAAAACCTGAAGAGGAAGTTGGAGAGGAGGAGAAAGAGGGTTGAGGAAGGAAACAGTTCAAATAATACCATGTGAATATATTAAGGTATTACCACCAATTTCACTAACATGTAGGAGGAAGGAGAAGGCAGGAGTGGAGTGGTAAGCATAAGCAAATATATCAAGAGCTGTGTGCATGCATGTTTGTATCACATTGAACCTTATTATGGTCTATGATTGTAATGTACCAGTGAAAGTATAAAAAGCCTTAAATATAGAATTTCATATGCACCTGATAAATATACCTTTTAACAAATGTAACTCCTTATTTTAATATATTAATACATTTGGTATCTTGATACCATTCTTCAATAGAAGAGGTTTCTTATCACGTATCAAAAGTATTTATTAGTTAATATACTTGAGCCTCATGAAAATTGAAGGGAAACCAGTAAAATAGAGGAAGAAGAGGGAAAGGGTATGCGTTAGGGAATGAAAGTGACCTAATGAAGTTATATGAATGTATAAATATAACATAGCGAATCCCACATTTATGTATAATTATAATGCACCAATAACAAAATAAAATCTTCTACAAGGGAAAAAATGCTGGCTTTGTATAATATCATTCCTAAAGTATAATAGTTTCTCAAAAAATTCACTACTGACATTTATATATTCACTTCACTATCACTTATTATTTTTACTCACTTAAATGAATATTTCATTATATAACCTTAGCTGTCAGATAATATACTGATATAATAGAGGAGATGATTACATAGTTGGTTTGACAAATTTTGGATATTACATTTTATTGACATGCTGTTGAAATTATTAAAAGAAGCCAAAATAAAAAATAACTTACATTTCACTTTACTTATTACCAAAAAATAAAAAGAAAAGAAAATTTGGACCATTTGTTTCCTAATAATAGCAATATTAAAAAACAATGCTTAGCCAGGCGTGGTGGCGCACGCTTGTAATCCCCGCGCTTGGGAGGCAGAGACAGGAGGATCGCGCAGGTTCGAAGCTAGCCGCGCGCGCGGGCTTAGGAGACCCTGTTTCCAAATAAAAATGTAAAAATAGGTCTGGGAGTGTAGCCCGGAAGTAGAAGGGCTTCCAGGAACCCCAGTACCACACAAAAAAAAAACAATGCTTAAAATATCTGTGCTTAGTACAGCATGACTGCTAAACTTAAAATCAGTTTGGTCCCCAAAACATTTTATTGCACATTATTTTGTTCCCTAAAATAAAACCAATTATCTCAAAACTCACTCATTGCTGGTAATACAGTAAATAATATAACAAATGATTAACAAAATTATCTTTTATATTCCGTATTAATCAAAGAAGCCATGGTTCACTAAACATTGCAGATATCATTATAAACAAAAATAGTTTTATTAATGTTGAATATAATACGTAAACAATTATAAGATCTTAACTTTTAGAATAGAAGAGAAAGAAAGCAAGAATTCCAAAGACCCATGAAGTATCATTAGACATATAATACATTTCTACTTCTGGTAAAAGTAATTCTAAAACCCTCAAAAATCATAATATTATGCAATTATTTCATGGGCATTATTTTATCTTATCCTAAAAATAGCCCTGAAATGGAGGGAGTAAAAATAACATTTCCAATTTACATATGACAAAACTTGGATATGATGAACTGACAAAAGGAGTTCTAAATGATTTTAAATATTAAAAGATGTAACAATAGCTAAAATAACAAACATGTATATAATGGTATTGCTGGCAAATTAAAAGTGTGAATTTTAAAGGTGACAATCATCCAAACTTATCTAAAAATTGGACTCAAGTATAAAAATAAATTTCAATATAAATTTTTTGTGTGTGTGGTACTGGGGGCGGAACCCAGGGGTGTTTCTACCTCCGGGTGATATTTCCAGACCTATTTTATACATTATTTGGAAACAGGGTCTCACTAAGTTGCTGAGAGCCTCACTAAGAAGCTAAGGCCGGCTGCAAACCTGCAATCCTCTTGTCTCAGCCTCCCAAGTACTGGGATTACAAGCGTATGCCACCACACGTGGCTTATTTTTAATTTTGAAACAGGGTCTTTTAAGGTTGATGAGAGTCTCACTACTTGCTGAGGCTATCCTTGAACCTGTGATCTTCTTTTTGTGTGTGTGGTACTGGGGGTGGAACCCAGGGGCTTTCTACCTCTGGGCTATACTCCCAGACCTATTTTATATTTTATTTGGAAACAGGGTGTTGCTGAGAGCCTCACTAAGTAGCTGAGGCTGGTTTCGAACTTGTGTGATCCTCCTGTCTCGGCTTCCCAAACTGCTGGGATTACAAGCGTGCGCCACCACGCCTGACTTCAACATAAAATATGACAAAATTTGATAAACTTATGCAAAGTCTAGCATTTAACAGCAAAGGTTAAAAGAGACATGATAATTAAGACTAACAAGAAATGACTTTTGATCGCTATCAGATATTAAGATCGATTATAAATTTCATATGTAAACTGTTAATTAATATAGTTAAGTATATATACAGAAACAGAAAAAATAAAACAATAAATTAAAAATAATAACCTAAGATGAGGTTCACGCTCAGATGAAAATTTGACAAAGGTACCACAAAAATCAGGGAAGAAAAGATAAACTATTCAATAAAAAAAAAATTGGGGGGGCAATCAACTATATATATATATATATACATATATATATATATATATATATATATATACTTAATTTACACTAAACACAAAAATAAATCTCATGTGGAAATGGCCTGGAGTAAAAAGAAATGCTTAAATGTTTTAGGGCTTCAAAATAAAATATATGTGAGTAGATTTATGATTTTGAGGAAAAGATATATTTATTAAATATAATAATAGTATAGACCAAAAACATAGATGAATCTGGCTAAGTTATTGTTAATGATAATAAAAAAAAACCACTTGAATCTACTTCACAAAGAGTAGAATGTGACAGTTGGAGCTTTTGTTTTATTTATTTAATTGTTTTGTGGTTTTGGGGAAGGAACCCAGGGGCATTCTACCTCCAAGGCTATATCCCCAACTCTATGTTTTATTCTTTCTCTCCGTCTTTCTTTCTTTCTTTCTTTCTTTCTTTCTTTCTTTCTTTCTTTCTTTCTCTTTTTTTTTCCTTTTCTTTTTTCTTTTCTTTTCTATTTTTTTTGGTGGTACTGGGGGTGGAACCCAGAGGCTTTCTACCCCGGACTATACTCCCAGACCTATTTTATATTTTTATTTGGAAACAGGGTCTCACTAAGTTGCTGAGAGACTCACTAAATAGCTGAGGCTGGCTTTGAACCTGTGTGATCCTCCTGTCTCAGCCTCCCAAGCGATCCTCCTGTCTCAGCCTCCCAAGCGCGGGGATTACAAGCGTGCGCCACCACACCCGGCTTTTTTCTTTTCTTTTTGTGGTACTGGGGATGGAACCCAGGGGCATTCTACCTCAAGCTACACCCCCAGCCTTATATTTTATTCTTTATATTGAAATCAGGTCTCATTGAGTTGCAAAGGGCCTCACTAAGTAGTAGCTGAGGCTGTCTGAGAATTGCAATCTTCTTGTCTCAGCCTCCTGAATGCTGGGATTACAGGTGTGCACCACCACACCAGGCCCAGTTGGAGCTTTTATAACCAACAAGGATAGAGCCTGAGATATTAAAATATCATTTCAAATACAGTACATATAGGTATGATATATATATATAAATTTGTATTTTTTCCTCTATGTGCATGGTTTGTAATAGAGAGGAAACTCACTAATCTCCTAGTCTTGGTTCCAATTAGGTTCTCCATGTGTTTCTGCTTTCTATTATCTATAGAAATTCTGTCTAGTGGGAGAGAACAAAGATGAGATGGAGTTGGAGATGAAGATGGATAACGGAAATAAGATGGAGATGGAGATAAAGGAACAAACATGGATATAGACATGTAGAAATAAGTTGAATAAACAAATGAAATATGTTTATCTTGAGTACTTAGAGAAATAAAAGTTACAGTTAAACATTCAAGTATAAAAGTTTTACTGAGGAATGTGATAAATCATGCTGGTGGAAAGATGAAATTCCTTCACTAAGTTTGGAAAAATTGGTAACAAATAGTAAATATATACATGGGAAAATACTCCTCCCTTGGGATTTCACATTTAGGTATCCATCCTTAGAATTATTTCTACCTGTAATCTAAATACAGATACGAAGATATTTGTAGTGAACACTTCATAATAGGAAACATAGCATTTTTTTTGGCTAGGGAAAAAGATGAACAAACTGTGGTACATTCACACAATGGAATAATTTATAAATACATATACTTATTACAAATGTACTGCATTTAGTGGTAGCCCAATTATTAAATATCAAGATCTTATGCCTAAGCTATATTTGTGATTTTATGTCTTCAAATACATGAAAGTGATAGAAAGGGAGAAGGGGGTTAGCAAGTTTAAGAAAGTAAGGCAAAATGTAACGTCTGTGAAATCCACGTGAATTTATATAGATTAGTTCTATTTTCTACTATTCCATATGTTTAAAATAATGCATAATTATTTGTTTGTTTATTTGTAAATAAATAGAATTTACAAGAGGTACTTTTTTTTAACTATGCACATTTTCATTGATGGCTAGTCAGAATCAGAAGTGGACCCATATTCTTGAGATAACATTTTTGCACAGGTCTGCATACCAGACTCTTTTGAGGGAAATCAGTTCTGTGTACCATACAATAGATCTAACTCCAAATGGAGAGGGTGGATATCTTAGTCAAGTATCCTAGGAAATGTCAGAATAAATGAATTTAGACAGGTTAAAGTCTTAATATTCAAAAAGTATGAATCTCTAAAAGTGCAACATTTTATGTGTACTTTCTTTTACATTTGTTTATCACAACATTTGTTAAGAAGTACTTCTTGCTGTGTGTGGAAAGTAATTTAAAAAATGCTGCCTTTGGGGTATGAAGTATTTTTAAAATTATATTAACTTGTTTGCTCTTTAGCATGAACCCTGACAGCTTATCTCATGCCTATACTAAAGGGGAAGGACCTAATAACAAAAATGTGTCTCCAATTCCACAAAGGTATCATGTACCAGATCTGTAGTGCCCCTTGTTTTCTAATTGAAAATAGCACTATAAAGAATTTTTAATAGATAGTATTCTGGAACCTGGAGTCTAAATCTGTCCTGTACCACTCACTAGATACATGGCTTTGTAGAAATGCCTTAAAAATTTAAAAGTAAAATTATTTGTAAAATGACATAGTGAAAATACCTGTTATATAAGGCTTCTATGAGAGTAAGTTGATCAAAGTTAGTAATAGACATAAAATACTGTTTAAAATATAATTATCAGCTGGGTGTGTTGGCGCACGCTTGTAATCCCAGCATTCAGGAGGCTGAGACCAGGGGATCGTGGTTTGCGGACAGCCTCAGCTACTTAGTGAGGCCCTCTGCAACTCAGTGAGACCTTGTTTCAAAATAAAGAATAAAAAATGGGCAGGAGGTGTAACCTGGATGTCGAATGCCCCTGGGTTCTATCCCCAGACCCGCAATCAATCAATCAATCAATAAATAAATAAATAAATAAACTTATAATTATTATTACTCCACAATTTCTTCACTCCTTACAGTTGAGTCTGATAAGTTGTTCTCATAATGTTAACTATCTTCGTAGTAAATTTATTAAATTAAACTATCATTTTAATATCTGGGCATAGAATTATTTGGCCATGGAATTGCAATAAAGTTTATTTGTATTTGTAGTTATAACAAAAGCTATATCATAGAAGTTAATTTAGATAATGCAGTAAATGATAAAATAGAATCTAACATTATTGAAGCTAGTGACATACAAACTCTCTTATATATTAAGGGAAAGTAAGCCAGACTTAGTTCAACCTGTCTGAAATTTCTTTAGTTATAAAATAAGTTTTCTATCCTGTAGTATCTTTGAATATGTTAGTATATTTTCTAATGGATAATATTAGTATAACATTCCCTCAAATGCTGATAAATAATACATTTCATTAAACACTTATAGCCAGTTAATTTTTACAAAGATAAAAACATATGTGGAGAAAAGACAAACTTTCCATCAAATAGTGTTGGGAAAACTGATTATCCATTTATAGAAAAATAGAATTAAATCCCAAACTCTCATTCTGCACAAAAGTCAACTCAAGATGAACCAAAGGTATGAAAATTAGACTAGAGATACTGAAATTATTAGAGGAGGGCATATTACCAATATTCCAACATAGAGGCACTTGTAGAAATTTCCTTGATAAGATCTCCAAAGCCCAGGGAATTAAAACAAGAATTAACAAATGGATGACATTAAATTAAATATTTTTATCCGAAAAGCAAACCATCAAGAGTCTAAAGAGAGACTGTAGAGAATGGAAGTCTTTGCCAGCTACTCCTCTTATAGAGGTCTAATATCTAAAAATAATCCAATCAAGAAATGATCAATTTAACAAAGTAAAGCATCACAAAATAAGAAATACAAATGGCCAATAAATGTATAAAATATTTTAACATCATTAGAAATAAGGATGATACATATTTATATCTGTAGTTGCACAATTCACAATAGTTATAGAACCAGCCTCGGTATTCATCAACAGACAGATTACATAGTTTTCCATTTATTGATGCATTACTTTTATTCACTAACTCACTAAGTCAGCAACTTAGTGAAACACTATTTTAAAATTACAAATAAAAAGGACTGGGGTGCAGCTTAGAGCTAGAATACCCCTGGGTTGAATCCCCAGTACCAAAAAAAAATCCACAACAACAACATAGAGAGCATTTTCTATTCTTAAATCAGTAAATAACATGTAAATAATGAGATGTTACATTGTTTATCAATTACCAAAATAATTTGAAAGCATACCTAATAAATTATAATTCACATTTTTTCTGGATTTTACATGTACATACTATATTAAGCATTTTAAACATTATTTTTCCTCTACCTTTACAAAAATTTTATTGGTGCATTGTAGCCATACATCTTAATGGGATTAAAGATGGTGGAGACATACATGCACACATCAACCAATTAGCCCTTACCCAATTCCTGCCCTATTCCCTCCTCCTCCCTCCTTCCCATGCTTGGCTTAGTGATTGACTTTGATATGTTTGTTAAAGTACATCATGTGCTTTAGAGAGTTTCCCTCTTCCCTCTTCCCATCCCCTGTTAGGTCACCTTATTTGCTCATCTACAGAATTCCTTTACTTTTTGAAAGTTGCTGAGGCTAGCCCTAAACCTGTGATTGTCCTTTTTTTTTTTTTTGCGGGTCTGGGGATGGAACCCAGGGGCATTCGACCTCTGAGCTACACCCCCTGCCCTATTTTTTTATTATTTTTTTATTTTGAAACCGGGTCTCACTGAGTTGCAGAGGGCCTCACTTAGTAGCTGAGGCTGTCCGCGAACCGTGATCCTCCGGTCTCAGCCTCCCAAATGCTGGGATTACACGCGTGCGCCACCACGCCTGGCTCTATTTTAATATTTAAAACTAATTCATTATAGAAAGTCATTTTAAGTCATATGATAGCCCAGATATTGAATAATGTAAATATTCTATTTATTAATGCTGTATAAGGCCATGACACTTTCCATTTACTCATGTGCTCCATGTATATAGTTTATGATTGCTTTCTTTTTTTGTAACAACTAGTAGCATAGTATATACATTTAAAACTTAGAGAAATTCTTGGCTTCTTTCCATTAGAAATGCAGAACAATTTCTCTTATTGCTGGATAGAAACACAAAAATTTCCATAATTTTATCCCCTTAAGAAATAAATAGTCCAGTGTCCACTTTAAAGTATCACCTTAGTATCACCTCAGTGTCCAGTTTAAGAACACACTAATCAGCCAGGCTTGGTGGCACACACTTATAATCCCAGCATTTGGGAGGCTGAGATGGGAGGATTGCGGTTCGCAGGCAGCCTCAGCTACTTAGCGAAGCCCTTCCCAACTCAGTGAGACCCTCTTTCAAAAATGAAAAGAAAAAAATAGTGCTGGAGGTGTATTTTAGAGGTAGTATGCCCCTGGGTTCCATCCCCAGTACCGCAAAAGAAAAGGACACAATAATCAACCTTCATTCTTCAGTCAAATGTTAGATCTCTCTCCCCTTTCTCATTATAACAGGTGGATTACATGGCCAGCTTTCCTGCCTTCCTTGACACACATTTAACAACAAAGGTACAGGGAGAAGAAAGAGTCAGAAGGACAGGACTATTCCTATTTGGTTGTTTCCTGGAAGACGTATAAAAATAAATATCTTACTCTTGGGTATTTTTTTGGGTTCATTATTGGTCCCCAGATATGATTCAGCTCATAAAATGGTGGGAGTCCCTTTTTTGACTAGACATCATTTCCTCAGAATAAATGTCTCTGAGAAATAAGCAGAGCCCCAAATCTCACCAGATGGGCTTTCCTTCCATGTGTCCCACATTAGCTTCATGTGATGCACTCTCACTTTCTTTTTTTTTTAATTTATTGGTGCACTGTATTCATACATCATAGTGGGATACAAACTTTTGTAGACATACATGCACACATCGCCCAGTCAGCCCCCACCCGATCCCCACCCCATTCCCTCCCCATCCCTCCTTCCCATGCTTGGCTTAGTTGTTGACATCTAGTATTATAGCAATTTATCCAAAATTAAAAATGATAATCTCACATAACAGTTTCATTTGTCTGATACCAAACTTTTGATGACTTAAAGATAACATTTCAATATTTCTTTTTACTTTCTTTCTTAACAGAGAATATTTTTTTTCTATTTTTTAGGTGAAACTATCATATATTTATATATTTATTTTTCAGAAAAAAAATCTATCCTACTGTGAAATATGGACTCTAGGTACCCAAAACGATCTTGAAAAAGA
The DNA here is from genome assembly GCF_963383645.1 of Muscardinus avellanarius. NCBI lineage: Eukaryota > Metazoa > Chordata > Mammalia > Rodentia > Gliridae > Muscardinus > Muscardinus avellanarius. The sequence goes on along the minus strand of NC_137792.1, from coordinate 23,523,936 downwards.
ACAAAGCTAGAAGATATATATTTTCTGATTTCAAACCATATAAAGCTACAATAATTGAAACAGTGTAGTATTATTCTAAAGGCAGATATATAAACCATTGGAGTTAAATAAAAGCCTAGAGCTAAATTCTTCCCTATATTGTCAAGTTATTTTTGACAAGTTTCCATGAACATTTGGTGCTGGAAATAATAATCTTTTAACTAAATATTTTTGAAACATAATAATTACATGGAAAAGAATAAAGTTGGACCCTTACCTAATCCCATATACAAATATTAACTCAAAATAGATAAAAGACCTAAATATAAATCTTAAGACTATAAACTTTTAGGAGAAAATCTGGGTCATTAAACCTCACAACATTGAAATTGGCAGTGATTTCTTGGATATGATTTCAATGGCACAGGCAACAGAAGAGTATACAAACTCCCTAAAAAATAGAAAAAAATATTGTATATCCAAAGACAATGTAAACAGAGTTAACAGTTACTAATAGAATGGGATAAAATATTTCCAAATGCTATATCTGAAGGTATATTAATATTACAACTAGAAATCCTAAAAATTAACAACAATAAAGGCAAACAATACCATTTAGAGATAGGTAAAAGACTAACATAAGTAATGAATCTCCACAGATAACCAATCTTAGTTGACTGTTGGATGGAAACTCTTGTTTCTCTGGTTCTGGTGTGTGTTACCTATTTCTTCTTTGTAGTTAATCTCTGAGTATTTTCTCTAGTGCTGGTTTTGAAGACATAAATTCCTTCAGTTTCTGTTTATCATGGAAGCTTCTTATTTCTCCATCTAATTTGATAGAAAGTTTTGCTGGGTAGGAAATTTTTGGCTGGAAGTTGTTTTCTTTCAGAATTGGGAATATGTTACTCCAAGCCCTTCTGGCTCTCATGACTTGGTTTGGGAAGTCTGGAGTGATTCTAATTGGTTTGCCTCTGAATGTCACTTGGCCCTGTGTTTTTGTTGCCTTTAAGATTCTCTGCTTGGCTTCCACATTGGTCATTTTGACAATTATGTGGCGTGGGGATCCTCTTCTCCGATCCTGTCTAAAGGGAGTTCTATAAGTTTCCTGGACCTGTGTATCAACCTCTTGCTCTATGTTTGGAAAATTTTCTGCTATTACTTCCTTGAAGAGATTGTTGATCCCTTTGGTTTCACTTTCTTTTCCCTCCTCTATTCCAATTATTCTTAGGTTAGCTCTCTTAAAATGGGCCCATATTTCTTCAATATCAGATTCCTGCTGTCGGATATTTTTTCCTAGATTAGAAACTATGCGTTCATTTTTGGAATGATCATCTTCTAAGAGCGAGATTCTGTTCTCCATGTGGTCTAATCGGTTGTTTGTGCTTTGAATTGAGGCCTTTACTTCATTAATTGCATCCTTTATCTCTTTTTGGCTCTCTCTGAGTTCTTTTCGAAGCACCTCTATTATTTCTACAGTTATTTTCCTGATTTGATCTTCTAGAAATCTCTGATTTTCTGTTTTATCGGGTTCTGATGTTGTGGGGTTGAGGGCATTCATTGCTCCAGTGTTATTCCTCTTTCCCATGATTTCGGATGTTTGTGCCTTCTCTGGGTTCTTCCCTTGGGTCACTATGACTTCACTTAAGGTGTTCTGGATCTCGAGTCTGTAGTATCTCAGACCCCACTACTCCTTTACTGGGTTGTATCACAGAGTCTCCGACCCAGAGAGTCAATAGAGGCTGCTTTAGACTGTGGGGGGTGCCAGGTTGCAAGTTCTCCTATGGTGTGATATCTCTGCCACCGCCACTCCCCCACTGGGTCAAGTCCCAGGGAGTACAGTACTGGGATTTCTCCTCTGTGGCCCGCAATTTGACTCACTGTTCTTGAGTACGCAGATGTAGCTGTACTGGACTCGGTGAATTCGCTGCTGCTGCCACCGGTGGCAATATGGCGCCGCTGCTACGCCCTCGGCCGTGAGGCTGGTGTATTTCTTCTTGGTTTTGATTTCCACTCTGAATCCCTGCGGCATGTGCTGAGCTCAGCCACTGGGAGCTTTAGATTTTACCTGCGGTGAGAAATCCCGCCTGGCTGTTCCGCAGCGGCTCACCTCGGCTTGCTGTAGCTGTCCGGTGAAGTCACCGCTGCCGCCGGCAGTATGGCACTGCTGCCGCAGCCTCGGGCGTGAGGACGGTGTATCTCCTCTGTGGCTCTGAGCTCTGTTCTCAGTCCGCTTTCTCTCTGGAGCCTGGTGATTTTTTGGTTTCTCTGGTGATGGAGTTTTCTGGCTATGAAAGGCGCTGATTTTGTGGTAATGGAGTTTAGTTGTTAGCGGGGCTCTTAAGCCCCGCTTTTCTCGGTTGCCATCTTCCCAGAACAATCTCACTTTCTTTTAACCCTCCACTCTTCTTTCATTCCAGTCCCTTGGGAGTATCTTGTTCTAGCACTCTCTCCTCCCCCATTTCCTCTGGTCAGAAATACATGTTTCAAGCCAGGCGTGGTGGCACATGCTTGTAATCCCTGCGCTTGGGAGGATGAGACAGGAGGATCGTGGTGGTTCAAAGGCAGCCTCAGCTACTTAGTGAGGCTCTCAGCTACTTAGTGAGACCTTGTTTCCAAATAAAATATAAGATGGGTCTGGGAATATAGCCCGGAGGTAGAAAGCCTCTGAGTTCCACCCCCAGTACCACCAAAAAAAAAATAAAAATAAAAAAAAGAAATACATGTTTCAACTGTCATAGATGTGAATGAGATATAAGTACTCTGCCCAATGACCTCTATGACTGGTCCCACTGAAGCTTTCATCCCCTTCAGATTTATTCCCCAGATGATGCACTGCAACACTTCTCTCTAAACATGTCTTGCCAGCCCCTTATTGCCTCTCCATTTTAAATTCTCTTATACTCTAAACTAAATTAAAGCTTTAAGAGTAATTGAAAATCCTTTGAGTTATCTACTTTGAGGATTCCTCCCAGGTATTCAGTCTCATACTCACTTGGGTATCTGATAATTTATCCTCTCAGAATCCGATAAGCTATACATAATGTTTTAACATTCATCTATATCAAATGTTTTCATGAAGAACAAATTGAACTCCTCCCAAAAGGTATCAATTTTATTAAGACACATTACCAGATTTTGAAATTAGGTTGGGTGGTCTGGCTCTAGAGCACATCTTCTTAACTACTCTTATATTCTGCCTTTTAAATGAATCATTGACTGAATGGTTATTTGCCTTGGAATATGAGAAATAACAATGACCCTGTTTGCCTTACTCTGAAATTCAACTGAATACTCTGGTGAGATAAATTTGTAACATGAAAACTCAGTTATTTCTTAGGTATTCATTATAATTAAAGTTCCTGAAAAGTTTGTTAATGTGGTACATTCCACTAATGGTTTTTGACTATATTGAAATGTAGTTATTTTCTATAGGTAAAATTTTATATTTATAAGAAATTATGGAATTTTTTCTCTTGCTAAAAATTCAGCAATTTTTATAATAAGTACTAAGTCTTCTAATGTGTATCTAAAGGCTGATTTTCTTTGATATTTTATGTGAACACTTTTTATTTGGGTAATTTATATAAGCATAAAATGAAAATTATCCACAGTCTTTATAAATATGTCATATGAGAATTATGTAATTTTTCTTTCAAAATAACCTTCTTGCAAAGCTACTAGTACTGCTAATGTGGTGAGATAGAAAAACATGATTGAATAAAATATCTATGAAAACTCCTTCAATAAAATTACAATTTTAAAGATTTTTAAAAGATTGTGACTTTTCATGATATTTTCATCCATACCCACTAATCATATGAGATAGAAAAATAAGAGATTAATAATCTCAATAAAAATATTTAGTATCTTAAAAAGGAAGTGAAGAAAAGTAAATAAGTTTTAGTATAAGAAGTCACTGGATTGAACATTTAATCTATAATTTTAACTCATCTATAAAAATAAATGACTTCTGATATAAAATATATATTAATTGTGATACATATACACATATACTAAAATATCCTATAATTAGTATCAAAGCAAGATTTTGCTTGATATAATATTGTGATTTCTAATAGGCTATAATGAGATCTAAGTATAAGTTTCTGTGTAGTTTATATCAAATAACAAAAAAGGGAAAAAGTATTTGGCTTCAAATTCATTATAACTATTGGCTTTATTTCATTTATTTCCTTTTTTATTCAGTAGAATTCTAATCCTGGGAATTTCTCCAAGATAGCCTAGTATATGTCTACCCTTTTAAAGAAGAGAAAATAGAGGCACCCAGTGGACAACTGGATAACACAAGGTCACACAGAGAGATACCAGATAAGGACAAGAAGCTTGTTTCTTGCTTTTCTGGTAGAAAGAAATAATGCAGAAAGTTGTTTCATCATATTTCAATTTAAGAAATCAACTTATGAAGAAAAAGGCTGACTATCAGTATTCTTTTATGAACTTTTGAGTGAAGTCATCCTTTCCTTTTAGGTCAGTCTAGATATAGCCAATCACAGGGAATCTGTTGAAAGCTATTTTAAAAATCAATAACATTTACTCTACTTGAAAAGGTCAGACCAATCAAAACATCAGAAAAAAAAGTCTTGATTAGGGAGTTAGTCACTTTTTACAGAGAACAGAAAGTTAAGACCTAATTTGCTGTGACAAGACTTATGCACTTGGAAATTTCAGTATTTCTTGCTAGGATTTTTAAAAGAAATATAGACTTGAGAAGAAAAGCTTGAAATATCTATTTTTTGCAAATAACTAGAGTAATCACTATAATATTCATGAAACACAAGAACTATCTACATCTTTGACTATAAAAGCAATGTAATTTGATAAATGATTGTGTTTTGAAAAAATAAATATTTGGAAATGAAACAACTATATGATAGAATCCAGTATAGTGAAAGATATCTATACATTATACTCACATTAGTTACACATTAGTAATTATCACTAAGGCAACTATTACAATTCAGACTAATCCAAAGGCTGAAAATAATAAAGCCTGGGTTGGAACATAAACTTTTCATTGTTTATCCTCTCACAAGTTATATTTTTTGCAAATGCTTTGCCTATTCAAAAATTTAATTAAATTTAAAATCAAAACCAATAAAAATGCATACCTATTGTGGCTATAGATATTTGCCTTAACTTTAAATTCAAAACTTAAAACTGTTGGCTTATTTTATAAAAGACATTTGAGTTATCATGTTAAGAATGTTCATTGAGCTGAGCATGGTGGGGCACACCTGTAATTCCAGTACTTGGGATGATGAGACAGGAGGATTGCAGGGTTTAGACCAGCCTCAGAACCTTAGCAAGACTCTGTTTCACCATTAAATATAAAAAGGAATGGGGGTGTAGCCTGGAGGTATAATGTCCTGGATTAAATCCCCAGGACCAAATAAGAGAGGAAAAAAAAGCTGAGAATTTTTATTGTATATAGAACTGTAGTTTATATGAAGAGGTAATAAAATAAAAGTTTAGAATTGTAGCTCAAAAAGCAAAAAAAAAAAAATCCTATTCCTCACTTTCCCCCTTTAGCTTCTCCCTCCTTTTTTATCCTTCCTTCCTCCTCTCTTCCTTCCTTGGCACTGAACAAACTGCTAGAAATATACTTCAAGCAAAACAGGCTTAGAATGTTGTCATCCTGAAGTATCAAGCTTAGAGTCTACTGAAAAAGACATATATTAAATGAAACAATCCTATAGTCACATGAGAATATGGCTACAAAGACAAGAAACAGGATACAAAGGCAGTGAATATGAAAAGAGCATTCCAGAGACAGGAAACAGCACCTGTGAAGGCTTTAGTTGGTGATGGGTGTCAGGGTTGGGGGTGCGTGGTAAAGTGTGCACGGAGCTTAGTAAGGACGGATGAAAGTGGCCGAAGTGAAGACCCAGTTATGACAGACCTTACATTCTGTGTTAAAAATTTGAAGTTTTATTCCAAGTGCAATGGTAAACTATGAAAGGGATTTCAAAAGGATGATGCCATGGTATATATTACATTTTAGAAAGGTCATTCCGGTTGCTTTAGGCCAAATTAATTAGAAGGGGGCAAATGTAGATGTGAAAGAACAATTAAAAAGCAACTTCAGTTCTTCTAATGAGATGCTGACAGTGGCTAATGTGCTCATGTCGGCCGTGAAGGAGAGTAGTGAGAAGGTTTAGAATATATTTAAGGAAGTACTGTCAATAGAACTTGGTGATTCATTAGATGTAATGGGTCAAATGTGTATCTTGTTCCGCTGGCTTCAGAATTGATCATTGCAGGAAGGGCATACAATTTCCTTTATTTAACTATGTAGATTATATACAGATTATTTTGAATTTATTCCAAATATTTATAGAAACTAATTTCAACTAATTAGACAAATTTGGTTCAAGGTAATATATCCCCCCTCACACACATTTTACTTACAGAATATAGTAATTTAAAAACATAGTGGTACCCTCTGCAACCTAGTGAGATCCTGTTTCAAAGAAAAGTATAAAAAATAGGGCTGGGGGTATAGCTTGGCAGTAGAATGTCCCTGGGTTAAATCCCCAGTATTGCAAAACAAAAACAAAAATAAAAGCGAAAACAAAAACAAAACATAGCCGTAGCCTTGTGTTAGCATAGGAATAATTTTTAAATAAAAATAAAACATTAATATGCACTTGTTCTTTTTTCCTTTATTCTTATAGTTTAGTGTAAGATACTATATAAACTAAAGATGGTTTAAAATTTTAGAATGAATTTTTTTTTCTTTTAAGAGAAACAGCCGAGCATATAGCCCCATAGCTGAGAGGCTTTCTGGGAAATTTTACTTTTCACTTCTCAGAAATGGTTGATACCAGTGTGACATGGTAGGTGCTTGGCTAAGGCCAGAAAAGGTCTTTCCTCTGGCAGAACAATGATGAATGGAATGAAGAGGGTAAATATTTGGACTTCATATCAATACGTGGCAGATACTTAAGCACTAAGACAACAAAGGTTTTGGATTACAACTTTATTCACACCTCCCTTTAGTCTTCAGGCCTTCAGGTTTCTATAGTTGAGGTATTCTTAGTATAAAACAATTTAATTATTTATTTTACATTAAAGGTCAATTGTTCTCTAAACATTCAGGAATAAGAAAGTTACAGCTAGACACAAATTAGTAAATAGCAAATGTCTATGTAATTATTGTGACTCCCTTCTCCCTATTAATTTTGCAAGTCTATGCTATTCTGCCTGCAAAGGGTATAGTGTCAAAATGCTGTAAGTGAGAGCTATCATACAGAAATGTTCTCCAAAAGTCTTTCTGTTGATTCTTCCTCAAAGAAACTCATGCCAATCAACTGTAGTAAGCACCAGATTTATAAAAAACACCCAGAGCTGCAATCAGAATTCTTGTGGTTCAGGCTATCTTCCCTCCTAGGCAGGCCACCTTGGAAAAATTATAACCTACTCATTATGTATTTTCACGGAATAAATTTGGTTTGTTCTACCTGTATGACCTATCTCACTGAGCTGTTATAAGCAATATATAAGCATTTTTTTAAACTTTATGTTCCGGAACATTAAATTAGATGGAAGACAGTACCTTAAGCAATTTGTTGTATGTGAAACATAGATTTGAGATCAGGAAACCTGGAATCTAATAAAAATTATGCTATAATTTGTTGTATTATTTTTGTAAACACTTCAACTGTCTTCTTGCATAAAACTGAGGAAATCATACTAGATTACTAGAGGCACTGCTTTCCCAATCTGGGTGGTGGGATCATTTTGCCCTTTGGGGGTATTTAACAATGTCTGGAGATATCTTTCATTGAAACAACAGGGGAAATGGTACTGGGGTAGAGGCCAGCGATGTTTATAAATATTCTACAGAATGCAATCCTCACAAAAAATATATATTTTACCAAAATAACAATACCAAGGTTGAGAAACCTTCGAAGATGTGCTTATCTTTAAATTCCTATGATCCATAGGGAAACACATCCCATAATTTAATTGAATAATAGATATTTAAGTTTACTCAAATATATTTTATTTCTATTATGAAAATAAATATCACCATCTGTTCTGAAGTTTTTTTAAAACATGCAGTGGTTATGATTTAGCAATAAGAAGGTCAGAGGTTTAAGTATCTCTGCCACCATCACCAAGCACTAAACATTTGTGCCTCTCTAGAATTAATATGGTCAAACTCCAATGATTATGTCATGAGGTTGGAGACCTCAGGATAAAATTAGGCTCCTTTTAAAAATAGGATGATACACAGATCTCTCTTTCTTTGCCTGCAGCCAGTAAGAAAAGGTCATTTGAGGACCTAACCAGGACCGATACCCTCTGAGATCAGCTTACACCTTGATCTCAGACTTCCAGCCTTCAGATGCATTGTTTATGATTAATTATTATAGGTGAATGCCATGAGTCTTGGAATAAGACTTCTTGGATTTGTCTCATTTTCACCAAAAATTTTGTAACTTTGGGAAACCTCTCTGGGCCTCAGGCTCCTTATCTAAGAAATGTGATTGATAATCTAGTTTCTGTTTTAAATGAGATCATTCAAAAAAAAAGCTCTTAGAATAGTGTTTGGCACATAAATAGTGCAGTGACAGATATTGTTAAAGTCAAGGATAGTCATTGTTACAGTTAGATCTAAAGGTAAATTTCAATTAATTTTATTCCAGGGCATTTATTTATTATAGACACTCAGATTTATTGTTGCTTATAATCTTTTGCTGGTGTTATTTGTTAGTTGAGAATGCAATCCTTCACCTGAGAAAGTATACTCATCTGAGTATCAAAGTAAAAAACATTGAATAAGCCTTGTTCAGCCCTTCTAAGCAGATATAACCATTCCACCCATTGTGTCCTTAAAGATCCGTATCAATATTACATATTAAAGTTCTCTATCTTCATCCATCTGCTATAGTTTAAAGTCTATTTCTTTAAAGTTCATGTTTAAATTCTAAGGCCAAACTGTATTCAGAGTTGGCAACTTTGGGGAAAGAGCTTTCAGGAATGAGATTAGTGCCATTATAAAATAGGCCTGAAAGAGCCTCTGTTTCTTTCATTAAGTAAGGACACAGCAAGAAGGTGCTGTTTACATATCTTATGGACAGCAGAATCAAAACAGAATCTATTGGTCATTTCATTGGGTCTCGGGCATTTTCTATAAAGTTGAAATAAGTGTACCCTGGAACTAGCTATAAGTGGATCTTGCTGAGATCTGCTTTTTCTCAATCATCTTAACCTGTCAAACAGGGGAATAAGTGGTCTCTTACCAGACACTAACTAGGCCATTCCCTGATCTAGACTTCTCAGCCTCCAGAACAGTGAGAAATAAACTAATATTGTTTACAACTCACACAGCTTTTAATATTTACTATGGTATTCTGAAAGAACCGACATAATATTATACTATATTATCATTCATATATACATATACATCAGCTTTCCTGGCCGGATAAAATGTTCCTCTGCTTGATATCTGCATTCAGGTCTCGTACACATTGGACCCAGTATAAACGTGAAAACTAGATCAAGACGAGGAAATATCTTGCTCCAGCAATAAAGGATAAAATTGAATTTGCAAGCTGAAATTAAATCTTTATAAATGGATGAGAATTTGAAGAGGAGACAAGTCCCCTGTTTGACAGGTTAAGATGATTGAGAAAAAGCAGATCTCAGCAAGATCCACTTATAGCTAGTTCCAGGGTACACTTATTTCAACTTTATAGAAAATGCCCGAGACCCAATGAAATGACCAATAGATTCTGTTTTGATTCTGCTGTCCATAAGATATGTAAAAATGTTAAACAAGAATAGCTGCTTCTTAAATCTGATGTATGGGTTTTCCTGGAAGTAGGATAAATCACTCTACTGGTGGAATTTAGATATGAATACTACCACTCACCCAAAGTTATATATATATATATATATATATATATATATATATATATATATATATATATATATATATTGATAAGCTTAATCTCACACTGGAAAAGTAAGCTAAAAGATAGAAAAATGCTGTGCCAAATAAAATTACTCTATCAATAATTCCTACCCTCAAATATGGTTGACATCCTCCAACATGGTAAAGAAAAAAAGGCAACGAGTTATTTGAAACTGCCATGTTCTGAGTATTAAAACATGACCAATTAACAGGACTTAGGTATATGTCTGCAATTATCCATGGACTAATTAAAAATGACTATCACTCACATTGTTTATTGCACATCAACAATAGTTAACATGACAGGGTTCACTTTAATTTGGAGTTTTGTCAGATTAGCTAATAGAGAATTACAAGTATTGTTAAAGCTCATGAATCCTCTAGGAAGACTTGTTGACAGTTTATTCTCATGTTATAATTTTATAAAAATGTCAGGAATCAGTTGCCTGATGTCAAGAATCAGTTGCCCAATGTCAAATGCAAACTATCACATAAGATGGTAGAATTAGTAGAGAAGATAGGGTAGTTTTCTCTCCAGAAAACACAAAAATATAAGTAGAGGGATGTTTAATTTAGCATAAATTCATAATGACATTCATAATGACAAAGAAAACAGGTAGAAAAACATAGCAACAGAATTACAGAGATGAAAAAAATAATTTTAAAAAGTACTAACTTAATTAAAGGGCCAGAAAAAACCCTGCAATTCAAAAGACTTTGAAGCAAAAAAAAAAAAAAAAAAAAAAAAAAAACTATATTGAGCTGGGCATGGTGGCGCATTCTTGTAATCCCAGCATTTGGGAGGCTGAGACAGGAAGGACTGCAATTCTTGGACAGCCTCAGCTACTAGTTAGTGAGGCCCTTTGCAACTCACTGAGACCCAGTTTCCAAATAAAGAATAAAAAAATAGGGCTGGGGTTGTCACTTAGAGGTAGAATGCCTCTGGGTTCCATCCCCAGTACCACACACACAAAAAAACTTGATATTCAATGTAGAGCTACTCAGCATCTTACTGATGATGCCAGTTATTTATGGGAGGAGAAATAAAAGTTGAGTAGAAACAAGAACAATCAAACTCTGTTTAAGAACTAGTTAGACATTGATTCTCTCCTCTGCCATGGCAGGGTCTGTTAGCTTCTTTTTACAGGAGGTTGAATGAGAGTCTCTTCACTGCATGGCACCAGGTTTAGTTAAAAGCATAATTTTGTGCTGCATAGGTATCCCATGGAGCTCTCAGATACAGTCAGGGAGTAGACTAGAGGACTCTGTGAATCTGACCAGTGCAAGATGAAAGACCTCCAAAGATACTAGCAGCAAGGGTTTCCCAACTAGCCAGACAACAAAACCATGATGTATATACTCTAAAGGCTATGAAGAGCTGCCAAAACATTTTTTTACTGCCCTGAGCTTCAAGATGAACAGTCAAGGACTCCCCCCAATGCCAACCCTCCCAAGTTGAAGGAAGCATTAAACATGAGTGCGACATAATAGGAACTCAGGGAAAACAAAGATTATGTATGGAGAAAAGCACCCTTCAAAAATAACACAAAAGAACTAACCTAAATGTCTTCACAGAAAGGAGAGATGGTGTTACTGCCCCATGACAGGGACAGGCTGAAATAGAAAAATATATGCAAAAAATGGAAGTTTTAAATAATGAAACCTATATCTCAGAAAAGAAAAATAGTAAAAATATTTGAAAATAAATAAGTAAATGTATAAAAATAAAATAAAGAAAAAAAAGAAAGTTGAATTGAACATCAAAAAAAATTAATGCATTCACTTTGGAAAACAGTATGGAAGATCCTCAGAAGAAGGAAAATGAACTTACCATAATATCCAGTAATACCACCTCTAGGTATCTACCAAAAAGAATGAAAACCAAAATACCAAACTAATGCATGAGCATCCAAGTTCATAGATGTACAATTCATCATTGCCAAACTGTGAAACCAGCCAAGATGGTCTTCAACAGATGAGTGGATTACAAAACTCTGGGATATGTACACAATGGAATTTGCCCAGCCATAAAGGAGAACAAAATTATGGCATTTGCAGTGAAATGTCACAAAAAATAAGAAATCAGATGCTTTCCCTAATGTGCAAAAACTAGGGAGAAATGGGTAATAGGAGGAACTCTGGGTGAAGAAGAGATCCTATAGAGGAGCAATTAAAGTGACCTATCTGAGGGGATGGGAGGGGGAAGAGGAAAATTCTTTAAAGCAAATGATGTACTTAAACAAACTTATTAAAGTTAATCAGAAAACCAAGCATGGGAAGGGGGGGGGGATTAGGGATTGGGTAAGGGCTGATTGGGTGATGTATGCATGTATATCTAAAGTTTTTTTTTTAACCTATTAAGAAGTATGACTACAATGCACCAATAAAAATTTATTTACAAAAAGAAAAAGTTTATAAAAGAGCTTAAAAAACAAAAAAAAGTCAATGACATAGAAATTTACTATACTAAGTTGTTCATTTTTCACTGGTGTTTCCATAGTCACAGCAACTGGCAGATAGTAATAGGCCAAAATTACCATATAGGAAAATGGGAAGGCAGAAGATGCAAACTGTGTAAAATGGTGAGAATTTGAAAGAGAGCTATGTCTTCATCTAGAGTAATAAGAAGGCAATGTATTCTATCAATCAAATTCAATGAATAATAGAAAAATGAATTATTTTCCTAAATAACAATCATATCATTTATAGACATAGAAGAAAATGCCAAATGTCAGCTATAATATTTGTTGTTTTTCTCTGGGAAGTAGGGTATTGCCATGGATGGGGGTAGAAGACAACTTGTATTTAATGTAAGACAGCTTTTACAAGAAGACGCCAAAGTATAAGCATAGGTGACTGTGATGAAAATAAATTCTTTGTGTTATTTACATTGTAAGTATAAATATATAAACATATAACCACAGATATATGTATGTATGTATGTATATATATATATAATATGTATATATGGGTTATATAAATATATGACTCACATATCAAGGAATACATTACACTCCCAAATAAAGGGGAATAAAATTGCATGTTTGAATTGGTTTATATTATTAAATGTTTTATTTTTGTGTGGAGAAAAAAATTACCATGGTTATAGTTTTTCCTAGAGGCAGGATATGATCATTAATAGTTGTGCTAGGTCTCAGAAGCTCTTTGATATAAATTTTGATAGGCAGGTCTCAAAGAAACAACACAGTGAGATTTTCAAACAAACATAAAATTGAATGTGTTCTTTTCAAATGGGTGGCATTTCCCCAAGAAACTTGCCAAGTTTTAGATTTAAACTGTCCCTTTAAGAAATTACATATTATATTGATAGCAGATGTTAGTATCATTGTTTTCTAAATAATGTCGTTTGGCAAACTAGATATATTGGCAACTTTATGATTATTCACTTATTTATTTGTTTCTTTGAATAATTTAAGTGGTTCCTAAAATCTAACTGCCTTGGGATCACTGGCATTCAGCATTCTTTATTTTTATGAAGAAACACCACATAACTCTTTCCTTTCTAAATACACTGAGCAACCTAGGATAAAAATCTCATGCCCATAGAAAAGTGCAATTCTCCTTTGTTTCAAATCACATTGCTGCGTGTGGCCATTTGAGTACCATTTTCATGACTTGCTGATGACCAACACAGCAGGATGAAATGCACTTAAATGAGCTGGAAAATAGAAGTCCCTCAAACACTCAGGAATCAATATCGCATGGAAAGACAGACAAAGGAAGAAGAAAACAATACAAAACCTAAAACTGGTAAGCAGGTCAGGAATTTAAATGCAAAGAGATACCTTCAAAAATAAATACTAATCAAGTATTTTAAAGAACTCATTGAAAATGGTTGAATGAATTTTTTCTATTTCTTCCATAGACAGAGTTATTTGAAATTTTGTCTATATTATTTGAGGTTATAAAATATTTTACTTACATGTGTACATGTTGCCTTTTTTCTGGGCAGATAGAAAATAAAATGAAATTACATCAGAAAAAAAGAAGTATAATTCATGATATCTCTACTAATACTTTAATCCAATAAGATACCTGTGAATGAGTTTGAGGTTCTATCACTTATTTGTGAAAATAATCAGCAGTTTTTAGTCAAATCTTATAATCATCTTTTGAAATAAATAAAAAATAAATTATTTGAAAACTTGAAAGATGGGATGACATGATAATTTGATTTTAGCAAAAGTAAAGTCAGACAATCTTAAATATTAAGAATATCCATTAAGCTTGGAAAAATATGATAATCTCAGAAAAATTGAAACTCAAACTTCACTCATTCAATAAGAATTTATTGAAGACAATCAGTTGGTATTCAGCATTATATAAAACATATCAATATCTCCTGTCCTCAAGAAGAAAATAAGATTTTCAGCAATTAGAATGCTTGATCGTTCTAATAATAATTTGTTACAAAATAAGAAAATAAGTTTTCCTCACAACCATAAGTATTTGACTTGTCACATTATCTCTCTAGAAGAATCTCTGAAGCATGTCCAGCCCAAATACTCCACCAGTAGAGTTTTGGTAGATTTTGTAAATAGTGGTCCTATAACAAATATTTGATTCAACATATTTTCCAAACTGTTACTCCTCTTTTATGACACTCTTATTATTATTGACATCACTTTCTTCCCATTCATTCATAATTAAAACCTCCTTTCTGTGATGCCTGTCAAATTTACTTTTGATTAGTCTGTACACTGAAAAGATTTGTGCTTCTGATTATCTCTAAAGGCTGATCCCCCTCAAATCTGATCTTTTCCAAATCCTAATATATTACTTCTTACCTGGAAAATTAGCTTTCGAATTAGATTTTCTGACCTATAGCATCTTTGTAATTCATTCTACTGTCTATTACGAGACCACCTTACTAACTGAAATCTCTTTTTTTCCTCTTTTTTTTAAAATTAGCTCTTCATATATATAAAGTACATAAAATGTGTAATATGGCTTCACTAATTTTTCTGGTAATACTCTTTATACATAAGTTTATTTAGCTGAACTTTCATTTCAGCTAGCTATAATACTGCTCAGCTCCCAAAGCTAAAAGATTTTCTTTTCTCTGTGCCTCTCCTGATGTTTATCTTTCAGCAAAGCCTTTCTACTTTCTACTTTGTCTAATTCCTAATCTTTAATTAGGGTATAGTTCACATAACATTTTTTACCATTAGGCCTTGCCTGACATTTCCTTTGAAATAATCCCTTCCTCACTAAATGGACAAAATACATTCATTTTGATATTTTCTTACCACTATATCTAACACTATATTGAGCAAATGCAAAATTCAACTCGTACTTGATACGCATAAATGATTCTTTATTAGTACTTTGAAAATATTTTTTTCTCTGCAGTGCTAGATATCAAACCCAGGGCCTTATACATGGTAGGCAAGGATTCTACCACTGAACTTTATGCTCAGACCCCTTTGAAAACTTTTAGTAGCATAAGTCTGCTGACTAAACATCAAACCTATAGTGCTGAACAATGGAAGAAACATGTATGCTTCTATCACGCTGAACCTCATTATGATGTATAATTATATTTCACTAATAAAAGTATCCCTAAATAATTAAAAGTTAGAGTAGTAGAGAATTTTATATGTACAAAGAGGGAAAAGACTAAAAGAATTAAATAAAATAATGCATAATCCATTACCAAGAAAAAACTGAAAACAATATATAGGAAGTTGAGAAAAGAACATGAACATGCAAATCTTAAAATAAAAATACAAATGAAACCTATATATGTGTGTATGTATTTGTGAAAAATTTCAACTTCACTAATCATAATAATTCAAATGAAGCAACTATACTTCACTCATCAGATTGGAAGCACTTTTAAGAATGAGATAGTATGAGGATTAATAAAGGTATAACGAATAAACTGCCAATGTCTTACACAGAGTAATTCAATATTAGCCATAAAAATTTTAATGTAAATACTCTTTTACCCAGCAAATTTATTTCCAGGAATCTGATAAAAAAATATACATTTAGCCAAGTTTTATATAAAATATTCATCTTTATAGTATTTGTAATAATGGGAAATTGGAAATAATTTAAAAAACCCATCAATAAGGAAATAAACTAAAAAATTATTTTTGTGTTACAGTTCTATTTTAGGACATATCTATTAATAGAGGAACACATAATATTTCCAACCTTCTATTTGTGAAAACTTGGGGAAAATATATGATTTTCTATTATTTGACATAATTAGTACTCCACTTATAATCAGATGTCCTTTTCTATTGCAAGTGAATCAACTCTTGCCAAATGTAAGGGTACAATTAAATATTTCTGCATTTGCCTATGAAGAGTTAGGACCTCACTTGCCTTGTTCTCTAAGATCTACTATGACAATCTTTTTTTTTTCTTCTTCTTTTTAGAAATGTGTGAGGGAGATGTTTCCCTTTGCTTCAAGTAGAGGCTTTCTAAACTTCTTGTGGTACAGAGAGCTTCTGATGTCTTCCCCTCTTAGGATACCTGATTAGATTATCCTTCAAATAAGAAACATAGAAAGACCACAAAACACAGCACACATGTCCTACTGTGCAAATACATACACAGAAGCAAACACACACAGAGGAAGAGACCCTGAATGGGGGCCCTTATTGACACACTACCATTCACTAATTTTATGAACTTTAATTTGATATCAGTTTCTGTCTCTGAGGTAAATCATGTTACAGATTCTGTGCCATATTTGTACTCCCACTCCCCAAAGAGATATGTACAAGTCTAATCCCCAGAATCTATAAATGTTACCTTATTTGGTAAAAAAGGATCTTTGCAGATAAAATTAACTTAAGGATCTTGAGATAAGGAGATAATCCTTGATATTCAAGTGGGCTCTAAATCCATTGACAAGTGACTTTATATGAAAGGCAGAGAAAAAGTTGAGACAAACAGAAGAAAAGAAAACAAGAGAATATAAGGATGCAATGTTAACCACAGAGGCAGAAATTGGAGTGGAGTAGCCACAGTCAATGATGGGTGCCAACCACTAGATGCTAAAAGTATAAAGGATTCTTCTCTAGAGACTTCAAATGTAGTATCACCTGTGATATCAGATTTATGACATCCAGAACTGTGAAAAAATAAATATCTAGCTGTTTTTAAGCCTTTTCCTCTGTTTCTTTGTGCATGTGTATGTGTGTTTCGGGTGAGTGCATGTGTAGTGTGCTTTGTGATCTTTTTTCCTTTCTCTCTTTCTTTCTTTCTTTCTTTCTTTCTTTCTTTCTTTCTTTCTTTTTTTCTTGAACCTCTTTAACCCTTATACCTCAATCCTTGAGGTTACACAGTGGGGAAGACATCAGAAGCTATCCACAACATAAAACTCTTAATTCTCTTTGGAAGCCACAAAGAAACTGTGATACAGAAGGGACTCCATATAAGAAGGAGAAACTCCAGTGGAGAGGTTCTAGGGGAAGCAGGTTGAGGAGGAGGGAGATTTTATGAAGAAAACACTTCAAATGCAATCTCAATATCTGTTTACGGGGAAGGGAAAGAAGTAGGGTGAGATCTGGGGGGAAGCCCACCAAATGCTGCATACATTATGATCCTAGCATTCTGAACCTCATTATAATGTGTGATTACAATGCACACATCTATGTTAAACCAAGAAAGAAAGGAAGGAAGAAAAAAAGAAAGAAAGAAAGAAAGAAAGAAAGAAAGAAAGAAAGAAAGAAAGAAGGAAAGTAAGAAAGACTCTTTGAAGCTTTGAAACAAAGAGAACCATCTCCCTAACCCTTTTCTAAAAAGGAAAAACAAGATAATCCTGGTAGATCTATGAGAAATTAGATCTTTTCTGTCAAAGAAATAGTTTGAATTGGGCTTCATGTTGTAAAACTGCCATTGTGTAAGGTTACATATGCTTGTATTTTTTAACGATAGCATTTCCTGGAAATTGTGAGTGCCAAACTTTCCCCAGGATCCCCTCCAACCAATGGCATAAAAGTTGTGAGGTTGTTTCCCACTAATGGGAGGGTAGCACAGAAACCCACAATGGAAATAAAATGCCCAGCAAGTTTCCTCCATGCCTGCATGCCTGACTTACTGGTGGCTGGATCCCTTTTTGCAAAAGCAAAATTCACCTTGCCAAGCTGGTTTCAAATAAGTGTCTTTTTTAATGATTCCATAAAAATTTACTTCTAACAGATCTTAGAGACAAGGGAAGATAGATCCTAAATCTCTGGAGGCAAATTTAGAAATTATTGTTTCCTGACACTGGCTAAAGTTGATTTACTTGCAAATACCACAATTGCTCTTTACTTTGGGGGGATGGAGGGAGTAAATTAAAAGTGAAATTAATCTATAATTAAACATTTTACTTGAAAAGTTGATGAATTAATAATAATATAAAATGATCATCTGCATTTTAGAATTGACTTGATCATTATTTTAATCAACTTTGAGAAATTTGATTTTATCTCCCACCTCAGAAACTGTACTCATATCCTAAAGTCAATTTCTATCTTATTTTCATTATTATGCTATTGTGCAATTAAAATAAAGATTTTGATTCTTTTATTCACTCAAGGTTAAAAAGTATGCTGAATTTGTGACCGTTACTTTCATTTTCTTTTTTTTTTTGTTGTTGTTGTTGTTGTAAAACTAAGGATTGAACTAAGGACCTCAAGCAAGCTAGCTAAAACTTTTCAACTTAGTTACATCCCCAGTTGATACTACCATTCTTATAAACATTTTCACAATAAGTGGATGTTTTTTATACAAGTGCTTATGGAGGCTTGCACCTAGTAAATGTCAGCAAGTAGAAAAGATTGCAAATTACTTTCTTAAGCTAATGCAGCATACATTTACATAATAAAAGCACCTTTATTTCTACATAAACCTTATCAAGGTCTTCAACATTAACATATATTTACAAGCCACAGGCAAGATGTATCATAAATGTCATAAAAATACCACAGGTCCAATTTGAGTTGTCAGTTAACATTAATTTTGATCCAGTTGTTACAGGTTTTCTAAATAAATAATTTACTAATGCCTACATAGTTTTTACCTTTAAATGCTCAAACAATCATTAGTTGCCTTTAAATTACTTATCTATATATAGTCAGATAATTATATTTGGAAAGAAAATGTGAATCCTAAATTAACAAAGGACAACTTTGTGTGCAGGGAATTAATAGTCACAGTAAATTGACAAGTCAATTATTAGTTTTACTTTGCCTATTTTAAGAAGTGAAATGAGACCACTTGCTTTTTGCTTGCTATTTAAGAAGGAATTATAACTTGATGCTTTTTAAAGAGTAAAAACTCTGATGAACTAGCCTACTCTTCTATCAGCTTTTCTCACATTAACTTTCGCAGCTGACGCGACATTCTGTTCATGAACATTCTAAGTACTTCCATTTTCCTAAGTGCCTTAAAAAGAAATTTCATGCTTGAAGATCAGTAGAAGAAGAAAGCGTGTGTTAAAATGTACTTGAGAGAGCAGAAGTACAAGAAAATTGGAAGGAGACAATTGGAGGGAAAGATGAACAGACGTAGATCCAAGAGACATGCAACTGAATAGTGGGGAAAAAAAATCTCCCCAAACCTAAGGAACTGCTCTGCTATAGATGCTTTAATCAAAAATGTTTGTGTCTCTGTAAAATTCACATGGGAAAACTACCAAGAGATAGTATTAGAAGGTGGAGTCATTGTGAGGTGATTAGATCAAATGGGTTGTGCCTTTGTGAGTAGGATAAATGCCTATGTGAATAGGATAAAAACCCAGAGGGAAAAAAGTGGTCCCAGAGAGATACATTGACTCTTCTGCTATGTGAGGATATGGTTATAAGACACCAATTATATGAAGCAATGTCCACACCAGGCACCAAATCTTATGGTTCTTTGATCTTAAAATTCTCAGTGTTTAGAACTGTAAAAAATAAGTTCCTTCCCGTTTTTGTTAAATAAATGTAGGTGTATAAGGTATTTTGTTTCAGTAGCTCAAAATGGCAAAGAAAGAAATGTCTCTAGTTCATGTTTCACATTCAATTGAATTATTACTAGATGTTTTATTTGATTGTGAATTAGATCTTTTATCAGTGGAGTAAAATAGAATCAAGTAGTTTATAAGAATAGAGAGTATTTAATATATTACTGGAAAATTATTCATTTAAGAGATTATTGGTGACAATAGAAACTAGGCAAGAAACTATGCAACTACTAAAGAGAATATAGGACCAGCTCTCATCATATAGGCACTCATACAGATGTGTCTCAATAAGACTTCTAAAGCTCAGGTAATAAAACTGAGAAGCATCAAATTAAAAAGCTTTTGCTCAGCAAACAAACAAACAAAAAAACACAATCAAGAGTCTGAAGAAAGAGCCTACCAAATGGAAGAAAATTATCAAAGTTATAGTATTAAAAGGTGGAGCCATTGTGAAGTCACTAGGTTATATGGGTTGTACTTTTGTAAATAGGATTAAGACGCTTAGAAAGAGTCCCAGAGAGCTGTTCTGACTCTTCTACCATGCGAGATCTTTATGGAATATATAAAGAACTAAAAATAAACTGAACATTAAAAAATAACCTAATAAAATGGGTATTTAAATGAAGAGATATTTATCAAAGAAAGAAATACAATTGGCCAATAGATATATGAAAAATGTTCAACATTACTAGAATCAGGGAAATCTAAATCAAACTACAGAGATCATACCCAACTCTGGTTAGAATGTCAATAATTAGGAATACAAGCAACAAATTCTGGCAAGGATGTGGGGAAATAGAAACTCTTATACACTGTTGAAATTGTAAATTCATATAACCACTATGGGGATCAGTTTGGAGGTTCTAAAAAATAGAAATGGAAGCACAATATGTTCAGGATATACTACTTTTTGGTATCTTTCCAAAAGAATCAAAGTTAGGATACTATATAATACATTATACATGATTACAGCAGCACTGTTCACAATAGCCAAATTTTGAAACAAACCCAGGTGTCTATCAGCACATGAAAGGATAAAGAAAATATTGTATATACACATAATGGAATCATACACCATAAAGGACAAATTATATCATTTTCAGGAAATGAATGGAACTGGCGAATATTATGTGGAGTTAATCAGTCTCAGAAAATCAAGGGTTATATGTTTTCTCTCATTATGTGGAAGTTAGAGAGAATGCAAAGAGAGACCTTTAAAGTAATAAAAGGAGCATGGGGGAGGAAATTAGGGAAAGAGAAAGGATGGAAAAAACAATTTAAATAATACAATGGTAATATGTGAAGGTATTACTACCAATTTCACTATCACATATGGGGAGGGAGGTAGGAGAGAGTAGAGGGGTGGGATATGAAAATAAACTAAAAGTTGTGTGCATTCTTTTATCATATTGAACCTTGCTATGATGTTAAATTTCAATACACTAATAAAATAATTAAAAACAATTAGCACTTAACACACATTTAAAGAAGGAAACCACAAGCAACACAATACAGTATACAAATGTCTCAAGATATGCAACAAATAAATTTTGGTAAGTCTATAAAATGGAGGAACAAGTAGACATCATAGCTGTTGAAAAAACAAAATGACACACATGTGACATTGCCCTGCAAATTAAGATTCTTGAGGACCAAAAAGAAATTATGATTATTAAGGGAGAGAAGTTGCAAGTACACAGCCTAGACTGGTTGATTAATAAGTTCATTTGAAGGAGGCTGAGACAGGAGGATTATGGTTTTGTGGCCAGGATGAGATAGCTTAGCAAGACCCTGATTCAAATTAAAAACCAAAAAGGATTGGGGGTACATCCCAGATGTGGAACACCTCTGAGTTCAATGCTCAGTTCCACAGAAACAAGACAAAACAAAACAAAAGGAAACCAAACTACCAAACTAATGCATGTGTATCTATGTTCATAGCTGCACAATTCACCATTGCCAAACTATGGAACCAGTCAAGATGTCCATTAACAGATGAATGGATTACAAAACTGTGAAATATGTACGCAATGGAATTCTACTCAGCCATAAAGAAAAGCACAATTACATCATTTACAGGGAAATGAATGGAACTGAAGGACATTATGCTGAGTGAGATTAGTCAGTCGCAAAAAATAAGAAATCAGATGCTTTCCCTACTATGCGAAAGCTATGGAGAAATGGGTAACAGAAGGAACTCTAGATGAAGAAGGAGATCCCATAGAGGAGAAAATAAGGTGACATAACGGAGGGGATGAGAGGGGGAAGAGGGAAACTCTTTAAAGCACATGATGTACTTAAACAAACATATCAAAGTCAATCACTAAGCCAAACATGGGAAGAGGGGATGGGGAGGAAAAGGGGTGGGGATCCCTAATTGGGTGATGTGTGCATGTATGTCTCCACAAGTCTTTTATCCCATTAAGATGTATGACTACAATGCACCAATTAAAACAAAAACCTTTTTTTGATACTTGGTGATGCTCAACATGGCCAAAACTATAAGAAAGGACACAAAGTTATAGCATGTTCCTGAGGAACAAAAGATGACACTGAGCTCATAACACAAAGTCTTTTTGGACAGCCATCATTCTATCTATATATCTACAAATCTGTGTACCTATCTATGTATCTACTTACTTTTTACTAGATCCTGTACTCAGTAAACATATAATAAGAAAGTAATAAATGTGACTACTGAACCCGTTTATTTATTCAGGGTCCTAAAATTGTGGAGTATACCTGACTAAACTTTAGAGTTCTGCCCCAAACTCAAGGTGCCAGTTAACTCTATGCCCTTGACCAGTTTTCTAGCTGAACTGTGAAATGTAACTGTTCTTTTAACCCCTATTTATTTTTCCAAAGTCAACCTCCTGCTCTGTTGTGACCTTCAATATCCAGCTGATCTTTCCTCCTGTCTAATCTGGATTTGATTTATTGTTTGAGTTTCTCTAGCCAGAATCTTGAGCCTTTCTTTATGTGTCTCTCTCATCTATGGAGAAGAATCTTCAATCATACCAGGCAATCAAATAAAAACTAACATTTTTATTGTGGTTTATTCCCCTATTCTGAAGATACAGCTATTAAAATGGGTGAGTTACATATACTTTTTATTTATGAATTGAAAGTTTGAACAACTGTTATGTGAATTGTTCATTCATATATTTTTGTTCATCATGTACTAACCTAAGCATTAGGGTTAGAAAGATAAATATATTGTAATCCATTCTTTAGCAGTCCTAAGGGCAAGTAGAGAAAAAGATACACAAAGATGTATACATAAAATGATGCTATTTATTTATTTATTTATTTATTTTTTGCGGGTCTAGGGATGGAACCCAGAAGCATTTGACCTCCGAGCTATACTCCCTGCCCTGTTTTTTACTCTTTATTTTGAAACTGGGTCTCAGTGAGTTGCAAAGGGCCTCACTAAGTAGCTGAGGCTGTCCGCGAACCACGATCCTCCAGTCTCAGCCTCCCGAATGCTGGGATTACAAGCGTGTGCCACCAAGCCCAGCTGATATAAATGTTTTAATAGAGGTATAAAAAGGTATTTGTTAGAATATGAGAGGTAGTATGTAATTCTGTTATCGTTATAATGGGGCTGTGGGCTTGTTTTCCTCTATTCAACTAAAATTTGTTGAATACAGAAATTAAAACTAATAGGCAGCTTAGTGCAGCTTTAACAAGTCTTTATTACAAAATCAGTAGGAAATAGAAAGAAAAGAGAGAAAAAAAAGAAAAGAAAAAAACAGCATGCAGGCATGCATGCTGAAGAGCCCCGAAGTGGAACTCTAGCCCCTTTATTCTGGAGAACCCAAAAATGGAATTTCGACCCCCTCTCCATCTTCGACCTTTAAATACATATTGTATTGGTATGTTCTTATCAATGTTACCAAGGCAATGGGCTGCTAACTTATTTTTTGACCAGGTGGTGCTTCTGCCTCCAGACAGTGCACTTACTAAGTGAAGAAGTCAGTAATCTACCTGGCTTCCTCTATTGTATAAGGCAGTATTAATTGCTCATTAACTAAAAGTTATTTGAAGTATCACAGAGTTTGCATTGCTGGGTCCCAAAGAACAGAAGGGAGACAGAGGCTGATTAGAGTCAGTGTACTCTCTTTACGGCTCTGAAATGCATCAGGCAGAGTCATCGTGATCTTAAGATTTTCAATTGTCTCTAAATATTTTTAGGGCTAAAGGCTTTACTATGGGAAAATATTAGAAAAAAAAGGGAGAGATAGAGAGGAACTTTGCATTGTAACAGCTGCCACCTCACCCTGCCTGAATGCCTGCACAGCACCCAGGTTCTGACTGCATTTCACATTTTGGAAATTAATACCAGAGCAATTTTCCAATACTGGCACAGTTCTACATAGCTGGAGTAGGCCCAGGGAAGGCTTCCCAGAAGTGACATTTGGGTGGGTGTTAAAATTTGAGTAGATAGGCACAAGGGATAGAGGCATGCAAGAGAATTCCAGATGAAGGACAAAGACTAGCACTGTGCAGATCCACGGTGTGATCAGGACTGCCTTCAAGTAGCACATGATTTCCCTGCATCTCCCTAGTCCTAACCTTTTACATGTGGCTTCACTTTACTCATATTATCCAAATGTTTCAGAAAATATTTATGGAAAATGTCTTTAGCAGCTGAGAATCTTACATTTGCCTTGTGATAGACAGTAAGTTAAAGGTTGAAAGATAACACACTACACAGGTTAGAAGCAGGGCAGTCTGAAGCTGGGCAGTATGAAGGAGATATACAGATGAAGGCATGTCAATATTGGCTGGCAGAAGAAGCAAGAGAGAGTTTACAGTCTAAGAGAGACGGCATTCAAATGCACCAGAATGGCTAGTTTTGCCTTCACGAAGTTAACAAGGAGACATAAAAAAGATGACAGCTAAATTAATAAGACATGGATTGATTAACCAAGGATATTAAATGAAACACATGCTGATTATGAAAAAATATGAACTCTTTAATAACTACTGCTTCTTCTCCCATCTCTATCTGGTACAAGCCCTGTCATCCTTTACCCACCTATGTACACACACACACACACACACACACACACACACACACACACACGCGCCTCAATTGAAGAAGGCAGGAAGGATGGAGTTGCCCATATCACCCCTTTCCACTAATTCTAAGCAGCTCACTTTGGAGATAGAGGCCTCTGTCCTGAGGGAGGGAAGGAAAATGAAAACTAGGCCTTAGACTTAAGATCCAATACCAAGCCAGCCATAGTGAAAGTCAGTGTGGGGCAAAGTCAATTCAAAAAATAAATAAAATGCGTAGGACTGGGAAATTAACCAATAAAAAAGGGAATTCCCAAATTAACCTTTGCTTGAAATAACCATGTATTTGACATACACATATACTTTTTGGATTATTACTCTTCTAAGTTATTTATGGGTTTCTTCAGTGCTCTGTTTTATTTTGTGTACCTAAAGAATGACTAAATGAAAATAAAACCATGCCTTATCTCTCCTAGAATCTGCAACAATAGGATTCCCTCTTGGTTGAACATTTCTTTCACATGTAGTCACAGATATTCTTTGTGACACTTAATTTCAAGAGGGTTAAAATCTCACTTATTAGTCTAATATAAAGTTCCCTTGTTTCATTTATCTCCCATCATATATAAATATGATTCCCACTGTATTACTAACAGCAAGTCCTAATAAACCTCTTTGTAATAAATATATTATTCATGAAAATAAAAGTATTTAAAAATATAGTCATTATACATGATACTTATGCCTAAGAATAATTTATTTGAACAAATAAATAAATATAATATGTGATATATAAATCCAAAATATTCATATTACTCATAAGCAGGTCGCACATACTAAAGAGAGTACATAAAAATAATCTAATTGTACCTCAAGTAATTTTACTAGAAAAAAACACATTCGTAGAAAAGTAATAAAATTTTTAATTTTTAACTCAACAGTCTTAAAGTTAATAAGATAATTACATTGTCATCTCAGAAATGCATGTTCATTTGAAACACTTAAAATGTTTCTTTTGAAAAAACAAAGATACTTTTACTGAATTTTCCCTACGCTATTTCACAAAATAGCTTTTTACTGAATCTTTGTGGTAATAATCTCCAGTTTCTCTAGGATTTGTCATATTATAACTATCCTATTTCTAGTGATGGCTTGATGTGACAAGATGCACTCAATTTCATTTTTCTGGAGAAGTAATGCAATTTAATCTCTCCCTATTTAAAGAGCTGCCAACATTCTGTAAACACAGTTTTTTAGCAAACAAGTCTGTGGTGGGTGTCTTACTTTTATAAACGATACACAAAAGCATTCATAGAGTAAGAAAGGCTAGAGCTTGCCTGGATATTTAGGGAGAAGGTCATTGGGGAGGAGTGAGAGAGGAAATTATTGATTCTCTTAGAGTCATATACGCAACTTCAGGCTTTTTCTCATACTTCCTATGGACCCGACTTAACAGTGAGTAGAATCTTCTGACAAAACCACTAATCCCAGATTTTACTTCAATATGCATGGATTTTAGAAAACAAAAACTCTTTTGGATTTTTCATCTAATTATATTATTCAATTGGTTAATGTTAAGTTGTAAATCAATTATTCAAAATTTGATTACAACTTTTTAAAAATAAGTTTCTAGTGTTTCTGAGAAAGCAGAATTTGGATTGGATGTGGTGAATTTGATAGCAGCCTTGTCACAAGAAATTGTTATGGAATTTAGGTTTTTAAACTTTATGGATTCTCTAGGCAGTGGACACATGTAAACATCTGGTACAGTTTGGATCATATGTTTAAGCAAATCTTCTTATTAATTTTATTCACAAATCTACAAGTTGAATTGCACCTTATATATGTTCATAGTAAAAAAACATTATAAAGTATATATGAATATGTTAACTTAAAAATGATTGGAAAATGATGTAATGAAAAAGAACATAAAAATTCAAGAAGAATAAAAGCATAAAATGCTCTTTTAAGCTTTGAAATAAGAACTTACATCACAGTTAAAACCATGGAAAAACAAATGAAACCATGGGAATTCCTTCTATTAGTATTCATATCAACAAAACCAAGGCAAGTAAGACAGTTTGTCAAAATTAAATATTATTCTGCTTAGTCTACCTAACTATATCAATTTTCAAAGAATTAGATTCAAATTAAATAGTAAGTGGGGCACAGTGCACACTCCTGTAATCGCAGTACTTGGGTGGCTGAGACAAGAAGATGACATGTTCAAGACCAGCCTCAGCAACTTAGTGAGGCTCTCAGTAACCTAGCAAGACCCTGTTTTAGAACAAAAATTATAAAGGGCTAGGAGTGTATCCTGGGTTCAATCTTCAGCACTACAAAAACAACACAAATTAAAAACTAATGTTGACTTTGGAACTAATTAAATCTACTACTATATTTTGGAGGAGGCAGAAAGTCACAATGGGGACGCATCCATTTATACCGATAGACAAGGGCAAGTCATATGAGGTGATGGGCAGATGATCTTACTCTGAGTTAGTTAGAAATGACACTTAGAGTTTGATATTGATGAACGTCATCTTATGAAAATGTAAAACTCTGCATTACCATAGAGAAAAGTTATGGAGGTGATTATTCAACTACAAAAGGGTTCTTATATAAAATTATTCACCAAAAAATTTCTTTAAATAGCATATTTCCCATGTGCATATAAATCTTTCATTGATCATTAGCTGCTTAAAAGAGACCGGGGGACAGAGCCTCTTAAAGCTGACACATTAAGCCACTCTTAGTTAAAGATGAATCAGAAAATGAAGGGAACGCTTCTTTGAAACTACGATGATTCAATTTACTCACAAATCCCATAGGAACATACTAAGTCAGTAGAATAAGATTTTACTGGAATGCTAAATGTTTTAACATTAAATCATATAATACTGGCATCCTATTTACATGATCATATTCGTGCATACGGTATTTTTATGAACAGTTTGAATATAATTTAGGAATACTACATTATTTCACCAAAATTCAAAAGGGAATTTATGGATGAACATATCTTTATATTCAAAGTTTAGACAACGCGAGTCTTTTCATAGTTTCTTTTTTTTTTCAGTACTGGGGATGGAATCCAGGGATATGCTACCTCTGAGCTATACCTCCAGTCCAATTGTTTTTATTATTTATGTTGAAGTATGGTCTCACTAAGTTGTGGAGGGCCTAAGTAGTTGAGACTGGCCATGAACCTGCAATCCTCCTATCTCAGCCTCCCAAGTACTGGAATTACAAACCTGCACCACCTTGCCCAGCTCTCATAGTTTCACTATTTTAATGAACGCCAGACATATGGTACATATTTACTGTGAAAACTTGTTCAACATTTTATACCATAACATCCCATGAAAGGTTTATTTCTTCATTTTTTTTTTTTTTTGTGGGTCTGGGGATGGAACCCAGGGGCATTTGACCACCGAGATACACCCCCTGCCCTATTATTTACTATTTATTTTGAAATAGCATCTCACTGAGTTGCGGGGGGCCTCACTAAGTAGCTAAGGCTGTCTGCGAACTGTGATCTTCCGGTCTCAGCCTCCCAAATGCTGGGATTACAAGCGTGCGCCACCATGCCTGGCTGAAAGGTTTATTTCTGATAAATATTTACCTTAAAAATTCAGAAGTTCTGGTTAATATAGGATATTCACTAAATTTTTCTGTACTATTAAATTTTAACAATTAAGAGCGACTTAGAAATCTCTATGAAAACAGTGCTTGCCATGGAAAAGCAATGCTTTTCTATAAAATGAATATGACTATCTCAAAAGCCTTTATAAGGAACTTGACAGGCATAATGATTTGATGTTTTATTTTGAAAAATTATTCTTTATGTTCCTTGTCTTAAAAAATATTATGTTGCATTTTCTTCACTTATATTTTTTTCAGTTTTACTATCATCTTGATGGTCATTATAAATCTATGTAGCATAATATCCACTGTATTGTTTTTGAAAAATAAAAATAGGAATTGTTTTATTCTGTTTTAACTATGTCCTTGCTATATAAACTAAGTAATTTAAAATCAATAATATTGCCGGGCGTGGTGGCGCACGCTTGTAGTCCCTGCACTTGGGAGGCGGAGACAGGAGGATCACGCAGGTTCGAAGCCAGCCATGCTGGCTTAAGAGACCCTGTTTCCAAATAAAAACATAAAATAGGTCTGGGAGTGTAGCCCTGAGGTAGAAGGGCTTCCAGGAACCTCAGTACCACCAAAAATAAATAAATAAAATAAAATAAATAAATCTATAGGATAAAATCATATTTAAATAGGAACACAGTGTGTATACTGGTTCCTTAGAGGGAAGATTGAAATTAATTTTCTAAGATAGTATTCACTGCAGAAATGAAGTCCGTATATGCTGCCATTGTCAGATGTTCTAATAAGAATATGACAATAATAATGACAACAATAATAAAAGGATGATGAAGATGGCAATAATGAGAGTGTATGATTTTTATGTAAAAATGGGCAGCTATTTTTGGAATCATTTTCTCATCAGTAAAATAAAAAATTTGACTTGATAACTTCCATAGTCTCTCTACCTTCTAAGGATCTTAATTTAGAATTTTGAAGAGTTATGTCGTTTCTTAACTGTCCAGTGAGAAACAAAATAGCACGATTTTAGTGCTGCAGCATAAGAGCAATCTGCATAATGTGTTGATGTCTAACAAGGGGACTAGACTTGGTCCTGGGAATTTCAATGGACTCTTCATTACTTCTGTTGCAATACTCTTTCTTGGACCTTTTATTCATTTCTCTTTTCTCTCCCTTCTGGTCCTTTTTCAAGGCAAGAGAAAAAAAGATTCACATTTTTTTTCTGTCTCAGTTTTTAAAGCCTTTTAATGCTATAACTTTTAGATGTGAGTAGCACATAGAAATGCCTCTAATCAGCCAGGTGTGGTGACACGTGCTTTAAACCCCAGAATTTGGGAGACTTAGACAGGAGGATTTCAGGTTCAAGGCCAGCCGTAGCTACTTAGTGAGGCCCTCTGCAATTTAGTGAGACCCTGTAATAATAAAAAATAGGGCTAGAAATGTAACTCAGAGGTGGAATGCTCCTGGGTTCCATCCCCAGTACCTCAAAAGAGTGTTATTACTTTCATTTTTCTTGATATATTTGGATTGAGTAGACCCTGAATTCCATCATTTTATGCAATTATAATATAAGTCTGTATTTGTCTTTATATGTTTTAATTATTATGCTTACTTGTCCAGAAACTCTAATTTATGTCTTTGGAAGTAAAACTTTGCTGATCTGCATGTCTTTCTTAAATATGCATTAAGGATACCATCTTTCATAAAAAATTAAACTTTAGATATTATTGATTTTTCCCATAATGGGAAGGAAAGTTGTATGTGTTTCTATCACTTGAGTTTTCTAGTAAAATTATGCCTTGTGCATTCTCCATGGCACAATAAAAATCAAGTCAACAGCATTACATTTGCTCAGGAAAATCAGTAAATAATTGTACATTGGCAAACCCAAACTGTCAATGTTACCGTTCCTGTCTGTGGGAAGGAAGGTCATATTTTCTGTCAAATGTACAACTCAGCAACACAGTATTGTTCTTTTAGAATCAACAATATCATGTGTCTCTTTCAGAAGTGGATAACATATTAAACACCTGAGTAATTTCATTTCAGGAATATTGATGGTATTTCCCCACTCTACAAAGGAAACAAAAATTTCTAAGTATACAAATATAGAGTAGTAAATATTCAAAACAATCTTAAAATTTTCAAGATATCAACAGCTATGAAAATATAGACCTAGAGAACAGTGTTACAGGGCTACTTTTCACTCCATATAATAATTTCCTATAGGGTTTCATTGGATTAAAAATCAAGTAGTATATTTGTAATAGAACACATTTTATATACAATATATTTATATACATATTTCTAGAGCAAATGAAATTGAAGTAAAGTATATTTCAGTAATTATTTTAGCAACATAATAAGCTAATATATAATTTTCATGAGTTTTTCTACAAAAGTATCTGCCAGGATCCATTATATAAGCTATGAATGTTTTCCTTTGATGTACATGGTTCCTTAAGACTTCTCAAACTATAGTATGATGAAACAAGGGTAAGAGTGCCAGATATTTCTAATGCTGAATTTTAAAAATAAGCTTATAGTTAAATTGGATAAAGACACAAATATGAGTATCCATTTACCAAGATGTGTATGAAGAATGTTTTCATTATGTTGTCATTCACTTTCTTCTAGATGGTAATATCTGGTGAAACTTAGTTACCTACTCAAATAAACTAAGATTTTTCTTTTTAACAAACTTAACAAATGAGAAAAAATAGTAAATAAAAGCATGAGCTCTGCTAGGAAGGTTCTTCAGTCCAGTATCCTAATTACACTTTCTTACAGACATTTTGGAGATTTGTGTTTTATGTAAACCTTATTCTAGGTTAGTATTTATTGACATTTAATCTGCCTAGAGTATATTACATAATTTCTGGATACTTTATTAAGAAACATGGAGGAAGTGCTCTGTTGAACATTAGAATAGCAAGAGAGGAAAATGAATAGCGATTGTAGACATTCAATTGGGCTTTTGTAATTTATCAGCAATAGACATTTTCCTAAAAATATGATTAGAAACCTTCCAAATGTGGATAAACTCAAAAAAGGCCACTTATATTCAGTGAATAAAAATAGAATGAATGAAGGAGAAAAAGTGGTAAAAAGGAAGAGCAGTGATTTTGATATAAAAAAAAGACTTCTTCTTTAGATGGAAAGTCCTGGAGAGCATTATGTTAAGTGAGATCAGCCAAGCACAGAAGGAGAAGGTACATATGTCTCCTCTAATATGCCCAAACTAGGGAACATAGAGGATACCAGTGGGACTCCAGATAATGGAGGGGGAATACCAGCAAAGTTTGAATGGAAAGATAGAAGAGGAGGAAGGCTGAACTTGATTAATGAGGGTCTACATCCGAATATGTGTAAAAGTATGAATATGGCATGTTTACCCTGGACAATCATTGGTGGGAGGGGGGAAGGGAAAATGGGGATGGGGGAGAGAGGGCACCAAGTATAGTTTAAATGTATACCATTTATGTTCAATAAAAAATTTGCATTAAAAAAATTTCTTCTTTAAGACCTCTGTTTTTGTTTTTGTTTATGTGGGTCTGGGGATAGAACCCAGGGGCATTTGACCTCTAAGCTACACCCCCTGCCCTATTTTTTATTCTTTATTTTGAAACAAGGTCTCACTGAGTTGCAGAGGGCCTCACTAAGTAGCTGAGGCTGTCCGTGAACCGCGATCCTCCGGTCTCAGCCTACAGAATGCTGGGATTACAAGCGTGTATCACCACTGCCAGCACTTTAAGACCTCTGTGTTACAAAGATATATTATTTTACTAAAATTAAAAATGCTGCTATATTAATTGTATACTTCTCATGGGAGTTGTTTATCTTTGTCATTTTATTTTTAATATGTTTTTATTGGTGCATTATAGTTTCACATAATAATGTAAATCATGTTGATAGTGACATACATGGGCACAGTACTTGGTGTCCCTACTCCTAGCTCCCTCCCCATCCTCTCCAACTCCCTACAGGATATTAGGATTGGCCTGGTGAGAGTTTAAGCAATCTCTCTGGTTAAGAGTTATAAATTATCTAGTATTATCTTTTAATAACATAATTTCCTTTTATCGAATATCTTTCCTTTAAGATTCTTTCTTCTTGAAATAGCTTTTTGGGAACATATAGTAGGAGCCAAATATTCTCATAATTTAGTGGAAGAAGCAAATTTATTTGCTCTATTTCCTCCAATTTATACCATTCACCAGAAAATATTTTTAAAGCAAAAACCAAAATTTAAATAATGTGATACCCATATTTAATGATAATTCTCAGTAAATTCAGAGTTGTGAAATATGTCTCATTAGGGCAAGGCTAATGTAGATTTCTACTCTTTGAAGATTGGTAGCAATGGAATATGCCATCAGTTTCTGCTCTGGAAGCTTCTGAAAATGGGCTCCTGGCTATAAAAGAGAGACAAGATCTCTGAATGACATCTATAGGACTCACACTCAGCAAGTAATTGTCTGCCTTTTGATTCCCTTGACTACAGCAGCCTGAAAGAACTAAGTCAGGTTGACCTCCTGGATTGACCTTCAGAATTGTACAGTGTGATATCTGGGCCTTTTGCCCAAGAAAGTGCTGTCCATATATTTGCTGATGCCTGAACGTTATTTAAAAGGGACAAAGTTCTTTTTCCCCACATTTACAAGTAACACAGCAATGCCAATTAAAGTGGAAATACCAGACTGTGACCACCTATTGTTTCCAATTCAAACTCATCAATTTACGAATTTTATATGAATTTAGTTATCATTATTGTAACTTTATTACAATTACAATTACACTTACAATTACACTTTGTAATGTTATTGTAACATGTAAAGGAAATGTAGAGTTGGGCCCAGTGATTCAGTTCTGTAAGCCCAGCTACTTAGGAGGCCCCAGCAGGGGCACTACAAGTTTGATGCTAGCCTGAGCAATAGAGTGAGACCTTGTCTCCAAATAAACAAATAAATGGTCTGGGGTGTAACACAGTGATAGAACCCCCCTGGATTCAATCCTCAGTATTGCCAAAAAAAGTGAATGTGGACATTAAAGTCTAATCTATGAACTTTATGCTTTTATTGAAGTAATTTATTAATGATTTGTATATATTTGACATGAAATCAGATAACTGACAGACTTATAATTACCAGGGTTATTTGATGTGTGTGTCATTTAGCAAGGACATTAAAGTTAGAGCAACAGGCATGTAACAGCTCAACTTTGGATAATGCCAGATAATGTGTTCGTGGAGAGAGGATACTGGGGATTGAACTCAGAGACATTCTAACTTCTAACAAAAACCTCAACCCTTTTTTAAATTTTAATTTTGAAAAATGATTCTACAATCCTCCCTGTCTCAGTCCTCTATGTAATGTTATTACATTTACAAGTAACACAGCAATGCCTGACTCTGGATGATTTTTAAAATATGGCTCATACAGGAGTTTTATGATAGTCTGAGGCTTACTTTTAGGAACAGGTTGAGACAGACTCCTGAAGCCTTGGCTGAAGAAATTTTCTTGGAGATTCTCACCTTCTCACAAGAAGGAACACCACTTATAGTTATTCCTTTATTAATGTATACCACCCTCTTACTGCTACCCTATGAGTATTAGTCCTCCTCTTTTAGGATTTGATATCATATGTGATGTCTTTATTAGAACTGATAGTTTTTTCAAATCTGGAAAGGGGCGAAACGTCAAAGTAGATATTGTACAAAACAAGTATATTTTAGGTATCTCAAGTATTTTTCATCTTTGATATTTTCTTTTACTTATCTTTTTTTGACCAGTTACCCACATGCAATCAACATTGTCAGTGTTGTTATTAATTTTCACTTAAATATCTAAGGGTTAAGATTAAATTTCTTGGCCGGGCGTGGTAGCAACAGGCTTGTAATCCCCGCGCTTGGGAGGCAGAGACAGGAGGATCATGCAGGTTCGAAGCCAGCCGCGCTGGCTTAAGAGACCCTGTTTCCAAATAAAAATATAAAAAATAGGTGTCTGGAAGTGTAGTCCAGAGGTAGAAGGGTTTCCAGGAACCCCAGTACCACCAAAAAAAAAAAAAATTACATTTCTCTAAATACTGCATGTTTTTATCTGATGCACTGAGAATTTGAGTCAGAAAACAGAGAAACAGTTATTTACAAGAGACAACACTGAAGATTAATATGTTCAATTTAGTTGGTGGTTAAATACAACTCTTGTGCCTTTGCTCAATGACATAAAGGTGTCAGAGAATTTTTTGGAGCATTTTAGTAACAGACATTGCTATATATCTTCAAATGAGCTTACAGTCAAACCTTATAATTTACATACAGAGTTTTCTTATTTTCAGTTTGATGTATTCAGTCTTTATGATTTTGTTCAAGAAAATATAGTATGTATGTATGTATGTATGTATGTATGTATGTATGTATTTGCAGTACTGGGGATGGAACTCAACAGAATTCTACCTCTGAGCTCTACCACCATCCCTACTTTTTATTCTTTATTTTGAAACAAGGTCTTACTAGGTTGCAGAGGGCCTCACTAAGTAGCTGAGGCTGTCCAAGAACCACAATCCTCCCTGCTCAGCCTCCCAAGTGCTTGGATTACAAGTATATACACCATGCTTGGCTGAAAATGTAGTATTTAAAAAAGACCTTTAAAATGTATTGCATTTTGTAAAATACTATAATAGGAAGTAAAGAACAATTGATTTGTTCTAAATTCAGGGACAACAAAAAGAAACCTAATGGGTGTCCATCAACGATAAAATTATTTTAATTATGTTGTCAAGCAAAGATATACAGTTTAAGACATAAATATTTCATATTTGTACTCTTCAGAAACCTCCTCGTTCTTGGCTCAAGTTGATTAAAGTTTTATATAACTTCTCAGAAATATATCTTTCTATGAGTTATTGAAAGTTCTATAAGAGGATGACAACTAGAGAAAATTTATATTCAAAATGTGTTTATATAACAGCAATAAATTATAATATAATTCAATATATTATAGCATAAGTAAAGAGCAAGATACAAGTTTCAGTATATTTATTTTTCATATATATGGCATTGCTTTACTACTACATATAGACTTCCAACTCAAAATAACAAGTTATAATATTACTTGAATGCCCATGACATGAATTCAAAAGGCTTAGATTTGCTAACCGAGAAGCATATTAATGTCCTAACTTTATAAATACTATATGCTCTCGCCTTAAAGTTAGCAAATGAAGAATTTCCAGTGTTAGAAATGCATTGACTATGATAACTTTGTGTGTTCTAAAGCCATCATCATAACTTTATGCAATATAACTTGGATATGTTATTAGTAAAGATTATCACATCTATAATATTCATTTGGAAACCAATTTACAAATTTCATCCAATTTCTCACTTCAGGAACAATAATAACAGTCATAAGTTTAAGGGATGGGATACGGATTCTATTTTTAGTTGTATAATTAAATGCATTTTCATTCTTGAGTGATTAACATAAGAATAATAATAACAGAAATATAATGTTATAACTATACTTTTGATAATCTTTTATAGAAAACCACTACAAGCAAACAACTTTCTGTGGCACTGTGTGAGATATATAAGAGAATATAATGGAATATATTATATATGTTAATAAATAAAAGGGGAAATTTTCCAGATGAAAATACTATATACTTATCTGTAAGATAAGTACTTGAGAATTCTGATTTATATGTAACTGAATATTTTTATCACAGAATATTTTGTCCTTGGCTTTATGTCCAAATCACTTGTTCCTTAGCCAAAGGTTTCTTGCTCACATTTTAATAATATATTATCCAAAACATAATTAGCATAATGCCCATTACATTTAATTAGTTTTTAAAATCTTTTTAGTCATGAAGGTGACATTTATTTTAATGAATTTGCATACTTTCCTCCAAATATCAGATATCACATTTTAATATATTAATGCATATTGTAAGACAAATAGTTCCATCTCGCTTGTTGCAAAACAAATTCAAATATTATAACATGACACAATAATACCAGTATAAAAATTTTCAGCCTATCTTACTCCCAAATAGCCATCTAAGTACCATATAGTTCAACTTGGTCTCAAGGCACAAACTATAGGGAATGAATTGGCAGGTGTCCTGGCATTTTCTAATTCGGCCCCTTTTAAACACATATGCGCTTAGCTCAAAGCATTAAATAATTACAATCTATACTAATTTATTGTCCGAATGTGTTGAAAAGTAAATTTAGTTAAGATATAACTCACCCAGCTGAGTCTCTTGAATTGTCAGTTTACTTTCCATAGGATACAAAAGCTTGGGTGGCTTATCAGTCAGAGGAGCTGAAAAACAACGATAATAATATAGAGACATAGTTAAGCTGCATGAAATGAAGGATAGAATACAGTTTTATTTTCCCAAAGATTTTTCATTCTCAAAGTAGTGTCAAAGCACTCTACCAAGTAATGACTTTCATATTGCAGGTAATGCCTTCAGGCAAGCTGGAAAGCTATTAGATTGTACAAGAGTAAAATATAACACTTCCAGATTGACAGTCACATGATAGTATTGAATTACAGAATTGGGATTGGTCAGTCCTTAAAAACCTATGACTGTGTTTTATGAAACATTTTGAATTTGTACGTTGTTTTTCTTTTTAAAGGGGTGCCCTACATTTTTTCCTGTACTAAAGCTACACATGATTTATAAGGCATGTATTACAATGATTTCTTGACATAGAGATGTGTCATTTGTAATTCCATTTCTAGCTTCTATATGTTGGATCATATTGCCTCAAAACATATAATTTAGTAATTATATTGTTTCATATATATATATATATATATATATATATATATTCTCTAAAGGTTCTCTAAATGAGGTAGCAATGTACTATTAAATTAGTATAAGTACCAAGCATGCACACCCACACTAAGAGTATGTTTTTAAATGATATTTTTATTTCATCTGAACCTTTTCTTACTATTGCCTATTATATTTTATAGCATTTATTGTTAATATTCTCTCTTTGACTTCAAGCTTCCATGCATTTTTGCTCTGTGCTCCCATACATTTCAATTATCAGCCTACAAGTATGAGTCTGCTATCAAGCATTTTGAAGAAAGCCTTCCCACTGCACACTTTATTACTAGCTAAACTAGAGTATCTGAACTTAGGGCAAATAGTTCTTTTTCATTAAAGCCTCTCCTACCCTGATTGAATTACCTAGGTCCCTTGAAACTTGTCATCACAACTTGTCTGTATCAAGTAGAGAAATGATCAAGTAAGGTTTCTGGACTAGATGTTTTTGCCTTAAGGCAGGCCTGCCTTCCTTTCTTCTTCTTCTTCTTCTTCTTCTTCTTCTTCTTCTTCTTCTTCTTCTTCTTCTTCTTCTTCTTCTTCTCTCTCTCTCTCTCTCTCTCTCTCTCTCTCTCTCTCTCTCTTTTTCCTTCCTTTCTTTCTTTCTTTCCTTTCTTTCCAGAAGGACATGCCAGCTTGGATGATAACTGGAAGGCTAGTCTAGAGAGTTCTAGGAGTTGGTTACATGTACTTAGTATCAGAGGATTCAAGAATCCAAACTGCTTTAGAAGCTTGCTTCCATCTCTCCTTAAATAAAAACATAGTCAGGGCAAAGGGACAATATAACACAAGTCAGAAAAATGGGCATGAATTTTAAGATCTTCTTTGGGAAACCAGTCTCATGTATGATTGATTGCTTTTGTTCATAACTAATTAAATATTAAATATTAAATATTAATATTAAATAATAAATATTATAAATATTAAATAATATTTAATATTAAATAATATTTAATATTAATATTAATTTAATTAATTTAATTAATTAATATTAATATTAATTTAATATTAATATTTAATATTAAATAATAAATATTAAATAAATAATAATATTAAATATTAAATATTAAATATTAAATATTCATTATTACTATTCAACAAGAGTGTGGTAACAAAGGGGAAAAATTAGGGTAATAGGGTGAGATCATTTGCTTTTAAATTCTCAAGGACTGAGCCAGGCATGGTGGTGCATGCTTGTAATCTCAGTGCTTGTGAAGCTGAGACAGGAGGATTGCACAGGTTCGAAGCCAGCCTCAGCTACTTAGTGAGGCTCTCAGCAACTTAGACTGTCTCCTAGAAAAGCTCATGTATTGGCAAAAATATTCAGAGGTGACATAATTGAATCATGAGTGTCCTAGTATTATCAGTGGATAAATCCATTGACAGATTAATGGGCTTATTGGGTGGTAATAGAGACAGGGTGTGACTGGAGGAGGTATGTCATGGTGGGTGTGGTCTTGGGGACTATATGTGTCCTTTAAGCCTGCCCTTGCCCTCTCTTAGCTTCCTTCCCCCTTGTCTTGAGCTCCACAGGCTTCACCCAGCCTAAAATAGACTCAAAGCTCCAAAACTTTGAGCAAACAAATCTTTCTTTCTGTGAGTCATGGTTGTCAGGTATTTGGGGTCACAGCAGTGAGAATGATAACTGAAACAATACCTAAAGAGTTCTTAACAGACTTTACTCTCTTACTACTTAAATCATCAACTTATTCCCTGAATTAGGAAAATAGTACATCATTAATATATTAAAAAGTCACATTTCTTTAACTCTTAGATGATTACAGTAAACTTCAAAAGCAACTATGATATCAAAATGAATGACTTATTTTTAAAAAATTACTCAGTTTATAAAATCTTGTGATTATGTAGTTACCAACAGATAATTTGACAGTTTGTTTTAGAAAGAAGTTAAGAAAAAATGTTCCTTATTCAAACACATCCCACACTAGTCTGTGGTAAAAGGAGAAGAAAGATATGTAGAGAAAGATAATACAATCACATGCAGCACATATGTTCAGAAATATAAAGTGGTTTTGTGGTTCTTCACCTGAACCTAACACCCACTCTGTGACATAATGTTATATCTTTAAAACGTTCAGCTTCTGTCATGTGACATACTGCAAGTTAGCATAGGAATACTTTAAGTCTCAATCATGAAGTCATAGAATGTTGGAACCAGAGAAATTTTTATTCTTATTAAGTTCATTAGGAATTTTTAAACCACATTCCCTGAAATTGTTTGATTTACACAGTGCCCATCTGGGCAGATTAATTGAAGAAGGAGATAAGGGCTGAGGCACTGAGCATATCTCAGTGCTCTGTATGTGTGTGTCTGTGTTTGTGTATGTGTGTGTGTATTTGTGTGTCTGTGTGTGTCTGTGTGTGGTATTGTGGATTGTGCCCAGAGGCATTTTACCTCTGAGCTATACCCCCAGCCTGACTTTATTTTTATTTTGAAACAGGGTCTCACTAGGTTGATGAGAGTCTCACTACTTGCTGAAGCTGTCCTCAAACCTGTGATCCTCCTGTCTCAGCCTCCCAAGTACTGAAATTATAAACATATGTCATCATGCCTGGATAAGTGGTACTACCCACACTCTTTCATAAAAATATCTCTGTTTTTATTTATCTTATATACAAATATTTCACCTAAGATTTTGATGGATCAATTCAGTTCAAAGGATATGTATGTTAGGCTCTATAATGTTCCAGGTCCTGGGATAGGTTGTCTGGATCTCTGGGGTTTACATTTATACCTTACAATGAACTACAGTTTAAAAATAAAAACAAACATTCTGCATTGATTAAAATTCTTAGTTTCAGAGAGCAAATATCTGAGGTACAAAGAGATCCAATAGTTTGCAAAAGGTAACAAAGTAAATTCAAGCTAAGGTCCTTGCAAAACCTTTTCTCTCAATTCTTTATACTGTTCCTTTTGAAAATTCTACCAATCAACTACAGCATTGGCTTGTAGAAAGTCTCCCCAACAGTTGTGTGCAATCTGTTAAAATAGTAAAAATGCTCAATTAAATCTTCATATAACCTAAAGCAGAGAGCTCTGGCAGTGCAATCTGTCATCACCTATAAGTTTCATGTTTTGGTATTAAGCTATGTTGGGTTTCACTTTGGCACATTTTTCATATGATTCACCTTAGATAGAAGTGATAAGAAACTTCTAGATCACACA
Organism: Muscardinus avellanarius; assembly: GCF_963383645.1. Classification (NCBI taxonomy): domain Eukaryota; kingdom Metazoa; phylum Chordata; class Mammalia; order Rodentia; family Gliridae; genus Muscardinus; species Muscardinus avellanarius. The sequence goes on along the minus strand of NC_137792.1, from coordinate 23,483,376 downwards.
ATAGCAGATTTGACACATTGGCAAAGTGAGTGTGAAAAGGAGGTGATCACTAAGGCTAAGATGTATCCCAGTTTCACAGTCATTTGAGAGTAACAAATCTTGCTTTCACAAAGGATGGACATGTGCAGAATTATCCATTATTCCAAATTTCTGGACCATTATAGCATTTGATAAATATTAGTTCAATTGATTTGGTAGAACACAGAACTGGAAAATAATTGCAGATTTGGTAATTACTAACCAATCAAATGAACATATACACAAACAGGAAAAATGTTCCTTACTTTCCATATTTGCAAAATAAAGAAATTGGAAAATATTGCTTACGATTGAAAAATGTTACTTATAATTCTAAAAGCAAAGCTATTGGCATCAGATCATGACTAAACCATGTGACATTTTTATTGTCAAGAAAATGGCTTGTCTTTTGGGGACACTCTTTTACACATACATGTGAACACATGGACACTCACTAACTTAAATCAAGTAAAAAAATAAAGTAAAACATTAGTGACATGAAGCACAGAGTGATTTTAACTCAATCATTTTTTCTATGAAAAAAGTATAATTAGAGAATAGATACTTCCCTGACTATGCATTAAATACAGCTGTTTTACCACCAACCAAAGTACTTTCAAGTTCTTCAGAACATCCTTTTAACTGCATTACAAGTGCTATAATCTTTGCAATAATAATAGACTTCTCTTACAGAGTTATTAATATATTTCAATTGATTTCAATTGACAGAAACTTTTTGGAGTTTTGTCCCCTTCTACTGAAGGGAAATTTTAAAGACATTCATTTTTCTTAGTAGCTGCCAGTTAGAGAATCATCTGGAAGTCAGTGTACATGTCTTCATGTATACTGACAATGTTAAGATTCCCTAACTATTTATGAAGAGCAAGTATCTATGTTAATATTTTCTAACTATTCAAGAAGAGATGCAGTCTCTCCTTCCTTTTCCTCATTTCTTGTACATTTGAGTTATGAAACAGTAAAAGATAGAACCATATTTTCTTAAAACAAAAAAGAAAACCCAAGGATAGAAACCAGGATTCTTCAATCTTTCTAATATTCTCTAAGAGGAGAGAAATATGAAATATCTAGGATGAACATATCTATCCCTTTTAAAACACTACCACTATAAAAACTAATTTTAAGCCCTCCAATTACTAATCCTTCTAATAATATTGATACTACTCTATATTTACTATATGTTTACATTTCCCCTACCACAAAATTTATTCTTTCAAAATCATAAAACTTATCATAATATATTTTAACATGTTCCTTTCTATGTTTTTTCAGAAGTATTATGGTAGAGAAGATCACATACTTAGCTTTTAGGGAGATATGGATTTAAGAATGCCTGAGTGTACTCACGAACTAGAATGGCAATCATTAAAAACACAAACAACAACAAATGCTGGTGAGGATGTGGAGAAGTGGGAACTCTAATACATTTTTGGTGGGATTGCAAATTGATGTGACCACCTTGGAAAACAGTATGAAGGATCCTCAGGAAAATGGGAATGAACCTCCTATGTGATCCAGCAATATCGCTTCTGGGTATCTACCTAAAAGAATAGAAATCGAACTACCAAACTAATGCATGCATTGTGTAGCTATGTTCATAGCTACACAATTCACAACTGCCAAACTATGGAACCAGCCAGGATGTCCATATACAGATGAATGGATTACAAAACTATGGAATATGTACACAATGGAATTTTATTCTGCCATGAAGAAGAACAAACTATGTCATTTACAGGAAAATGGATGAAACTTGAAAACATCATGCTAAGTGAGATTAGTCAGTCACAAAAAGTAAGAAATCAGATGCTCTCCCGATTTCTTATGATATGCTGAAGCTAGGGAGAAAATGGGTCATAGGAGAAACCCTAGACAAAGAAGGAAAAACTCTAGATGAGCAAATAAGGCGATCTGACTGAGGGGGATGGGAGGGGGAAGAGGGAAATTCTCTAATGTACATGATGTTCATTCACAAACGTATCAAAGTCAGTCACTAAGCCAAACATGAAAAGGAGGGAGATGGAGGGAATGGGGTGGGAATTGGTGAAGGGCTAATTGAGAGATGTGTGCATGTATGCCTCCATCATCTTGTACTCTATTAATATGTATGACTACAATGCAGTCATACATCTTAAAAAATTCTTTTAAAAATTCTTTAAAAAAAGAATCTCAACAGAGAACTGACAGAATGGAAAAAAAATTTCCAAGTATTCCTCCAATAGAGGACTAATATCTAGACTCTACAGAGAATAATAAAATGTTGTATGGCCATTCCATTGACTCTCCGTTTTACAATGGGTCATTTGTGTATCTTTTCTTTTAAAATTAAAAGAATCAAAAAACAAATGCCTGTTTTCCTAGAAAATCAAGGGAACTAAGATCACTCATAGAGTTATGACCTCTGAATGTCACAGAGCAGAATTTCAATTCTACTTTCCTTTCCAGGAATGTTTTTTTTTTTTTTTTTTTAAATTAATTTATTTTTTAAATTGGTGCATTGTAGTCATATATCAATCACATTGGAGTACAAGACTTGAGAGGATATACAAGCACACATCATCCAATTAGCCCTCCTCCAGCCACCGTCCCATTCCCTCCCCCTCCCTCCATCCCACACTTCTTTGGTGATTTACTTTGATATATTTGTTTATGTACCTCCTGCATTTTAAAGAGGCTCCGTCCTCCAGTATTACATACCCTCTGATTGATCACATTAGTTGCTTCACTATAGGGCCCTTTCTATAGCTCAACCTCTTCCTGTTGCCCTTTTCCTCCTAGTTATTGCTGATTAAGAGAAGCGTCTGATTTATATTTTCTGCGATATTTCTCTGTGCATGCTGCGTTGCAAGTACCAATCCCACTCTTGATGGTCCCAGTAGTGGCCTGGCTACTCAGTGGACTGATCCAGACCTCGCTGGCTCACGCAGCGGCCTTGCCTCATGGGAGGACCCAGTTCTGGTCTCGCTGGCCCCTGAACCGGTCAAACCCCTAAGCTGGCTTTGGTCCCAACCTTGGAGGCCGCAGGAGTGAACTTGCCTCACGCCAGGCTCCGATGCTGGCCATTGGCCCCTGCACCGGTCTAACCCCTTGGCAGGATTCCAATCCCGGCCTCGGAGGCCCCAACACTGGTAATGCCTCACGGCAGGCTCCGATGCCGGCCTCACTGGCCCCAGCACCGGCCTAACCCCTTGACAGGCTCTTAAACTGGCCTCAGAGGCCCCAGTACCGGCCTTGCCTCACGGCAGGCTCCGATGCCGGCCTCGCTGGCCCCAGCAGCGGCCTAACCCCTCGGCAGGCTCCGATCCCAGCCTCGGAGGCCCCAGCACTGGTCATGCCTCAAGGCAGGCTCCGATGCCGGCCTCGCTGGCCCCAGCACCGGCCTAACCCCTTGGCAGGCTCTTATCCTGGCCTCGGAGGCCCCAGTACTGGCCTTGCCTCACGGCAGGCTCCGATGCCGGCCTCGCTGGCCCCAGCACCGGCCTAACCCCTCGGCATTCTCCGATCCCGGCCTCGGAGGCCCCAGCACTGGTCATGCCTCACGGCAGGCTCCGATGCCGGCCTCGTTGGCCCCAGCACCGGCCTAACCCCTCGGCAAGCTCTTATCCTGGCCTCGGAGGCCCCAGTACCGGCCTTGCCTCAAGGCAGGCTCCGATGCCGGCCTCGCTGGCCCCAGCAGCGGCCTAACCCCTCGGCAGGCTCCGATCCCGGCCTCGGAGGCCCCAGCACTGGTCATGCCTCAAGGAAGGCTCCGATGCCGGCCTCGCTGGCCCCAGCACCGGCCTAACCCCTTGGCAGGCTCTTATCCTGGCCTCGGAGGCCCCAGTACTGGCCTTGCCTCACGGCAGGCTCCGATGCCGGCCTCGCTGGCCCCAGCACCGGCCTAACCCCTCGGCAGGCTCTTGTCCTGGCCTCGGAGGCCCCAGTACCGGCCTTGCCTCAAGGCAGGCTCCGATGCCGGCCTCACTGGCCCCAGCAGCGGCCTAACCCCTCGGCAGGCTCCGATCCCGGCCTCGGAGGCCCCAGCACTGGTCATGCCTCAAGGAAGGCTCCGATGCCGGCCTCGCTGGCCCCAGCACCGGCCTAACCCCTTGGCAGGCTCTTATCCTGGCCTCGGAGGCCCCAGTACTGGCCTTGCCTCACGGCAGGCTCCGATGCCGGCCTCGCTGGCCCCAGCACCAGCCTAGCCCCTTGGCAGGCTCTTATCCTGGCCTCGGAGGCCCCAGTACCGGCCTTGCCTCACGGCAGGCTCCGATGCCGGCCTCGCTGGCCCCAGCACCGGCCTAACCCCTCGGCATGCTCCGATCCCGGCCTCGGAGGCCCCAGCACTGGTCATGCCTCACGGCAGGCTCCGCTGCCGGCCTCGTTGGCCCCAGCACCGGCCTAACCCCTCGGCAAGCTCTTATCCTGGCCTCGGAGGCCCCAGTACCGGCCTTGCCTCACGGCAGGCTCCGATGCCGGCCTCGCTGGCCCCAGCACCGACCTAACCCCTCGGCAGGCTCTTATACTGGCCTCGAGGCCTCAGTACCGGCCTTGCCTCAAGGCAGGCTCCGATGCCGGCCTCGCTGGCCCCAGCACCGGCCTAACCCCTTGGCAGGCTCTTATCCTGGCCTCGGAGGCCCCAGTACCGGCCTTGCCTCACGGCAGGCTTCGATGCCGGCCTCGCTGGCCCCAGCAGCGGCCTAACCCCTCGGCAGGCTCCGATCCCAGCCTCGGATGCCCCAGCACTGGTCATGCCTCAAGGCAGGCTCCGATGCCGGCCTCGCTGGCCCCAGCACCGGCCTAGCCCCTTGGCAGGCTCTTATCCTGGCCTCGGAGGCCCCAGTACCGGCCTTGCCTCACGGCAGGCTCCGATGCCGGCCTCGCTGGCCCCAGCACCGGCCTAACCCCTCGGCATGCTCCGATCCCGGCCTCGGAGGCCCCAGCACTGGTCATGCCTCACAGCAGGCTCCGCTGCCGGCCTCGTTGGCCCCAGCACCGGCCTAACCCCTCGGCAAGCTCTTATCCTGGCCTCGGAGGCCCCAGTACCGGCCTTGCCTCACGGCAGGCTCCGATGCCGGCCTCGCTGGCCCCAGCACCGGCCTAACCCCTCAGCAGGCTCTTATCCTGGCCTAGAGGCCCCAGTACCGGCCTTGCCTCAAGGCAGGCTCCGATGCCGGCCTCACTGGCCCCAGCACTGGCCTAACCCCTCGGCAGGCTCTTATCCAGGCCTCGGAGGCCCCAGTACCGGCCTTGCCTCACGGCAGGCTCCGATGCCGGCCTCGCTGGCCCCAGCAGCGGCCTAACCCCTCGGCAGGCTCCGATCCCAGCCTCGGAGGCCCCAGCACTGGTCATGCCTCAAGGCAGGCTCCGATGCCGGCCTCGCTGGCCCCAGCACCGGCCTAGCCCCTTGGCAGGCTCTTATCCTGGCCTCGGAGGCCCCAGTACCGGCCTTGCCTCACGGCAGGCTCCGATGCCGGCCTCGCTGGCCCCAGCACCGGCCTAACCCCTCGGCATGCTCCGATCCCGGCCTCGGAGGGCCCAGCACTGGTCATGCCTCACGGCAGGCTCTGCTGCCGGCCTCGTTGGCCCCAGCACCGGCCTAAGCCCTCGGCAAGCTCTTATCCTGGCCTCGGAGGCCCCAGTACCGGCCGTGCCTCACGGCAGGCTCCGATGCCGGCCTCGCTGGCCCCAGCACCGGCCTAACCCCTCGGCAGGCTCTTATCCTGGCCTCGAGGCCCCAGTATCGGCCTTGCCTCAAGGCAGGCTCCGATGCCGGCCTCGCTGGCCCCAGCACCGGCCTAACCCCTCAGCAGGCTCTTATCCTGGCCTCGGAGGCCCCAGTACCGGCCTTGCCTCACGGCAGGCTCCGATGCCGGCCTCACTGGCCCCAGCAGCGGCCTAACCCCTCGGCAGGCTCCGATCCCGGCCTCAGAGGCCCCAGTACCGGCCTTGCCTCAAGGCAGGCTCCGATGCCGGCCTCGCTGGCCCCAGCAGCGGCCTAACCCCTCGGCAGGCTCCGATCCCGGCCTCGGAGGCCCCAGCACTGGTCATGCCTCAAGGCAGGCTCCGATGCCGGCCTCGCTGGCCCCAGCACCGGCCTAACCCCTCAGCAGGCTCTTATCCTGGCCTCGGAGGCCCCAGCACCGGCCTAACCCCTCGGCAGGCTCTTATCCTGGCCTCGGAGGCCCAAGTACCGGCCTTGCCTCATGGCAGGCTCTGATGCCAGCCTCGCTGGCCCCAGCACCGGCCTAACCCCTCAGCAGGCTCCGATCCCATCCTCGGGGGCCCCAACACTGGCCTTGCCTCACGGCAGGCTCCGATGCCGGCCTCGCTGGCCCCAGCATCGGCCTAACCCCTCAGCATGTTCCGGACCCGACCTCGGAGGCCCTAGCACAAGCCTTGCATCATGGCAGGCTCCAATGCCGGCCTCGCTGGCCCCAGCATCGGTCTAACCCCTCTGCAGGTTACAATCCCGCCACGGAGGCCTCAGTAGTGGCCCTGCCTCACAGCAAGCTCCGATGTCGGCCACTGGCCCCGGCGCCCGCCTAACCCCTCAGCAGGTTCCGATCACTGTCTCTGTGGTTAGTATTTCAAAGGTTCCAGTTGTAATGTATCAGATCTCTGCCTCCCCCGAATATTGGCCACTGGCATTGCCACTGCCTCCACCGTTTCAAATCCTTCCCAGGCTCTTTTTCCACTCTGAATGTTGTCCAGTGTTCCTAAGCATGCGTGATGGTAGCATTCGACATTTGGTGTAATTTCTCCAAAAAAATAAAGTTGGTAAGATCCGGTTTCTGCTTCTCCTGAATACAAGTCTCTACCACCATTGCGAAGAACTCTTTCAACACCGCATTTCTCCTTGGTCTCCGCTAAACTCTCTCCTTATATGTGATGTCTGAGATTCTTAACAATATAGAGAAATAGCAGTCCTCTTTCACGGCGAATTTTTCCATAAGTTCCAGTGCATTTAGATAAGTTTTGTCTGCATCTCCAGTGTCCTGGCATCCATAACGGCTTTCTTACCACCTCTCCTATATTTTTCTTTATCTTTTTCTGTTCTGGGCCCGGTTTCTCCAGGGGTCTGGCGTGCTACTCGCAGTTCGGCCGGGACCCAGAGTCCCGCGATCCGGGCCCCAGCTGGCGTGCCCTGTGCTAGACCCCCGCCCAGAACCCAGCGTCTTACTGGGCCTTGTTTCTCCAGGGGTCTGGCGTGCTACTCGCAGTTCGGCCTGGGGCCCAGAGTCCCGCGACCCGGGCCCCATCTGGCGTGCCCAGCCCGCGACCCCTGCCCAGAACCCAGCGTCTTACTGGGTCTGGTTTCTCCAGGGGTCTGGCGTGCTACGCGCAGTTCGGCAGGGGCCCAGAGTCCCGCGACCCGGGCCCCATCTGGCGTGCCCAGCCCGCGACCCCCGCCCAGAACCCAGCGTCTTACTGGGTCCGGTTTCTCCAGGGGTCTGGCGTGCTACGCGCAGTTCGGCAGGGGCCCAGAGTCCCGCGACCCGGGCCCCATTAGGCGTGCCCCGCCCGCGACCCCCGCCCAGAACCCAGCGTCTTACTGGGCCTGGTTTCTCCAGGGGTCTGGCGTGCTACGCGCAGTTCGGCCCGGGGCCCAGGGTCCCGCGACCCAGGCCCCGGCTTTTGTGCGCCGCGCGCGACCCCTGCCCAGAACCCAGCGTCTTACTGGGCCTGGTTTCTCCAGGGATCTCTCCAGGAATGTTTTAACCTTATTTTCTAATAGTGGAGGATATCTTATGATACCTTTAACATGTTGACATAATATCATGGAAGAAAGGAAGAGACAGGAGAACATATCTATATATAATATGCATTAGCAGAAAAGACTATTTTCACTTAACTTTATTTATTTTTTTTTAGGAGAAGAACTTTCCTTTATTTATTTTTTTAAGATTTTTTTTAATTAGTGCACTGTATTCATACATCATAGTGGGATACATACTTTTGTAGACATACATGCACACATTGCCCAGTCAGCCCCCACCCGATCCCCACTTTAATGCTTGGAAGTTGGCTAAATCTTTCTTATTTGCTGCAAATCCTCATGGCTACTCACTGCAATCATGGCCTTCAGAAGCCTCAAAGAATGAGTGGTGGCAAAGTGACTGAGCAGAAAGGTGCAGGTAGACAGTTTATGAATAAACTAAAAACATACACAAGATACCATCAATTTAAGAGTCATGTGAAAGGACATAACTATGAATATATTTTTTAAAATATGTGTATCGAGGAAAATCAAGAAACTCATTTGGCTATCTCTAAAATGTATTATTTTATTCATTTGGTTTGGAAAGCATCATTTGTAATAAAAATAAAACAAACTTATAAATAAAGCAACTTCATTCAACAAATATTCTTAAAGCATTTATTTCCCCCCCCCCCTTGGGCACTGTTCTAATCACTCCGGCAAGGACAGACAGGATTCCTACTTTCATAGAGCAAGCATTCCAAAAAGAAATATGTAAAATAAAAATGTAAATGAATGCACAGCTTATATAATACCAACTGATTATAACTAAATACCAGAAAAATGAAACAGCTAAAGACATACAGATTAATGTGAATGCTACTTTCGAGAGGACAATCAGTGAAGTTTGATCAGAAGATCATTTGGAACAGGTCTGTGTGAAGGGAGGAAATGAGCCATGTGAATCCCTAAACGAAGTAGATGCCCAGCAGAGGGAAGAGAGAGTGCAAAGGTGAGATGAAAGAATACTTGGCATTTTGAAGGGACAGTAAAAAAAAAAAAAAAAAAAAAAAAAAGGCCATTGTACCTAATACCAGTGTAAGTGAAGAATAACAATGAGTTCAGGAGAGCCATGGGCAAGTGCAAACAGGGCCTTATAAACCATGGAAAAGACTTGGCTTTTATTCTAAACATATTAGGAATACTTGGGTGAATTTTGTGAAGAAGAGAGCCCCTGGTTGCATTTAACGTCCAGCTTCTCAGACATTTTGGTACTTGAGTGTAAGAGGATAGAGTGGAAGCCGAGTGGAGGCAGGAAGGCAGAGAGAAGGTATTGAAGCAGTCCACTAAGAGGTGATGACAACATGGTGTTGGTAGTAGAAGTGGTAAAAGTTTTTTTCCTTTAAATATCTAAGGTAGAAATAACTTATTTACTGATGGACTAGATGTGGGATTTAAATGAATGTCCATGAGCAAAGGAGGATCTAGTTATAAGTTTGAGTAAATCTGAGAAAGGAAACACCATTTATTGATATTGGCAGGAAACATAATAGTGGCAGTTTTATGGGCAAGTAAATAGCAAGAGACATTTTTATTCATCAGTTTACTCACCTCTCTTTATCCAGAAAGCCCAATTTTACTATTAATCACTAATTTCTAGTTTGAAAAATGGAGCCATTGACTTATTTTCTCCTTGTGATCCACCAAAAGATTTAGAAATGTTCTTTAAAAGTTTCCTATTTTAGCCGGGTGTGGTGGTGCATGCTTGTAATACCCAGGCTTAGGAGGCTGAGACAGAAGGATCGAGCAGGTTCGAAGCCAGCCTCGCTGGCTTAAGAGATCCTGTTTCCAAATAACATAAAAATAGGTCTGGGAGTGCAGCGCAGAGGTAGAAGGGTTTCCAGGAATCCCAGTACCACACAAAAATAGTTTCTTATTTTAAAATAATGTCATATTCATTTATTATGAGATAAAATTTGGCTAATCTCAACTACCTTTTGCTTTAACAAAATTCCTAAGAAAAAGTAGACCCCCAAACTTCTTTCTTGACAATAGAATTGGGCCTAATTCTAAGACATTAAGAAAGTTCTCCAGGACTCTCTTGGTTCATTCTTATGTGAAAAGTATTTAACTATCAAATAGAACATAATCATGTTTAGTTTCTTCTTGATTAAAAATTTGTAATGAAGTACTGTTTTAACACAGACTTGATAAAATCCATACTCAATCACTTGCCAATCTATCTATAAACTTCCCGGTAACATAAAAAACAAAAATACTATTTTTAAAAAGGTAAGTCAAGAATGTCAGATGTGGAGTCTGGTAAATTAATGAAACTATTAATGGAATCAGTGGAAATAATGTAAGTCTTCAGGGTCTCTATTCACTTTTTTATCTTCTGCACTGGCATGTTAAGTCTCTGTAGCACTGCTTGACTCACTGAACTCACAGAAGATTCCAGAATATATTCAGTCATCCACTAAACCTTAATTCTGACCAAATGAGCTGAAAAAAAAATATGGAGAGTGAACAACAGAGAACATGGGCATGCATAGAATAAGGTTGTTTTAATATTTTAAATTTCATTTTTACAAAAATTGCTGCACTGGATTTTACATAAGTGTGATGAGGATGAATTCTAACTGATTGCATGACTGATTGTAACCATTTTAAATAAATTTGTGTGTGTACTGAAAGCTAGTTTAAAAATGGTGAGGAAAAGGAAACAATACATAATTATTGAGGAAAATTATGATGAACTCTCGTAAGAGGATGCTGATTGATGAAACAGCTATAATCAACTAGGTGAGCATGCCAACTACTGTTTTCACGTCTGTTGACAGACAAGAAAAAAATAGCAGTCACTAATTAGCTTCTAGGGACAATAGTCAATTCCATGAAATCATATGTCCTGTAAAAGAAAGTCTTCTCCAGCAATGAGAATGTACACAAAATTACCATAGCATATCATTTTTTTCTTTTTGCTATTAGCAGATAAAAGGCCTTTGAGAAATGAAAAATGATACATTTCAAATTGTTTAGAAATGATACTAAAAGGAAATTGTGGAATAGACAAAAATGTCGCCATGTTATTCTAAGAATCGGAAGCTTCCAAATTATCTGCTTGGTTTGGCAGGACACTACACTTCCATAGTATATTGTATACTGTAATTTAATGTCCATCCAGTTTAGATTGAATTGGTTTATTTTATACTTGGTTTTTTTTTTTTTTTTTTTTTTTGCCGTACTGGAACCCAGGGGCATTCTGCCTCTGAGCTACACCCCTAGCCCTAATTTTTATTCTTTTTTTTTTCCTTTTTTTATGGTACTGGGGTTCCTGGAAGCCCTTCTACCTCCAGGCTACACTCCCACGGGCTACACTCCCAGACCTATTTTATACATTTTTATGTGGAAACAGGGTCTCTTAAGCCAGCGCGGCTGGCTTCGAACCAGCACGATCCTCCTGTCTCTGCCTCTCAGCGCGAGGATTACAAGTGTGCGCCACCATGCCCGGCCTAATTTTTATTCTTTATTTTGAAACAGGGTCTCACTGAGTTGCAGAGGGCCCCAAGAAGTAGCTGAGGCTGTCCTCGAACTGTGATCCTCCTGTCTCTGCCTCCCAAATGCTGGGATTACAAGCTTACACCACCACACTAGGATTATGTCTACTTATCTATAGAAGATATTTACATTTCCTAGGTTTCTATTCATGATAGAGAATTTTCCATGATTACTCACTGGTATGGCTCTGTGACAGTGGTTCTCAACTAGGGTTGTCACAATTGGTATGGGGGTATTATTTTACAGTATATGCCGTTAACTTTCTTATAATGTACAGAAAAGCCTCCCACAAGAATAATTGGCCTTTGATGTCAACAGCACTCAACACTATTAAGGTGAAAATACTTGTCTATTATAAACATCTATAAGAAGTGCTTCTTTACTTACATTCTAATCCTAAATAGTACAAGAGACTTTATCTCATAGAAAGAAAGCTGTTGAAAACACAGAAACTGATGAAAAAGCCTGGTAGAAGCTGTAGCTAGGGCTATCATAGAAAACATCACAGCCAAGAAAGGTGTTTGAAACCCTTCAGAGTCTTAGCATGCATAAAAGTAAGGAATGACAGGGTGCATTTTTTTTCAAATTGAAAAAAAATTACCTAAAAGTCAGTATAAAGAATGAGTAATCTACTTTTTCCTTTCTCATCTTCATAGGAAGAATAAACTAGGTCTCTCCTCTATACCCAAAATAATTTCTAAAGACATCAAGTACAACATTTAATATATAGTATTAGAGGCATTTCAGAACTTCAGGAATAATTCTAATGTATTTAAAAATATGTAGCTTTTGAAAATTTATAAAATTATTTGACAACAAGTTTCCTAATAGTATTATACCTCACTATTGAATTTCAATCACTGTATATGTTATATATGTATGCATATACAATTATATATTCAAACAGACATAGACACACACACATAAACATACACACACACCAGAAGAAGGTAGCCTGAACACAATGTTTTTTTAGTGTCAATATGCATTCAATAGACCTGGCCAGGGATTAAATTTAAGTAGCACATATAACATCTCAATTTATCACTAAATGTGGATATATATAGCATCCTCTGCTTAATTGCATTGATAAAACATTACGTACAAATGTTACTAGATGAAATTTTCGGCATAAGTTTAAGGCTTTTAAGACACAAGAACATAAACATAAGATCACAAGTAAGCCTATACATAGGAAAATTAATATTCATATCATGTCTTTGGATTTGCAGCTACACTATTTCATTTGACCATTAATTTGCTATAGAGACATATTTAGAAACTTCTACAAAACGAATGGTTGGTGAAAATAGAAGTTAGAAATTGAGCCAACCACTTTGGATTTTAATAGTCACATTGTTTCCATTTCTGTGGCTGGCCTATCAATATTTTTATCTTCTAATATGGTTTCTAATGTGCGTCTTGTTTTTCTCAAGCCTCTAAGATAGAGGCATACTGGTGAGAAATGATTTTAATGGAGTTCGGAAACAGGTACGAAAAGTTCTATGTGAATCTGACAAATTTCTTTAGGAATAACCTATTTCTGATACTAGTAAAAAGATTTTAAAAATGTTTATATATGATTTTATTGGTGCATCGAAGTCTCACATCATAATGTCGTTCAGAGTGATAAGGACAGACAGGCACATAGCACTCGGTGAGCTCCCTCCCACTCCAGTCCTTCCCATTTCCTTCCCCTTCCCCATGAGGGATTGATAATTGGCATTGCTCTTCTCACATGTATACATAAGGTCAATAGCAGTATCTCCTTTGTTACTGAAAGATTTGAATAAGTCGGATCCAGCTTTCTTGAAAACACTGGTTTTAGGAATATGTTTTTCATGGCAGAACACTTTAATGATTATGGAATTTGGGGAGTCTACAGTTTCAGGCTCTGCATTTGTCTCTTAAACCCCTTTCTGAAGCTCACTATCATTATGAGAAAAGACTCAAAACAGAAGGCATTCTAGAAATCTCATTAGCACTGCTATCGAAAGGAAAACTGTCCTTAAAGAGCATGTTCTCCACTAAACTTATAGGTTTATGAATATTAAAAAGAAATATAAATATTTTGTAGTTATTATATGCAGTGGTATAGAATTCCTTTAAAATGACATTATATAGCAGATGAAATGCTGTAAAAACAACATCATTTCACATAAAATGTGGGAATATACGTTTAACCAAATTATTTTACTACGGCCACTTGGCATTCCTCTTGATGAATTAAATTGCATCAGTGGTCAGATTTGTTATGCAAATAATAATATATTTGTTGGATATTGATAAATTCAAGTTGTCTACTTTAATGTTCTTGACCTCCATATATGATGAGAAGATAGCACAAATTATTTTGATATTTTAACTTTTGTATATATGGAACCTGAAATAGCAACATAATAGTAATATAAAATTGTTCATATGATATTTGGTGGCATTACTCAAATCTATTTCCAAACCGGTCATGGTGGCACATGTCTGAAATTTCAGTACTTGGGAGTCTGAGACAGAAGAATCATGGGCTGGTGGCCAGCCTCATCAATTTAGGGAGGCCTTCTTCCACTTATTGAGGGCCTGTTTCAAAATAAAAAATAAAATAGGGCTGAGAGCTTAACTTAGTGGTAGAGTTGCTCTTGGGTTTAATCCCTAGTGCCACACAAAAAAACAGAAATAAAGAAATGTACCTCCAAATAAGTATCCTCCCTTTCTTCTTTTCTTTTTACTTCTTCCTTCTCTAATTTTTATATTCCTTCCATTAATCCTCCCTCTTTTCTTCTCACCCTTTCTTTCTTCCCAAGAAATATATAATGATAGTCAGCTAATGAGCCCTGAATTTACATTTGCTCATTTGTTCCACAAAGAGAACAGCCATAATTTACCTGTACAGATCACCCTCATGGTGACCTGTTAATTGCTATCATTCATCTAATACTATTTATAAAGTTATTTTATTAAAAAAATGATTGTTTAACAAATAATCTCCCACAAAGGATTCCAAGCAACTTTAATACTGTCTTAAACCTTAATAAAGAGTTCCAGTGGTGGTTTCTATTGCTTCATAAAATGAAAGTCGATCCAAGTCATTTAAAATGTGATTACTACTAAAAAACAATAAAAAACAAAACGAGGGGAAAAAACTCAGACGCTCAAAAACATGCCCATGAGCAATAAAATCAGGCACCCTTTAAAAAAACTTGATAGTCAAATATAATTACACTGCAAATGCTATTATATCATTTTTTCTATCTGCATGTAGATAGGAGTTACTTAGCAACAAACAGAGGTTAGCCACTTTAAGCATTTCTTTGTAGCAATCTAGGAACAAACTTCAAATTTGTTGTTGGTTGTATGCAATGCCCTTCACATCATCAAAAATAAAAGTAAAAACAAAAAATCTCATAACAAACAACATTCACAAAATGTTGAAAACTACTGGAGCTAATTGAGGGTTACATGGGATTTCAGAAAGCTATTCTCACTCATTTTGTGTATATTTTGCTTAAAATCATAATAAAAATAGTCACTTAGAAATGTTTGGGATATGAAAACTTTAGGGTGTAGTATACTTTTATATATATATATATATATAGTACATACATCTACATATGTACATCTGCATATGTCTGTATACAAAAGTATAAATTGTAAATTTAGAACCAAATGTATAACAAGAAATGAAATTGAATTGAATTGTATCTATGCCAGCTCAAAGAAATACCACAGCACAATTTGCTCAGCAAAATTTTTATTACATCTTCACATTTCTGTGAAAAATATTTAGCAAAGGAATTTACTTTAGAAACAGAAAGAAGAGTAAAACTAATACAGTTTATCAGTTGAATATTTCTGAATTACAAAATATCCCAATTTAGGAACAGAAAATCTTGGCCATTTCATTATTATTCATGAGTCCATAAAATAGCTAGGATAGTCAGCTAACCTGGGCCAAGCCTGTATGATCTTAGTGTTACTTACTTATGCACATGTGGTCAATTGCATGTCAAGCATGAGGCTTTGCTCTTTTTGGCTGGGCTTACGTTTCCTACATTTTATCAAGCTAAGTTTTACTCAGTAATTAATAATGGGACAATGAAAATTTGCAAGCAAGGAAGGAACATGATCTAATGTGATTTTTTCCAATGTGATTTTTTTTTCATATTCCTTTAAAGTCTGGACTTAATCTCAAGGTGTTATAGATCAAGAGCACTGGACAGTACAGCACTTCTCCAGTTCACTATAAGATTCTCTTGGAATGTCTCTCCTTTGCTCCTAGAATACCATACCCCTCCCAATCCTAAACCACTCTTCCATAATTACTATAGATGTCAAGTTTTGCTCAACTTTCTAACTCTTATTAAAGGCTCCTAAACTCAACCACCTTTCCTTTCAATACATTTGACTCACTGAGAATGCAGATTATGTACCTTTTATTTTAAAAAATTTAACCTTCATTTTCCTAACACTTGTAGTGATTTTCAAAACAGGTATAACATAGAGGATACACCAAAAACATTTCTGAACCTGGTATAGTAGCACATGCCTATAATTCCACTACTTGGGAGGCTGAGACAGGAGGATCACAGTGAAACCTTTGTTTCAAAATAAAAAATAGAGCTGGAGGCTTAACTCAGAAGTAGAATGCTTCTGGTTCAATCCCTAGTAACACACACACACACACACACACACACACACACACACATACGCATGTGTGCACACACATTTAGAATGATTGGTCAAGGGAAGATTTAATTTCATTTAATGTGTTCTATTCTAGGCAGTAATTGTATGCTTTTTTATTTAAAGATTTATGTTAAAAATTGTTCATTACAAAATACATTTTGATGGCTAATGGAAAATGCTTCAGTTACTTTAGAAAACTTAGTCATCTAGAAAATATAATACAGGATTCTGGAAAATTGGCTATTAATACCCTTTTGAAAGATATTAAGTACTGGCTCTTTGCGTATTTCTGTGAGAGATACATCATCTTTCTTTAAATGGTTTATGACCAGGTATATATATTCAGCTATTTCATTCATTTCTGGGAAAATATTTAATCTTCCTGCATCTCTTTTTGTCCATTAATATTGTGAAGGTAATCACTCAATCAACAGTATGTAAAATCTACCAGTGATTTGCTTATTATTTGGGCTGGTACTATAGGACAAGGTGAAATAAGTAAAAAAAAAAATAAGGCACTTATACACAAGTAATCTACACTCTGGTTGAATGGACGTGATCAGCAATTCAACAACAAATAAAAGACATTATTTAATAAGATGAACCATATAGTCCAGGACATGGGAGACTTTATAGTTCTAAATTAAAAGAGTAAATAGGATAGTAATGAGAGATAATGAATGAGAGGCATATAAAAGGTAAAACAAACAATAGATTTGTACTGTTTTACTCATGACCAAACTTTTCTCACCCACTATTCTCTCTCTCTCTCTCTCTCTCTCTCTCTCTCTCTCTCTCTCTCTCTCTCTCTCTTTCTCCCTCTCCCTCTCCCTCTCTCTCTCTCTCCTACCATCAATGTTTATTTTCTATTGCTTTGGGAAGATGCCATGAGATAGGAAGAAAAATGACAGCAAAAGGAAGACTAGACTTGGAAATCAATAAGCCAAACAAGGAATCTGCAAGGCTATTTAAAGCTTGTACAAGGCCCACAGTTTATGGACTCCTCTTTTAGGCTCCTTTGCAATGGGAAGAAGAAAAATTTTACAGTTATAAAGTCCTAGGTTCAAATCTTAGCTCTGCTGTATCATAAAATTGTTTTACACAAATTGTTTCACATATGTAAAGGTCACTTTTCTTATTTGCAAGATAGTTATAAACAAAATATATCTTAAACTATCTCTTGAAGGTTTGCTGTGAAGTTTAAGTGAGATACCTAGTAAAGGTAGGTGGTACTATGGCTTGACAAATAAAATACGCTTCATGTATGCTGATGTGTATAAATACCAGTATTTAGGATGTTAATACCTCCAGAATCAAGACTAAATTGGGTTGGGTGGGATATACTGAAAAGAACAACAAGATTAAAGAAACATAGCTAGGTTTGGTATAGTCTGAGAGAAGAGATCATTGAGGCTGTGGAATACATTGGCTCAGAGTTGTCTTGAGAAATAAGGACAAATAGGCATCTTGACAAATATTTTATTGAAATTAACAAGAATCATGAAGTAGAGGTCAGATACTAATTATCTCTTAGGATTAATATATGAATAAACAGTAGGTTGTCTAACATGTTTTTCTCATTATAAATTGACATTGGGTTGTAAATTGTGACTTACAAATCTATAGACACAAGAATCCTCTAGGGTTAAACAGTGGTTCAAATACTATGGCTACAAGCAATAGAGAATTCCATAATGATTAACCAAGCATAAAAGCATTGTTAAACACAGAGCACTGGCCTCACTGATGACTGTCAGATCATCTAAGATGGAAGATGGGCAATAAGCACCACTTGGTCTGCAGCACCCAAAGGCAAATTACTAAATTGCTCCAGGCACCATTATAAGAACAATGTAGATGCCAGAATTTACCTGTACTCAATAAGGTAAGGCCTGCAGGTGTAACTTTGAAGCCATTTCCAGGCAACATCACTGTCATTTGTCACATCATCAAACAAAAGGACAACAGAAGATAAAGCAAACACAGCTAGAGTCAGCCAGCTAGTATCCAATGATGATAGCCACATTAAAAGACTAGGTTTGCTTTGATGCCTTTATTCTCAAGTTATTGGCCTATTAATTTAATTTCTGCATGCTGGTCCCACTATGCATTGTTAATACCTCATATTAATATTTTTTGAGCCTAATAAAATGATAAATTGTGCTTCTTTCCTTCTTTGGTTCCCAACAAACTATATAGTTTTGAGTTTAAACATGGACTGTATCATCCAATATGGTAGCTACTGGACTTAGCTGTACCATGGTAGCTTATCCAGGGGTTATTTTGTTTGAAGGCAGAGCTACAACATTTCCATGACTGCAAAGAAAGTTCTGCCTAGCAGAGCTAGATTAGAGTTTCTTTCAACCTATTGCCATGGCACATAATAGAAATTAAAATATTTGTAGGGTACCCTGGGTTAATCAATCCTGTGGTCAGAAGTGATCAGTCTAAGGTCTCCAGCTGCCCTTGAGAGCTTAGGGAAACTTCTATTTTTGCACACTTCAAATCCATTTGGAGCATAACTATATGCTACTGCATATTAGTTGGGAAGTTATGCCTTAGTTGAGAGGTATAGTGGCATGTTATCTTGAAAAACAAATATGAATCAGGTTTATATTTAAAAGTAAAAGGATAGGTAATCATAATATCAAAAACATTTGAGAGAGGCTAAAACCTAAAGGTAATATGGTGCATATTAACTTATATTAATATACTATACAATATTAACTTTTTAGAGGCCTAAAACCTAAAGATAATATGATTTATATACTACTGAAACAGGGGTTTCTTCTGAGCCCCCCAAGATGAAACGGGGGTTTCCTGAGAAGAAACCTGGTGTTTCATCAAAGATGAAATGGAGTTTCTTGAGAAGAAACTTGGTGTTTCCTCACTGGGTTCTTGTCTACGGTGAGCGAAGAATGACACCCACAGACTGCAGGAAGGGGAGTAAAAGGTTTATTGGAAGCAGCAGGGAATGGGGAAAGGTGGCTGAACACCCCAAAGGGGCTGGAACTCTGAGGTCCAGCAGCTGCCTTCAGGACAATACTTGAAAGTAGCCCAAGCCGAATTGACTTCAGTTGCAGGCTGCTTTTTTCCAGAGTCCACGTCATCTGCCAGAAGGGATTAGGGAAAAGTGGCCAAATACCCCAAAGGGAAGGTCGGAACTCTGGGGTCCAGTAGCTGCCTTTAGGTCACTAACCGAGTGTCGCCCGAGCCAAGTGCCATCAGTTGCAAACTACTTTCTCCCAGGGTCCACGCGATCTGCCAGAAAGGAGGAGCAGGTCAACCCTAGGGGTCCTGGTCAGACTTTATGTCCAGCAGAGGCCTTCAGGTCACTACCCGAGAGCCGCCCGAGCCACATGCCCTCAATTGCACTCTGCCTTCTTGCAGGGCTAACACAACCTGCAAGAGAGATAAGCTCCCCCAAAGGGGAGGGGGTCCCCGAGAGGGGAAAAAACCCATTTGGTGGCTGCACTAGGGCTTTTGCCAGATGTCTGTGTGTCCTCTTTGGGTTGTGGTGAGTTTGGGATCCCGGGAATTCTGGGAAGCAGCTCTCAGAATTTGCATAGGGTATTTGCAAGCCCTTTGAAGAATCTCCTTTCAGGAGTGCCAGACTTGCTCTGGTGGTGGTTCCTAGGGTTGTTGATTAGTAAACCAATGGCTTTGTGAAGCTTTGGTCCTTCTTATCGCTGAACCTTGGAATAGCTGATCTCAAAAGCCTTGGAAGTTAGTATTCCTCACCCCTCAGGAAATTAGGTTTTTCTACGGAGGCCTTTTCCCTACTGCCTATTTCCTTTCTATCTCCTCACTACACACAAGGCTTTTTCTGGATGTTATGACAAACATACCAAATTTCATGATCCCTGTACCTACCAGTATTGGGAAGAGGTTTCAAAATGTACCAGTATTAAGAAAGATTTTTAATTTTAAGATATATCTTTGGTAGTGAAGAAAGCCAAGAGCTACTGGGAGAAGGCAGCAGGTTTCACCATGGATAATTGGCAAAGGAATAGAAGAAGCTTAGGGCCATTTTACATTTCTGAAAAGAGGCAAACTTCCTCAAGGATGTGCGGAAATCCCAGATTCAGGTAAGCAACTTAACACATTTTGGAGTGTAACAAAAGGTGTGGGGGTCTGTGCTGGAGACAGAGCTGCCCCCCTGCCCCAGAGGGGGCGGATCTGGTTGGGTCAAAACAGAGCAGGATACCTGGGTTAGAGATAGGGCAGGATATCTACATATCAAAGGACCTGCCACGGACCTGGTCAGGCTGCCTATTAAGAATACTATGCATCCAGGGATTTTTGGTGATTTCCTTAGAAGCATCTCCTCATGTTACCTGGTAACATGAGGTTGTAACTGTCTTCTGTATTTCTGTCTTTTTAATAAACTTCTTTAAATCTTCAGCAAGAATATGGGCTGTTGCATATTTATCCTTAGCTCAGGACAAGAACCTGCAGTTTTCTTGAGGGGAATTGTTTCGAAGGGGGTTTAACAAAGGTTCCCGGGGACTGTTCCCCAAAACGGTAACCGTCACAGTCCAAAACTGTAACAATCCCTATTGCCAAAGGACTAGAAAACTCAACTGTCAATGTGAAACAAAACTATTCATCTCATTTTGGAAATATAACTTAATCATAAACATGAACATTTGAGTTATTAGGACAATGTTGTAAGATGAAAGAGTTATTTCCCTTCTCACTTATTGAAATAAGACAAGGGGGAATCGAAAAAGTGAGATGCTTGGGGCAAAAAAAAGACATTTTGCAGACATTGCAGCTACATGAGAAGTGGACAGAAGCAAATGGAATGTCTAGGTAATTAGCAATGCAGTGTTGGTAATGTTACATCATCCAAAGACTACACGACCTGTTTTCTACCTGTTTCAGAAAACACATGTTTTGTGGACTATTCAAGTCAGATATAAAGAAATGATCTCCACGAGGTTTTGGATTTCAAGAAACTCTTCTGCTGAAAAGCAAAAGATATTATAGAGCTTTATCATTATGAAGATAGAAAAAAGATTCAGGTATTCTAAGCATCATTTTATAGTTGATAGAAAGATGACTCAGGTTATCCATAAACTTGTGTTATCCACAAATGTTCATTTGGGAACTCTGTACCAGGCCCTATTCTTGATGCTGAAGAATTGGCAGTGAACAAAACTAAGCATAAAAGCAGGCAGAGAATATATCAGGTTATTATAGAGGTCATTAAGAAAGTACAGCAATACAAAAGACCATTAACAACATTGGTATATTTGATAAAGGGTGATGAGAGGAGACATTTTAGTGGGAATTTAAAGTTTTTAGGAATCAAGCCATGTAAGTAACTGAGAGAAGATCATTCTGTACAGAAGAGAGCAGGGTTAAAGGCACTTAGGTGAGACTGTGCCTGGAATATTTGAGGAGCAGTAAAAAGGTCGCTGTATATGTAAATTTATGAGCTGGGAACATGAGCTAAGAAAAAGTAGGAGTGTAAGAAGTTAGAGAAATATAATAGAGCCACAAAGCCTATGGCCATGTAGATTTGATTTGGACTTTGGGTTTAAGAGCCATTGGTGATTTCTTAGCATATACGTGGTATACATGATATACATGATATAATCTGTGTTTCAGGACTCACTCTTACTATTGTGGAAAAGTACGCTGTTAGCAACAGAGAATTAGGTTGTCTTGTTAGGAGGTAATTACAATAATTCAGATTAAATATATTTTTGGTTTAGATTAAGGTGGCAGCAACAGTGAAATGTTCAAGTACTAAATCTACTTAAGATGCGTGATAGGAAGTAAGGGGTTGGGTCAAGGATGACCACAAGACTTTGGCTGGAGCAACCACACATAAGTTGCCATTTGCCGCTTTGAGAAGATGGTGGGATGAGCTATTTGAGGCACATAGGGGTGGTCATATCAGTAGTTTGGTTTGCTTATGTTGAGTTTGAGATATCTTATAGCTATCAAAGTGGAGCTATTTAGTAGGCAGCTGGATATATGAGTCTGGGAAGGAGGGATGACATCAGGGCCAGAGATATAAATTTGGGAGTCATTAGCATCACAGAGAGTATTTAAAGCAATGGGCTGGATGAGATCACTGGGGAGTGAGGGCCTCACTCTGGGCTTGAACCTCCTGCACTCAGTTGCTGACAAAGACACAAACAAATCAGAGAAATAGCAGTGATTACTGCTCAGCTGCCACACTGCAATGCCAGGCAGCTGCAATGCCCCTGGGTAAATACCACAGTAGCTAGTACTTAGCATTTTTTTTTCAAAATATTTCAGGAATCAATCTTTCTGACAGCACTAGAAATGCACAGCAAGGCAGCATTCCACATGAGTAAAAATAATGCGTGTGTTATCTGGTAGCATAACAGCAACCTCCGTAACATCAGCTGTAGCCAGACTGATGCCTCTGCAGCTTCATTTCTTTTCATTGAACAGCTGGACCAGAGATCAAGAGAGGGCCAAAAATATGCCAGGGTCTGATCAGGATTTCCAAAACCTTTTGGATACCTGAATTCCTTAATAGTGCACTCATGAGAGTCTGCAAAATACCAGGTGTCTGTAATGTAGCTCCTGCCTTTCCAAACCCCCACTATCACTGATGGATAATCTCATACTTTAGGAATGTGTTACTTGAATTTCATCCAGCTTAACTGTCTTTAAGAAGCAGCTTTGAAAACATTAGTAACTAACCAGTTAGTCAACGTGGTGATGGGGAAATGAATGAAATCAGCTTGCTTTTCTGCTCATCCAGAGGCCCATGTGACTTGCTTCATTGCTGCCAAGTCAGCAAGTGTTCCCCAAGGCTCTTCCTGTCCTTCTTAACCACAGAAGCATCAAAGCCATGCATGAACTGTGTATTTCAACACAGGGTTTTAGCGTTTTTTTCCTCATTATGCTATGAATATCACTTCAACAATTCAGTGTTATCAACAGCACCTCTTCTGTATGGATGTTTGAAAAGAAACCTGAAACCAACACTTGTAAAGTTCTAGGGTCATTTGTCATCTCTAATTGTAAAACACCCAACACCAAACAATCTCAGGAATCAATCAGCTAAGTAAACACACTCCATGAAAAACACTGCCTCAAAAGAAAGCTGGAAAACAATGCAGGGAACCAAATGCAACCACGTAGCCTGGTTTTAAGTCTGAAATAGAAGACAAATCTCAAATAAAAAATAATCTAAGCTTTTTAAAAGAAGTAATCTCAAAATATATTTCAGTTTCAAGAACAAAAACATCCTTTTAGATAAGTGGCAAAGAACACACTTAAAAGTTAGCAATAAAAGCTTTAATTTAGTATTTTAGGTATGTATGAGCAAGCATAATTGATGCCTCTATTAGAAGTTTTTTAGTAAACAATAACTCAACATAGAACATTAAATTCACATTGGGGCCAAGTGAATTTACATAGGTACTTATAATGCCCAATATATGTTTTTGTAGAAGTATCCATTTGTGAGTCGGGCATTGTTCAACTGAACAAACTCTGATAGTTGTAAAAAATAAAAGCATATGTTTTATTTATGAGAATGAAAAAACTGAAGCCATGGAATTTAACACTGAAGAAAAAAGCTCAAAGCAAATGATATATTGTCTTTAAGGTTTGCTTAACAACTAGACTCTAAATGAGCAGCAGGTAGCTGGAATTCTGCTATGGACTCAGTTGATGGACAAAAATGTTAATTGGTGTCGACAGGCAGAAGTTAACATTACTAGAGTGGCAAAGAGAGCTGAGGTGACACAGTGGAGTAACTGAGAAAAATCCCACGGTTCACTCTACAGCCTAGAACTCAGCAGTAGAACAAAAAATAAATATTTATGAGAGAGGATAAATTGAAACAGGGCCCTTTGACCACAAAGCCTGAGTTGGTTTGGTTTGGTAATTAGAGTCTAGGAGCTTCTTTAATATACAAGGAATATATAAACATAAAGCACTCTAGTGTCATTTTTATTAGGGATTTTCCTTCCAAAAATATGTACAGAGAAACATAATATAAAAAGACACAACATAGGTACATTATGCAGAAAAGCATGCAAAAATTGAAAATTTAACATTATTTTATAATTACCTAAAAGAGGCAAGTCTTTCTATGTAAAACATCCTATTATTTCTGTAATGAGTATAACAAAGAGTTACTGAGTGTTTACTGTGCAAGGCATCTGATGGGATGTTTTAGAAGGACTCCAATGTGGACAAGACACTGTCTTTCAACTACAAATTTACATGATCCATACCTATATATAAAAGTCTTATTGATGTACAGGTCAGATGCATTAAAGTAACCAAGAGAGAACTTGTCTACACAGATAAGGAAACTAGCGCACAAGACATCATTGGTATAAGATGAAGAATTCTATTTCATATTCACTGGCCTTCATTATCATCCAAGAAACGATGTTCTTATGATCGCTTAAGATGAATCATTTAAATCTTTACAAATGTTTTCAAACTTCCCACAAACCAAGAATCATCAAGGACCCAAAACTCAATGAAATAGTTTATTAAAAATTACAACCCTAACTATTTCTGATACCCTTCAGCGTTTGGGGTATTTCATAAACCCAAAGTGCCATTTTGAGGTTAAATGAAAAGAGTTAAGAACTCATATAAATATATAACTATATAAATATGTAACTAGTTAAAGTAGGGTGAGAGAGGGCTGGATTTCTCTGTCATATTAACACCTAGAAGTTTAGTTGACAATGATTAGAGTTCCTCAAAAAGATCAAAGACAATGTTATCTGATCCTTAACACTTAATTTTATTCCTCTTTTTTAGACTTTAGTTTTCCATTGAATAGTACTTAGAGTTTTGCGCTTGTGCATGTAATTTAATTATCTCTAATCATATTTAACTATTTTAACTGAATAACTGTTACATATGACATGTCTTTTCAGGTAGGTTTTTTTTTTTTTTTTGGTGGTACTGGGGGTGGAATCCAGAGGCCTTCAACCTCTGGGCTATACTCCCAGACCTATTTTATATTTTTATTTGGAAACAGAATCTCACTAAGTTGCTGAGAGCCTCACTAAGTAGCTGAGGCTGGCTTCGAACCTGTGAGATCCTCCTGTCTCAGCCTCCCAAGCGCGGGGATTACAAGCATGCGCCACCATGCCCGGCTTTCAGGTAGGTATTAAATGATGTTGAAAATAAATGTAATAGTCACATACATTAGCCCCAAGGCATTTATAATGACAAGAAGTACTTGTTTAAAGGTCACAGTAAGCTGGGCCTGGTAGTGCACACTTGTAATCCCAGCAATTGGGAGGCTGAGACAGGAGGATCGGCACAGGTTCAAAGCCAGCCTCAGCTACTTAGGCTCTCGGCAATTTAGTGAGACCCTGTTTTCAAGTAAAATATAAAATAGGTTTGGGAGTGTAGCCTGGAGATGGATGGCCCCTGAGTTTCATCCCCAGTAACACATACACATACACACACACACACACACACACACACACTAAAATAAAGGTCACACTATGTTTCCATTTACTTATATTATTTCTGTCACTATATAAATTCCAACAATAGGAACATATTTTAATGGTTGAAAACCTGTGATTCAACCACTTAAAGCAAAATATATAATTTCTATGTACCCTTAGAATTTCAAAATGTAAAAAGGCAAATTGAGTAAAAAGTCAAAAGGCAAAAACTTATTTAATCCTGTATCAATGTATATAATGTTTGGAGAAGCTACATTCTATAGACTTTTAAGTAGTTAATTTCCAAGAATATATTAGCAGTTAGGTTGCTGTATTAATGACATGTATTTTTGGGTAAAATGGCATGTTTATGCAGATTCTACATATGATATTTTTGTGTTTTTCTCACAAGGTAGGTAAACATTTTAATGTTTTATTTGAATCGTGGAAATCGATAGGTTATTTATGGTTTGTCATTTTCTATTAAAAATTAAATATACCTAGAAAATAGGGATTCAGAGAATGCTTAACTTACTAAGATCAGTACATTTTTTTCAACTTTATGGTAGATGCCTCTTTACATTTCAATACTAGATTTCCTTCTAAACAAGGAAGTCTCGCTAAAGGAAATAAATAACTCTTAACTAGGGATGTTATTCCAAATAGAAAGTCTGAATTATATAACAAAACAATTAGAATAAACTACTTCCCCAAATAACAAACCATTTTATTTCCAATTAATATGAATTAATAAAGCTTTAACATACAGCCACTGCTATGATTTGAATATTTATGTATCTCATGAATTAACACATTAAAATTTTCACCTTCAAAATAATGATATTTGGAGGTATGGATGTTGTTTGGTGATTAGTGCATAGAGATCAAAACCTTATGAGTGGGATCAGTGTCCTTATAAAAGAAATCCCAGAGAGACTCCATGCACTCTGTCATGTAAAGTTAGAGTGGGAAGATAACTGACAAATACCAAAACTGACAGAAATTTTACTGTGGACTTCTTGGCATCCAGAACTGTGAGAATTGTTTTTGTTTATAATTGACTTAGTTTATGGTAATTGGTTATAGCAGCGTAAGTGAAAATTTTGTTATTTGCTGAAGGCTTTGCATTATTAAGAACAGGGTTAAATCTGGGTTTGTCAGCAAACTTCTTTAACAACAAAACATTTTTGCCAATGAAGGCATTTGGGCACAAGGTGAATAAAGGCATCTTTATCAATTTTACCTCAGGGGATGAGTAACACTGTGGTTAAAGTACCATTTTGTTCCTTGAAAAGACAACGAATAAGCAGTACCATGGCAACTAAATGTACAGTTCTTTGTGCACACAGCTAAATAGTTCATGCATCACTCAGAAATTTGGAGAAGTCACAAAAGTATAATTTTTCTCTTATGTGCTTAATACCAGGTTAGAATATGACTAAAATTTTGTAGTTGTATTGGTTATAAGAAAGGAGGAACGCTGTTCTCCCAAATTACTTCATGCTGTTCATCGAAGTGTATATTACCAAAGATAGTGTCTTTCCCTATTAATTTTTTTTTTTTTTTTGCGGGCCTAGGGATGAAACCCAGGGACATTCTATCTTTATGCTACATGCCCAGCCCTCTTTTTATTCTTTATTTTGAAACAGAGTCTCACTAAGTTATGGAGGGCCTCACTAAGTAGCTGAGGCTGTCAGCAAACCATGATCCTCTGGTCTCAGCCTCCTGAATGCTGGGATTACAAGCGTGCGCCACCATGCCCGGCTCCCTATTACTTTTGAACATAGGTAAATATTCCATGGCTCTGAGCCCACGGATCTTTTTCAGACTTTATCTAGATAAGTTAGACCTGACAATAGCCGAGAAACATGTGCTAGGACACCACCATAGTCATAGTGCTCTAAGTGGAACTTCACAAATTCATTGACTTATCCATTGTGATATAAAAAATATGTCTGGGATAAAAATTCATTTGTGCTGATTACAAAAGGAGATTTTGCTGAACAAGCTGATGGTATCAATAATACTGTAAATTATACATGTCTTTCTTGGACAATGTTAAAGAAAAGGGGTTCTAAATTGAAACACAAACAAAAATACTTTTTATGGTTACCTGAAAAAAATAATAATTTTAAGACTAAGAAAATGGCTTTCTTAAAAAAAAAAAACCTTGGGACCAGCAAATCTGGAAAGCTTTATTTGAATTACATGTGGATCATTCCACATATAGGTTGCCTTCACAAACTAGCTTACAGTCTCTACCTCTCCTCATAGCATTTTTTCCCATTTTAAGTTAATTTACTAATTTTTAGAATTATCTGGTTAATATATTTATATCCCAATAGACTAAAAACTCACTTTTGCACTTGTTTTTTCTTCTTAACACTATTACCTGGGTCTTAGAAATTATTCAAAATGTATTTTAAAATCTATCAAATCTAGCTGGGCATGGTGGCGCACGCTTGTAATCCCGCACTTGGCTAGGTGAAGACAGGAGGATCGCACAGGTGACCCTGCTTCAAATAAAATATAAAATAGGTCTGGGAGTGTAGCCCGGAGGTAGAAGGGCTTCCAGGAACCCCAGTACCACACACACACACACACACACACACACACACACACACACACATCAAATCTATACATATATGGGAATTGATACTTCTCTTGAGAAATCCAATGTAATAAATTAACAAAATACTTTGTAAGTGAATATTATGAAGGGGTTATATTTATATTCTGTAATTTTTTCTGATTTCAAACTTTATAAATCTACAATAATTGAAACAGTGTAGTACTGCTCTAAAGATATATATATATATATATATATTATATAGTAATTTTTAAAATGTACAGACAACAGAGAAAACTTCAAAATTGATTCTTTTGGTTTTAAGTTATATGAACTCATCTAAACTGAATTTATAAAAAAAAGCGTTTAGTAAATGCAAACATCATTGTTTCAGGCAACCCAAGGTCAAGGATCCAGATGATTGATGGGGTGAACTGGAACCAATGATCCAAACAGTGTGAAGCTACTCTTCAAATCTCATTTCTGCCTCTGTCTGTGTATTTATTTCATTCTTTTTTCTCTCCCTTTGTAGATTGGCTTTTTCTATTTTTAAAGCCCTGTATCAGAAAATAGCTCCTGCCAACAGCTTGTAAGTTTGCATCATTTCCATTTAAAAGCTTATAGTTTTAATGGATGAATATTTCCCATTTCTAACTATAAAATCTTGAGAATGGACTCAGTTTAATTGAGCTTGTGTGATGAGCCCACCTCTGTTCTTTTCTCCACAGACAGATTGTGGTCACATTGGAAAAATGTGGTTGCTTCCATTTTAACCACTTGAAAAGAGAAAGAAGGAAAAGCCAGTTGTCAGAGACACAAGTATGCTCTGCAAAGGAGTTTAAAAAGAATAAAACTGGTGATTTTTGCCTGTCACTAGCAATGACACCCTTTCAATCACCTTTTATTATGAACTAATAAAATAGCAGGCATTGAAGACTTGGTTGGGGGAAAATAGTTGTATTTCAATATGATATATCTTTGTATTGCAGTGAGGAAAAATAATATATGCAATAGAAACAAATTTAACATTTGGGAAGCAGCTGCATGACCCAATTCTTTCTTCTCTGTATTTTAAAACTATTTTTCCTTATGCACAATTATATAATGAGATAGGCTGTGAAAGAATTTTCTGATTAAACTCTTTATAAAAATGTTGAATCTATGATAAATTTAAGATAAGAATATGGTTGGTGAAATTCTGGACAGTTGGGCATAATATTGACTAATTGCTTTGGAATATGGCTCTTATTAAAGATAGACAGTCATCTTACCAAGGAGTTATAATTTCACAAATTAAGAGTGGCATGGCCAGAAAAGGTTGCCCCTCTGTCCTTTCAAATCACATGTGAGGATCATCACAGAGATAACTATCTTAGCCTTCCAGAGATAAACAAGGCACCATGTAATCATTCTATCACTGATTAACTTTCACTGGTATTGATTTTTAGAAGACATTTTTCATGTAGAAACTAGAAGTGACTTTCAAAGAGAATAAGATCTCTTGCAGAAATGACATGCTCAATAAATGAATTTTAAAAGAATACTAAATGCAAAGGCACTCTTCCTGCTGGCAAATGAGGACATTTATAGAAATATTCAATTGTGTAGTTGAAGATAGCTTAGATAAATCAAGACCAAACCTTTATTTGGTAGATATTAAACACAAAATTTTAATAATAAAGATATACTTGCAAGAACTCAGGACATTCAAGGGAAAACCTAAAAATTTTTGTCTGAACATTTTTACTAATAGTATTATTGTGATAAGAGCAAGTAAGTTAATTAAATATACCTAGAATAAAAATAATAAAATCACCATGTGTTTCTAATCAAATAATTAAAATGGAATTTACTATATTATTTTTCAGATCAATTTTATTTTCTTAAAATATTACTTTTCTAGCCAGGCATGGTGGCGCATGCTGGTAATCCTGGTGCTTGGGAGGCTGAGACAGGAGGATCACACAGGTTCGAAGTCAGCCTCAACTACTTAGGGAGGCTCTCAGCAACTTAGTGAGACTGTTTCCAAACAAAATATAAAATAGGTCTGGGAGTATAGCCCGGAGGTAGGAAACTTCTTGGTTCCACTCCCAGAACCACACACACAAAAAAAAAATTTACTGTTCTTACAAGTTTTAGGAAAAAGCCTAAT
Source organism: Muscardinus avellanarius (assembly GCF_963383645.1). Classification (NCBI taxonomy): domain Eukaryota; kingdom Metazoa; phylum Chordata; class Mammalia; order Rodentia; family Gliridae; genus Muscardinus; species Muscardinus avellanarius. The sequence goes on along the minus strand of NC_137792.1, from coordinate 23,453,272 downwards.
AGATTTTTACTAAAATTTCTAATTCTGAAAATTCAACCAAGTGAATGAATTTTTTAGGGCATGGGCCAACAGTCTAGGGCCTGAGTTTATTTTTGTAAATAAAGTCTTATTGGAACTCAACTACACTCATTCTATTCCATTCAACTTGTTTATATTTTTGTTTTGCACTACAAAAGTACATTTGTCTCATTGACATTGCATATCCCACTAGTCTAAAATTATGTGGTACCTTTTTCATTATTTTTAAAATTTTTATTGGTGCATTGTAGTCATACATCTTAATGGGATAAAAGACTTGTGTAGACATATATGCACACATCACCCAATTAGCCCTTACCCGATCCCCTCCCCATCCCTCCTTTTGCTTGGCTTAGTGATTGACTTTGATATGTTTGTTGAAGTACATCATGTGCTTTAGAGTGTTTTTCTCTTCCCCACTCCCATACCCTCAGTTAGGTCACATTATGCATTGTAGTCATACATTGTAGGGGCATACATGCGCCCATCGCTCATTTAGCCCTTCCCCAAATCTCAGCACCAATTCTCTCCCTCTCCCTTCTTCTCATGTTTGCCTTAGTGATTGACTTTGATATGTTTGTGAATGTATATTATGTACATTAGGGAATTTCCCTTCTTCCCCCTTCAGTCCCCCTCAGTTAGGTGATGTTATTTGCTCATATACTATTTCTCCTTCTTTGTCTAGAGTTCCTCCTATGAACCATTTTTTTTCCCCTTGTGTCCACATATTAGGAAAAACATCTGACATTTTTTTACTTTTTGTGACTAACTAGTCTTAGCATAATATCTTCCAGTTCCATCCATTTTCCCACAAATGACATAATTTTGTTCTTCTTTATGGCTGAGTAAAATTCCAATGTAGTTATAGCCCATAATTTTGTAATCCATTCATCTGCTGAAGAACATCATTGGCTGGTTCTATAGTTTGGCAATTGTAAATTGTGTGGCTATGAATATAGATATGCATGCATTAGTTTGGTGATTTGGCTTCCATTCTTTTGGTTAGATACTCAGAAGTGGTATTGCTGGATCATACGGTAGGTTCATTCCCATTCTTTTGTATGGATCCTCCATACAAACTAGCTGCACTACTTTGCAATCCCATCAACAATGTATTAGAGTGCCCACTTCTCCACATCCTAGCCAGCATTTATTGTTGTGTTTTGAATGACTGCCATTCTATAAAATTAGGTGACATCCCAGGGTAGTTTTGATTTACACCTCTGACTGTTAGTGATGGTGAACATTTTTTCATACATTTATTGGCCATTTGGATTTCTTCTTTGGTGAAGTGTCTATTTAGGTTACTTGCCCATTTGTTGATTGGGTTATTTGTTGTCTTAGCACTGAGTTTATTGGTTTCTTTGTATATTTTAAATATATTTTATATATTTTATATATATTTTTATATATATTTTATATATTAGCCCTCTATTGGAGGAATAGTTGGCAAAAATGTTCTCTCATTCTGTCAGCTCTATGTTGAGGTTCTTGATAGTTTCCTTTGCCATACAGAAGCTCTTCAGTTTAATGCAATCCCACTTATTGATCTTTTGTTTAATTCTTTGGACCTTCTTGTTGAGAAATTTTTTACCTGTGCCTATATGTATGTTGGACCTATGCCCTCTTCAAGGATCCTCAAGGTCTCTGGTCTAATTTCCAAGTCCCTGATCCATCTTGAATTGACTCACGCATAGTGAGAAAGTGGTATTTATTTCCATTTTTCTGCATATAGTTAACCAGTTTTGCTAACATCATTTGTTGAAGAGGCTATCTTTTTTTTCCAGTGTATGTTTTTGGCTCCTTTGTCAAAATCAATTGGCTGTAAGTTTGTGGATTTGTTTCTGAGTTTCTATTCTGCTCCATTGGTCTGTGTATCTGTTTTGTGCCAGTACCATGCTGTTTTTATTACTATGGCTTTGTAGTACTGTTTGAAGTCAGGTATTGTGATTCCTCCTGCATGGTTCTTATTGCTGAGAACATTTTGGCTATCCTGAGGTTTTTTTTTTTTTCCCAAATGAATTTAAGGACTGATTTTTCTGTCTGTGAGGAATGACCTCGGTAATTTAATGGATATTGCATTAAATCTGTATATTGCTTTTTGAAGAATGGACATTTTAATGATATTTATTCTGCCTGTCCAAGAACATATAAGATCTTTTCATCTCCTGAGGTCTTCTTTTATTTCCTTTTTCAATGTTTTATAATTTTCTTTGTAGAGGTTTTTACCTCCTTGATTAGGTTTATTCCTAAGTATTTTATTTTTCTGTGGGATAATCTGGAATTATTTTATAGATTTCTTTTTTAAGTAAATTTATGGTTGGCACACAAGAAAGCTTCTGATATTTTATGATTGATTTTGCATCCAGACACTTTGCTGAATTTGTTGATCAGTTTTATAAGCTATGTGGTCTCTTTTTTTGCAGAACAAAAATTTATGTATTAGCTTTTATGCCAGGCACTGTGCACAGTTTAAGAGACATATCCATCAACAAAATAGAAAATTTCTTGATCTCACAGAATGGAAAGACCAAATAACTTGCATCTCTGCATGTAAATGTGTCTGTGATTCCTTTTTTAAAATATTTTAGATTCCTGCCTTCAAATCATTATCTTTTATTATCTAAGGTTATTCTAAAATATGACTATAAACTAATATACTTAATTATTGTAAAAGAATTTCATAATAAAATGTTAGGTTACATGTGGCATGACTATCAGCTTACAAAAATAGCCAAGCTTTTCTAATCAAAACCTAGATTACAATCTTCTACACAAAGTTTAATGTTGATTCACTTATAAAAAGAACATGTTATCATTGATAGTGAATACTAAAATACTTATATTTAGGCAAAGTCAGAAATCTTATACATGAAAAATATCATTACAATACTTCTCATATAAAGAAAAATTCCGTAGGCAGCACTTAGATCATACAAGTAACGAAAGCTGACATGAAATATGAATGCCATAGGCAGTTGCCTATACCCTGATGATATTCAGAAAATGATCACACATCTGAAGTATTAACAACAACAAAACATGATTTAGAAAATGCTATCCCACCAAAATGATTTACCTTGCATCATAATTGTAAAAGAATATAAAGCAAAGGTAAGAAATCTATGGGCCACACATCTACCTAGATGAACAACAGAATGATGTGGGTTTGAAACTAATGACTTGTACCCCAAACCTTGATATTTTTGTTAATCACCTATTATATGCAAAGCACCAGCTATTTAAAAGATAAGACATCTCTATTTTTTTTTGTTTGTTTTTTGTTTTTTGTTTTTGGTTGTACTGGGGTTCCTGGAAGCCCTTCTACCTCCGGGCTACACTCCCAGACCTATTTTATATTTTTGAAACAGGGTCTCTTACGCCAGTGCGGCTGGCTTCGAACCTGCGCGATCCTCCTGTCTCCGCCTCCCAAGTGCAGGATTTACAAGTGTGCGCCACCACGCCCGGCCAAGACGTCTCTATTTTTGAAGCATTGAAAATTGCATGAACTTTACATTTCTTAGGAACTTCTGAAATATTAACTAGAACAATTATTTTGGTTCATAGGAGCTGTAGCACAGATGCAATGCATGTGGGATTTCTCTCTGTAGGATGCCAATATTTTTTTTACTAGACCTGGTGTTTGGTTTTTTGTAAAATTATTTTTCTGGCACCAAAATATGTAAATTCTTAACATTTTGGAGAATTAAAAATATCAATAACCCTATATTAAAGAGTTTAGAATAATGTGGGAATCCACTTTCTCTGAAATTTACTGTTAAGAAACATCAGAGCAGAGAAGTTGATGTATTTCTAACATCAGATGACACGTTGAGGTCACCTCAAGAATGTTTTCACCAAAGAAATTGATCTCATGTATGTGTCATAACAAATAACTACCATAGCAAAATAGGCCTACATAACCATATAATATGGAGTCTGACGAGGATCTTACAAATGATTTTATAACTTTAGATGCCCAAACTTATTGTATTACTGAACCCTTTCAGAAAAAAATTATTCAGCACACTTCCATCCTTCCATTGCCCCCTTATTTTTACTCAATGCTCCCCAACTGTATCCAAGGCTATTGCAGCCTCCTCCTGAAACATTCTAGCATAGCCTTTATAAATATATATGTATATTAAAATATATATGTGCCTATATGGATATTTGAAATATATTGTTTGAAGCTGCTAGGCAATAATGTAACCTAAATCTGATTTTTTGTATGGATTTTTACCTTGGAGTCTCTTTTCTTGCATGATTATATGCTGATCTCCATTAGCTATAACCATTTGAAGTACATTCATAGAAAACACTAGCTTATACCTATTAAGACATAATTTAGCTGTTAAGATATACTTAATATGAATTATAAGCAGAATAGCTTAAGCCTTGAGAGTAATAATAGTTATTTTTAATTTTGATAATCATGACACATGGTTATTATCTCATACTATAAGAGAATTATTTTTATTTAAAGGTGATTCTTGCCAAGAAGACTTCAAGCAATATAGAAAATACTCCTTTGCCTTCTTAAATCATTGTCTCAACCATGACCATGACAACAGTGATATTTAATAAAGACCTCCGTTTAGAGAGATCAACATCAGAAATTGATGATAACATTTCAAAGGATATTTTCTATTCATCTGAGATGAGAAGTTTTTTCATTCTTTCAACAAATTTGTCTAATTATCTGTATGTTTTCTCTTATATGTGGAATCTAGGGAGTAATCAGGATATCAGGGACTTGAGATAATGGAGGAGAAACTCCAATGGAGCCAGGGAGGTGGTGTAGGAAAAGGGGAGAGGGAAAGGTGAGAATCATTGGAGGAAACACTTCCATTGACATTATGTACAAATGCGATAATACCAATGCCAATTTCAGTATCCTGTATGGGGAAGGAGTGGAGAGGAAGATAGGGTAACCCCACCAAGCGGTGTGGACATATATGCCACTACTGTGAACTGTATTGTGATGTGAGACTATAATATATCACTATTAATAAGTTTTCCTAAGCCATTAGGTAGAATCTTATGAAGGTTTGTTCAGCAAATAAGGATGCCCCCATGTATTACTGCCATGTTTTATTATTCTATCTGTGTTCTTTTTTTCCATTGTCTTATCTTGTGAATTGATAATAGCATAAAAATTGCAGTGTTCCAAAAACTTAAAATGTGTACATTTTAAAAAATGCCTATGTTAAGTAGCCATCCTAACAAATGTAGTGTTTCACTATAGTTTTTATTTGTATTTCCTTAATGATTAGTTATATTACGACAATTATGAGTGATATTCATGTGTTTATTGGTCATATAAAAATCTTTGGAGATTCATTATCTAACAAAAATAAATAAAAAATTAAAAAATACCTAATCAAGTGGTAAAAGAGATAGCCTATTTAATAAATTTAAAATCAGATGTAGTAACTATACTGGGGATGATTAAGTTGTGATTTCAGTGGTTGCCAAAGGCAGTGTGTACTACATAAATGAACAGGCAATAGCACAACCTGGTTGACTACCAATATTATGGAATTAAAATATATATTTTCCATCACTCATTGACAGTATTTAATGTTAACATTTAAATTACCTATCAGAACCTTCAAAAATCAATGTTTAAGGTGCTCATAAAGTACTCAATATTTACCATACATTTCTCTTAAACAATGTTTTCCCCATAAGACTTATTTTCTACCATGAGATGTGAGTGTAAGAATATGATTTTAATTGATTTTGTTGTATGGAATACTTTTCAATATAGCTTTAACATAGCTGATGCCCAGTAATTTGCTAATGAGAAAAAATAGTAAAAGCTTTCAGAACCATCATAATATATATGTATTATATATACAAACTCATATTCAAAAAGGAAAATATACCAAAACAACCCATCAATGCAATATAATAATCAGCTTTTCTGCTTATTCGTATTGAAATTGTCTCTTTTTTCTTTTAGTATTGTGAATTGACCCCAGGGGTATTCTGGCTCTGAGCTATACCCCCAGTCCTATTTTATTTTTTATTTGGAAACAAGTTCTCACTAAGTTGTGGAGGATCTCGCTAAGTTGCTGAGGATGGTGGTGAACTTATCCTCCTGTCTCAGCCTCCCAAGTACTAGGATTACAGGTATACACCACTGTGCCTGCCTCCTAAATTGGTTTTTAGAGAGACAAAATGCAGCCAGCCTTAGCTAATTAACAAGGCCCTCTACAACTTAGTGAGACCCTGTTTCAAAATAAAGAATAAAAGTTGGGTTGGGGTATAACTCGGAGGTAGAATTCCCCTGGGTTCCATCCCCAGCACCACAAAAATAAGTTTCAGTGTTATGATATACTTTGAATATTTGGCAGTAGCAAAGCAAGACTATTCTATAAGACACACACTCAAGCCATTGCAGAACATTTTCCTATATGAATTTTTACTAATGATGAAATTAAAAATCCATACCCTCAGAGAAAACCTGATATTTATCACTTTAAACAAGTGATCATAGTTATCACCAGTATTAAAACAAAAGGACAGTAAAAATAAAGAATCTGAATCTGATTGTAAAGTAACATTAAACCAGAGTTGCATTCAAAAAATAACTAGTCTACAATGTTCAAAATAGGAAGGTCAGAAAATTGTTCATTCAATCTCACTATAAAATATTATAACCAATATGTAAAAAAAATAGAAAAAATGGAAACAAAATAGGAAATGGTGTAAGGTGTAGTATGTCTAAGCAGTGCTTGTGAATTGTTGGATTTAATTATTTTGTGTGCATATCATGTAACAGAATGATATATAAAATATTTTTACTTTCTCTGCATAGGAGTAGTGTGTGTGTGTGTGTGTGTGTGTGTGTGTGTGTGTGTGTATGCTATCCAAGTGCTCTACTGAGTTACATCCACAGCCCATTTTATTTTGTATTTTGAGATTGAGTCTTCTTAAGTTACTTCATGATAGTGTTGAAATTGAAATTGCAATCCTTCTGCATACACACACACACGCACATGCACACACACACACACACACACACACACACACACACACATATATGGTACTTGGAATTGAAACCAGGTACATTCTAACTTTGAGCTACTCCCCAGCCCCTTTGTTATTGTTGCTCTTCGAGCACTGGGGATTGAACCTACCAGCAGTCTACCTCCAAGCTACTCATCCAGCTGTCCTTGTGTTGAAGCTGTCTTCAAATTTATTATTTTCCATATCACCCTCTGAGTACTTGGATTACATATGTGTGTCAGTATGCCTGGCTGCCCCAGCCCTTTTTATTGTTATTTTTTGTTTTGTTTTGTAACAGGGTTTCACTAAATTGTTGAGACTGGCATGGAATCTATGATCCTCCTGTCTTCATCTATCAACTACTGAGATTATAGGTGTATACCATCATGTCCGGCTTGGGCAAAAATATTTTCATGGTGCTGCCTTGTATTATTTTGTTCTGAGAATATTAGAAATCATTGTCTAATCTATATTAGAAACCTTTAGAAAGCTATATCAAATACCAGAGGAGACATAACATTACAGAAGTAACTAGATCTCTCTAATCACTTACAGTGTTCAAAATATTCTTAAATAATCAAAAGATTAGAAGATGAGAGAATGTGAAATTTGAATTCAGAGTCTGATTTATAATTTAGTGTCTATTTCTCCAATTTAAATTGCTTCTAAAACAATCAAAATTTTAAAGAAAATCTTAGATCACATTCAAATGTATTTATTTTACAGTATTTGAATAGGCTTAATATGTATCATGCTTTTTAAAGCTATTTATCATTTAAGTTTTGGGGGAATATAACTCTGTAAATGTAATGGAAAATCTTAATATAAACAACCATCAGAAAATGAATTCACAGAATGCATGAGAAAGGAGCCCATTCAATATTGACCCTTTTTTAATGTTTTTCATTAAGACAGGCTTTTCAAAACTTTCACAGTAGACAGGATATTTGGCTTCTAATATGCTTGAATTATTTAGGTCATATACTAACCATGTGTATCAAAATTATATTCAGTTCTAATAAACTGTATGGAAAGGGAGAAAATTTTATAATAGACTTCCAAAATGATGTCTCTATCCTATGGAAAACATTTCAGAAAATGTACTTATGATTTCAAAACTGTGCTTATGTCTCTTTAATGCAGGAAGTATTAACAAAAACAGCTTGCATATTTAAATTTTAAGTTTTATTAATGCCATTGATATAGGCTGTAAATTATTAAAATTGGAAGGTATTGAATAAAATAAAAAAGCTACAGGCTGTGGTTGCACTAATTAGCAAATCCCTCCTATATAAAGTTATCTATCTATCTATTCTAATAAGCTATATAATGCATAGAAACAAATTTTAAAATGCTTTTGTCAGAACAAAATATATTCATAGCTGAATTTATGCCTTTGGCACTTGAAAATGATGCAGATGGGCCATAATTCATTGGATCTATATATCTTCCAAGTTTATTTGTTTGTTTGCTTTATTTCATGCCTGTTTCCAAAAACGATTTTGAGAAAGATTATAATAAAAGAGTCATGTAATAGGCTTGTTAAAATGAAGATAAATTATCAACAGCATTATAGTAACAAGTAAAAGAAATGGTTATTAGGTTTGGGGTGAAGAACATATAATTATATAAGAAATACTAGCTAAGAATAGTTACTGTAATTATATACTAAATTTAGTCTGTACTTCCTGGAAGCCAAGACAATTTTTACAAAATCAGGATAAGTTATATAGTTCTAGTTGCATATTAGAGCATCAAGACTGACAAATTTAAGCACTAAATATAAGGGGGCATATATTTTTATAATGTTAATTTTTATAAGGCCCATTACACAATATAACAGATGACATTGTAAATTTTCAATGAGGATTGAGAGAAGTCATTGAAACCTTCTTCTGCTGATAATTTTTGAATTATCAAACCTTCATTAACAATTCTAAAGGTTTTTTAATAGATGAATAACTCATATAGGTCTATAACTATTCCATCTGTAATAATTTTTATAAGCTTGGCAGCTATTGTACTTGAGAAAAATCAGAAAAACCTGGATAGACCAAAGAGGATAGATTACATGAGGAGATGAATGCTTCAGATTAGGATAATGGCTTAATGGCCTAGTATGGTAGATTGAATGATGGTCTTCTAAAATATTCAGGGCCGAATACCTGGAACCTGTGTCATTTTACAGAGTAAAATATATATTTTTTAGATGTGATTAAGTTAAACATTCTGAAGTGGGCATATTTTCTTGGATTATAAAGGTGTGCTGTACATTTAATAACACGTCTTTTAAGAGGAAAGCAGGGAGAGCTCTGACTACTCAGACAGAAGGTGATGTGACAACTGACACAAGATGCTATGTTGAAGATATACCTGGGATAAGTAAAGCAGCTCTAGAATAAAAAAAAAGAGCAATGAAATTAATTCTTCCCTAGGAATAGAGTGAGAATATCCCTACTGACACTTGATTTTGGTCCGAACTCATTTCAGATTTCTTAGCTCTCCTAATGAGAGGAAATAAATACATGTTACAAGCTTTTGAGTTTGCTATTATTTGAAACTAATAAGGAGAGCCCAGTGTAATATACTTGCCACAAAGTGGCTGGCTGTTCCTCTTCAAAGACAGTACAGCCTTAACACATCTGGATTCAAAAAATATGATTATATCAAAGGTACAATATTTTAAAATCTCTTGTGTCATAGGACACAAGAGATCTAATCAAATCTAATCAAGATTTGCCTGTTATGCAAGGAAGTACATTACTGAATGCTTGGGGAGGGGGAAGTTATAAGGATATCAGCACTTTTGTATCTCATATAAAATCATGAAATAATAACTTGGGTGCTAGTTATGAATTATTTTGCCTTTTCTTATATTTTAGATAACATTTATTCCCTTATTGAATTTTCAGTATTCTCTTGTAATATTCTTTTCTTAAAGTAAATAAGTAGCTGATTGTAGACTATAAAATAAGCAGGAAAATATGGTCTCTTCCTTAGTTCAGAGTAGAAAGATTGGAACTTATTTGTAATTTGCATAATCTGTGGTTTACTGGGCAGAAGAATCAGCAGCAAGTTATTTTTACTAGAAATGTAAATGTTGGGAGTGGTAAAATAGATAAGGGATAACACTTTTTGAACTGAAAATTCTATGTCAGTGGGGATTCAGGGAGTAAACAAAGTACAATCTATAAAGGTACTACTACTGGTTTTGCCAGCATGTATAGGGAAAGAAGAAAGTGTGTGTGGTGGTGTCTGGAGGGAAGTGCACCTACATGTTTGCATTGTACTAAATTTCACTGTGATGTGTAATTGCAGTGAACTAATAGAAGTATATTAAAAATGGTGCAAACATCTCTAGGAACTCCAAAGAAACAAACATACTAGCATATAACCACGGGGAATCCTTGTCTGTACTTTAAGAGTATAAAACAGTGTTATCCTATGCAGATATGTGGACTTGAATTTTAGGGGGAAAAAAGTAATGATGGAGCCAGAGGGATGAACATAGGAAGTCTTGCATCAAGGATCTAGGGAACATTTCTTTGGTGCCTGGCTTTGAAAAGTATGAACTCTGGCTGCCCAACCTAGCTGGGCTTGTTATGGCTGAACTGGATGTTGGCTCCTTGCTAATGCATAGCAGCTAACAGCTCCTGGCCAAATGAACTGCTAGATTCATTGACTGATGGGTGATTGTTGTCATGTGGCACTGTGCTTTCTCTGTATTCCCAGAGGACTCTATATCTAACTCTGAACATTTCTCATATTGCACAGAAGTTATTTATTTATATATCTCTCCCACGTGCATTTTGACTTACTTATTTTTCTATTTCTCACATGGACAGAGTGACTACAATTTAAAATAAGATGAATGAATGTTAACTTTGTGAATGAATCAAAGGAAACTCAATTACTTTTTTGGGGAATTCTTAAGAAACCAATAACTATAACCATTAAATCCATCCTCTAGGCTAATGAGTAATTTTGTAAGATAGGAAAAAAGCTGCTTACCACCTGAACCCACTAATCAATCTTGGCAACTCTAAAAGAGTGGCAGTCAAATATTAGGGAGTCACCTCTTCATGATACTTTACATTTTATGGAGTTCTCCCAGGTTTTTGGGATTGCTTGGTCTGGAAGTTCTATGAGGATAGCTGTATGGCTGTATGATCTCACTTACTGTTATATTAGAATATAGCATAGTGTCAATACGTATATTACCAATAAATAGCTATCAAATTAATTAATAGGCTTAAAGGGCAGACTTACAAAGGAAGAGACTGATAATAGAAAAGTAAAAAATGTAGACCTTGTCACAAAGAGTGGAGGTGAGAGTAATAAATGTAATGGGGCATTACACTTTTAAATGATTTTTCTGCCTAAATTTTGGGCTTTGTGACATACAATAGTTTCCCAGCATTGTCTCCTCTGGCAAGTTTAATTCATATCTATCAGCAGCTCTGGTGTGAACATTCATTTTACATATCCATTCCCATTGGCCCAGCTTTCCTGTAGAATGCCTCATGAATCTTCCCATTGTGCCCATTCACTCTATTCCTTCCAAACAAGGGCTCTGATGAACCCCAAGGGACACAACACATTATAAAACTAACATTAATAGCTGTAATATAAAAGTAATCCAGAAATCTTGAAGACTGTTTGTTCCTCTTGGACTCACTCATACAAATGAATTTCTCATTTTTCTCTCCAGGATCCACAGTGAAACCTTATAGGGACCCCCTTTCCTGTTCCTAATGAAACTGTTTGAATCTGTGCTCTCCAACTTTTATTGATCTCTGTAAATCTGAATGTACTTCATTCCTTAAGAGAGTACTCTCCACATTCCTGAATTCAAGACATATCACTAATTGCTCACAATTTAGCAAAGGGACCTATCACAGAGATAAGGATACTGGAAAAACACATTTGACAAATACAATTCCTAGGCTGCCTGTCACCACCTCTATTTCAAGAACTCTCTAAGAGCATCCTTTTTAAAACATCCAGCCACAAATAGTGCTTTGACTATAAAGGAAAAATAAGAAAAGGTAAATATTATTTTATATGATTGAAATGCTATGCTACATAATAATTTGGATATATTCTATTTATCTTCACTCATGGTTTTTATTCAACTCAGATTGGGTTAAAACTTTCAAGTTGTTTGTTACTGTGTTCTGTAGTGGTGGGGACTGAACCCAAGGCTCCTGCTTTCTAGGCTTGAACCCTACTAATGAGCTACACCTTCAGCACCTCCTCTTTTTTCTGGTTCTTAAGAGTTGCAAGTAGACTGTCTTTGGTGGAAACGTTTTCCTGTTAAATGATCTAGAATAACTCATTGAAAAAGTTACCGCATCAAGCAAGACCACACTGAATTTTCTTCTCTGGAACAATTATAGATACCCACTGACATTGCTTTTCCTATTTTTTCCCTTGTGGAGGATATCCATACATGCAAGTCCTATATAATATATGCTTATATTTTACACAATTCATATAAAAAGCTTACTATAAAGTGTAATCTGTAGAGGGTTGGAGATAGTGATTAACTTAGCAGAGTACTTTTGAGTGTATACACTCAAATATGTATTAATGTATTGGAGTATGCATACTCCAGCAAGTATTATGGAATTCAGAAATCATGGGAAATGATTTCACTCTGCCAAATATTCTTAAGAAAATATTTTTAAATATTTCTTGCTTCCTAAAATAATTTTGTTGATTCAAATAAGACTCATAAGAGAATATGTTTTTCTTGATTACAATAAATTTATTTTTGCTATACAGACATGATTCTTTGTTCATAATAATATGTGTGCAGGCAGCTTTCAAAAGAAATAATACATTTTTTATTCTTTCCTAGTTACATGAAGAATCTTTACTATACACTAATACTAACCACATGTATAAATATAAAAGGTAATTTTTGTGTGTGTTGGGTTTTGTTACGAAGGAAGAAAAATATGACTCAGTGTCTCTTTTAATCCAATCAATTACTTGTCTAATAAGAATCCACAGGATGTTAAATGAGTTAAACGGTTCCTGGCATATTTATGTAGTTTTCTAATCCTTGAAATTTATAGGGCAGAAATAATTTTAGAAGATTGGCTTATTTAATAATTAGAATTACTTCTCAAAATCTTGAAATGTTTTATTTTTATTTCCACTTCATTTGGTTAGAGAAGTACCAAAGGGAGCTGTCACAATAGAGTTTTGCAAACCAGATTTTCTGTGGGGATATAGATACTACCTTGAGAATCTGGCTACTTGCCTAAGAATTGGAAGTTTAACAAATAAAGGCTTGGCATTACATGTACATTTCTCAACTGATGTAATTATTTCAGACAAGTTAAATCTCAGATCTGTGGCCTTAATTTTCAATATAGCATATGACAAATAAGTATTTAAACATAGTATTTTATTTTTATTTTTATTTATTTATTTTGGTGGCACTGGGGTTCCTGGAAGCCCTAATACCTCCGGGCTACACTCCCAGACCTATTCTATACTTTTATTTGGAAACAGGGTCTCTTAAGCCAGCATGGCTGGCTTCGAACCTGCGCAATCTTCCTGTCTCCGCCTCCCAAGCGTGGGGATTACAAGCGTGTGCCACCACGCCCAGCTTTAAGATAGTATTTTAAAATTAGCTTCTCCTGTCCCACTAAACCCAGTTTCACTCAAGCCCATTTTCCCTTTCAGACCTATTACATGGAACAATAATTTTGTTGTTGGTGAATTTGTAACATTTAATTGCCTTCACAGACAAGTCCATGCTAAAACTACTTTTAAAAAGAATTAAGAGCTGGGCATGGTGGTGCACGTTTATAATCCCGGCGCTTGAGAGGCTGAGACAGGAGGATCGCGCAGGCTCAAAGCCAGCCTCAGCTACTTAGTGAGGCTCTCAGCAACTTAGTGAGACCCTCTTTCCAGATAAAATATAAAATAGGTCTGGGAGTATAGCCCGGAGGTAGAAAGCCTCTGAGTTCCACCCCCAGTACCACCGAAAGAAAGAAAGAAAGAAAGAAAGAAAGAAAGAAAGAAAGAAAGAAAGAAAGAAGGAAAAGCAGTCTATGAAGGAAGAAAATTTGAGTATTGAATTTTAAATACAAAATCTGAAGTTGATTCCGTATCTTAGATATTGCGAGTAGTGCTGCAATAACCATGGGTATGCAGATATCTCTTTAATATATTTATTTTATTTCTGTTTTATATATAGTTAGTAATGGGACTTCTGGATGATTTGGTAGTTCTCTCTAATTTCTCATAATGGCTGCTGAAATATACATTCCCAACAGTGCACCAGGGTTCCCTTTCCTCCACAGTCTTACAAGCACATGGCTGCTTTTGTCTTTATTTACTTATTTAGTTATTCATTTCGTGTATCATATTGAAATGTAGCATACATTCAGACAGTGTTTGTTGCCCTCTTCTCTCCTCCTCCCCTATAATGAGTGTCCAGGTTGAAGAAGCTACATTCATACTTTTATATGTATTCGAATGTAGCTCCTCCATTAATCAACCTCAGCCTTCTTCCTCTTCTATCCTTCCATTCTAGCTTTGCTGAGGTTTCCCCTCCATTATCCGGAGTCCCTCTGGTATTTTTTGTCTTTTTGATAATAACCATTTCACCTAGATTGAGATGGTATCTCATTGTGGCTTTGATTTATATTTCCCTGAGGATTAGTGATGTTGAGCATTTTTCATATACCTGTTGGATATTCGCATTAAATCTTTTGAGGAATATCTATTGCCTGATTTTTAATTGGATTTGTTTTTGTTTTTGATATTACATTGTTTAAGTTCTTTGTATATTCTGGACATTAACCACTTGTCAGTTATATATAGTTTTCAAATATTTTATCTCACTCTGTTTGTTATTGTTGGACTCTGGGTTATTTCTTTTGCTGTGCAGAACCTGTTTTAGCTTGATTTAAACCTTCATTCATTACTGTTTATTTTTTCCTGTGCTTTTGGGATTTTGTCAAAAATTTCTTAACCATGATGCATTTATTCTTTATATGTTTTAGTAGTTTGATAGTTTGGGGTCTTAAATGCCCAATCCATTTTGAGTTCATTCTTATGTTTGATGAGAAATAGAGTCACAGTGGAATATTATTTACCCACAAAGAGCTTGACATTCTGTTAACTGTGCCAGTATGAGTAAACCTGTAAGACATTTTTAAGTGAAATAAGCCAGGCATGAGAAAAACAAATACTATATGATATCTCTCATTTTTAGAATCTGAAAAAGTTGTTTCCATTGAAGTAGAATATAGAACAGTGGTTACCAAAGACTAGATGGTAGGAGAATAATGATAATTTGTGAGTACAAAGTTACAATTAGATGAAAGATAAGTCCCAATATTCTACTTTATGATTATAGTTAACATTTATATATTGTATATTTCAAATAGCTGGATAAGTAGATTTTAAACAATCTTGCAGCAAATAAATGATAATTTTTGAGACAATAGATATGCTAATTATCTTGATTCAATCATCAATGTATCCATGTATTTAAATAGTGCATATATAGAATTATGTCTCAAAGATATTTAAAATGCCAGAGTCTGAGGAGTCAAATAACTGGACAAAAAAAATGCAGAGATATTAAAGCCCATAGAGATAGAGCTTGCAGCTGGAGTCAAACATTTGGCCCAATTAATCAATACACAGTTATTAGCAATATGGAGCTATTGTATAGTTGAAACATGGCTGGATTTTGAACACTTCGTACAAAAATGTTAAATATCTTATCTGTAAATTTTATATTGAGAATATGTTGAAATATCAGTATATTGAAAACACTGAGTTAAAATTTATTAAAATTAAGTTCACTTGCTTATTAATGTTTGATTTTAATTTACCTTCTAGAATATTTACTTATTTTTTACTTGTTTATTTATTTTTGGTACTGGGAATGAAATCCAGGGGCCTTCTACCTCCGAGTTTCTCTCCCGGACCTATTTTATACTTTATTTGGAAACAGGGTCTCACTAAGTTGCTGAGAGCCTAAGTAGCTGAGACTGGTTCATACCTGTGCGATCCTCCCGTCGAAGCCTCACAAGTACTGGGATTACAACCATACGCCACCACGCCTGGCTCTTTCTTTCTTTTCTTTTTCTTTTTTTTTTTTTTTTTTTTTTGGTGGTACTGGGGGTGGAACCCAGAGGCTTTCTACCTCCAGGCTATACTCCCAGACCTTTGTTATATTTTATTTGGAAATAGGGTCTCACTAAGTTGCTGAAAGCCTCACTAAGTACCTGAGGCTGGCTTTGAACCTGTGCGATCCTCCTGTCTCAGCCTCCCAAGTGCGGGGATTTCAAGCGTGTGCCACCACGCCCAGCTGGGCCTGGCTCTTTCTAGAATATTTAAAATCACATATCATGGCTGGCATTATGTTTCTGTTTGATAGTGTAATTTAGAAGATGCACTTCAGAGGAAATGAATAAAAGAAATTCTAAGCCAGCTAGTCAGAGGTTTAAAACAGTGTCACATTTATAAAATTATGTGATGAACATAAAAGCAAGTTGAGAATATGCATTGTCTGAAGGCAAGAATTTTTTGTTATTTGTTCATTTATGCTTTTCGTTACCTAGCACAGTAAATACTTAGTGTTCAGTAAATAATTATTGGTTAATTATAAGTCAAATGCTCAAATTAGAATTATAAAGTATACAGAAAGAAAACATTAGCTGGTATGTCATCAAAAGATGAAAAACAATCCTGTAGGTCCCTCTAAATTTCCAATTCCCATTGTAACTCATAAATAATAATTCATGATCACCATTGGTAAAGGATCACCAATTCTCAAGAACAGGTCTAAGACTTACTAGAAAATTTCTTATTTAGCCTCTACTACAAAACGGGAAGAGGAATGATAGTCTATGATCCTTATGCTTGTCCTATTTTAGAGAAATTTGATGCCATGTAATAGAAGCACGAAACCAGGTATTGGCCAGAGATAAAAAAAAAAAAAGTGACCAACAGTAAGAAGGCAAAAGCTAATATTCCCATGAATGATAGTTATCCTTTTTCGGTGCCTTTTATTATATTTTATATTCTAAAATACTACACACAAAAAACTGTTACATAGGTGGCATCATACATGGGCTGCAGGGACTCATGAATGCTCTAAAGGTTTTTTTTTTTTTTGGTGGTGGTACTGGGGTTCGTGGAAGCCCTTCTACCTCCGGGCTACACTCCCAGACCTATTTGTACATTTTTATTTGGGAACAGGGTCTCCTAAGCCAGTGCGCGTGGCTGGCTTCGAACCTGCGCGATCCTCCCGTCTCCGCCTCCCAAGCGTGGGGATTACAAGCGTGCACCACCATGCCCGGCTGCTCTAAAGGTTTTATGAAAGATTTTATGTATTTTTGCAAATGTACTTATGGGAAGAGAATAATATGGCTAGTATTTTCTCAACAGGGTCTAGTGACATTACAAACATTATCTAATTTCTCCACATCCTCACCAGCATTTATTATTATTTGATTTATTGATGATTGGCACTATAACTGGGGTGACATAAAATCTCATTGTAGTTGTCATATGTGGAGCTAGAAAGAGAAAAGAAAGAAAAGGGAGCTCATGAAAATTAGGAGAGAAATAAAGTAGTGAAATGGGTTAGGGGATGAAAGAAGACAGTGGAAAGGAAAGAGGCCAAATAATATTATATTCATATGAATATATCACTATTATTCCCACTTTCATGTAAAATTATATTATGATGATAAAAATTTAGAAAGAAATGTAATAAATGAAGTTAAAATGTCAAAAAATCCAGCCACTATTCTGTTGCACTGCTAAATTATATCATGCTAGCAGTAAAATAATGGTATCTTTCATTTTTTCTCAGCACTAGGAAGCGGTAACCTTTGTTTGGAAAACATTAGATCCCTTTCTGTTATTTACACATTACCCAAGACCACAGAGATCCATGGAAGCCTAGCTAGCATTGTTAAACACTGTAAAATAGTTTATTTGCAAAAAATAGTTTAAAATGTAAAAATCTTGAAATTCAAATCAATTTATTATCTACTTGAAATATAATATTTTTGAGAACAGTTTTGTCATCATGAAGATCTTAAGCTGAGTCCAAATAACTTTTTAATTGTTCCTATGCTCCCACCTCCAATCAGTTAAATCAAATCAATTTTCAGTTTTCATACTAGTTGGATGATATCTCATTTTCTAAATTAGTCTCTATCTACAGCCGGGCATGTTGGTGCACGCTAGTAATCCCCACACTTGGGAGGCTGAGACAGGAGAATCGCACAGGTTCAAAACCAGCCTCAGCTACTTAGTGAGGCTCTCAGCCACTTAGACCCTGTTTCCAAATACAGTATAAAATAGGTTTGAGAGTATAGCCTGCCCCAGTACCACCAAAAATATAAATAAATTAGTCTCTTTCACTGTTATACTCTGAAATGTATTAAATAATGAATGTTTTAATATTTTACACTGTATCAAATATATTTATATATTTAATAAGAAAGATAATGAATATGTTTTGGTACAAAGGTATGTTTTATCCCTGTCTAATGTTTGTGCCCTTCTTTCTAATAACAGCTCTCTATGTCTGTTGTGGAGAATTATCTCTCTCACACTAAATAGTATTGCTATGAAGTGATTCAAGTTTCCACCAAATTAATCCCCCTTTATTCTTTATTAGAAAGTATTTGGCTCAAGCTCTGAAAATCAGATTTTGTTTTCAAATTGAATGCTTATAAACAAAGCATTTCATAAAAATAAAAATTGGTGAGATTCTATTCATCCAAGTGGTCAGTCCCTGAGAAGACTACAAGGTCCTTGGTACCTGGATCCCTAGATCTGCTCTGTCTCTGATTCATTCTAAAACCAATTCCTTATGTCTTTTACAATGAATTCATTACTGGCTAGTATTCTTTATAAAGGAAACACAATCTAGGACTGTTCATTTATTTCCCCTCCAAAATAAAAAAAAAGTTGAAAAGCTATTCTCAATTATTGAGGCCACAAAGCATTGACTTGTCCCAGAAGATTTTATTATTTAATTTGTAACTTATGTGACACAAAAATAGCAATTTGATTTAAAGTTTAGACTAAAAGCCATGATTTTAAGAAGAGCTCATATGACTGAGATGATCATTGAGGTTCAGAAAAATACAAGATGGCACTTGGACCAAAACTCACAAAACAGGATAAGATTTGGAAAATTTGTTATGAATGAAGGTCATTTCCTATTGGGAAAAACTTAACCAATTATAAGGAAGAAATTCACCCAGTTGGACACTTGGGAGATTTTGTGTATAGAAGAACTAAAACTAAAGTGAAAGGTACAGTGTGAAGCAGACAACACTCAATGCGAGGCTAAGCTGTTTGGGATGTATTATAAATGATATGGAAAAATGTGTAAATATTTTAGCGTGTAGAATAGTTAAGATTCAGGGAGGGCAGTTATGAAACTTCTATAATATCTCAGATTCAAAATAAAAGGGAGAGCCAACAGGGTAGTGGTGATGGAAATAAAATTGGAGGAATTGATGAGAGAAATTATAGAGACTTCCTATGACTTGATGAAAAAACACAACTGGTATAGAGGAGAAAGGTTAAACCAACCAGTGATTCCAAGGATATCAGAATCAATTATGAAAAGCAATACTACTTTGAATTTGGCAGCCTATGAAAGAAACTGATATAGTACATATATAGCATGTTTTTTTTAATGTACTCTCTTTGATAGTGGTAGGATTCTTAAATGACAGTGCTCACTTCAGATACTAATAAAGCTAATGTACCATAGAGTATCAATGACACCTATTGCTTAACATTTGTTCTTCCTATTATTACATTATTATTATTATTATTATTATTATTATTATTATTATTATGGTACTGGGGATGGAACCCACGGACATTCTACCTCTGAGTTACACTCCCAGCCCTACTTTTTATTCTTTATTTAGAAACAGGATCTCACTTATTTGCACAGGACAAATTTGGGAAGCTGAGACAGGAGGATTGCGGTTCTCAGATAGCCTCAGCTGTCTCAGCCTCCCAAATGTTGGGATTACAAGCATGCACCATCATGCCCAGTTTCTACCCCTTATTTTTTATTTAATTTTTATTTTTTATAAGAGGAACATATTGAGAGTGGTGTTCATTTACATTGTGCTTCATGCCCTTCCCCCTCCCTTTCCCTCCCCCCAATAGAGAGTGTACAGGTTAATCATGTTGTATTTATGCTATTACACATATTCATATGTAGCTCCTCCATTGAACAACCTCAGCTTTCTTACTCTCCTATCCTTCCATTCTAGGTTTGCTGAGATTTCCCCACCATTATCTGGAATCCCTCTGGTATTACCACTACTCCCTAGCTTGAACATATTAGAGAAAACATATGTCCCTTCTCTTTCTGTGCTTGACTAATCTCACTTAACATAAATGTTCTCTAGTTCCTTCCATCTTCTTGCAAATATTTTATTTTTCTTTATAGCTGAATAGAATTTCATTGTGTGTATTTCTATAATTTTGCAATCCATTCATCTGTTGATGGAGATCTAGGTTGGTTCCATATTTTGGCTATTACAAACTGTGCTGCTATGAACATGAGTATGCATATGTTAACGTAGTTCTCTGATTTCAACCCCTTTGGAAAGATACCCAGGAGTGGTATAGCTGGATCAAATGGTGGATCTATTCCCAGTTTTCTAAGGAATCTCCATACTGATCTCCATAGTGGCTGAACTACTTTGCACTCCCACCAACAGTGTAAAAGAGTTCTTCTTTCTCCACATCCTCGCCAGCAATTGTTGTTGTTTGATTTCTTTATGTTTGCCACTCTGATTGGTGGTAGATGGAATTACTTCTCACCATGCACAGGAATCAACTCGAGATGGATCAAAGACTTAGAAATTAGACCAGAGACTGTGAAGTTATTAGAGAAAGGCATAGGATCTACACTCCAACATATAGGTACAGGGAGTAACTTTCTCAATAAGATTTCTAAAGCACAGGAAATTAAAGCAAGAATTAATAAGTGGGATCTCTTCAAACTAAAAAGTTTCTTCTCATCAAAGGAAACCATCAAGAACCTAAAGAGGAAGCCTACTGAATGGGAGAAGATCTTTACCAGCCACCACTCTGATAGGGAGCTAATATCCAGAATATACAAAGAGCTCAAAAGACTCTACACTAGCAAAACAAACAACCCAATCAAGAAATGGGCAACTGAAATGAATAGACATTTTACGAAAGAAGAGATACAAATGGCCAATAGATACATGAAAAGATGTTCAACATCACTAGCCATCAGGGAGATGCAAATCTTCCCCTTATTTTTAATAAGTTTATTTGATATGTTTTTATTCTATTTCTTCCAAAATTATTTTTATAATGGCAATACCTATTGTATCTCTAAAAAAGTTAATACTATTTTATAGATACATGACGTTTTTCAGATCCATGCCAGTCTTAGACCAAACTCTTAAGAAGACTGGCAATTATACCTTTTATATCTTGAATCACAGATGCCATGATATAAATAACTCCAGGCTATCGTATTGAAAAGAGAAGACACCATGTATAAGGAGGAAACTTCTTAGACCTTTCAAACCAGACCATCTTCTAGCTAAAGGCACTTGTATAAGTGGTCCTAGAGAAACAGAAAAAATAGCCAGTCAAAGCAGAAAATTGTAAAAAAATAATTAACTTTCATTATTTTAGCTGTACTGTTTATATGAAGCAAAAAATGACTGAATCAGAAAGATGAGTTTGAGGTGACCCAAAGACAATCAGCTCTATGGAACTCACACAGAAACCAGAAAATAAAAATGTTGAGGCTGTTTGTATATGCATGCTGTGCAAGAATATATTGACATTCTCCATGATAAATATATAAAATGTGATAATGAAGGACTCTAGGCCACAGTCTTAAAAAACACTCTCACATAAAAAGGATATAAAGAGAAATATAAGCCAGTAAAGGAGACCGAGTAGAAAAAGCAGAAAGGTAGAAAAACAGTTAAGAGTGTAGAATAACTAAGTCCCAGAAAAGTACCCCATGAAGGCAAAACATGAACTGTTATGATGAATGTTGCTGAAAAGTTGGGTAAGACTACAGGTTATCGTTTATGCCTGAAAGCAGAATAAAAAATGCTTCCGAGAGACTTAACATCATTAACGTCATTTGGAGAATTAATTTCTCCAGACATATTTGATGTCATTAACCTACCCATGTCATGCCCATTTTATCTTCCACTGAATACATGCTTAGTCATATTTGATCTTGAACAAAATAATTTCAAGATGGAAAATGAACAAGCGGAAAGACTTCCAGTTTCCATTTAATTATAGTGGCATAACTTATGGGAAGACTGTGTATATATTTAAGGCACTCTATGATTATTTGGCTGGCTCTCAAACCGATACATGGACACTGAAGAATTGCAGGAATGGTTAATTTGGTACTTAATGTTGACATCCAGGATAATTAGGATTAATTGATGCCTTAACATTAGGCATGTTACATAGGAGGGATCATCCCATGGCATGTCTGAAGACCAAAGTAGATTTTTTAATATCCCAATGCTTTCTCTATATGATAAACATATCTCAATAAAATGATAAAAAAAACACTAATTGGCATTGTGCTTTAGTTTCAAGATAATATTACAGAAAAATAAATTTTGTTTTAATATTTTTAAAAATTCTATAACACTATATGTCAAAATGACACCCATCCAAACAAAAATACTACTCTTATAATTTATACTCTGGTTCACTTTTTATATTTTAATTACAAGGAATAACTAAAGTTTCACAAATGATGTTGAAGTACTTCATATTCTGCTTACCTTTAAAATCATTGTGCCATCGTTTATATCAAATCTTTTATTTTTATAAAAATAACTAGTATGACTAAGAAATATATAATAACCTTTATAAAAGTAAGCTCTTACTACTCCAAATTATTATGAATTTACTCTGGATATACAAGGATTTGAATATATGTGTTGGAGATTATATATTCAATAGGGAGATCTTTGAGTAAACTGTTATATAGAATTAAATGTCCATTTATGGATAATCAGCAATATGTGCTAATTAGAAGTTCACATAGATATTACTAAAACTCAATGATAGTTGTATCAGTTATTATAACTTAGACTAAAACAATATTTGGCGGCAAGAGCTATTTTTATCATGGGCATTGCTTAGAACTGCTGATACATGGATATAAAAATTAAACCCAATTTTAGCTTTTTGTTGTTCTTAAATTTTTCTACAAGTACTTCAACACCTTATTGCCTCTCTATGAGGAGGATAGCTCCTATTACTTTTCACCACATGCACCACTTACGTGAGTTCATGTAACTTTTTTTATTCCTATTTTTCCATTTTGACCCTGAAATCCCATTTTGCTACATGGATAAAATTTGGCAAGAACTTCAAAATTTTGTTGGTATATTTCTTTATTTTCTATTTTTTCGTGGTACTGTAGATTGAACCCAGGGGCATACTACCTTTGAGCCAAATCTTTAGCCCTATTTTATTATTTTTATCTTGAAACAGATTCTTGCTAAGTTGCTGAGAGTCTCACTAAATTGTTAAGGCTGATCTTAAACTCATGAGCCTTATGTCTCAGCTTTCCAAACACTGGGATTATAGACATGCACCACAATACCCAGCCTCTGTTGGTATATTTCTATGTATAACTTGTAGTAAAAACCTTAAAATCTCCTTTGCAATAGTTTATAAATACACAATGAAATAAATTGAGGTGATAGATATTATAAAAAATTTAAGGGAGGAAAGACATTTGAAGATTATTTAGATGACAGATGAGATATGAAACCATGCAAAAGAGAGTTGGATTATAATTATAATATCTTTTCTCTGAGTCCATTTATTTATTCATTTTACGAAATTTTAAATATCTCTTCCTTGCCTTTCTGTATGCTAGGTGTTAGGGAAAATAAAGAATATTCTGTCAATCAATGTTCTATGTTTAACTTATCCCTTCAAACAGCATTACACATTTAATAATGTTAAGATTTTTGATGGAAGTCTTTGTGAATATATACTTCTAAGTTTTTATATAGAAATGGTAATTCAACATTTCTCTTGTCTCAAAGCCATGATTATAAGCATCCATTTGGTATATTATGGCATAATTTTATGTCCCCTAGTTCTTTGTCTTTTTAGACTCTTCTTCCTTCAAAAATAACCTGTCAGCTTTCACATGTTTCACTGTCATTTGATTGCCTCTAATAGCCTCTTACCTGTCATTAATTTTAAAGATTCCTGGTTGGAAATTTCTCAGAATGGAAAAACCAAACAATCAAATTTGTTAAAAAATATTGCTGTGAATAACAGCCAATGACAATGAGTGAAGTCACATTATATAACAGTATAGGATTTATATATAAATAGATAAACGGTAATAGGTTATAAATGACAAGAGGAAGACATTGGATTCAACTAGCTAAACAAATACAGATACGTTATTAATACACAGAACTCTAATGACATGATAGATCCTTCCTTCTTGTCTGTCATTTCTTATTCAACTGCTATTTTGCCTCCCAATTGCAGGCTACAGAATTTCTAAACATCACAAGTTTTTGATAACATACAGAAGAGTTAAGTGGACACCATCCTCTCTCTCTCTCTCTCTCTCTCTCTCTCTCTCTCTCTCTCTGTGTGTGTGTGTGTGTGTGTGAGTGTGTGTGTGTGTGTGTGTGTGTGCACCTGCACAAGACTTATACAAAAGCATCGAACCAAATGTCTATGTCTTCATCTCCTTAGCCACATAGTAATATGTATCCATTCCAACATGAATCACTGACTTAGGGGATGAATCTATCTTAGCTAGGTAAGATCACTTTAACCTTGTTGTGGAGAGGGATTAGCCTACCCTGAAAGTACATAACTAATGCAAGGACAGTAGATTTTTCAATAAAATATGAATTTTTATAGGAAGGGAATAGCTGGGGAATATGACAGGCAACCAGTAGCATCTTCTATGGGAAGCCTATAACTTTTAGTGTTCAAAGACCACTTTTCATTATAGTCTTTTTGTGTGTGTGTGTGTGTGTGTGTGTGTGTGTGTGTGTGTGTGTGTGTGTTGGTGGGTATTGACATTTCCCACTAACTAGGGACATTCTACCTATAAGCTATACCCCAGCCATATTTTACCTTTTTTTTTTTTAATTTTGAAACAGGGTCTCAATGAGCCTCATTAAATTGCTGAGGTTGGCAGGTGAAGCTGAAATACTTCTATCTCAGTCTCCCAAGTATTGGAATTTATAGGTGTGTGTCAAGACACGTGGCCATTTTATTCTGTTTTGAGTTTATAATCTGGAATATTCAAAACTGACTTTTAAGGCATACATTCCTATTGTGCTACAAATTCTTATTAATTTGCCACAAATAGGAATTGAAAAGTAAGCATCTGTAGTGATAATTCTTCATCTTATTTACCAAAGTGAGGCACATAAGTCTATCCATTGAAATATAAAAAAATTAGAGTTTAGCTGGGTGTGGTGGTGCAAGTTTGTAATCCCTGTGCTTGGGAGGCAGAGACAGGAAGATCGCACAGGTTCAAAAACAGCCTCGCTGGCTTAAGAGACCCTGTTTCCAAATTTAAAAAAAATATAAAAAATAGGCGTCTGGGAGTGTAGCCCATAGGTAGAAGGATTTCCAGGAACCCCAGTACCATAACACCAAAAATTAAAAAAAAAATAGAGCTTTTCTTTTTATCAAAATTTTTAAATCTTCACTAATATTTAAATATTTCATATATAGACACACACAAAAGATTATTATACCAATGATTCAATTTGGTTAAGCATAAATTTATATTTTTAAAAATGTTAAAAATAGTTGGGTGTGGTGGCGCACGCTTGCAGTCCCAGAGCTTGGAAGGCTGAGACAGGAGAATCGCACAGGTTTGAAGCCAGCCTCAGCTACTTAGTGAGGTTTTTCTACCTCTGGGCTATATTCTCAGACCTATTTTATACTTTATGTGGAAACAAGGTGTCACTAAGTTGCTGAGAGCCTCACTAATCTTTCAGATTTAATAAACATAGCTATATCTTCTCTGACTTTTCAGTGTTAAGTATTACAAAACTGTAATTTTTTATACTTGGATATGATAAAAATAACATTATTGTTTTTTTGTTTTTGTTTTTGTTTTGTTTTGTGGGTCGGGGGATGGAACCCAGGAGCATTTGACCTCCAAGCTACACCCCCTGCCCTATTTTTTATTCTTTATTTTGAAACCGGGTCTCATTGAGTTGCAGAGAGCTTCACTAAGTAGCCGATGCTGTCCGGAACCATGATCCTCCAGGTCTCAGCCTCCCAAATGCTGGGATTACAAGCATGCGCCACCACGCCCGGCTTATTTTTTGGTATTTTGAGGGCAAAGTCAGTTTAGGTGCTGATTAAGTCTGCATACATTTAAGGAAAACATATCCAAGTATTAAGTTAGTTTGATTGCCAAATATTTACTTAAATTATGTGAAGTTGAATTTTTATTATGGCTATGAGTTGGCTTCTTTATTTCTTAGTATTAGGAATTGAACCTAGGGGCACTCTACTACTTACCTAGTTTTTTTTTTTTTTTCCACTTTGAGATAGGGTATTGCTATGATGTGGAGGTTGGCCTTGAACTTGGGATTCTCATCCTTCAACCTCCTAAATTGTTGGAATTATAGGTGTGAACCATTATGCCCAGCCAAGTTTGCTTCTAAAGAGAATATATATTTAGATTTGTTATATTTAAAGAGTTAGTAGTTTATCTCTTCACATTCTGGAAATTTTGAGTAAATTAGATTTAAAATAGGAAAAATTTAGATATGGAAATCAGAACAGAGCTACTTTAAGAAATTTCACAATCTAATATATTAATATCACCTGGGGGCAGGAAAATATTTAACATTCACAAAATCAGAAGGAAAAACATTTCTAAGCTAGAGAAACGTAGACAACACACAGATAGAAGTTATAGCTTCAGTTCTATAATTTCAACTATGGGTCAAGTGTCAACACAGAAAGAAAAAAACTCCCTGATTCAAAAGAAAAAGCTGTTATACCAGAGGAAATGGAATTCTGCATTGATTTGAATTAAAACATAGACAAATTTTTAAAAACTGACAAAACAGATTCTTTGTTGTCTCTCATTCAACAGAAATTATATTTCTATAAACTATTAATTCATTTAGAGAAATTTCCAAATTGTCAGACCTTAAAATCAACTTCCCAACCATTGCTGCCAACAAATGGGAATAACTTATTGGTTTTAAATGAAGCAAAACAAAACAGAAACACAAAATTAGTAGAGAGGAAAATTAAAACTAAAAAATAGAGAACCAACAAAGTTCTCTTTGTGCTCTGGATTCACCTAAGAAGAGAAAAATGTGTGAAAAATATAGTCCAGTTTTAAACACTTTTGAGGTACATTTTTCTGTCATCAATATTTACCTGCATCTGATAGGTAAATATATTGGGCACTGCATTGGGACTTCTAAAACAGGAAAACAGTTAAAGATAATGTTTCAAATGGTAAAATCATGACACTGACATACATATTAAGTAAACACATATTAAAAGGTTTTATTTAATTCTTGATTAAATGGGAAGATATTACAAATAGTTCAAAAAAGAATCCAAAAATAGGAGCTGACATATTTATTAGGGATACTTAAGTAAGTATAAAAATGGAGACAAAACTAGTTTTATTATAATTCAAGAGAAAAGACAAATGATCCTCTATTGAACAATATGAGCATGTCTGTCAATGACTGAGAACCTACAGATATGTCTTATAGACAAGAAAAAAATTTTTAGTAAAATCCACACTTATTTTTCTACAGTGTTAATTTCAAACAGAAAGTTAGAGTTTCCTCAAAAAGAAGGACATTCATTACTTTTTGAAAATATTTATATCGGTGCATTGTATTCATACATCTTAATGAGATGCAAGATGGTGGATACATACATGCACACATCACCCAAATAGCCCTTACTCAATTTTCACCCCATTCCTGCTCCTTCCCTCCTTCTGATATTTGACTTAGTGATTGACATTGATATGTTTGTTAAAGTACATCATGTACATTAGAGAATTTCCCTCTTCCCCCCTCCCATCCCCTCTATTAGGTTGCCTTATTTGCTCATCTATAGAATCTCCATCTTACCCTGTTCAACAAATGGTGTTGGCAAAACTGGTTAAACATATGCAGAAAAATGGAAATAAATCCCACTTTCTCATCCTGCATAAGAGTCAATTCAAGATGGATCAAAGACTTGGAAATTAGACCAGAGACCCTGAATGCTCCTTGAAAAGGGCATAGGTCCAAAATTTCAACACATAGGCACAGATAAAACCTTTCTCAACAAGACTCCAAAGGCACAAGAAACTAAAAGGTGGGATTGCATGAAACTGAAGAGCTTCTGTACAGCAGAGGAAACTATCAAGAACCTCAACCAAGAGCCAACAGAATGGGAGATTTTCGCCACCTACACCTTCGATAGAGGACTAATATCTAGAATATACAGAGAACTCAAGAAACTCAGCACTAAGAAAACAAATAACCCAATCAAAAATGGGCAAGTGAACTAAATAGACACCTCACGAAAGAAGAAATTCAAATTGCCAATAAATGCATGAAAAAATGCTCAACATCATTAGCAATCAGAGAGATGCAAATCAAAATTACCCTGGGATTTCACCTAACTCCAACTAGAATGGCAATCATTCAAAACTCATTACTTTGATCTGGTTTCTATTGTGAACATTTTTTTCTGCTCAGGTCTAATCAAGGCCCAGTGAGTCTAATGACATCATGAGTAATAAAGGTAGACTCTTGACTAATGAGGGGCTGAAAAATGGGATAAAGTGGATGTAACTGAGCACTTGTACTTTAGATATTCAGGCCAGCAGGACAATCAGAGATCATCAGCGTAAAAATTAACACCATGATTGGAGAAAGAAACTAGAAGTTCCAATAGACAGGAAGCTGACTTGCTCCCACTCTGCATGGTCAAAGAGGCAGTTATGTGAAGGCAGTGTGAATCACCTTCAGCTGTAGCAACACTATACCCAAGGTCCCCTGAGGGACAGAGGCATGGTTGAAATGAATGTTGGACTCAATGATTCCAGAGGAGAAGTATCTAATGATGACAGTGTAGGTAATCGTTCTTGTGGGAGTAGCTGGCAAATATATTAGGAGAAAGAAGATATTTTTATTGGATCATGGGGACAAAGAATTGGTTGGGGGGCTCTTAGACATGTTGAAGTATCAGAATTATTTTAGTAGTTGGAGTGGAGCTGAAGACCATGACTGTAGTACTATTCAAGATAGGAAAAGTCTAAAGTCAGAAAGTGATACCAATGGTATTAGAGCAGACAACTTAGCTTTTCAGTTGACATGTTCTTAATGGAGCACAAGTTATTACATGAAAACTGAGGCGTGATGGGGGATGTGAAAAAAGACATATAAACAAGGTATTTTGGCTATGTTGATTTCATTTACTATTTACTTATACTCTATCTCATCATAAAAAAGAACTTGGAGAAAAGATCATTAATGTTCTGATTCTTCCTGTAGGATATACTTTATCCTCTCTGTGGACACTGGTAAATTATATAATAGCAATATTACACAAAAGTGACTATTTGGCCTATACATGGAAATTCAAGCAGCTCTAAATGGTTGTTAATTATTAATGAAATAGATATGGTGGCATATGCTTGGAATCCCAGTCCATGGGAAGCTGAGACAGGAGGCCTCATCTACTAAGTGAGGCATGTCAGTATTTAGGCCCTCTACAACTTAGTTAGACTATGTTTCATAATAAATAATAAAAAAAATAGGGCTGGGGGTGTAGATAAGAGTTTGAATGTCCCTGGGTTTAATCTCCAGTACCGCAAAAATAAGGAAAAATTATTAATGAACAGACTCATTTAAAATTTATTTCTTAGTAAACACAATTATCAATCTGTTCAATGATGGCATTAGTAATCTGTCTAAAGAGCATACATTTGATAGAGTAGTATAGAGTTATCAAGAGCTGAACATGCCATGCAGAGAAGAAGCTAGGGAGGAATGAATGCACAGGTAGGCCACATTTTGGTTTCCTATCTGTTCATTCTGCCTGTAACTCACCCTCTCTCTGTCTCTTTCTAAGCAGAAGGACCTAGTTTGGCTTTTGGCTAATTTATGGAAATATAAAAATGAAGGTAGTCATTTCAGAGTTGTTTTTCAGGATAACTGGAAGATGTAGAAATCTAAGAAGCCTTTCTTGCCATTTAATGCCAACTGAACCTGACATTGACAGAAACCTCCTTATCAAAATGTCTACTCTATAAGTTGGTAATGTATTTATTTATTTACATTTATTTATTTATTTATTTAGTGATACTGGGCATGGAAGCAAGGGGCACTCTACCTTTGAACTATACCCCAAGCCCATTTTTTCCCCTTATTTTGAAACAGGGTCTCACTAAGTTGCCGAGGGCCTCACTAAGTAGCTGAAAGTAGCTGAGGCTGGCTGCAAACCTGGATCCTCCTGTCTCAGACTCCCAAATGCTGGGATTACAAGCATGTGCCACCATGCCTTATAATTTATTATGGAGAGTGCTGAAGTGCTCCTAGCATTAGCCATACTTGTGGCTTAAGCTCTTGTTCAATTGAGTAGCAAACTGGCCTCCTTTAGCAACTGCAGCTGGAGTCACCTTCAGCTGATCACAGGGTATCAAAATTTTGATTCCCCCTTCCTCTACCCTGAAATAAAAATATCTGTTTGTCCAGAACATTGCTATTTTATAGTACAGTGCCTTTAAGCAGACAGCAGATGCCTCAAGGGTATATAATGCTAAGGAACTAACCAATAATGCTAAATCTTGACAGGATAGTTACATAGCTATTTGATTTTTTTTTGAAGCAGAGTCTCACTGAGTTGCCAAGGGCCTTGCTAAGTAGCTGAGGCTGGCCAAGAACTGCAGTCCTCCAGTCTCCGCCTCCCAAATGCTGGGATTACAAGCATGCGCCACCACACACAGTATAGCTGTTTTATTTTTAAGAGTTTTATTTCTGCTTATGGCTGTGGCATGTTGTAGCACAAAACAATTCCTGTGTGCATCATAAAAGGGTACTGCAAAGGAATTTATTCAAGGCAGGAGAAGACACAGTAATTGGATTAAAGACTTCAATTTAGCAGGATTTGTGTGTGTGTGTGTGTGTGTGTGTGTGTGTGTGTGTGTGGTTGGGGTTAGGCGATCACCTTAAAGTCCACATATTAATCAACATCAGGGGTTACTATGAGTTCTATAATGGTCCACACTTCCTAGGCTCATCTACAGCATCGGTGTAATCCAGGATCTTGCAAAATGTCCTTTTCTCATGTGCAAAAAAATCCTACAAATAGGGGAGGAAGGAGTCAGAGTGAGAATCACTGCCCTTGGGAAAGCACCAACCCACCCAAGTTAAGTCCCTTTGTGTATTTCTAAAATGTGTGTGGTTTCACTGTACCTAATAAAGGCTTCACTGGAATTAATAAACTGGCCTCAAAAAATATCATGCTGTTTATTATATAAGCTCTAATATTAAGAGCCAGAGTTACTCTTTTCTCCAGTTTATTGGGAGTCTCTTAGGTCAGTTACTCTGCTAAACAAATAATATGTATTACTTCAGTCTATGAACTAACTGATGATATTACAGTTTAGAAATTTGTATGAAAAATAATAAGTAACTTTCCCAATACCACATAAGTAATGAACCATAGTATACCCAGAACTATAACCAAGGTCTCTCTGACTCAGAATATTATGTACCTATAATTTCAGTATGGGAAAAACATGTACTCTTAATGCTACATAATATTTTTGACCATAAAACAGGATCAATGGTCTGAGAGCAGAAAGAATATCTGAAACTAGGCCTGTCGTGGAAAACACACTAAACTAAAAGTCTCATCAAGTTAGGGATATGGACAACTCAGATCACTCCCAACACCTTGAGCAATAACTGACATATCGAAGATATGGGTGAGTAAATGAAAGAATGATGAGTCAACTTAAGTATTGACTTTAAATTTGATAAGTACAATAAATCCAGAGAATGGCATAAGTTGATTTTTTAAAAATACAACATAGA
The DNA here is from genome assembly GCF_963383645.1 of Muscardinus avellanarius. Classification (NCBI taxonomy): domain Eukaryota; kingdom Metazoa; phylum Chordata; class Mammalia; order Rodentia; family Gliridae; genus Muscardinus; species Muscardinus avellanarius. Next base: position 23,421,092 of record NC_137792.1, on the reverse strand, counting down.
ATGTTTGAATCAGAGCAATTAGGCATGAAAAAGAAACAAAAGGCCTGCAAAACAGCAAGAAAGAATAAAATTGTCCCTATTTGCAGATGATATGATTTTATATAGAAAAAACCCTAAAGTTTCCACCAAAACTGCTAGAATAAGTAAATTCAATAAACTTGCAGGATTTAAAGTCAACATACATAAAGTGAGAGGGATGGGAGAAAGAAGAGGGAAATTCCCTAATGTACATGATGTACATTCACAAACATATCAAAGTCAATCACCAAGCCAAATGTGAGAAGGAGAGTAGAGGGAAGAGAATGGGGTGGAAAAATGGGGAAGGGCTAAATGAGTGATGTGTGCATGTATGCCATATCTCATTAAGATGTATGACTACAATGCACCAATCAAAATTTTTAAAACATACATAAATAAGTTATGTTTCTATACATTAACAGCAAAATATTTAGAAAATATTCAGATAACAACCATATTTATATTAGCACCCCATACAATAAAAGACTTAAGAATATAATCAATGAGGTGAAGGAGTAGTATGCTTTTGCCACAAAATATCAATAAAGACACAAGCAGATGTCTGTGTTCATGACTTAGGAGACATAATGTTTAAAATGCTTATGCTACCCGGGCGTGGTGGTGCACGCTTGTAATCCCCTCGCTTGGGAGGCGGAGACAGGAGGATCATGCTGGTTCGGAGCCAGCCGTGCTGGCTTAAGAGACCCTGTTTCCAAAAATAAAAAGTATAACATGGGTCTGGGAGTGTAACCTGGAGGTAGAAGGGATTCCAGGAACGCCAGTACCACAAAAAAAATGCTTATGCTATCCAAAACAATCTATAATGTCCAATCTTTATCAAAATCACAATAATACTTTTCCTACATTTTTATACTTTTATTGGTGCAGTATGGTCTCAGATCATAATGCAGTTCAGAGTGATAGTTCAGACATGCATACAGCATCTGGTGGGCTTTCCCTCCGCTCCCTCTCCACGCACCAGTTCCTCATATAGGATATCGAGATTGACACTGATATTCTCACATGTGTACATAATGTTAAGAGAAATCATTTCTTCACTGATTCTCTTTCCCTTCCCCTCCTTTCCCCTAGAAATACTTCAGAGTATTTATTTCAAAGAAGTGCAAAGAGGATCTCAATTATTATTACTAGCATTTCAATGTTCTTGTGCCACCATTCATTATAGCAAGATGTGGGAAAAAAGTAAATGTATATTAACATATGAATGAATAAAGAAAATGTGATATATATGTACAATGCAATACTAGTTTGCTTTAATAAGGAAGGAAATTCTGCACTAACTGACATCATGGATGAACTTTGAGAACATTAAGTGAAATTGGCTAGTTCCAGAAAGGCAAGCATTAAATGGTTGCACTTACATAGGATATATAATATAGTTAAATTAATAGAATTAGAATGAAGTGTTTTTCTAGGGGCAGAAGGGAGGGGAAAATGAGGAATTATAAACAGTCATATAGTTTCCATTAATGAGCTAGATACTTTCTAATTATCTACTGTAAAACATTTTACCTATAGTCAATAATAGTTGACTGCACCTTTAATATTTGTTTAGAGCATAGATGTCATGTTAAATGTTCTTAGACCAATGAAGTAACATGATAAATAAGAGGGGAAAGTGAAGAAAGATCAGGAAAAAATCTCAGAAGTAGAATTTAGAGAGGGAGGAGAAAAATCACATGTGGTATCTTTAAAAAAAAGAAAAAATATATTCACAGAGAATAGATTGACCAGATATATATGAAATGCTATTTGAATTCCTAGTAAGATGAAAATTGAGACTTACTATTGGTTTAAGTAACATGGAAATCAGGGATGACTTTGACCAGTAGACTCATCAGACTAGTGGGGGCAAATGCTTGATTAGGATTTATTCAGGTGAGAATAGGAGGAGAGAAATTAAAGTAATTGAAGAAATTTAATGTATGTTGCAGTAATGTGAAGAGATAATAGAGTTAATTATAATGGGGATTGGAGTAAAAAGAGATTTTCTTACTTTTTAGATGGAAGAAACGATGGACTGCAAACTTTCAAGTGTATTTAGTAAAGGGAGGAAATTTGATCATGGAAGTGAGAGGGGGAGAATTGCAGGAGTGATATTTTGAGTAGGTTTTAGGGAATATAATAACACATCACCTGGGAGCAATGATATAGGCAGACAATGGTCAGATATTAAAAAGGTCAAATGAATGGATTCAGCTTGATGTGACTGCAGCCATTTTGAGTCAAAACCATCGTGATTATTCCAGATTAACTGTAGTTTGTATTTCCTGCACAGTTTTTCAGTATATTAGAAGTCAACAAATCTTTAGAGTAAAATATGGTGATTTATGATTGGACCCTGGAACCCATATTATGCCTGACTTATTTGATATTTTCGTGAGATAAGCCAAGTACACTCCAATTAGGCAAAATCACCTTTTTCTTGGCCAATATATAGAACCGTTCCTACTTCTGACCAAAATTTCAGGAATCTATTTTTTGCTGGCTCTCAGTCTGTTGTAATGTCCCCCCAATTAAAGCTCAGCCTGTGCAGTCCTGTATGTGTCTGACTCTTTGGTTCCATGGCACCATGGGGTCAATTCTCATACATTGGATTATCATACAGGCTTTTCAAGAACACTCCATAAGAAAGTTACTAAATCAAAGATGTAAAGTGAAGGCAGGGATTGGAGCTATAGACTGTAGTCTATGCCCAAGTAGGAATACACAAGGCAACTACAAGCAAGCCAGAGTACCAATGTCAGAGGAGCACCTGACATTATACGTAGGAAGATATTATGAAGTCAAGGAAAAGGAAACTAGAAAGTATGCACATTACTAGCAATGATAGTACAAACAAAGTGTTTTTTGGGGATGAGACTCATCTTGAGTACCTAAAATCCTTTCCCATGGATTTCTTTCCTGTGACTCTTGAATCTGATTATCAATATATTATTTTAATAGATTACCTTTATCATTATTTAATAGTTATATTTGTAAATGAATTAAAATTAATGGGTTCCAATCTAAACATTATGCAGGAATGTATTCTACTTATAACTTAGGGTTTACCTAGCTTCATTTTTAGGATGCTGTAATGATGATTAGTCAATAAGGAAACACTAAAAACAGATCCAAAATATTTTTCTATACTAATCAATTCTGGAAGGATGCATGCAGTTTTCATTTTGCAGTAAAAATACAGGAATTAGACAAATATAACTTATGTTCCAATAAATGCCTCCTCTTGAACAAAAAGACTGAACCAACCAAATAGTCTATTTGTTAAAACCAATATCATATTTCATCAGTACTCATATTATAGCCATTGTACTGTTGTGCTTACCCATTCTTTGAAGATACAAACTCAATGCAATCCTCAACCATCTACCCATTTTTAAGGGGTAATTTTTTTTAATTTATCCAATCTGGATTTGAAGTTCCTAGGAATCTCTTTTGAACATATTACCAAGATTTTGTTAAGAAGGTATGCTTCCTACTTGCAGTATATCTTGTAAACTAGAAATTAAAAGTCAACAAAATCAAGCAGACAAAACTGTCCTAATCTTATGTGAGAAGGTATAAAAGGAGCAAAATATGTTTCCTGGCCCTAATTAGTGCTATTTCCATATCAAAAAGAGTAAAAGCTTTAAGAATTCAAAGATAAAAAATATCAGTGACAATTGCAGGATCCCAGCTAAAGTTTCAGAAGGAATCTGCACAGCCAGTTTAGGAGTTCAAACCAAATTTAAAATATCCCCACAAAAATAGAACCCAAGGCATAAATGTGGCTTATTTTCCAATCTTCAAGTTCTGTTGGTATTTTATCCTGCCAGGGGGTTATGGTATTAAGATGAAAAAAGGAGAACTGGATTTCATTTCCAGCTCTTCTATGTACTCAAAGCACAACCTCTGGGAAGTCACTTGACACATCCAAGTTAATATGACAAATATTGGAGTTGAATTATATGATCTTTAAAATCATTTTCAGTGCTCATAGTCTAGAAATATACCTCACATCTTTTACTTAAATGAAAAATATTTGCAGACTCCCTTTTAAATCAGCATGGGCAAAACCCAAAGTCAAAAAAACAAGTTTAAAACATGTATTGTTTCAGCATCTTTGCTCAGTTTGCATTTATAAATACATATCTGTACAATGTATACAACTCATATAAATGTTGATGGACTACTTGACATAATATATGTAGAGAAAAAGATGTGTTGCAGACCTGCTCTGATTGCTCAGGGAAAACCATCTCATATAACCTATTTTGGACTACATTGAGATGGAAAATGTTTTATTTTTGTAATATCAAGTTATTTCAGACTTAGATTAAGACAGAATGAGTCATATGTGAATTCCATAATTTGGTGAAAAAAGCTCACATTCACAAATAGAATGAAGCATTTGATAGTAAAGGGAAATAGAATTGCTTGGCATTTGTTTAAAGTCAATAAATTTATACTAGCATGTTGTTTCCTGTTTCACATTTTATATATTGAGACTTCTAGTCATCTGCATTCAAATTAGCAAGGAGAAAAATTGCTAGCAGAGTAATTTTCCCTGCTTCATATCCATGATGGATCAAGGGAAGATAAAACACACATGGCAGAAACATAACCCAAACCTATAGCTTGAAGTTTACCTTGACTGATTGTAGGATAGATCAGCCAATCCCTAGTAGATCTATGGGTGCTTGAGGGAGAATATTGTTTTGTTATTTGAAGCCACTGAGTTTTCTTATGGTTTACTATGCAGCAATAATGTGAAATGAGGTAAGTAATATATCAATATAATAATATGAAGAAATACAACATGTTGTACATTTACAAACATATCGAAGTCAATCACCAAGCCAAACATGAGAAGTGAGGGGGGGAGTAGTGGGATAGGAAAGTAAGGAAGGCCTAAATGAGTGATATGTGTATGTATGCCTCTACCTTTTTGTACCTCATTAAGATGTATGACAATAATGCACCAATAAAAAAAATTCTTTCTGACTAAGCCAATAACAAAGTTCTATAGAGCTAGTGTTACATATGGGAATAATTTCACTAATCATGGCTGGTAGTATGTACCCGAGTCAGAAGATTATTTGTTCAATTATTTAAAAGCACATTTTCTTGGAGAAGATCTTCACCAATTACTCCTTAGACAAAGGTCTAAGATCTAGAATATACAAAGAGCTTAAAAAACTTAACACTAAAAAAATCCAGCCAAAAAGTAGGCAATAGAACAGAACAAAGTCTTTTCAAAAGAAGATGCACAAATGGCTAACAAATATATGAAAAAAAAATGTTTAGCATCTTTAGCAATCAGGGAAATGGAATTTAAACTACACTGTAATTTCACCTAACTATAGTAAGAGTGACAATCATCAAAAATAAAATAATACTGAATGTGGAAAGGTTGTGCGGAAATAGCAGCCCTATTATAATGTTGATGGGACTGAAAACTAGTACAGCCACTATAGAGATCATTGTGTAGGTTTCTCAGAAGACTGAGAATGGAACTACCATACAATCCAGCTATAACACTCCTGGACATCTCAAAGGAAATGAAATCAGAATATTAACCACTTTGGCATATACACACAATGAAATTTTACTCAGCCATAAAGAAGAACAAATAAAAAATGAATGGAATTTGAGGAATTTGAAATATGGCAAATAAAAAAATATATAAAAAATAAAAATAAAAGCACATATTAATTAAGGATAATAATAAGTCAAAGATATGCAATAGATTAATTAATATTGTGTATTTCTAAATTATATTAAATAATTTTAATTTATAAAAATATGCTAATTTAGGAGTACCTGAAACAATGTGCATAAAAGATAAAAAAAATATTTTCTTGGGCATTTTATCACAAGAGGGAAAAGAAAAGATCATTTTGCTATAGAAAAATAATTGCAAATACTGATTTGGGATCATCTATATTTGTCTGACTTTATTTCACAGTCTAGTGGCTTATATAATATGGTTATTTACAAATGTAGCAAATTTTTTATATTCAAGAGAAAATCTAACAAAAAAATTATAACTTTTTTTGAAAAGAAGTATATATAGATTCAATAAACAAGTAAGGTAATGGCTAAATGCCACTATGTCACTTTTATTCTCATAAAATTCTCTAAGGTTATTGTGAAATGTTACACAGACTCTGGTCTCAGCTTAGAGTTATTTAGTTTTGAATTTTATTTATTTATTTTTTGGTGGTACTGGGGTTCTTGGAAGCCCTTCTAACTCTGGGCTACACTCCCAGACCCATTTTATATTTTTTATTTGGAAACGGGGTCTCTTAGGCCAGTGAGGCTGGCTTCGAACCTACGTGATCCTCCTGTCTCTGCCTCCCAAGCTTAGGGATTACAAGTGTGTGCCACCACGCCCAGCTAGTTTTGAAATTTTTAAAAATCTGCTTTTGGAAATGAGATTAGAGGAACATTCTTCTGAAATGTTAAGTACATATATTATTTATATATTTTACTAGAATTTAAAGTAGTTGAAGAAGTCAACTAATATGTAAGAAGTCTAATTGTTCATTTGAGTCCATTAATAATGAACTTTGCAACATATTCTGCCCTTGGGAGAAAATAAAGGTGAGTAGGCTAAGGATTTCTGTAAGAGAAGACAAAATTAAGGAACTCTGCTCCCTTGTTACCTTCTGCCTTTCTTATTTTACTTTATCAAAGTTAATTTTCATAATTAATGAGGCTGTGGCTTCTACTAAAATCCTTTCTGTTTCACCATGCTCAACCAATCATTTGTCAAAGTCTAACTCTAATATTCCTTTTACATACCCAATACAATAACTCTTGCATTCTGAACTCACTTCTTCTCATTTTTCCTCTTTCCTTAGACTATTGTGAATGATTCCTGAAAAAATTAACAGTACTTTGAAGCAGCTCCTGAAAAAGTAAATACCTTATCCATATCCCTTGGGTATGGGCTGGCCTTATGATTTCCTGTGAGCCAAAGGATATGTCAGAAGTATATAAAGGTATTGCTCAGCCTTGTCCTTAAAACTTCCATTTTTCCACTCCTGGAAACATTTTCCAATCATGTAAAACAGTCCAAGATAACTTGCTTGATAATGAGAAACATATGGTTTAGTCATCCCTATTTCTCAGTCTCAGACAGCCCCAAGATAATGTCCTGCCTGGACAGCCAAGAAGTGACACAAATGCATGAGTGAGACCAACAAAACAACCATCCAACAGAGCACAGCCCAAATTACCAACTCAAAAAATTATGAGGCAAAAACAAAATAGCTGCCGGACGTGGTGGCGCACGCTTGTAATCCCCGCACTTGGGAGGCTGAGACAGGAGGATCGCACAGGTTCGAAGCCAGCCTCAGCTACTTAGTGAGACTCTGTTTCCAAATAAAATAGAAAATAGGTCTGAGAGTATAGCCCGGAGGTAGAAAGCCTCTGGGTTCCACCCCCAGTGCCACCAAAAATAAATAAATAAATAAAAATAAAAAAGCTACTTTAAGCCATAAAATAGTTATCATTTGAGGTAATTTGCTGTACAACAAAATCTAAACTGATATAGCTGATTCATCTATTTATGCTAGTATGCCACTTCCAATGTAGTGAAAGCATAAAAAAAAACTGGAGGTAAGATAATATAATAGAGCAAGAAAATAAGGAGGTAAATATGATAAAGATGCTTAGGGGAGGTTATTGAGGACAAGGAAAACTAACGAAAAATGGAAAATGCAAAGATCATTCTCAGAAACTTTTTTTTTAATTGGTGCACTGTATTCATACATCATAGTAGGATACATACTTTTGTAGACATACATGCACACTTTTCCCAGTCAGCCCCCACCCAATCCCCATCCCATTCTCTCCCTATCCCTCCCTCCCATGCTTGGCTTAGTAGTTGACATCTAGTATTAAAAATCTAAATTAAAAATGATAATCTCACATAACAGTTTCATTTGTCTAATACCAAGCTTTTGATGACTTAAAGATAACATTTCAATATTTCTTTTTGCTTTCTTTCTTACCAGAGAATATTTTTTTTCTATTTTTTAGGTGAAACTATCATATATTTATGTATTTATTTTTCAGAAAAAAAATCTATCCTAATATGGAATTTGATTCACATTTTTCTGTCTCTTGTTGGTTCTTCTTTTCCTCTTCCTTGATTGGAAACCAACCCCCTACTGAAAAGAAGATGAGTAAACTCTAGTATTTCAAGGCTCATGATCATAATAAAATAGCAGAAATGTGTAGAATATGTTTGTTATGTGCCTAACAGAAGGCTAAGTGCTTTATGCTCATGACTTCATTTAAACCTCACAACCTAAAGAGATAGGTATAATTATCAGCCTCATTTTACTAATGAGAAAACTGAAGCATAAAGAAGTCACTTTCTCAGGCTCACACAATGAAGGGCAGAAAAGTATTTTATCCTCAGGGGATCTGCCACTGAAGCTGGAACTCTTTAAATATCTTGATTCCCTCCCACTCCACAGTGGAGCACTTGATTGATGCTCAGTAGTCACTGTCTTTTCCCTCCAGTTTCCAAACTACACCAATATTTCCCATTGGACCTCTTATTATATCTATAATCTGTAAACATACGAAACTGATTGCATTTTCAACTCTTGTTTAGATTAGTGACTTCCACAATTTTATTAACTGAGAGCTTTATTTATTCATTCATTTTTTAATTTATTGTGGTGTAGAGGATTGAACCCAGGAGGATTCTATCTCTGAGGTATATCCCATCCCCCCTTTTTAAAATTTTTTTTATTGGTGCATTATATTCATACATTGTATTGGGGTAAAAACCAGCCCCCCCTTTTTTTAAAGTCTCTTGGTAAGTTATTTCATGATCACCTCAAACCTATGATCCTTCTGCTTGATACCCATGTACTCAGATTACAGGTGTTTCATCTTGCCTGACTACCTGGGGGCTTTAAATATACTAATTCTTGGCTTCCATCCCTGAGATTCTAACTTAATTGGTTTTCAGTACTGTCTATAAAGGCTCCTGCAAGTAATTCAAATGCGCAACCATGTTTGAAAGTATCTGGTAAAAAGGAACAAGAGATTGTTAATTTCCTCTTCTACTGTCTTACCTCTTTTGATGGAATTTTATAAAAATGCCTTATAAATTAAAAAAATTCTAGTTATGTTAGAACCAGCAATATTTACAGATAGAAAGAGAGGCCATCATTTTAGCATCTTACCCCAAAATGCATTTTTCACTTGTCACATTGCCTGAAATTTTACACTGGAAAAAGTTAACGCTACATCACTTTGGTTTTCCATCATAGCCTTTTAAAATACAAATATTCCCAGTGAAGGTAAGCTCATTCATGTATGTCTTACAGCTGTGTCTCTTCATTTCCCATATCAGTCTCTGCAGGACAAGTCCAGATTGGGGAAATGAAAGAAAAAGAAATCTGATTGTTACAGAAAGGGAAGTTTATGTGTGGATAATAAAAGATTGGACCAAGCTAGGGAGCGTAGCAGATAAAGAAGGGTTTCTGTAAGTGTATGTGGCAGTTGAGGGTGCGTAGAACGATCAGGCTGGGGTAGGGTGTTGTTGGACATGGAATATTGCTAAGTATTGCTTTGTACTTCATACTGGAGTCTGACAATAGAACTTCTCATTTTTTTCATAATACCTATTGTTTACTCATTTATGAAATGTGCATACAAATATCTGCAGCGCGAAAAAACCATTGAAAATACAAAGATGTCAAAGATGTGTACCCTCAAGGAAAATAAAATCTTAAACAACTTTTAACAACATTGTGATAAAACAAAATATGATTGGATCTCATTCAGTTTTCTTAAGTTCAAGAGCCTAAAAAGGAATGCATAACATTGGGTAGCCTAGAATGACTAAGAACTTTTCATAATTCACAACAATTTTCTAATTTTAAGTTCTGAAATTAAACTAATTGCTAAAATCACATCTCATTCTGAACTAGAAGTAGAAGAATTTACTGATCTCTGTTGGGGTAAGCAAAGTCCTTATGAAATATAAATCAATATTAGAAACCAAAAGTAAATTTATAACCCCAGAAACTTAACCTACACTAATGGAAGGCTTGACAACTTCAGCAGAACAACAAAGGGAAATTTTCTTTCATCTCAAGTACATATGAGACTCATTCTTCTAAAAAGAGTGAAATATTGATTTTCACTTGTTTGGTAAGGCCTAATACAATCTCTGACCTACTAGCAATAGTCTCCACCTTAAAATAAAGGCAACAGTGATAATGGTAATAGCATGTTGAAAAAAAGACAAGCAAACAGTTCAGACAGAATTATCATGTGGCAGTAACAAGCTGTATATATTAATAATCATAAGGATCACAGGACTAAAAGGACCTTGTAGGAGACTGACAATTTAAAAAAACTGTTCCAAGGGTTCCACAAATCTGAATAAATATAAAAATATCCCCTAGATGGTTGCTATTTCTGAAACTCTCGGTTACTTATTCCTTGATGGTCTTCTGAAAAACTGAGAATTTTACTTGCATTAAGACATCATATAGAAGCTGGATGTGGTGGCACACACTTGTAATACCAGCATTTGGGAGGCTGAGACAGAAGAATCAGGGTTTGTGGATAGCCTCGGCTACTTAATGAGGCCTTTTGTAATTCAGTGAGACCCTTTTTCAAATATAAAGAAAAAATTGGGCTGGCGACATAGCTCAGAGATAGAATGCCCTTCGGTTCCATCCTCAGTACTGCAAAAAAAAAAAAAAAAAAAAAAAAGGACATCATGTAGAACTGGGTGACTAAACCATTAGAATCATAAGGTCATTGAATTATAAGACAAAGTTAGCATCCGGTATTAGAATGTAACCTAAAGAACATGTGATCTAGCTGGGAACTCAAATATCATGAGGAGGAAGAACTGCTAAACTGAGATATTTGATTTCATTGTTCTAGGATAGGAAGTAGCTGCGGACTTGTACAAGCCAATTTTATTTCTTACTTTCCCTTTAAAATACTCCCAAATTCAAGTTTTCATATATATATATTTTTTTAATTTTAATTTTAATTTTTTGTGGTACCACCTCCAGGCTATACTCCCAGACCTATTTTATACTTTATTTGGAAACAGGGTCTCACTAAGTTGCTGAGAGCCTCACTTAAGTAGCTGAGGCTGACTTTGAACCCGTGCGATCCTCCTGTCTCAGCCTCCCAAGCGCGGGGATTACAAGCGTGCACCACCTTCCCCGGTAAGTTTCCATTTTTAACATCTGTACGTTTGTGTCCTTCTAAAAATTATAAGTTAAAATCTAATCCTTAATATCTTGTTATTAAGAGGTGCGATTTGGGGGAGGTGATTATTTCATGAGCACAGGGCCCTTGTGGATGGAGTCATGTTCTTATAAAAGAGGCTTATGGGAGCTTGCTTGTTCTTTTGTCATATGAGGATAAAGAGACGAGGTGTCATTTATGCAGCAGGGAGTTCTCACCAAACACCAAAATCTGCTAGTTCTTTGATCTTAGACTTTACAACCTGTGGAACTAAATTTATACAAAAGATTAATTTTTTATATATCCCTTATTGTCTGTCTCTTGAAAACTTGTTGGTTATAATGGAATGAAACTTCTATATGGAAGAAGGAAAAAAAAGTGAGAAGTAAATATCTGCTGTTTATACTTTTCCTAGTCTAAGGTATTTTCGTATAGCAGCTTGAACAGACTAAGAAAATATTACTTCTGTTTTTTGGTGTTTTTCTTTGCGGGTCTGGGGATGGAAACCAGGGAAATTTGACCTCTGAGCTACACCCGCTGCCCTATTTTTTATTCTTTATTTTTGAAACACGGTCTCACTAAGTTGCGGAGGGCCTAAGTAGCTGAGACTGGCCACGAACTGGGATCCTCCAGTCTCAGCCTCCCAAATGCTGGAATTACAAGTGTGGGACACCACACCAGGCGCTCTCGCGCTCGCGCTCGCTCTCGCGCTCGCGCTCGCTCTTTTTAGTATCAGTTTTGAGCAAATAAAGAAGTCATTTACATTTACATGAAATTGGAATGTCCTGTCATTTGGTAAAATTTTAAAACCTAATGAAATTACTTAAGTAGTCACAGGTTATTTTATAAATTAAAAATGTTTGAAAGGTTTTTACTTCTAAAGAGTAACAAATAAAGCTAAGAAAGATTTCCTAAGATTTTTTTCTCACATGGAAATAGGTATCGCAAATTTTTATGAGGGATTACTTATGTAGCATTCCTTTAAATTTTTGACAATGGAATCCTTGAACATAACATTCACTTGGCATAAAATTTCAAAAAGCTAGAACATATATTTTTATGCAGTGCCTCTAAACTAAATATTTTTGAAAAGTGTTTTAATTTAATTGTGTGAATGTGTCAAGAATTTCTGGAATAAAAATGTAAAAATTGCTTAACAACATTCTCCTCCTGTGAATTTAAAAAGAAGAAAATCTAATGGCTAGGACTATTTCTCCTACATTAGTAATTTATATATTAAGATGGTCACCATTAATCAGGAAATGACTGGATTTTGTATTTGTATTTGATACAGATACAAACTACATTAAACACTGCTGACTTTAGCATTCAATAAACAATACTTTCTAAAATAGATTTAGGAATATTAACTACATATTTTAAGTGAACAATTATATATTTTAATTTTCATTCATGAGCCTAGGGACTGTAAAAACTTACACTTGCCACAAAATGAAAAGCTGCATGTTACACGAAACTAAAATCCTTTGGTCTGAAACTGGTTTGAAAATGAAAATAAAACAAAAACAAGGAGAGACACCTGAAATAAAAAAAAAAAAAAAACAGTTTGTCATGATATAAGTCATAACCCTGTAAAATCCCAATGGGAAATTAAAAAAATAATTATCAGTAAGGCTTTTTTGACTACTTATAAGATAAAAAGCTTTGTGATGACACTTACAGGGCCTTGACAGATTTTATAATCAAGAAGAGTATTACACTATTTCCTTCACAGTTGCTGAATAATTATTAGTTAAATAAACAATGAATAAAGAGGCATTAAGCTCTAAGAAATGCAGTAGAATCTTAAGATCTCCAGGATCTCTTATTTCTGAGACATGTGTTACAGAGGATGGTGACATGGCAGTAGGAAGGGACAGAATGCTAAGATATTTTACTTTGTAATGACTAGTCTTTCATCTTTCATCTATTTCATTTCCCTCTCTCTCTCCCAGAAATAATAGGTAACTTTGCATCCCACAAAACAACGACTGAAATACAACTGGGAATGTTTTACATTCTGTGTATTATGTACTTAGGAAGGGAAGTACACCAGAGAATAAAACAGGGAGATATCTAAAGGCTTTGGAAATTATATTAGAAAGAAATCTACTACAAAAGAAAGGAAAGCTTTCATCTATCTGGAAAGAAATAGCTGTGTGTGGTGTGTGTGTGTGTGTGTGTGTGTGTGTGTGTGTGTGTGTGTGTGTATGTGAAATCAGATATTCTCCAGTCTCTTGACAGAGTTATTTATAATTATTTTGTGGTAATTGGGGATTTAACCCAGGGCTTTTCTACCTTTGGGTTATATTCCCAACATTATTTTAGTTTTATTTTAAAACAGTCTTACTAAGTTACTGAAGGTCTCAGTAAATTACAGAGGCTGACTACAAACCTGTGATTCTCCTATCTCTTAAGTATTGGGATTACAGGAATGTGAAGCAACACAGCAGTAGATTAGTGGAAGAGGATTTGGGTAGGGAGTGGGGGACGGTGAAGAGGGAGAGCTGATGAAGGAAACAGATCAAATAATCTTCTGTACCTTCCTGAAGCTATCAATACATATTTTAATATTATGAACAGGGAAGGGAAAAGAGCACAATGGGATCCAGAGAGAATGGAACTGAGTACTATATACATGCATGTTTCTATCACACTGGACCTCAATTGATAGATATTTAGAATATAACAATAAAAGCAAATTAAATTAAAATCAGCATTACAATGGGAAGAGCATTTCAAGAAAAACACTGTTTAGACAAATGATTTCAAACAGTATCCTTTTGGTGTTCCACACTTGTAATTCCAGCATTCAGGAGGCTGAGGCAGGAGGATCCTGGTTCCTGGACAGCCTCGGTTACTTAGTGAGGCCCTCTGCAACTTAGTGAGACCCTGTTTCAAAATAAAGATTTAAAAAATAGGGTTGGGGATGTAGCTCAGAGGTAGAATTCCCCTGGGTTCCATCCCCAGTACCAAAAATAATACACACACACACACACACACACACACACACACACACACACATCCTTTCAATGAGAAATAAAATACACAGATTTTATACATTTTTTCTGCTTTCATTGCCACTTATATAATAAAGTAGTTCAAATTTAAGATGAGCATTAATCGCAGCCTTTTATAGCCCACTAATACATTACTCAATGCCATTTCTGAGGAGACGTACAAATAGCACAGGAATGTAATATCCCCCGCTACTCTGTGACGCCCACTTTTATCCAAGGCTGTGATCTTAGGAAGACTTAGTATTAAGTCTAGCCTTAGTATTAAGTATGAGCCTAGCAAATAAAGCAGAAATTTTCAATGTTTTCATACTCATTGTTGTACCCTTTTCAACTGAGAACTAGAAAAAGGAAATCTACCTAAGACTAAAATAAAAAGTTAAACGAGTTTACCTGACATATTAAACTCCTCTTACTTTTAAGTAGTAATGTGTGGACACAAAAAATATAAAATAGACTCATCAGGGAAAAAGTGGTCTGAGAGCTGAAGTTAAACTGTTTAACTTTCACCTTTGAATCTCTTTCTAACAAAGCATCTATTTGTTTCTTTCTAAGAAAGCACCAATTATGCATTGGTAATAAAATAAGGATTAGTTTCTATGCATTTAAATATATTTATAATGTTTCTTGTATTATTCAGATTAGTAACTTTTTTCAGAACAAAGATGGAATAGAGAGGATGAACAGATAAACAAACACACAATTACTGAATAAGTTTTGATGATAAAAGCCTTTTTTTTAAGTACTAGAGATTAAACCAGAGACATTCTATTTCTGAACTACTGCCTATCCCTTTTAAAATTTTTGTTTTGAAACAGGGTCTCACTAAGTTGCCGAGGCTGGCTGTGAATCTGTGATCCTCCTGTCTCAGCTTCCCAAGTACTAGAATTACAAATAAAATCCATTGGATAATAAATATTCTTATTATGTGCCTATGAAATTTTCTAAAATGTCAATCTCAAAGTTGTAGACATTAGCCACACATTTTAAGGGTCCCAGCTAACTTATCTTTCATTAATAATATACCACCTGATGGAGCAAATAATAAACATTTCATTATTTTATTTATGTATTTATGTATTCTTTATTTATTTATTTATTTTTGCAATACTGGGGATGAAACCCAGGGGCAATCTACCTCTGAACTGTACCCACCAGCCCTATTTTTTATTCTTTATTTTGAAACAGGGTCTCATTGAGTTGCAGAGGACCTCACTAAGTTGTAGCTGAGGCTGGCTGTGAACCTACAAAACTGTCTTAGCCTCCCAAATGCTGGGATTACAAACATGAGCCACCATGTCAGGCTCATTCCATCATTTTATATGATAGTGGCATTGCTGTCTTCTCACTAAAGACTGGAACTGCTTCACTTATTTCCATGTAATAGCTCATACTCAGATGGTAACACATGATGATGCATTAGACTAGTAGTATCTAAATTGGGTTTTTTTTTTTTTTTTTTTGGTGATACTGGGGGTGGAATCCAGAGGCTTTCTACCTTCGGGCTATACTCCCAGACTCATTTTTATATTTTTTATTTGTAAACAGGGTCTCACTAGGTTGCTGAGAGCCTCATTAAGGAGCTGAGGCTGGCTTCGAACCTGTGTGATCCTCCTGTCTCAGCCTCCCAAGTGCGGGGATTACAAGCGTGCGCCACCACGCCTGTGTATAATAGTGCTATTTCTTAATCAAAATCAGTAGTTGGGCTGGGCGTGGTGGCGTACGCTTGTAATCCCCACACTTGGGAGGCTGAGACAGGAGGATCACATAAGTTCGAAGCCAGCCTCAGCCACTTAGTGAGGCTCTCAGAAACTTAGTGAGACCCTGTTTCCAAATAAAGTATAAAATAGGTCTGGGAGTATAGCCTGGAGGTAGAAGGCCCCTGGGTTCTACCCTCAGTACCACACACACAAAAAAAATCAGTATTTGAAGCTGGGCATGGTGGCTCACACTTAAAATCCCAGCATTTGGGAGGTTGAGATTAGAGGATCGTGGTTTGTGGACAGCCTCACCTACTGAGTGAGGCACTCCATAACTTAGTGAGACCCTGTTTCAAAAAATAAAGAATAAAAATAGGGCAGGGGCTGTAGCTTGGAGGTAGAATGCCCCTGGGTTCCATCCCCAGACCCACAAAAAAAATCAGTAGTTGATATTTTCCTGTGAATATGTGAATTAGGCAATGTTTAATAATAAAATAATAGCATATTTCAAATTATTCTACACTAACAGACATTTAACATGACCATCAGTCGTGGCAAGGCAATTGTAACTTCTATTTAGTTATCTATTTTCTGCTTATAAAATATAAAATGAAAAATGTTGGCATATGTAATATTGAATTGTACTTTAATCATCAGTGATTATAATAAAATTAATCAAAATTATTCCAGGACCTTAATCATGTAGTAATGAAGCAATATGAAATGAAGAGAGGCCTTGAAATTACATAATATTTTTCTATTTTGTATTTTATATGAACATGCTAAAATGTATAGCATTTCTTGTTCTGAACCTAAAAATGTTCATTAATGTTAGTACACTCTGGTTAGATCATGTCTTGTTATAGCCATGCTATCTTTGGTAGGTTTCTCAGGCTCCCTAAGATAGGAATCATGATCATATTAAGAGGGAGATGGGAGGGAGGAAGAAATGCCATAATGTACATGACATGCATTTATAAACATATCAAAGTCAATCAGTAAGCCAAACACTAGAAGGAGGGAGGGGGAGGGGATGGGTGGGTATTGGGGAAGGGCTAAATGAGTGATGTGTGCATGGATGCCTCTACTATCTTATATCCCATTAAGATGTATGACTACAATGCCCCAATAAAATTTTTTAAAAGAGATATATAGAAAGAATTGTCTACAGATAAAACAACCCTATTTGCATTTTTCCCAAACTTTAGTCAAAACATTTATACTATATTCCTATACCATAGTCAAGGTTCTATTCTAAATTCTGTAAAGAAAAAAGTTCAGTAGATGGGGTTACTTGACTAGGCAATATAAAGCGTTGGACTGCTAGAATGTGAAGTAATGATACATATTTCTACGTTACCTAGTAAAAACTTTGATGAAGAAGAGAGAAAATAAATTGTGTCAAAATGGATTTAAAGGACTATCAGAGTCTAAATGACAATGACACGTATAGTGGATGCTTGCTTGTTCAAGGCCAGTTTCAATTGTCTCCATGGAGATTGCAAAGGGCTATAGCATCTCTATAGAGACAAAAAAGTATTCTGTTTCAGATATTCCTGATTTTCCTATCTTTTTTTTCTTTTCAGTATAATTAAAATTTTTTGGTTTGAATTATCAGAAAACTGTTACCTATTATGATGTATCCAGTTATGACAAATCCTATTTCTTTTCAATCCTACGAAATTAACATAATTGAAAATATTAACTAGGTAGTACTAAATGCTTTCCATTTTAAAAACTTCTGCCAAATTGCATATAATTTTTTTTTTGCAGGTCTGGGGATGGAACCCAAGGGCCTTCGGCCTCCGAGCTACACCCCCTTTCCAGTTTTTATTCTTTATTTTGAAACAGGGTCTCACTAATTTATGGAGGGCTTCACCAAGTAGCTGAGGCTGCCCGCGAACCACGATCCTCAGGTCTCAGCCTCCCAAATTCTGGGATTACAAGCGTGCACCGCCACTCCTGGGTTGCATATAAATATTGATTAAAAATAAGTAGATACAGCTAAAAGTTCATTTCTCTATATAATTCAGTTTAAAACAGTATGGAAGATTTTCCCAGAAAATCATCATTTCAATATTACTGATACAGTAAGTTATATTACATATACATAGAAATTTAGAGTTCTCAACAGAACATAAAATTCATAATTTTCTTAAAATTTTATTTTAAATAGTTTATTTAAATTTTAAAATATATATCCTATATTTTTCTGTGTACAGAATTGATAGAATCATAATCAATGGTTTGGGACATTCCACATCACTGACCCATGCATGGCTCCCTTTCATTCTATTTCATTATACTTATATTGGTTTCCTTTCATTTTCTATTAGATTAATGATAGAATGAATAATCTATTATTCTTGATCAGTAGGTCAGGAGAGCAAGATAGTTATTGTGAGTTCAAAATGAATGTGTGGAGTGCTCCTTAACATCTCATGCAGTACATTTCTTTAAGTAATTTGAAACAGATAATGTTAGAATAAAGATCTTTCCTATTTCTTTCTGGAATACATTCAGATGAAAGCAGTAACATCTCCCAATGCGATAGTGGCTCTGTCCACTACTTTTCCCCCACAGATTCCCTTAAAGTCTCCATAAAACTTTATCATTTCAAAATAAGAGGCATATTGCCCATCAGAAATTCAAGTGAAATAAAATTTTAGAAATAGTGGTAATGCCCAAATAGTACATCTATATACCTCTCTAAATTTCTAGCTCTTATGGGGAAGAAGAAAGCAAATTCACATGTCACCGTAACAGTGTTTTCTATGTTAATCTACATTTGGATCAAAGGTTGCAAATTACTGTATATAGCCATGAACCATATCAATTGCATCAGTCAAAAATTTGACCTTTTCCTGTTTTTTTTATAATGTTTTCTTAAGAAATGAAAGCAAAATATGAAGTTTTTCCTTGCTCCACTTGTTTCTAAAGAAAAATTACCTGGAAACTATCAGTTGTTAAGCAGAAGATTTATTTATTTTTCGAAAAGGTGAGAGGTACCCCTATCATTACCTGAATTCCATTCTTGTCCTTTTGCTTCAATTATGTTATTTCAAAAACCTTCTCCCTTCCAAGTGAGTTGTTGGGTGGAAATTGTTTAATCCTTCAATTCCAGAACATTTATTTGTCTTTTTAGTACTATTTTAGCCAGGCATAAAATTTGAGGTTGACAAATTAATCTTCTGTTCTTTCATGAAGCTTCTCTGTTGCTTCTTACAACTATCTTTCTGATAAGTTATATGATATCATTCTAATTATTTCATTAGTAGATACACTACCTTTTCTTTCTGGTGATTAACAAGATATTCGTATTAACTATGATATATTTAGACAAAAATTGATTTTACTGACACTACTCGGCATTGAATGTGCTTTTGTTTTTCTCTTTTGCGTACTGGGGATTGGACCCAGGAGCATCCTACCTCTGAGCTACATCCCCATCCCTATTTTGTATTCTTCACTTTGAAACAGAGTCTTACGAAGTTTCAGAGGGTCTCACTGAGTAGCTGAGGCCAGCTATGAACCTACGATCCACCTGTCTCAGCCTCCCAAGTATTGGGATTCCAATAGGCACTATCACACCCAGCTTGAATTTGTGTACTTTCAATCAATGGACTCATGTATTTTTATTTCTGGAAAATTATTTTACATTATCCCTTCAAGTATTGCTTTTTTGAAGTTATCTTTATTCTTTTCATGTGAATAATCTATTCTATGCATGATGGAGCCTCAAAAGCTATGCTATCTCTTAATCATTCTTTTATATGTCTTTCAAAACTTCTTTTCTCTTTAGCCTACCTTTAGTGTGAATTCTTATGCTCTCTAATTTCCACATTAGCTCTTTTCATTCTCAGTTTTAACTGTACCACTAAGCCACATCCCCAACCCTGAGCTTGTTAAAAGCTACTTTTTTTGTGATATAATTAGCCTGATAAAATATTTATGAGGTTACGAAGCATATAAAAAAGAAATAAAGTTACCAGTCTCCTTACCAGATTCCAAAATTAACTGCTTTTCACTGATTCAGGTTACGGATGATCACCTTTTACCCAAATTTTATACTCTACAAACTTCTAAAATTAGGAAATCAGGCATATTTTGAAAGAAAATAATTACAGACATCACTCATAAAGTTAGGTTCCCTTTAATAACCACCTCAATTGCTGATTCACTCTCTCTACTGAGATAAACACTATTGAAATTTTATTTATACTCTCAAAGCATTTTAAACATTCACATATATGAATATGTGGCCATGTAACTTCTTCATTGTTAATTTATATTTTAATATACTTTTATCTCAAACAATGAAAATAATTTTCTATCATCTTATACATGTGTACAAGTATTTCTCTAGGCCAAATATCAAAAGTTTGAATTTCTGGGAAATAATTAAACCTAGAACCTTATCACCTAGAAATTATAAGTTGAACGTTTAAATGCAAATTTATAGTCATTTTATAAGTCTGGTAGTTGTGAGATAACAGATTTAGAATTATCCCAATAGTATGTACACATTGTTCATTTGACATTTTCCTGATCAATAGTGAATCTGAATGATCTGTTTACATATTCTCCCCATTTTAATTAGGTTATTTGTTTCTTTTTTTAGTGCTTTTGTTGACGCATTATAGTCTCACATCATAATGTAAATCATGTTGAAAATGACATACATGCACATGTTCTTGGTGGCTACCCTCCCTATTTCCCTCCCTCCCAATATGTAGTGCCCAGATTGATGTTGGTATATATTCACATGTATGCAAATAGTCTATGGTAGTATTGCTATTAATGAACCTAAGTCTTCTCCCACCCCTACCCTTATATTACCCCTCATCATTTGGAGTCTCTCTTCTATTCCAATTACTTCCTATCCTGAGCATATTAGAGAAAATATATGACCTTTTGCTTTCTGTGATTGGACTAATATCACTTAACATA
The DNA here is from genome assembly GCF_963383645.1 of Muscardinus avellanarius. Taxonomy (NCBI): domain Eukaryota; kingdom Metazoa; phylum Chordata; class Mammalia; order Rodentia; family Gliridae; genus Muscardinus; species Muscardinus avellanarius. Next base: position 23,400,157 of record NC_137792.1, on the reverse strand, counting down.
TGATCTCCAGGTCCTTCCATTTAAATGATGTAATTTTATTTTTCTTTATTGCTGAGATGCAAATCAAAACCACACTGAGATTCCATCTAACCCCAGTCAGAATGGCAATCATCATGAAGTCAAATAAAATAAATGTTGGCAAGGCTGTAGGGAAATAGGCACTCTTCTACATTGTTGATGGGATTGCAAACTAGTCCAGCCACTATGGAGATCAGTGTGAAGAGTCCTTAGGAAACTGTGAATGGATCCACCATATGATCTGGCCATACCACTACTAAGTTTCTTGACAAAGGAGATGAAACCAGAAAACTACAGTACTATACCCATGTTCATAGCAGCATTGTTCACAATAGCCAAACTATGGAACTATGGAACCAACCTAGGTGTCCATCAACAAATGAATGGATTACAAAATTATGGGAATATACACAATGGAATTCTACTCAGGTTATTTTTTTATTAATAAATTGGAGTCATTTGCATATAAGAATAGATTTGTCATATAAATAGAAATTTTTGTCTTATAATAAAATTTCTTTTATATATCAAGTAGTCCTATAATTTGGGGTCTTTAGAGAATCTGTTTTCTCAGCTATTTTTTATTTTGTTAAGCTATCTCTCTATCCCTTGGACAATCATTCTTTGAAAGTCACTTTTTACTTTCTTTTCACTTGCTATAATTTCATTTTCGAAGTGTTGATTTTTATCTGTTTTCCCTTAAATGTTTTAATGCATTTCTAACTGAAGGCACTATTCTATGATATATGATCAAGTATTTTCATTTAGTTATACTACAGTCAATGAAAAGAGGGATACATGAGGGTCAGAGTTCACAGAAGAGAGAAAGGCAGTATGACAACAGAAGCAGTCAGTGAAGTAGATATGCTAGTTCTACATTGCTACTTGCAAATTGGAAGAAGTAGACATTAGCTTAGAAATTCAGGTATTTTATAGAAGGTAGAAAAAGCATAAATATATTGATTTTCTAGAAGGGAGGAAGCCTTGATGGCAACTTGATTTGGCCCACTGAGAACCATGCTGGACTTTTGACCTACGTAAATGTCAGATGAATATATTTTGTTTCAAGCCACCAAATTTATTACAGAAAAACTGGAAGCTAATACATGGTTTTATTCATCCTCCTAAAAGTTAGAGTCTGACAGTAGAAACTCTCTTTTTAAAATCATCTTACTCACTTGTTTGCTGTGAATCTATTTCCAGTTACATTTCTTGTAGAGTGCAACAATACCCCCTGCAAACTCACAGGATTAATTCTAAGATAACTCTTCCCTTTTCCAGAACTTCATCCCAGAATGCTATGCCCTTAGATAAATTAGGTACACTAGGTAAAGTCATATTTCTGTTTTGTGTTTGCTGTGGAGATGTTTATTTATTGGGATATATCTTTTATATATTTTATATTCCACCTGCCATTGCTAGAAAAACAGTAGTAATATCACTTTATTGATTTTTGTGAAGGTAGGTTTGTAAATTAATTCTTGAGACTGCTCTACTCATGCAATATAAATCAGTCTACACATTTATAATTTCAAGTCCTTTTCTGCTATTTTGCTCCCTATCATTCCTATTTCTCACTCTCACATACACAAAACTTTCAGCAGATAAAAGTTTGATTTTCCCTTTGCCTGGTCTCTCAGATTAGAAGAATTTTTTAAAAAAAACATTTAGGAGCTCATGATTCGGCGAGCCTATTTTCTTCTATAGTTACTCCAGATAATGTCTCAATGCAGCAGTGGCCATAAAAGATAATTTGGAAAAAAATCAAAACAAAGGCTCTTATTGCCAAAGTCAATATAAATTTAGTACATCTTTAAAATGCACCAAAGGCTTAAAAACATATGCAAAAGAGAAATCATATATTTTACGATCTCCACAATTAAATATCCTGGGTACCATGAATTCTTGTACTAATTCAGATATGCAACAGACTAGATTACTGATATTTTAGTATTATAACTACTTGTTTTGTAATTTTGTCCTACAGGAACTTTTTTTCCTGAAATACTTGTCCTGAAATAAATTATTTCTGAGTGTGCATTGAATCATGGCATATAATCCATGGAAGAAAATAATCTCCCTCAAATCCGGTATTGTCTCTTGATGTCTGAAAGGAGGTAAATTATAAGCATCATAAGTAAGATAAACTAGTAAAAAGTATATGCAATTATCTATAGGTTTTTAAAACTACTCCATTATTTCATATTTTCAAGTTTGAAAAATAAAATTTTAATGAGAAGTAAATTAATTATGAGTGCCATCTTGTAGAAAGATATTCTACTTTGGTACCCAGGATAGTTAATAGTGAAGATCTTAAACACTGAAGCACTGTCACACTTTTTCCCTCCAATAGAGTAATGTGTAAACTAAAGCTGCTTCTGTTATATTTTGAATTCTTAATAGAATTTAACAACTACTCATTTGGTTGATAATATTATCAGGAAATATATGGAATATATGATATTCAGTCCTTACTTTCAATTCCTCCCCTTATTTAATTTCCACATCACACATGTGTGAATCATCTTGACTGAAATTACTTGAACAGGTCAAAAGAGGCACCTGCTGGACTTTAAGTTCTCTCAAGGAGAGCCTCATCAAGATTGTCATGGCAACTGCTTCATTCTGAGAGGTTCCTATCAAATCTGTGTTCTTTTATATGTACATTTCAGCTGAGTTTATTTCGTTATTGGTGTAGATTTTCTCCTCTTACTAAAAATAAAGATTCCTGATTTTTGTGTGTTCTCTGTCATAACCCCCAAATCTAGTAGTCTGCATGGCACAAAACAGGAGTTTAATTAATGTACACTGAATGAGCAAATGAAGCTTTTTTGTCCAGACTGTGGCCATGGAATTTGGATGCAGGCCAGGTACTTGCCAAAGGCAACCACACCTGGTCTGGCATAAGAGCCCAATCCAACAGAGACACTCTGTCCTGAATAGTGATTAATTGTGGAACTCTTTCTCTTGGACAGCTTGACAATAAGGCAAACACAAAGGTCAGCTAGTAACAAAAGGGCAGAAAAGGGACACTATTACCAAACAGTATGCTGAATTCACAAGCAAGAGCAAGTGGATAATTAAAGAGGAAGGAAACAATAGTAGGGGAATAAGTGTGCTGAATTCATCAGAATAAAACAAATTAAGAATGCCATTCTTTGAGAAGAGAAGACATGAGAATTTCAGAAGTCCCATAAGTAGTGCCCACTCTATTTTCACTGATGCCAGGGACTACTGAGATGGCTTGCCACTTTCAGTTTTTCATGAGTCTTTAATATCAACCTCCATTAACCCAATTGTGGTTCTGTCCCTTGTAGCCAGAAAGAGCCCCAAATATCTCATTTAATGCTTAAATTCTGCACTATCTTTCCCCTCTTTTATGTTTACAAAAGTGGGACAAACATTGCCTGTTTATTTTACTCTAAAGCCAAGGGCATGATAATTCCCTCTGTTAGTCTTTCTCAGTCAGATTCTGAATTGTGCCACAGCATCTTCCTCATTTTGTTGATTGCTATCATCAGAAGCATAGAAGGTTTGGCTATTTTACATTTCATCTTTTTGACAGGAGTGCATATTCCTTTTACTCAACCTAGTAAGCTTTTGCAATCATCATGCTTATTTGCTACTTCCACTCCCCCCTGGGCCTTGAAATGCCCTTTGATTGTCATATACTTTTAAAATCACAAAGTGGAAATCAACACTTTCTGGTTTAGCTGAGTCACCTTTGAAGGTGTCATCAGCAAGTTCTAGGTCACTGATTCCTCTCTATGTACCCAAGTGTTAGAATGTCTCTTCCTCACAATTTCAGTATGCTAACCTATCAGTTTAGAAGAGGCCAACTCTTTTTAAAGTGTTTTTTATACTTTTATTGGTGCATTATAGCCTGACATCATAATGTGATTCACAGTGATAGTGATAATATATGCACATAGCATTTGGTGGGTTTTCCTCCTGCTCCCTCCCCACTCCATGTTCTCCATACAAGATATTGTGATTGGCACTAGTAGTCTAACATATGTAAATAATGTCATTGGAAGTATTTCCATTCATTCATTCTTCCTCTCTCTGCCCTTCCTCCTTCCCCAAAACAAACTCCCTTGCTCCACTGGGGTTTCTCCTCCATTATCTAAAGTCCCTCTTATATGCCAATTATTCCCTAGGATATGAGAGAAAACAGATGACCCTTCATTTTCTGTGACTGGCTAATTTCACTTAACAAAATGTTCTCTAGGTCCATCCATTCTCCTACAAATGATATAGTTTTGTTCTTCTTTATTGCTGATTAGAATTTCATTGTGTGAAATTGCATAATTTTGTGATTCACTCATCTACTGATAGATGCCTGGATTGGTTCCATAATTTGGCTATTATTAATTATGCTGCTATAAGCATGGACATACATGTATGACTATAATATTCTGATTTAAGCCTCTATGGAAAGATATCCAGGAGTGGTATAGCTGGATTATATGGCAGATTCATTCCCAGTAATCTGAGGAATCTAATCTCCACATTGATCTCCATAACAGCTGCATTAATTTGCAATTCCACCAATAATATAGAAGAGTTCCTAAATCCCCACATTTTCCACCAGCATTTATTCATGTTTGACTTCTTGATGATTGTCATTCTAATTCGGGTTAGATGAAATCTCAGTGTGGTTTTAATTTGCTTCTCCCTGACTGCCTATGATTTTGAAAATTTTTTTCATGTACGTATTGGTCATTTGTATTTCTTCTTCTGTGAAGTGTCTGTTTAGTTCATTGCCAATTTCTTTAGTGGGTTAGCAACTCTGATAGGATTAACTTTTAAATAAATCCAAATGTTTTTGGAAAATCATGGTCTTTCTATACATTTTAAAAACAAAATTGTCCATGCAAAAAAGAAAATCCTCTCCAAATAAAAGTTGTTATAAACATTATATATCACAATTTATAATAACTGAGGTATATGATTGTTCAATTTTACCTTCCTTTTGAAAATACCTTTATTGCTTCAGAGACACTAGCATTAGATACAGCATTTCTAGTTTCATTATTTTGAATCCATCAACAATGTCAGCACTAAAAACAAGTAAGTTGGTAATGACTTTAAATAAGCTAGTTTATTCAGAACTGAGGATTGCGTAAAAAGTGATAAAAACAAATAGCCAAGACCTTAGAGCTGAGGTGCTGATTCTTATCATTCAGAGAGCTCATAAAAAATAAGTGTATTAAAGAATTTTCACTGCTCAGCATGTAAACATTAATCTCAACTTAAGTAATACAGGTTTGCTACACTATATATGATCTTTTTTAAGAATAGGAGTGTTTCACATTTCTGATTTCTTTTATATTTTAAAATATTTTCCTATTTATGAGATATCTTGTGAATGAGTCCTAAGTTTAAACAACAAACTCATCTTGTTTCATACATACATATCTCTGAAGGTCATTTTGTACAATAATTTTAGTGTGTATCCTTGGACTACAACCTATCACGTGACCTCAGTTGTGGAATTTTCCATTTGTGGGTCTCATGCTGGCACCTAAGAAGTTTCAGATTTTGGAGTATATCAGATGTTAGATTTTCATCTTAGGGATGTTCAATTTGTATTTGAAAAATAATATTTTGTGATGAATATGTTAAGTATAGTGACCTGCACTAGAACTTTATAGTTTAATAAAATGAAAATTAGTGTTATACCTGCTGCCTAAAAATATAACTTGTAGATTATTTAGAAAATAGATACTCCTGGAGAACATTATACTAAATGAGGTTAGTCAGTCGTAAAAAGTAAGAAATCAGATGCTCTTCCTAATATGTGGAAGCTAGGGAGAAAATAGGTCATAGGAGGAACTTTAGAAGGAGAAATTATAGATTAGCAAATAAGGTGACCTAACTGAGGGGGTTAGGAGGGGGAAGAGAGAAATTCCCTAATGTACATGATGCACATTCACAAACATATCAAAGAAAATCACTAGGCCAAACATGAGAAGAAAGAATGGGGAGGGAATGGGGAGAGAATTTGGGAAGGGCTAAATGAGTGATACGTGCATGTATGCCTCTACTATCTTTTACAAAATTAAGATGAATGATTACAATGTACGAATAAAAAATTTAAAAATAAACAAATAAAATATATAAAAATCAGGAGTCTCCCCCCCCCAAAAAAAAATAGATACTACTTCCAGAAAACTAGGAATTTAACTTCTTTTTTTTGTGTGTGTTACTGGGAATGGAACCCAGGGACCTTCTTCCTCCGGTCTACACTTCCAGACCCATTTTTTATTTTATTTGGAAACAGGGTCTCTTAAACCGGCTGAGGCTGGGTTTGAACCTGCACGATCCTCCCGCCTCAGCCTCCCTAGCCCTGGGATTACAAATGTACGCCACCACGCCCGGCTGGCATTTAACTTCTGAGGAACTCTTTTTAATAAAAAATTGGAGACAAAAAGCTTGCAGTAACAATTTTAATGTTTACCTATCTTAAAATTCAAGTAGGGCCAGAAATAAATTACTTAGAATTAAATAATTTGATTTAACCAAATATAAAAGTCTACATAGGTTCTCATTTATAAAATACATTTGTAATATATAAAACTACACATGAGAACATTAAATAATGGAATAATTTATCATCTCTCTGAGTATATTATACTTTATATCTGCCTTTATTTTATATTTATATATAGAATACCATATTCCTCTAAATATTTAATAGGCTCTGATGATTATTAACTTTTATAAATATTCAAATAAATATAACTTTTTAAAAAGTAGAATCATTTATGACTGAATCAAAATCTGTGCTATTTTGACTGATATATCATTTCACTCACCATATGGTGCAATGTAATTGATGTGATGGTCATGTAGTGTCTGTCATGTACTATCTTTCCAATAAGATCAACTACTTCATCCATGCCAGTTCTAATAATGAATACTCTTCCATCTGCTTTTATGATTTCCATTAATTGGAAAGTGAGATTTATAGAACATTAAAAGTTGAGGAGGTTTTGTGATAGAAGGCATAGTGGGAGGGAGATTGAATGACCATAATTAAGAGTTAATTTAACTCTCTAATTACCAAGTTAGAAACACAGACAAATTCAGTTATAGTGGCCCACATTTGTAATCCTAGTACTTGAGAGGCTGAGACAGGATCAAAGGTTCCAGGCCAGCCTTAGCTACTTAGTGAGGCCCTCTGCAACTCAGTGAAACCCTGTTTCCAAATTAAAAATAAAATTGGGCTGGCAGTGTAACTCAGACATAAAATATCCCTGAGTTCAATCCCCAGGACCATCACACATGCACACACACACACACACACACACACACACACACACACACAAATGGACAGGTGCATAAATATTTAGTCCTTTGTACCAACCTCAATCTATGGTTCTGCATCCACGGAATCAACCAACCACAGATCAAAAACCCTCCAAAAAAAAAAACTGCATCTTACACTGAACATTTACAAGACATAGCATTTTTGTCATTATTCCATAAACAAAATAGTAAAGCAAGTATTGATATAGTATTTATGTTGTATTAAATATTATTAATAATCCAGAAATGATATAAAGTACACAGGAGAATGTGCATAGGTCACATGAAAATATTGTTCTATTTTTATAAGGGACTTGAGCATTTCTGGATCAGATCTACAAAGGGTCTAGAACCAATTCCCTGTGGCCATCTAGACACAATGTGCTCCCTGACAATATGTGAAAAAATATTCATGTATGAATAATACTTCTACTTTCTTGAAACTTCATTTTTGTATTTTATTGTAAACCTTCACATCTCATTAATAGCCTACATGTATATCTTGACAATATATCAATTCATTTTTAACTTTTTCCTCTGTTTCTGAGTACAACATTTTTTGCTTATGATATTCTAAAAAATGAGAGTTGTGCTGAGCATTCCAAATGCCTATCCAAGGGTTGAGGATGTAGCTCAGTGATAGAGAACTTGCCTAGAATGCAAAGGACTCTGGTTTCAGTCCTTGTTACCACCAAATTATTTCCATCCTTTCTGTGCATCTCTTCCCTGCCAGATGCCTAATTTGTCGCAGAAAGCTAACAACTCCTGAATGGTCTATGATTCCCTTCTATTAAAACCTTTCTTTAGAAAAGGAATTCATATCTAACTTTTTTCTTGGATATTAAGGAAACAAAATTATCTTTTAGATATGTAGCTATGCTGACAACCATGTTAGTAAAGAAGGTGAAAAATGTGTGGTCTCTATAAAGCACTGGAGAGTGACATTATCAAGATAGTAGGAGAGAAATCTTTATCCCTCATCTCCCAGTGATTTTGACAATGACCCATAAATAAGAATACCTTTATAGGAGTCCAGGAGTCCAAAAAGGCAGTTTTCAGTACCATTTGGGAGAAAATAGTCGTTTCTTTAATCCATATTGAAGAGGGTAACAAAATATTTTCATTATACCTACGTCACTGCTTCCCCAAGGCAGCACACCTCAGTGTCAAAAGAGGCCACCTGAGGCCATTTTTCCCATGGGAGAAAATGAAAACACAGTGAGTAGCAGGCTTTCTAGATGTACAGAGCACTGCCAAAGAAGCCCAGTTAAATCTCATTTCACACAGAATGCTAAGAAGACTGGCTCAGCTGAATGGAGACAACTAAGAACAGGAAAAAGGACAAGGGCTCAAAACACCCATTTATATGCAGATCGCTGCTGCTGCTTAGCATCACCAGAGAATGTCTTATCACATAGTGATAGGACAGAAAAAGATCAAAATTCAACATTCAAAGTGTGGTTTTTACACTTTGCACCATCATAAAGTTGAAAATTCTTAAGTCAAACCATTTTAAGTCAGGGACCATCTGTATCTTGAAAGTCAGACTGCCACCAATTTATTTGCCAGCAAGTTCATTTGTAACAAGATGGTCCCATCTATACACAACATATTTCCTTTAGATTCTGATTATTGTCACTTATAAAAAGAATGTGTATTTTAAATGAAGAATCAACAAGGTCATAATTTGTTTTCCTTAGGCCAGTTATGAATTTACTGACAAAACTGGGGCAGTAATAACACAACCATAAACCAACAATGTAATGTTTTAAGAATGTTCAAGGTTTCTTCAGACTAAATGAACTAGAATAAAAGGTTGGGTTTAGGTATTTATATGTATTAACTGAAAATTCTGCAAGCAATTTTGATGCACAGTCTGAATTGAGAAACACTGCTCTAGGAATATTGAGTATATTTCCTTGTAAATAGATGCTATTTTAAAAAATTGAGCCATTATCTTCTTTATACAAACTGACCATATCTTTTCAGCATATAGTTTCTACACTGGATGCTTATCATACTATATACTCAGCTTTGATCTTAAAAATGACTTTTATGAAGTTATTAGTTGCAATTAACCTATTTATATGTATAACTTGTTTATTTGCCAATGGAAACCATATAAACAGGAAATCAGCTTTCCTTTTCTAATGCCAATAAAATACCAACTGTTTACCAGTTGAGAGAAGCCCTAGGTGGCACTGAATGAACACATTATCTCCACATTCCCTAACTAGATACAGTATAGGGCCCTTAGCCATGTCTTCCAGTCTGTCCCATTTTACTCCTCAGGAGGGAGGTAGATTACTGTGTTTGGGGGGATTACCAGGGGATAAAAAGCTCTCCATTCATAAGGCTAAGGCAAACTGTGAACAGACAATGCAAATGAATATAGGTCGCAGACTTTGCTTTTGCTTTCTAGCAAAGCAAGTAGCTTTATGGAAGAAAGAAAGGTACTGGACTTATTTAACTTGTTTCTAAAGTGCACATTCCTGCAGTTCTCAGCATGGCCAAGTTACTTTTGCCCTTTTCCCTCAACATTCTTTACCCTTCCTAAATGCTTTTCCTTAAGGAAAGCTGTAGTGTGACATATATATGGGTCATTGAACTTTTCAATTACTGACTGAATAACCCTATCAAATACCAATTATGTGTCAGGCTCAACACCAGGGCTCTGAGGGATGCAGAAATGACTCATTATAGAGCTGATCTCAACATGTTCTCATGCCGTTGGAAGCACTGAAAGACATAGTTGTACACACAGATAGGTTTCAGTGTGATGAGGACTGTAACAAAGTTTGAAACATTTTTGTGACATCAAAATAGAGAAAGAGAAAGAGAGCCATCTACAATATTTCAGGAGAATATGGCAAAAATGACACTGGATATATACAAGAATTTAGGATAAATCTAAAAAACTGTCCTGTTCATCTTTTTTTTTTAACTTTAGGCCAAAGGCCACAATTCTTTTTCTTGAAACATTTGCACCAGTGTGTAATCTGAAGATTAGGTTCACGGTTCTTCAAACTTTGTTTGCAAATACTTAAAGATAATCCCATCAGTCTTTTTCTTTCACATCAAACTATACAAAAACTACCAAGGTCAAACAAATAGTGGTATAAAAATGTGGAATGGTACTACAATATTGTTTGAAAACACATTAAGATGCTGGCATATGGTTATAATGGCTTTATTTCTAATCCAAACACTTTATAACATGCCTCATTTATGATTAGATTCATGCCTGGAAGGAATTAATGAGAAAAGCTGTTTTTTAGTTATCCAAGTATAACAGGTGGTCTGGCAGGCTCAAAGGTAGTTTCTCAGTCTCATTGCCTGAGGAGATGACCTCTGGGTAGATTTTTAGGACCGCATGGATTGCTTTATATCTGTTTTAAAAGATTATTTCAATTGGTGTTTTAGAAATCTTTAAGACCACTGAGGGAAGAGAAAAAAGAATTTTGAATAACAATAGACAAGGCTGATGAATAGTTAAACTAGAACTTGTATGTATGTTTTTGTACTTAAGTATACACATGATTTGCTCTGAGCAATCACAGTTTTAGGAGATGTGCATACTCAAGTCACTCAAGCCTGTCATTATTCATCAACAGTGTATCAGAGTGACAAAGTTAATATTATTAAAGGCTAAAATTATGCCCTTCAGGAAACCTAAGCAGTTCCTAAAGTAGGACTAAAACTTTAAAAGGAGAGGTCAAATAAACATGTGTCATAAGAAATGCATATTTCACTACATTCTCTCAAGCAGATTATTGAAGAACTTGGCCAGCAGTCAGTCTAAGGTAATCTTTCCAGTGAGGGCCTAGAAGGCTGGTAGTTTTGATGTAGGATAGAAGAAATAAGTAGGTAGAAAGGAGACAGGAAGGAAAAGTAAAAATATAACTTTAATATAAGAACCTGGAGCTAACATGCTTCTGCCTCTAGTCCACAAACCAGTTCTCTTTTCCAGGCCTGACTCTACCATCAATTCTTGGGAAAACTGTAGATCCTAGAATTAACAATATCTCTGGGAAAATCTATAATTTAGGATATCCCAGCTTATTCGTTAATCAACTAATGAGGACCCCAATCAGCCCAAGATCATCCACCCTAAGGCTGACCAGACCACAGACCATCAGGAAGCGCCTCGGGACTACTGGACTGAGATCATCCACCCTAAGGCCGACCAGACCACCTGCCCACCATAAACCGCGTTGGGACTACTGGACCAAGCTCATCCTCACATACCGTCTCTAGCCCACCCCTCACAAAAGTCCCCTATAAGAAGAGAACCCTGAACTCCCCAAAATGCCTTCCTCATCTTGAGGGGCCTACATTCTCTCTTGAATGTGTATTTCCGCCCCTTTTCCCCAAATAAACCTCTGTCCATGTCTCTAACTGGCACATCCTGAAATTCTTTTCCGTCACGTTAGCCAAGGATCCTGCAGACCCTGAGTTCCTGAGCTGAGGACTCACCTCAACAGTTTCTCTTTTGACTTAAAATAGGCTCAATAACTATGACAAATATCTAAAGAAGTGTTAAAATTAGCAGGGAATGGAATAAAGAATGTAATTTAGCCAGATCATTCATTTCATTCTATCTCAAGACTTCCAACTGAATTATAATCTTGAACCCTTTCCCTAAAATGTTTGCATAAATAATTGATATATATGTTTTTAGTGAAAGACTAGGTCACTTGTTTAATTGTTATTGTTTTTTCTACTTACAATTAAAAAGCAAGATCAGTGGTCCAGGCTCTAATTGTTTGTTTTTGTAGTTTTACTGCATCCCACTCTTGTAGTCAATATTTTAAAAGGCTAACCAAGAGTTTTAACATGCAGAGCTTAGAAGTCATTCTTACAAGAAAAAGCCAGAAAAATTAAAATCACTGACTTTTCCTGGATCCATCAGAGAACTAAAAACTCAAAGCAAATTTCTACCCTGAAATGTAGTGAGACAAGTAAATTTGGCGTCATCATGAGATCTGTTTTCCTGAAAAAGAAGCCACTGGAACCACACAAACTTTTAGGAATGCATACATAGTAAGTTTATTATTTTAGGCTGAATGTGGACTAGCATAACAGAAATTCCAAGCCCCCCCACCCCCCAGTTTTCTGTGTGTTTTTTGTTTGTTTGTTTGTTGTATTTTTTCTATTTTATGTAGCTGCTCCACCTATTTGCACAGGGATTATCCCAGATAGGTCCTAGGAGGATAGGAAAAGTAAATATTGTGACATTTTCCCAAAGTGAGAATGTTTTCCATAACAAAGGCATGCTCAGCTGGGAAAAAGAGCTTTATGGAAGGCAACCTCATCCGGTCTGGAAGAAGGGTATTTTCCCAACTTTAGCTTCCTTTATCCTTCCCATCTCACCTAAGAGGGTTACAAAAAAAAGCTATGAAACACTTGTGAATGTCACAGCCCAGGAACACAGGCTCACTAAAAGACAGATTTAATTTAAGATTATAGAATGCATCTCCTCCCCTATGCTTTAACACTAAATCAACAAGGCTCTGGTAAAATTAGAGTGAATTGCAGCTGAAAGAATTCAGAGATGCAGACTCTATCTGATGAGTTCTTAGGGGAGACTGGAGAAAACTGGGGCGATAAAAACAAGGTCACTAGAGGAAACTGAAGCCTCCAGCAACTATAGTTACAGAAAACATAAAATTCAAATGAACTCCTAGCCATATTAACATAATTTCTCACCATAAAGGGCCAATAGATGTGTCCGATTTGAAATGAACATTTCAAAACAGGCCAAAAGAAAAGATAAAACACAGTATAAAGAGACAAAGCAAGCATCTGAACCAGACTCATACGACACAGATGTTGGAATTATCAGAGAAAATTTAAAATAACTATGATCAATATGTTAAGGGCTCTTGTGGAAAAGTAGACCACATTCAAGCAAATATTTCAAACAAAGGCAGGGAAACTCTAAAAAATATCTGAAGAAAATGCTAGAAATTAAAACTACTATGAGAAATGAAGAATGTCTTTGATGGACTCACAGTGACTTGACATAGCTAAAGAAAGTGTTACGGTTTGGGGAGAAGATCAATTCCGCCCAAACAAACCACAAAAACAGAAAAACAGAATAATCGCGGGTTCTTGTCCTGAGCTAAGGATAAGTATACAATAATCTGGGTTCTTGCTGAAGATTTAAAAGAGTTTATTAAAAAGATAGAAATACAGAAGATACTTACAGCCTCATGTTACCGGGTAACAGGAAGGGGTGGTTCTAGTGAATTCACCAAAAATACCTCCATCCCTATGGACCAAGTCAGCAGGTCTTTTGATATGGAGATATCCTGCCCTATCTCCAACCCAGGTATACTGCTCTGTCTCCAACCCAGCCAGATCCACCTCCTCTGGGGCAGAGGGTGCAGCTCTGTCTCCAGCAAAGATCCCCACACCTTTTGTTACATTCAAAAATGTGTTAAGTTGCTTCTCAGGAATCTGGGATTTCCTCCCATCCTTGAGGAACTCTGCCTCTCTTTAGAAATGTAAAATGACCTTAGGCTTCTTCTACTCTTTTGCTAATTATCCATGGTGAAATCTGCTGCCCTCTCCCCACAGCTCCTGGCTTTCTTCACTACCAAGGATATATTTTTAAAATTGGAAATCTTTCCCAATACTGGTACATTAATACATTTTGAAACCTCTTCCCAATACTGGTATAGAAAGTCTATAGTTTCTCAAATAGAAACTTCCTCAAATGTAATTTAGAAACTACATGAATTTACTATATCAAGGCTGTCAGTTAAAATGGGTTGCTCAAGGGTTTAACTATAGAGTATGTACATATTTAGAACATTTTTATTGATGAATTATAATTATGCATCAGAGTGAGATTCAGAGTAATATTATCATACATGCACACAGTATTTGTGGTGTGTTTCCCTCCAGATTCCACCCCATTCCTTCCTTTTCCCTATAGATAATATTTACTTTGATGTAGTACACATATGAATAAAGGATTATTTAAATTATAAAGGACATTTCCTAAAAATATTTTTAAAAGGTGAATGAAAAGAACCATTATGACAAAATGAAAAATCCCAGCCAGTAGACCAAACATTCTATTTGATAATAAAATGAAACCCTTGCACAACAATGTGAATGTAATTAAAGCTATAGAACCATACACGGAGATATGGTTAAAATATCACATTTTTGTAACATATATTGAACCACAGTAAAAATCATTTATTTTAAAAATTGAGTGAAACCATATTATGCATTGATGTAACACTCCAATTCAATAAATTTATCACCAGAACATATACACCCAGACACAAATACAGAAATGTCTATCTCTGAAAAAAAAGTTAAAGCAAATTTGAACACCATGGATAAGTTAATTAGCTCAATTGTATTAATCAGTTAATTATATATGTTATATGTGTATAACATGTGTATAACATATGTTCTATGTGTATAACAAAAATCATGTTGTACGCCTTAAATGTATACAATTTCAATTTGCAAATTTAGGACTGGGGTTATAACAGAAGTAGAGCATGAGTTTAAGCATCCTTAGGGCCCTGAGCTCGATTATAAGCAACTGCCCATTTGGGGATATAAAGCAAATTTGAAACTGTACATTAAAATAAGGCCAGTAAGGAAGCTGGGCATAGTGGCACACACTTGTAATCTCAGTATCTGGGAGGCTGAGACAGGAGGATCATGGTCCTTGGACAACCTCAGCTAATTAGGGAGGCCCTTTGCAACTCAGTGAGACCCTGATTCAAAATAAAGAATAAAAGCCAGGCGTGGGTGCACTTGTATTCCCAGCATTCAGGAGGCTGAGACCATGGGCAGCCTCAGCTACTTAGTGAGGACTTCTGCAACCTAGTGAGACCCATTTCCAAAAATGAAGAATAAAAAAATAGGGCAGGGGGTGTAGTTCGGAAGTCAGTCGAATGCCCCTGGGTTCCATCCCCAGACCCACAAAAATAAATAAATAAAAATAAAAATAAAAAATATGGCTGGGGGTGTAGCTTGGAAGTAGAATGTCCCTGGGTTCCATTCCTAGCACCAAGGGAAAAAATGAACAATAAATAAATAATATCAGTAATGGATATCATTAAGATTTGACAGCTATATACAGTAGTTCTTAAAATTTTTGTCATGGATTAATTTATAAACATATACATTGAGCTTTCATCATGTGATAGTCACTTTTCTAAGAGATTATCATGTGATATTCAGAAAGATGTATCTTTAAATCACATTTTAGGCCAGGAGTGGTTGCACACGCTTGTAATCCTAATACTTGGGAGGCTGAGGAAGGAGGATTGCAGGCTCGAAGCCAGCCTCAGCAGTTTAGTGAGGCTCTCAGTAATTACTGAGAGCCTGTTTTCAAATAAAATATAAAATAGGTCTAGAAGTGTAGCATGGAAGTAAAAGACCCCTGGGTTCCATCCCCAGTAGCACAAAAAAAGGTAAATAAAATTTTATATTTTTGGATAGATATTTTTCTGTTTTCTTCATAAAATTAAATTTGCTTTTAATTTTTTTAATTTGATACATAAAATATAAATTATATATATTAATTAATTAAAATGTAATATTTCAAAACAAGTATTAATTGCATAATGTTTCAATCAGATTAAGTTTATCCCCTCAAATATTTATTTATTTTGGTGTAGACAAAGTGATCATTTCATTCAAAAATAATTTCTTCTACTTTAAAAAAAACAATAGTGCATAATTGCTATCTATAGTCACCCTAGGACCCATTGACCAACCTCTCCTCTCTATAATTCCCAGCCTCTGGTAACCACCATTCTCTCAATATTTATTAGACCTACTGTTTCAGATTCCACATATGAGTGAGATCATGCTGTATTTTCTTTCTATGCCTGGTATTTTTCATTTAATGGAATGATTTCCAATTCTATCTTTGTTGTCATAAATGACAGGATATCATTTCTTTAGGTCTGAATAATATACTATTGTGTTTATATATCACATTTTCTTTGTTCATTAGTTGATGGCCACTTAGATTACATCCTTTTCTTAGTTATTGAGAATAGTGCTGCGATGGAAGAGCAGTTGTCTCTTCAATATCTTGATTCCATTTCCTTTGGATATATATCCAGTAGTGGGACTGGAGAATCATATGGTAGGTAGTTCTATCTTTAATTTTTTTGAGGCCCCCCATGTTGTTTCCATAATGGCTATATTAATTTACATTTATACCTACAATATGCAAGGGTTTCTTTTATTCTACATCCTTGCGTTAACTTATCTTTTAGGCTTTTTGATAAAACTCATTTTTACTACAATATATTGTCATCTCATTGTGGCTTCAATTTGAATTTCTTTGATGATTCATGATGTTAAACATTTTTCAAGATATCTGTTTATCCATTTGTGTATCTTCTTTTGAGGAATGTCTATTTAGACCTTTTACCCATTTTTATTAGGTTATTTGCATTTTTGCTATTGAGTTTTAGAGTTTCTATATTCTAGCTATCGACACTTTGTCAGATGTATAGTATGCAAATATTTTCTCTTATTCTGTAGGTTATCTCTTCACTCTATTGTTTTCTTTATTGTTTAGGAGGTTTTTATTTTGATATAATTCAATTTATATAGGTATTTTGACAATTTCTTTTTCACTCTTTAGAGTCACTTTATCAGCGCATGAAAAATATATCTCAACTCTACTACTTCTTCCATGTTCAGAGTAGCACTGTTCACAAGAGCTAAAAAGTGAAATCTAACCATGTGTCCATCATTGAATTAACTGATGTACAAAAAAGGCATATGAATACAACATGATATTATACTGCTTCAAAAGAAAGCAAATTCTGGCATATGCTGCAACATGGATGAAACTTGAGAACATTATGCTCAATGAAATAAACCAGTCACAAAAAGGCAAAAGATGTGTTATTCTGCTCCTCGCACGAGGTACATAGATTAGTCAAATTTATAGAAGCAGAACACAGAATGTTTGCTACCTGAAGATGGGAGGGAGGGGAAAGTGGGTAAATATTGTTTATCATGTACAGAGTTTTAGTTTTGCAAGATGAAGAAGTTCTAGAGATACGATTGTGGTGATGGCTGGTCAACAATGAGAATATACTTAACACTACTATGCTACACACTTAAAAGAACTAAAATGGTAAGTTTATCATTATGTATTGGTTACCACAATAACTGCAATTCGAAATTGTTATGGTTTGAGTGAGTGTCCCTGGAAAGCGCATGTCCTCAACATGGTCCTCAGCGGTGCTTTTGGAAGATAGTGGAAGCTTGGAGAGGTAGAGTATAGTCAAAGGCTTTCCATTAATACGGTGATGAGCCCTTGAAGAGAATACTGAGACCCTGGATTTTCCTCTTTATCTCTACTTCCTGGTCGCCATGAGATGAGTAGTTTTCTATACCATGTGTTCTACACCATGTTATGCTGCTTTCCACCAGGCCCAAAGAATCAGCATCAGCTGATCATGGACTAAAACCTCTAAACCTGTGATACAAAATAAACCTTTTGTGTTTTAGTTTGATGTATCTCAAGCATTATTTCAATAGCAGAAATCTGACTAACACACATAAACATAAAAAATCTTCCCTTTTTTCTTTTCTTCCTTTTCTGTCATCTAAATCTAAGTTATTATTGTCCTTTTTTAGCCTTTCTTCTTTTTTATTTATGGGTGCATTGTAATTCTACATCATTCTGGGTTACTGAATCGTAGAGGCATACATGCACACATCACGCATTTAGCCCTTCCCCAATTGCCACCTCATTTCTTCCTTCTCCCTCTTTTTTGAGTTTGCCTTAGTGACTGACTTTGATATGTTTGTGAGTGTACATCATGCATATTAGGATGCTTCCCTCGTCACCCTCTCCCATCTTCCTCAGTTAGGTCACCTTCTTTACTCATCTGAGGTTTCTCCTTCTATGTCTAGAGTTCCTCCTATGTCCCATTTTCTCCCTAGCTTCCACACATTAAAGAGAACATCCAACTTTTCACTTTTTGTGACTGGCTAATGTCACTTAGCATTATGTTCTCCAGTTCCATCCATTTCCCTGCTAATGACATAAGTTTGTTCCTCTTTATGTCTGAGTAAAATTCCGTTGTGTTCATATCCCATAGTTTCGTGCTCCATTCATCTGTCGATGGACATCTTAGCTGGTTTCATAATTTGGCAATTGTGAATTGTGTGGTTATAAACATAGATGCACATGCATCCGTCTGGTAGTTTGGTTTTCATTTTTTTGGGTAGATACCCAGAAGTGGTATTGCTGGGTCATATGGTAGGTTCATTCCCATTCTTTTGAGGATCCTCCATACTGTTTTCCCAAGTGGTTGCACTAACGTGAAATCTCACTAGCAATGTATTAGAGTTCCTACTTTTCTATACCCTTACCGTCCGTCTTTTACTTGGACCATTAAGTGTCTACCACTCATGGTTGACTCATTGCCATTAATTCTATGCTGATGCAAGTGCAAATTTATAATTGGTGTTATTTAGTTAAAAGAAGAAGGAAATCAAGGGAATGTGATAATAAATTTTAAAGAAAAATTTGAGCTTATAATTTTAAGAAGTTGAGAACATGCTTTTTTATTTTTCAAAGAACAGATGTCTGGAATCCATATATTTTACTTGGATTAAAGAGAACTTTAAACATTAAATTAGTGATGTTTCTCAGACACTAGACTTTATTACATTAAAAGAAGTAAAAACCATGCATTGGTATATTGAAGAGAATTTTGTAAATCTTGGTATAGTGAAGAGTATTTTATATATTTAGTTGTTAATGAGAATTTTTATACAATAAAATCTATTATACTTAAATATATGACACTAAAATATTATAGCTTAGAATTTCTCCCACTCTTAATCTGGTAGAAATATCCAGAGGCTTCAAGCTTCCCAGAAGGGATTATTATATAATGCATGGCTTTGTATTTAATGATTTTAAAATAGCAAGCTTAAATATTTAAAATACTTTAGATAAGCTGAAATATGGGGTCTTAAGTTGTTCCCCTTATTCAATTAATGCCATAAATATTAAAAAATAGAAAACACCATTTCTTTAAGAAAACTTAAAGAAGCCAAGTTTTCTTCCAAATATATTTAAAATTTCCCAAAAGACTTTCCTTCTACCTAGAAAACCACATGCATAACAAAAACAAGTTTTCTATTGTTATAGGAGATAATTTGCTCTGCTTTTCTTTTCTTAAAACTTTTCTAATAAAAATCATATTTCCATTTCTCTATAAAATATATGGATAAAAAACCTACAAAATAAATAACTACTATTTTCTCTTTCCTGCCAAGAATTCCAATAGATAATTTCCAGGACTATAATAGTCTATTCATCTTAAAAAGGTTTCATCTATGATATGATTTATAGAAAATGAGAACTTTGTAATAACTTTTTGGAAACTCCATTGAAGAATCAAGGCAAACAAATTACTGCATTCAGTGTCCATAGACTTTCTCATTGAACTTCTTTTGCCACCTTATATGCATAGTAATAATAGTTTTTTCTTTTTCTATCGAAATAATGAATCATCGTAAGAATTCTGTTATACAGCCTATCCCAAAGAATTTTATGACATTTGAATTGCTTTTAAATAATAAGTGGATTTATTTTTATATACAGAGATCATTATTGAAAACTTCAGCAGAGAAAATGCAGTCATTTAAATCAATATACTTTTTGAGTCCTAAATGAATCAAAGATTCATGCTGATAAATATATTTCATATAAAAATAATTTTTAATTTTATTTTTAAAAATAATGCTTCATAGTAGTCCCTGAAATATTCATGTATTAGCTTAACACATTGTTGGTTACCATGCATAAATAGTTTTTAATATATGGGTAAAATTAATTGATATATTTCTAATCTCTTTCTTGAAGTTATTCATCAGCTAAACTTGAATTCAATCAATTGTTATATGCAAGTATAAACAATTGCAACCTACACATAATATGAAATATTTATAAAAATATAAATATTTGTTACCTACACAGATAAAAAGAAAATACCATCTCTAAAAACCTGCCCAATAAGTAGAAAGCTTAAGCCAAATTATGAAAACAAATTTCACATACATTAAGTGTTACTTAGAGGAATAAAACTGGAAGCATGCTATGAAAAATAAAATCGGGAGCATAATATGAGAAATAAAACATGTAAAATCCTTGGAATTCTCTCTACATTTGCATAAGCCAGGAACAGTTTAGGGTCAAAGGGCAAGTGTTTTGTTTCAGATCTCACTTACCAGATCTGCAACACTAAATCAACTAATGTCCTCATTTGAATTGAAATGTAGCAAGCACATCACTTTTATTGTCAAAGATTGTGGAAAGAAAATTCTTCCTTAGACTATGGAGAAGTAAACAAGTATGAATGTGACTAATGATAATGTTCTATTTTTTATCCTGAAAATTTATGCATTTAAGATTTTATTCAGAAGAATGTCACATACAGTGAACGTGAATATGGAATTGATCTTGTTTATTCCATTTTAAAATATAATTTGTCTATCATCTTTCTGGTGTTAAAAAAGGATTCTCTACTCAAATTAGTGATCACATTTAAAAACAATAACTTATCATTTTACATTGTTTACTTTGCCTTATATTTGAACTCTTATTTAAGAAACGTATTCACTTAATATTCTTTACTGAAATGAAAATTTTCTTTAATGTAGCAATACAATGATGGTCTTAACAAAGAAAAGATAATATTGAAGCGTCTGCTTGGATTCATCAGATAATTTACAATACAGACTCAAGAAGGATGGTTGTACTAGAGGACCTTTTAGAATACAATAAAACACTAAAATATTTTCCTCATTGCAATCAAAGAACAGGCTTTTGAATATTACTTTTAAGTTCAACCTAGAAGAAGTGAGAAATATTATTGAATACTTTGTTTTTACATGGTCATTTTTCAAAGTGAGTTCCATAGATCATTTAGTTGACAAGATATTACTTGATATTAGATGTAAAAAGAATCCTACAGTCCTACAGTTTTGAGAAATAATGAGTTAAACAGATAAAACAGAATTTTTAAAACCTTTTATCATGCTAATATAAACTCTTAAACTTAAGAGTCTTTGTGTATGAGGGTAATAGAAGTTGAAGGCAGCATTTATTTAATGTGTTGGTAGAAGGAATCCTTTTTTAATAGGACATATTATTTAGTTAATAATGGTAAAGAGTAAAGGAACAGCATTTTTTTTTTTTTTTGGTTTTTTGGTGGTACTGGGATTTCTGGAAGCCCTTCTACCTCCGGGCTACACTCAGACCTATTTTATATATATATTTTTAATTTGTTATTGAACATAAATTTAATTTGTTATTGAACATATTTAAACTATACTTGATGCCCTCTCCCCCCTCCCGCCCCTGTTTTCCCTTCCTCCCTCCCAGCAATAAAACAATGATTGCCCTGGGTAACCATGCCATATTCATAATTTTACATATATTTGGATGTGGACCCTCATTAATCAAGTTCAGCCTTCCTCCTCCTCTATCTTTCTATTCAAGCTTTGCTGGTATTTCCCCTCCATTATCTGGAGTACCACTGGTATCCTCTGGATTCCCTAGTTTGGGCATATTAGAGGAAACATATGTACCTTCTCCTTCTGTGCTTGGCTGGTCTCACTTAACATAATGCTCTCCAGGACTTTCCATCTTCTTGCAAAAGGTATGATTTTGTTCTTCTTTATTGCTGAGTAGAATTCCATTGTGTGAAGTCATGAATACTGACCCCTATTTTATATTTTTGAAACAGGGTCTCTTACGCCAGCGCAGCTGGCTTCGAACCTGAGCGATCCTCCTGTCTCTGCCTCCCAAGCGCGGGGATTTCAAGCATGTGCCACCACGCCTGACAGAAACAGCATTTTTTAAAAAATTGGCCACATAGCAATTTTTCTATAATAATAGTTAATAGTTTGGAGAAAATATTTTCTTCTGGTGCGGTGGTACATACCTGTAATCTCAGTACTTGGGAGGTTGACACAGAAGGATGAACAGTTCAAGGCCAGCCTCAACAACATACAAAGACCCTTAGCAACTTAGAGAGGCCCTATTTTAAAATAAAAATAATATAAAAAGGATGGCTGTATAGTTCAGGGGTAGAATGCTTCTAGGTGTAACCATGAATACAGAATGAAAGAAAAGAAAGAAAGAAGAAAGAAAGAAAGAGAAAACTTGACACCTTAAGTATAGAAAAGAGATTTTCTAGTTTTCCATGATTTTAGGATAATGGAAAGCTTTACTTTCTTTGAGGATCATTGCAAAATATCATTTTTTTAATCCTTTCATGTTACCATATATCAGTGAGATCATTATTGTCATTTAAAACTGTAAAGCATTTTAGCCAGGCATGGTGGCTCACTCTTGTAATCCCAGCATTCCAGAGGCTGATACCAGAGGATGGCAGTTGGCAGAAACCTTCAGCTACTTAGTGAGGCCCTCCACAACTTAGTGAGAGCCTGTTTCAAAATAAAGAATACAAAATAGGGCAGGGGGTGTAGTTCAGAGTTTGAATGCCCCTGGGTTCTATCACCAGACCCGCAACAAAAGAGAAAAAAAAAACAAACAAAAAAATTGTAAAGCATTTTACTAGACCTTTCCAAACGTATTATCACAAACTTTAGACATCATATACCAATAACAATGATCTTATTAGTTGGGGAAAGACAGATCTAAACTATATCAATATGTAAGTTGCGAAATAATTCCCCAAATTTACAGAGTCAAAAGTTGTGTGTGCTGGGTATGGTGGTGCAAGTTTGTAATCCCAGCATTTAGTAGGCTGAGACAGGAGGATCGCAGTTCGCAGACAGCCTCAGTTACTCAGTGAGGCCCTCCACAACTTAGTAAAACCCTGTTTCAAAATAATGCATAAAAAATAGGGGAGAGGGTATACCTTGGAATTGGAATGCCCTGATTTCCATCCCAGACCCTCAAAAAGAAGTTGTACAGTTGGAATTTTTTACAAAAATGCTTTAAAATTTAAGACATAAACAAGTAGTATTGAGGAGGTAGAAAGGAAGTAGGCAGGTAGGGAAGAGGCCTCGGTAGAAAAACTTAATTTCCTGAAGGGCGATGAATACTAATTAACTTCCAAGGCTCCTAAAAGAGACCAGCTCTTCCAAGGTTCAGAGATAAGAATGACCAAAGCTTCACAAAACCATCTGTTTACTAATCAACAAAACCCAGGAGACATCACTGGGGCAAATCTAACACCCCTACTGAAGGAGACCCTCAAAGGACATGCAAATACCCTATGCAAAGTTTAAGAACTGCCTCCCAAACTCCAAGCAACAGAAGACATGCAGAGGTATATAAACCCCTAGACCAGTCACCAGGATGGTTACCCACTCTGGGAACTCCTCCCCACTGGGGAGCTTCTTTCTCTCTTGCAGGTTGCATTAGTTTTGAGAGAAGGTGGAGTGCAATTGAAGGCACTTGGCCCGGGCTACACTCGGGTAGTGACCTGAAGGCAGCTGCTGGACTCAGAGTTCCGACAGCCCTTAGGGGTGTTCAGCCACTTTTCCCTATTTCCTGCTGCTTCCAATATACCTTTTACTCCCCTTCCTGTGGTCTGTGGGTGTCATTTTTCGCTCACCACAGACAAGAATCTGGAAACGCTGAGTTTCTTCTCAAGAAACTCCATTTCATCTTAAGGAAATGCTGTGTTTCTTCTCAAGAAACCCCATTTCAGTATTATCTTTACATTTAGTACTAATTGTTTGTGATTTTTAAAAATTTGTAATCAAAGTACAAATGACAATGTTTGGCTTTCCAATGTCAGGCATTACTAATTCTGTCAGATGAAAATATAGATTATATGTGTTTAAAGTCCAGAGCTAACAAACACCATTCCTCCATTTCAATGTCACTGAAATAAATGAAAGCAATACCTACAGGTAGAAACTCTATGCCTACTAGAGGAGGTAAGTAATCACCACCGTGGAACCTATGGCTAGATAGATTAGATGAAATCAGCTCAAAGTATTAAGTTACAGCATTGCCCTTAAGCTCAATTTTGTGCAATAAGAATCTATTGACAAGAGTATCAGAGAGGAGAAGGCACAGATTGTAGAAATGGAAATAATATGTTCACTTTTCAGATATTTCTAATAACTAAAACAAATATACCTGCACTACTGTGAAGGTAAAAAAAACCAATAAATGGTATGTGGTGATAAAAATGGATTATTCACACTTTTTAGAGATTTGGTAAGAAAAATTTACAGAAATTCAGTAGTAATCTTGAAATAAATCAAGTATACAGGTGACTGGACAGCTTAACTGGTTCAATCAGAACAAAGGCATGACAGTTATATATTCATATATGTATATATGAATATCATGTGTATATTTTATATCATGTCCATATTTATATGCACAATGCAATTTTACCTGCTTAAAGAGAGAGAGATCATGCTCTTTCCCTTTTCTGGAAACATTTACTGACAAAGAAGCTCAGATGCTTTTTTTTGTGGTACTGGGGATTGAACAAAGGGTGTGTACTTCTGAGCTACATCTCAGTTACTTTTACTTATTTTTTAAAATTTTGAAAACGGGTCTTGATAAGTTGCTGAGGATTTTGCTAAGTTGTGAGTCTGGCCTCAAACCTGCGATCTTCCAGTCTCAGCCTCCCAAGTACTGGGGATTACAGACAGGAGCCACCACCAGGCCCGGCTAGCTCAAATGCTTTGAGTTTATTACAATTAGGCCATACAAGTGTTGAGAACTAATATCTCAAATAAAAGCAGGGTGAAAAATGTCTCTGATATGACTTTAAGAGATATAAAAAATATTATATAATATAAATGTATATTCATATTACATATATATATATATATATATATATATATATATAGTTATGTGGATTGGTCAGTCAAGCAATGAATACATATTAGGTAATAATACAAAATTAAATACCATTGGTCTAGTTTTATTGTTCAACCAAAATAATTGCAAGAATGTTCATAACAAGTTATGCATAATTTTTTTTGCAGGTCTGGGGATGGAACCCAGGGTCATTTGATCTCCGAGCTACACCCCCTGCCCTAAATTTTATTCTTTTATTTTGAAACCTGGTCTCACTGAGTTGCAGAGGGCCTCAATAAGTAGCTGAGGCTGTCCGCGAACTGTGAACCTCTGGTCTTAAAAACACAGAAACTACTCAAATGCGTAGTTGTAGATATACGAAGGTATATGTGTATAGAAATTCATGGGGATATGCATTTAAGATACATTCTCTTTATACCATGTAAATTATTAGTTAGTAAAGATTATGGTTTGGATCTAGAGTGTCCCCCCAAATTTCTGATGTTGAAAGTCTTGTTTCTAATGCAGCAAGGCTCAGAGGTAGGGCCTGGCTGGAAGAGGTGTCCATGGGGGTGTGGCCTTGAGGACTGTTGCTGGCCCTGGTCCTTTTCCCTCTTGCTCCTGCTCTAGCTCCTCCTCTGGCTCTGCTTCCTGGCTGTCTTGAGCTGAGCAGCTGTCCTCTGCCACACCCTGTCACCATGATGTTTCTGCCTTGGAGCCAGCTGACCAAGGAATAAACATCAGAAACCATGTATCGAATAAAGCCTTTGCTCCTCTGAATTGTTCTTGTCAGGTATTTTGTTCACAGCAACAAAAAAGCTGTCAAATACAAAAGAGTAAATGTTAACTAAAAGAAATCTATATACTATAGGCAGTGAGTGAAGTAAAAAAGATTCAGAAAAACTCAATATGTTTATTGCTGCATCCATTTTATAACTATTTGTTAGCCTGTTTTAAACAGGTGATAGAAGATATATCGAATCGGTTAATAAAGGATGCAGTAACAAAGAAGCACTTACTAGGCAGCACCACAGAAATTTGTTTTTCACAGTTCTGGAGGCTGGGAGTCCAATGGGAAAGTGTCAGGATATTGCTTTCCTTCTGAGATATCTCTGCTTTGTAAATGGTTACCTCCCTGCTATTTCTTCATGTAGTCTTTCTTATGAATGCTCCCCTGCTAAGTGCTGAAATTTTCTTATAAAGAAATCAGTCTGACTGGATTAAAGCCCATACTAATGACCTCATTTTAACTTATTTCATTAGAGGCTCTATATCCAAATACAATCACATTCTGAAGTACTGATGGTTAGGGTTTCAATATTATGAAATTTGAAAGAACACAATTCAACCCATTATATAAACACATGCCTATATGTATGTATACACACATATGTATATGGAAATATGCATATATGTAATCTTTGCATTATTTAAAACCCTAGTGGACCTATGCATCCTTTTTAAGTACTAGCCACTGTTATAGGCAATTTCAATCTAGTTTAAATTTAATAATACTCTTAAAAACTAGCTATTATTAGTAGTAACCACATTGCAGATAGAAAAAAAACACATATAAATGAAGAAGTGACTGGCCCAGTGTCAACTAACTTTTATTCATTCGAACTGGGATTCAGTCTCAGGTTTCTTTACCTCTAAAAACTATGAAATCATGCGATCTCTTCTATTTATATCCATTTGTGTGTGTACATGTGTGCATATGATTGCACATACACATAGTTTAAAGGTATTAGTATGTTAGTTATTAAGTAGATTTGGCATTTTTATATCACTGAGCAATGTTGGACCATTTTCATTTTTAATTAACCTGAATAAGCCAATGTAGAGTGAATGGGTACATATATATTATAAATCCAGTACTATTTTGATTCTGTATTTTTCCATTAACTGAAAACTAGGTACCATAGCAACAGAGCTTGTTTAAACTGAATGAATTCTCATGAAAGCGAACTGTTTGGTACAAGTAGATTTAGAATCCTTCTGTATGTCCAAAGAGAAGAAACAAAGGGCAGGGTGACAATCTAAAATATATTAAGTTAGCCAAGTCCCTGAACCTTCACTACAGGAGACATTTAAGTAAATGTACTATGTGGCTATAAGACTCAACATTTCTTTAAATGCTGCAATTGTATGAGCATATATATGAGCTATAAACAAATAATCAGTTTTTAAAATAATTTTAGTGTGGTTTTGAATCATAATATTAATTATTTTAGCTCTCCCCTCTTTTTTTTATGGTAGTGGTGATGGAACCCGGGGGCATTCTACCTCCAAGCTACATCTCCAGCCCTATTATTTTATTCTTTGTTTTGAAACAAGGTCTCACTGAGTTGCAAAGGACCTCTCTAAGTAGCTGAGGCTGTCTGCAAACCATGATCCTCCTGTCTCAGCTTCCCAAATCCTGGG
This sequence comes from Muscardinus avellanarius, assembly GCF_963383645.1. Classification (NCBI taxonomy): domain Eukaryota; kingdom Metazoa; phylum Chordata; class Mammalia; order Rodentia; family Gliridae; genus Muscardinus; species Muscardinus avellanarius. The sequence continues at coordinate 23,372,571 of NC_137792.1, read as the reverse complement.
ATTACAAGCGTGCGCCACCACACTTGGCTCCCTCTTCTGAAAGTTCTGTTCTAAATTCTGCAGATCCCTGTCCTCAGACTCTGACTTGACTTTTTTATGTAGTATTCTCCTTTATTGTCTCATTGTTGCTACCTCAATAAATCACTACAATTACCTTTACCCTTTATTTCTACCTTGTGTTAATATCAACAGAAAGGTATATAAAAGTGATATGGAATATATAACAGGGTTCAAAATTTAATTCACCTTTGAGGTAGGCACAAAGAAACAATTATTTTCACAACTGTACAAATGAAAAACTGAAAAACAGAAAATTAAATGACTTGAATTATAAAGACATTTTTTGACTAAAGGAGATATTAAATGGCACCCTGAAAAATTAAGGTGGCTACTCACATTTTATTCTATCAAGCAAAACATTTTAATACTTGTGTTTATACACACAGAAAGGTTAGAGTAGGTTTAATCTCTAATATGTCCTTTTGTTAACATTTTAGGACATCAGACAATTTAATAAATGTTACTTATTTTGATAAAAGTTACACTCTTTCATCTTCCAGGAAGTACTTTTCATCTTTTATCCATCCATCCTTCCACCCATCCATTTATCCATCCATCTACCCTTCCAACGCATATATTCAACACTAAGTTTAGGGCATTGTGCTCAGCATTAATGACACAATGGGGAAAATAGAGGACAGTTATTGAGCATCATAAAGAACTGTACAGCTCAGAGGTCAGATGCCCCTGGTTCCAACCCCAGACCCGAAAAAAAAAAACCTAAGAAAATGGATAGGTGTTGCCAGGCGCACACGCTTGTAATCCCCGCGCTTGGGAGGCGGAAACAGGAGGATCTGGAAGGTTCAAAGCCAGCCGCACTGGCTTAAGAGACCCTGTTTCCAAATAGTTCTGGGAGTGTAGCCTGGAGGTAGAAGAGTTTCCAGGAACCCCAGTACCACCAAAAAAAAAAAAAAACCCCAAAACAATAGGTGTTAAAAACTAACAGTAATGAGCAAGTTGCTATAAGAAAACAAAAGGTTGCTAGCAACCATTAGCCACAATACCTCTATCCAGGTTAGATAAGATAACATTGATAACATGACCTCTGAGCTTTAGATTCTGGTGTATCTCATAAATTATTTCTTTATTTATTCAACATGAGTCATTCCAACAGAGATTTAAAACTTTAGATTGATCCTACCTCTATGTTCTAGTATGAGTCATGAACATCAAAAGAGTTTAAATGATTTGGAGTAGCCTCAAGGGGACTCTAGAAATGTTCTAAAAGATGAGAGATTTTTCTTCTTTGTATGTTTGTTTTAATGAAATCATTCTACATTTAGGAGGCTGTCTTAACATGAAATAATCATATCAACTATTTAATGGGTATCAAATATGCCTAGTACTATTTAGGATAGTTTTATTTTTTATTTTTTCTTTTTTTGCAGCACTGGGGATGGAACCCAGGGGCATTCTACCTCCAAGCTACACCCCCAGCCCTATTTTTATTATTTTTAATATTTATTTATTTATTTATTTATTTATTTATTTTGTTGGTACTGGGGATGGAACCCAGGGGCCTCCAGGCTACACTCCCAGACCTATTTTATATTTTATTTGGAAACAGGGTCTCTTAAGCCAGCTGAGGTTGGCTTGGAACCTGCACAATCCTCCTGTCTCAGCCTCCCAAGCATGGGGATTACAACCCTGCACCACCACGCCTGGCTTATTTAGGATAATTTAAAACAAAGAAGATTAGCTGGGCCTGGTGGCCCACGCTTGTTCAAAGCCAGCCCCAGGCTCTGGCTTAGGAGACCCTGTTTCCAAATAAAAATGTAAAAATAGGTCTGGGAATGTAGCCCGGAGGTAGAAGGGCTTCCAGGAACCCCAGTACTGTTAAGTTGGGTCCTGCACTCATGTGACTTTGTTTCACATGACCTCTGCAGGGCAAGGGAGGGGCTGAAACCCCCGCGAGAATTGGGCATTCCCAGGAGTAAACCCCCATCTCGCGAGATGCATGCCTTTAAAAGGAGAGCCCGCGTCCTCTAGCTTCGGACAGGCGCGCGGGCCCCACGGTGCCTCGCCCTGATCCCCGGGAGAGCCGTGCCATTAAAACTTTACATGCCACGTGTACCGGACCTCTCTCGTGTTTTTCACACTCCGCCGTACTCACTTATTTTTATTTTACTCGCATTTAATTTTTTATTTTACTTATCATTTGGTGCCGAACCGGGAGAACTCTTGGTTCCTCCCCATTTTTTTTTTTTTTTCTGTTTTCTCTTTTTATTTTTACTCTCTTTTTGAGCCCTGGACTCTCTGACCCACCAGCAGCTCGACTGTGAGGTCCCACACCAGCGCTCCGCTTGCAGGCGTTGCTCCCACCACTGCCGCCGCTGCTGCCCCGTGCCTGCCCGGACCGTAAGCCTTCTTCCCCAGCCCCGCGCTCTCCGGGAGAGCCGGCGGCCTTCTTCCCGCCCCGGGCTCTGCTGAGAGTCCGTGGCCATCTTTCCAGCCACGAGCTCTGCTGAGAGCTCGCAGCCATCTTTCCGGCCCCGCGCTCTGCTGAGAGCCGGTGGCCATCTTTCCAGCCCCGAGCTCTGCTGAGAGCCGGTGGCCATCTTTCCAGCTCCGAGCTCTGCTGAGAGCTCGCGGCCATCTTTCCGGCCCGAGCCAGGCAGCTTGGCACTTGTTCTGCCTGCCAACCGCCTGCGCGGGCCAGGACCTCTGCCTGCCGCTTGGACCTCCTAAAGCACCGTTCCAGCTTGGCGCTCCAGTCACCGCCGGGACCTCTGGCCGATTTGCCCTGCCCGCCCCGAGCCAGGCTCATTGGGCGGCGCACAGCCGGCTTCGGTGTCCGCCACAGTCACCCGGGCCAGGCGTAGCTCTACTTGCTGCTGCTGCTCCGTTTCGCCTGCCCAAGCCAGGCTCACTGGCGGTGCTTCTTGGGGCCCAGCCTCAGCGACTGCCGCATGCCTGGAAGCCATTTTGTCTCCACGCTGCAAACTGGACAAGCCATGCCGCCTGCGTGCCACCGTTTGATCCCGCCTGCGCCAGCCGCCAGTGCCGTCCACACCAGCCACCGGCATCCGCGCGCCCCAGCTCCACCACGCTCCCAGCAGCTTCTCAGTGCTTCTGTCGCAGCCAGCGCTGGCCGGCAACACTTCACTCCGGTAAACTGCCTCCTTCCCTTGGTTAGCGGGTTCCGGACTTGGGTCTTCCGGTCCACTGGGACCCAAAAATCCAAGCGCTTCGTGACCCATTGTCCCCCGGTCCACTGGGACCACCCTGCGGATGACCAGGTCATCCTCCGGTTTTGAGAAGGAATGAAGACGTTCTTCCCTATCTCTTAACCTCCGTTTCCGAACGATTGAGCAGGGAAATCGGGGACGCCCATTTCCTGTTCTTCGTTTCCGCCCGCAAACCAATTATGGGGAGTCGAACCTTTATACTAGCAGATGCCCACATCTCCATGCTCCGCCTGTCTGCCTTGATACGAGTTGGGAAATGGGTTGCAGTGGCCCAGGAATAGTTAGGAACTTTTCTAAGTGGTCTGGTATCCCTCCAAATGCTCTCCCCTATCAGCTGCCATTTAATTTCTCCCAGCCGCCATTTTGTGATGGCGTGCAGTCGCTGCCAGGTGACGACACAGTTGCTATCTTGGCCCCCACCAGATTACAATTTTTTTGGGCGGCTGCCCGGCCGCTCCGCATGGTCCTAAATGCGCTCGGCTTCTGGCTCCCTTTCCGGCCCACTTGGGCACGCCCTAGGTGCTGCGGGAAACGCCGGGGCCAGGCCGGGGCTGGGGCGACACCCTCTGCCCATGGGGAGTCTGCGTTGCCATTCTTGCCGGACACCAGCCCCGGGACGCACTCTTTGTGAGTGTAGGTCCGTCGCAGCTGACAGAACCTTAACATGGCATCTAAAGTTTTCATTCCAGAGAGAAACAGGAGGAAATGGAGCGTACACTCCAGCTTTGCCAAAAAGCAGATCCCTGGTAGCTGCCCTTCAGCTGGCGGTGGCGGCTCAGCCCTCTGGAGCGCCACCTAGTTGTGGAGGACTGCAACAACAACTACCTCCAGGAGCCTGCCTGAAGTGGGGCGAAGCCACGCCCACCAATCAGACTGTGCCCGGCGTGCGGCCAGGAGGGCCACTGGAACAGTGCCCTTGGAAAAGGATGAGCCGCAGGTGCCTCAACACAGGGGGAGCACCTTTCCAGACCAGGCCCCGCCGCTGGCCCTACTCAGCCTGGCTCCTGGATCCCTCAACCTCCATCCTCTTTGCCAGCTCAGGGTAGCTCTCCAGGTACTGAGTAAACCAGTCTCCTTTTTGGTCGCCTGCTCAATCTCATGATTTGTTTTTTTCTTTAATAGCCCTTGCCTGTTCAAGCCTCCTCAAGCGCACATCACTAAGCTGTCCAGGGTAACCTCCAATTCGCACTGCAGCTATGCACCCACCTGCACCCCCTTCTGGGGGACTGAACTCCCGACTCCTCCCGGCCTGGGGCCCCTGACGACGCCCCTTGACAGCAGGAAGAAGCTAGAGGGTCCAATCGTCATCCATTATCCCTACCATCAAAAGGCCGGAATGTTAAATTGGGTCCTGCACTCATGTGACTTTGTGTCACATGACCTCTGCAGGGCAAGGGAGGGGCTGAAACCTCCGCGAGAATTGGGCATTCCCGCGAGTAAACCCCCATCTCGCGAGATGCATGCCTTTAAAAGGAGAGCCCGCGTCCTCTAGCTTCGGACAGGCGCGCGGGCCCCACAGTGCCTCGCCCTGATCCCCGGGAGAGCCGTGCCATTAAAACTTTACATGCCATGTGTACCGGACCTCTCTCGTGTTTTTCACACTCCGCCATACGCACATTATTTTTATTTTACTCGCATTTAATTTTTTATTTTACTTATCAAGTACCACCAAAAAAAAAACAATAATAAATAAATAAAATAAAACAAAGAAGGTTAAAACATGTTACTACACACTAGGGATTTACAATTCAGCTATGGAGATAAAATTCTTATATAAGAAACAATTAGGAAATTATTAAATGTTAGGCTGTTACTTTCCATAGTGATTCAGACAATGAGGAAGCTCTCAGTGGACTATGCATCCTGAAGTATGGTTAGACAGTAAGAGAGGAGAAAAACGTCACTAAAGGAATAGAAAGTGAGAGATCAATGTGGAAACATTTGCAAGTAAAATGAGTGCACAGGAGTTCTTGCAATCCAATAGAAATGGGAGTGTTCCTGTGACACTAGTAGGAAGTAAGGTGAGCATTAGAGGCTAATTTAATATTATCCAACAAATGTGAAAGGCTGGTGCCAGGGGGATGAATATCAAGTCCCTACCTCATAAAATTGACATGGATCAGAAGGAGAACACTGGATCAATGAAAAATAATTTGGCAAACCTTTCAAGAACTTGTTAGTTTGAACACAAATTATTTCACAAGCCCATTGGTCCAAACTTAAGATTCTAATTTTGTACTTTTCTGGATAAGAAACTCAGAAGTGCTTACTGCAAAGTATATTCTTAGTGAAAGTTGAAAGATTCATGCCTAGTACCCCTGGTCATAATTATGGACTGCATGGACTGCTAACCAAAGACCTGGCAGGTAAATAAGAAATGGAAGGAAATGAAGCAGAGAGAGCTTTTCTAGACTGATGAAAGCTGTTATCTTGGGTTCAATTTCACATGGTTTAAACTATTTCCATTGGTGAAAGGAAAAAAAATCATGGGGAATAATTAATCTAGGCTAAATTTTCTCTAATAAATTATGACATAAAAACTTCTGGTGGCTGTGAATTACTGCTTTATGTGAGTGTATTTTAATTTTATTTATTTATTTATTTATTTATTTATTTATTTATTTATTTTTCAGTACTGGGGGTGGAACCCAGGAGCATTGTACGTCCAAGCTACACCTCCAGCCCTATTCTTTAGTCTTTTTTATTTTTTGAAACAGGGTCTCACTGAGCTGCAAAGGGCCTCGCTAAGAAGCTGAGGCTGCCATGAACTATGATCCTCCGGTCTCTTCCTCCCAAATGCTGCGATTACAAGTGTCTACCACCAAGCCTGGCCCATATGTATGGCTATTTTAGATATTAATATTTTTAATACTTGTTCCTTTCCAAACCAGTAAGTATACTCTGTCTTATAACTTTACTAGAGATAATTGGCTACTCTTGTTCATTTCTATTAAAGGCAAATATATTACATTTCCAGATACTCTTTGGAGATTAAGAAGAGTTCACATCATCTGCAGCGCATGGCAAAAGAAAGATAACTACGTGAATGAACTTTATCCCCCACAGTGAACTACAACTTGACAAAAATGTATCTTGTGTTTTTAATTTAAATTCTTTTAAGGTTTGAGTTCTATGGATTAACTAAAACTTGTAAAAGCAGTTATATCCATAAGGTAAATTGTTTTCTAGCTAAAAATCGAGGTCAAGACTATATATTTATAGAAGAATAGTAATAATTTCGGAGGCTACTAACTCATTTTAAAAATATTTTGGTTTATATGCTACATATTTTGCTATACTATAAATGAAATTTACTTCAATTCTTTGTGTTTTAAATGACCCTCTATAAGCCGGGCTGGTGGTGCATGCTTGTAATCCCAGCATTTGGGAGGCTGAGACAGGAGGATCAGTGTTTGAGGACAGCCTCAGCTACTTAGTGAGGCCCTTTGCAACTCAGTGAGACCCTGTTTCAAAAAAATAAAGAATAAAAAATAGGACCGAGGGTATAGCTGAGGGGTAGAATGCCCTTGGGTTCCATCCCAAGGGCTGCAAAAATAAATAAATAAATAAAATTAAAATAAATGTCCATCTGTAAGAAAGTATTGATTTTAGGTTACTTTCACTGTTTCTTGCAATCACTTGTATTTTACAAAATAATCTTTATAATATTAAAAATTCAAATCATATTAAAACTACAGACAAAACAAAGAGTAAGAAGTAAATATCAGGTAACAATCATTTCACCTGTCTCTCTAATTAGAAATAAAGGTATGTATGATTTTATAAACTAGAATTATATTAAACATGGCCATATATTGAATGAAATATAGTTAATGCAATTTTATTTTCAAATAAATGAAGAAATATATGACATAAAACAATTACTAGTTTCTTAATGAGTCCTATATATGTTTTAGAGATTTGAGAAAAATTAACATGAACCAGAATTAAGAGGCTGACTTCAGTATAACTGTGATTTTTTAAAATAAGTATTTCAATTTTTTTTCTTTTCTATAGTGCTGAGAATGAAACCCAAGATGTTAGACAAACACACTACCACTAATCTAAACCTGCAGTCATTTTTGAAAACTATTTTGAGATAGAGTCTCACTAAGTTGCTCAGCCTAGTTCCCAAACTTAGGATCTTCCTACTTCAGTGTCCAGAGTAGCTAGAATTATAGACATAAGCATGGCAGGTATTTCAGTTTTAAGCTAGAATGATTTATTTCCTGCTTTAAAGATGAAAACATAAGCTTTTTTGCCCCTCTTCTCTTTGTTCCAATTTTATTAGATCAATTCGTTTTCAAACTTTATAAGTTTGCTTTCTGGTCTAAAACTATGACTCTCACAGTTTTTGTTGTAATTTTACATTTATTTCTATTTAAACCTTCAGTACTTAGTTTTCTACATATTTAATGTTCTTGAGCTTTTTTTTTTAACTTGGTCTTAGTTCAGATTTTAATCTCAAGTAGTCCTTCTACTTCCATAAAAGGGGCCTTGAGATTTATATGCTTGCTACTCTATTAACCTTTTATTTTCTGCACTTATTGCTTTCTTACATTGTTCCAAATTATATAGGGCAGGAGAAAAATCACTTCCCCCGTTACTTCTATTCAGAAATCCTCCTTTTTTTTTATAATTGGTTCAGATTGCTCATTATTGGACCCTACCAAATAGCTATAATCATAGAACTGTTCTTCACTGCTTTCCTCTAATTTGGCTTTTTAAAAAAAATCTCTGTTGGGCAACACTCTTAAATAAAATTCTTTTGTGGGTGTGGTACTGGGATTTGAATGCAGAGTCATTCTACCTCTGTGCTATGCCACCAGCCCTATTTTATTTTTTTATTTTTAAACAGGCTCTCACTAAGCTGTTGAGGCTGTCTGCAAACCTCCAGTCCTCCTGTCTCAGCCTCCACGAAGGGAAATATTTTGTGTTGTTACATGTCTAATAAGTCTTTATTCTATATTAATACACAAGTATAAAAACAATAAATTTGGATTCATTTTTACATTATGTCCATATTTATGGTCTATTCAGGAAAACTGAAAACAACTTATATGTGATCGAAAGAAAGTAATAACAGTTTTATGAAAACTGTACTCTAAGTCATAATTTTTTAAACTGGATACAATTGCTTATAGAATTAAAATACATGAAGAATATGTACTACATATATTTTTGCTTTCTCCTCACTTCTACCCACCTTCAATACTATATATATAATATGTAGTCTAGGAAGATATGACTACCTATATACTAGTCTATTTATATCCTATATATCTCATATATATTGGATGTATATTTATACTGTATGTATATATGTGCATATAATCATTTTCAAACTTAAGAAGTATTACCTTCCTTTTATTTTCTAAAAAATATTAGAATATTTATTTCAGAATTGCTCAGTTTAACAATTATGTACTGTGCGCTTTAAAAGGCTATGGAAGGGATTTTGAATATTGTCTACACAAAGAACTAATAAGTGAGGATATTAATATACTTAATCTGTTTTTTTATTTTTTTGTGGTGCTGGGGGTGGAACCCAGAGGCTTTCTACCTCCGGGATATACTCCCAGACCTATTTTGTATTTTATTTGGAAACAGGGTCTCTCTAAGTTGCTGAGAGACTCACTAAGTTGAGGCTGGCTTCAACCTGTGCGATCCTCCTGTCTCAGCCTCCCAAGTGTGGGGATTGCAAGCGTGTGCCACCACGCCCGGGTATTTAATCTGTTTTAAACATTACACAATGTATACATGCATTGAAAATTATATGGTACTTCATTAATAAATACAAATTTCTTATTGCTCTACATAGTTAATTTTTTGTAATTGCTGAGTTTAAAAAGATGCTTAAAGGTTCAAGAAAAGAAAAATGTTTGATTCTTTGGGAATTGATTTCTGATATTAGACCCTAACTTGCAACTCTCTAAAAGGAAATATTAACTTGCTTCCCCAACATTATAATGGGGTTTTCTGACAAAAGTGTTTTTAATATCCTGACCACTAACATTTTTCTTTCGTCATCATTTTATTAAAAGTTACTGCTCAAATATGTATCACACCTTCACATTTTCCTGAAAAACTTATTTCCTTATCTTTTTGCCCCAATATTATGTGGTGATAAAATTCTTTCATTTCTTTATCTTACTTTTCTCCTGAAAAATAAATGGATCTATATAAAATAGACATGTCATAAATAGGTTTTTATTCCCTGTATCTTATTTGTAAAATCAGAGTTGATGCTACTTCTAAATATTACTTTTTTGAAATACTGCTACTTATAATCCATTAATGTTTCCCTGAAATGATCTTCATTCTTATTTATTTTAATGTTTCTTTATAGTAAACCATGAACATAGACTTCTTTTATTTCTTTTTGAAGGTTTGCTTTCAAGTTCCTATAAAGCAGAGGCTAAATCCATTTAACTATCAATATAAAACCTTTACTATACACATAATCAAAAAGGCTTTGCTGCTTAGGTTAATGAAAATGTTGTGCTCTTATACAATTATTAGAGCCAAAGAGGCTCTGGGAATTCAATAAGTTAGTCATAGAGTTCCAGAAGTGCTGTACTACATAGAAACCAACCTAGAAAAATGAATGCACATACTTATAATATCTTTGCAGAAAATAATCTGTCAATTTGTTTCTGAATAACCTATTTGAACTTTATTTTTGAGGAAAATTCTCCTTAGCTTAAGAGCATTTTCTATTATTCTTGTTTTACCTTGATATGAGCACTCTTCTTTCTTATATACTAAGAATGATTTAAATATTTTATCAAAATCCTATTCTCTGTATTTTTCTTGGGTTTTGCGGTAGACCCTGAGATACGGATTTGATTAGAAGTGATCTGATTGAAGCAAAAAAATGATTCTAAGACAAGTCACTAATAGACCAGTATAAGAAAGGATTTTGTCAGTAGGCATATTTCTAAAACTTCATGGGAAATTCCCAGCCTTTGGACTTTCAAACTGGGGAGTGGGTACAAATTCAATAGCCTGTACTCCCTCAGTAGCCTGAGGATGGTACTCCAAAAAGGGATCTGAGATTATCTGAGCAGAGCTAGGTAAAAATGATTGTTCTTAAACTTTCTAAAATTTTATGTATTAGCTATTTTTAATATCTTCTCTTACACTCCTTCCACTTTAACCTATAAAGAGATAACAATGAATCTTATCATCTGGAGAGATTTGCTCATATGAAAAATGAAAATGATAATAGTGTCTACTTAGTGAAGTTCTCATAGGAATTAAGGGAGTTAATGTAGTCATGAGTTGTTTAAGGATGGGAATATATTCTTAGAAATGTGTTTGTTATGATTATAATCTTGAATGTATCTCAAGGGCTATATGTTGAAGACTTGGTTGCCAGCTTGTAGCAATATTGAGAGGTGGTAGATCCTTTAAGTAATAGAGCCAAGCAGAAAGAAATTAGGCCAATGGGTTAATGCCCATAAGTGGGATATTGAAACCCTGGCATCATTCTCTTCCTTTGCTTCCTGGCCACCATTGGATAAGCACCCTCCTCCACCACATGTTCCCACTACTGTGCTGTATTCCCTGGCCAGAGAACCAAATTCAAATGGGCCAGCCATGGACTGAAACCTCAGAAACTAGGAGCTGAAGTAAATATTTCTTGCTTTAAGTTGACTCTCTAGGTATTTTTTCACAGTGATGGAAAGTTGACTAACATTGTGTCATTAGGTGCTTTGGTCAGTGTTTGATCATCATAGAGTAGACTTACATCAGCTAAGATGGCTGTGTGTCACTAGGAGATATAATCTTACAGAATCATAAACACTATCCATTTTTATCAAAATATTATTATGTGGGACATGACTATATATAGAAAGTGAAGGTAGTACAATGCCTGGCACAAACATAGGGAGAGCGCAAATTAGACAATGTATCATCATAATTTTTATCATTGTTGAGATTTATATTATAAAGTAAGCATAGTATCTGTTATGAAGGATCCCATAGGTGTCTAGTAGTCCAAATGCAATAAGTTTATTTCATGTTATTCTACTCTTAATTTCTTATAACACATATATTTTATTGTACATATAGTAGTTATACTAACTCTAGATGTATAATGCCTCTACTTCAAATTAATGCCACTTTTATTAAAGGTTAAATGTCACTGTTCTTGTCATTTCAGAGTTTTAGCAGAGAAGTCATAAGTCAGAAATACAGTAAGTATAATCTATTTGTATATGTACCAATGAATTATGTACAAAATAAGCTAAGATAATATGAAACAATCACTTCACAACTGCTAGCATGTGATAAAAACAGTTAAATAGTTCCTCTATAGATATGGAAAGTAGATTAGTGTTTGCTCAGGGCTTAGAAGAGAGAGACATGAGGAATGACAGCTAATGGGAATGGAGGTATATGTGTGTTAATGAAGATGAAAATAGTTTAAAATTAGGTTACAGGGATGTTTGTATGACCCCATGTATATACTAAAAACATTGGAATGTATGCTTTAAATAGGTAAATATTATGTTGTATGAATTATATTTCAGTAAAGCACTCTAAAATAATAAATTTTAGAGAGTATTAAAAGATGCATTCAGGCAAGTTCTACCAGGATTTGATGAGGCTGTAATTCATCTCTAAACTATAGAAGTTAAGAAGTCCTTGGGTGGATAAAGAGGTCCAGTATGATGGCTTTAACTGGATAGAGTCATTAGTGTGCTATGTTTCTGCAATGTCACTAATCCCCTCCGTATGTCTGTCTAAAACTTCTTAAGAATCAGTGGAATAGAGAAGAGAGTTGTTTCACCTCACCACAGGCTCAGTGAGAGATCCTCCATAAGAAATATTTGGGAAGCTTAAAATCTATTTCTGAGCGCTATGGGACTAGAATCTAAATCTTGAAAATTTAAGAAGTAAGCATCTGAATTTGGAGTTTTACCAATGTCTGAAGAAACAGACTCAGCTATGTGAGGCAAGAATTCATGTATTTATTATAGGATCAATGCCAATCCCGGGGCAGGAAGCTCAGGTGATTTCAAGAGAGGCTTTACTCAAGATGATGGGCTACAGGACAGAGAAATCCCAACTGAGTAGTAAAATGTGACACTAAAGGTCTGAAGATTTAGTGGTCAGTGCTACAGGCACTGCCTGCGTAGATTTAAGTACCAGTGAGATGTGCCTGGAGTTGACGACAATGAGTATTAAAATGAGTATTAAAAATCAGAATATGGAACCTTCTGGCTCAGAGAACACATAAGCTAAAATAATTCTAGTAATCAAAAGGAGAATGATCTTCACAATTTTCTCTTAATCCAATCTCAGCAACCTAACCTTGGCTACATATTCAAGTCTTGGAAGACTCAACTGTACTCTCATCTATGGGAGAAGAAGAGTGACATGACATGTTGGAAAGGCAGGAATAGGAATATTCCCGTAGCTCTCACCCTAATGCAGTTTTTACATATAGAGTAATCTGGACCTGAGGAAGGTAGCTTATTAATATTGGATGATATTTAAGGTTTGATTTTGATGGGCCATAATTTTAATTATCTATATGTGATGGGTTGAATCATATCCTCCAGAAAAGGTATATTGAATTCCTAATACACCAAAGTTCAGAATGTGACCTGTTTGGAAATAGTGCCACGAAAGATATAAATAACAAGATGAAGTCGTAGTGGAGTGACGTGGGCCTGTTTTCCAGTGTGACTTTTGTCCTCATAAGAAGACAACCATTTAAGAACACAAGGAAACACAGGAAGAAAACTATGTGAACACAGAGGCGTAATGATGCAACTATGAGTCAAGGAAGGCCAAGAATTGCTAAAAAATCACCAAAAGTTAGCAAGAGTCAAGGAGGGATCATCTCCTAGAACCTTAAGGGAAAGAATGGCCTTGCCAGCAATTTGATTTTGAAGTTCTAGACTTCCATAATTGTAAGAATGATTTTCTGTAGTTTAAAACCACACTGTGTTGTGGTACTTGATACACCCAAGAATATAATACACTATGAGACTAGTATATTATGGAATTTTCTGAGTTTTTATTCAGAGGTAAAAAAGGACAAGACCTTGACACTTGATTTAAAGGGTCAGTATGTTAAAAAAAATAGGCAGTTTTCTGCTGGCCCCTAACAAAGTATAGCACATGCTACTAAAGAGTTAAGCTATGACTATTCCATAAATATTTCCAGAGCATACTTAACATGGATAATCCAATCCTTGTGTTTTATTTCCTTTATGTGCCATTCACAACTTGAGTTTTTGGTGATGTTTGAGATTCATTATTTGGTTTCAGTCTCTCTGACTTTCCTTTGTATTTTTCAATGTCACTTTTCTAAGTAACTGAGTGTCATTTTCAAGGACAGATGGAAAATAGGAGTTTCTATAGTCCTGAGTCCTCAACGACTATAAAAAAATTCATATTCATAAAAACCACGGTGCAAGTTAATCTACCAGAGTGGACTGAATATTATCAAGATAAGAATAATAATTTTTTAACACAGTGATTTAAATGAAAAGTAAAATTAGCTATGAGGAATGCCTATAAAATAATTTAAACTACCACTGAATATTTTCAGGGGCTAAGCCCTTAAATGATGTGTGTATTAAATCTGAAGTAATCCTATGGGGTTAACTTCTATTATTATTCCTATTTTACAGATGAGGCAACTGAAGTTTAGAATAAATAACTCATCCAAAGTTTCTCTGTGAATGATTGAAAGAAATAATTACAACATCTGTCTGACTCTAGAAACAGTTTCAGTGAAGACATCATTATTTTGGCTACAAAGCAGATTATATGAGGCACTTACCAATACCACCAAAACAAATTCCACATTTTTACAATTCAGTTCATGCTACCGCATATTAGCTTTTGCTTAAAATAATCTGGTTGGGCACTGAGCCAGTTTGGAGGTACCTAGTAAACAGTCCACATACCCAGAAGGTCTCAATCAATGACCTATGGGAGTCAGTGTACAAATACCTAAACTACATTATTCTTGGGGTGAGCCAACTAAGAGGCATGTACTACACCATCTTACAGATGTCTCTAGTGGAACTGAACTTCAGTTGCTGATAGTGGTAACTTGGTTTACAGTGTACCCTTCATTGGGTATTTTTCTTTCCTTCTTTCATCTTTCCACACCTAATATTTCTTGGCATACTTCTCAGAAAAATGCATTGCAATTGAATTCTTGACTTGGTTGTATTCCAGAGCAACTAATACTAAATCAGTCAATACATTAGCTCTACATTTTCTATAATTCTGGTCACCAGTGACTCAATAAATTATATCTAATTTTTTCATACTTTATAAAAGAAATATTAAGTATTCTTAATAGTAGTTTGTCTATTTTGTCTCATCAAATTATGCTTTGTTGCACTGTGCCTTAATTCGAAAAAACCCCAAAGGTAGTGCCAATAAATAGGTTTCATTTATTGTATACAGATATTTAGTAAGAATCATATAATGATAGTATTATAAACTCCCAATTATTGGGACTATATTATGAACCAGCTAGGCCATCTGCAAGGATATTTAGATAGATTTTATTTATTTATTTATTTATTTATTTATTTATTTATTTATTTATTTATTTATTTTTGGTGGTACTGGGGTTCCTGGAAACTCTTCTACCTCTGGGCTATGCTCCCATACCTATTTTTTATATTTTTATTTGGAAACAGGGTCTCTTAAGACAGTGAGGCTGGCTTCGAACCAGCACGATCCTCCTGTCTCTGCCTCCCAAGCACGGGGATTACAAGTGTATGCCACCTCGCCCAGTGATATTTAGATAGATATTTTTTAAATTCGTTTGGATTTTCTTACATTAATTTTAAGATTTGGAATAATTTTGAAATTAAAGAAAGGTTTAAAAATAATTCAAAGGATACTTTTACCAATTATAATATTTTGCTTTATTTGCAATATCATTCTCTTTTATTTTTCTCCTTCTACATGCACACCCAGTATTTTTTCTGAGTGATTTGAGAGAAAATTTTATATATAATGAGAGTATGTATATATATATATATATATATATATATATATATATATATATATGTATTATGTGTGTATTTGCAAATGATAGTCCTTTACTCATTTAAAATATCATTGTATATTTCCTGATAAAAAGGATATTTTCATATATATCAGTGATAAAATTCAGAAAAAATAACATAAGTAGAATAGTTCCTAAACCATAATCTAATTTTGTTAATTGGTCAAATGATTTCCTCTTTATTTCAAGGACAGGAGTCGATTCAGAATTTGAACTTTATGTATTACATTTAAGAATTGTCTCTAGGTCTCCTTCAATCAAAAATACCTTTTCATTCTTCATCTTTCATAACTATAACATTTACAAATTTATAGAACAATTATGCTGAAATACAGGCCTGATATTTTCTTATGTTTAATTAAGCTATGTAGCTTGGGTGGGAATAGTATGTAAGTAGTATTATATGCTTTACAATGGTATTAAATATTTCTGAGTGTATTACATCTAGAAACACAAAATCTTTGTCTTATTTTGTATATTTAATTTCCTGATTCATTTTAGGTTTCTTCTTGTGTGTGTATTGGGGAAGAGATCTAACTTCTTTTATGCAACATAATTTAAGTTCACCTTTGCCCTTCTTATTTGAAATTCCTTGTTCACTTGGGTTTATTTCAGAACATTTGACTATTCTATTGTTATGTGTACTCATATGATATTAATACTCTTAATTTTTAAGTCTTTCTAGTATGTCTTAATATTCTGTAGGGATAATCACCCTTATATTGTTTCCTTCTCAGTATTCAAACAGATATTTTTGCATGCTATTTTTACATACTAACTTTAGTTTCAACTTGCCTGCCCTAAAGAAAAGTGGGTTGGTATTTTGAGATTACATTAAACTATAAATTAATTTAGGAAGAAGTGGCATCTTCATGATGTGGAGATATCCTATTAAATAACTGAGTGGCCCATTTTATCTTTTTGTTGCTTTGGTAAATGATATTTTATAACCCATTCTACCTAATTTCCAACTTTATTTCTTGGCATATGATGGCTGTCAAATTTGGCTTGTCATATTTATATATTGCTAATATGAATTATTTTATTGTTTGAGTTAGATTTGTAATTTATTTTCTAGAGTTTTCTAAGTACATTGACATGTCATCTGCAAGTAGAGTTTTATTTCTTCATTTATTTTCTTTTGCTTCTAATTCATCTTGCCTAATTTTATTTTGTCTTATTCCTCACTTTAATATCTAAGGATAAATATATGTATGTTTATTCTAAGATCTATTAATGTTGTAGATGTGATGAATAGGTTTTTCAGTATCAAACCAATCTTGTATTCCAGTGTCGTTATTCTGTTATTTCCATCATATAGTACTGGAGTACATTCAATTAATTTTATTTTGGATTAGCTTTCAATGAAGAATATCTTAAATTCTCATTGATATAATCTAAAGTTCAAGAGTTCAATGGACTCTAGATAAACAATGATGCAAATATACAGAACTACGGATTCTTTTTTAATAATTCCTGATCGCTGCTCTTGATTTTATCATCTTTTATTTCAACTCATTTTCTGATCATTCATTTAGTATCACTCTCATTCATTAGACTACATCTGTCACTACTTTGCTGAATTCCCATCTCTGCTGAAAATGACATATAGCTACAACATCTAGCATATGAAAGTGCACACCTTACATCTCTTCTGATTTTTGAAATGGGAAAAATACCAGTGTGATCCAAGGCATCGACTATCTGTATGGGCTAGCAGTGAAACACAACCACAGAATCACCACCAACCCACTGTCTAAACTGACCCTGTTTCAACTCTTCCCCTCCAGGTCTTGTGTCCACTTATCCCCCCCTGTCCTATGCCTTTCATGAAGTTTATTGTTCCACATGACTCATATTCACAGCAGTAAGTGGTTTCTAATGGGTCAATGGGAAATTCAGAAATTTTCTTGTGAGGTTTGGAGCCTTGGGGGTCCAGTGCATCCTGGGTTCTACAAGGTAGAAAGCTAAAGGAATCTGCTCAGAATAACTACCATATCCTTGTGATAAATTTTAGAGTTTAAGAACTTGCATGACAATGACATGACACAATGCCTCTGCTTTCATTTCATAGTGTTTTGGAGAGAATTTGCTTTTTTGGAACTTCTGGGGGTTTCTGATGAGAAACCCCAATCTATTGCCTTCTTTTGAAATAAAAATTAATGATGCTCTTTGTAAATACTGAAACCTCAAATGTCATAGCTTAGTTTTTCAACAGTTTCAGTTAAAAACTTTCATTCTTCTAAAGACTACTTCGAACTTCAGAAACAATTAAAATTCATTGAGAGCTGGGTTCAGTAAGAGATTAAATGGTATATTGGGCAATATCAGTTTTGGCTAAAAGTGAGGTTTTAACCAAGAAGAAATTAGTTTTTATTTTCTGCTTCATAAATTGGCCTGTGAAAGCAATTCTAAAAGGAGAACTTGAAGTATACTTGAGCTGATGAGTCATTAAAAGAAAGAAATCTGATATTTTTTAGAAGATCCTACTGATTTGGGGACATATGCTCTAGTTAGAATGTTTAAAAATCTAAGCGCAATAACATCACTTGTCAATTTGAACTAGTGGCCAAAAGTTAAACAAATGCTGATATTATCCCTCTTCATGCTCAGTGTTTTTCTGTTTATATTAGAAGCCACATAAAAATGCACAAAAATTTGGTTACAATGACAATGATAGTTATTTTAGAAAATGCATAGTCAAAAAGCAAAAATCAGCCTTTAATGGCCTCTCTGAAAGTTACATTAAGATACTCTTATCCAATGTTAAACTGCTTCTTTACAGTGTGCTGGCTTAATAAGAGATTAAAGTCATGCTTCTGATAAAGTTATATAGGCTAAGTCATCAATATATATATTTGAAGTTTAAAGACACTATAACAGTCAATACTGTGTGAAATTCCGTTCATATATTCTTCTCTGTTTCTCTCTTTATACCTGTACAAAAATGACAGTGAATTAACAACCAAGCCCAAGGAAAGTGTTTCTAGTGATAATAAACAAAGAGTATTTTCAAATAACATGGAATTTACCATTACTGGAGTAAAAAGAGTACTTTGGATACAAATTACATGGAAATCTTGCAATTCAAAAATTTAAACTGGAGCAAGGCATGATGAAGCATGCTTGTGATTCCAGTGCTTGGGAAGCTGAGATAGGAGGATTGCCGATACATGGCTAGCCTCAGCTACTTAGTGAGGCCTTCTGCAACTTAGTGAGACCGTTTCAAAATAAAAAATATATAGGGCTGGGGGGTGTAACCCAGAGGTAGAATGCCTCTGGGTTCACTCATTCCCCAGTACTGTAAAAAAATTAAACTGACATAGACTCATATAAAAATACATAATATATATCTATAGAAATTTAATAATTATGTATATATACAAATATGAAAAGTTAAAGTATAGTTTTATTGTTTGATAAACTTAAGGGAAGTGACAATTGAATTTATACATGTATAGTACTAAATGCAAAAATGTAGGAAAATAAGTATATGCTCTCATAAAATGGATCATAAGAAATATAATAGGCTTTGAATAGCTTTCAGTATGATTAGTTCCTTTGAGGAAATTATAAGTAGTGAACAGGGAACTATATAATTGAAAATGGACTCTTCATAGATCTGTGTGATTAACTCCATTGGGCAATAAGGATTAACATTTAACATTGCCATGTTTTAACAATGCTCTAAGGGTCTCCAGATATGGAGAGACAACAGCTATGCCTTGTGACAGAGCATTAATTTGTCATGGTAGTGGTTTGGGATTGCCTGTAGCATGGATTGAAAGTCTAAATGAATGGTCAAATTAGTCTAGAATCCACCAAGACTGAAAAATGCTATAGTAGCCTCTTAAACGATATGTACTTCTGTTGTAAAGACAAAACAAAGGTGTAATTAGATGATGTTAACATTAGGAAACTGTCAGCTTGGCTACTTGTCTCTTTCAGAAGAAATAAGACATATACAACACAGGAAACTGCAATATAAATAAACGTGTAGGTAATTGGAAAGCGACATCAAGAGAAATCCTAATAACTTTTAAAAAGATGACGTATCAATAGAAGAAAATTGTATACTTCTCCATCTTTAACACTATTAGGCAATGAAGAGTATACAATAGACATTTAAATATTGGTGGAATCTAAAAATTTGGCTTAATATTGAATTGAGGGGTTTAAACTCTTTGGGGGTCCTCAGTGTACTGATAATCATATTAATCACAGAAACAAACAAACAAACAGTAAAAAAACTAATTGCAAGGACCACAGTATCAGGTGTAAAAAGGAAGTATTCAAAACAAAGGGCTATGCTACTATAATAGGTCAATAGCATTCCGGCAGTGTGAGGGTCTGTGTTGTGTTTTTTATGTTTTTAGATATGTTAATTTCCTGATAATCCTCAGAGAAGAATGCTAGCAGAAGAACAAAAGTTCTAATAAAAATCACATCCACACCAAAAAATAAAAATAAAAATCACAAGTAGTGGCGAGATGCACACATTAATAACTAGAGAACCAATTAAGACATTTGATTATATAGTTGTTGAAGAAAAGGGAGAGGGATGAAGGTTTGTCCCAGCACTTTAAAATGACTCTAGGAATAAGAGTCATTTTGCAAATTTCAAACTCATCTAATCGTTAACATCCTGCTCTTTCAAGAGTATACTGTTTATTTAGTAGGGAGAATGATTTTTTTTTTAAAGCATTGGCCAGAGCATGTACTGCCCTGCTCAAAATCCCAGAGTGTTTCCTCATCTTAGAGGAAAATCCAAACCAATCAGAGTAGTAGTAATAAGGCCTTGCAAGATCTGCTTCCTGCCATGCATTGCTTCTCAAGTTTAGTCTCCTACTCTCCTTGGTCATCCTACTCCATTCACACTGGTCTCCTTGCCAAGGATCTTCCCATATAAAGACCTCTGCACTGGCTGGTTTTATTTCCCTGGGTAAGAGTGTAACTAAAATCTCTCACCTCCTTGACACTTTTGTCTAATTATTACCTTTTGAATAACACCTATTCTAATCATCCTACTTAAAATTGAAGACATTCCCCTGACCATTCTTTACTCTTGAACCTCATGTCACTGAACATATACTCTCTGCTACTCAAACTTTATTCCCAAACGAGCAATGCGGGCATCTTTGAGGAGCTCAATACTGAACCATATTCTGCGTTGTGAGGTCCGTAGGTTTACATGCATATTAAAATTTGAGAAACTTGGCCATATGCTGTTTTCTACAGCATTTCTCAAATTTTAAACACCTCTAAGGCAGTAATCCATCATATTTATTGCTTAAGTTCCACAGCATGAGAAATTTTTGACATTTATTTTGTTTACTGCTTATCTCAATTCCTAGTACAGAATGGAGTTTGGTGCAAGACACATTCTAAAAAATTATTTGTTGAATAAACGAATGAAAAATATCAAAGGTCACAGAAACAGAATGTTGCCTAATCTATAAAGAGTGCTCAACCAGTGATAATTCCTCTTCTTCTCTTGGACTAATCAATTAACTCTTCAACATTTAAACTAATAATATATTTTGAAGAAAATAACTAGAAAAACTTTTAAAAGACCACATTTCTATTCCATCTCTTTTAAAATACTAACAATCCTATAATATGTTACTCCTCCGCAACCATCCAATGATTACTAGATTTATTTTTTTTAAAGGGACAAACACATTAGCACTAATGGAAAGAGCTTTTAGAAACTAAAATTTGATCTGCACAGTCAAGTGATTGCTACACATAATAATTAGTAAAACAAATTGAACTAAATGTGTTATTTTATTTCATGGGACATTTGGGTTGGAATCAATTGTCCAAAGAACAATAAATCATGAACATGATGATGTCTTATGAAATTAAAAATCCCATAGTTTCTCTCCTGTCACTGAATAAAATCACTCTGTATATCAAAGAGAAAAATCAACATTATAGCTAAACACAGCCATAACTATTCTGCAAAGCAGAAGTGTTTTCAGGTGCACACTATGGCAATAAAATGAAGAAAAGGTACTTTATGAATGATAAGGTAGATAGCAGTAATTTGAAATTCAGTTAAATCATTAAGAAAATATTTGTTAGTTTTATAAACAATATGTGTATATGGATTATTTAAAGATATAACTATCTAAAAATTTAATTATATATCTCTTAATATTTTCAATAATATAAAATTTAAAAAAGATTTTCAAAGTACAAACCATAAAGGAAAATAATGATGAATTTGATAAGATTACAATTTAAAGCTGCTTTTGACCACTGGTAGTATAAAGAAAGTAAAAAGATAAATCAAAGCTAATAGAAATACATGTGCAATATGTGTTACTGGCAAAGATCAGAATATTTAACACATTCCTTTGAATGAATAAGCTTAAGAAACATAACATACAAGAAAAGTGAGCAAATAAATTCTGAGGGCCTGATTGCAAATGCAGGGCAACACATGATGGTGAGTTTATAAATTGGTACACAATATTTGGAGAAATATTTGACATTACTCACTATTATTTAGAATATCTATGTAGAGTCAGAAATTAAACTTTCAGTTATTTAGGGACTCTAGAAATATTTTTCCATATTTATACCAAGAGAAAAGTATAGAAATGTCTGTCAACAATAAAATGGATGAATTAAGTTGCGGTATATTCATTAAATAAAATATTATGCAACAATGGAAATAAATATATATGGATACTGCCACCATCAGAGTATCATGTGAAACAATGATTTTTAATGAAAAAGTAGGGCACAGAAGAATGAATATATTCTAATGAGTAAAGCAAAATTAATCAAAACTAAACCACAGCTCTTAGTTATTCATGAATAAATTATGAAGTAGCTATAGCAAAATAAAAGAAAATAAATACTGAAACATTGAGGACAGTGATTATTCCTGAAGGGATAATGAGAGAGGATCCAGGAAGCCATGACCCAGGGGTTTAGAACGTGTAATATTGATCTGTTATCAAAACTGGTGGTTAATACTTTTTGTTTTTATTCTGTAGATTTCCAAGCTGAGCGTGATGGCACACACCTGCAATCCCAGTACATGGGAGGCTGAGACAGGAGGATCATAGGTTCAAGGACAGCCTCAGCATGTAGTAAGACTCTCATCAATTTAGTGAAACTTTGTTTCGAAATAAAAATAAAAAATAGGCCTGGGGGTATAGCCAGAAGTAGAATGTCCTCTGGTTCAATCCATAGTACCACAAAAATAAAATAAATTATAAACTTCCTATATATGACATACATGCATCTATGACATTTCACATTTCTTTAAAAGTTTAAATGGATAAGAGCCAATGAAGTAAATCCCCAAAATTTCCCCACAATCTATTCATTAACATCACTAAATATTCTAGTAATGATTCTTTTGTGCAAAATAACTAAGAAGTTACTTCATATGGTTCAATTTAGGCTATACTTTCTACTATACATGTGGTAGAGTAATTCCACAAAAGCAACTAAAATAGTAAATTACTGGAAATCATAAAAGCTAAGAATGAATCATATTATCCTTCAATTGAAAATTAATTGAGATTTCATTTTTTAAACTGATCTTTGAGATAGCTCTCTAGTACAAACAATAATTTTTGAGGTGATAATTCTTTGACTTCCTTTGGTTCTTAATATAAGGTGACCTCGTCATTACTTAAGGTACTTCTCTCTGAAGGCTACCACTCTGTGTAAGAATATGATAGCTTTGCTAGTCTTTTTTTAAAGTTTGTAGAACTACTTCATTCTTTCCATCTTTCTAAAGCCTTTTAAAGCTATATTCTAATTTTATTTAAGTTCTAGTAAATATATGTGCAGTTTCCAGTGGAAGGGGAAGTTGAATAATAAGTTATTAAGCCATTTCAAACAAGCTAGTTCAGATTTGTTTCAAGAACAGTGAAGATGATTATAACTTAATAAATTAATTTCACAACAAATTTTATTCCGAATAACCCAAGCAGATTCACTCAACCTGTACTCTAGAGACACAGGACAGATGGTTTCCTATATGGTTAAGGTGCAGAGTCTTGTTCATGTTTGTATTTGTTTTTATTAAACTTAAGTTCCAAATGTTTTCATATTTTTCATGAATCCATGAAAATACAACACATGTGCATATTTTTCTTTAATAATCTTTTTCAAAAAGGTTTTCATGACATTTTTTTGAGGTAATGGAGCTGGAACCCAGAGGCATTCTATTTCCAACCTACATACCCAGCCCTATTTTTTTATTCTTTATTTTGAAACAGGGTCTCACCAAGTTGCAAAGGGCCTCACTAAGTAGCTGAGGCTGACCATGAGCCACGATCCTACTGTCCCATTCTCCTGAATGCTGGGATTACAAGCATGAGTCGCCACACCCAGTTTCATGAATTAAAAAAAAAAAGACTGCAGTGCTTTTTCTCCCCTTTACCCCCCACAAAAATAAATTTGGAAATCTAAAAATCCCTAATGTTACACTATACTAAGGCTATATAAATAACTTAATAAAATAAGTAAAATGGAATTTTAATGGTGATTTATGTTAAGGAAGGACACAGACTTCTGGAGCAATAGGGATTGCATATTGTTTCTTATAAAAGTGACTGCCCTAGTTCTTTTCATCAAAAAAAGTCATTAGACTTTCCAAAGTCACTGAATATTCTGCTTTATTTTGAGTAGCACGATATAAAACTTTTGCAGTGAAAGCTTTTACAATATCAGTCATTTAACAGCTACATATCTATCAAGGTCATAATGCACTTATTCCAAATATGTGTTATATGAATGACTTGAATTTTATATAAAACCTTCCTTTAATAAAATTAATATTGTTGTTACAATAGTACTATTAATTTTTTGCAGTACTGGGGATGGAACCCAGGGACATTCTACCTCTAAGGTACACCCTCAGCCCTATTTTTTATTCTTTATTTTGATACAGGGTCTTACTGAGTTGCAAAGAGCCTCATTAAGTAGCTGAAGCTGTCTCAGCCTCCCAAATGCTGGGATTACAAGCATGTGCCACCACGCCTGGCTTTATTATTAAATTTGAATGGAAACTTCTATAAGAACAAGATGTTTGTCAAAAATCATAATGTACATTCAGAGACATAACAAAGTCAATCACTAAACCAAAACTGAGAAGGAGGGAGGTGGGGAGGGAATGGGGTGGTAATTGGGGAAGGGCTGAATGAGTGATGTGTGCGTGTTTTCCTCTAACTATCTTGTACCCCATTAAGATCTGTGACTACAGTGCACCAATAAAAAATCATAAGTGGACATTAAAATTTAATGAGCTCCGTCAAAAAATGTTTGTTTCAAACAAGAAAAAATTGACTGAGTTTAATTGTGAATCAACATGAGTAAATATGAGATTTTTTAATGGCAACATTTATTGTTAGAAACGTAGCTGATACTGTCTATAGCTACATTGAGGTGAGAGCTTCTGCTATATTAGTATAACCTTAACATAAATAATTCAAAAAACTATTCTTTCTCATAAAAAATACTTTATGTCAGGGTCATGACAATAAGGAAACCAAGTTAAGTTCAAGAAGCTTTACTGTTTCACTGAATCTCTTTAGGTTTTACAAATCAACTTGAACTTTTATTTATTTATATAGTTATTTTTTACTTTTACTGGTGTGTTATAATTATACATGGAACAGAGATTTGTAGTGATACATTCATATATGTACCTAACATTGTTTGGTCTGTTTCTCTTCCCAAGCCTCCTCTCTTTACTCTCCATGCATAATAGTGAAAATCATGAGCTTTTTTTAAAAAATAGGTTGAGTGTATATGAAATGTGCTTTTATATAAAAATAACTGTATATAACAGTGTAACTCAAATATTCTAATGTTCTCTTATTTTTCAAATAAAGATGCTTTAAAAATAAATACTTAGCACATAATTTGGTTTGCAGGTAAGCATAAGTTATCAGAAAGTGTCCCATTTAAATCAAAGTCTGAGAAATGTGTGAAGAGAGCCTTATTCTAATATACTTAATATTTGTTATTCAGGAAAAGCTAGAATGAACAGTTCATATTTTAACAGGTTAAAATTCTAATTTTTTTAGATAAATTACATACAAATCAAATCTACCAAGTATCAGATACATAAAATTCTTACAAATAATAGAAACGTGATCATTACCATATTTTTCTTTATAATCAATACTGCTTTATTTAAAAAAATTAGCTGTTATTAAAACTTGATGGAAAATGCCTATAATCCAAGTACTTGGGCAGTTAGGCAGGAGGACTTCAGGTTTGAGCTCAACCTCAGTAACTTAGCACAAATATCAGTAACTTAGCAAGATCTTATTTCAAAATAAAACATAAAAAGTTCTAGGAGTGTAGTTTGTAGAGAGAATATCCCTGGGTTTAATCCCCAGTTTGAAAAATTAAAATTAAAATTGTGATAGCATTATGAATCTTAGATATTATATTTATCTTATGAAAAATATATGTAGATAGAGTAAATGCCAAGACAAATCATGAAAGTGTTTTTTGCATGTGTAAAATCTTTGTTTCATTTATGTTTTCTACAGATGCATTATAATACATAATAGTAGCATTAATTGTTATGTACTTGTGCATACACATAATATTATTTGAAGATAGCATTTTAAATAATTTTCCTGAAATAATGGAAGGTGTATTATCTTTGACCTCAAGAAGTTTGGTCAAATTTAGCCATTGTTACTCTAAATTGTGTTTGTTCTTGGTGAATAAAACTTAGTAAAAATACCTTACCACTAGTTGAGGTTAAAATGTCATTTGATTTATTTTAAAGTACCCAGTGCCTTACAAATAAAATCAGTGAATAGATGCAGAAATTTCAAAATAACAACTTGCATGCTAGGGAATATTAGTCAGATTTAATAGCAGTTATTTAAAGGTTTAAATTTAGAATTTAATGCAGGCATCTACAAGTTTCCATCAGAATGCATTCAAAAGCTAATCACTTTTCATTACATTAACATGATTCTATAATTCTAAATAAAGAATAGAAGATAGGCCCTTTTGAAGTCATATAAATCAAATGTATACTCCTTATACAACCAGATTCTAAAAGGTATGCATTCATTCTAAAGGCATTTTAGAAACAGCAAGCTTTTTATTTTTATCAATAGATCATAATCAACTTAAATGCCTATCAATAGAGACTGGTTAAATAAATTCTGCTACAGCATGGCATTTTATTCTTCAAAATGATGTGTTAGAAGAATAGTAAAATGCCAAGGAAAGTGTTCAGAATGCATTAAGGTTTTTGAAAAGTAATGTTACCAAACAGTATGTAGATTAAAATTAAAATTTTGTAAAATAATGTATGATGACAAATACATTTTTACAGTTGGAGGCACTAGGTCATTGAATGACACAAAATTTTTCTTTTTCCTTATTATGTCATGTATGTTTTTTTTAAATTCCTCAATGAAAATGATTACCTTGTAATAAGAAAAAACTCCATATTTAAAAACTGATTTTTTCTGTTGCTATTGGATAGTGACTTTAATACTGCTAAGACTAGAGGTAATTTTTACCTGTATATAAGTCTAGACCATTAAGACAAATTTACCATATCACTAGTGATTTAATGCCATTATATATTTTACAGTTTTCTGAATGTTTTTACTTTTCATGAATCATAAAGTCAGGGTAACTTTATGGATTTTCTTTTTTGTTTAATTTTGTAATTTTTAATATTTTATTGGCACATATATCCAACTGAGGTATAGAGTGATAGGAATATGCATGCCCACATTACTTTGTGTGTTCCCCTCTAGACTCCACCCTCCTCTCATTTCTTCCCTGTGCATATTATTAAGATTGGTATTAGTAATTTCATAGGCATGCATGGCATTATATAAACTGTTATCTTCCTTATGTCTGTATCTTCCTCCTTCCTCCCCTAAACCCCCTCCATCACTTCACTGGCGTCTACTCCTTCATCTGATGTCTCTTTTATTTCCCAATTTCTTTCTAGGTTTCATATGTGAGAGAAAACATACAACTCTTCATTTTGTAAGACTGGCTAATCTCATTTAGCATAATATTTCCTTTTTTTCTTTAATTTCTTATTGGTGCATTGTAGTCATATCTTAATAAGATAAAAGATGGTGGAGACATACATGCACACATGACCCAATTAGCCCTTACCCAATCCCCACCCTCTTTCCTCCCCATCCCTCCTTCCCACTCTTGGCTTAGTGGTTGACATTGATATGTTTGTTTAAGTACATCATGTGCTTTAGAGAGTTGTCCTCTTCCTCCTCCCATCCTCTCAGTTAGGTCACCTTATATGCTCCTCTATAGGATCTCCTTCTTCATCTAGAGTTCCTCCTGTTACCCATTTCTCCCTAGCTTTCACATATTAGAGAAAGCATCCGATTTCTTATTTTTTGTGACTAATATTTTCTAATAGATGAAAATCATTTAGAAATTTAAAACTATATTTGAAAGATATCATAAACATTTGGTTTTACTAAATTTTACCAGAAAGTACAGAACTACACCCTTAGAACTAAATTGTGATTATTTTCCTGATCCCCGAAGTACAGAATCATCACCTGGTCACAAGAAGAGAATCCATGACAAATTATACTTGCTCTTGTTTAAGCATCAAGCCTTATCTGTTTTTCAACAACATTGATAGTACAGATTTATATACTTGCCCATAATTTCACTGGTTTAACCATCTATAAAGTGATTAGGTTTGCCAAATACAAATAATCACAGCAATAATACAACATTCCTAAGCAATTTTAAGGAGATTTCACATAGAAATTACAGAAACATTGAAGAATATTCATTTGATATTTTTAAGATTAATGTTCACCAGGAACTTAATTACTTTATGTTATGTGCAATATTTTTTGAGTTATATTTTATTCTCTTTTTGTTGTTATCTTATTATAATCATATATCCCAATGGGGTACAAGATAGTATTTTCTTAATTTTAAAAATGCTTTAGTGAGTGCCGGGAGTGGTGGCACATGCTTGTAATCCTAGCATTTGGGAGGCTGAGACCAGAGGATCACGGTTCACAGACAGCCTCAGCTACATAGTGTGGCCCTCTGCAACTCAGTGAGACCCAGTATTCAAAATAAAGAATAAAAAATAGGGCAGAGGGTGTAGCGTGGAGGTCAAATGCCCCTGGGTTCCATCCCCAGACCCGCAAAAAAAAAATGCTTTACTGAGAGTTGTTATACAATTAATATTTTACTCACCCAACATTCAACATTTTATTGAGCCTATTCTATACCTTTATTCATATAGTCTTTTCTTATCTTTTTTAAAATTTTTATTGGTGCATTGTAGTCATATATCTTAATTGGATAAACGACCTGTGTAGACATACATGCACACATTGCCCAATTAGAAGTAATAATATTTGTGAATTTAAAAAAATTTATGGTACTGGTGATTGAATCCAGAGGCATTCTACCTCTGAGCTACACCCCAAACCCTATTTTTAATTCTTTATTTTGAAACAGGGTTTCACTGAGTTGCAACAGGCCTCACTAAGTAGTAGCTGAGGCTGTTCTTGAAGTGCAATCTTCCTGTCTCAGTCTTCCAAATGCTGAGAATACAAGTGTGTGCCACCATGCCTGGCTTAAAATCTTTTTTCATAAAGTGATTCTTAGTATTTATCTGTATACTCTTCTTTCTGCAGTTACTCCAGGAAAACTAGCTGAATAACTTTCTTGTTCTTTGCCATGAATCCTTTCACATTATACAACAATCAATTGGTTACCTGTTAGGCATAGATGCATGTTATTCCTATAAAGATTTATGAAAGACTCAGTTTGGGAATTAACATACCAACTAGAAAAAGAGAGAATATATATAATAAATATTACAATTTCAATATGCATGTGCTATGCACCTTCCCAAATGTTTATATGATTAAAATACATTTGTTATATTTCTTTTACCAACCTATTTCTTTTAAATACTGCATATTGTTTTAATTATATTTATATCATGAATGGATGACTATGCTTAAGAAGTATAGGTTCATGGATTTATGTAAAGAAAGAGAGAGAGAGAAAGAATAACTTCTAGTGTTAAGTCTTCAGTTTCTCTCATCTTCTATTCAATTGGTTAAGTCAATGATATGGATAAAATCACATAAGGAATAATTATGCAATTTTTCAAGAATATGAGTCGGGCTGGTTACTGAATGTGGAATAACAGAGTTAAGGTCCAAAAGGTATATTAATGGGAGGCATCAGAGGGCTAATATTATAGTATAATTTTCATAAGATTAAAATATTTCTATACTTGAATCTCAAAGCAGAAATATTATACAGGGTAAAAAACATATATTATTTGGGATAAAATAAGAATAAATAGTAGATATAATAATAGTGGTTGAGTTTCATTTTAGTTGAGTTTAAGTAAAAATTTTCAGTAAGATGATAAAGCTATAAAATAATTTAAAAAATGAATACAGGCTTTCTTTTTAGAAAATAGAATAACCTATAGGACAGACAAATCAATTGTGAATTAGAAATGTCAGAATACACATGTTAATTTGCTCTAAGACACAAACACAAATCATGGTTCATACAAAGGAAAATGAATAAGCAGGATGCGTTTAATTTTAAATATGAACATCTAAAGCATATCCAATATTATGATAGGTATTTTAAACTAACTTATTCTTGCTATGAAGAATTTTATAGTTTGTCAACAAGGAACAAGAGAGTAAGAAGAAATGATGATCTTCAAGGTAGGTGTTAAGTCAATACAAGAACTTGTTTATTTTTTTATTTTTTGCAATACTGGGGATGGAACCCAGGGGCATTCTACCTCTGAGCTATACCCTGAGTCCTATTTCTTATTCTTTATTTTGAAACAGAGTCTCACTGAGTTTCAAAGGGCCTAAGTAGCTGAGGCTGGCTGTGAACCCAGATCCTCCCGTTTCAGCCTCCCAAATGCTGGAATTACAAGTGTGAGACACCATGCCTGGCTTCTTTTTTATAATTGTTTATTGGTGTATTGTAGTCATACATTTTAATGGGGTACACTATGTAGAGGCATACATGGTGCACACAATACAAGAAAATTCTACCATTCAAAACTATATACAGTATTGGAAAGTAGTAAGTTTCCTTTTGTTAGAGAATATCAACATAATTTCCATGGATATAGATCCTCTAAACTGATTGTAATAAAAAGAGTTCAAGAATCAGATGCCTTAACCTGGGCATGGTGGTGCATCCTTGTAATCCCAGTACTTGGGAGGCTGACACAAGAGGATCCAGGTTTTTGGCCAGTCTAAGCTACTTAGTGAGGCCCTCCACAACTTAGTGAGACCCTGATTCAAAATAAAGATTAAACGAACATTAGGCTGGGGGTGTAGTATAGAGGTAGAATGCCCCTGGATTCAATCCTCAGCACCACACACACACAAAAAAGAATCAAATACCTTAAGCCCATTCAGATTTGCTCTCCCTTATGAGTTTGAGAGATAAGACCAGGAGTTTCACATAATCTGGCCTTGTAGGTGGATAGGATTCATAACAAGAAGGAAGGGTAGTATTATCTTAGCAGTTTGAGCAGAAGTGTGGATCTGTTTGATGTGATGGGAATGAATGAATCACCCGGAATGACTGTAAAAATGTGTTCCTGTTGAGAAAATAAAGTACATGGATGGTATGGTAATTTGGAATCTAGAAAGGATGAAGTTTTCCTGAGGCTCTGGGTAACATCCCATACTGAGCAGAGACTCAGAACTGTAAATGAAAAGTAAATGTTTACAAGAAAGTACAATGTCTTGCTTATTATCTGAAGCTGATTTTTAAAAGAAGATAAAGAAAGCATGGATGTCATTCAAGTACAAGTTTGAGCTAATTGAGAAATAGTCCAGTATTTGCACAAAAGTAAAAATGCAATCACAAAACAGTAGATATAAAAATGCTTTAAAATTTATGGTCAAGTTAAAATAATGTCATTGCAAAATGTAAAATTCTAGAAAAAATTCCACCCAAGAACAAGTTTTAGTGTTTGTACTTCTATTTTTCTCACTCCTTATTTTAGCACTATGTGGGACTCAGTGTACTCCATTGAGTCCTGTATGGTTTCAATAGCAGACAAACACTTCAGAGATAGATAAATTAGAATACTACCTGTGAATATCCACAGTAGAATAAAGAGTAACACAAATTAAATCACTAATAGTAGAAGAATAAATATTTCCTTAGTGCTATTGTATAAGCTAAGTGTTTTAGAGTGGCTGTTTTACAAATTTCTGCTACCCATCCATTAATCCAATAAATTAAGTGCAATACCTTACAAATTCACATTTGTGGTTAATTTAGTACCTAATTCTGATACTGATAGCAATCAGATTCCGTTTTTGTGAGTTTAAACTGACAGTAATTACTATGAGTGATCCCAATGTCTTTTATAGTTTACTCTTGAAATTTATTTCAATTTTATTAAATTATGATTGAATGTTAAATTATTTTTCACATTAATTTATAACGAACAGATTATTTTTCATGGCTTCTCAAAAGAAAATTAACCTAACTGAATTAAAGAAAACACTGGTCAATCTCTATAATATTAATAAATGTATTTAAATATTCTAAATGTTCTTTTATAATTTTTACCTGAGTAGCTGTATGGTGGCAGTGGTATGCATGTGTATGTAAGTGTGTGCAGCATTCATTCATTTCATAAGTAAATGGTCAAACACCATTTTCCTTATTTAGCATCTTGGTTTTACAATATAATCTCTAGGGTTAGACAAACTTAATTTTAAATCATAATTCATTAATTATTAGCTGTAGCAACTTAACTATCTTAAAAGTCAATTTCCTGAGTCTGAAAAGTAGAAGAATAAAAATACATGCCCATGATGATAAGTTTTATGTGTCTACTGGTTAACCAATAGTCTCCATTTATTAAATCAAACACTAATCTAGGTACTATTGGGAAAGTGTTTTATATGTAGTTTACTTTCATATCCAGTTAAATTTAAACACAAAAAATTATCTTGAATAAACTGAACGGGCCTGAGTCAGTTAGATAAAAGACATTAATTGCAAAGGTGATCAAGAAGAAATTCTCCATGAAAAGGAAGGAAAGGGAAGGGAATGGGGTGGGAACTTGGGAAGGGCTAAGTGAATGATGTTTACATGTATGACTTTACCATTCTGTACCTCATAATGGTGTATGATTAAAATGCAATTAAACAAAACAAGAAATTCTCTTTGTAAACTGCTGCTTAATTTTGTTCTCAAGAGTTTCAGCTTACCTTTCCTATCGGCCTATACATTTTGCACTTGTTTTGTCAGTTATAATTGCATGTACTAATTTCTTGCAGTGAATCTCCTAACATGTATAATTTACAGGTTCTGTTTTTTTGGCAGAGCCCTGAGTCATATGTTGCACCATGGCAGGATATGAACAAAGTGAAGGGCATAAAGTAGTATGGTAAGTTCTTAATGCATGCCATTAAAACAAAACAAAATTATTAAAGATTTAAATAATTACAGGTTAATCTCTTAATTCCTAGAATGCCAATTAAATTCTCTATATTAAAAACAGGCACTAGGGCAATGAGTGTAAGAAAAAACTGCTGTAGGGCATGGTCAAGAAGTTATAGCATCAAAGTTCCAGTCCTCCATCAATTCTATTTTTGTTGTGTTTTCCAATGACATCTTGTTCATTGTAAGAGCCAGCTCACTTCTAATCTTCCAACATTTCAAGTTTTGGAGGACTCAATATTCTTTTAGAAATTTAGAATAATTTTGGACTTTTTCAAAATTCTATAGAACAATGTGCACTCTGTAGCACTCATTTTGTTTCTTTTTTTCTTTGGCTACTAAAAAGCTCAGAACCAAATATGCCATGTATTTGAGCTTCAGGAAGTCTATGAATAGATATACTATATTATTAGATACAGTTTATTTACATTTTAAATATTATCTTATAAAATTGTTATTTTCTTTGGGTGCAGTAGAAGATGCCTGTAATTCTGGCATTTGGGGACTGAGACAGGAGCATTGTAGGTTCAAGTTCAGTGCCCGGTAACTTACAAGGATTCAATTTCAAAATAAAAAGTAAAGAGTCTAGGGATGTATGTAGCTCAGGTGTAGAATGTCCCTGGGTTCAATTCTCAGTACCACAAACAATTATTTAGATTTTATGACTATCAAATTTAAGTTATCCCTTCAGATAGATACAACCCTCTTTGAAAATAGTATGTCTACCATGGCTTAGGTCACTATAATTTTTATCTAAGAGTTCTTATGAGAATCAACTTCAAAAACTAGAAAAAATATTAGCAATCCTGGAGCCTAATGTGGATTTTTCTGGTTCAGTATATTTAAGCCAGTGGTTAAACATCATTTATGTTGTATGTTTCTTATGTGTATTATTGGATAACAATCATAAGCACACTTGATTTAATTTCTATTAAAAATATAAAGCCAGATAACTAATTAAACTAGCTTGAACTAAACCTAAAAAAGTTAAATAAAACAAGGGATGGGGTGGTTGTAGAATCAGTAATAAATTTGTCACTAAAATGTAATTTTTCTTTTTTTATTTTTTATCGGTAGATTGTAGTCATACATCTTAATGGGATACAAGATAGTGGAGACATACATGCACACATCACCCAATTAACCCTTACCCAATTGATTTTTCATGTGGAAAAATGACTCTTACAGGTCCTAAATCTTACAGCATGAATTAGGATAGAAATTCTTTTTAAGTAAAAATTGTAGGGTTAATGTTCATTTTGTACAGACTAATTGTCACATAGACCTTGCCAA
Organism: Muscardinus avellanarius; assembly: GCF_963383645.1. NCBI lineage: Eukaryota > Metazoa > Chordata > Mammalia > Rodentia > Gliridae > Muscardinus > Muscardinus avellanarius. Next base: position 23,338,482 of record NC_137792.1, on the reverse strand, counting down.
AGAAGCTAAATAGGAAAACAAATTAATAAAAAACCCTAATAATATTATTAATAGATATTTCTATAATTTAATGATTAGAAGTGCTATATATATTAAAATAGCCATAACTAAAACCTAACTTGTTACTTATGTAAAATATTTAGAAACTTTGCCTTAAGATTCTGAGTAAAGTAACAAAATATAAGCTGGTTTTTTGAATGTAATATTGGTACTATTTAGAATAGAAGTTTTTGAGAGTGTCATATATTTTGAGTATTATACATGTCATTATTTTTTTAAGAATTAAACGGACAATGATTATCATTTAACCGACAAGACAGAATGAAAATTTCTTTGGTTTATATAATGCAGGTTTTAAATCCTCTATATTACATTGAGGAAGCAAACAAAGGAGATCAGGGCTCAACACAATTTAGGGGACAATTGAACAGAGTGTAGAATTGATTATGTTAAAGTTCTCACTGTTAAATTTGAACAATAGAGAGACTGACCTATATATTTGTATTTGTATTGTATATTTATATTTGACCTACAGCCTAAAGTTGTCTATGCCACAATGAATCCCATCTGATGTGTGTAACAGCAGAAAAAGTGAATAACACTTCTAGGAGAGGATCCAAAATGAATAAAACATAAACACTATCCTTAACAAATTCACAAGGCTCAAATACATGCTATACTAACACTTCCTGAATAAAATAAAAAACGTGTGAAAATAAAGCCTTCATAAAACTCATAAAGTCATACTATAACACAAACATTTGAATCTCTGACAGGATTAACTGTCACTATAAGGAAGAAATATTTGATATACATGTCCATTGTTTTTATTAAATGTCAGTAGACTGGCCAACAAACAAAGCATATCTAAATGATTCCTGATTCAATTATAGACCTTTTCTTATTGATACATATTATATTCACATATAAAATCCAAATGGCAATGGCAAACAATTTTAGAAGCATGATATTTTTGGGAGACCAGATATTACTGTAGTGATTCTTATTTCAAATAACATTTTACAAAACTAAAAATAATTCACAAATATTTTTGTATCTCAAATTACTTGTTTTTTCTTATTAAGTACCTAAATTTACTGCTTCTTTTCAACTAACGATTGGTAATTTATTTGATGCAAATTTAATACATTAGTTTATCAGGAAAATAGTTATCATTTACTGATATTCTTTTTGACAAAGTATGTAACCTAGGACTACCCAGAGTAAAACTTATAAAATGGCTTTATATATTTTTTTGGTGGGTCTGGGGATGGAACCCAGGAGCATTCGACCTCCGAGGTATACCTCCTGCCCTATTTGTTTTTTATTCTTTATTTTGAAACCGGGTCTCACTGAGTTGCAGAGGGCCTCACTAAGTAGCTGAGGCTGTCTGTGAACAGCGATCCTCCGGTCTCAGCCTCCCCAATGCTGGGATTACAAGCGTGCGCCACCACGCCCGGCTCACAAATATATTTTAAAAAATAAATATCTATAGAATCTATGGATTTCACAATCTATGTATAAATTATAAGAATTAAAGGACTCTAAGTCAGAATACATAAGAGGAATTCAAGAGTGTAAAAAGGGCAAAAGTAAGTGAAAATTGGGAATAGTGATTACTGGTTATTGACTTATAACATTTTATTTTAAAATATTTAAGCAATATTTTGGAGGTCAGCAAAAGTAGATAAATAACAAAAATAGAATATGCATTCAAAATTTATGAGGCAAGTCCTTCTGTTGTTAGTACAAATAGTATAAATCAATGGGCTCTGTACCTAAATATTTAATGTTTATGCAACTATCCTAAGAAATATTACACCTCAACTAATTTTTTTACATGATTAAAACTAAAGAGAAGGTAAGCTGGGTGTGGTGTCACACACTTGTAATCTCATCACTTGGGAGGCTGAGACAGGAGGATCACCAAGTTCAAAACCAGTTTGAGTAACTTAGGGAGAATCTCAGTGACTTAGCAATACCGTGTTTCAAAAAATAAAATGAAATAAAGGAATGACGGTGTAGTTTGGAAGCAAAATGCCTCTGTGTGTGTGTGTGTGTGTGTGTGTGTGTGTGTGTGTGTGTGTGTGAGAGAGAGAGAGAGAGAGAGAGAGAGAGAGAGAGAAATAGAGAGTGAGAGAGCCACAAATAGTATGATGACAGACACAAAAGGAAATAGATTTATTAAGAATAAAAAAGGTTACTCAGCTTAAATAATATAAAAGAAAGAAATCAACAAAGATTAGAAGAAAACAAGAAAAAGACAAATTAGAAAGCAAGTAAAAAATAAAATAGAAATGATGCAGATATCAAGGAATATGGGAATATGATAGGTGAAGTAGTTGTCACCAGAATTACACATGTGCCCACAGGGAGAAGGCATGATTTGTAGGCTCCAAGAGTGGGGAAAGATTGAACATGAGCATGCCACACAAAGAGACTGATGGAGCCTCATCTCTTAAACAATAGTAATGTGGACTGACAGAAAAAAATCATAAATGTCAAAGGAGAAACAATAGAGAAACTCAATCTTTATTGACATAAATGACCAATTCTTGATTGAACATGTCAGAATGCTTAGTACTATTGGCAAGGATGGTGGTATTGCTTGCCAAGTAAAATGTAAGAAAATTTCCAGTGACTTCTCACTGATTTCTAATGACCCTCTTTCTCATTTTAAGATTTTTGAAAGAATGCCCATGTCAGAACACTCTGAACAGTTAGCTCTACTCTTGATTGATCAAACCCTGTTCTGGCAACTATTAAACTATAGAGCATCACCAAATATAAGATAAATCAGCAGTTTGATACTAAAAAGCTGAAATTGTTTTAATACACTGAAATTGAAATCAATTGTATAATATATCTTCTTAAATTATTATGTTTTCCCCAGAGTCAAAAACGACTGTAATTTTTATTTTGATGGAAATTAGTCAAAGGGGCAGCTAACTATTTTTATATGAAAATAATACAAGCAAGTTGAAGAAAAAAAGGTTGCATAAATGATACTAAAATGAATTCATGTTATGAATAAAGTAATAGCTATATCAATATTAGCAAACTGACAGTGCTGAAAAATAATATAATTAAATATTCTTAGCAAAATGATGCAAAGAATCCCTTGAAAAATAATTAATTGCTACATAGCTGTTACATGAAAGAATATTAATTGCTGTCAACAGCTATTCTTTTCTTCAATCTCATTAAATTTAGGAAGTAGTAATTCTTAATGAGAAAAGTATAGTTAAATGATGTTTTAAAGATCTTAAAAAATGTTGAACAGCTATAACATGTACTAAACTAGACATGTCTACAAACCCAGGAGCTGAAAAATACACATGACAAAAATATACAAATAGGATAAACAAATACGTAATCAATGTACTAGAAATTCTATGTATAACTGACAAATTCTATATAACGAAGTTAAGAGTCAGCCGGCACATACCTGTAATCCTAGTATTTGGTAGGCTGAGACAGAATGGTTGCAGGTTCAAGATTAGGACACAAGGACTTAGTGAGATCCTGCTTCAAAATAAAAAGGGCTAAGGATGTTGCTCAGTGTTACAATGCCCCTTGATTCAATCCCTAGCACCACAAAAAAGGGAGAATGTTTTATGTTCAATATGTTCCACTCATCATTAGATTGCAAGCTTCTATTGCACCAGTACATCCTACTTTCCATGATCATATTAGTAAAAATCTCACTTGGTATTCTCTCAATAAAAGTTTCATAAATGAATAAATAAATATGGAGACATCTGCATTAAAATGAGTAAGGGAGTTAATGGGCAGTTTAAAGCATGTGGCTTAATTGTATCAAATTATAGAGGTTTTAAATAGAAAAATACATTTCAGCATAGTAAATTTTAATATTCTACACATAGAGAGCTACAGCATATACAAAATAAAAGGTAAATTTGGGAACTTTGAATACATGAAAACAATTATCTACAATAAAATAATATATTAAAGTACAGTTTCCAGTGAGAGTAGAAGATGGTTAAACATGGTCACAGCTGGTATAGGATTATCTGCAAAGCTTTCTAGACATTCAACAGTAGGATTCAGATCTGCATAGTTAGTATTATAGGAAAAATATGAACTTATTAAGAATGGATATCAAACCAGGGCCAGGTTGTATAGATAGGAAAGGAGGGAGAGAGGGGGCATTAAGTGGAATAGTACAACTTTTAATTAATTAACTAATTAATTAATTAATTAATTATTGGTGATACTGGGGTTCCTGGAAACCCTTTTACCTCCGGGCTACACTCCCAGACCTATTTTATATTTTTATTTGGAAATAGGATCTTAAGCCAGCGAGGCTGGCCTCTAACCAGCGTGATCCTCCTGTCTCTGCCTCCCTAGCACAGGGATTACAAGCGTGCACCACCATGCCCGGCACAACTTTTAATTTAAATGATTCAGTTATGAAGGTTGACCACAGAGCTAGAATCCAAGCCATGTGATTGGATGCAATATGACTAGTGATTTTGAGAACTCATCTAATGGCTATAAGTCAGAACAAAGAACAGAAACTCAGTATGTGAATATGGCAAAAATAGTAGAAAAAAAGGAATCACTGGTTATTGACCTGCAACTCCTTGTATCTGGTACACTAAAACCATGAGATTTAGAGATCAACGAAGGAGATTTGGGTATGAATGAGGAAAATAGTAACTTTGATTGGGTCTTCAGCTATTTTCTGGAAAGTTGATTAAGTGTATGGTCCCAACATCTGAGATAAAGGATTAGAAGATGGAGGTACAAAACTGACGAATTCCTTTTGAATTCTGTGTTCTTCTTTTCTACTTTATTTGTATTAATCTACATCATGACCTGACTTTTTATATATTTTGAAGTAATCAGATAGATATTGATATTATCTCTACTTGAACATTCACCCCTAGCTTACCTAAATATATGTATCATATAATTTCATAATAACATTCTGAAAATGATATATTTAATTTATATTTTCAAACTGAATATGGAAATATCAAGATCAGGTTATAAGAAATAACTACTAAAACAGAATCCAAAGAGAAGTTATTAATAAAGAATTAGCAACTGATATCATTATCAGATAAGTAGATTTAACATTTGGGAATTGGGAATTGAAAGTCTTTAATGAATATAATTTAGAATAATAATAGTGTTTATGTTTTATAGTGTACAATAGCCCCCAGAAGACTTTAAATTTTTTCTTTCAGAAACCTCAAATGTACTTTTGTATGGATCTTTGAGCTCTTCTGAATTTTCATAGGTTTAAAAACATTTCATTAGTGAACTGAGACACAGGAACTCCAGCAATAAGACACAAGCAAACTTAAATGGAAATTGAGGCTTAATGATGCATAGTCCAAATAAAGACAGTATAAAATAAGCATTTAAATGAAAGTTAAACAACAAAATGCAGATTGTTTTCCTAAGGATGAAAGGAGTAAAGCTAAGTTAAATTTCTGCATTTAGTAAATTTAGCACCATATGGCTATCTAAAGTCTGTCCAAAGGGAATTCACTGAAGAGAAACAAGACATTGATATTCTCCTGAAGGCACTGGTTAGTATAGATATTGAGAAGAGTAAATGTAAGAAACTCATTAACTTTGCCTTATATGGAATTTGTTTCTTCACTGTGATAATACAACAATATCAGGACAAAATAAGAAAAAATAACAGCTACTGATAGTAAGTAATAAATGAGGAAGAAAGGAGAAAACAGGATGGAAATGAAGCTTGACAGTAGTCAAGTAGTTTCTAACATTAATAAGTGATGGCCATCATGTTTGACTTTATGATCCTAATGGCGCATTGTTTTTTGTGTGTGTATGGTACTGGGGTTCCTAGAAGCCCTTCTGCCTCTGGGCTACACTCCCAGACCTATTTTATACTTTTTCATTTTTGGAAACAGGGTCTCTTAAGCACCTGTGCCATTCTCCTGTCTCCGCCTCCCAAGCGCAGGGATTACAAGCGTGCGCCACCACGCCCGGCTCCTAATGGCACATTTTAAGAAGTTCAGTATTAGACGAGAAATTACCCAGAATAATATGGGTGGGTCCAATCTAAGCACACTATCCCCCCTTTTCTTTTGCAAGTCCCTCATTCATATATCTTACATCATAAAGTCCCTTTTACCAACTAAGAACATATATTCTCAAGTACAAGAATTAGGATGTGGACATCTTAGGGGGCTTTTATTCTTCCTACCACACCTTTTATGTGCAATTTCCAGAAAAATCAAGACTAAATATATGTAAATTATATCCACAGTACTGGGGAATAAAATTGACAGAATCATGCTATGTGCATGTAAAAATATGTAAAAACAAAGTTCACTGCTATGTAGAGTTATAAATCATCAATTAAATAACTTTTAAAAATTAAAAAAGTTCAGTTTTCATACTGGTAAGATATTGCTTATAATAAGATGTCTTGGGGACAAAGATGCTCATATATTCATTTTCAGGACCTATGAATATATATTAATGTCCAACAGTATTTTCCGATGTCATTAATGGTGTTGGCCTTAAAGTAGGGATATCATCCTGGATTACTGAGATGAGCGTATTCTGATCACATGAGTCCTTAAAGGTGAAGAATATTTTTTGGCTACGGTCAAATAGAAATGTGACAGCAGTGAATGGTGCACATGAGAAGAACTTGACTGACCATGGCTTAATTTAAAAATAGAAAAAGGAATCCCCGCACTTGGGAGGCTGAGACAGGAGGATCGCACGGGTTCGAAGCCAGCCTCAGCTACTGAGTGAGGCTCTCAACAACTTAGTGAGACCCTGTTTCCAAATAAAGTATAAAATAGGTCTGAGAGTATAGCCCGGTGGTAGAAAAGCCCCTGGGTTCCACCCCCAGTACCACCAAAAAAATAAAATAATAAAAATAGGAAAAGTGACTAGGAACAAAGGAATGTGAGCAGCCTCCAGAAACTGGAAAAGGCCAGACTTCTTTAGAGCTTCCAGAGAAAAAACGAAGCCCTACTAACCTCATAACTTTTGCCAAATAATGCTTGTTTCCGGTTTCTAAAGATAATAATTTTTTTATGCTTAGGCTGCTAAGTTTTTTATATTTGTTATGGCAGCTATAGAAAAATTACAAAATGATAAGCACTGGTGGATCATTTAGAAAAAAAATTCAAAACACAGATGCAGATGATGGAGACTTGTTGTGAGCCACCCAGCAGGGGTATCGCCAGTAAGAGAAATGCTTCACTCTTCCAGGCACCAATCCAGGCACCTACCCCTATATGCCAGCTTGCAGTGGGTACCAGGGAAAGCAAGCAACAGGCACTCTTCCTTCACACAGGACAACCAATGCTACATCCTCTGCACGTAGAGTTACTGATCAACCCCTTTCCTATGAGCCCTCTCTGTATGAACTACCTAAGCCAGAAGCCACAACAAGATTTTCCCCCATTCTGCCTTCCCTCTCCAGGACACTCACAGGCTTGGATTTTTTTTCTCTAAAGGTTTGGAAGGTTGGGTGGTAGAAGGAGTGGGCTCTGATAATAAAGAGATTGAATTAAGCAGGAACTCTTATACACTGTTGGTAGGATTGCAAATTAGTACAGCTGCTAAGAATATCAGTGCAGAGATTTCACAGAAAACTTGGAATGGATCCACCATATGATCCAGCTATTCACTCCTGGGCAGCTTTCCAAAGGGAATGAAATAAAAATATTATAGTGATATATGCATATCTATGTTTATTTTTTTGAAGATTTAAAGAAGTTTATTAGAAAGATAGAAATACAGAAAATAGAAATAGAGAAAATAGTTACAGCCCCATGCCAAAATGGCATGAGGGGGGAGGGTGGCCCAGGCCAACTCACCACTCCCCCCACATCTATGTTTATAACAGCACAATTCACAATAACCAAATTATGGAAATAACCTAAGCGTCCATCAATAGATGAATGGATCAGAAAATTATGAGATATGCACACAATGGAATCTTACTCAGCCATAAGAAAGAACACAATTATATTATTTGTAAAAAAACGAATGAACCTGGAGAACAATATGTTAAGTGAAATTAGCCATATACAGAATGTGAAGGATCAAATGTTTTTTTCTCATATGTGTAAGCTAGGGAGTAATTAGGATACAAGAGGAAACTTGGATAATGGACTAGAAACCCCAGTGGAACGAGGAGCAAAGGATGTGATCAAGCCAGGGGAGGGTGGAGGAGACAGAATTAATTAAACATTTCTATTGCTGTCTATTACTGTCATGTACATATGTGAGAATATCAATGCCAATATTAAAATCATGAATGGGAGGGTATGGGATGGGAGCCAGGGGAAAACTCACCAAGTGTGTGTGCATGTATGTCAGTAACACTATGAACTACATTATGATGTGACACTACAATGCACCAATACATGTATTTAAAATAAATAAAATATTAGTGAAAGCATCCGATTTCTTACTTTTTGTGACTGACTAATCTCGCTTAGCATAATGTCCTCCAGTTCCATCCATTTCCCTGAAAATGATGTAATTGTATTTTTTTATGGCTGAGTAAAATTCCATCGTGTATATATCCCATAGTTTTGTAATCCACTCATCCGTTGACGGACATCTTGGTTGGTTCCATCGTTTGGCAATGATGAATTGTGCAGCTATTCCAGGTGAAAAAGTGATCCTATAGAAGAGCAAATAAGGCAAACTAACTGAGGATAGGAGGTGGGAAAAAGCTTTCTAAGGCGCATGATGTATTTAGACAAATGTATCAATATCAATCATTAAGCCAAGCATGGTAGGGAGGGCTGGGGAGGGAAAGGGGTGGGGATTGGATGGGGGCTGACTGGGTGATGTGCACATGTATGTCTACACAAGTTTTTTATACCACTGTGATGTATGAATAAAATGCACCAATAAAATAAAAAATAAATAAAATATTTGAAAAGGAAAAATGAAGACAAATCAGGAATTTAAAACACATGTCAATATTAGTTGTGAATAAGTATCTACTATTATATTAGAAGCTGATAGTTTTATCTAATATTATTGTTTCATTGTAGACTTTTATATTAAAGTTAGAGTATAAGATATAACTTATACTAAAATAAAAATTTATGAACCAGGCCTGGTGTAAATGCATGTTTGTCATTCTAAATGTGTCTGGCATTAACCACGATTTACCTACTAGCTTACCATCCTACGTTTTCAGAAAACAAAATTACTCAGCAACACACTAGGTACTTCCACTACCCAATATTTTATTCAATAACCCTCAATTATACCTGAGACTACCATTCTCTACCCTGGTCTTGACAATTTCTCTTGGGGGGGGGTTATCTCTAACTTTGGAAATCTATTACTGTAACAAATAACTGAGGTAATAAAATTGTAGACGTCTCATTCCCCATTGTTTTTGGATCTGTAGAAAGTCAGCATATCATGGTGGGAGCATGAGGCAGAGAAAAAGTCATAAGCTCAAGTCCAAGTCACAAAATAAAAAGAGGAAGAAGGGGCTAAGAGTTCAATATCTTATCCAGTGACCTAACTTCTTTCCACAGGCCCCACCTCTTAAAGGTTCTACCTACTTTCCACAGTGCCACAGGCTGGGGTAGGCTTTGGGGGGCCATTCAAGATCCAAACTATAGCACACCATTGCAGACATACAAGGTTAGAAATAGAATCAAAGACTTTTATGGGAGTTTGGGATGCAAGATTAAGGTTTTATAGTTACTTTTAGAAAACAGTAAAGTTATTAGCTGGGAAGACTTATTAAGATAATGGCTATGACCACAACTAAAAGAAATTATAGACAGAATACAGACTTATTTAGAATGCTCCCATTAGGCCATCATTAGTAGAAAATCAGATTTTTTCATTGCAGCTGAAACTCCTGAGTGGTTTTGCATAGAGAAGGATAATAAGTGATTACAATCTAAATTTATTTGTCATTCAGCATCTTAAAAAGGAATGTGCTATTATCCTAGCAATAAAAACAATGCAATTAAACACTGGTAGATGAGATGCAATTGTCTTATAAGTAGAAATTGAGAAACTAAATAGAGATATTACCTGTGTAATTGTAGGCAAATGAGCACTGTATGTATAATATTTACTCGTTCTATACAATTAGTCTCTTTTGTTGAATTAGTTGCATTGATCAATGAGGCATCACTTGAGGGTAATCAAATGCAAGGACTTCCTTCTTTCTCTAAAAAAATTGTGGCGACATATATGGAAGTTGAAGGTTTATGTTAAATACAGAGCTTTAAAAATTGCTGTTGTAAAAATGAATCAGGTACTACATATATCACTTATGTGAGGAATGACTTATCAAAATAGCCTTATCAAATTAATTTACCTTTGAAGAAGAGTAGTATTCTATTTATAGATTATGATAGTACATTTGAGTTGCAATTTTGATATGCTTCCATTCGATATGAGATGAGTTAGAATATTCATTAAATCATTTCAAATTGCTAAAGGCATTTAGATAAAAAGATATGTTTCTCAAAATTAAAATTTCATTAGAACACTGAGGTAAACATTCAAAAGTATGTTTGAAAGCATCATGTTTTTAATGTAATGGATGTGACTTCTTTAATTTCTTCATTACAGGATGCTTGTTGCCCACAAGGAATTTACAACTTAATGAAGGAAACATAACAACTACTTAGTTTGTTATAACCCCTAACAATAATGATGATCACATAAAAATGATTTAAAGTGGTACATTATAAACACATTTATTAACTATAGATATATAATATAAATGTGTATAGTACACATGTGTAAATATTCACTATTAGTAGGAGTTTCTAAAGGAAGTATCACTGTTTTATTTTTATATACTTTTTTGGTGCATTATAATCTCACATCAAAATGTAGTTCACAGTAATAGTGATAAACATACACTCACTTCATGAGTCAATGTTTTATAAACAATAAAGGAAATGTTATAAAAGGAAAATTTAATGAAGAAAAATGTCTCATCTATTTTGCTTCTTGAAATACAAAATCATACCAGCTTAGTTATTTAAAATATTTGGCAAAATACTTCTATTTTTATTCAATATATTTAAATTATAACTTGTTTTGTAAAGTTTTAATTTTAATACAGTGACTAGATATTCATGCATTTACTCAACAATTTTTATTGAGTTTCTATTTTACATACCTGGAAATCTTTTAGATAATTGTGCCTACAACAATAAATGTCTTCTTGAAGTTGAAAAAGCCAGAAAAACAGCTAAACAAGGGTAAATCAACCATATGTTTTCAGAAATTAATAAGTGCTCTACAGAGAATTAATGATGTGGTCATTGAACTTCTTTAGGTTTAGATGCTAGGGAAGTTCTCTCTAACAAGGCAAGAATTAAGCTGAGACCTAAATGACAATGGCATCAAAAAGAGAAAACACTACCCACCAAAACCCTATACTCTTTGTTCTATAGATCTTTTAAGAAGTAACTTTCATATGAGAAACTGTAGCCTTACTGCATATTATTAAGCCTATTCTATTAAGTTAAACCACTATTTTTCTAAAATTTCATGGGAAATGTTTATTCATGAAGTGTTCTCAGTGTATCCCATTAGAATGTTTCACTTGACTACTTGAACAAATGAAAGCTACCGGCTTAATGATATCTGAAATCTTTTGGCCACATGTTCATAATTATATGGCAGAGAAGAGCTGCATGCCACCCTTAGATACACCTCATCTATACAGGAAAGTGCAATATCAGACACAGTAGAAAGGAAGCCTTATATGTTTATACACTTAGGAATCCTCTAAGTGATTACTTTTACACCCATTTGTCTATCACAGTAATGGTCCTAGGAGAGTAGAGAGGTTATTACTTTCCTTTTTATTATTTTTATTTTTTTTATTGGTGCACTGTATTCATACATCATAATGGGATAAAAACTTGTGTAGACATACATGCACACATTGCCCAGTTAGCCCCTACCTAAACCCTACCCCATTCCCTCCCCATCCCTCCTTCCCATGCTTGACTTAGTGGTTGACATCTAATATTATAGCAATTTATCCAAAATTAACAATGATAATCTCACATAGCAGATACATTTGTCTGATATCAAATTTTTGATCACTTCTTGCTTTCTTTCTTACCAGAGGGTATTTTTTTCTTTTTTTAAAGTAAAACTATTGTACATTTATTTTTTTTTCAGAAAAAAATCTATCCTAACATGAAATATGAACTCTAAATACCCAAAACAATCTTGAAAAACTTTGTCAAAAATAACTTGACTATATATGGAAGAATTTATTTCTAGGCTTTTTATTTTACTCCAATGGCTTATATATCTGCCTTTATAGCAGTACTATACTGCTTCAATTATTGTAGCTCTATAAGGTTTGAAATCAGAAAATGTACATCTTCTAGCTTTGTTCTTTTTCGAGATTACTTCCCTTTTTATACATTTTAGATGAGGAAATAAAATACGAGAGGTGGAGTGCTACATCAGAAGGAGAAAATAGCAGTCATAATCAATGAAGATGATCAGGTTTTGAAATTGGAATTTTTGGAGCCGGGTGTGGTTGTACACGCTTGTAATCTCAGCATTTTGGAGGCTGAGACAGGAGGTTTGTGGTTTGTAGACAGACTCAGCTACTTAGTGTGACCCTCTGCAACTTAATGAGACCTGTTTCAAAATAAAAAATAAAAAATAGGGCTGGAAGTATAGCTCGGAGGTAGAATGTTCCTGAGGTTCTATTCCCAGCACCCCCCCTCCCACACACACACACAAAAAGAAAAAAACAGAAATTGGGCTTTTTGGTACTATTTTGAAGAGAATTCAAATTTCTACTAAAAAGTAAATCTATTGAGAATAGTGATACATTGAACTTCAAATTTTATAGAAGTGGTTTTTAACATGTATATGCTTCAAGGAAAACAAAGAAATAAAAATCAAAAATATCGTAATGTCATGGCCCCATTCTTCACATATTGGAATGTATTTGGTATAAGGCAGGACCTACACATGTGAATTGATCTTCAAGTTTTCTAGTTGAATTTCATATGCTAATGAGTTTGAGAACCAGTGATCAATTGTAATAAATTAGTATTGCGGATCTCAATTCCTAAAGATTTGCCAGTCTCAATCGCCATAGATGCTATATAGGAACATACATCATATCACAAAAAAGGAATGTTAAAATGCAGAGAATATTAAAATGTTTGGCTACACTCCCAGAGATTCTGGTACAAATAATGCACTTTTATCCAGGGCCCAAGTGATGCTGATGCTGGCTTAATGCAAGGCTTGCCCAACTTAAATGTGCTTGCAGAACCCCTTGGGATCTCCTTAACACCCAGATTTTTTCTGCAGATTTGGAGATGTCGCTGCTGATGTTGCTGATCTCTACACACACTTCGAGCAGCCAGAACCTTGTCTGTCCAATGAGAACTAAAGGCTTGATGACTTAAGTGAAATAATATCAAGCAGAAACTTGCCTTAATTCATGATTTTGACACAAACATGGACCACCAAAATCAGAAGGAATACATTTCAAGGGCCAATTTCAAAAAGGATTTGGAAGAGAAAGTGGGTTTATTTGTAGTAGGTATATCCCTGGATGCCAGTGGGTATCATGAAAAAGGGGAGTCACAAAAAGGGACAGGAGTTCCATAATACAGATTTCTGTAATTATGATGTAACCTTAAGAAGCCCAGGACTTGAAACTACATAGATTTAAGAGAATTCTCTTAGAAACTTACTTAGGCGACTTAAGGATAAGAATAAACCAGGACCAGTAACTCCAGTACTTGTGAGGCTCAGATATGAGAACTGCAGGTTCTCAGCAAGCCTCAGCAACTTTAGGGATGTCTTTGCATCTTAGTGAAACCGTGTTTCAAAATAAAAAAAATAAAATAGAGGGTTGGTGGTGGTATAGCTCAGAGGTAGAATGTCCCTGGATTCAATCCCCAGCAACACACACACACACACACACACACACACACACACACACACACACACGTAAAGATAGTAAGATAAACCTAGAAGCAAAGGTGGGTGAATCTTAAATGAATTAATTTTTTAGAATATAAAGTCCCCCAAATAAAAAACATCAAACACTCAAAAAATGTTAGCTATTATTATTCTCTCAACAATTATCAACAAATATTTCTAAACTTTAATGTGCTTTGCCAATTCCATCATTAAGTATCTGCATATTTGAAGATAATGAAGTCAAAACTATAGGCAAAGAAATATTTTTCTTTCACGCCATGATGTACATATTAATATTTACTATATTCAAGTAAATATTCTGTAGCCCAACTTAGAGATTTACCCCATTACAATTAGAACTACATAGAACCGTATTTCAGAAAAAAATTATAAGATCATCGTTAGAAAAATTCTATCAAGGTTTTTGCAGTAACCAAAGTACCTTCAGAATAATAATTGAATTTTTAAATTCAGTAAAATTCTTACTCAATGTTTCTTTGGTTCACTGTGGGTTAATCTTCCACATGCATTTATTTTGAAGTTAATCATTTGGATCTTAAATTGGGATTCATATTTTGAGAAATGTCTTTTGATCATTCTACCCTCATTGCTCACATTTTTTACCATAGCACTTATTTCAACCTGATTGAATTTTTTTCTTACTTTGCATTTATTTGTGTTTTGTTTACTCTATTGAAAAGGAAATACAATGAAAGCAAAGGCTCTATATGGAATATGTAGTTCTGCCTCAGGTCATCCACACTTGCCTTTTCTTTTGCTGTTGATCTCCATGTGCTCAATTCCTTTAAATCCTTACTAGGTCTATTCCTGGAACACGGCATCTAAATAACAATAGCCATTCTTTTCCTCTGGAAACTCATTACCCTCTTATGTTGCTTCTTGATTCTTTATTGCCATTATGATTATCTGATATGATTGTTATGTGGTTGTATATCTATTACATATCTGTCTTTTTCCACGGAAAATAAGATCTACTGGGAGAAATGTATATTTTAAAAAACTTTTTTGGTGTACTGCAATCAAATATCGCAGTGAAGTTCAAAGTAGTAAAGACATACATGCACACAGAACTTGATGAGATCGTCATTGTTAATTTTATGTATATAGTATCAATTGAAATGTTTCCCTCCTAGAACCTCTTTACACTCCACTGGGGTTTCTCCTCCTTTATTCCAAAAACCTAGAACAGTAGTTGTTAAAAAGCTGATGCCCAATAAGTATTTTTAAGTAAATAGATTAATGCAATACTCCCAGGTAGAACTCACAAAAATATTAAGTGCTTATATTCTGTCATAAGAAAAATGCAATTTACTTTTAGCAATTTTATTTTAATGTTAATATCCTTCATTTATAGCTAGTTTTCTAAAAACTTTAACATCCTCTGGTATGGTACTGAACATACTATAACGCCAAAGAAAGTCATTTGCATAAAAAGTAGCATCTCAAAATGTATGGTTTTGACTCTAATGTGATAGCACATGGAAGTCACTGACATATTTCTCACACTAGCTACCTGCATTGCATACTTTCTCAAAGAGATAGTGAAATTAATCCATGTGGAAGAGCATACTCACCTATGTTCATTGAAGCCTTTGCCCATTTTAATTCAATTCTGTGACTTTACTGAGTTCAAGAGGCTTTCTATCATTTTTGGAAAGAAATTTCAGACTCTAAACATATGGGCTTCCAAAATATGTCAGTGGAGAACAAAGGGATTTCAATTACACTGGCTAAAATAGCTCTGAAAATTGCACTATATTTAGGAATATAGTGTTTTATTCCACTGGCATGTCCTAAATTATTCCATTTTCCTCTCAAATATATCAGAAGGAAACGAGACAAAATGAAAGATGTTCACTAGAACTAAACTGACTTTCTTAATTCTGGCATCACATAAATGCTAGTTTCTTGAGGACAGAGCAAGGGTGTGCTTTTATAATGCCAACACAAATACCAAATGTATTTGCTTAAGACATGGAAGTTTCTACACTTTAAGATTATTATTTTAGTTTTTATTAGCATCAGTGGTTTAAAGTGAATTGAGGAAATATGTAGTTTAAATAATGATTTGGTAAAACATAAAGGTAGTACTATAGGTTTTGCTAGTACATATGAGGGGAGAGCAGAGGGCAGGTGGGATGTGGAGGGATGTACACCAAGAGCTGTGTGTATGTATGTTTAGATCACACTTGACCTTGTTACAATGTGTAATTGCAGTGTGCTAACAAATGTATAAGTAAATGATAAAGAATACATATGTGTAAGCAATTATTGAACTTGAGTGATGGATGCATGAAAGTTCAACATATTATTTGATCCACATTTGTATGAAAATACTCATATAAAAGTTGAAATGTATTATAAGAAAAAAGTAGAATTACACAGGGCTGAGGGTGCATCTCAATGGTAGAGTACTCATCTAGCACTTTTAAGGCCCTGAGTTTTATCCTCAGGAAAGAAAAAAACATGGTGGAATGATGACAAGGTTGGAAAGTAGGGGACTATGCTATATTCATATAATGGAATTCTATTGAGCTGTTTAAAATTGATCATGTATGTGTATTTATTGATTTAAAAAGTTAATATTATAAATGAAGGGTAATTTTTTAATTTTTTTAATTTTTATTGATACATTGCAGTCATACATATTAATGGGGTACAAGATGGTAGAGGCATACATGTACACATCACTTATTTAGCCCTTCTGCATTTCCTACCCCACCCCCTCCTTCTCATGTTTGGCTTACTGATTAACTTTGATATGTTTGTGAATGTACATCATATATATTATAAAATTTTTCTCTCCCTCCTCCCATCCCCTTCAGTTAGGGCACCTTACTTGCTCATCTAAAGTTTCTATTTCCTCATCTATAGTTCTCCAATGACCCTTTCTCTCTCTAGATTATTAGGGAGAGCATCCAATTTCTTACTTTTTGTGACTGACTAAGCTCACTTAGCATAATGTTCTCCACTTCCATCATGTTTTAAAATGTTGTATATTCCATGAGTTGAATGTCTTTTAACTGTAATTATTCTGTTTAATAGTGATTTTATGCATACTATGTTCTAGGTACATGATATAATCTAAGTTCTTTATAAAGTTTAAATATAAGTAATTATAAAATCCTTATAAAAACCCTATGATTAGTAAATACCAGCATTATATCTTTAGGTTTAAGGCACAGAGAGGTTAAGAAAATTAGCCAAGGTCAAACTGCTGGGGAGGTGTGTAGGTATGGGGGTATTTGGGATTTGAGCCTAAATAATTTGGTTCCAGAGTCTTTGTAGTATTTGTTATGCCATGATGGCACTACCAATTACACAAGTATCAAAAGATACCATATATATCAAACAGAAAGATGTTTTAAAGTTATATTCCAAGTTCACAGTGGTTAATGATGTGTGAAAAGAACATAGTTTTTAAAAACATTTTTGTTTATGTTTATTTCTAATAGTTCCATATCCATCATTGCTTCTGTAATAGATCTTTTCAGAATTTAAACTGAGCATTAAATTAGTTCTTGGTTATTTTTTAAAGGTGAAGTATATACATATAGCAATTTGTTTCTGTGTAGTACTGGGGGTAGAATCCAGGGGTTTTCTACCTCCAGGCTATACTCCCAGACCTATTTTATATTTTATTTTGAAACAAGGTCTCACTAAGTAGCTGAGGCTGGCTTCGAACCTATATGATCCTCCTGTCTCAGCCTCTTGGATTACAAGCGTGCGCCACCACGCCCAGCTATAACATGTTTTTTCTTTTGCTACCCTTCTCTTGCTTGTTCCTGTGTCTCAGGAGATTCAGATATCTTGAGTTTATTTGCCTGCAAATAGTAGAGGACATAACGTGATGGGTCACAAAAATGTTCTCATTCAGTTATTTATTGTCATGATGGCAATAGATGTCAGTCATGTGTGTATATTTCTTATGTCAGCATAGTTTCACTTCTTAAATGGTGATTGGTTTCTGAGAAGCCAGATCCAAGAACAGTCAGTCCAGTTAGTTTTTACCAGAAAGCATTGCTTTTTTTCCTACATGAGGGATGAAGTGGGGATGAAATGGTCTCTTTGCAAACATCACATACCCCCAAAGTCCCCTAGATCCTTTTCAATTTTCCCTTTGAAAGCCAACTGTGCATGGCTTATAGAGCCTTGGACAGATTCTCTAGTCTTGCACTTCTATTTCAACTAAGTCGACAACTGCTATGGGCTTTCTGAGCTTAGAATGCCCTTAGTACTCTGCTCTTCAAATGTGAGTCTTTGCCAAAAATCTTGGAACACTCATTCTTTTATAGGGGATGCATGGATTTCTAATGCCTTAGACTATTAGATGTTATTGCTTTTTTTTAATGACTGAAGGTTTATTGGCACATGTGAATAAATTTTCAAGGAAGTGACTAAATTTCCTTCGATTAAATTTAGTGACTAAATTTATCATACTGATGCAATTAATGCAAAAAGCTTTGGCATATGTTTCCCATTTGTCAATACATCTTCTATTCTAAGCTGAAAAGGTTATCATTAATTGACAAATGACTATCATTTAATCTAGTCACTAAAGATGTATTCCTGTTAGCCAAATGAAGCAGAGTATGTAGAAACAAATTTAAATTATTGGCTGGCTTATGAATATTTTACTTTGTTATCTATCATCAAATATCTAAAATTTCAATATCACTAATATTTGAAAGTAGATCATGTATAAAATAAACAAAACCACTAAGTATAATTTCTTTTATGGAGAGATGTTATTAAAATTTGCTTTTACAACAAAGAAAGCCAATAGAACAATTAAACATGTTTTACAATTAAAATGGCATTTTCATTCAACTTTAAAATAATATTATGAAAGTAAATGTAACAGCTCACTATTATATTAAATGGCATTAACTATTATGCATTGTTTTAAAAAATGAGGGTGCAAAATAAGTGTAATTACAGAAAAGAAGGACATAACTAAGATAACATATATCAAAATTCTAATAGATAAATATAAATTATGAGATTACAAATGATTTTTTAAATGTACATATTTGTGTTTATTTTTATATTTATGAAACATGGATTACTGCTTGTCATGGCCAACATTGTCACTGCTATAATCCAAAATAACGAACCATTGAACTTAAAGGAAAGGATATTTATTTGTTTACAATTTTAGAGATTTAAAGTTTCCATCCATGTCAGGCCAGGTCTGTGAAGCTCACAGTATTATAATGGGAAGCAGAGAAAGAAAAGTGCAAGGCTCAGTTCTCACCTCTTAGAGGCCAGAATCAGAGATAGTGAGGAGGTAGAGGAAAAAACAATATATAACTCCCAAGGCCACATCCTCAGGGACTCCTTCTTAGCAACCAAACCCTACATTCAACATTACTACCTTATTTCTGTGAGGGCTAGTGGGACATTCTAAATCCAAAACATCACATATTTATTAAAAAATATTTCTCCTCTCCCCTTCAAAAAATGGTTCTGAATAAGATTAAATTTAAATTATATATATTACTCTGGTTAAAATTATATCTCGCAGAGGCAAAGTTACCTACACAAAGAATGTATTAAGTGATAAAATGAGTGACATTTTTAAATAAGTGGAATTTTTATCATTGAAATAATTTTATTAACTTTATTGAGAATAAGTACAGAAGAACACTAAAAAAGAGAGGTAGAACAGGCAGGATAGATTGGCATATTCCTTTGGTCTTAATTGCTGTTATAGATCTGGATTCTATTGGTAGTTTCTTCATAGAAAGATGGACTCATATAAAGGCATACATACATATGTATAGTAATGCTTCGGTTATCTATTCAGTGAACTTTCTAGTTTATTATCCTCCCAATAAATATTGTAATCAACAGTACTAAAAGGAGTATCAAGGTCAGAAATGTGTAGTACAGGAAAGAAGCAATTGGATTTGGACAAGAAATGGTCACTGAACATTGCTCCTGATTGAGAGAACTTGAGAGGGCAAAGAAAGAATAATTTCTGTTAAGTAGTTGGATAAAAGCCAAACTAGAAAGAGATAAGAGGTAAATCAAATAGAACCTACAGCAAAAATAATAAAGCTACTTTAAGATCTTAAGGAAAATGGGGCTGTCATTAGAGCAGAGTTATGCATAGATAGTAGAAAAGTACTATGAACATAGACATGAAGAAATTCACTTGGCAGATGCAGAAGTGTTCATAGAAGAAGAGTACAGAATACGACACTTGGGGAGAAGATGGCATATACATTATTATTTATTATTATTTTTTGCAGTACTGGGGATAGAACCCACGAGCATCGTAACTCCAATCTACACCCTTAGCCCTATTTTTTTTTAGTCTTTTTTATTTTTTTATTTTTTATTTTATTTATTTATTTATTTATTTATTTATTTATTCATTTATTTATTTATTTATTGGTGGTACTGGGGTTCCTGGAAGCCCTTCTACCTCCGGGCTACGCTCCCAGACCTATTTTATATTTTTGAAACAGGGTCTCTTACGACAGCGCGGCTGGCTTCAAACCTGCGCGATCCTCCTGTCTCCGCCTCCCAAGCGCGGGGATTACAAGCGTGCGCCACCACGCCCGGCGTCAGTCTTTTTTAATTTTTTGAAACAGGGTCTCACTGAGTTGTGAAAAGCCTCGCTAAGTACCTGAGGCTGTCCACGAACCGGTATCCTTTGGTCTCTGCCTCCCAAATGCTGGGATTACAAGCGTGCGCCACCATACCTGGCTCCTACTTTCACATGTATTTTGAATAGTTTGTGATGTTGAATTTTATTTTGCTTATTTATTTAATTTAATTTTATTTGTAGAACTGAGTATGGAACCCAGGGGCCTTCTATCTCTGAGCTATACTCCCAGACCTATTTTATATTTTATTTGGAAACAGGGTGTCACTAAGTTGCTGAGAGCCTCACTAAGTAGTTGAGGCTGGCTTTGGACCTGCACAATCCTCCTGTCTCAGCCTCCCAAGTACTGGGATTACAAGCGTGCGCCACCACACCTGGCTTACTTTGCTTATTTAAAAGGTACATATCCATATTTATAGCAGCATGATTAACAATAGCCAGATTGTGGAACCAATTTAGTTGTCTATCACCAGATGAATGGATAAAGAAAATGTGCTTTATACACACAATGGAACTTTATTCAGCCATACAGAAAAACAAAATTATGTAATTATGTAACTTGCAGCAAAATGGATGGAACTATAGAATGTTATCGTAGGTGAGATCAGCCTCAGAAAGTCAAGGGTCTCATGTTTTCTTTTATAGGTGAAACATAGAGAAAATAGGGGGGGGGGAGGGACTTTAGATAATTGAGAAACCAGTAGAATAGTAGAAGGAGATAGGAGAAGGGAAAAGGAAGAAATTATGTAGTAAATATTTCAAATAGTGCTATTTCTATATATGAAGTTATCACTACCAACCTCATTAATATGTATGAGAAGGGGTGGGTAAGCAGGTGAGATCTGACAGAAAACACACCAAGCATACATGCAAAAGTACACGTATGCGTATATCACTTTGAACTTCCCTATGATATATAATTACAATGCACCAATAAAAGTATTTAAAAATAAGTGATACTATTGGAAGGGGAAGGGACCAAGTCAAGATCCAGAATGAAATACACTAACTACTGTGTGCATATGTGCATCTATCACTTTGAACCTCACTATGACATATAATTACAATGTACCAATAAAAGTATATTTTAAAATTAATACATAGCTAGGTGTGGTGGCACACACTTGTAATCCCAGTAGTAGGAGGTTGAGACAGGAGAATCGCAGTTTCAAGGCCAACCTCAGCAATGTAGTGACGCTCAACAAACTAGAATCTGTTTCACCATTAAAAGGGCTTAAAGTTTAGCTTAGAGGTAGAAAGCCCGCTAAAATAACCTCTTAACCTCACATGTTATGGTCTAAGGGAGATCATAGAATAAACTAGTTAATAATTTAGTAAATAAATGTTAGGTAGAATGAAGTCAAATAAGGCAGATAAGGAGAGAGGGGAACAAGGATAGGATGTCTTAGGCAGAGTCAGGAGGGAGAGTGCTGATCACATGATGACACACTTTAAGAGACCTGAGATGGGAGCAATAATTCAAATGTTATGGATCTCTAGTAGGAAAATACTACAGGAAGAGAGAAGACCAGATGAGATGGCATCTAGAAGAAGGAGCAGTCATTGTACCTGAAGAGAAGAACCATGATTCCATAGGATGGGTTTAGGGGAAGAGGATCGGACTCAGAGTTTATAGACTTTCAGAGACAAAAATAATCTATATTTACTTTTAAGTGAGATGGTGAGGTCTTGGAAGTTTCCTCAGCAGAGATGTGAGATGGCCTTCCTTGTATTATAGAAGAATTATTGGCCATTGAGTGGAAACTAGACCATAGGATGACTTGGGCTGAAGCACCGGGAGACATGTGGGCCATCCAGAAACAGGATAACAGAGGTAAGAGTGAAGGTGGTGAATAGAAGTAGACTTCCTAATAAAATTGCAAAATAAAGTTGAGAAGATTTTCTCAATGTTCCTTTTTTTTTCTTTTGGTACAGGGGATTAAATTAGTCATTTGTCATTTGTTCTTTTGCTTTACTTTAAAGCATGACTTTAGGTACCTTGAATAGCATTTTCCCCTTTAAATTGAATTTTATACCCTGTCATCTTTTTATATATTTTTTTCTGAAGTGCTGGGGATTGAACTCAGGGACATTCTACCTCCAAGCTACACCCCCAGCTCTATTTTTTATTCTTTATTTTGAAACAGGGTCTAAATGAGTTGCAGAAGATCACATTAAATAGCTGAGGCTGGTCAAAATCATATGATTCTTCTGGGTCAACCTTTTAAATACTGGGATTACAAGCATGTACCACCACATCTGACTTGCCATCCATTTTTAAATTTTGTTAGTAGTTTCTTTTTTTTGGTCCATGCAGTAAGCAACATGGCACTCTATGGCCAGACTACCTGGGGATTACCAACCAGCTATACCATTTACTCGTTTATTGATCCTGGACAAGTTAATATAACTTCTCAGTACCTCAATTTCCTCATCTATAAAGTGAACATAATTATAGTGCACTTACCATGTTATCTTGTTGTGTTATCATACAGAGAAGAGTGCTTAGAAAAGTAAGTGGCATACAGATGCATTAAAAAGCATTAGCTATTATAACTGATGTAGTTGTCAATAGAATCAGATCCGCAGTATCTACATATACCAAGGGATAGTTAATTACTATCTGATACAGGAATAATTAGAAGATGAAATATGCTTAAGATGGTGTAGAAATGAGGGGTTAGAAAAATAAGCACACCAAACAGTCAATTTTGTAAACAACATTAGCCTTCTCTATTCTGGCCCTATGAATTTTGCCATCTGACTTATGTCCACTATAGAAGATGGCAATATCTGCTATAAAAAGCAGTTTTAATAGTAAAAATAGTTTGAGCATTTTCATTATTCCAGACTAACATGATTCAAGCATTGTCTTACCTAATTGAAAAATCCTAGGAGGTCAGTCCTATTTTCTCCATTTTCAAATAAAAACAGATTCACCGAAAGTACAGCTGATCTATCCATATAGACAGCTAATTTTAGGTATTAGTTAAGAGGATGTGTAAAAAGTAAGTGAGTTAATGAGTTTAAAGTGGCTAGAACAATGTGTGATATATAAGAAGTGATAAATGAAACATATTTTTGTAAGTATTGGTTTTCTTTGTAACAAATGTTTTGAGAATCTGCTATATTTCAAATACAAAATTAAATTCAAGGATGGGATTCAATACAGGATTTGCCCTCTCGGAATTTACTGGAACTTACCTTCTCTGGAATGTAATGATCTATAAAAATCAGTTAATATAAAGGACATTGAATGCTTTAAAGAAAATTATTTGGGGGGGCTTATTTTCAAGGTGGTATAACATTTTAAATTATTCGTTCATTAATGTAATGATTATTGATAGCTACTCTACCAAATATTATGTTCTGTCTTACAGAGAACAGATGGAAAATACTTACAAGCAGTGATTTTTGTCATGTTAAAATATGACAATAATGTAACATGGCAAGCATACTAATAGAACCATACATTTACAATAGGAATACACAGCAAAACATGTATAGTGTTACTTTATAAAAGACTGAGGGATGTCATTCAAAAATATCTTTAGCTCCATTTATTACTAATTTTCAAGCTCACAATTGTTTTGGTCTTTATTGTTAGATAACCTTTAATTCTATATGATTTTAATCACATGGCCATTTTCTTTCTTGTTATGCTAAATAGCCTAATAATAATAATAATAATAATAATAATAATAATAATAATGGAACCATCAAGCTTGTGGGTGTCTTGAGAAATATTGTTTCCTCCCTGACCTTCAGGCAGTTGGATGGCTAATCCATCCAGATCAGATAATGACCTTGGTGTTTCCTTTTATGTTTTACTCTATTTTGGTCGCTTCATTATGCAAGACACAAATGCCCTTATGAGTCCTAAAGTGCTTCAACATTTAAGTAAAGGAACAAAGCAACACTAAAATGAATCATTCTAAATATCCATCCTTTAATTCTCCTTCATCATAATGGAAGTAAAATATAGTCATACTAAGTTTCCAAAAGAAAACTCCTCTGTGGTTTAAAGGCATCCATTATCACATGTACACTGAAGAAAAACATTTTAAATAAAACTATTTATGTAAAACAACACTTCAGAATGTGTGATGAATTGTTACAGAAAACATGTGACTAGTGGTAGGGACATAACACATCTGAAGCAGAAATAAGCATTTTGTCTTCATCATAATGTTAATTGAAAGAACAAATGAAGAATATGCCCATATGTTGCAAGGACTCATATAAAAGTTGCTCTAAAATGCACATTTTGAAATAAGTCAACATTTTAATAAAAGACATTATGTGATATTTTATAATTTAAAGAGTTCCAGTTCAGAGAGAACATTAGTGGTATTAAATTCATTGGTGCTTTCCTATCATAGTTAAGCAGGAGGATAGTAATAAAAGAAACAATTTTCCCATGCCTTATCTATAGGCTCACAGGGAGAAGGCTATGGCAAACATAATTGCATTCACAAGGAAGTCAGAGTGGAGTGGTGCAGAGGTGAAATTTTCATTAAAACAATTACTCATATCGTTATATGCTAATTCACACATAGATGCTGAAAAGCATTAAGTACCACAACTTATAAAATATCTAACTGTATTTGAGTACTAATGAACACCCTACATACTTGTCTCAAGTAGGCATTTATTCAAAGACTCAGTAAGTCTTGATGACAAATCAATAACCAAATTAAATTTAAAGTGTAATGTTCTTCTGGACCTGCAGCGCAGTATGAATAGCCACTGGTATAAGCAGAAACAACTAAACATAAAAAATGGAGGCAATTCTTTGTACACAAATCAGGAAATGAAATGATAAATGAGTTCACATTCTTCTAACAAATATTTATTGAGCACTTCCCTATGCCTGATGTGGTGCTAAATACTGAGGATGTAAAGTAGACCAAAGAAGACTTTTCTTATGAAGGATATTGAAAGGCAAAACAGGGCACTAAATTGGAAAGATACTTCTTTCCAAATGTACTTGAGAGATACTTCTTTACAAATTCTTTACTTCTTTACTCCTCATCCCATTTATCCTTCTTTTCCTCTTCCCCTTCTGTTTTCCCTCTACTAGGTATCATTTATCTGACACTTCCCACATTTTAAGCATAAGTATTAACTTTTTTGGTTCTTAGTTCTAAAATGGTAAATATTATTAGTTCATCAGGGAGTTTACTACTGGTTATATTGCTAGTAAACATTAAAGCTAAAATTCCAACTAAAATATTCTGGTTCTAGTTACAAATTTCACATCCAATTGCATTTTTTTTTTTTGGTGGTAGTGGGGTAAAATCCAGGGGCCTTCTATCTCTGGGTTGCACTCCCAGACCTATTTTATACTTTATTTGGAAACAGGGTCTCACTAAGTTGCTGAGAGCCTCACTAAGTAGCTGAGGCTGGCTTCGAACCTGTGTGATCCTCCTGTCTCAGCCTTCCAAGCACAGGGATTATAAGCGTGTGACACCATGCCTGGCCCAATTACATTTTTTGAGACTGAATTGTATATGCCTCTGTGAAAGTCTCTCTCTCCATATATATATATATATATATATATATATATATATATATATACACACACACACACACAAAAATACACACATTAACTATCACACATGTTCATGTTACACATGGGATAGAAATAATGGACTTGACTCTAATTGGTATTCTTGAAAGTAACCTTGAACATAAGAATTGGTCTACATTATAAATATCTAACAAAGAAGAAACATTCGGTCATTTCCTGTGTGGAAAATAGATCACCTGATGGAAAATTTGTCCTTTCTCAAACCTTCCCTCAAGCAAAGGATGAAGCCAAGTGAAAGGATTTCAGGGTACCTGTAATATTATTAGAGGGAATGAGGTATCAAAACATCAGGATAAAAAGCAGATATTTACAGAGCATAGTAAAAATCTTGATGTCAAAAATAATAATAATGAAGTAATGTTTGGATTTAAGAAATATTGAGTTCCTATTATATTCTCAAGATGATCTTTCCATTAAAGGATTAAACAAAACATTCAGGGCTGAACCAGGATTTACTGAAAAAAGACATGTAATGAATGTACAATTATAAACAAAGACAAATGCTTTGGGGGTCATATTATATGATAGATGATTTATCATCTAGCTGACCTAGTAGTAGTGATCTTGACTGGAAATAAGCAGAAATAAGCCAAGCAAAATGGTTTATGTGTATGGGTAACAGGATAAGAAGTGTTCTAGCTTTAGAAATCTATTTTAGAAATAGTTCTAGGAATGTGAGGAAATCATGGCCTATTTTTAAAAGGACATTGTACAGAAGATAAGTAATGAAACTGAAAAAGCATAGAGTATGATGTAACAGGAGAGATAGGTCAGAAGTTATGGACTGAATTATGTCCTCTGACAATTGTATCTTAAAGTCTTTACCCTTAGTACCTCAAACTGTGATCTTACTTGAAGTTATTTTATTTTATTTTATTTTATTTTATTTTATTTTATTTTGCAGTACTGGGGATAGAACCCAGGGGCATTTCACCTCCAAGCTATACCCCCAGTCCCATTTATTAGTCTTTATATTTTGAAACAGGGTCTCAATGAGTTGCAAAAGGGCCTCACTAAATAGATAAGGGTGTTCACGAACTGTGATCCTCCAGTCTCAGCCTCCAGAATGCTAGGATTACAAGCATGTACGACCATACTCGGCTACTTAATGTCATTTTAGATGTAATTAGTTAAAATGAGATTATGTCGGGCTAGGGTGTGTTCCAGATTCAGTATAACTTGTATCCTTATTTAATAAAAAAATCTGAGTATTTTCAATCTTAAAAAAATGGGATATTTAGACACAGGGACCATGTATAGAGAAGAGAGCGTGTAGAAATTCAGTAAGTAGATGGCCCTTCTGTAAGTCAAAGACACAAACCTAGACCATTTCATTCCTTCCCACCTTACAGAAACAATCCTATGCAATTTCAGACTTTCTTTGTTTCTCCAGAACAATGAGAAAATAAATTTCTGTTTTTAAGCTCTCCATTCTATTATTTTGCATGGCAGGCCTAGAAAACCAACACCCCTTACCCAGTCACAGGTTTTGGCCTTTACTTGTAAAGCAGTAGAAAACTCTGTGTGTGTGTGTGTGTGTGTGTGTGTGTGTGTGTGTGTGTGTGTGCATGTCAGTGTAAATGTTTGTATTTTTGTCTGCCTGCTCATATGTCTGTCTGTGTATTTAAAAGTTTCTAATGTCATCATATCTGTGCTTTAAAAATATATGGACAACATGTGATAATCAGTTTGGATTCCTTGGATATCACAAAGGAATCTAAATCTAAATGGTATTGAACTCATCATTTACAGTTATTTAATAACTGATGAGAAAGACAAGTTACATGAACCATAAGCATTCTGTCTGTTTTCCTTTTTACATTAGTGTATAGTTTATCATGATGAGGGAGCCTGGTAAGCCAGAAGAAAAAACACCCTTAAATTCAGTCTGGCATGAATGTCAAACTCAGCAAGACAATTGGAGACGTGAGCATGAAGTATTTTGTTAGCAAGATGATGACGAAGTAAGTTTTAACAACAGGAGTTTTTCTGTTTTGTGACTAAACGAGCAACGAGGGAGGATGCTATAGCTTAGGAGTATACAGCACAAAACTGTACTTGGTAAGAATGGATTTTCTCAAACTTGTTTGTTCTATATATCCCAGTGAAACAGGGAGAGTGTCATAGTTTGAGAGGTAAAATATTAAGTCCAATACACTGAACAATAAGGCTTCCCCCCTCAAATAACTAAAGAGGCATCAGTTCTTTTTAGGTGAAAATCAGCTTTATATTCTTTCTGTGGTCTCCATATCATGAACTGTAATAATTTTATAGAATGAAGCCACCTTGTAATTTCACTAGATTGAAATTTTGAAAAGCACATTGTTGAGAGAGTAATGTTACATAGTTTCTGATTAGTGTAAAATAAACTACCACTTTCCAATAAGCCAAGGCTACCAGAAAGAGCTTCCCCTAAGATCTCAGGAGACTAGAAACAGAAGATAGTTGGCCTCTAACAATTCCTTGTAGTTGCATTATGTTGCGTTAGGATTTGGACCACATTTTCTGAGTGAAGTTTGAAAATTGTCATCTACTCAGGGATATATTGGTGCTTCAAAGGCAATTGTGTTTAGGATGGAGATGCTAGGAAAGGTATACCTGGGGAATAGAATGGCAGTAATAAAATAAAACTTAAAAAATTGATTTCTATGGTAGCTGTACTCATGCTTCATAATTTTTCTTTATAACAGAAAATGAAATATTGTACAAAATGCATTCAGTCCCTGGCATATATATATATATTTGTTCTGGATTTCCTTAATATGTGTGGTGCACTGACCTGTAAAAATCAACTTCATCAGAACCAACTGGTTCTCTTAGTACATCAGGCAAAATCGCATTGATGATGCAGCACATTATATGGTTTATTAAACAAACAGATTTGCCATTTTGCTAAACTGCTAAGGTGTACCATGACATTGTTAAGCAGTACATGAATACAGAACACTTTCAATTTTCTAATACATCAGGATCCACCAAGGACAGTAGAAGATTCAGGCACACAAACAGGAAGAAAAAAATTGCTACAAGACCAGAGAGAAAAGAGAACCTTTTTTCTTTAATCGCAGGGTCAAGACTGAATTGTGCAAAATGTTAATGGCAGATCCTAATATCTTTTCAAACAATCTTTGTCTCTATCCTCCTTTTTTTTGACTCCCTACATTTTCTGAGCATGTCTGAATGCTATATGGCTTACAAAGTGGTTGCTATCTAGGGGGACCCAATAACCAAGAAACTTGATTTTGTACAACCCTATGGGAACTGTTGATAGAATCTTAGGAAAGTCCATTTAAGCTGAGAAATTCACATTGGGAAAATCATGTCAGTGAATAGTTGTCTGAGATATTGGAACATAGCTAAATTATTTCTAGACATGAGGGTAACCACAAATGCGCCCATATTAATAAAGTGTTCTGACTATGAAATAAGCTGTTATTAATTTTGATTTAAAAAGTCACCCTGTGATTAACTGACTTTAGCTCAATAGACACCACAGAGTGGTTTCATAGTGTCTGCAAAGCAGTTCAGAGAAGAGAAAATGAATTAAAGGTCACTGTGATGAGCCAAGACACCAAATAAAGAAATAAAAATTTTCTCTGATACATATGAGGATTGTTTTCCTTAAAATGTACTATAGTCCGTGTTATAACTTTGGTGGAAGATTAAAGGATGAATTAATTTAGATACTTAAATAAGGATTGACTTGGATTTTTTTCTTTGCTTATGAGTTTTTCTTCTCTGAAGGAAAAAGTAAGTAGGATATTACCTTTTTGCAATAAAATAAACTAATATAGTA
This sequence comes from Muscardinus avellanarius, assembly GCF_963383645.1. Lineage (NCBI taxonomy): Eukaryota > Metazoa > Chordata > Mammalia > Rodentia > Gliridae > Muscardinus > Muscardinus avellanarius. The sequence continues at coordinate 23,308,503 of NC_137792.1, read as the reverse complement.
GCAAATTAGCTTCCTTAAAATATTCTATCATCAACAGAAAATTACATGTTTATAAGTCATTCAGTATAAAAAGTTAAAATTGTGTAGAAAACAATAAAATTTAAATCAATGAATAAGTAAAAATAAAGACAGCAGGACTGAATAGGTGGTACTTCCCATGGTAATATTCCAAACACTATAGGACACTGGACTCAAATTATTTGCATGTTAGAAGCTGAGAGAATAAAGATGCCAAAGTTCTAGGCCCAGCTACTATAGTATTTTATTCTATGAATATAGACTTCCCTTCTTGCAAATTTAGCTTCTTAATGTGAATGATGAGAGGACTGAATTAAATAAATCTAAGGTGCCTTTCAGGTAATGTGTGGTACATTTTCTTTCTAGAACATATATATGAAGATGAAAATCTTTGCTAGAGTTAACAATTAACTCCATTATCAGAAATAAATTAATGGAAAATAGTTATAGTCAGCCAGGTAGGAACACTAGGAATCAGGTAAGCAATGGTAGCCTCAGGATTTTTGAAAAGTAAGGAAACAGAAAATGAGACAAATTGGTCTACTAAAGGAGATTTCTTAGGTTTTGGTGTTTCTTCAAATTGAGTAATTTTCTTTGAAAATTCTTATCTGTTCATAAACACAGGACAGTTTTGCCAAGGTTTTAGAAATTAGAAAAATAATCAGGAAAAGAAGATTCTCGACAGATCTAAGGACTTCCGGGAAGATGGCGACCGAGAAAAGCGGGACTTAAGAGCCCCGCTAACAACCAATCTCCATTACCACAAAATCAGCGCCTTTCATAGCCAGAAAACACCATCACCAGTGAAACAAAAAATCACCAGGCTCCAGAGTGAAAGCGGACTGAGAACAGAGCCACAGAGGAGATAACCGGCCTCACGCCCGAGGACGCGGCAGACGCGGCAGCAGCGCCATACTGCCGGCGGCACCGGCGAATTCACGAGACAGCTACAGCAAGCCGAGGTGAGCCACTGCAGAACAGTCAGGCAGGATTTCTCCGCGCAGAGAGCATCTAAAGCTCCCAGTGGCCGAGCTCAGCACACGCTGCAGGGATTCAGAGTGGAAATCAAAACCAAGAAGAAAAACACCAGCCCCACAGCCTAGGGCATAGCAGCGGCGCCATATTGCCACCGGCGGCATCAGCACCGAATTCAGCGAGGCCAGTACAGCTACATCTGTGTACTCAAGAACAGTGAGTCAAATTGCGGGCCACAGAGGAGAAATCCCAGTACTGTACTCCCTGGGACTTGACCCAGCGGGGGAGGGGCGGTGGCAGAGATATCACACCATAGGAGAACATGCAACCTGGCACCCCCCACAGTCTAAAGCAGCCTCTATTGACTCTCTGGGTCAGAGACTCTGTGATAAAACCCAGTAAAGGAATAGTGGGGTCTGAGATACTATTGACTCGAGATCCAGAACACCTTAAGCGAAGTCATAGTGACCCAAGGGAAGAACCCAGAGAAGGCACAAGCATCCGAAATCATGGGAAAGAGGAATAATACTGGAGCAATAAATGCCCACAACCCCACAACATCAGAACCCGATAAAACTGAAAATCAGAGATTTATAGAAGATCAAATCAGGAAAATAACTGTAGAAATAATAGAGGTGCTTCGAAAAGAACTCAGAGAGAGCCAAAAAGAGATAAAGGATGCAATTAATGAAGTAAAGGCCTCAATTCAAAGCATGAACAACTGATTAGACCACGTGGAGAACAGAATCTCACTCTTAGAAGATGATAATTCCAAAAATGAACGCATAGTTTCTAATCTAGAAAAAAATATCTGACAGCAGGAATCTGACATTGAAGAAATATGGGCCCATTTTAAGAGAGCTAACCTAAGAATAACTGGAATAGAGGAGGGAAAAGAAAGTGAAACCAAAGGGATCAACAATCTCTTCAAGGAAGTAATAGCAGAAAATTTTCCAGACATAGAGCAAGAGGTCGATACACAGGTCCAGGAAACTTATAGAACTCCCTTTAGACAGGATCGGAGAAGAGGATCCCCACGCCACATAATTGTCAAAATGACCAATGTGGAAGCCAAGCAGAGAATCTTAAAGGCAACAAAAGCAAAGGGCCAAGTGACATTCAGAGGCAAACCAATTAGAATCACTCCAGACTTCCCAAACCAAGTTATGAGAGCCAGAAGGGCTTGGAGTAACATATTCCAAACTCTGAAAGAAAACAACTTCCAGCCAAAAATTTCCTACCCAGCAAAACTTTCTATCAAATTAGATGGAGAAATAAGAAGCTTCCATGACAAACAGAAACTGAAGGAATTTATGTCTTCAAAACCAGCACTAGAGAAAATACTCAAAGAGATTAACTACAAAGAAGAAATAGGTAATACACTCCAGAACTAGAGAAACAAGATTTTCCATCCAACAGACAACTAAGATTGGTTATCTGTGGAGATTCATTATTTATGTTAGTCTTTTACCTATCTCTAAAGGGTATTGTTTGCCTTTATTGTTGTTAATTTTTTAGGATTTCTAGTTGGAATATTAATATACCTTCACATATAGCATTTGGAAATATTTTATCCCATTCTATTAGTAACTGTTAACTCTGTTTACATTGTCTTTGGATATACAATATATTTTTTTTATTTTTTAGGGAGTTTGTATACTCCTCTGTTGCCTGTGCCATTGAAATCATAACCAAGAAATCACTGCCAATTTCAATGTTGTGAGGTTTAATGACCCAGATTTTCTCCTAAAAGTTTATAGTCTTAAGATTTATATTTAGGTCTATTATCTATTTTGAGTTAATATTTGTATATGGGATTAGGTAAGGGTCCAATTTTATTCTTTTCCATGTAATTATTATTTTTTTAACAATATTTAGTTAAAAGATTAATATTTCCACCACCAAATGTTCGTGGAAACCTTGTCAAAAATAACTTGACAATATAGGGAAGAATTTAGCTCTAGGCTTTTATTTAACTCCAATGGTTTATATATCTGCCTTTAGAATAGTACTACACTGTTTCAATTATTGTAGCTTTATATAGTTTGAAATCAGAAAATATATATCTTCTAGCTTTGTTCTTTTTCAAGATCATTTTGGGTACCTAGAGTCCATATTCCATATTAGGATAGATTTTTTTCTGAAAAATAAATAAATAAATATATGATAGTTTCACCTAAAAAATAGAAAAAAAATATTATCTGGTAAGAAAGAAAGCAAAAAGAAATATTGAAATGTTATCTTTAAGTCATCAAAAGCTTGATATCAGACAAATGAAACTCTTATGTGAGATTATCATTTTTAATTTTAGATAAATTGCCATAATACTAGATGTCAACTACTAAGCCAAGCATGTGAGGGGGGGATAGGGAGAGAATGGGGTGGGGATTGGGTGGGGGCTGACTGGGATAAGTGTGCATGTATGTCTACAAAAGTATGTATCCTATTATGATGTATGAATACAGTGCACCAATAAAAAATAAATAAATAAAATAAATTAAAAAAATTTAAAAAAGAAGATTCTCTATAATTTCTTCATCCATATATAATAATATTGCAAAATAATCATTATCAGTATATCTGACTATTTCCAGTTTTATCTACAAAATTTTTATAAGGCACTCACTTAATTTTTCATAAAACCCAATAAGATATTTAGTTATTATTATTCCACATTATAGACAAGGAAAATACTTTTAACACCTTTATGCCAATCCTGTATTCATGGACATTAAAACAAATATGATGAAAAAAGATAATTCTGTCTCCAGAATTTTATGCACTTTTTCACTTAATATATCATAAAAATTTTATTATGTTGCAAAAGGGTCAAACAGATTGTTTCCAGCTTCTTATCATAATTTAATAATCTTTTGAATGCTTAAAAAAACTAAAGCACCTTTGGGTAAATACTTGTAGACATCCATTTTTACTTCCCATTGTCTGAGTTCTTCCAAAAAGCATGAGCAGAGCATTTTTATTATGGAAAAATGACTAACTTTTCTAAGCATAGGATACTTTCGATCAGGCCAGACTCACCAATGGGATTCATTCATTTATTCGTTCTAGTCTAGTCTTTGTTTTATTCATTTTGAATTTTTTTCAAACTTATACAAGTAGCAGTCATAACAAGGTAGTGAGACACCATCCCTGACTTCAGAGAGTTTAAAATACAGTAGGAGAAGGAAAATTAGAAATTCATTATAACATTAGAAACAGCAACGTTTGAGCTGAGGACACATACTCTGAGGCAGGGCTTTTCAAGCTTGAATGTGTGCTAGAATCAGAAGGTTTAAATAAAACGCCAATGGTTAGGCCCGCATCACAGTTTTGAGTCAATAGATCTGCAATGGGGCCTTATGATTGTCATTTCTAACAAACTTTCAGGTAATATTGAGGCTACCAGTCCAGGAGTTACACTGTGAGAACTATTTCTCAAGGAAAAGGTAACTTTTCTGAGTCTCATTTTCCCTATTTATAGAATGGATTTCAGTAACTTCCCTGTCTACCTCACAGAAGAACCAATGAGAAAATGAGCTTGGAAAATGCAAGCCATTTAGAAACACATATCATTTTTACACCAGCAACTGCAGTGTAAACTTGAGGAAACTGTATATCACTATAAGAGCTATGGAGAAGCCAGGCATGGTGGTGCACACTTGTAATCCCACTACTTGGGAGGCTGAGACAGGACAATCACAGGTTCACAGCCAGCCTCAGCTACTTAGTGAGGTCCTCCACAACTTAGTGAGACCCTGATTCAAAAAAAAAAAATATATATATATATATAGCAGAGAGCGTAGCTTGGAGGTAGAATGCCCCTGGGTTCAATCCCCTGTATAAAAAACAAAAGTGATGGAGAATCTTGAAGTTTAGCAATGCTTCTAAGGCTATGAAGTATATCTGGTGACTACAATCTGAGCTCTAACATTTTCTTCTGTAATTAAATGAAAGTATTGGAGAAATTTCCTAAATAGGAGCAATTAAAGCCCACAGGATTTTTATTTGCTTGTTTTTAAGTTATACGTTGCAACCTCATCATTTCATCTTATCTATTTTCTGCTTAGATTTTACACTCATGGGGAGGAGGTTTCATCTTTTTTCTTTCTCCTCCATCTGTTCATTGCTTTAGTTGCATAAACAATGGGTATGCTACACATAAGCCAAATTAGAAGTAGCATTATGGGACAGACTGGTTATTCTGTAATAGGGAATAATGAGAGGATCTTACCTAACTCTGAACTTAAAATGGACTAAACTCCATTCTGATTACACTTCATCTAATGTATTGTTTGAAACTACTTCTGGCATGAGAGTAAATTCTTCAGTACCTAGATTTGCCAGATAAGATATAGAATTCCTGGTTAAATTTGAAACCTAGATTAAAATAACTGATTTTAAATGTATTCCCCAAATATTTTGTGCAACATATTAAGATAAAGTATTTGGTGTTTATCTGAATTTCAAATGAATATTCAGGTGCCCTATATTTTTCTTTCTTTAGATCCAGAAACCTTGTGTCTCATTAATAATGATGTGATAACTGTGGCTGAGAGACCTGTATATATTAAAAAAAAATTCTTCTGAGCCAGGCATGGTGGCGCATGCTTGTAATCCCAGAATTTCAGAGGCTGAGACTGGAGGATCGCAGTTCACAGACAGCCTCAGCTACTTAGTGAGGCCCTCTGTAACTTAGTGAGACCCTGTTTTAAAATAAAGTTTATTCTTTATTATTAATAGGGCAGGGGGCGTAGCTCAGAGGTCAAATGCCTTTGGGTTCCATCCCCAGACCCGCAAAAAAAGAAAAAAAAAATTCTTCTGTAAGCCAGGATGAATAATTTATTAGTGGATATCAAATCATGATTACTGAGGGAGTATTTTCTTTTGTTAAACATGGTATTGGGATCAAATCCAGGGTATTCAAACTCTGAGTTACATCAATGCACAGCAATATTTTATTTTTGTTTCGAAACAGGGTCTTATAAAATTACAAAATGGTAGTCTTAAACCTGAGATCCTACTGCCTCAGCCTTTCAAGCCCTGGGTAGGGAGAATTTTTTAAATGAACTGAAAAACAGGATCCACAAAAAGCAGTTAAATCAGGAACTCTAGAAATGGTAGGATGGCACTGATATTTTAAAAGGCTTCACAGATTTTTCTAATTGGTAAACAAGGCTGAGAACTACTGAATTAAAAAGAGAAACTTGTATCAGTGGTTCTTAGCTGTGTCTGATAATAGAGAATAAGTTGGTAACTTAAAAAATTCCAATGATCATTCTGTATCCAAGACCCACTAAATCAGAATTCATGGGGGTGAGGCCAAGATACCCACTGATCATTAAAATTTCCCAGGTGATTCCAATGTGCATCCAAGGTTGAGAAGCATTAGTATATAGCTATTCAGTTAGGTTTGCTTCAGCCAGTACTTTCACACATACTCATATTCTCATGAGGCACACTGAACTGTCTAAAATCATTAGAAGACTAGCATATATGTTTACAAGTTATGAAAACCCTGAAAACAATATAAAATTTTCATTTCCTAATTAAAAATATTTCTGAAGCCGGGTGTAGTGGTCCATGCTTGTAATCCCAGAATTCTGGAGGCTGAGACAGGAGGATCTTGGTTTGTGGACAGCCTCAGCTACTACTTAATGAGGTCCCTTGAAACTCAGTGAGACCCTGTATCAAAATAAAGAATAAAAAATAGGGCTAGGGTTGTGGCTCAGAGGTAGAATACCCTTGAGTTGTTACAACCCAGTACTGCAAAAAATATTTCTGGCTACTTTAACATTTGAACTAATTTTTATTCACTGTTGTCAACTTCGGAATATTATAAAGAAAATTGAAAAAGTATAAAAGTTTTGCTGCTCTTGTGTAGTAATCTCTGAGAAAGTATATACTGTTAGAATATTTATTTATCAGCAGGCATGGTCGCTATACCTGTAATCTCAGTACTTGGAAGGGTGAGATAGGAGTACCATCAGTTCACCACCAGCCTCAGCACCTTAGGAAGATTCTCAGCAACCTATTGAGACCCCATCACAAAATAAAACATAAAATAGCTGGAGGTGTAGCTAAGAGTTAAAATGCCCTGGGTTCAATCCCCAGTGCCCCAAATAATTTATTTATCACTTATCTTTCCAGCGAGACCACATCACACAACTCAAGGGGCTCCATTTACATAGAATATACTTGGAGATCCTGCATCTATTGCACGAATAATGTTCATCTGAGACAAAGACTGTAATTTAGGTTTTTTGAATTTCATAGTAGATAGTTTGAACATGTGTTCATAATAGAAATTTAATCATTTGAATAGAGGTATGAAGAACTGAATATTCAAACAAATATATAGCTAACATCAAAATTATAGAAAAATAGTTTTACGATTAAACTACATTAAAGCTATTAAACATATTAAAAATATTCTCGAAATTTTGTTGGCCAACTAGTTGGGAAAGAATTGGCCAAGTAGTTCTTATCTGGCATCATTTGTGGGACTGTAGTTAAATATCAGGTAGAGATGAAGTTATTTAAGGATGAAATCGGCAGTACATTCAAGATGATTCACTGACAGGAGTGGAAGTTGTCTGATGCTGTCAACTGATTGTCTATATAAAGTGTCCCAACATGGTGGTCTCAAGATAACTTTTTTACATAGTGACTGGTCTTTCCCAGAGTAGGTATCACAAAAGAGTTATAAAGAAGATAAATTCTCTATCACCTGAAGTTGTTTATCATCATTTCTACTTTATTCTATTGATTGGAACAACTACAAGCCCATTCAGATTCCACCTCTTAATTTGAAGTGTGTCAAAGTGTTTGGTGTCAATAAACTTAATTTGGGATTTAAGTCTTTCAACATAGCTCAAATAGTCACAAAAATGAGGAATTAACTCTCAAACAAAATGATTTTTAAAGTTTCATGAAAGCTCCAAAAGAAGGGACAACCCCAAACCCAGAAAGAAAACCCCTGAAGTATTTGAAACCTATAGATAGTGAACTAGAATCTAGGCAGCAATAAGCTCTTCCCAATAAGGTTTGTTTCAGCCAGTACTTTCACACATACTCAGTGAGTAATCACAGAGTGAGATATTAGAAGATTTAAGTATGATATCACTTTTCAAAAACATTTTTTCTCAAATTCAATAGAATTTCATATGAAAGTTTTTCTTTTCCTAAATCTGCATCATTCGATATTATACATATTGTAAAGGCTATTTGCTTAGTTTTCCTTGTATGGATAACGTGTTTCTTCTCATAAAGTATATGCTATTTTTTTAGCATTACTTTTATATTTATTCTTTAGCATTATTTTTTAGCATCTATCCATTTGTCAAAAAACAAAGTAGAAAACTATTATTTGTCTCTACTCTAAATTATTTATTTTTAAGCACAGGGCAAAGATATTGGTAGAATTTCAAACATTAGCAAAATAAAGCACATTGATTTCCAAAACATCATCGTAATCCACATGGGTGAATCTTTTATTACATTTAGGTCATCTACAGTGATGTGAGATTTCAAAGTAATATTAAATTTCAAGCTCCAGTATGGCCTTCTCTTTATTCCCAAGGGAAAGATCTTTAATTTACCCTAGGACTGTAAGATCAATTGTCCCCCAAATACCAGTAGACATATATATATATATATATATATATATATATATATATATATATATATGTGGCTATAGAGAAACCATTTATTTTTTTCTGTACTGAGGAATCTCCTGTGAGATGATTCAAGTCCATCTATCATATCGCTGAGGAAGAGTTTTAAGGCCCAACTAACTAGGAGGAAAGAGACTGAAGGAAAGGCAGTCAATGCCGTTGTGGTGAGTCTTTACCAGCTGGGTGTACTTCAGCTGGCCTGGAACTGTCAAGCAAAACTGCAATTACTGACCTTGCTAGAGGCTCTGGCTCCCTGGAGGCAGTAAGGGAGAGAGAGAATGATGGATGCTCATGGTGTTTTCTACAAACAGGAGAAATAATTATGAAGTATTCATGCTGTCACAGACCCTAGTGCCAGATCTCAGGAGGATCATAAGATTAAAATCATAAGATTTTGGAATGAAAATAAGTTCAGTGAGAGTTCACTTCAAATTCTCATTAAAAATTTTATGAGAGGAGGAAAAGCACATGCCTTTATCACAGAGCAATTATAACTTATAAGCCAGTGAGAATGCTAGTGACAAGCCCTATGAAAGAAATCCCTAAGCAATATTTTATTTCATGAAGCTATTTTTCTCTTCAAAACTGACTATGAATAGAGTTTACTGTAAAAAGTTCCATTTGTTAGTAGTAAATAGAACGAAGCAATTTTTCAATATGTAGGCTTGTGAAAAACTTTTACCTATATGTACTAATTCTATTATATACCTATTTTATATTTGAGATATTCTAAAATGCTTGTGGTAAAAATTTATAAAAAATGTGTGTGTGTGTGTGTGTGTGTGTGTGTGTGTGTGGTACTGGGGGTTGAACCCAAGGACATTCAACCTCTTAACTACACCCCCAGCCCTACTTTATAATTCTTATATATATATATATATATATATATATATATATATTTTTTTTTTTTTTGGTGGTACTGGGGTTCCTGGAAGCCCTTCTACCTCTGGGCTACACTCCCAGACCTATTTTTACATTTTTTTATTTGGAAACAGGGTCTCCTAAGCCAGCGCGCTCGGCTGGCTTCGAACCTGCGTGATCCTCCTGTTTCTGCCTCCCAAGCGCGGGGATTACAAGCGTGCGCCACCACGCCCGGCTAATTCTTATATTTTGAAACAAGGTCTCACTAAGTTGCAGAGGTCCTAATTTGCTGCGGTTAGCCAGGAACCTGTGATTCTTTTGTCCGAGCCTCCCAAGTACTGGGATTACATGAGTTACAAGACTGTGCCACTATGCCCAGCTTGCCTCTACTGGAAATTTCTTGTAAATGAAATCACAAAATGTATACTCCTTTCTGGCTGTATTCTTTTACCTGGTATAATTCACTTGAGATTAATTAATGTCACTGAATGTATCAGTAGTCTATCTGTATGTGGTAGAGTTATATGCATATATAATATTTTGTTCATTCATTAGTTGTGAAACTTCCAGTTTGGGGCTGTTCTGGATAATGCTAATCTGAACACTAAATTACAAGTGTTTGTATAAAGGCATAGTTTTCTTTTTATTCAGAAAGTATGGAGTTGCTGGATTTTATAGCTATAGTTATATATATATATATATATATATATATATATATATATATATATATGTATATGTATATATGCTATAAATATCCACACATTTATATCTATAGTAATATATACATATATGTGTATATATGTTATAAATATCCATACATTTAATTTTTGCTAAAATATTTTATAAAGTGACATCAACTTACATCCCTGGCAGTAGTATGTGAAAATTTAATTTCTCTACTTTTTTTTGCCAGTATTCATATTAGCCTTATATTTAAGTTTTATGTAAACTACTTATAATACCTAGTATAATGCAAATGTTTTTAAATACTTTTATATTGTCTATGAAATAATAACAAGGAAAATTTTGTATATGTTCAATACAAGCACAAATTGTTTTCAAATATTTTCTGAATATAATTAGTTGAATTTACAGATGTGTAATCCCTGGATATGAAAGACTAACTATAACTACTACAAAGACAATATGGCCTGCAAGGCTGAAACATTTACCATCTTTTAGCCCTTCACATAGGTTTTCTGACCCCTGCTCTAAACTAAGCTGATAAAAAACTAATTATCATACCTATGTTCTATAAAAGAGAAAACATTCAAAATATGGATTTTAAAAATGTACTTTTACCATAATATAATTACCAATTTTTCACTCTGATGTTATTTGATGTGATCTAAATACCTATCTGAACTCCGTGCATTTAACTTGATTGCCCTAGTAGTATATTTTTCCCATTGCACATATATCAATTTGGCAGTGATTCATATTTCAGAATGTTAATTATTAAAATGTGTTACCTAAATTATCACAAATATTCATAGTAAATGACTAAACTTTTTAGAACAGAGGTAGATAAAAATTGGCATAAATTGAGTTAGTTAAACTTTATTTTAATGGAGTGATTTGGGCTCAGGATTCTTCCATAAACATTTTGTTTTTTTGGTGGTACTGGGGATGGAACCCTGGCTACACTGCCAGACCTATTTTATATTTTATTTGGAAACAGGGTCTCTTAAGACAACAAGCCTGGCTTCGAACCTGCGCAATCCTCCTGTCTCCGCCTCCCAAGCGCGGGGATTACAAGCGTGCACCACCACGCCCGGCTTCCATAAAACATTTTTAATACAAATTTGAGTGTGACCACACAAATATTTTATCCTATGTAAATAATAACAAAATATGCATGTAAATATTCTTCCATTCTGCTTTGTTAACTACAATAGGTCAATAAAGAGTCCATAATAAGTGGCTAGCATATTTTAAGCCTTGGGGGCATCAGACTTCAGTTAGAAATATACCGCTTTCCAATCTGATATGAGTGGTATATTTCTAGCTGTTGTTATTATTTTATCCTCTGCATCTATCACACATCACAGCATTTAGTAGATGTTCAATAAATATTTTTAAATAAATGGTTAATTCATCTTTTTTTCCTATGATTGGCAAATTCCTGTTGGAACACTTCCAAGCAAACAACTTTTCCTTATTCCAAGATTTAGCCCTTATCCTATTACATATCATTCAACCAAGTGAAATCAATATAAGCTTTCTAGTAGCCATTATACTAGTACCTTCATCTCCCTGTACTTCTACCTTAGAAAAATTTCCTAGGCTTGAGACAATCATTGTAATTCACATAGTGCCTATATTTTTCATTTCCTAAAGCTAGAATTTCAAGAGTGTGATGTTATGTCTCTTCAAAACTGTACAAAGAAACATTGTAATGGAATTCAACTTAGAGTAGAAGATAGAGTAAGGTATCTAGACTCAAAACATTCCTTTTTGTTTGGACATGGACTTCTAAACAGAGAAATTTGTCGATTTTTGAAAATTGTGTCTAAAAGGAAATACATACGTTGGTTATTTGCTTTCTGGTAGATTATTAAAAGCAAGTAAAGCCTACTTTATACAGTGTTACACTGTCTTTTAAGGAAATTAATTTAATTTCATGTCTAATCTATGCTTTTGGAGAAGCATATTATTATCCAGTGCATGGTATCAGTGGTTTATTCTAGACAGAGCTTCATCAGTGAAGTGAATAATTAGTAAAGGAAAGATGGATGACTCAGGATTTTCTTTAACTATTTTTCCTCTCATAATTTTCACATTTTTAATTAAATTAAGGGGAGAAGTGAAATTACTTTTAAATAGGAAATTAAATGAAAAACCCCAAGGCAATGCAAGGGAAGTGTGTTTTTTTCTTAATTAAAAAGACAAATGCCATGCAATATAAAAATATAAGGGCCTCAAGTGTGAACTCACATTATGCATTTGTGATAACACTTTGCATAACTACTTAATTAAATTAATATTTTGTTTTTCTATTAATCCTTATCTAGACTTCCTGGGAACCTTATCAGACTTCCTAGGAAGGAGCAGTTTAAAATAAACTCCCCTAAACACCACAGTATTTTTTCTTTATTTGGATGCTAAAGGCCTTCAAGGTCTAAATTCATATAGTCTGACACATTTATATAATTAAGAATTAACACTCTGCTTCTTTGACTTTTGAAAAAGGCATTGAAATGTATACTAAAGTAGCACTTAGAGCTTAAGAGATGCTTTTAGTTATTCAAGAGACAACTGTTGGAACTTTGGGTTAAAAACCAAAACCAAGGAAATGTATTTCAAAGGAAAAGTCTCAGTAAAAGACTGTATTAAAAAAGATTTCAGAAAAAAAATCTGTGAAACATTTCATTAGTTGCATTCATGCATTTTCAGTTAATATTGTCTATATTTGGACTGTATATGGATTTTCAGTGAATAGCAATAAAATTTCCATGCACACATCAAAATTTAGATGTTAAGATCTACCTCCACTGTTTTGTTTTCCTTCCACTCTCTCTCCAAGGAGATGGAACCACCAGATACTTACTTTTGCCTGCAGGTGTCTACCTATCAAGCATGAGAGGTTGCTCCTACTTTAAAGGGAATATACAATTTTTTTTTAAAGAGGAAGACAAAGGATACTTACATGTTGTCACCTCCTTGGTGATGATATCATTCATTGATAGTCCAGCTATGTTTATCAATAATTTCCCCATAGTTTTGTTGATTTTGATTAATATCTCTACTTGACTCTCCCATTTTCCCTTGCTCTTGAGAATTCTTTTTTCTTGATCCATAGCTACCTTACTGATTTTCTCCTACTCTTGCATTTTTGCTGGTATGAATGAATGTGTGCTTAGACTGATGCCTCTCTTTAGTTCTGCGTTATCTTGCTCTGATGCATGGTACACATAAGACCATTATTGGGAACATCTTGCTGTCAATCAACAAGTAAATTTGGCCAATTCTGATATTTAGCCAGAGAGTAGATAATTCTCAAGTGGATCCCCTAGCTTATCTTTTCCGCAAACTACCAACTCAAAGTCTAATCCAGCTACTCTCCAACTGGTATAACAAACCACAATATAAGACTTTCCATAGGGTACACAGACATATGTATTTAAGGGAATCCATTGCCACTTCTTCAGCATTCAGATATACAAAAAGTGAATCTGATAATGTGTCTGTGATCAGACTTTTTTCTTTGGTAACTTCTCTCCTCTTACTATGAAAAAGAATTCATACCCCATTATAGCCAATTTATCACAATGTATCTCTTCAAGAAGTAAAACCATGCAGAAAATCAAAGGAATCATTAAATAAATCATTTTTCCCCTGAGATTGTCAATTGATAACATACTAAAGAAAATATGTAAAGAAATAGACCCTTATTTATTTTTTATCCTATCTTATTTTAGGACATTTTATTACAATTGATAAGTAAAATATCAAGGTTCCTGATTTCAACAAAAATATTAGAGCACGTGTATGGTGCAAAGGAACTTATTTATTCCAAATATTTATACATATGATAAAATGTTTATATTTAAAATAAAGGAGAGAATATAGATTTGTTTTGTAGTACTGGGCTAGGGATGGAACCCAGAGACATTCTACCTCTGAACTCCACCCCCAATCTAATATTTTATTCTTTATTTTAAAACAGAGTCTCACTAAATTGTGGAGAGCCTCACTAAGTAGCTGAGGCTAGTGGTGAACTGAGATCATCCTGTCTCAGCCTCTCAAGTACTGAGATTACAAATCTGCACCACCATGCCCTGATGAGAGAACAGTTTTTCAAAATTCCTTTAGAGTTATCTGAGGAAAACAATTTGAAGACCACTAGACCATCTCAACCATATTTAAACAATACTATAATCTCTGCATTTGCTTTAAAAAACGCAGAAATCCAGGCACCACTAAAGAATCTCTTAAGATAATGTCTTGGTATGGCAATAACATTTTTTAAGAACTTCTTCAGGTGATGTTAACATACAATGTATCCATGATAAAAAGTCAACATCATTAGCAATCAGAGAGATGCATATCAAAACTACCCTGAGATTTCACCTAACTCCAACAAGAATGGCAATCATTCAAAACACAATAACAAATGCTGGGAAGGATATGGAGAAGGGAGAACTCTAATACATTGTTGGTGGGATTGCAAATTAGTGCAACCACTTTAAAAAACAGCTTGGAGGATCCTCAGATGAATGGGAACGAATCTATAGTATGATCCAGCAATACCATTTCTGGGTATTACCCAAAAGAATGGAAACCAAAATACCAAACTAATACATGCATATCTATGTTCATAGCTACACAATTCACAATTGCCAAATTATGGAAGCATCCAAGATGTCCATCAAAAGATGAATGCACTACAAAACTATGGGATATGTACACAATGGAATTTTACTCAGCCATAAAAAGAACAAATAACTTTTTTACAGCTATGTTTTCCATAGTATCTAACAAGAAAAAGATATATAGAATAGTATATATAGAGAGAACCAATTCAAACTCCTAAATGAGAGCAAATGCCTCTTTATGAATACATAAAATAATTTCATTTCACATTCTAGATCACTAAAAAATGACTAAGTGCTATGTACAAATCTAAATTAGCTCAAGTTTTTCCTATTAGGTACATGTAACCACTTTCCATTCTGTATCTAAATAAATATTCCCTATTTTGGCACATTTTTCATCAAACTGGATTACTTATGATCAAGTATTAATGTCATTGGGACTTGATAATGTCAAACTCTTCACCTAATTTACTATCATACACTATTTGTTAAATCATGTAGAGAAAGTGGTAAATAAGTATCTTACAATTATTTTTAGCTCATTTGACATAATCAGGATCAGAATCTATTTTATGATAATTCTTCACAAACTCCTTTTAAGGCATTGACAATACTGAATATATATTTAAAGTAGTTTTGAATATGAAGCTGCCATTTCATTTTAATAACTTTTACTTGAATTAACATCAATAAAAATAGCTATATCAGATAAAGTATTAAATAAATGCTCAAGTTTATGAAAAAGGTTTGGTAATTTTATGTGCATTTAGTTGTATAAGGGCTTAAAATTATGCACACCAAATTATAGCCGCTTCCAACTAGAAAATTATTACTCTGTATCTAATATATAAATATATATTAGACTGGGAATAAAAAATATAGCATATGAATGAAGTCTGGAGATAATTCTTATCAGGATGCAGCCATGCTCATTTGATTATATAGTGATAATGACTTCTTTCATCCTATAACAGCAGAGCTGAATGGTTGCAATACAGACCATGTACCTATAAAAGCCCACATTGTTTGCTCTCTTAATCTTTACAGACAGTGGAATTGTGTCTAGATAAATGTATATTTCCTCCTGGAATCTTTAAAGACCTCTCACACATTTTAATAACTGTCAGCATACTTCAGCTATTTCTGTATTTATTAGTTTGTTAGCTAAATATTACTAATTGATAACATAGCTTTCTATTACACTAAAATGACACTTATATTTGTCAATCTAAGCCTTCATTTCAAAGCTAAACGTTGAAAAATGTTCGTTTCTACATTGATCCTTTCTGTTCAGTTTGCATTTCCCAAGTCATTAAGCTTATGATAGTAAAACTGCTGATATTATCAAGGAGGTAGAATTAGGAAAGCCAAAAAGAATATTGACTGCCAAGCTAAATCCCTGAATATAGCTTTTTTCCCCTATTTTCTTATGTTATTATTTTTCTTCTTTTTAATTAAAATATTAGTAAATGTTTTCTTGTTTTCAAGAGCTAGAACACCGAAGCACTACTAAAAGGTTTTATAAAATAAGATTACTTTTTTCTTACTTATAGTTTATGTCTATATATGTGAGAACGTGCAATTTCATAAGCTACTTTTGTTTAAAATAAGCCTTCTTTATTAGTCAATACTGTGAAATATTTTTGTTATTAGAGTTAGATTTGTGGACAAATAAGGTTGCATTACTAGAAGTAATATGAAGGCGTATAGAGCATAATTTAGATTTAGTAGGATTTTTTTTATTGTCCAGATATATTGCCGCAAGTACTGTGGGAGTTTACAAAATGACCACCTGGTGGGCATGTTTTAAAAATAAGATTAAGATTGCTCCTTTTAGTTACACCTCTGGAACTGCACACTCATACCTCATAGTGAAAATGCTTTCACTTACATTCCTTTGAGGACACAGAAAGAAGGAGGCTGTCTACAAGCCAAGAAGCTTGCATTCAACAGGAACCAGATTTGTTAGCACCTTGAACTTGGACTTACCAGGCTCCAGCTATATGAGAAATAAATATCTTTTGTTTAAGCCATTCAATATGGTAATGTAGCAGCCCTACATAAGACACTTGTAAATGAAAAATTCTATACCAAGGATGTAGTACAAATGTTAATTATTCCTATTTCCCTCTGAGAAATGAGATACCTGAAACATCCATTAAATTATTTGTATTTCTCAATTATTCATGGCACAGTTTCATTCTCTTTTCAATTAACTTTCATGTCCCATTCCATATTTTGTAAGGGATTTTTGTTGAGTCTTAGTATATGTGTACATTTGAAATTAACTTAAGTCATATTCATCATGCTTTTGACTGTTCCAATTTGCTGACTGGTAATGAAATTAAGAATTTTTGTGATAGTCCTGTAATCTAGACAGAGAATTTGGGAAAAAAACTATTTTTCTTGGAAAGATAGTTTAAAGCAATGAGTAGTAGGGGATAATTTTATTTTAGCATTATCTTTTAGATTTGGGGAAGATGACTATATTAGCCTGCTTTCCATTACTGTGATAAAATAGCTGAGATAATCAAATTAAAAGGAAGACAAGTCTATTTTGGCTCTTGGTTGTAGGGTATTTAGTCCCTCGTCACTTAAATCTGTTGATTTGGCCCATGTAAATACAGCACATCATTTCAGGAATAGTCAACTCATGGCAGCCTGTAAGAAAGGAAAGAGACTGGAAGGTGCCAGGGCCTCAATATCCCTTTCCAGGTCATGACCTCAGTGACCTAATTTCCTTTCACTGGGCTTCAGCTCCTAAAAGTTCTACCACCTGCCAATAGAATCAGAGTATGGGGATCAAGCATTCAAAACAAGGGCCTTAGAGGGACCCAAACCATGGTGAAGACTTAAAGGGCATTGAATTTTATGACACTAGCACTCTACTACTCCAGATTGTCTCAGTCTTCTCCAACTCTAATTTTACCCCCATTACAATCTTCCCAAAGGAATATTTTAAGTCAAGCTTTTCAGCAAATTCTTAGTGCATCTACATAAACTTTCAATATCAATCACCCACAAAACATTGTGTTAATACAATTATTAAGAATTAATATTTGGAAATCATAGCCAATCTATGATTACTAAACTTCAAACGCTTCTGAAGTTTTCCTCAGCATTCTTGCTCATGTAGCTTTCTGTGCTCAGATCACTTTACTGTATTTTCTATTAAAAAATTCAATGTTCACAGAAGTTCAACCAATGCAATAAACTTCTGTTATACACATGCTAGATATTCCCTTTTATTAAAGGACTGATTTTATTTTTATCATTTTCAACAGCATTTGTTTTTATTATTCATTTGTTTATTCTTCAGATGGGTAATGTCTGTATGTCAAACATCTAATCTCTTACAGTGAGTGAAATACTACATATATATATAGTAATTGAGGAGTTTATAGATGAGTAAGTCAATAATCAATAATTGTATTACAGAGTGATATCACCTATAACAAAACTGTGTTGTATTTCAAGAAAAATGTCATTAAACAAAATAATTTCACATTTGGACATATCAAGTAAAAATGACTTTATAAGAGCTTTTGGTAATTGTTATAGTAAACTTCATGAGATACTTGCTTAATGTAGAATTGTTCAATAAAATAAAAATACAGAAGTAAAGTTCTGTGACCTACAATTGTTCACTCTATAACAGTAGTATTTAATGTGACAAATTATTCTAGGTGTATAATTACAAAGATATCTCATGTAAAAAGCATTTTGAGAACAATTACTTTCTCTGTATTCTCTCTGTCCCTGTCTCTCTCTCTCTCTCTCTCTCTCTCTCTCTCTATATATATATATATATATATATATATATATATATATATTTACATATATGTTAAATATGTAGTCTATTTATATCTAGATATTATATGTTAAATATATAAATATATATTAAACTCTTCATGTATAAATATTGAATTACATGCCTCTCATTTGAGAAAATTTTGCTTCTTTTGGAGAAATGATTAATGTAACATCTCTTGTTTTGATATGAGGTACGTATTATTTCCTCAAGATGAAAGTGTTAAAGGTACTCTTTACAATAAAAACTAATAAAAGTTAGAAATTCTGTATTTGTAGTCAACATGAAAGGTCTCTCTTTGAGAGAGTGAAAGATGTAGATTAATCGTAAGTAGGAGGTACAGTCAGACATATTAACAAATAAGCACAAGTACAGATGGATCATGTTTTTAAGGAAAATGATTTTAAATGATTAATTTATTTTGATAAATTGAAAATACACTGTAAAAATTTAAAATGAGTATCCATCAAAATAAGATTATATAGAATTTATTTTGCAAATATATATATTTTAAGCCAGTCGTGGTGGCACACGCTTGTAATCCCCGTGCTTGGGAGGCAGAGACAGGAGGATCGTGCAGTTTCGAAGCCAGCCACGCGTGCTGGCTTAGGAGACCCTGTTTCCAAATAAAAATGTAAAAATAGGTCTGGGAGTGTAGCCCGGAGGTAGACGGGCTTCCTGCAACCCCAGTACCACCAATATATACTTTAAAATTCAGTGGTGTGTTGGTGAATGTTTAACAATTACTTGTGGGGGTAGAGGTGATTTGTACTATTTGAAACCACTTGAACTAGTAAAGTCAGCTTCAGCACAACCCTGGTTTAAATTTTTTGAGACTATTCCAAGTGAGATTCAGCATTGATTCCTGAGAAAATAGTATACTGTATCATAAAAGTATAACTGGTTTTTCTCAGAGTATATACTATATACAATCAGTTGTGTTTTGTTAAGTGATGGCTAATATGTGTATGACAATGAATAGTCAGGTGTATCATTAATGCTAAAGAAGCATTCCCTCTAAATGTCATCTCCCAAAAAGAAAACTGCTAACTGAAATCAGGATATATGTTGTTCTTTAGCCCCAAGTGTATATGCCATATGCATGGTTTAATCAAGTCTTAGAAACATCAAACTGAAACCGCTTAGTTTTGAAAGTTTAATTAATATAGAACCTATTAGTTATTTTTCTCCTAAAATTATTTTATTAGGTTCTAAACAAAATAATTTAAGAATGGACTGACAAACTAATTTAAGTATAATCTATTAAAATAAATCATAAAAATTTTCCATCAGCATTCTTACTTGTTTGTTATCACAGATGTAGTAAAATGACCTTCATATTAAGCAGAAAAGTTTTTATCATTTTAAATGTTAAAATTCTTAATCCTTTTTTAATTGTTTGTCAAGGTATGCCTTCATTTTGATGAGTCAAAAATTCAGAATGTTAATTCTAATTAAATAAGATATATAGGACAACACATATTGACAAACATTTAGTTCTGTATTATAAATTTTGAACAACTGTACTGCTTTCAACTATTATCTCAAACTAAAAGTAGTACTCACACAGCCAATAATTATTTCTAGTTCAATTTTCTCTCCATTGAAACAATTTTCAATAGTATTAGTGCACTGGAATTATTAAAAGTGCTCAAGGGGTTTTCAAATTGATTTTGGTATTACTAAATAATATTTGAAAATGAGCAACATTATTATAATAATTTCATCATGATAAAGGACCATTTCTCCTTTTAAATCAAAGAAATAGTGTCCCTTTTTCATTTTGAATTAAAAATCTTTAGATCAAATGCTTTCCAAAGTTCGTATGACCAAAATATAACAGAGAATAACTAAAGTGTCTCACTTAAATGAACTTAAATAGCTATTTTTAACAGTCCAAGCCATTGCAATAATTTTATAGGAACTAGAATCTGAATACCGTCAAATAATTGATAAAGCCGGGGTCAATTATGGTCTATTGTGTTGCAGGTTTCTCCAGTAAAATAACTCTCTGTATAGAATGCCAACATATTTCTACATGCAATTCTAGCTTTAAAAATAAAGGCATCCCTTTAAAATGTATAAAACTCCTAACTCAGAAACAGCAAGGGTTGACCCCGCTGGTGAAAAGGGAACTAATGGTTAGACCAGCGGGATTCTAAAAGAGATAATGGTGTCCTACTGGTAGGTAAAACTTAATGCAGCTTCAGAAAGTCAGCAATTGATTTTTCTGCTCAGTAGCAGGATAGCTTCTCTTCCTGAGAATGAATGTAAGCAGAGTGAAGAATGGAGTTTTCACTTTTTGAAAGACTATTAAGCTTTTGAAAACCAAAGTATACCTTTTAGTACACCAAACCAAGTATTGCACCCTGCTGATCTAAAATGAACTCTATTGCATGGATGTGTCCAATTCTAATATTTATATCTTTGAAACATTCTAGAAAGTAGAGGTTTGCATGAGTATGTTTAAATGGATTGTCATCCTTTATATATCAAAACATTATCTACTAGGAACTTACTGTTTCTGTTTTCCCACAATAAAAGCACAAGGTGGGAAGAACATGTGAAACTCTTGAGCAAAACCAATAAATATACAACTTCAGCGTGAAAGGGCTACTATGAAAAAAGAAAGCTAGACTAAATTCCCATTTTCTACTATCCAATTAATGCTAATTGTGATGATCTTTCTGTCTTCTCTATTAATGTTTGTCCTTAACACCAGGAAGTATACCACCTTCTTATTCTGTTTGTACAACAGAACAGCTGCCTGGGACAATGATTTTCAGTCATTGTTATTCAATCTTTATTAAATTATAAAGGGTTGGCTGTAGATAGACTGTATGATTTCTACTAATATACTCTCCTCATAATGTTTAGTGATTCTCTTACTGAGGTCATTATAGTTATTAATAAAAATTAACCGTACCTATATAAATGAAGTATGGTACTTTACTGATCTTATTATGTCAGCTATTTTTTAAAGCTGGGAATTCACAGACCTGCCTGGGTAAATACATGCTTGTCCATATCTCTTTTTATCCTAAATAGATTGTATATCAAACACTCCAGTTCTCTAGATCAGTCTAATAGATTTCCTCCATCTTTGAATGCATGTCTCTTTTCAATATGATAATGAAATTTCTTAGGATACAATGTAAAATATGCTTCATTTCTTGAATTTATGTCTGGACATAAAATTTGCTTTTGTCAATGGAACATCAACAAAAGTGATACTAGGAGAGACATGAAAAGTACACATGAATTGGGAATCACTCTCTTGCTGTTTCTGGGACCTTTTTTGTCAACAGATGATTGAGCCTAGGCTATGCTCACTGAGGATGAGGAAGCACATAAGGAGAAAGTTCAGCCATGTTCGCTGAAGTTCCAGACATGGGAGTAGGTTCAAATGATCTCATGCAGGTCAGAGGTAAGCCATCCTTGCTGAGCCTAGACCAAATGGATGATACCAAAGAAGAATGAGCAAATGGAGAATTATTATTTAAATTAGTATATTTGGAGTGGGTACATTTAGTTGTTATGCAACAATACTAAATGTATATACAGTTTATTTTAGAGGCAAGAGCCTCACACAAGAGGGTATGACATCTTTTCACAAACGAGTGATACAGTATCTTTGCCCTGCCTTCCTGAAATGAGTCAAATTCAGAAATTAATTTTTGTATTTTGAGCAGAGCTACAAAGGGAAGCATCCAGGCTACATGGAATAATAAAGTTCAAAGTCCACCATAGAGAGATGAATAAATCCTATTGAGTGCTTAAGATGATTTGTAACTCCAGAGACAGAGAGAAAGAGAGGAGAAGGAGACAGAAAAGTAGAGAAGGGAAGAAGAAAATAGAGTAAGACAGAAACAGAGAAAGCATGCTTTAGTTCCTAAATTTTTAGAGCCCAGTTACATTATGAATTAGACACTATATTTGGTTTCCATGCAAAGATATCTATAAAATTCTACTAATTCTCACGTTGGAAGGAACAAAAGCCTGTTACGGTCTGATTAAGGGTAGAAATTACTGTTTGTGATCAATATAGTCAACTAGGATAAGTAGTAGTAATTATATAAGTAAATGATAATTTTCTTGAAAAAAATTTGAAAATGAGAGCAGAGTAGGAAAATTCTTAGTGACTTTTATTTTACTTAATATTAAGATCAATACATATATATATATATATATATATATATATATATATATATATATATATATATATATATATATTGGTGGTACTGGGGTTCCTGGAAACCCTTTTACCTCTGGGCTATACTCCCCGACCTATTTTATATTTTTTATTTGGAAACAGGGTCTCTTAAGCCAGCATGGCTGGCTCCTAACCAGTGCGATCCTTCTGTCTCCGCCTCACAAGCATGCGGATTACAAGCCTGCACAACCATGCCTGACAAGATCAATGTTTTAATCACAAAATTGCTTTGTAAAAATTAAACCAAATGAAATCATAACCTCAGGTAAATATATTCTATATGCTAAGCATTGAACACTGAACTTTACAAAAGCAGGGCTAACCTGTGGGTTAATTAATAGTATAGAATCAGTGCTAATCTCCTGATTTCAATAATTGCACTGTGATGGTATATGTCTTTCATTTTGGAGAAGGACAAAAGACACAGAGGAATTTGACGTAGTTTCTGGAACTCTTTTCTAAACTGAAAATGATTTCAAAATAAATATGTTAAGAATATATAAAATACTGGCATAAGGACATTGACCTATCTTATTTATTTTACTCTCCAAAAACTTTCACAAAAATAACAGAAACTATACAAGAGAATATTTCCACTCTCACACCAAAATGGGATTGTTATGGATAAATGTAAGCAGGTAGGATCAATATTTTGAGGTACCAGAATTGAGAAAAATATTCATACCAAATATGAGAAGAAGTTTGCTCCACCAAGAACACTTATTTTTCCCTGTAGATTTCTGGGATCCTCCAAGACTAGCACTAATGTGTGAAGGGACATAGTCCTGAAGCAATAATCATGCCAATTAATTCATCACAGATCCACAAACAAGTTTATGCCTATCTTACACAGACCATGATGGCGTTCATCTGGAATGGTAAAATGACACAATGAAATGGATGCTTCAGATACGTCTGTCTGATGGGTATTTGCACAAAGTTGCTAATGTTTTAAAAATATATAGCTATAAAAGGGAAAAGATATAAGGTGAATCAGCAATAAAGGGAGATGAGAAAGGAGAAGAAATACAAACTG
This sequence comes from Muscardinus avellanarius, assembly GCF_963383645.1. Classification (NCBI taxonomy): domain Eukaryota; kingdom Metazoa; phylum Chordata; class Mammalia; order Rodentia; family Gliridae; genus Muscardinus; species Muscardinus avellanarius. The sequence continues at coordinate 23,284,598 of NC_137792.1, read as the reverse complement.
CCATCAGCAGAGAAGAATGTGTGAACTGTGATGACTGGAGAGATTTAATTATATCCAATACTGACTACCCTATATATTGTTTCTTGCCATATCACAAAGAATCATCATTAAGAAAAAAGAAAAGAAACCATAACTACTTTATGGTTGATTTGTCTTCAATATTTCAACTATTTTCATTTCCTGAAATTGACAGAATTCAAATAGCAATAGGCAAATGCTCAATTATTTCCTTCATTGATTTTCTTCAGTGAAGTCTGTGCCTTTTTATTTGAAAAATATTCAAAAGGCTTTAATTGAATTCCAATTTAGCTGCTTTTATTTAATTCTGGTAATTGTGTTTCAAATGTCATTTACATGAATGCTTACAAACAGAAATAATTTTTTAAATATAGATCTTAATTTTTCTTGAACTTGACCTAAGAAAACTAGTAATGATGTGGTTATTCTCTTTATTATTGTTGTATTTCAAATAAATCTAACAAAGAGTAACTGAAAGCCATTACTAGTTACTTCTGTACAAAACAGTCTGTGTTAATGTATTTGTGGACCAAGATCAGTTCTTGGAGAACAAGGGTCCATATCATTAAAACCTCTTCATCAAGTACAACCAAATTAGTACTCTGAATTCACTCTGGACAACCAATGTAATTATTCTATGCCTGTGTGCAAGGCCCTGGGTTTGGTCCATAGGTTGGCCAAAGAAAAAAATCCACAAAGAATTTATTATAGCATATTTGTATTCTTTTATATTTTTTTCTTTTAGAAGTCTTCAAAACTTTGGCTAGTTACATAAAAATGCAGACAAAATATTTTGCTTAGTAAATTCAAAGTTGCACTTGCAACATTTGAAAAACACCACAGTGGGAAAATTCCCAAGAAAATGGTAGGAAGAGGCTCATTTTTATTATTAGAAGTAAACAATTGTTAATGAGAATTTTGAAAAAAGATTCAAATACTTCAACAAAAATAAAATTAGCTATTTTTGTTCATGTGTAAGAAAGTTCTAAAATACATACTTATTCTTAATGTGAATTTCTTTCTCTCCCTACCCCATATTGTTTTAGATTTAACTATTTTATTCTCTGACATCCAGGGGAACAAAATGTTTTATGAAGATATATTTAATAAATTAATATCAGTCCAATTGCATTAGTAAAATTGCTAGATGTGTTTATCTAACCCTGAAACACTGGTTTGTATACTGGTATTATGTGAGTATATTTTTCAATGAGAAGTTATGCTTTCCTCCAAATGGAAGTTCACGTCCTGGAAAGCATGATCTTTTTATCTTTTATCGCCACATGGATACTGGATTGAAAATCTATAATGTCCATTCCATTAACACAGAAATCAATTAGTGTAACTCATTTAAAAGTAATATTGTATTAACTTTTTTCAAGGGAGGAAATTCTCCCCTTGCTAAATGATACTAAAGTGTTCTTTGGGCCCTTGTAATTAGGTCCTCAGATTTTATAAAATTTAGTCGGTTGCTTTTTAGGCTCTTCACTAGAATTGTTTGTACATAAAAATATAAAGTTACCCCCAAATTAAATTTAAATGTGTGAGCTTTCCACTAATATGTACTTTAGGGAGTATTTTGTTTTTACATACTTTCACCATGAAATTGAAAAAGTCTTCATCTTCTCTTAGTAATGTGAACCATTTTTTATTTTATTGTGCTGGGGGGATATTTAAACATAGCTCTTGCCAAAATCAAACGGCCCTCTCTGAATGTTAGTTTTTAAATGTTAAAATTTAATGAACTATATATCTGGAAAGTGAGATTGCCATACGTTTAAATTTAAGTGACCGTTAAAAAGAAAAAAAAAAATGCCAGGCGGGGTGGTATATGCCTGTAATCCTAGTACTTGGAAGGTTGAAACAGGAGGATCACAGATCTGAGGCCAGTGTCAGTGAGCCACTGATGCTCAGCAACTTAATGAGATACTGGTTAAAAATAAAAAATGAAATAGTGCTGGAAGTATAGCCCAGAGGTAGAAATCTTCCTGGGTTCAATCCCTAGTACTGCCAAAAAAGGGAAAAAGTGAAATTTATTATTACTGAAGTTTCATTAAGATAAATTGATGGAAATTTACATTTTTGATCAGTGGAATATATGTCAATATTTGTGGACATTTTTTCCTAAAATTTGTTCATGAATATTTTGATCCTTTTTTTTCCCTGTTGCAGTTAGTGCAATAAACCTTTTGAATTTATCTTGAAAAAAATAAAACTAAATTTCAAAATCAATAATTATAGGTATTTAGAATTTAAAATATTTTGCTTTAAGTAGTAACTATTTAAGTCAACGTGTAGTCCGATATTCAAGTAATATTAGAAAGATTTTAATTTATCAATGTTAATACACAACCATTACCAACTCCTTGTAGTTTGCCACAGATAATTGAACATATTTGAAGATGCTTTAACTAATTTTCATGTTATCAATTTCATTTATGAAGTTACAGATGCATTTGTAAATTGAATAATTTAAAAACAAATGCAGAAAACTACAATAAAATACCACTCTGCACTCATTAGTGTGGATATAGCAACAACCACAATAATAAACAGAAAGCAAGAAATTTTGGCAAGGATGTGGAAAAACCGGAACCCTCATGTACTATAAACATATGGTCTATAGTGTTGAATGTGAAATTTGCTACTCCTGTGGAAAACAATTTGGCAGCTCCTCAAGAAGATAAAGGGAGACCTCATGATGTAGCTATTCCACTATGTACATACTCAAATAAATTGAAAATATGTTCATGCAAAATAATTATACACAAATGCTTATAGCAGCATTATTCATAATAGCCAAAGAGTAGAAACAAAAGAAATACTCATGAAAGGATGTATGAATAAACAAATTATGATATATTCTTCCAATGGAATATTATTTTTCCATTAAAAAAGGAGCACTTAGATACCATAGATATGGAAGAACCTGAGAATTGAAGAAGCCAATGACAAAGAAAAATTCTTATATATTTGTATTTATATGAAATAACCAGAACAGGCAAATATGCAAATATACACAGTAGATTAGTTGTTGCTATGAAAATGAGGGTTGGTAAGTGGGAACTGGAGTTTTAGGGGTTTTCTTCTAGAATAATGGAAACAGTATAGAATTAGAAAATGATGATGGTTATACAAGATTGTGAATATCTTTTAATCTGTTAAGTTATATATACTTCAATATTTAAAATAGTGAATTTCATGGGAAGTAAATTCTATCTGATTTAACAGTACATATGTTTGTGAACCTACTGCATGGATTAAAACAAGAAAGTTTTTCTTGATAAACTCTGTAAGGCTTCATGAAATATTGTCAAATTATGTAGATGAGTCTAAACAAAGAGTCATCAAATACAAAGTATAATTTTTAGTCTACTTTTCTTTCCACATGGAGGCTACTTAATGAAAAATGTATATGAATGCAGTATTAAATATATAAATAAAAATCTCATAAATAAATTTGAAAAATATATGCAATGGATAACATGAAATAATGTGTTAACCATGAAAACAAGTACAGCTTCACATAAGCACAATTGAAGTAGTGTAACATTCATGTTAATGCTATATAAGAGCCTACTATTGTCTCCTTGATTTTTATCTTTCCATAAAATTTCTGTTTTTTAAATGATTTTATTAAAATTTTTATGAACTTAGGGTCTCCATAAGTTGCAGAAGCTGCTCTTGAAACTGTGATCCTTCTTACTCATCACTTTTTCTTCATCCCAAAACTTTGGTTTACCCAACACTTTCATCTATTTTTTTCTTTTTAATTTTTATTGGTGCATTGTAGTCATACAGCTTAATGGGGTACAAGATGGTAGAAGTATCATCATCGTTCATTTAGCCCTTCCCAGTTCCCACCCCATTCCATTTCCCCTCCTTCCTCCTCATGTTTGGCTTATGATTGACTTTGATATGTTTATGAATATACATCATATATATTAGGAAATTTTCCTCTTCCCCCTCCAATCCCCCTCAGTTAGGTGGCCTTATTTGCTCATCTATGGTTTCTCCTTTGTCTATAGTTCCTCCTGTAACTGTTTTTCTCCCTAACTTCCAAATATTAGGAAGAGTATTCAATATATTTTAACTTTTTGTGCCTAACTAATCTCATTTATCATAATGTTCTCCAGTTTCATCCATTTCCCCCAAATGAAGTAATTATGTTCTTCTTTATGGCTGAGTAAAATTCCATTGTATACATATCCCATAGTATGTAATCCATTCATCTGTTGATGGACATATCTGCTAGTTCCACAGTTTGGTAATTGTGAATCATGTAGCTACAAACATAGATATGAATGCATTAGTTTGGTAGTTTGGGTTCTATTCTTTTTGGCAGAACCCAGAAATGGTATGGCTGGATCATATGGTAGGTTCTTTCCCATTCTTCTGAGAATCCTCCAAACTGTTTTGCAAAGTAGTTGTTCTACTTTGCAATCCTACCAACAATGTATTAGAGTTCCCACTTCTCCACATTTTTGCCAGCATTTGTTGTTGTTTGTATTTTTAATGATTGCCATTTTAATTGAAGTTAGGTAAAATCTCAGGGTTGCTTTGCTTTGTGACTTTCTGATTGTTACTGTTGGTAAACATTTTTTATACATTTATTGGCCATTTGAATAAGAAAGAATGTCTTTTTTAATGTGAATAGTAGTCACTGCTATGGTTTAGGATTTTAGGTGATTTTTACATTGTTAATAATCCATGCACTTTTCAATAAGGCAATATCATCATACAAGTGCAAAAATCAGTTGTGGGGGGTATAGCAAAATTTTAGATATTACATTGCTTTATGGTACTGTAAAAGGTCACAGTACATAAATAGACATATTATATACATTCATGGTATTAATATTTAATAAGAGTGAGTAGAAAAATTACTTAAAGAGTTACTTAGGTGTGTGATAATGATTGATTAGGACCTCTTCAACACTGTTGATAGGATTGAAAATTACAGCTGCTATGGAGATCAGTGTAGAGATTCTTCAGAAAACTGAGAATGGATCCACCACATGATCCAGCTATACAACTCCTGGGTATCTTTCCAAAAGTATTGAAATCAGAATATTATAGAGATATATGCATATCTATGTTTATAGCAGCACAATTCATAATAGCTAAATTGGGCAACCAACTCAGGTGTCCATCAACAGATGAGTGGATTACAAAATGATGAAATATTCACACAATGGAATTCTACTCAGCAATAGAGAAGAACAAAATTATGCCATTTGCAGAAAAATGGATGGACCTAGAGAACATTATGTTAAGTGAGAATAGTCATTCAAAATGTGAAGGGTCATATGTTTTCTCTTATATGTGAAAGCTAGGGAGCAATTGGGATGCAAGAGACACCTTAGACAAAAGAGGGAGAACTCCAGTACATCCAGGGAGGTGGTCTTGGGGAAGGTGAGAGGAGCAGGGAGAATCAATGAAATAAACAGTTCCACTGACATTATGTACCTATGTGAGAATACCATGCCAATCTCAGTATCTTGTAAGAGAAGGTGGAATGGGGAGAGAACTGGGGGCAAGCTCACCAAGTACTGTGTCTTTTTATTTTCCTTATCATTATGAAATAAATTAAGATGTGAGACTGTAATGGACCATTAAAATTATAAAGAAAAGAATTACTCCTTTAATCTATGGTCTGCAGTGTTTTTCTCCACACACCTTTTTGTTTAATTATGTATATACACATAGCTATCTTCAATTTTGGAAATTAATCTTTCTTCATTATGAGAAAAATACCCACAAGGTCCATTACTGTATTTTAGAAATAGTTAACATTATGAATGATAAAAATAAGGGTGAAAGTTGTGTGGCTTAAAGGAGTAAATCAGGTAAATAAGGAATTATTGTGTTTTAAAGTATTCATTAAATATTTTAAAAATCTATCTCTTTAAGCCAGATGGCTTTATTCTGTACAGTAAACTTGAGGTCTAAATAATATCATAGAAAAATTGCACCAAAGTTAAATAGGCAAAAATATTTTATTAAGGACTTGTAATAGAGGATAGGAACAGAACTAAACTGTACTAAAACAAAAGGTGGTTGAATTTTTAAGTACTGAGATCAATTACGAGAAAACTACCAAAGGATAGTCGGGGAGACCTGGTCAATATTTATCCTAATTTTGACTTAACTGTTAGTTAGGCTTCTATCCTCCTATAAAAGATGGGAGATGGGAATCATCTTCCTTAATCATTACATTTCAAAAATGTGCTCCAAGGTACTGGAGAAAGACATTTCTAGGGCATAAAAATGGCAGGAATATTTACACCTTAATAAATCAAGGAACTTATAATTTGTAAGTTTTAAAGCACTGACTGTTCTAAAATAGGGGAGGACTCATGCCCATAGTCAGGAAGAAACCTACCTTTAGTTATCAAACTCATATTATTATTACATTATTATTATGGCTATCTCAGTCAACAAGCACTTCGGTTAACTGATTTCATTTATTAGTCACCTAAGCTATCACGTGGTTTGCCAAAATATTATGTTTTTATTACACTATAGCTAGCAAGTAATACAATAATCCATAGTGACTCAAAAAAGTCCCCATTTGATATGAAAAAATGAGTTGTAAAAGTTCCTATACTTGTTAAAGAGTGACACAGAATACTATTGAATTAAAACAAAGGAAAATATTTCAGTCCTTTAAAAATACCATTATAAGCACATTTAATTGGACTGCTAATTTCTACTAATGAGTATTTGCTGTGGTTATACTGAGCAGAATATCCCTTATTAGAAATACCTAACTATTTCTATTCCTTTTCGGTCTTCCAAAGCCCCTGCTCTTCTTTCTAATTAAGATAAATGTACTACCAAAGTGGAATAATATTGGTAAAGAGAAGAAAATCTCAGAATTTTTGAGAATCTTGAAAAAGATTTTCTTCTGTTTAAGCATGTAATGCATGAACTAAAATTTTATTAATGTTTTGGACATAGTCTAGAATGATATGAGCCAGAATATCAATAGAAATGGAATGATATATTTTCTTTATTCTCAGTGGACAATTCATTACATGTGTACTTGAAATGCAGGACTAATGTGTTCATTACTAAGTACCTTGGAGGAAATGTAAAGTATTTATTTACATGTATATACCAGCACAAGAAATCTACTGCACAAAAAGATCTTCAGCTTAGAGATACATGTAGTTCTTAGCTCACTATGGCTGTTAAATACTCAATGTTCTATATGTTTTTTTCATTTACATGGTCTTCAATTGAAAAGGAGAAAATGCAAATACTTTTTTTTTATAAGAATTACTGTGGTGGCCCACATTCAAGTCAGAATTTATATGCTGTAAAATCTGAATACTCAAATGCAAAATTGCTGAAAGCAGCACTCTGAGTCATCAGGACACTTCATTATGGTAGGGTCTGCTGCTAATGTGATCTTGAAGGTGGTAGAAAAACTGCGCTGTGTTATATTGTAGACTGCAACAAAATTAAATGCTACTGCTATGTTTGTGGCTTCCAGAAAAGTTATTAACAGCAAATACTCTGTCACATAATTAGAAACTGGAATCCTGCAGATATTTCTTTTAATTTGCTGGAATTCACACCCTAGTATAATTGCCCTATTCTCTTGGTATTTGGGAAATGCTATAGTTACCATTAAGTCTATGTATATCTAACATGATGATACATTTAAACATAGTGATTTCAGACAGGAAAACACAGGCTTGGCTCACTTTCCATGGAGGACAACTAGCATAAGCCCTAAGCAAGTCAAAATAAGATTAAAATATTCCATACAAATCGAAAATATGAGAATTTTTCGAAGTACTGGGGAGATAACTCAGGAGTACTGTACTATTGTGCTACAGTCCCAGAATTTTTATAAAATGTATAAATGTTTTAAAAATGATTTTGAGACAAGTTCTTGCCAAATTGCCCAGGCTGCCTCAACTTGCTGAATAGCTGGGATTATAGACAAGGCAAACACTACTGCATCTAGTTGAGAAAATGTTTTTTTTTGTACTACAACAATCCTGATTCCTTATACAAGGGAAATGATATGCAAATCCTTTAAAATAGTCTTCTTTTAAAATCCAGTTGTCAAAGATTCCATCTTGTGCTTTTAAATAAAATGCAAATTTTATTTCAGGAACTCTAAGAAGTTTAATGATAGGCACAAAAGACAATTCTAAATTTATGATTAAAAGAACCTTACATTTGAATTCAATTAAGAGTAAACTAATGCTCCCTTTCTGTAGTTATTTTGGCATAGAAAGTTATATTGAGATCTTGAGCTAGGCTATTCACTTAATAAAGAGAGAGAATGATATAACTGTCATCAAAAAAAGTCATCAACCATCATAGCTACTACATATAAAATAATATCTACATATGCCTTTTAAATTGTTTCTACATACTAATTTTTTAATCTTCATAATTATTTTGGAGACAGTATAATTACCCTCACTTTTAGATGAAGAAACTAAGTCAATGAGTTATTTAGGTATACTGCTATTAGGTAGTAGAGCCACTGTTGAATAATTCTGAAAATATTAGTGATTGATTCAAGATAGAATGCCTTACAAAACTTTTATAGTGAGGGAGGGCTGGAATCAAAACTTAGCTATGCATTTGCCTAGAATGCATGAAACCCTGGGTTTGATCCTCAGCATAAACGAATAAGTAATGAACTAGGCTCTAAGGCCTCAAGTAAAACTGCTTGGGTAAAGTAACTTTTCACAACTGTAATTTGCTTGTAAATGTAATAGAAACAATAGCCTTCATTAATAGATTCCTGGGGAGATTATAAAGAATGAAAAATTGCCTACAATCAATCTGAGAGCATAGAACAGGATCAATAAAGATCGTTATTATTATTATTATTATTATTATTATTATATAATTTTCAATTAAATCTCTGTTGTTAGAGCAATCTGCATTTCCATACAAACTATGTTTTCAAGATTAACTTAGTTCATTTTTCCTTACGTCAAAGAAAATATGTCTTTTTTGTAGTGCCATGTGTAGTACTGAGCTACATCCCCAACCCTTTTATTTTCATTTTAAGAGACTTGCTTAGTTACCCAGGCTAGCCTCCAAATCACAATCTTTCTGTCTTAGCTTCCCAAGTGGCTGGGATTACAGACATATGCTCCCCAATGAGAATCTTTTTAATAAAATGTATAACCATGTACTATGCACTCCTGGGCTCATTAGAGTGCACTGAACCACAAGATCATTGTTAAGGAAGACAGCAGCTGTGAACTGTACAGGCAAGTACAAATTTAACTGGTAAAGAGAAAGGTAGTCAAATGCCTGAGGGATTCAGCAATTGTCCTTTACTGTGGAGGGCTAAATGATATTAGCGGATATGGTTTCAGAGTAATGTAAAGATACTTTAAAAAGTTTAATCTGTCAGGCACTTTCTACACACTCCCATATCATGGTGACTATCTATAGTTTCATTCACTGCAGATGATGCCCAGAAGCCTGATCCTACAGAGATGACAGTGTTATGATTGACCCTCATCTCTACCCAAACACCATTCTCTCACAGAAGGTAAATAAGCAGTGGGGCCTTCTGTCCAGATTAGCCCATTTAAAATCTTCTGTCTGAAGAACCATCTTTCTCTTCTACCAAGTTTTGTCAGCTGCTGCTGTTTATAGTGGAGCACATCCAAATTTAGACTTCCCGGTTTTCTACATGACCAACCACTTTTCTTGTGTGCTACTTGTTTGGGTCAATTTTTTTGAAGGTGGAGAATTAAAGGAAGTACTTGATCTTTTGTTCAGTTTTATCCCATCTCCCTTTGGAGTAGGGGAAATTTAAAATCATAAAAACAAAGCCAGACCAGCTGTTGGGAGACATGGGTTTCATGAGTTAGAGCCTCAGCTGTACTTCTCACTAGTAGTGTGATAAGTTACTTATTCTCTAAGGAATTAATATTTCTTGTCTCTATGGGGAAAAAATATACCTGCTTCACTGAATAACTGTGTGAGAAGTTTTTAATGAGTTGATAACAATAACACTCTTTAAAAATTACCTGGCTTTCAAAAAGACATTATTTATTAATATACTCTCTGAAAATATCCACATCTCAGCTAAGTAAAATCCTTCCATGATCATCTAAATCACTAAAAGCCTTTGCAGATTTTTTCTCATACCCCAAGCAATACTAAAGTTTACCCAAGTTCTTTGACCCTGCAAGATGGTAAAGGTTGATAAATTTCTCCTTTTTTGTATTTCAGGAAATGAGTATCTGCACAGAACCACTGTGCTTCTTATGACTTAGATTACAAATCATGTCTTTTCCCTTTGCTAGCTTATAATGGAGCCAGACAAGACCCCACAAACTTCCCATTCTTTGCTTTCACCCATTTCCTTAGATTTGATCCTTCTCATTCTAAATCATCATACAGACCCTTCTTAATGGTTCTTCCAAAGAATAGGATGGTTTCAGCATAAAACATACTGTTCATCCTGCTACATCCTTTTGCCCTGCCTCCCTGCACCCATATTTTTCAGCTTTGTTTACTCTTCCCTATTTAAAGAAATATTTCCATCCCATTGCAATTTGGTAAGGGCTAATTGTGTGATGTGTACATGTATACCTCTACCATCTTGTACTCCATTAAAATGTATGACTATAATGCACAAATGATAAAAATTAAAGAAACATTTTTCTTATCGCTAGAGTGACAGGCAGATTTTATAGTTGGAATGTCATTCCTGTTTGCAATAGTGCCTTCATCCTTTAAAATAATACATTCAAATAATGTCTTCTTATTAAGACTAGAATCTTTTTGTATATTTGAAATCCCTAGTCCAAGTTCTCACTGTTTTTATAAAAATAACTTGAAATGCACTTCTGTGAGCATCTGAGAATTCCTACCATACTTTATAACCATCTTTCTTATATCATTTTGCATTGTGAATCTTATTTTGTGCATTATTAATCTCTTCTGCTTGGTGATATCTGCCCTAGGAAGTCTCTGGTTAGTTCACTCTTTTTGATTTCTCAGTATTAAGCACAGTATATAAATTAAAACTTGGTCAATTTTTGGATTACAAAGAATGGACTTAGAAGATGTAGAGAGTCTATCAAATTCAAGTACATGGTAAAATGCAGTTAGCAAATAGGACATGTTAAGATATGTCTTCTCTAATCCAGTTTATATTAGATAATATATGCAAAGGGCTTAGAATAGTGCATACAGTAGGCATTTAGTGAATTCTATAAATGATAGTAATTATCATAATGATCATCACAATCTTTTTTCTCTTTTGCATTAAAGATATGCTCATTTAATTAAGATCACACAATTTATATCATTATTTTGGCTGAAACTAACCAAGAAATATTAAACAAATATCTCTCATATAAATTTATACTTTTAATTATAATTTTACTTTGGTTTTGAATCACAGTAATGAAAATTGTTTTATTTTCATCTGCTATGAAACAACTCCTGGACAGCAGAAAAAATTTGTAACTAACCTATTGTTGCTTTTAATTTTTTCCTCTTGTTATTTTAGGCGCCAGAGGGAGGAGACAAGCATTTACTCAGTCGATTACAGGCGAGATTCTATACTGGGTACCTAAATATAATTTAACTTCCATTGTGTTATATGGGTAGAGAAAATTTACCCTGAAATGTTAACTTGCCCATGCACTGTTTTAGTAAAGAAAACAATTTAGATTGAAACTCGGATATTTAATTAGAATTTATTTAAAGAGTAAATTTTAGCTTATTAACATTCAGAGATTTTACTGTTTCAAAGATGCTTTGTTGCACTCTTTAATACTGTGAAAAAAAACTTATCATAAGAGTTATCACTTGGCTTCATCATCAAGAAAGAGCTTTCAATGCTATGGGAGAGATAAGAGAAAACCCAGAAATATACTTAGTGAAATTGCTCATAGTGTAAAAATATATAAGGGTTCTTTCAAATAATTAAAATGCTTTACAATATCATCTATTATTTAAAATCCTATTATATAATTATTAAGCTCATATAAAAACATAATGTTTTGATTTTCTTAACTGCTTCCAGTTTTGAAACTCTAAGATATATTTGAAAGCCAGGTGTGGTGGCACACGCTTGTAATCCTAGCATTCAGGAGGTTGAAACAGGAGGATCATGGTTTGTGGACAGCTTCAGCTACTTAGTGAGGCCCATTGCAATTCAGTGAGACTCTGTTTCAAAATAAAGAATAAAACAATAGGTCTGGGGATGTAGGTCGGAGGTAGAATTCCACTGGGTTCCATCCCCAATACCGCAAAAAAAGATATTTAAAAATGAACAATTAAAATTTTAACATAACTGAAAAATCACTAGAGCCTCAGTAAACTTTCTCTAACTTATCTATGCCTCAACCTGCCTCAGGTGAGAATTTGTCATGTATTAAAATCCCCTTAGGAAGGCAGAAATCTCTTCTAAAATTGGGCAGTTAATATTTCCAGGAACCATTGTCAAAAACTAAAATCACAGTTATAAATGTAATCTTCTCCTGTGGCCAGGAAAGAAGATGAGACCTTAAAAAAATAGATGTATTGTCATGCATATAGTAGATAATGAAAAGAAAAATAATGTTAAATCCTGATGATATTCATTACCTGCTACATTTAATATAGTCACCATTAGTTCCTTTTTAATTAATATGATTTTTTTCAGTTTTTAAACAACTTGTTATGGCATACAATTGGTGTTTTTGAAAAACTCAAATAATAGAACTATTCTCAGTCCTTTTAACACTTTCTATTTTCTATATATCTATTACTGTGCTTTTATCCACATTTCTTCCTACATTCTCCCCCCACCAAATGAGGGTATAGGAAAGAAGAAAAATAAACATGAGACTTTATTAAGAAAAATACACAAAGTATAGTGGGAAATTAACTTATGGTTTTATTTTTTCTTAGTCTTATACATATTAAACTGTCAAAATTCAATTTATTAACAAAAACCTCAAGAGTGAAGTATATACAGCATTTGCAATGTTTAAATAATCAATTCTGTGCCTTATTATTTATTTTGAAAATAATACAATAGGAATTTATTCAAACTAATACTGGGATGATATTATATCATTTCAGTAGGAACCTATTGCTTAAATGAGCCAACTTAGTATTAATTATAGCAGGTGAATTTTTCTTGCCACAAGTGGCAATAATAAAATTAAGAATATATGAGCTGTATAAATTTGTTAATTTCTTTTTTTGAGGGGTGCTGACGATTAAACCTGGAGGGCATTCTACCTGTGAGCTATGCCCTCATCCTTATTTTTTATATGGAAAGACAATCTCACTAAGTTGCTGAGAGCCTTGCTAAATTAAAGCTGGCTGCAAACTTGCCACCTTCCTGTCTCAGCCTCTGAAGTATTGGAATTACAGGTATAACCCACCCCACCCAAATGGGTTTGATAATTCTCTATCCAAAAATATATTGAGGTATATGTTTGTTTATAGGATATAAGTAGGTATCCTTGTAGTAAAATATCTAATGAATTTAATACACAATTGAGAAATTTATCTCACTCAACTGATATAAATTTTAAATAGGTTTTACTATTGATATTATGTGCTGTTTAATGTTCATATTTTAGAATTAACATAAATGAGGCACTAAGTGCTTTGTACTATTGAAGTTATAGATGCTTTTATTCATGGTGATAGGAGATTAAATGGCCAAAATATGTTAGAATTTTTCCTCAAGGTTTTACATTCTATTATGTTTTTTTATTACTCTTAAACATTTTACATTTAAGAGAGATGAATAATCATTTATCCTCACCAGGAATGCATCATTATCGAATACATTCCAATCTTTGATTTGATGAGACTATAAAGGTAGAGAATATTGGGCAATAGAGGTTTTTTTAGCTTGTTCTTGCTAATTCTTCCTCAACGGAAGTTTTATATGGAAATAGGTGCAATGCTGAGTTCTCAGTCAATTTTGCTGATGTCAAAACCAAAATTACTTAATATAAAGTGCTGACATAATAGCTTGAGCTTGAAAATTTTATGGAAAAATCAATGTTCATCTAACTGAAGAACCGACGTGAAGTAGGGAAAAGATAGTCTAATAAAAAATCTTTGATATGGTAATTTAAAAAATACACTCCTAACTGCTAAGAACAGACATTTATTTTCTAATTTTTATGGAAAAATACGTGTGATCTAAAACTTAACATTTTAACCAATAGAAAGTGTACAGTTCAGTAGCATTAAGTGTATTTATAGTATTGTGTAGCCATCAATGCCATGTACATTTCCAGAAATTTCTTCATCATCCTAAACTGTACCCATTAAACAGTAAGTTCCCATCCTTGTGTTTCAAAACCCTACAACAACCTCTATTCTACTTTCTGTGTCTTTGATTTTCATTATTCTAGGTACCTCATATAAGTTGAATCATACTCAAATGTGTGTTTGAAATGTGATTGACAAAAAGAAATAAGGTTTGTATAATAGCAAATAAAACTATTTCCTGATTAGTGGGGAAGAAATCATGATAATGAATCAATAGATTGACCAAATTATTTTATACACATGTACAAATATTTAATAATGAATCACACTATTATGTATACTTAAAATGAATAAATTATTTTACAAAATATGTGTTAAGATATATATCTATGTATACATATATATGTATGCACATATATGTATATATATACAGATCAAAAGTAGAAATGTATATATTATTTCCCTACTTTTATACACTGAACTTAAGTTATTATAGAGTGCATAAAATAATTTATTTTGAGATTTATACACCTATATAAACCATTACTTATTGGTAACAAGTATTAATAAATGATTTGCTTTAATAATAAGTGACAATTAAAAGGTCATATTCACAGTATAAGTACAGGTTGAGCATCCATAATGTACAAACTCTGAATATAAAGTACTCTGAGCTAGAGATGGTGGGAAATATCTTTGTTCCTAGTACTTGGGAGGCTGAAACAGGAAAATTACAGCCTTGAGACTAGCCTTAGCAACTGAACAAGACTGTTTTAAAAGCTAGAAAAACCCTGTTTTAAAAACAAAAAATAAAAGGGTTTGAGGGTATAGCTCAGAGGTAGAATGCCCCTGGGTTCAATCTCTAGTACCACAATAAATAAATAAATAAATAAATAAATACAAATTTCAATCCTTTTTGGAATCACAAATGGAAAATTCCACACCTGTCCTCATATGATAAGTTATAGTAAAAATTCAGGTGAAATAAAATGTTGTATATAATTACCTTTATACTCTCTGTATGTATGAAATATAAATAAATTTTATGTTTAGACCTGAGCCACATCCCCAATATATCTCATTAGCATATGAAAATATCCCCAAATCCAAAATAATCTGAATCCAAAAGTATTTCTGTCCCCATGCATTTCTTAAAAGGAGTGATAAACCTACATGAACAATACATTAATCAAAACCAAGTTAAAAATTTATGGATGAGATCAAATCATGGTAGTTTCCATTTACAATTGTGTATTGTCTGTTTTAGTACACCTGACCACTAATTTTTTCCTCACCAAAGCACTGAAAATACAATCTCAGGACAAAGACAATACACATTAAAGTCAGGCAACTTGCGAGGTATTTTAGTCTAAGCATAGGCACATTCATCAATGAAATTACACCTTGAAATCTTGGTCTTGTGTCCTACCCTTGCACTTCTTGAGGCTGAAATCACTTTCTAGAGCAGTACTTATACAAAAAAATATTAAGTGAGCCACATAAAACCCTTAACATTTTCTAGTAGCCACATTTTTTTTAAAAGTGAAAATAGGTACCTCTTACCTGCCCAGAAATCAATGAGCTAGATTAAAGACCTGAAATTTAGATCAAAGATTTTGAAGGTACTAGAGGAGGGTACAGGTCCAATGCTCCAATATATAAGCACAGGTAGAAACTTCCTCAATAAGATCCCCAAATTAAAACAAGAATTAGTAAATGGGATGGTATTAGACTAAAAAGCTTCTGTCATCAAAGGAAACCATCACGAGTCTAAAAAGAGAGCCTAAAGAATGGGAGAAGACCTTTGCCATCTATCTCTCTGATAGAGGACTAATATCTATACTATTAAAGTTCTTAAGACTCAACACTAAAAATAAAATAACCCTAAAATTAATAAGCAACTGACCTTAATAGTTCATGCGAGAAGAGATACAAATGGCCAACAAATACACACAAAAATGTTCAACATCATTAGTAATCAGGGAAATGCAAATCAAAATCACACTGAGATACCATCTAACCCCAATCAGAATGGCAATCATCAAGAAGTCAAAGAACATTAAATGCTGGCAAGGATGTTGGGAAACAGAAACTCTTCTCTAATGTTCGTGAGATTGAAAATTAGTTTAGCCGCTATGGAGATCAATGTGGAGATTCCTCAGAAAATAAGGAATGGGTCCACCATATTATTCAGCTATATCACTCTTGAGTATCTTTCCAAAAGGTCTGAAGTCAGAAAATCATAGTTAATATGCATATCCATGTTTATAGTTAGCACAATTCACAATAGCCACATTATGGATTACAAAATATGGGCTATACACACAATGGAATTCTACTCAGCAATAAAGAACAAAATTATGTCATTTGCAAGAAAATGGAAGGACCTGGAGAACATTATGCTAAGTGAGATTAGCCAATCACAGTAAGTGAAGGGTCATGTATTTTTCTAATATTAGCAAGCTAGGGAGTAATTGGACTACTAGAGGGACTCAGATAGTGGAGGAGAAACCTCAGTGGAATAAGGTACATGGTCTAAGGGAAGTGAGTGAGAAGGAGGATCAATTGAGGCATCACTTCCACTGACATTATTTACATATGTGAGAATACCAATGCCAATCTCAATACCCTGTATGGAGAAGAGAGGGGATGGATAGTGAGCCCAGGAAAAGTCCGCCAAGCGTTGTGTGTATGTCTATCACTATCACTGTGAACTACATTGCGATGTGAGACTATACTATAACACAGTCATAAAAATACAAAAAAAGGTTAAATTATGTATTATATTTTATATAAAATACTATAATTCCAACATGTAATCAATGTAAAAATCACTATAGAGATATTCTGCATTTATTTTCACACTATATCTTTGAAATGTAGTTTCTGTGTTACACTTAACAGCACATCTTGGTCCAGTTTAGCTAAATTTCAGAGGTTTATAGGTACATGGTACTAGTTATTACGATACTGGACAGCACATCATTTCTAGATATTTTGTTAGTTTCTCTAATTAACTAAATAAACCATTCCATCAATGAGTAGTTATTGGATATCTTTTCCACTATCATATTTGTATTTATTGGAATGAGTTTAAAAGAATCAGAAGTGGAACATTGCAAATCAAGGAATGAATGTTCATTATAAATAATGATTATGATTTATATTTAAAATTTTAAATACATGTCTTTTTTGTAAATGAGGCAATAGTGCCTGTCTTATAATTAGCAGTAATTTGCAAGCCTAGAAGCTCTAATACATGGGTCAGACAAGTAGAATAACTGCCATTTCAAAGAGGTAAGCAATCCATACTATTGCCCTAGAATGGTTATCATAAAATTTAAAACATTCTCTATATACTTAAAATTCAACACTGTCAAAGAGAAACTGAGAAATTAAATGCTAGTTCTTATTGAAGAATTATGTTATGCAACAATATAGCACCAAAAAAACAAGCCCAGAAATATTTAATCATAGTAAAAAGTTTATGGGTCTGGATTTTGAAGTCCTTGTGACTAAGTTCTCTTATTAATATTTATACTATCCTGAACACATCAATATAGCAGTATTATTTTAGATTGCAAAAATCTCACCCATCATTGTAGGCATGACTAATTTATGGCCTATGTCTCTGAATTCTAGTACCTGGCATTTTTTAGAGAAGAAATATAATGTTATTTTTAATGTTGCCTTGACTCAGTTTGTTAAAAAAACAATTTTATTTATAAATAATTCACATATGATACAACTGACTCACCTAAAGTGTACAATTCAATGATTCTTAGCATGGTCATGGGGTCCTGAAACCATTGCCACAATCAATTTTATAGTATTTTCATCACATAAAAGAGAAACTCAGTATCCATTCCACATTTCAATTTGTTGGGTTTGTTTTAATTTTTTGCTAATGTATGTAGCATCACCATTAACCATGTAGTATTTATACAAATGCATTCATATTTCCTTGAATTTATGAACAGATTTTTCTATAAGATTTTAACTATGAGTAGATTTGCTTGTTCAGAGTATGTATATTTTCAAATTAATTAGCTATTTTTAGGCTAGATTGACTCATAGGCCTACCCCTACTAAATGGATTCAGAAGAGAAAAGTATTCAAAAGAAAAAAAATGGTGGCACATGCCTATAATTCTAGTATTTGGAAGGCTGAGACAGGAGGATTGCAGGTTTGAGAACAGCCTCACCAACTTGGCAAGATTCTCAGCAACCTAGATAGATACTCTTTCAAATCAAAAAATAAGAAGAGCTGGGGGGATAGCTCAGAAGTAGAATGCCAGCCAGGCATGGTGGTGCACGCTTGTAATCCCAGCGCTTGGGAGGCTGAGACAAGATAATCACACAGGTTCGAAGCCAGCCTCAGCTACTTAGTGAGGCTTTCAGCAACTTAGTGAGATCCCGTTTCCAATTAAGTATAAAAAATAGGTCTGGGAGTCTAGCCCGGAGGTAGAAAAGCCCCTGAATTCCACCCCCAGTAAAACACACACACACACACACACACACACACACACACACACACACACACAAGAAGTAGAATGTCCCTGGTTTCATTCTCAGTATATAATTTGTATTTGATACTACATTTTGCAAATTTAATTTTACAGACCACCCTACTTCATTTTACTCTTTCAAGAAATCCTATGAAATAAGGCAAATTTTATCATCAGCATTTTATAATGAGGAAGTAAATATTCTGGAAGATGTAGTGATTCAACTAAGGTCATGTGACTAGTGAGCTGAAGAATCATAATTGCAGGCAATGTTCTGACTATTATTCTTTTGTCCTCCCACCTTAACAACTAAATATAAGAACAGCTCTGTGCATCACATCATGCATAGGTACTAGATGATTATACCTAAAGTTATATTATTTTTGTGTTCATGAGATCACATATGTCATATTCATAGGCTTATAAGTGAAGAAAAGAGAAAAAATATTTCTTCTGATTTGGAGCAAGTTAGCAATTCAGAAGTAGATTACATATATTCCATTTCATCATTCTAGAAAATGTTCCCCAAAATGAAACCACTACAAAATATAAGCATAATTTTCTGAAATTGTAAACTTATACTTTCATGTACTTGCAAAAGCTAACATTTCTACAGTTTCCTAAAAATATTCTCTTTAACCTTTCAAACCTATTTCATCACAAGATGATTTAAAAGCAAGAAAGAATCAATTTCACCTATAGGAATCCACTTAGCATTTGGTTGACTGCTTCCCCTTTGCATACATCTAAAAAGAATCTATATGCAGCCCCCAAATTAACTTAAAAGGGTGGTTTAATTACTTGTGAATAAAATAAGAAAAACTATGATTACCTGTAACAGTTAACTCAGTGGTTCTTCTCACAACGAAGCCTCCATATTTCAATTCACAGGTATAATTTCCAATGTCATCTTCTCTGACTTCTCTTATAAGCAAGGTGTCTCTTTTAAATATAATACTTGGCCTCCAGATTTTTGTCCTACACTCCTATATGAAGAATATAAACATGTATAGTACATGTAGTAACTGAACCAAAGTACTTCAGGTCACTAAAACAATAATGTCTAAAGTCATAACTTAAAAGATCTGACAAGTTTAGAATTAAAGCTAAAAAATTCCTTCGTGTTTTAAATAGCTGGGAAATCAGATGCCACAATTTGAAAACAGTAGTCTTAGAAATAGTCACATTATTACTTTTAAAATTAATCTATACAAGATACACAGTAATGTATTTGTTATAAGAATAAATATGTGTGGACTATTTCTAACATTGTCTTTAAAAGCAAAAATTTACATTTGATGATATGAAATGAATCATACTGATCTTAATAACAGAAAACATAAAATATATTTTAAAAGTAGATAAATTAGTTCTATAAAGTAAAATATTAGAAATAATAAATATCCAAATATTTAGTACAAATTAAATAACTTCATAGCATGTATATTCTATAAACTATGAAAAAAACAGCCAACATTTATATACAAGGTCTTTATAGTCTCATAAATATCTATTTTCATTGTTGACAGACCTACCACATTACGATTTTTGAATTAAGCTTTGGATTATAATGACATTGGCTGAAGAGATTTCTGTTTTTGCCAAAACAGAATTCCATGTGCTCCAGCCAGATTTGAAACCAATGGAATGACGATTAAAAAAGAAAAAAAAGCTCTAAAGCCTTTAACACTATTGAGAGGTTATATTATTTCTAAAAGATTTTATTGCCAAATCAAATTTTTGCAGACCATGATTTTATATGGCTCAATGCCTCTTTGTAATTGGGAGGGAAACTTATGCAGTTATTTCAAACCAAAATATATATTTTATTTGCTCATATCCATCATATGAATTTGCATAATTATGTAAATTATATACTGAATTTATAAAATCTATATTTAGACAGAGTATTTGTGTTATATCATTCTCTTTTGAAAGTACCATTCAGTCTCACTGTTTAGACTACAGAGGTTTAGTTCTGACTATGGAAAAATAATGTGAACTACCATAATTTTTAATTTCCACATATACTGTATTGTTTACACATCACCCCATTACTGATGGTCTTTACAGCTTAAGGTCAAAATGAGCATGGTGGTGTTTGAAAACATGTCTAAAGGACTGCTATACAATCAGGTTTTTTTGAGGGAGTGTATACTGGTGTGAGCTCAGGAGCATTCTACCTCCAAAATCATCCCTAGCATTTTTTATTTTAAATCAAGGATGGTAAGCCTGGCCTCAAACCTACAAACCTCCTGTGTCAGCCTCCTAAATTGTGGAATTACAGGCATGCGCCACTGCACCCAGGTTGACCAGTCCTCTTTGTTTGTGTGTGTATGTGTGTGGTCCTGAGAATTGAACCAAGGGGCATTCTACCTTTGAGCTACAAACCCAACACTATTTTATTTTTTTATTTTGAAACTGGGTCTCACTAAGTGGCTGATAGCCTCACTCAGTTGCTGAGACTGGCTGCAAACCTATGGTCCTCTTATCTCAGCTTTCCAATAACTAGGATTACAGGCAAGGTGAGTATCACCATGTCTTGCTGGCCAGTCATTTTTAAAATCAAATATGTGGAGTGTGTGTAGTCTCTTATCTTTTAGCCGATATTGAAATGCTCTTTGCATCTCCTAAAACTAGCTTAATAATTTTATATTTTAGAAGCTAAATATGCACAAATAAGCACTAGAATAATATTTGGTTTTAGAAACTTAGACCCTATTCCTCAAATTCTACTTTCCCTGGAAGCAATCATAAAAGTTTGTTTACAATCAGCCTGTGGAAGTCAAGTAAACTGTAGAAAATCAAGGACAAGAAGAACTTAACTAAAGAAAAGGCAAAAACAACAACAAAAACAACATTGGTGTTATTGAGTGCTATTTAAAATCATCTAGGAAGCCAGGCGTGGTGGCGCACACTTGTAATCCCAGAGTTTGGGAGGCTGAGACAGGAGGATGGCACAGGTTCGAAGCCAGCCTCAGCTACTGAATGAGATTCTCAGCAACTTAGTGAGACCCTGTTTCCAAATAAAGTATAAAAGAGGTCTGGGAGTATAGCCCGGAGGTAGAAAAGCCCCTGGGTTCCACCCCTTCCCCCGCCCAGTACCACAAAAAAAATCATCTAGAATAGAAACAGAAGGGACATGTTAATAAATATTTCAACAATTCCTTTAATATTCTGAACTCTCCATAGGATATTATAAAGAATCAAAATTAAGTCTTAGAGAAGGCATTGATAATTATTGTAACATCCTTTTAAAATTGTTCAAAGCTCTTTCTTTCTTTCTTTCTTTCTTTCTTTCTTTCTTTCTTCCTTCCTTTCTTTCTTTCTCCTTTTTTGGTGGTAATGGGGTTCCTGGCATCCCTTCTACCTCTGGGCTATACTCCGAGAGACCTATTTTATACTTTTTATTTGGAAACAGGGTCTCTTAAGCCAGCGCGGCTGGCTTCGAACCTGCGAGATCCTCCTGTCTCTGCCTCCCAAGGGCGGGGATTACAAGTGTGCGCCACCACGACCAGCTTCAAAGTGTTTTCTTGTTTTATTTCTAAACAGTATTTTGATTCATGTAGAATCAGTTACAGTTACGAGGTGAGTCTGTTCTAAGACTGACATTTGTGAATCTAGTTTTTAAGAGGTCTTGTTTCCTACAATCCCACTTCCTACAGGATGGACAAAATAAATTTAACACTAGAAATCTTTAATCCATAGATAAAATATTCCAGAGAAATATCCATGCATATATACTCTATTTTAGTGTATTCAAAACAAAAATTCCTATATGGTATAAATAAGCTTAAAAGAAAATTAAGCAAAGAGCTTAATTAGACTTGTAATCTCTGTATTTGGGAGGCTGAGACAGGAGGTTTGTGGCCAGCCTCAGCTATTTAGTGAGGCCCTCTGCAACTTAGTGAGACCGTGTTTCAAAAATAAAGTAATTAATTAATTAAATAGGGCTGGGGGTGTAGCTTGGAGTTAGAATATCCCTGGGTTCAATCCCCAGTACTGGAAAATAAAAGTAAAATTAATTGTGAAGCTTCAATTAACATCAATGATGTGATGGGAAAAGGGAACTGGATTATTCTTTTCAAGCTGAATGTTTATTTTGGTATTTGAAAAAAAATGGGTCTAAAACTATTTTTATAATGTTACAACATTTTCTCAGGTGCCATTTCTTTTAAATATGTATGCTTAAATATTAAGAGGATTAGAATATGGATAAAGATTTTTCACTAAATAGAATGTTCAATTAAAAACTAGTGTGTCATTTATCACAGCAGAAAATCAATCTTTTTCCTCTTATTTGGGGACATTGTTATGCTAATATGAAAAACCATGACATCAGTCGTCAATATATTATAGGTCCTGAAATTATCAATTTGAAACATTTATCCATACAAACAAGATGTGAAAAAAACAGAATAGTTTATTACAAAAGACTGCCAATACAAACATTGAGTAATTATTTATCAAAGCCACTGATATAATAACTTAAAATTAAGTCAGGAACAGTGGCACACACCTGTACTCCCAATACTTGGGAGGCTGAGACAGAAGGATCACAGGTTCATGGCCAGTGTCAACAACTTAGTGAGGCCCTCGGCAATAAGGTGAAACCATGATTGAAAATTAAAAAAAAAAAATTAAAGTTCTGGAATTGTAGCTTGGAGGTAGAATTCCCCTAGGTTCAATCCCTTATACCCAGACAGAAACAATCAAACAAACAAAACAAGAACTACAAACAAAAACATAAAATTTTCAGCACAATTTGTTGCAGCATTCTAGAAAGATAGAATTGAACTATATCATACCCATTTCATTTTATCCAATTTTACCCAGAATAAGATACATATTAAGCTATTTGTAAAAAAATAAAATAATCCACAATTCATACCTTATACCAAAGGATTTCAGGTTCTCTGGTGGGTAGTAAAAAATCTTCTATGTCACGGCATGAAATTTCCTTGCTTTTACTAAGTTCAGCTTTTTCAAAATACTTCATTTTGGAATTGTAGCAGAGTCCAGTGTCATTTTCACCCACTGTCAGTGAGATGGATACTTTCATACAGTAAGTGGAGTTTCTGTAATAAAGGAAAATAAATATAGTGACCTACTGTGAACAGAAATCAAGTAGTTGCAGTGTTAAACTCTCACATAGAAACAAACAAAAAATATATGATTAACTCATGTTATGGTATGTTGGCTTATTCCACGCAGTTTTCTCTTGTCAACCAACTAAACAATGCTTGGTCCTATAAATACAGCTATTTATTTATTTTTATTTGTCAAAAAAGTTTTTTATTTTATATGAAGACTGGGCAAAAGAGATTTTAATCTAGAAAAATGAAAGGAATGAAGGAAGATTTAGGTGAGAAAGCTTAAGTTTATACTAAAATTGGCAAACTCAGCAAAGAAGTAAACAACTGTAACTGGCCTGTTAAGTAAAGTGGAAAGGCAGAAATAATGTTGCTCCAGTCTTACGGTACTGATTGTCTTGGTAAAAGAAGTTATTGATGAGTCTAGGAATAAAACAATCTTGGAAAAAAGTACTGCCATATTAGTTAGGCACAGTGTTACACCTGTAACTCCAGCTACTTTGGAAGCCGAGGCAAGAGGACCACAAGTTCAAGCCCATCCTGAGAAGCTCAGTGAGACCCTGTCCCAAGATAAAAACTTAAAAAATACTATTTGTATTTATTAGTGGTGGAGTATTCCTGGGCTAAATACATAGTGCTACAAAAATGTATTGCAAAATCTCTATCTTGAGCCATGAGGACCTAGACTCCAGGTTTTCAGAGAGAAATATTCTAATATATTAGATAAGGAAAACTCTTCCCTGATAGACAGATTTTACAAAATTAGGTCATTAAATCAGCACCTTAGTTTTTTTTTTTTTTTTCCTGTGCCAGATCCTAAACCAAGTTTACAGTTTCGATTAAGTGAGAGAAGAAATCATGTTCAGAGGTCATTTGGGAAAGAGTTCAGAGCAAATCAAATTTTTGCATAAATCAAACTACTTAACACTTTCTATTTAAGTCTCTGGATATTCAGTGAACACTGATAACATGTTTTTCATGGTGCTGGGAAATGGAAATAAACACTGGGTTCAAAGTTTGGTGTATAATGTCTCATTCGGTTCAGTGTTCAAATTCTTATTCATGTACTTGACCATTAAATTCCTATAGTTAAATCTCATTGCTAACTCTCTTTGCAATATTGGGAAATTTATTTAACCCTTTTAGCCTCAGATGGAGTAGAGGAAGAATACTCTAAGTATTAAACAGAATGTAAATAGAAATTGATTCCTTCTGTCACAGGTGCTCAGTACTGGTCATTCCTCCTTTCTCTGCATCTGGAAACATAGAAAATAGTCCCCAAGCCCTCCTCAGTCAGTCAAGATTATTTTTTTAAAAAAATTATTATTGCATTGTATTCATACATCTTAAAGTGATACAAGAAGGTGGAGACATATGTACACAAAACACTTCTTAGCCCTTATCTAGTTAGCCCTTATTCAATTCCTGCCCCATTCCCTCCCCCTACCTCCTTCTCATGCTTGGTTTAGTGTTTGATTTTGATGTGTTTGTTAAAGCACATCAAGTACATTAAAGAATTTTTCTCTTCCCCCAATTCCTTCAGGTTGCCTTATTTGGTGATCTATAGAATCTCCTTCTTTATCTAGAGTTCCTCCTATGACCCATTTTCCCCTAGCTTTCACATATTAAAGAGAGCATTTGATTTCTTATTTTTGATGACTGACTAATCTCACTTAGCATAATATCCTCCAGTTCCACCCATTTGCCTGTAAATGATGTAATTGTCTTTTTCTTTGTGGCTGAGTAAAATTCTATTGTGTACATATCCCACAATTTTGTAATCCATTCATCTGTTGATGGCCATCTTGGCTGGTTCCATAGTTTGGGAATGGTGAATTGTGCAGCTGTATGAACATCGATACACGTGCATTAGTTTGGTAGTTTGGTTTTCATTCTTTTGGGTAGATTCCCAAAAGTGGTATTGCTGGATCATATGGTAAGTTCATTCCCATTCTTCTGAGGATCCTCCATACTGTTTTCCAAAGTGATTGTACTAATTTAAAATCACACCAACAATGTTTTAGAGTTCCCACTTCTCTACATTCTCACCAGCATTTGTTGTTGTTTGTGTTTTGAATGTTTGCCATTATAGTTGGAGTTAGGTCAAATCTCAGCGTAGTT
Source organism: Muscardinus avellanarius (assembly GCF_963383645.1). NCBI lineage: Eukaryota > Metazoa > Chordata > Mammalia > Rodentia > Gliridae > Muscardinus > Muscardinus avellanarius. The sequence continues at coordinate 23,258,624 of NC_137792.1, read as the reverse complement.
CTGATTTTCATCTCTCTGATTGCTAATGATGTTGAGCATTTTTCATGCATTTATTTGAATTTCTTCCTTCGTGAAATGAAGTAGGTCTATTTAATTCACTTGACCATTTTTAATGGGTTATTTGTTTTCTTAGTGCTGAGTTACTTGAGTTCTCTGTATATTCTAGATATTAGTCCTATATCAGATGAAGAGTTGGAAAAAATCTTCTTCCATTCTGTTGGCTCTCGGTTGAGGTTCTTGATAGTTTCCTTTGCTGTACAGAAGCTGTTTAGTTTAACACAATCCCACGCATTGATTCACCTTCTAGTTTCCTGTGCCTTTGGGGTCTTGTTGAGAAAGTTTTTATCTGTGCCTTTGTGTTGCAGTGTTGGACGTATGCCCTCTTCAAGGAGCCTCAAGGTCTCTGGTATAATTTCCAAGTCTTTGATGTATCCCACTTTGAGAAAGTTGGGTTTATTTTTATTTTTCTGCATATGGTTAACCAGTTTTGCCAGCATCATTTGTTAAAGAGGCTATCTTTTTTCCACTGTATGTTTTATCTCCTTTGTCAAAAATCAATTGGCTATGTGTGGATTTTTTCCTGAGTCTTTTATTCTGCTACATTGGTCTGTGTAACTGTTTTCATGCCAGTACCATGCTGTTTTTTTTTTTTAATATGGCTTTGTATTACAGTTTAAAGTCATTGAAAAAAAATGGATGAATACCTTAGAAGATGGAAAGATCTCCCATGTTCATGGATAGGTAGAATAAGTTTCATCAAAATGGCCATACTTCCAAAAGTGATCTACAGATAAATTAATTACCAAGGTCCTTCTTCATAGACATAGAAAAATAAGTTCTTAAATTCATTTGGAACAGCAAAAAACTCAGAATAGCCAAAGTGTTTCTCAGCAACAAAAACCATGCAGAAAGAGTCAAGATTCTTTGACACTATCCAAATCCTTGATCTAGATTCTTGGTTTTTTTCCTTAATATTAAGATGACACAATGAGAATGACCAAAAAATAATTAACTTAGTTATTCATACTAGATTGAGTAACAAAAAGATTTGCAAAAATTAGAAGAACCTTTATTGAATGTACATATCTCCATTTCGTATAATATCCAGCCTGCCAATAGTTCTAAAATATCTAATAGTTACAATAACTAAAAATACATTAGAAGTCTAAAAACAATACTGAGAGTAAGTTTTCAAAGATTTTTCTAAAATAAGACATATTTTTTTTTATCACCAGTCTCTCAGAATTCAGGAAAAGAGAGATACAAGGAAATATTTGAAATTCAATGTAGTACATACTACAAAAATATATGAAATATGCAAGTGTTGTCAAATAAATAAGCCATGAATGCGGGCGCATACCTGTAATCCTAGTACTTGGGAGGCTGAGAAATAATTATTGCAGTTTTGAGGCTAACCTCAGCAACATAAGGAGACCCTCTTTTACTTAGTGAAATCTCATTTTGAAAAATAAAAATGTTGAGGGTATATTTCAGAGGTGGAATACCTCTGGGGTGGCTGCCAGCAGGGGGTAGGGAGAGGGGGGGAAGAAGAAGGAGGAGGAGGAGGAGGAGGAGGGAAGAACAGGAGAGGTGAGGGGAGAGAAGGGAGAGAAAAGAGAGGAGAGAGAGAGGAGAGGAGAGAGAGAGGATAGGAGAGAGAAAGGAGAGGAGAGAGAGGAGAGGAGAGAGAGAAAGAAGAGAGGGAGACACAAGAAGTCTTCATTAATGGTAATACTTGAATTTTCTTAAACAATGAGTAAGGATTTGGCAATTTGGAGAAGAGATATTTTAAAGACAGTATACAAAGGCATGAAACAACATGATATGTTTAAAAAAATCCCAAGTAATACAGTGTGGCTTGATTATAAAGTCACTATAAATGACCAGAGACATGTATAGGAGCCAGACTGAAAGACATGTAAGCTATTTAAAGAGTTTGGACTTTTATTGGGGAATGATTCAAATCAGCTCTTAGAAAAGTATTTCTAATTACAATGAGAAAAAAATGGATTGGAAGGAAAACTAAATGCAGCAAGACCAATTGGACTATAAGTACTCATTAAAAAATTAACCTCAAAATGGCAGTTTCCATTGTGGTAAAAAGGATGAGCAATGCTCAAAATAGATTTAAAACAATATGACAGTGAGGAAGCAGAGGAAACAAAACGAAGAGTTTTTTTTTTTTTTTTCTCAGCTAAGTGTATGAAAGGTAGATTCAATCCTTCAGCATGGAGAATACCAAAAAAGAAACAACTTTAAGAGGAAAGAAAATGTTTTAAGTTTAGCTTGAACTTCATAGTCAATTGAAAAAGATATCCCTTTTGGGGTTGCTAGCAATATTGCTCATGCATTATTTATTAATTTTGCTCCAATATAAACTAGAGTTTGTTCTTTCTAGGCTGGTAGTAAGATTATTTTTCAGAAAAAAATTATCTAAGTTAAGCTATTAATTATCTCTAGAACACATTTACATCTGCCTGAAGAAAACATTTAGGTTTAAGAAAATACATATTTTTAGAATATTTGTAAATATTTGTAGAATATTTAAAGAACAAGTTCCTTTCTAAGAAGTGCATCAATATATTCTAATTTTGAGCCTTCCACATAAATCTTTTAGAACCAAGGGTCTTGGGCTTTCTTTCTCCTCAAATTAATGCTTACTTCTTGTCTGTTGTACCACACTTCCTTGTCTCAGATGCCAAACACGTTTTTTAGAAAGGTGGGGTCAAATTAAGAGAAAGAACTCCAAAGCCCAATGCAGGTGTTCAGATTCTAACTCAAATATTCATTATTTTTAAAAGCAAGGCAATGTGACTTGAATTCTCAGGCTTTTTTTCATTAGTATAAGGAAAAATAATACCAAAGACCCCATAGGCTGATGTGGAAATCAAACATGTTAAAGCATGTAAAGAGATTAGGACTGTGCCTGTCTTAGAGTAGGCACTCAGTAAGTGTGAGATCTTATTATCGGCCCTGCGTTCTTTATTCCAACTTTCTTTATATTTCCATTTTGTAGTATAGTCACCCAGTGCTTGTTTGGGAGGTATATTAGAAAATATCACCATGTGTTGTTCTTTGCTGTGTAATTAGTGTGAAGCATAAAAAAAAAAAAAAACAGATTGAGTTCTTATACCTTTCATTTGAAATAGCTAAGTGAGCTGGGCAAAAATGACTGAAGTTGAAGGAAAATACAGACTTGACACCCCAGCCATTAACTCTTTCTCTTTTATAGTTAGAACTGACCCCTAATCTTCAGAAAGTGACTCCGGATGAGAACCCTCAAATATTCCTATTCTTTAACTTAGCTCTTCTTCTTTAAGCTAGCTCTATGAGGCGACTACTGATTTACAACAGTCTTGTAATGTCTGGAATTCCAGACTTCCCAGGATGGCACTATTTTCAGGTTACTTTCATTGTTACTACACTTGATCTTAGCCAAAAGGCTGAGAAGCGATTACTTTCAATATTTGAATATTTGTTTACTGTTTCTGTTTAGCAGGGAGTGATTTAAAAATCTCAAAAAAGTAATATCCAACCAACACTATATAGTCTTATTTACTAAGAAGAGCGAACATGAAGCAAGCTTGTGACACATAATAAATACATGATTCTCCCTAAGGGAAATTTACATATTCTTAAAGCAAAGAGTGTATTTCACTATCATCAAACCTGTGGCTTGACTGCTTTGGCTCTCTGTTGTCAGGTAAAAAAGTGAAATGGGCTAAGTGTGATAAGAAGAAAACTCCTATAAGACTTACAGTAAAATCATTAGAACATTTTTACTTGACTTTTATAATTTGTAACAGATACACTGCTGCCTCGGCCAAACTTAAATCTTAAAAATATTGTATATAGGGTTATGTAATGTTAATTCAGCATTGTTCATAATAAAAGAAAATTATTTACCCTTAGCCTTGGTTTTATATTATCTTATACTCCAAAGTGAATGTCTTGTGGAGAAAAGTATAAGATGATCTAGCTTGGATTCCTTTGAAAATTTAGACCCTTAAAGTCCCTAATATCTAATAAGGGCTCATAAACAGCAAGTAGGAAGTTTCAATGAAATATCATGATATCTTCATATTTTTCTACTTATATATACATATACATATAATATATATATACATATATATTACGTAATATATACATATTACGTAATAATATATAATATATATATTAAAGGGATTGAATTCTGAAAACAATGGCCTTTGATGCTGCCTTATAAAAGAGAAGAAAATTGTAATGTGAAATCCAGTCCAACTATTGGGAGCTAACATTTATTCTAAGATATAATTAAGATACCCAATATGTGGCACAAAAATATAATTTAAATTACTTTAAGTGCAGACTCTAGAAATCAGTATGGCACAGTTTCTCATCAGTGTGTTATTTTGTAAAAGAGGACAATCGTGAATTGGGAGCTGTCAGAGATCTTAAAATCTATTTTTATATGAATAACTGCATTGTATAAGGTGTGGAAATTTGGTTAGGGTAGGCAGGAGAACAAAAATTATGTGGGGGCAGAAAAATTTTGTATATATCTGAATAGTTGGCAAAATATTAAAAACTATTCTATGCAATAACTTAGTACAACATAGTCATAATTATTGTGCAATCTGTAATAACTCAGCCTGTGCATTATAATATATAGTAGGGTTGGTGCTTCTCTCTTACTCTAAAAGAATTACCAGTAAGATGATTGTTATATATTATCTTCTAACAGCACCATTAAACATTTAACCTGTATATTATGTTAACTCAAAGGCCCATAGGGAAAATAATATAACATTTCCATAATATTTGATAATCTTTTCTCACTTTACCAAATGCTGCATAAAAAAGTCAGCTTTTTGATCATTGTTTCTCAAAAATTAAGTTTTGTATGCTTCTATGTTTTATGCTGTCTTCTCTAATATTCACTGGTCATTTTTAAAACCGCAATGTTTGTTTGCAGAAAAATAAAAACACATAATATTTTTAAGTGGCACAAAACTTTGAGCACTGAAAAGTGTCCTGGAGCAGGAGAATAACAGCAGAGTTGAAAGCTCAGTAGCTACAGACTTGATCAGAACTGAAATGTCTGGAAGGTGGTTCCTGAACCATAAATTTGACCATACGGCCTAATTATTAGTTGTGAAAATGAAGTTGTAGAAATCAAGAATGTCACGGTTCAATTTTGGAGTCAGTGTTTTAAAGTTTGTTAGACCTTAAATGTTAAAGATTGTATGTTTAAGATTGAAATGTTATTTCAATCTTAAAGTCTTCTGTTGTTTTCATTTTTATTGCTCTAGCAGTGTTTATGGTGATGCCTAAAACTAGGCACGAAGCCACTCTTTTATATCTTATCTTTCTTTAACACACTATGCTTGTAGCTACTGACACTAAATGTGGGATTTGTTTGGATTAGTTTTTATTTTCAGAAGAGCTCTAAAGGACCTATTGATTTAACAGTGGTTGAAATCAGTCCTTGGTGAAAATATAGAGTATAACCATGGAGCAGCTGCTAAGACCTAACAATTCTGGTTTATTGCCTTCTCATTTGCAATTCTATGTTTTAAATTTAACAGGTTAATTAAACCCCATCTACTATCTTCTACACACTATAAATTTAAAATAATTATTCAGTCTTCTTCTGATAGAAAATGACCAATATACTTTTATCACTTTTATTTTTTGGCCTAGCATTCCTGAAATATTACAATTAAGGATGCCCTAGCTCTTGAAGTTCTAGTTCACTATCTCTCTGAGTTATTATTAAGCATGAGCACTTTTAAATTTCAATTGTTAGCTGGGCATGGTGGCACACGCTTGTAATCCCTGCGCTTGGGAGGCAGAGACAGGAAGATCACGCAGGTTCGATGCCAGTCTCACTAGCTTAAGAGACCCTGTTTCCAAATAAAAATATAAAAAATAGTTGTCTGGGAGCGTAGCCCAGAGGTAGAAGGGCTTACAGGAACCCCAGTACCATCACCACCACAAAAAAATTCAATTGTTAGACTCAAAGAGTGAAGGAAGGAAAAAGAGGGAGAATCACAACCATGTTACTGAGGGAGACTGAGGCCCAGAATGATTTAAGATCACACACATTATAAATACTTTCTTTAGTGAAGCTGATTTCCTCAGTCTTTATCCATTTTATCCCTCTGTCTAGTTTCTTCAGAACAATCACAATGTATAATTATTTATTTCCACTTATTTAGCTGTTTGAATACTAATAGGCACATTTTTGACTGCAGCAAAATTACACAACATAAAATTAACCATTTCTAAGTGAACAGCTAAGTACATTGATAATATTCTGCAACCATCACCTTGATCTAGTTCTAAAACATGTTTATCATTATAAAAGTAAACATCATACCCATTAGCAAATTACTCTTAATTCCCTTCCCCTCACAGTCCCTGGAAACCACCCGTCTGCTTTGTTCTCATGCATCTATTTATTCTGGCTATATCTTATAAAGGTAATGACAAATGTGGCCTTTTGTGTCTGATTTTTTTCACTTAGCTTAATGTTGTCAGGTTTCATCCGTGTTGTGTTATGCATCCATGTGTTATCATTACCTGCTTTGGGCTAATGTTGGCCCATTGTACAGATACAACATTTTGTTTATTCATTCATAAGCTGACAAACATTTGAGTTTATATCTGGAATTTAGCTATTGTGAAAAATGCTGCTATGAACATCCATGTACACATGTTTTCTGAGTCCTTGCTTTCAGTTTTTTTTTTGGTCTTAGATCCAGATTTGAATTGTTGGAGCATATGTTTATGATATGTTTAACTTTTGGAAGAACCAGAAAAATGTTTATTTAAATGTATTAAGCTCTTTCTCCTCTTATAAATATTTCAGTTTCTGCTTTCACATGAATGAATAATAATGCACTGTAAGAAATTGCTCACCTAATGGATTCTGGAAGCTGAAGACTCCATACAGTGCCAGGCATATAATATGTATTCCCAACATATATATGCCCCTAAAAGTTTTTAACACCCTCTTATTTTATGCTTCTTTGAAGTAGCATACTTCTTTTTAATTTTCATTTAATTTAATTTTATTTTTGTGGTACTGAGGATTGACCCCAGGGGCATTCTACCTCTGAGATAAACCTCCACCCCTATTTTTTTATTCTTTATTTAGAAACAGGGTCTCGCCAATTTGCAGAGGGCCTCACTAAGTAGCTGAGGCTGGCCTCAATCCTGCAATCTTCCTGTCTTAGCCTCACAATTACTGGGGTTACAAGCATGTGCCACTATGCTTGGCTCTGAAATAGCACACTTCTTAACGGCAGAAATGGTAAGGAGATGTGTCTTTCAGGCCCAGGAAAAAATGTTAAAAAAAAAAAGAGTTGAAAAGACTCCTTGGCACTGAATAATTACACATATTCACTGGATGAAATTCTTATCTCACCATATACACAGAAGGGCTTTTTTCTAATCATAGTTGTCCTTCTTGATGTAAAAGAGAAGGAAAATAGAGGATAGATATTGAAGTCATATTCATGTCACCTGAAAACCTACTACTGTTCTCCAAGTGCTATGGTTTGGATATGGGGTATCATCCCACAGGAAAGCTCATGTGTTGGCAATGCAGCCAGGCTTAGAGGTGGGACATAGCTGGAGGAAGTGAGTCACTGGGACTGGGGTCTTGAGGACTGTGTCTGTCCCTGGACAGTTCCTCTTTCCTTCTGCTTTTGCCTCCATGAGCTGAGAGTAGCTTTCCTCTATCATGACCTGCCATTGCTGTGACGTTTCTGCCATGGAACTGGTTAACTTAGACTAAACCTCTGAAACTGTAAGACTGAATAAATTGCTTATTTTCTAAGTTGTTCTTGTAAGGTATTTTGGTCACAGCAACTAAAGAGCTAACTAAAATACCAAGCTCTGCATAGCCAGCTTTTTCTAAGATGATCATAATACTTCTTGAATTTTTAAATCTTGGAAATAAAGAAGAACAATTCCTGGTCTCTTGTGGTGGAGAAGTTAACTGGGGTATATGTACATGGTGAGTTCATCCTGTGAACTCCTCCTTATTTCAGAGTAAAACATTCTTAGAAAAACCTCCAACAGAGCAAAACAAAAATTATATTGAAACTTAAAGATGACAGAGAACTGTCTGAGTTTGTTGAAATGTTACCAACTAACAAATTGATTTTTTAAAGTTAATTTAGTTTTTTAACTTCTTTCCCTATTATATATAAAGAAAATATGCGCAAGGTCAGGAAATAGCCCCCCAAATTCAATTTTTTCCACTTGCATGACCCTAAATATTATAAAATGTCATGATGGTATATACTGTTTTCAGTTTTATTTTCAGGTCAATATGTTCTGAGAACTTTGTTTTCCTTGACTTCAAAATAAATAATATAGCCGGGCGTGGTGGGTGACGCTTGTAATCCCCGCGCTTGGGAGGCAGAGACAGGAGGATCGCACAGGTTCGAAGCCAGCAGCGCACACTGGCTTAGGAGACTCTGTTTCCAAATAAAAATGTAAAAATAGGTCTGGGAGTGTAGCCCGGAGGTAGAAGGGCTTCCAGGAACCCCAGTACCACCAAAAATAAATAAATAAATAAATAAATAAATAAATAAATAAATAATATAAGTAATATGTAAAATAAACTTAATATAATAAGTAGCCTTCATTATAGAGTATACTTATATTCCTAATTATACACAGAAGACAGAAGCTAAAACTATTTCATGAATTAAATACAGATGTGTATCTCCAGCCTATGGTTACTAGTATACTTTTACAGATGTAATGTTTACCAAAACTCATGATCAAAGGTTTATATAGAGAGAAACATCCTTTTATCAAAAGAACTGGAAAAATAAAGATTTCTCAAAAGATAGCATTTGAATAGTCAACAGGTACACAAAAATACTTAATATTATTAGTCATCAGAGAAACTCAAATAAAAACCATCATGATGTAGCACTTTACCCCAGGAGGCATGGCTATTATATAAAATATACTAATGATTGCAAGTGTCAGTGAAGATGTGGAAAACAGAGCACCTTTGCACACTGTTGATAGGAATGTAAAATAGTAGAGCTATTTTTGTCTTGCTAAAGATACTGAAAAAATTTTCACATATTTATTGGTTAATTATATTTCTTCTATTGAGAAGTATCTACTCCTTGGTGAGATTGAAAACTAGTATAACCACTCCGGAGGTTCTTCAAAAGATTAGAAGTAGAATTACTATATGACATAGTTACAGAACTCTTCAGTGTATCTCCAGAAAAATTAACGTAAAAATATTATAGTGATATATGTATATCCATGTTTACAGCAGCACAGTTCACAAGAGTCAAATTATGGAAGCAACCTAGGTGCCTGTCAACAGATGAATGAATAAGAAAAATATGGTATATGCACACAATGGCATTTTACTTAGCCATAAAAAAGAACAAGAGAAAAAGGGAAACACAAGAAACTTCAGATAAATAAGGAGGGAGGTAGATTAATAAAATAGTAAAAGGGGACTGGGGGAGGGAGGTGGGGAGAGGAGAAAAAAATAGATGAAGGTTACAGTTCAAATAATGTTATATCCATATATAAAGTTATCACTACCAATATCACCAGCATGCAGGGGATAAGGGCATGTAAGGGGGAATCCAGAAAGAAAAATGCTGTGTCTCTGAACATGACTATCATGTAAAATTACAATTTTCAATAAAAATATAAAAATAGTAGAAATATTACAGAAAATAGTATGGAAGTTCCTCAAAAGTTAAAAGTAGAGCTACCAAATAATACAGTAATCCCACTATGATATGTATATTCAAAAGAAATAAAACCATTATGTCAAGAAGCCATCTGCACTCTCATGTTCATTTCAAAACTATTCCCATACAGACCCCTGGAGAAACCTGGCCCAGTAAGACGCTGGGTTCTGGGCGGGGGTCGCACGCGGGGCATGCCGGCTCTCTGGGCCCCAGGCCGAACTGCGCCTAGCACGCCAGACCTCTGGAGAAACCGGGCCCAGTAAGACGCTGGGTTCTAGGCGGGGGTCGCACGCGGGGCACGCCAGATGGGGCCCGGGTCGCGGGACTCTGGGCCCCGGGCCGAACTGCGCATAGCACGCCAGACCCCTGGAGAAACCAGGCCCAGTAAGACGCTGGGTTCTGGGCGGGGGTCGCGCGCAGGGCACGCCAGATGGGGCCCGGGTCGCGGGACTCTGGGCCCTGGCAGAACTGCGAGTAGCACGCCAGACCCCTGGAGAAACCGGGCCCAGAACAGAAAAAGATAAAGAAAAATATCGGAGAGGAGGTAAGAAAGCCATTATGGATGCCAGGACACTGGAGATGCAGACAAAACTTATCTAAATGCACTGGAACTTATGGAAAAATTCGCCGTGAAAGAGGACTGCTATTTCTCTATATTGTTAAGAATCTCAGACATCATCTGTAAGGAGAAAGTGTGGCAGAGACCAAGGAGAAATGCGGTGTTGAAAGAGTTCTCCACGATGGTGGTGGAGACTTGTATTCAGGAGAAGCAGAACCCGGATCTTACCAACTTTATTTTTTTGGAGAAATTGCACCAAATGTCGAATGCTACCATCATGCATGCTTAGGAACACTGGACAACATTCAGAGTGGAAAAAGAGCCTGGGAAGGATTTGAAACGGTGTAGGCAGTGGCAATGCCAGTGGCCAATACTCAGGGGAGGCAGAGATCTGATACATTACACCTGGAACCTTTGAAATAATAACCACAGAGACAGTGATCGGAACCTGCTAAGGGGTTAGGCGGGCGCCAGGGCCAGTGGCCGACATCGGAGCTTGCTGTGAGGCAAGGCCACTACTGAGGCCTCCGTGGCCGGGATTGGAATCTGCCGAGGGTTTAGACCGATGCTGGGGCCAGCAAGGCCAGCAATGGAGCCTGACATGAGGCAAGGCTTGTGCTGGGGCCTCCGAGGTCGGGTCCGGAACCTGCTGAGGGGTTAGGCCGGTGCTGGGGCCAGCGAGGCTGGCATCGGAGCCTGCCGTGAGGCAAGGCTGGTACTGGGGCCTCCGAGGCCAGGATAATAGCCTGCCGAGGGGTTAGGCCAGTGCTGGGGCCAGTGAGGCCGGCATCGGAGCCTGCCATGAGACAAGGCCGGTACTGGGGCCTCCAGGCCGGGATAAGAGCCTGCTGAGGTTTAGGTCGGTGCTGGGGCTAGCGAGGCCAACATCGGAGCCTGCCGTGAGGCTAGGCTGGTGCTGGGGCCTCCGAGGCCAGGATAAGAGCCTGCTGAGGGCTTAGGCCAGTGCTGGGGCCAGCGAGGCCGGCATTGGAGCCTGCCATGAGGCATGACCAGTGCTGGGGCCTCCAAGGCCGTGATCGGAGCCTGCCGAGGGGTTAGGCCAGTGTTGCGGCCAGCGAGGCTGGCATCACAGCCTGCCTTGAGGCAAGGCCGGTACTGGGGCCTCCTAGGCCGGGGTAAGAGCCTGCTGAGGGGTTAGGCCGGTGCTGGAGCCAGTGAGGCCAGTATCGCAGCCTGCCGTGAGGCATGGCCGGTGCTGGGACCTCCGAGGCCAGTATCAGAGCTGGCCGAGGGGTTAGACCGGTGCTGGGGCCAGTGAGGCCGGCATCGGAGCCTGCCTTGAGGCAAGGCTGGTACTGGGGCCTCGAGACCAGGATAAGAGCCTGCCGAGGGATTAGGCCAATGCTGGGGCCAGTGAGGCCGGCATCGGAGCCTGCCGTGAGGCATGACCAGTGCTGGGGCCTCCGAGGCTGGGATTGGAGCCTGCCGAGGGGTTAGGCCGGTGCTGGGGCCAGTGAGGCTGGCATCGGAGCCTGCCTTGAGGCAAGGCCGGTACTGGGGCCTCCGAGGCCAGGATAAGAGCCTGCCGAGGGGTTAGGCCGGTGCTGGGGCCAGCGAGGCCGGCATCGGAGCCTGCCATAAGGCAAGGCCGGTACTGGGGCCTCCAAGGTCAGGATAACAACCTCCCGAAGGGCTAGACTGGTGCTGGGGCCAGCAGGCTGGCATCGGAGCCTGCCGTGAGGCGAGGCCAGTGCTGGGGCCTCTTAACCCGGGAACGGAACCTGCCGAGGGGTTAGGCCGGTGCTGGGGCCAACGAGGCCAGCATTGGAGCCTGCCGTGAGGCTAGGCCGGTGCTGGGGCCTTCGAGGCCGGGATTGGAATCCTGCCAAGGGGTTAGGCCGGTGCAGGGGCCAATGGCCAGCATCGGAGCCTGGCATGAGGCAAGTTCACTCCTGCGGCCTCCAAGGCCGGGACCAAAGCCAGCTTAGGGGTTAGACCGGTGCAGGGGCCAGCGAGACCAGAACTGGGGCCTCCCATGAGGCAAGGCCGCTGCTTGAGCCAGCGAGGTCTGGATCAGTCCACTGAGTAGCCAGGCCACTACTGGGACCATCAAGAGTGGGATCGGTACTTGCAACGCAGCATGCACAGAGAAATATCGCAGAAAATATAAATCAGACGCTTCTCTTAATCAGCAATAACTAGGAGGAAAAGGGCAACAGGAAGAGGTTGAGCTATAGAAAGGGCCCTATAGTGAAGCAACTAAAGTGACCAATCAGAGGGTATGTAATACTGGAGGACGGAGCCTCTTTAAAACGCAGGAGGTACATAAACAAATGTATCAAAGTAAATCACCAAAGAAGCGTGGGATGGAGGGAGGGGGAGGGAATGGGATGGGGGCTGGAGGAGGGCTAATTGGATGATGTGTGCTTGTATATCCTCTCAAGTCTTGTACTCCAATGTGATTGATACATGACTACAATGCACCAATTTAAAAAATAAATTAATTAAAAAAAACTATTCCCATAATAGAACTGGCATCAGATGATTATGGAGAAGTGTGAAAACTCAATAATTAAGATAAATAATATTGCAATGCAACATTTAAGAATTCAAAGTAAAGCAAAAATTCACAAAGATATTAAAGGCTTATACTTCTTTAGAATATACTGTTACATATTTATCTCATCCATTGTCACTAATTAACCTTTATTGATTTTTTGTAGAAGTATTTTCTCTTCCAAAACAGTTTTTATTTATTTATTTATTTATTTATTTATTTATTTATTTATTTATTTTAGTGGTACTGGGGTTCCTGGAAACCCTTCTATCTCCAGGCTACACTCCCAGATCTATTTTATAATTTTATTTGGAAACAGGGTCTCTTAAGCCAGCGAGGCTGGCTTTGAACCTGCGCGATCCTCCTGTCTCCCCCTCCCAAGAGTGGGTATTACAAGCATGCGCCACCATGCCTGGCCTTACAAAACAGTTTAAAAGCCATGAGAAAGGGAATCTTACCTGTCTTTTAAAACACTTGATTCCATGCATAGTTTTTTCTTTCCTGAGAATTCCTCACAACCAGTTAGATTTTTCCAAGAAAGAATCTATTGTTTCAGCTTCTGGGCTTGATACCACCACTTCCTTCACTTCTTTGGCCCTCCAGATATAGGGGCTATACAAATTTCCTGATATTGCTAACTTATGGGGAATTTAAATTCTTCCAGCATATTTAAAATTAATTTCTCATATTAAATTCCTCTTACTAAAATATCTAGAATGTATTTGCTTTAACTAACTAGGTCCTGGACAACACCACAGCTTAGGAGAAATGTCTCAGTGTTTAGTCCTCATAATGCATAAATTCCTACAGGTTCTCCATGAGGTAAAAGTAAGGGCTAAACATACTATATAGATGTATATTTGGAAATATTATACATAACACTGTATAACCATGACCAATTTAATAAATTAAGGTAAGTTTACATTTTGCTTTCTATGATGAAAACCTCTTATTTATATCTAAAGCCAAAGAAGGGAAGAAGAACAGAATTAAACTGTGAATTAGTTTAATTTAAAAGCAGAATTAGATTGGAAGAAATAATTTTTTTTCTATATGATTTAGGCACATTTCACAGTTGGCTTCCTTTCCATGCCTTTCTATATAATTTTGGTATCAATCAAGTCCATTCTAATTTTTAGACTTTTCTTACTAGAAATGAAAGCCATTAATCTGAATCAACAACTATTCATTAAAATAACAAATGGTTTAAATACCAGCAGCCTAATAACATTACTTGGAAAAGTAGATAACTTGTAGAAAAACAAAACACTATAATAGTTTGACATATATATATATATATACACACACACACATATATATATGTATACATACATACATACATATACATATATACATATATACATATGTATATATATATACGTATATATATACGTATATATGTATACATATATACACACATATATATATGTATACACACACTCACAAACACATATACACGCACGTGCACAAACAACTATATAAAGGATTCATTCCAACAATGACAATGTAAGATAAAACACTTTACATCACTATTGCCAGAATATAATGTCATAGTTAAACTGAAGACATAATTAAAAGTGTTAGAAATGAAACACAAGTGAGTCTAATCTTTATTCAAATATGCTACAGAGTACATGAAGAAAGAGGTTGTTTGCATGGGCAAAGGGATTCATTAATAAGCTGTGTGACCTTTGGTAAGTAGCTTATCTTTCCTGAAATTCAGTTACCTGGTCATAAATCTATAAGAATATTTAATCTCACAGAGTTGCCATGAGAAGTAAACAGCATCCTGATACAAACATATTTGGTAATGGATAAAATGCTACCTTTCATGTATTATTGCTGTCACTATTATTTGCATTAATGGATTAACTCCTTAGATTATTGTTAACCTTACTATATCTGTCTCACGTCCTCTCACTTTTGTCCAGTGCTGTTGCATGTACCCTTTGTCATTCACAATATTTCACCACTGCCTAAATATGAAATTTATATCAAGGTCACCACTTTTTAAAAGCCTATTCTTTTTTTCAGCAGCATATAATAAAAGAGATAAATCACATAGCTCTTCCTACTTAATCTCCTTATCCTACTACGAATACAGCCCTCTTCCATTTCTGTTCTCCAGATCCAACTGTTCATTTTTACAGAAAGGCACAATATGAATAGAGTAGTCTTTCTGGGAGTAAAGTCCCATACATTAGAAATTCAGTCAATCTTGTCTCATATTATTGTCAGAAAGTACTGCAGTTGACACAGAGGCACAAAGTGGAAGGCATCCCTAGATGCAGCAGTAGGAAGAAAAATAAATAAAAGAGCACGAATGAGGGCTTATGTGTTATTAGCTCTGCTCTCTTCTCTTAGCTTTAGATGGATGAATCACCGAGGAGATTAAAAAATTGGATAGTTAAATATTTGTGGATGTCAAAAGCTGTATACATGGAACAGACATTTTGAAATTCAGTATGTTCAAAAGTATGGGTCATTTGAAAAACACTTATCCCTGGCCAGAGGGGAAGTGGAGTAATTACACAGGAGACTTTGCAATAGTCAGCTGTCAAGACTACTTTCCTGTCAATTCTATAAGATTATTTCTCATGTTCTTCTCATATAAAACAACTGCTACAAAGAATTGAGAATAGCTTTATGGTCTCTATGATTTCCAGTTACAATGTTACTTCTTCCTTAAAAGTCCATTATGATAATAGTAAGAAAAAGAAAGTAGAGAGAGTACTTTTATGTAATATGGAACTTCAACCCAATTATATTGTCTCCTGAGGATGCAGGGTTTTCCCAAATTATTCTTTATACTCACATGAGTAATATCATAATGATTAACTGGACATCTTTTTCTTGAGTGCTTTCCAAAAGGTCTGATTTATGCAACAGCATTGTAATCATTCCCACTCTCAAAAAACCCCTCCGCTTACCAGTCTATTAAATACAATTGTAATTGACTACCTTGGTGGCTAATTTGCAAAAGCTATTACATTGCTTCTGGCTTCTGGCTTTCCTTTACTAATATAGATTTATTTGGAATCCAAATTGTATGAAATACTCCTGCATAATTTGACTTTGTAGTTACTGGTGTCATTATTTACTGTTTATTATGTATATAATGTATAAAGCATATAACATGAATAAGTAATTAATCTGAATTGTGGCTTTGGGTATGTTACTTTCCCATTTGTCAAATAAAATTTATGTGAAAGTTTGTGTCCTTTCCTAAAATTTTAAGATTATATTATTGATAATATTACACATGCTATATTTACCTGGTCCATTATTGTATTATTGGAAGAATTTTCACATATTTTTCCTTTGAGTGCACAAGTGTATCCTCTATTTCTACCTGCTAATTGCCTCCTTCTCTTCATTTGCAAAAATATTTCAGAAATCCAAACTATTCTAACTTTCTCAATATAGATTCATCTCTTTCTAACTTTCTAAATTTTCTTTCCACCATGAAGGTAAATATTGCTACTGAGTTTGTCAATAAACTTGACTTAAGTACTGTATGGATTTTTTTGTGCGTTTATTGTTGCATTAAAGTCTTACATTATAATGTAAATCATGTTGACAGTAACATACATGCATACGTTCTTTGGCACCTTCCCTTCCCATTTCTCTCCCTCCCAATACAGAGCACCCAGATTGACACTGGTATATATTCCCATGTACATACATACTCTATGGTAGTATTTCTATTAATGAACCTATGGATTTTAATAATCTTTGGTGCTCATTCTACTTGAGATTTTTATTAAAAGAACTTACTCATTTTCCTTGGTAGCTTTATTCATTCTCTTCTTTCACATTAAATGCTAGAATTTCCCTATGTATCTGTCATTGTTTCTAATTTCCTCTGGAGTGATCTAAAGTTGCCAAGTGATACTCAGAATGAAGTAGTGCTGTGCCTCTGATGGATGACAGCATTGTGCTGGCAATGTACAAAGCAACAGAATAAACGCTGTGCTTTTTAAAAAGTAGGTAAAATTCTAATGAGAGTACAGATCAATGGTGGAAAATTCCCACCTTGAAGCATAGCCACCCTGCAGTTTAGGATGCGGAACCTACTGGGAGGCAGTAGGTCGCTGGGTCTGTGTCCCTGAAGGTATCTTTTGTCTCTGGTTCTCTCTTCTCTCTTCTCTCTCGTTCTCTCTTACCACCCCAGCTGCCATAAGATGGTGCCATAAGCTTTCTCTACCATGTGCTTTTCATCATGATATTCTTTCCTGCCACAGGCCTAAAAGCAGTGGAGGCAAAATACCATGGACTGAAGCCTCTAATATTATGAGCCAAAGAAAATATTTCCTCATATACATTGCTTTATCTCACGTACTTTGTGACAGTGAAGGAAAGTTGACTGACACAGTGGTAAGGGAGAAAAGGAAATGACTAAAACTAAAAGACCTCAATGAACCAAGGTAATATCAAAGAATCAGAAGCAGCTAAATCTGCAAAACACTACACCACTTATCTAAAATACTACTACCAAGCTGGGCATGGTGGCACACACTTATAATCCCAGCATTCTGGAGGCTGAGACTGGAGGATTGTGGTTCCTGGCCAGCCACAACTACTTAGTGAGGTCCTTTACAACTCAATGAGACCCTCTTTCAAAATAAAGAATAAAAAGTAGGGCTGGGTGTGTAGCTCAGTGGTAGAATGCCCCTGGGTTCTATCCCCAGTACCATAAAAAATAAAATAAAATAAAATAAAATACTACTACTAGCAGTCAGGCATGGTGGCACATGCCATGCCTATAATCCCATTACTTTGGAGGCTGAGAAAGAAAGATCACAGGTTTGAGACAAGCATCAGCAATTTAGCAAGGGCTCTCAGCAACCTAGAAAGACCCAGCTTCAAACAAAAACTAAAAGGGGTTGCAGTATGTAGCTTAGAGGTAGAGTGCCCCTAGTTCAATCCCCACAATTCCCAGTGCCATAAAAAATAAAATGCCACCATCACAAAATATACATGTCATAAATGGTAACAAAAGAAAGTGCTCTTGAACTACAAATTCAAGTAAGCCATGCAATTCCCTAGCCAGCACCTCACCAGTTTGGCAAATAAAACCACTGCAAAAACACAGTCATACGCATCCACATTCACAGAGCAGAGGAAAATTGTAACTCGACACTCTTAAAAGGAATTTTATACTTGAACAAGCAATTGTAGAACTGGGAAAACACTGAGAATCATAAATTCAGAAAACTCCAAATAAACGGTGACAAACAACAGAAAGATATGTAACAAGAGCTAGTCAAACTTAGGAGAGACAGGGAATAAATGAAGGCTAAATTACAAGGAGCCTGTGTCAGACAGAATTTTTTAAATAGCCATCCTATAACAAGCAAAAGATGAGTACTCAACCAAAGAAATGGCACTTTCAGAGGTATTCTCTGCCTTCTCTGAGTCAGCAGCAGGAGCTTTCTCATTGCCCACCTCCTCCTGAGCTCAAAGTATTGACTTCTTACAAAAAGAAAAGCAGATACTATGCTCTGAATGTGTCCCCTCAAATTCATGTGTTGGAAACTTAATCCCTGAAGAAACTTTGTTGGGAACTAGATTCTAACCAGCAATGTTTAAGTCATGAGAGGTTACGTCCTCATGGATTCTTTGATAGCGCTACAAAAATGACCTGCTGAAGTGGGTTCTTTCTATTTGTCCTTCTGTCATGTTGAAGGAGTAGCAAAAAAGACCTCATCAGATGTTTGCCTTTTGATCCTGGGCTTCCCAGCCTATGGAACTGTGAGAAAATAAATTCCATTTTTTATAAAAATAATTACCCAGCCTCATTTATTTTGTTGTAAAAGCACAAAATTGATTATCACCAAAGGGTTAGCATTATGACCTGAGAATTTCTAAAGCCAGAAATTGTGCAGAAATATAGAAAATGGACCCTGTGACTTGGTCATACCTCCTAATGTAGATGTGGAGAGATATTCTAAAGGATAAAAAGACTATTAGATCAGAAGACTCACAACCAGTGGTCTGGCTGGCTCCTGCGGTAAAAAAATGATTATGTATTTAAATGTAAGCTGGTGGTCAGTATCATAAAATGAAGCTGATCATTATACAGTTGCTCAGTGACTCACTTTTCTCTGGGAAAATACAACCATATAAAGAAGCCAGAGGTGAGACCCTGAGGTACCCTTCAGATGACTTCCGAGCTGAGTCAAAAAGCTTAGTGCTGGAGCAGTTGGTGCGTGCCAGGAATGGGCGCAGAGCAAAGCGGGGTGGGCAGGCCGGATGGTCCAGGGCTCCAGTGGCTTCTCAGGTGTCAGTCACTCAGGGGAAAAGCTCATGGGGCAGCAGGTCTTTCAAGTTCCTGCCTCTGTCTCTGGTTCCTAATCTAGGCAGCCTTTGTCAGAAGTCCTCCGTGGGTCTAAGGGACCAGCATGCCTCCTGCAGCTGCCCAGATCTCCTCTGGCCCCTCAGAAGAAAACATGGGCATGCAGGACCATGCTGGCCTCCGTGGCCTGAAGGTCATAAATGTGGTGGGCCCAGTGCAGGAGAGCCTAGGTTTCTGTGAGTCTAGCCTCGTGCTGGGTTCCTGTGGAGAGCCATCACAGTGGCCTCTTGCTCTCAGGAGGTCAGCTGCCTAGTGCAGAGCCCAGTGCCACCCTGTCACCCACCCCAGCAGGCATGCATCTGATTTTAAATAACAGTGCAGGTCTCTTAACTCTCCTGCAGCTCCCATCTGATTCTTCATTTTGAACCCCCAGCAGTAGCAACCCCAGCTGTTATCAGCTGACACCACAACAATAACTTCAGCTACAGGAATGACAATATTCTTCAAATGCATTATTCATGTGATTCTTATTATTGTGCAACCCACATCATCTCATCCTCCGGGGCCAGTGCCACAGGATTCAGCACAAGGTTCAAGCCATCAAGATGGCGCCTTAACCACTCAGCAAGCTGTTACCATTAACCTCACTGGAGTCAGAAGTTTTCTGCAGCCCCTGGAAGCCGTGTTGTTTCAGCTGGGTAAAGCTGTGTTTCAGCACAGTAAAGATTGGATAAAGCTTTCTTCAGCTGAGATTCCAGTGTTCCTGTTTTTCATCAGCAACAGCAACAGATACAAACAGTTGAGATTCTTGTAGCAGCCAGAGTCTGTGTCAATGCTAGTAACACAAACGGCAGAACTACATTCACATAGTGGTCACACAGCCAATCAGTCAAATAATGAAATGAAGAGAAGACCTATCAGTTACTCTAAATCCTGAATCTTCTGTTAATTTTCTCTCTCTCTCTTTATTTATTTATTTATTTATTTATTTATTTATTTATTTGGTGGTACTGGGGTTTCTTGAAGCCCTTCTACCTCCAGGCTACACCCCCAGACCTATTTTTACATTTTTATTTGGAAACAGGGTCTCCTAAGCCAGCGCGTGGCTGGCTTCGAACCTGTGCGATCCTCCTGTCTCTGCCTCCCAAGCGCAGGGATTACAAGCGTGCGCCACCACGCCCGGCTTCTCTCTCTTTTTAAAGAAACACAAAAGTATTGAATCAAAGAGTTTCTGATTTATTATTTCATTTTTGTCTTTTTACGATGCGTAAGGATTTTACTCTGCTAGATATAAAATGTTTATGCAGAATCATAGATCTCTGCTTCTTAAATAGAAATAGGAAAATGAATTGGTTAAAAAAATATGTGGATTTCGGTGCAAACCAGCATGGTGTCAAAATCCCACTTCTGCAATTTAGTAACATTCAATCTATTTTCTAACTTCTCTGAGCCTCCGATGTCTCATCCATAAAATGTGAATAGTAATATGCTATTCTTAAATATGCTGTCAAGGGTAATAGAAATAAAATGCTTTAAATATCAACACATAAATATTTAAAAGAAACAAGTGATTGATTAAATGGAAAATAAACTACACAAATAGTATCAATGCATATCATATAAGATTTTTGTTACATTGCATAAAAGTCAACCTTGAAATAAATGGTAAATACACCTTGATAAACCAGTTCTTAAAAAAAACACACTAGACTTCTAGAGTTAAGCAAGTAATTCAAATGCTTTAGTATTCTCTCTTTCTCTCTCCATATATATATATGTATAATTATATATTATATAATATTTATATGTAATATATAGGACAATTCTACATAATGTATATTTTATAATATTTCATATAACATATATTATGCATAGTATATAGAGGGAGATTATAATATATAATAAGTATATTATGACAGAGTATATGTATATAGAGATAGTATGGATATAATATAGTATGTATGCATATATACAGATATGCATAATGAATATGTATAGTATGGATAATATATAGTATGTGTATATATAGTATGTATGTATATGTGTATTTTTAATTTTTTACCCTTAATTAATAAAACAAAAGCCCTTTTAGTCTTTTAGTCTATCTACAGGCTATTCATGACAAATTCTGTGTCTGACAAAACTAGAAACGTAAGACACTTTGTTTTTCATTCTTCAATAATTGAAGGTTGATTTGGATATATGGCTCTTAATATTATTTGCCAGACAATATTCTTCAAATGAATTATTCATGAAGTTCTTATTATTTTGCAAACACTTCATAATATACAAATGCACCTGCTGTCTGTCATTCATCTTGCTCCTCTATTCTGTGTCAATTATGTTATCCCTATCAGAGAAGATAATAATCATAAGAGAGAAAAGGTAAAAGTTTCTTATAATGAGCATGTAAACAAAAAAAGATCAGTTGAGGTGAACTGATAAAATAAATTATAAGAAATTTAGAGAAAGGTAAATAATTGTTATATATATATGTATGTATGTATGTATGTATGTATATATATATATATATATGTGTGTGTGTGTGTGTGTGTGTGTGTGTGTGTGTGTGTGTGTGTGCTAACTAAATATGATATCTGCAACTCCTAAATAGTGTTTTAGAAAAAGAAAATAAGATAAGAAACCAAATTACTACATGAGACTTCTCCTCTAAAAATTGAATAAATTCATAGATGTGCATATATATTTTCAAAATGTTATCTTTTGATTTTTTGGAACTTAAAGTTGCTGAAAAGAATGAACTAGTGAAAATATAAAGTATACATGTAAGTTATTTTGTGAACATTATTTTTATTGTAATAACTTTTGCTACTTGAATCATCCACTTGGATGACTAGCTAACAATTTCCACTTAAGGTCTTCAAATATGATGCCATTCATAGCTTCTCTGAGACTATCTGAAATTTTAGTGTTTGGCTATACAGGATCTTTCTTCCCCTGGAGTTGGCCTCTCTTACTCACCTCCAACCACTTGGTCATTCACTTCGTGGTTCTGGTCCCATGTAACTATTGGTGCTATCTATGTAACATATTGCTTGTCACCTTCTGTTTTGGTTGAGACCTTCTAAGGAAAATCCTTTTCTGTTTTCTGCCTAAGCACCACCCTTGTGGCGGCTGAGTACACTTCCATACCATTCTTTATTACAGCACATTTCAAACTATTTAATAGGATTATTTTGAAGACAATAGAAGGTAGTTAATACAATAATTAAGGATGTATATTCAGTATGAACCCTAGCTCCAAAAAATAATGTATAGACATATTCTTTTCAGGCTTTTTAATTTATTTTCTAACACAGACTATGTAAGTTTGCATAGATTTACTTGATCTTAGCACTTTTACTTGACTGATTAATATTTGTATACAAGCCTGGCATGGTGGTGGATGCTTGTAATCCAAGCATTTGGGAGGCTGATACAGGAGGATCTGGATTCAAGTACAGACTCAGCTATTTAGTGAGGCACTTTGCAAATCATTGAGACCCTGTTTCAAATTAAAGAATAATAGCCAGGTGTGGTGGCACATACTTGTAATCCCAGCATTTGGGAAGCTGAGACAGGAAGATCACAGTTCATGGACAGCCTCAGCTACTTAGTGAGGCCCTTTGCAACTCAGTGAGACCCTGTATCAAAAATAAAGAATAAAAAATAGAGCTGGGGGTGTAGATCAGAGGTAGAATGTCCCTGGGTTCCATCCCTAGTACCACAAAAAATAAAAAATAAATAATAAAAAGGTCTGGGGGGTGTAGTTTAGAGGTAGAATGCCCCTAGGTTCCATCTCCAGTACCACAAAAAATTGTATACATGTGTATGTATGCATGTATGAGTAGAAATATATGTAATATACTTTTATATTCGCAAACTATTTATGATTGTCTTCTTAAAACATTAAAAGGGTAACAAATTGGAATTATTATTGTAAAAACAGGATTCATATAGTAATAGTACTTTTATCAATATTCAAATATAAATTAATTTTAAACAAATAGTTCTTAAATGTATGAAACAAAAATATATTTTGTTTTTTGCCTTTGAGCTAAGAAAATATTCCTGAAATTTCAATGCAAGCATAGGTCATTCTAATAAGCTATAATAAATACAATTTTTTTCTGCAAAATGATAATACCAAACTTAGAAATTAGAAAAGGCAAATCAATAAGACGTTTATTTTTATTTCAAATAACTTCATTTAGTCTACACTTCTATTTTTAGATGATCTAAATCCTGGGGAGTTTGTTAATAAATTATATGGCAATATTCTAATGGCTTCTTGTCAGATATGGTGCTATATTTGGAGCAATAAGACTTAGTAAAACAATATGTATACAGAGATTCTCTTTGTAGACATAAAATTAAAATGGCATATTTTGTGTGTGTGTGTGTGTGTGTGTGTGTGTGTGTGTGTGTGTGTGTGTAGTACTGGAATCTGAATTCAGGGCACCATGAATGCTAGGCTAATACTCTATCCCTGAACTACATCCCAAGCTTTTCTGATGTGTGTTCTTAATACAATTTAAAACAACAACAACAACAACAACAAAATTTATGTTGCATAAAAAAGACTTTATTTTCAAGGGCATTAGGGGAACTTAAGTTGCCTATGCACTCAAAGCATAATGAATAAAGCAACTCTTGGAAGCTAGAATAATTTCAAAGCCTGGCTTAGTCATTTACCAGCTGTAGGACTAGTATAAGTCACTTAATCTTGCTGTGCCTCAGTTTTTTCACTTGTAAAGTGGAGATACAGCCTTTTTGCATGGTTGTTATAAAGATAAAAATAATGACATTTGTAAGCTGCTTAGGTAGTCAATAAAATAAATCCTTCACAATAACTGCAATGGAGAGATATATTTTAAACTGTAAATTTAAAGGCTATAATTTAGGTGATCTAACACAACATAGTCTATCTGAAAAATATGAAATCACACTAGGGAGCATCAGGGACCTTTTAGAAATGTTGCAAATTTTCCCAAGCAAATGAATGAGGTCTCTATCTAATTGCAATTTATGAAATGAGATGATATCAGTTTTCTGCTGCTATGGACAAAATAAATAAGTGGCAGTTTCTAATATGAGTCCCAAATCAAACATCCCTCCAGAACACCATCTGAATTATAAATCAAGTTACTGCACACCTGCCCCACTTCATCTAGCCTACTTAAAAAAGGTGGCTATAATTTTTTAAAATTTAATGATGACTGATGATAACCCTTAGCAAACAGTGAAGAGGCCTGTGAGCGCAGTGTTTCTGAGTAGTTGGAAGCCTATGGATGTACTTGTAGGCACTATTCCAAGCCATCAGTACCTAGCCACTCAGCTCACATGCCTTAGATTAACTATGAAGGTGTTGTCACATCTTGTATTCATTCATTCATTCATTCATTCATTCACAAATGTCTGAGCACCTATTAAAGGACAGTCTGTTAAAGTCCTGAAGATATAGCAGTAATGAGACATGTCTTTCAAAATCTTATTGTCTTGCACATAAAGAATAAACAAATGATAACAAAGTAGAGAAAACAAATCCAGCTTGGACTTTGAATCAAATTGTATTCATCAAGCACAATTCATGCATTAACCTTTTTGTTTTTAGTATATTTCAAGACTGCCATTCAATGAACATTTTTAGAAATACTGCAGTTGAGGAGTTAAAATGGAAATAGCAACAGACCTCCAGATGTAGTGTTGACATAATAACACTTTTTTATCACTTGCCCTCATTTCAGCTTAATAAGCTCTCTTGGCTCTCATCTTTCAATGTTTAATCCAAAGCAATTAAACTGATATGCAAATGCCATCTCCACTGCTTTAAGAGTGACACTTAACACACAATTTCATTATAATAGGCAACTAGAATGTATGTGGAGTGATCAACTCATCTTTTTGTTTTCAAAATGTATGCTTTTCTTCCAATGTGAGCTTGTGAGTAAAATGCCCATACACATAAATTTTATTTGACAAATATTGTATGGATAATATTTGTCTGATGTACAAAATACAAAGTCCAAACTATATGATATTTCTGTTTTAAAGACTGCCACCCTTTTGTTCTGTCTCCAAAAAATTATTATTTTAACTAATAAATTAGCAAAAAGTACAATAAGAACAGCAAAAGTATACAGGTGTCTGTATGTTTATGTGTACTGAAGGCAATCTTTTGGGGTCCAGATCTAATCAAGAACTCAGAAGTTTGTAGAGGAAATGCCAATTTATGTGAATAGAAGCAACTAGTTAAACTTATATGATAGGTTGTTTGCATTAATGACTCCAGCTTTTCATTCCTGTCCATATTTATACCCTGTGCCATATAACCTCCACACTGTCTGAGCTTTTTATGTGATTTGTTTGGGCTAAAGTTAGAAGTCTAAAGCAGAGTCTTAAATTATACTTCCACATCTCTTTTGGAACACTTCTGCTGATGACATGAAAATATGCCTGGATATCCTCTAGAGGTTGACTATCTCACAGAAAAGATTCCATTCTCCCCTGTCATTGTATCTGTGTCCATCCTAAATAAGCAAATCACTAATTGACCTTCCGAGAGATCAGATGGGGTGGGCTAGGTTTCGGAGACAGTATACATTTCCATATCAGAGTAATTTGGTTATTACAATTTGATAAAAAATAATTCTGTAGAATTATATATTTCACTGCTCAAAAGTTGTATCAAATTTAAGTATCATATGCCTATATTCAGTAATAACTTTTAAAAAAATAACAGCTTTATAAAGATATTACATTAAGAAAATTGATGTATCAGAATTTGGGCATTTTTTTAATGAAGAATTACTTTTCGGTTCAAAGCCTTGGTCTGATAGTTGAACCCATTTGATGATCAAATTAATGTTAATAATAAATATGCATTAACTCCACACATTCACTCAATAATTATCAAGTCACTATTATGTGCTAGTCATTGTCTAAAATACCAAGATATAAGCCGGGCATGGTGGTGTACACTTATGATCCCAGCATTCAGGAGATAGAGACCAGAGGATAGCAGTTCACGGAGAGCCTCAGCTGCTTAGAAAGGCCCTTCGCAAACTCAGTGAGACCCTGTTTAAAAAAAAAAAGGCAAAAAAATAGGACTAGGGGTGTAGCTCAGAGGTACAATGCCCCCGGGTTCCTTCCCCACATTGATTTAGTGTTTTGCTTGGTAAAAATTTAAAAATGCTCAATTCCATTAAATACTATAAACAGAACTGAAAAATAAGCATCAAAATTAATTGTGAATACATTTTTGTGTTTGTGTGATATTGGGGATTGAGCCCAGGGGCATTATGCCTCCGAGCTACACTCTCAGCTCTATTTTATTTTGAAACAGGATTTCAATGAGTTGCAGAGGGCCTCACTAAGCTGCTGAAGCTGGCCTCGAACCTGCGATCCTTACGTCTCAGCTTCCCAAGTACTGGGATTATAAACATGTTGCACCATGCATGGTTGTAAATAAAATTTTTAAAAAATGATTCATTTGGCCGTATGTGTACATAGAAAGAAAACTCACATAAAATAGTGAAATATGTGAGTTATCCCTAATCTGGAGTTCATTTTATTATAATTTTGGCACCTATAATTATTTCCTGAATAATATCCTTCATATGGGACCCAAGAATTATACGGTAAAAATTAATCTAAGTTTATTTTAAAAACCTACAGGTTTATCATGATTCCCAAAGCATAGTGTTCAATAAATTATATTACCAAACTCTGAATTATGGAAACCACTGGGGTTCAGAATGTGATACCCCAAATATGGCTCCTTGGCATGCTGAGTACTTTACACTGAAAGATATTGGGAAAGCCTAAGAAGCAAGATCTTTCTGATTCTCACACTGCATACCCTCCTTTTATCTCTGAAGCAAATCTCAGAAACCATAAACCTTCTTGTCCAAAGAAAGTCATAGAAACTAAGAACCCTTTCCCAACTCCAGCCATAAAACCTAGAAAGGTTAGTTTCTCTGTTTTACCTCATTCTTTGAAAACCTTCATTCTAGAAGCGACCTGTCCCTTCAGGTAGAAGAAATAATATACACAGAAGCCAAGAAGAATCTGAATAGACTGACTCTTTTTGCTTTCCCCCTTCAGACTACTACCAGCAGATCATATCCTTTGTTCAATTACATGTCTCCACTGCTGTCTACTTGTCATCAAACATAAACATAAAAACAGCTTTCTCTGGTATTTTAGGTAGTTTTCCCATGGCTATGACCAAAATATGCAGGAAAAAGCACCATTGAGGAGGAAAGGTTTATTGGAGTTCATGATTTCAGAGGTTTCAATCCATAGGGCAGACTTCAATGCAGAAACCATAGCAGTAGCTACAGGGCACATTGCTGAGAGATGCTGATCTTACTTCATGGTGGCAGGTAGCAGAAGGAGTAAGAGGAAAGAGTGCATGAACATATGTAGTTTCCTAGACCACTCCATAATGACTAGCCTCCTCTAGCTATGCCCCAACTCTAAACCCTGCTGCAATATTTTCAACACATGAGCTTTTGGGGGATATTTTAAATCTGAACTATAATACCTGGATCTTTGGTTCTTTACTTCTGAAGGTTCCTATGTCATATAAAGCTTTGATCAAATAAATTTGCTATGCTTTTTTATTTTTAACTTTTCATTCATTATGGAAGTGTTAGTTATGACCCTTATGGTAAGTGAGGAAAGGTAACAGAGCTCTCTGTCCTTACAAAATTTGTGCCTCCCATTGGAAATACACAAAGGTTTCATGTATGGGTGCTAAGGTGAGATAGACTGGGCATAAATCCAAGCACCACAAATTATGAGCTGCTTGACTGTGAATTACTTATTTACAGTCTTTAACATGCAGGTTGATTATTCACAAAAATCACACCTCTGTATAATAGTGAGGATGAAACCAAATAATTTACCTAAAATGTTTAGCACTGTGCTAGTACATAGTAGATATGAAGATAATAGCTCAAAAGAAAACAATAATGAAATGCAATCAACCCAAATAAGGGATAAAATTATTTCTGAGCATATCAAGAGAATTGATTATTCCCTGCATGTATGGATATTGGCATGGAATTTAGAATCCCATAGCCCTGGTTTTGAATATTGGCTCTGGTACTTGAAGCATTTCTCTAAAAAAGAAATAGTAATAACTTTGCCACTCAGAAATATTTCAGAAGGATTTAGCAACCCAGGGAGTAAAGAAGTGCTTTATCACCACCACTTTCATACAGAAAGTGCCTGAATCAGGCATGGCTCAGAATCCCTATGGGGCTAAGACTAGAGAATATAGTTTACTGTTCTCTTCTTGTTAGCCCTGTACTTTACCCAACCAGGATAGGCTGTATTTATGAGAAACACTTAAAATATAGAAAGAGAGCTTGAATAGTTGTGAGGAATTCTATAAGGAGCTTCAGATGAATTGACCTTGGAAAAGAAAGGATACTCATATATCTCTGGAGTAAACTGTCAGTAGTGAATGGTTGCAGAAACAAAGTGATAATGCATTTGAGATGGATGAGATGCATATGTCTCTTTTAGGACAGGGGCTTTCTATTGAGATCATAGGTCAGATGATCCAACTATGGGTTTATTGGTCATAAAATATATGGTAAGCAGAAGAAATTATTCTCTTGAATACATGCTGAGAAATAACTGATAGTAAGGTAGGCTGATAGTACTGTAGGTCATTAACGTATAGTTGTTTGTTTTATTATTCATTTTATATTATTTTGGGAGGAGGGGTGATGAGGATTAGTATAGCAAGTTTAAAGTGACTGGACAATGGTGATAAGACCTAAGCAAATGAACTGGAAGTGGCTTGTCTTGGCTCTTAGTGTTGCTAAAGAAATGAAAGTAAGGAATTTGTTCTAAAATATGAAATATAGTGAAAAGTTTAAGAAACAAAATACTGAAATATTTTTCTTATGCTATCCCATCATAATATGTGATGATATTTTACGGAAATAAACTTTTTAGTGTGTTTTCTCATTAAAGAAGAAGGTCGCTGAATATATTTGAACTTTGCTAATAATATATTCCAAATGTTCTCACCTTAACAAATTACAAGTGATGATAGATATATTAATTAAATATATTTCATAATTCTACAATTTATTATATGTCAAAACATCACATCATAACCCATACATATATTTTTTCAACTAAAATTTATACGTGTGTGTGTGTGTGTGTGTAAGGCCATATATTTTAACACAAATGTTGATGTTCTTTGGTAGGTATCTGATTAACATTTAAATACTGAAATTATTTTCCCATATCCTTACTGGGATTTATTGTTCTTTTTTTTTTTTTTTGGTGATACTGGGGTTCCTAGAAGCCCTTCTACCACCGGGCTACACTTCCAGACCTATTTTATATATTTTATTTGGAAACAGGGTCTCTTAAGCCAGAGCATCTGGCTTCGAACCTGCGCAATCCTCCTGTCTCCACCTCCCAAGCGCGGGGATTTCAAGTGTGCACCACCATGCCCGGCTAATGGTAAAAATTTTAAGCTCTTTTTATATATAATATATTACTCCTCTATCAAAGGAATAGCTGGCAAAGATATTCTCACATTTGGTAGGCTTCTTCTTTGGACACTTGATGGTTTCTGTGGATGAGCAGAAACATTTTAGTTTAATGACATCCCATTTATTAATTCTTGTTTTAATTTCCCGATCTCTGGAGATCATATTGAAAAAGTTTCTACAAGTACCTATATGTTAAAGTGTTAGACCTATGCTCTCCTGTAGTAAAAAAAAAATACTGAAGTTAGACATTTTGACAATCATAACTATTTTTTGATTTGTTGTTTGGGGTGTGTGTGTGTGTGTGTGTGTGTGTGTGTGTGTGTGTTTCAGAGAAAGAAAATCTTTATTCCTTTCACTTTCTTTTCATTTAACTCAATATATTATCATCCTCTTGCTTAGCATCCCTGTATTTTTAGGTATATTTCACAAAGATTTGAGCAACAACTGATTAAAATAGATTTAGAAAAACTGTAATTCACATTTATGTTATTTTATGGTTGTTTATTTGGACAAAATACTAAACCTTTATTTCCATTAAATTATTTAAAATCAGTGAAAATATATAAAAGTAGTCTTCATATACATCTTTATTTTTAAAATAAATGCAAAAAATCAATATAGTATAATATCAAAGACTAACACTATTATCACTTTTACTTTGTATGTGATCTCTTTCTACGTCTTTTTTTTTTTTTTGTGGTTCTGGGGGTGAAACCCGGGGGCATTGTACCTCCGAGCTACACTCTCATCCCTATATTTTAGTCTTTTTATTTTTTAAACAGGGTCTCACTGAGTTGCAAAGGGCCTCTCTAAGTAGAACCAATATATGACTCAGCTATAGCACATCTGAGTATCTTTCCAAAAGATGAAAAGTCAGAATATGATTGTGATATGTTTATAGCTTCACAGTAGCCAAGTTATGGAACCAACCCAATCGTTCATCAACACATGAATAGTTAACAAAAGTGTGACATATACACCCAATGAAATTTTACCTAGCCATAAATAAGAACAAAATCTTGTCATTTGCAGAAAAATGGATATATCTATAGAGTATTGTGCTACATGAAATCAGCCAGTTTCAAAAAGTCAAGGGTCATGTTTTCTCTCATATGTGGAAGCTAGAGAGAAAATAGGAAACAAACGGGACTCCCAATAAATGAAGAGTGAGAAATGAAAAATGGGGTTGGGAAGGAAGATGGAAAGGAGAAAAAGATGGTTTGATGAAATAAGGCATTCAAATAATATCATGTCTATATACAAAGCTATAACTACTAATCTCACTAACATGTATGGGGAAGAGACAGAGGAGTATGGGATATGGAAGAAATCACAAGTGTGATGTACATGGATATTTGTATCACATGTAATCTCACTATTATGTATGATAACAATATACCAATAAATGCATATTAAGAAAAAATAAAATATGGAGAGAAACTGATGGAATCGTGGAAGGAGATATGGAGAGGGTGGCGAGGAAGACAAAAAGAAAAAAAAGATAAAGTAAAAATATCAAATGCTATGTCCATATATGAAGGAATCACTAGCAATCTAACATGTACAGGGGAGGTGGTGGGGCGGGGCTGAGTAAAATTGGATCCAAAACGAATGATACCGAGTGTTGTGTCAATGTATGCTTGTATTACATTGAACCTCACTATGATGTATAATTTCAACGCAACAATAAAATGTTTTTCAAAAGAAATAAAATGACCAGTAGTAAGAAATTAGGATTAGAACCAGGTGTAGTGTCATGGTGATGCACACCTGTAATTCCAGTACTTTGGAGGCTGAGACAGGAGGATAACAGGTCCATGGCCAGCCTCAGCTACTTAGTGAGGCCCTCTGCAACTTAGTGAGACCCTGTTTCACAATAAAGAATAAAAAAATAGAGCTGGGGTTGTAGCTCAGTTGTAGAATGCCTCTGGGTCCCATCTTTGGTATTGCAAAAATGAAAACAAACAAACAAACAAAAAAACAAAAGAAAGAAAGACAATAAAATCAGAAAATGGCAAGAAATTTGCAATTTTAAATATCAAATCTGGAACAGATGATTCCTAGGTGTTGTGGTTTGGATTTAGAATTTCCCTCAGACCTCATATTATAGACAAGGTTGCCATGTTGGAGGAGGGGCTTGGTTACTGAGAAGGAGTCCCTAGGGGTGTGGCTTTGGAGACTATATATATATTTTTTTTTTCCTTGCCTTTGTCTCTACTTCTGGCCTCCTTGATATGAGGAGAGAGTCTTTTCACTCTTTGCTTCCCATTACCATGCACTCTGCTCCAGAGATTCCACCTGACCTAACAGAATGAAACCTCTAAAATCTCCAGAACTATAAAGAAATAAATTTTCCTTCCTCTAAGTTGTTGTCTTTAGACATTTTGAGCCAAAACAGCAAGAATGCTAAAGAAGAGTAGGTAAGAAACTGCAATGAAAGTCTATTTCCAGTACTATGATAAGCTTGATTATTTAGACCAATTTTCCCACTATAAGTAAATATACTGGGTTAGTTTTCTTAAAACCATCAAATGGCTCACAAGATAGAAACTCCTATGCCAAATTAAAAAAACAAAACTACAGAAAACACATCTCAAAGAGTTAAGTGGCTCACTGAAGACATTTTTCTTGAGAGCATTTACTGATCTTGGTAAGGACTACTTGACTAAATCTAGGTTTAATGGTAGCACAGGGCTAAAGAGATGAGGATGGGAAGGTGGGGGAATGTTTTAGTCTAATCCAAAATTGAAGAAAGCTCCAGACAGTAAAGCTGAAGGCTACATCCTCCAGAAAAATGATGAAACATAACTAAACTTGACCCGCTCCACCCCTTACATATCCTTAAGGTAGATTTACAGCACAAACTCTTATTACTTGGATAGTCCCCCAAACCTCAAGCTATGAATTTCATTTAATTTATAGTGATCCCAGAGTGGTTACACCTTAGGCACCTGCCAAGGCTAATAGAAATCTTCTCTACAAGCAGATTTCCCCTTCATCCTAGGCCTCAGAGAATCTTCATAAATAATATTCCAAGAAAAATGATCAGTTCATTGAAATCAAAACAACTAAGCACAAAGGGAAATAAGGTGCCTGGGGCAAGAATCATGAGAAAGAGCAGAGAGCAGCTATCATTTTCCTATAGTGAAACTATAGATATTGGAGCTAACTGCCAGAAATTTAAGAACAATAATGTTAAAGAAATAAAAGACAAGCACAAAAATACAACTCTCTGTCTGAAAAAATTATAGAACTGGGCTGATAAAAATAAATCATTTAAACTTCCAGAATTAGAAACAAACAAAATAAAACTCTTAAGTCATAGCTTTAATAACACACAAAACACATCTGATAGGAACAATTACAGGAGAGAGTCAGTCACTGACATCTGGATGTGCCCACCATTAGCCCAACACCCTTCTTTACTCAGGTGTGCCATGACAAATAAGTAATGGAATACTACTTATCAATGGCTATGGATCCTAAGAGTTATCTATGATGGTAGATCGATTTTGCTAATAGCATAAAATTAGTGACACCAAGACTGTGTATTGTTAGATTACATCCTTGTCCTTAGTCACCTTTAAAATAAAAAGTATCGTTATTTATATAAAAATGAGAAGATAGAACAGTCCATTTCACTTTTAGAAAAACATTCAGAATTCTAAAAATACACATTAGGAGTTTCTAATCAAAAACAGAGCTTAATTATACAATTTTCTTTGAATATAAAGATCATGCAAAGGGCATAAAGTTATATTTTTGTACTGTAATCAGACCTTTATAGAAAAATAATTGATAAACTTATATAGTATGTACCAAACAAGGTACTGTTTTATGCACATCTCCTCAAGCCCCATAATATTCTCAGAAGAAAGCATTTCTATCCACATTTAACACATAAATAAAGAAATAGTTTCAGAGAGGATAAATAAATTATGAATGGTAGAATGGGATTTGAACCTGAATGTGCTGATTCAAAAGCTGAAGATTTTAACAACAAAAACAGTGTTATTTTATATAAATAAAACAGTGTCATCTTTTACAAAGCACTTTTTATACCTCTGCTTCTATGGAGTTTCTCCCAAATTTCTTCCCAGGCCTTTATCAATTATTTTAAAAAAGGAAGAGTAATGCTAGGTCAAGGACCCTATCCTAAATATATTTCTCACCATTATCCATCATGAACCACAACTTAGAGAGAGATAAAAAAGGCATCCAGACAAATAAGATTGATTTGGGATCTAAATTATCCTGCTTGAGAAGTGGTTACCCATAGTAAAGGTGAATAATAGCAATGAAGCAAGAGCTTCCACTTGATTAAACAGTCATTTGCAGAAGATCAGTAAACATCAGTATAGCAGAGTGCTGTGTAAGTCACCTGGGATGTTTATCCAAATTAGTCTTAGCTAAACTAAATTTTCAAAATCCAAAATACCTTGACTAAGACAGGGACTGATTTTACTCTTCTTCATGCTATTTATATCAGAAAGTGATGAGAATGAAAATTATTTTGGGGTCATCATGCCACTTAAAGATGTTTCTCTCTAAAAGAATATAGGAATATAAAAAGGGGAGAGATGACAGAAGTAGAGGTATCTTTCTATATGGAGACCATCTTGATTTCTGTCAGATGTTGAATTCAATTCTTCTTTTTGATTGAGCTTAGAACCTATGTTAGTTTTAATGGCTTTTTTCTATGAATTTATGTCTGGGAAAATAGCAATGAGCACAGCAAAATAAGGTATTCAAGAGACTCTGTTGCCTATGAGTACTATTTATACCTTTACAGCTTTCCTAAAATATAAGAAGAGTTTTTGTGAGGAAGTAGAACTGCAATGGTCCTAGGCTCAATGGGAAAGAACTTTGGAGATTTCAGAATATAGAGAAAAAATTCTAATTAAATGATGGAAACAAAAATGCTTTCACCAGGATGTCATGGATTCACCATCCAAATATAGGATAGACAACCGTTTGGCAGATATGGGGAAAGGGCCACAAGTCAAGTATGATGAGTTTCATAGAATTAAATGAGCTACAGAGCTCACCTTCCCCTATGCTAAAATTATTTTAGATGAAAACTTCCAAGTCTCTATTTCTCTCCAATAACTTTTCACCTCATTTTCAAATACTGGTTTGAAATAGTCAACCTCATATTCGTTAGCATCTTGAATCCATTCAGTTAAAGACCAGAATACATCATCTGCCCAATTTCCTGTTTTTATACTGATACAACATTATCCTAGTCATCCAAGCAGGAAACCAGTCATTATGGGCCTCTCTTTACTCTTCAATCACTGGCTAAATCATGTGGTTCTGTTTTCCACTATATCTCTCACAACCACTCCTTCCTTTCTAGTTCATTCTCACTATCCTAGTCAAAGCCTTCAGTATTTCTCACTTTTGCCACTTGTTAAAGAGGTGTTAACTGTTATCCCTCCCTTTGATCTCACCTCCATTTATTTATCTAATACATGACAGCCAAATCAATTTTTCTCAACAGCAGGCTTGATGACACATCTCCCTCTTCAAAAATCATTACCTCCTACAGAATTAAGCACAACCTCCCTCACACTGGAAAAGAACCTGAAAGCTATACTAAACTTTTTCATTTTCTCTTTCACTACAATCATAGGTACAACATCCTCTATTTTTGCAATTTTTTCTTTATATATTTGGAATATCTATCTCTCTAACTTAGATAATGACAATCCTTTACCTGGAGTGCATCTATCTGATTTTTACCTTTAGAGTAAAACCTCATTTCTAACACTACCTACTTACTATGAGATAATTTCACATGTGTGACTGCTTCATTTATAATCATCTATAATCCTTTGTTTTAATATTTTACTTGGGCCACAATGTAATTCACTGTATTAAAAGCATGTGCATACTCAAAATAATTTGCCTTATTGGACTTCCAAAGCCTTTAGTACGAGGACTGTCTGTTGTTTATCATTGTTCCTCCGTAGCATCTGGCAAAATATACGTATTCAAGAAAATGTGAAATAGATAAATTAATAATGCCATTTTACTGTATACATTTCATTTGTTATCTGAAGCTAATATTCTCATGCAAATGTGACAATTAATGATACACTCCAGATATAAACTGCAACATCAATGGACAAACTTATCAAGGTATATTTCTTCTTGAAAGTCAATAGTCAAGATTTAAGACCTAATATACATTAAGAAAATTAATTCACAAAATGTACCAGCTCTGTTTCAGGAGGGTATATCACATTTATAAATCTATTATCTACTTTAATCTCACTTCTTTAAGGATATTACTTTTATTTTGCTTACAAGTATAAATACATATATAATATTTACTATGCTCAAATATTATTCTACCTGATTTACAAAATGGATACTATTTGATTTTATAACAGAGTTTTATGTACAAACTAAAAGTAAGCATAAAGCCAGAAATATATTTTATTTGCTTACTTAGCCACATCCTCCTTAAAATGAAATTATCTAACTGAGAGAACAGGTTCAAACTCAGCTAAAGGCAAATACATTATTCAGCTTTTCATCACTATGACTAAAATACCTGACAAGAGAAGTTTAGCATGAAAAAGGTTTATTTGGGTTCATGATTTCAGAGATTCAGTCCATGATTGGTTGGCACCAAGGTAGAAACGTCATGATGTGAAACATGGTGGAGGAAAACTTAGCTCATGATTTCCCACGACATAACCCAAGTGGCCTATCTCTTTCAAATAGGCCCTGTCTGTCTATACTTACTATCCAGTAAATTCATGGAAATTATTTATCCATCAATGGATTAATCCACTGATAGATTTAGATCCATCATGATCCAATCATTGCCTAAAAGCCCTACCACTGAAACTAATTACATTGGTGACTATTTTTTTTTTAACACATGGGCTTTTAGGGGAATATTCCAGATCCAAATCATAACAACAAGCAAATATCCTTCCAATTCCTACCCCTCTACATACACACATACACACACAATCTCACACATACACACACTCACTCACTCACTCATTCCTATACAGATGACACATGAGTTAAACCTGAGATGTGCACAATGGAAGGAATAATACTGGTGCCCCAAAGATGACCATATCCTAAGTACAGTTTTTGTGACTATGTTACCTTACATGGCAAAAATGATATTTCTGATGTAATTAAATGAAAGAGTCTGAGATGCGATGATTATGCAGGTTTATGTAGGAGGTCTTGATATAATCACAAAGGTCTTTATATGGAAAAGAAAGAGATATTACTTTATTGCTACCTACATCTGGATGAAGATATTAACACCAACCAGCAAAAATGAAAAGGGAGTCTTTCTGATTAGAGCCTTTTTAATTTAAATATAAAAACTGGCTTTAATAAACAAGAAGTAATATATTTTTGTGATAATCCAAAGAGAAAAGAAGCTTTTCTACTTTAGATAATGTTTTAAAAGCATTGAGAAAACAAATACAAAATTCTTGCTAATTGTCAAAGTATGTTAATAAAATTCTGTAGTTGTTGGTGTCTAATTTTTAATGTGATTTGCTGTCATATATTATGCATGTATGTGTACATACACAAACACAATTTCATAATACTCCAATTTATACTATAGACCATTCACAAAATAAATTCAACGTATATTATGAATCATATTGTTTTCTAACAAAGCTATAAATGTAATACAGTTTAGATTCTGATACTGGGATAGGAAAGACTCGCTTTAATAACATGTAACAAAAGAAAAGAACATGAAGATGAGATTGATACATTTAATCTAAAAATTTGAACAACCTAAGCAAAGTAAAAAGGTAAATAGTATACTCTAAAAATCTTTGATTGATAAAATCAACAAAGGATTAAAATAAGAAATTTATAAAATATTATCTATAACCCTGTGAAAAATAATATATACAAAAAATGGTCAGAGGTTATCAACAGATATTTCCAAGAAAAAGAATCACCAAATAGCCAGTAAGAAAATAAAAAATGTGCACCTACTAGAAATCAGAGAAAGGCATATTAAGCTAATGTCTATAACATTTTCTCTTCTCTTTTAAAATACAGAGAGCCAATGAACTCTTACATGCTACTGGTGGGAAAATAAATTGGTAACAACATTTGGAGGGTAATTTGGCAATATCTATTAAAATTAATGATGCCTTTACCCTATAATGATGTGTTCCACTTCTTAGTGTCCATCTTAGAGAAATACTTGCTTTTGTGTACCAGGAGCTTTTACTATAACTGAAGTAGTGTTTTTAATGGTAAAGTATTTATATAATCCTAAATATCTATCAATGGGAAATTTATTTAATACAAATTTTGTGTAGTCTCTGAAATACTTTTTGTCAACTAAAAATAATGAGTAAGCCAGCACAGTGGTGAAGACATGTGATCCCATTACTTGGGAGGCTGAGATAGGAGGATCATACATTCAAGGCCAGCCCTTGGTAACTTAGTGAGAGCCTGTTTCAAATTAAAACATAAATTTAGGAACATTGGAGTTAGTTCTTCTATGAAGGTCTTGTAGAATTCAGCTGAGAATACATCTTGGCCTGGACTCTTCTTTGACAGAAGACCCTTTATTGCTGTTTTGATTTCTGTGTTTTCTATTAGTTTGTTTAGGTTTTCTCTGTCCTTTTGATCTAGTTTAGGTAAATTGCAGGTATCTAAGAGCTTGTCAATTTCCTCTGGGATTTTATTGGGGTATAAATTTTCAAAATACTTTCTAGTAATGTTTTTGGATTTCCACATTATTTTTGGTGATGTCAGCATTTTTATCTCTTATCTTTGAGATTTAGGTCTGTTCTCTCTTTTTGTCAGGTTGGCTAACTTTGGAACTGCTAGAAGAGGGTGTAGGGCCAACACTCCAACACATAGGAACAGGCAGAAAGTTCCTAAAACATCACTCAGAAGCACAGGAAATTAAAACCAAATTTAATTGATGGGATTGCATTAAACTAAAAAGCTTCTGTGCAGCAAAGGAAACCATCAAAATTCTACAGAGCCTATAGAATGAGAGAAAATCTTCACCACCTTCTCCTCTGACAAAGGTCTAATATCTACAATATACAAAGAGCTCAACTTAAAAAACAACCCAATTAAAAATGGGCAAACAAACTGAATAGATACTTTTCAAAAGAAATGCAGTTAGCCAACATAGGTGGGAAAAAAAAGTTCATTATCTTTAGCAATCAGGGAACTTCAAATCAAAACTACACTGAGATTCCATCTCACTTCACTTAGGATGGCAATCATAATATAAATGCAGTGGAGGATGTGGGGAAATCGTAATCCTATTACACTGTTGGTGGGACTGCAAACTAATATAACCAGTTTCGATATGGAGAATTCTCAGAACATTAGAAAGAGAATTACCATATGACCCAGGGATAGCACTACCAGTATCTTCTCAAAGGAAATTAAATCATAATATCAAAATCATATATGTATATCTGTGTTCATAGCAGTACAATTTACAATAGCCAAATTATGGAACCAGCCTAGATGTTCATCAATGAATGAATGGATCGCAAAACTTTGGTATATACACAGAATGGAATTTTACTCAGCCATAAAGAAGAACAAAATTAGAGCACTTGTAGGATAATGAATGGAACATGAGAATATTATATTAAGTGAGTGTACCCAGTTGCAAAGAACAAATATATGTGTTCTATTTCTTGTATCTGGAAGCTAGAAAAATACCTGACGATAAGGATAACATCAGATGGATGATCAGAGACTCCAGGGGAATGACTGAAGATGATTAAGGAAGGGAGGGGGAACAAAATAATAAAGAAAGTAGACATAATGCTGTGAATGTACACAAAATTTTCAATTTCAGTCTCAAAGCCTTGTGGGGAGAAGGTGGAGGGGACCCAGTTGGGAGGACAATAAGAGATGTGTGCATGCATTTTTCTAACATTTTGTACCCCATTATGATGTAAAATTAAAATTCACCCAATAAAATATTAAAAAATAAAATGGGGCTAAGGATATAGCTCAGAGGTAGCATGTTCCTGGGTTCAAGACCCAGTACCACTAAATAATAATAAAAATAATCTTATATATACTGACAAGGAAAGGCCTCTAAAATGCATAAAAATGATCAACAAAACAATCTATAAATTCTCAGTAAAAAAATCTATTTATGTCCATGT
Organism: Muscardinus avellanarius; assembly: GCF_963383645.1. Classification (NCBI taxonomy): domain Eukaryota; kingdom Metazoa; phylum Chordata; class Mammalia; order Rodentia; family Gliridae; genus Muscardinus; species Muscardinus avellanarius. The sequence continues at coordinate 23,218,826 of NC_137792.1, read as the reverse complement.
CTTAATACATCGTAACACCTGAAGAAGTTAGAATGTCGAGAAGAGTATTAGATAAGGGAGACTAATATATTCCCTGTGTGTTTGTTTGCTGTCTTTTAATAATAGGAGTGGATTTGTGGACTATTTGTCACATGAAATTACATGACATTTATAAAACCTTTTAAAAATGAAAGCAAACTAAGACAAATATCTATGTAAAATGAATAGCTGAGTGAATGAACAGATAAATTAGGCTTAGGATAATTTCTCTCTGAACAGAAAATGCATTTCATGTTTATGATGATAAAATTTAATTCTATACTTGGGTGTAGCAAAAGACCCACTAAAGTTAATAATTGATTTTATTTTTATTTCAAAGATATATTTTCTTTCTATGTGTATTCTTACTCATTATATTGAATTATTTTCTGGTTCAAAAAAATGATCTGTCAATTTCCAAGGAATATGCAAAATCCCACAACAGTGAAATTTTCTGGGTAGATTTATAACTTGCATTTGGGAACAACAGAAAGTAATGCACACTAGTGAGCTATGAAAACATAAGTATAAAAATTAAATATTTTCACATGTATGATAGTCCTTTGAAAATATATCTTCATGCAGAGTGTGCTAATAAACATCAATTCTCATATAGTATTTAGAATATTTTTCATTTGCATTAACCAGCTTTTAATTGTTCCTTATACAGAATTCTTCCCTTGTATTTCTATGTATGTGTGTGTGTATGCATGCTTATACATGATTAATGTGGGCAAGAAGAATGGAAGCTTAATTTAAAAGAGTTTCTCACTAATTTTTATTGGGAAATTATAACCTTTAAATGAATATTATACACACACATAAGTGCTTTCTGATGTAAAATGATATAATCAGTCTTTTCTCATAGAATGTCATCACATTGACTAGAACTACTTTATGGAGTGTTTCCTTTTTATGAAATTAATCATAGAATCTTTTCAACCGTATCTCTATGAGATATTGCTATTTCATACTTTCTCAAAATTAGGCATTTAATAAATCAATAAAGCATTTTATTTATTGAGTTTCTACTATGTATTTGATTTTGTGGAATAATAGGCCATAAATTCAAGTGGAGATTCTATCCCCACCCAGATCTAGAGGGTTTTTAGAGGACAAAGGAATAGATTTACCTATTTAGCAAGAAAAGGAGGACACCTAGGCTCAAACAAAAAACTCAAGAGCCATTAAACCTGAATCGCTGCTGTTCTATTTACTTATGAACACATGGCTTCTCATGTCATCCAAGTTTCTTCCTGTGATATTTACTGGGAAAAATATGGAAAATAAATACAAGTAAAAGCACACAAAAGGTCAATATGAGAAAAATGATCAATTCTTTGGCCACATTTTCCATATTTTTCCAACGACCTTTTGGTTTTCTTCTAAAAGCCAGAACATTATATAAAGCCGTTTTATTTTAAATAATAAATGCTACTGAAATCAGCAAATATACTGTTCTGATTACCTAAGTAATTAATACTCATTGACAGAAAGTTTAGGAAATTTCATCTCCTCCAGGCACCAAAAGAGCTCTCCAGAAGTAATGGAGCTGAGCTCTTCAAGGGAGTTTTCAGTATTCATCTATTTGGAATTCTAGTCCAGAAAAAAAGTAGAGCTTCATTCTCTGTTAATACTGGGACCTGTGACCCATGTTGGTGCCTTATTACACTGTTTCTTCGCCCTTGCATATTCCACTTGCTTTGTGCTTCTTTTAATGATGTTTACTTGAACTTAAAGAGAAAGGTATCATTACCATCATTATTTTAAGCTGCATGTTAGCTTAATTACATAATTCAGGTGCTACTAGCCTACAGTCTAAGTCATGTTCACAAGTTAAAAACTGGCCCAAATCTAAAAAATCGCCCAAGTTAGACTTCATATTGTGGTGTGGTCTGTCTTTCTCTATGTCATTGTCTGCTAATGTCCATCCTTTGTTGTGACTGAGGACAGTAGGGGTCAAGCTACCCAAATGCATCACTAATAGACAAATACAAATATACTTAAATAATTCATTCTCAAAATAATTTATATTCTCAACCTCTCTGTTCTAATTATATCCAACTTCATTTTACCCTCTGCTCTCACTGCTAAAGGGTATTAAGATTGTAAAAAATATAACTTATCTGTTTATGATCTTTCTTAATGAAGTACAAGATGGTAGAGACATACAGGCACACATCATCCAATTAGCCCTTACCCAATTCCCATCCCATTCCCTCCCTGTCCCTCCTTCTCATGTTTGGCTTAGTGAATGACTTTGATATATTCGTTAAAGTATATCATGTGCATTAGAGAATTTTCCTATCCCCCTCCCATCCCCTCAGTTATGTTGCCTTATTTGCTCATCTATAGTATCTTCTTCTTCATCTAGAGTTCCTCCATGACCTTTTTTCTCCATATCTTTTGCATATTAAGGAGAGGATCTTATTTCTTATTTTTTGTGACTGACTAATCTCACTTAGCATGATGTTCTCCAGTTCCATCTATTTCCCAGTAAGTGACATAATTGTGTTTTGCTTTATGGCTAGTAAAATTCTATTGTGTACATATTCCACAGTTTTGTAATCCATTCATCTGTTGATGAACATCTTGGCTAGTTCCATAGCTCGACAATTGTTAACGATGTGGCTATGAACATAGATACACATACATTAGTTTGGTAGTTTGGTTTCCATTATTTTGGGTAGATACTCAGAAGTGGTATTGCTGGATCATATGGTAAGTTCATTCCATTCTTCTGAGGATCCTCCATACTGTTTTCAAAGTGGTTGCACTAATTTGCAGTCCCACCAACAATGTATTAGATTTTCCACTTCTGCACACCTCACCGGCATTTGTTGTTGTTTGCATTTTATTTTCTCAACAAGACTCCAAAGGCACAAAAAACTAAAAGGCAGATTAATTCGTGGTACTTCATTTAACTGAAGAGCTTCTGTACAGCAAAGGAAACTCAAAAACCTCAACCAAGAGCCAACAGAATGGAAGATTTTTGCTACCTACTCCTCCGATAGAGGACTAATATCTAGAATATACAAAGAACTCAAGAAACTCAGCATTAAGAAAATAAATAACCAAATCAAAAAATAAGTGAACTACATAAACACTTCAAGAAAGAAGAAATTCAAATGGCCAATAAATGCATGAAAAAATATTCAGCATCATTAGCAATCAGAGAGATGCAAACCAAAACTACCATGAGATTTCACCTAACTCCAACTAGAATGGCATTTATTTCCTTTTTGGTACTTGAGATTTAACCCAGGGACATTCTACCTCCAAGCTATACCCCTAGCCCAATTTATTTTTATTTTTATTTTGAAGCAGGGTCTCACCAGGTTGCTGAGAGTCTTAGTACTTGCTGAGGCTGTCTTTAAACCTGTGATTGTCCTGTCTCAGCCTCACAAGTACTGGGATTACAGGCAAGCTCCACCAAAAAGTTTATTCTTAAGCCACCATAAAAAATGAAAAGCAAAACAATCATGGTATGTTAGTACACATTTTTTCTTTAGAGTATATTTGAGCTTATTTTCACTCTTGCGTTTCCAATGTACTCATTATTTTCACTCATAATATCAGCATACTTCATTTTTTAGTGCCCACACTATTTTATTCTTTTCATGTAATTGAAAATGTTCCTCTTACCAAACTAATGTTTGTTACTTTTGTTTCAACCATACTATTCTGTTCAAAACCCCACAGTGGATTTTATTTGCTATTCCATATTTAATTTTTTCATCTTCAACTTCAAGGTTAGTCATCATTATTCCAATCTCTTTACAGCTCTAATATGAATTGTTTCATCAATTCTACTACTTATTCGATTTTATCTTCTATAAAAATTATCCTGCTTATACATTAAATAAATGTGTTGGGTAGCTATTTGTCTCTGTACTCATTTGTCATCTTTTTATTAGTGGATATTAATTATATAGAATAATAAGTCATTGTAGCATATTTCTACCTGCATATAATATGCTTTGAAAATGGATTATATATGTTCCACAAATTAACACTTTTATTACCTCTTAAGTGGATATCAGCAGGAAACACAAAGAACCTTGCCTTTTAGTCAGAGCTATAGAGGTACTTTGAACATCACAAATTTATTTCCTGGAAGGGGGTGGCAACATTTGTTAAGATGAAGTCTGTATAGTATATTGATATTTAACTTACTCAATAGGGCAACAATCTCTATTTTATATTTATTTATTTAGCAGTACCAAGGATGGAACCCAGGGGTATTCTACCTCTGATCCATACCCCCAGCCCTATTTTTTATTCTTTATTTTGAAACAGAGTTTCACTGGGCCTCACTAAGTAGTACTTGAGGCTGTCCGTGAACCACTATCCTCCTGTCTCGGCCTCCCAAATGATGGGATTGCAATCTCCATTTTAAGATAAAGCATTCTTGCCTTTTTCACTCTGCCATACTGGGTACACAAAAATAGTTCTAAGCCAAGGATGAGAATGACAATGATTGAAACATTTATTTCACTGGATATTGTGAATGTTCTTTTATCTGTATTTAATTTAGAACTATGAGGAACCCATTGGTCAGGAAATGTCCATGTTCAACTGCATGTCTAATGCATACTAAAAGATGAATTGCTGTACTAATATTTCAAAAAATAAGCTTGCTTCTCTTTCACATGCAATGAACCTAAAGAACAGATTATAGGTCTGGTATGACAGCTGCATTGTATCTTTAGTGACTCTGACTCTTTCCTTCTTTCTACACTATAATCCTGTGTTAAAATCTATAGCTCTTACCATAATGGCTGTATTTTAGGAGAAAAAAAAGGGGTGAGGAAAAAGTTTGTTTTCCAGATGAATAAACTTTCTACTATGCTACACTATCTCCCATTAAAAATTATAAAAATTTTGTCATAGTGAGATACAATATTTAGATATTAAAACTGAAGAAATGTGATACTATTACTGTGTCTAGATATTTCTAACTAATCTGTTTTTGAGATCTCAGGGAGCGGGTAGCCTTCTACACTTTTTTTTATCTGAAAGCATTGTCAAAATGATAAAAGGAAATATATTTATATTATAAGTAAAAAAATATTTCATTCTTAACTTTCAAAATGAAAGTCAATATCAGTAAGAGAATGTGCTACTGGTTACTATATGCATGTGTTTTATTACCTATCATATGCTTAGAGAACAGAATACAGTTACCAGTGTATGTTATTTGGATGAGTTAAATTTACCATGGATCTTAGGAATGGGTATCTGAGCCAAAATCAGTCAACGACAGTACTATCTCTTTGTCAGCGAGGGTTCATTCAGACGTGAGCATGTGATCAAAACCAGACCGAACAAAAATCTCAAGCTTTCTGTAAAGACTAAGATACCAAGGATCACATGAGCCAAAGTCTTCCGTGGGACACTTTACTCATCAGAGAGTGTCTGACCAAGGACAAATTTACCATAGGGACATAGGGAAAAGAACAGTTAAGAGAGAGATCAACACAGGGATAAGGAAAAAGATAGTACACTGCAGGGACAAATTGAAGAAGAAGAGAAAAGAAAGAGAGAGAAAGAAGGAGAAACTACGTATTGGTAATAATCAGTTGAGTGTCTGGATTAGGTTCTGTCTGAGAATATTGTTAGCCTTAGCACTAGAGTGTTCCATTACTGAGTTGATATATTTCTTTTGAACTATTGTCAGTTATATTTCTGGCACTTGCTTCTCAGAAAATTGTAATACAAAAATATGTGTAAAACAATATTTTTAATAATATAAGCATTTCTTTTAGTGAATGGTTGTCTAAAATTAAAAGTAAATATTTAACAACCTAGTAATACGTGAACTTTTAATAATATCTATAGAACAGAACATCCTTAGATATATAAAGAACCAAAATTCCTAATTTGACATTTTTAGATACATTATAAATAGAGCAATCTATGTCTGTATGTCTTTGGAGCAACAATATGTGTGTATGTTAATGTGAACACACATGCCTTTCATGCACTTCACAGCTAACATCTAAAAACATATTTGTATAAGACAAATGTCTTCCATCATTATGAACCACATTATGATGTGAAACTATAATTCTCCAATAAAAGTATTTTAAAAAGTTACTTCAACAAGGTCATACACAGAATGACCATGAATTCAATATTCATGAAATGCAAGACATCTGTTTTAGCCATTACTATATTCTCTTACTGCTATGGCTTCCATTTAAAGTTGAGAATGCCAAGTTTTTAACTTTAGATAAAAAGTAATATTATAAATTTGTTATTTTATTACTTTGACAGTGCTTTATGACAAAATATTGCATAGTTTTCAACCTTATATTGATAATGTTCAATTGGATTTTAAAGTTCATAAATCATATTATTCTATATTCTTAAAACACTAAGATGTGTATAATTATCTACACATATATTTTATATATTTGGACAAATCTCTTCCATTCATCTTTAACATCGTAGAGTAATTTTTCAAAGCTATTTTATAATTAAAGATATGTTCTGAACATGATTCCCCAAAATATGACACTTTGACATGTTAACTACTTTGAACTGAAGAATACTGGAAGGTCTCAGAAGTAAGGCCTCCCTGTTCTTCTATCACCTTCTTTTCTCCCACTTCCCTTTCTTTGATAACTACTTCAAAGAAACCATAATTCTTTCCCATTCTAGATGGGTCATAAAAATTAGAATTTCTCTCCCAATCACATTACTACATACCTTTGTCCAATCATGCTTCTATATGTTTTTTCATTCTTTATTGAGCCTATGTATTAAAAAAAATGTATTTTCCCTTGGGTTTTTAGGTCTCCATTTTTGAGCTACTATATCATGTAAATCTTTATTAAATAAATTTGTTATGCTTTCTCTTGGTAATTTGCCTTTAGTTATAGGAGTTTTGGCCATGACCCTTCTTATGTGTGAGAAAAATGTATTGTGCTTTTTGGCACTATGACAGTTAATGTTTTCAATTTTGGATAATCTGTATTTTTACGTTTATTATTAAAAGCAAGATATGACAAAGTTTTTTACAGATGTAACCAAAAGAGCAGAATTTGTGGGCACATATATTACATATATTTATATATGCATTAATATAAGTAATTGGCTTTGGAAGTCAAGTTTATAAAAAGGAATAGCAGCTAAAATTCAGATATGCTCTATAGGTATCATACATTTTTAAACTATTTACATATACATGTGTGTCTTTACAACTGAATCTGGCATATGTTGAAAACTATATATCCTTTCATTAACTGGCATTTAAAAATATCTAGAATTTACACACATCTTCAAATATTATAGGTAAATAAAGTAATAAAATAGCAAGGAACCAATGACTTTAGGCCAAGGCTATCAGTTTAGAATAATACATAAAAGTAAGCATTATAATTCAGTAATTTCTCTTTACAATATGTAGAAATCTGCTAGCTTTCAGATTTCTGACTTCTAGATCTGTGAGACTAAGTTTCTGTCATTTTCAGCAACCAAGTTTGTGGTAAAATTTTACAACAGCCTTAGGAAACTAATGCAGTCTATTATGATGGTTGTTATACTTTGTGAAGCTACCTAATAGAGTTGTTTAATTTATTCCATATTAGTTGAATACTTACTACAAATAAGGTTTGTCCTTTAAATCTATATGGATACTTTTGTGATTTTAGTGTTCTGAGGAATTTTCAATGTCATGTCCTACTTCTAAAGGCCTTTAAATGTTACCTAAAGATAATAACATTTTATATTATTTGATTTATTTTTATTTTGTCCTATTAATGGTTTTATGTGGGTATTAATGATAATAAAAATTCATATATTTTAACCAAACCACAAATCAAGGATTGTTAATTTCTATATATATAATCTCTCATGATTATGATACTAGTTTTTAAAGTAGATACTATTATTATCCTCATTTTACTGGTGATGAGGTTAAGGCTTCAAGAAGCCAAGTCACTTCCCTGAAGGCATATCTAATAATCTTGGCTTTCTAATTTCAAAGTCTGTTCCACACTTAACAACTATGACAAATCACCTCTTTTGACATTACATTTCAAAAATAACTCTCACATTTGCATGGACAAAAAAAGAATATATATGAAACAAGATGTTAACATTGAAGTTGGAAGTAGGCACTACATTACAACAGATGTGAAATACTAGTGTGAGTTTCAAATCACTAAATAGAGACTTTCAAAGGAAATGGGTAAGCATCTGTTCCTCATTCTTGAACTCTTTGCTGACTTTCAGAATTAAGTGCCTTAGTGAAAGTACAGAGGGAAATTTTGTACGATACTTATTTGGAAAGCTGTTGGTTATCTCTTGGGGAAAGAATTGGAAGTTTTCACCCATCATTTTGAGCCAAGTGAAGGGGTCTTCCATGGAATCTTTTGGTAATCCACTGAATGTGTTCTTTGCAGGTGGGTGACATGAAGGAAGAGGGCTTGCCTCATACATGAGAGTGGGAAAGGAGTTACCACAGCAGAAGAATTTATATTTTATTTCAAAAATTGGGGTACTAATATATGTAAGTGCTTTCAATTCAGTGGTTTCCCACAAGTTTCAATTTCCTAGAACAGCTCTATTTTCCACTGTAACTATTATTAGTATACCATTTTACTCACAAGATGTCTCAGCTTAGATGATAAAAAAAATAGTTACTATAAAAGTAGAACCCACAGAAAATAGAGCCAACATTGGGTTAGATTTAGTTCTGTCCATTGGCCACCTGCAAGAGGATGGATAGAGCAGCTAACCATATATGCTTTGACAAAGTAATTATATAACCTATATCTTCATATAAATTCATTTGTTTAAAACAAACAATTATAAAAAAGGCATAGGTAAAGTAACAGTTCCCACCAAAACTGCTCTTTTACCAGGCATGGTGGTGCACACCGGTAAGCCCAGTACTTGGAAGGCAGATTAAAGGCCCATCTCAGCAACATTACAAGACTCTAGACAACAAAGCACAACCATGCTTCAAAAAGGGTGTAAGTAGTAAAATAAAATTGACACAGATCATACTCTGGATACAAGATTGCTACTTTTAATTATTTATTTATTTATTGTATGGCACTGGAGATTGAACCTAGTGGAATTCTACCCTGAGTTACACTTTTTATTTTTATTTTTTAAAATTTTGCTATTAGTGCATTGTAGTCATACACTTTAATGGGATACAAGTTGGTGGAGACATATATGCACATATCACCCAATTAGCCCTCACCCATCCCCGCCCCATTCCCTCCCCCTCCCTCCTTCTCATGTTTGACATGATGATTGACTTTGATATGTTTGTTGAAGTACATCACCTGCTTTAGAGAATTTCCCTCTTCCCCATTCCCAGTCCCCTCAAGTCTCCCTATTTCCTCATCTATAGAAGCTGGGCATGGTGGTGCAAGTTCCTAATCCTAGTACTTGGGAGGCTGAGATAGGAGTATCACAGTTTTGTGGACAGCTTCAGCTACTTAATGAGGCACTCCACAATTTAATGAGACCCTTTCCAAAATAAAGAATAAAAATTATGACTGGGGGTATAGCTCAGAAATATAATGCCCCTGGGTTCAATCCCCAATACCATAAAAAGTATATATTTCTACTTTTAAAATAAACTGCTTCATATATTTGCAGATGGTGAATATAACATGTGTAGTATCTAGTATGTAGTACCCAGTATGAAAATAATAGAAATAATGTAGATTAAATTCTTGGTAAAGAGTTGTCTATTCAAAAAAAGCAAATAATAATGTTACCTGACTAAAAGTTTAATTTAGAAATAAGAAAGAACAGAAAATAGCCTGTAAGAGAAAACTGCCCTATGACAAAGATCTGATAAAGTAGCTAAAGAGAATTCAGTGGGAAAAATAAAAGGATATAATAAGGGTACATAATTGAAATTTCAAGTGCCAGTGTAATCATATTAATTTAAAAACTATGAGGTGATTTGATTTTTTTTCATTGATAGTAATCAATATAAATGGACTCTTTATACATTTGTGTGTGTAAGCGTGTGTGTGTGTGTGTGGTGTGTGTGTGTGTGTGTGTGTGTGTATGTGTGTTTCTGAGGACTGAACCCGGGGACATTCTACCTCCAATCTACACCCCCAGCCCCATTTTATTCTTTATTTTGAAACAAGGTATCACTAAGTTGCAGAGGGTCTCAGTAGGTAGCTGAAGCTATCTGAGAACCTGTGATCTTGCTATTCACCCCCCCACACACACACACAAGTACTGAGATTACAATTGTGCTCCACTACACCTGGCTTTTCTTTTTTATTACATATAATGGGATGGGAAAAAAAACTTTGAGAACTATTGCTATATATATCATTTTGTCTAAGTTTTTCTCAACTCTGCCTACACATTAAAATCATCTAGGGATCTCTGAAAAATATCAACATTTTAATGCCCAGGATAATTAAATCAGAGTATGACAAATTTTAATTTGGAGCCAGATTCAACCACAGTTACATTGTTTGGAGATTCTAGTGGGAGCCTCTAGGTTTTTAGAAGGGATTTTAAGAAAAAGCAAATGCAGATTACATACGACACCTTCATCTTTCAATTTTTTCCTGGAAAAATATGGTATAAAATAACAGGAACATGTTGTCCACATAGAACTATGAAAGCAAAAGTATATTGGAACACATTGTTATATAGGAAAAATATAATTCTTAAGTTCTGCAAAACTAGTACAGATTTTAGCCCCATATGACAATAGGAAGCCACATAAATTCTATGAGCCTTGAATTTTCAACTAGGCAGTGGGAATAATAGTCAAATTATTTGCAGGGTCATTATAAGAAAAGTTACCACTTCCAAGTTATAAAAATGATGGTCATATTATTCTTTATATAAATCAGTATAGATAATTAAAACATAAATATCTTCTTTTAGTCTAGTCATTTAAAGTAATAGTGAGGTCTATGATACTAGAACAATATATTCTCAATACTAGTAACTTACTCAAGTATTACAAGGAATGTGTTTTAAAGATGAACATAGGTTTCACATAGGAATACCCAATGCATGAAATAATTTATATAATTTTTACACTGAAAATATCATGGCTATAAAAAGACGTTTTCAAATATTGAATATAAATTTATTGTCAACAAGAAATTCCTCTTTGGAAAAAATTAATGGTCTTTGGAAAAGCATACAAATGATCCAAAATGATCTAAGGTTGTAAATATACTTTTGCATATGAAATAATTCATTACAAATAAAACAAGTATTTGTGTGACTTATTGATCAAAAACAAGTGCCAATGAATAAAAAAAATGCCTTGAATAAACCAGGAGTTCTCTTATCTTAACCTCCACAATATAAAATAGAAAAAAATCTTTGGTATTTCTATACGTGTGTGTGTGTGTGTGTGTGTGTGTGTGTGTGTGTGTGTGTGTGTGAAGGAGATATCTATATTCTTATAAATAATACACAATTAAGTATACAAGTAGCCATTTAATTTTTTGTGTGTGTATGGTACTGGTGTTCCTGGAAGCCCTTCTACCTCCGGGCTACACGCCCGGGTATTACTATTGTGCGCCACCACGCCAGGCAACAAATAGCCATTTAAATGACCAAGAATGTGGTGATACACATGGGTTTCTGTGAACCATATCAACTTTATCACAAAAGTGTCTAGTTTTAATGTCTAATTAAAAAAAACAAGTAAGCAGAAAGAATATTGATACCAAAATAAAACAAATTGTATAATTCAAAACAAGTATAAGAAAAGGACAGTGGCAACTCATTAATTGATTTTAAATAGTTAGAAAAAAGAATATGAAGAATATATGAAAAACTATCTATCCTCAGAATTCTGTTGATGGGTGACCTCAAATAGTTTCATTTAGTTAAAAAAAAGTTTATCTTGTGCTTTCTATGCGACATAATCTGTAATAAGTGCTATGGGTACAAACATAACTAATAAATGTACATTCTTCTTGTGGAAAAGGATGGCTGGGTGACTGAGATACATATTCATGCTGTACAGTTGCCCATATCAAAATATTTGAGTGGCTGGGCAGGTTGGTGCATGCTTGTAATCCCAGAGCTTGGGAGGCTGAGACAGGAGGATCGCATAGGTTTGAAACCAGCCTCAGCTACTTAGTGAGGCTCTCAGCAACTTAGTGAGATGCTGTGTCCAAATAAAGTATAAAATAGTATAACCTGGAGGTAGAAAAGTCCCTGGGTTCCACCCCCAGTACCACAAAAATAAAACAAAAAATATTTGAGTGATATGCATAGTTCTAATATATTAATAAATGAATATAAATATATTTGAAAATGAAAGAACTACTAATGCTTTGTTTAAAAAATTTGAAAGGAGCCAATAATAATTAAGAGACATACCACAGAGCTAAAAGTAGAAATGTTAAACTCATCTGGGGATGGCACATGCTTGTAATCCAAGTACTTGGGAGGCTGAGACAGAAGGATTCCAGGTTTGTGGCCAGTCTCAGCTACTTAGTGAGAGCCTCTGCAACTAAGTGAGACCCTGTTTCAAAATTAAATTTAAAAAATAGGCCTGGGAGAGTAGTTTGGAAGTATCCTTGATACAACAAAAATGTTAAACTTAAAAATAGCTACTTTCACAGAGAGTGGTACCACACACCTGTAATCTATGTAATTAGGAGGCTAAGACAGGAGAATTGCTGTTCAAATCAGCCTTTTCAAATGAGTAAGGCTATACCCAATTTAGTCAGACCCTGTTTCAAAATGAAAATAAAAATAGAGTTAAAGATGTAGCTCAGTGCCCCTGGGTTCAATCCCTAGCAACACACACACACACACACACACACACACACACACACACGATCTTTAATTATCAAAATTTCTATATTTATAAAAATTAAAAAAAATCTAGAATAAAGCTTGATTATCATTAACAAAGTCACAAATTTAAAATGCCACAAAATATTAATATCAATGTAAACTTGATTTTATGTTAGATAAGCCAACTTTGTATAAGTCAGCAATGTAGAATGATATGTATGATTGTATAAGATGCTTCATGGCAACCATGAGATAACACTACTACACTCTCCCTGAAATAATATTCTACCTCACCACAAGCCCACAGTGATGGGGCCAAGTGATCATGGACTGAAACCTATAAAACCATGAACTAAAATAAAACTTTCTTCCTCTAAATTAATTTTCTCTGGCATTTTATCACAGTGATGAAAAGCTAACACAAAAGGGAAGCATTTTTATTTTCTTATTACTCATTTTCTTATTCATCATGCCTTGTACACTCTGCTTATTAAAACAGACTAAGTTGTTGGGATGAGAAAGGACCTTCAAATAACAAATCCACTATTACCTACTTCCTCCAAATAAACATCACCTTTTAAAGTTTCTCCCAACGGGACCATCAGTTGAAGACCAAGCCTACATACAAATTACTTTGGAGAACATTTTAAATCCAAACCATAACACTTTCTTATCTGTAACTTTATTTTATTATTATTATTTTTTTGGTGGTACTGGGGTTCCTGGAAGCCCTTCTATCTCCGGGCTACACTCCCAGACCTATTTTTACATTTTTATTTGGAAACAGGGTCTCCTAAGCCAGCGCACGCGGCTAGCTTCGAACCTGCGTGATCCTCCTGTCTCTGCCTCCCAAGCGCGGGGGATTACAAGCGTGCGCCACCACGCCCGGCTTATCTGTAACTTTAAAGATGCTGTGTTAAGAGAAAAGGGGGAGAGATGTATTCAGTATGAGTGTGTACATGGTGAATTTGGTATATCTGTGTGATAACGTGGAGATATCTGATGTAGAAGCAAGGATTAGAAATGGAATGAAGACAGCAAGAAGGTGTATAAAGTAAGAAAAGCAAAGGAGTTAGAATGGAAGAATGGTGGTACCTACATATAAAAGATAGTTGGAGGAAGAGGAGCTATTGAAGGATGCTGAAACATGTTCATGAAGGAAAGAGAACAAAGAATGGTGTCATAAGAGACAAGTGTATAGAAATTTTCTAAGACAGAGTAGTGAAAAATATCAAATGCAGAAGGGAAACCTAGTAAATCTATTCAAAACATATTATCTAGATTTACCAGTGTAAAATCATTGTTAATTATAAAATAATATTGTTAGTACCATGGCAAGTAGTCTGAATTATGGTAGATTAGGGAGACTAGAAGATTAGGACAGAGAGATGGAAAAATGAGAATTCTCCCTTAAGAAATATTGACACAGAAAAGACAAAAAATGAAATGGGAAGTGTTTGGTTCAGAAGAAAAATAATGATGAGCATAGTTTAGAAAGACATAAGGAAAAAATATAATCAAGGGTTCAGGTGTGACAATGATCTCTTAAATGGAAGATGAGACCTTTATCCCATCAGATAGGAAAAAGCATGAGGTTGCTTGAGGTTGTTAATACGTTTATAATTCTGATACAAGAAAGGCAAAAACATTTATATCCGATTGATCAACATGGGATATCAGTTAAGAAGTCAGGAGGAAGAAGGATGCTTGAAGAAAACAGTCCAGTTTTGGAATTGTTTTTCAGTGGCCTAGTAAAGAGCTGAGTTCTGACAACTTTGAGAAATAGCTCTTAGTTTTCCTAGCCAGACATGAAATTACTGCTTTTTAACACGGTTGTATATATCTGAAAACGCAATCTCTAAAGGGTCAAAATTCTATGAAAAACTAACATTGGTCATGGTTTCAGATGACTACAGATTCATGAGATTGCTAGGCCCAGACCAGAAGAAACATCCAGCAATACAGTGAGCTAAATTATTTTTAACTATTAAGTTTTAGAGTAGTTTATTTATGCAGCAAAAGCTGATAAAATATTATGAATATGGAATATGTTGAACTGGAAATATGTTCCACTGTGAAAGATAAAAGTAATAAACATACCAAGAAAAATCAATCCTATGAACTTGGCTTCTGCTATGTTTTTGCTGTTATGTAGACTCATTATTTAGTTTAATTTATTTGCTTTCATCATATAATTGGAAAATTAAAGGATTTTTGGCAAAATATGATTTTTATTACAAGAATTATGTTTCACAACAGGGAAGATTGTTCAAACAACAAATTTTAAAGGTTAAAACATTAATCAAAATGCCTTACTTAACAAGTGATTAAAATTGACTTACATTGCTTATATTTTAAATCATGCCTATACTTATATGTATTCCTCCTATTTCAGGGTGAAGATTTCTGTTATAATTTATTTAATACCTTTCCATGACCCTCCATAACATAGATAATTTGCTTAATAAAATGTGAAGCAGCATCTTATGGGATTTGGGGTTATTAAATTAATCCCAAATTTCAGGAATTACTGCCTTAATTTATGATTCTTTCCAAAGTAAAAAAAAAAAACATGATATAATTGTACCTACATTTAAAAAATACTTCTTTTAAATAATTCTAAATTATATGTGTTTAAACAAAATAGCACATTGTGAACCAACATCCACAAAATATAAAAGTTAGCAATTATAATAAATTATAACTGTTTCTGTGTCTGTGTATATAGATATCTTCCAAAATATTTCACTATTATAGGTGTCTTCTTTTATACTGAAGGTTTGTTACATTTCAGAAACTGTAAATTGCTTCAAAGTAATGTCAGCACTTTAGCTAGAGGTGAGCTCCTACTAATGGCCCTCTCAAAAATAAAACAACATATAAACGATCTGAGTACTTAGTCCAGCATCTCAAACTACTTCTTGAAAGAAATTTTCTTCCTGTCTGTGGGCAAAGTTCTCTCTTAACCTTTTAAAAATACAAAAATACTTTGTGTCAGTAAATGCAAGTAATAGTTAAAGCAATGCAGATCGCCCTAAACTTGGTCTTTCATTGTTCTTTAATTTTCTACTTCCTGAGTACAGGTGTAATCAAAACCTCTTATAAATCATCTGCTTTCACATTAAGTTACTTAGAAATCTTAGAAATTTGCTACTTTAAGCAAATCTTTCAGAAAAGTCATTATACATAATATTTCTCTTTGGTTGGTTGACATTATATAGTACGAGTTGTTAAAAACACATTTCCTAATTTTTAAAAGAATTGATTTTTTCTAAATTTTTAGAGTAAGCAATGATAATTAATTCTAATAATAATGATATTCAACATAAATAAAATTTTATCAGTTTTCTCATTGCATGAGCAGGAGCTCTTAAACATATTCAAATTTCAAATCATTTTTGTATATCTGTGTGTGTGTGTGTGTGTGTGTGTGTGTGTGTGTGTTTGTGTGTGGTACTGGAGATTAAACTGAAGAGCATGCCGGGCATGGTGGCACACACTTGTAATCCCAGTGCTTGGGAGCTGAAACAGGAGGATTATACAGGTTTGAAGCCAGCCTCAGCTACTTAGTGAGGCTCTCAGCAACTTAGTGAGACCCTGTTTCCAAATAAAATATAAAATAGGTCTGAGAGTATAGCCCGGAGGTAGAAAACCCCTGGGTTTCATCCCCAATACCACAAAATAAATAAATAAATAATAAATAAACCCAAGGGCATTCTACCTCTGACATACACCCCCAGCCCTATTTAATTTTTTATTTTGAAGCAGATTCTCAGCTGATAAGGCTAGCCTTAGACCTATAATTCTCCTGTCTCAGTCTCCCAAGTGAAATTACAGGTGTGCATCACCATGAAAAGCTTCAAAACTATGTTTAATCTTATACATCTGCAATGAATATCACCTTCACTCTCATGATGCTACTTTAGGAGAAATTTTAGTTATTATTTTAAGTGATCTCTTTTACACGCCAAAGTGAATTCATTGACTAAGTGTATTATTTTTTTCCCTTAAAATAATTTTTCTTCTTTTCCATTTAGACTTGAATATAATTAATATATATCACAGAGCTTCTGAAAAAAAGTATTGATCTAATATGTCTAGAAAAATCTGAGTGCATGTTGTATATCAATTCTCTATGAAAATTTACATATATACATACAAGTATATTTTTATCTAATTTGAATTAACTCTGAATTCACTATGGGTTTTTAAACAAAGATTATAAAACTCTTTATTTAAGGTATTCAAAATCAGTGTATTAGAGGAACTCCAGATAACAGAAAAACTACAGTGGAGTCAGGGAGGAGATCTAAAGGTAGGGGAGGAGGAAGACTGAGGTTCATTAATGGAAATAATACCATCAACTATGTCTATATATGTGAATATAACATTTTCAATCTGAGTACTCTGTATTGGGAGGAAGGAAAATGGGGAGGTGGGAGGTGTCAATGAGATTTACATTATGATGTGAGACTATAATGCACCTGTAAAAGCACACACATACAAAAAACTAAATCAATGTATTTCTGTCCTGTCGATATGACTTTGCATTTAACACAGACACACTGAAATACAGACACATGAAAATAAGCATATCAAAACAAAAATACAGTTCTCCTTTCCTTTTACACCTTCCTGACTCAACCTCTGTTGTTCCTAGTTTGGTATCTATCTATATATATAAATATGTATATGTATGTGTAATTTGTGTATACACATATATACATTATACATTAATATTTTCTATTTATTTCAATTTCTTAGGAAAGGGATGATTACAAGAAATCATAAGTTTACTAGCCCCTAAAAAAGTATTTTCAAAATATAAAATTATATAAATTTTTAAAAACCATAAAAGCAGAAATGAAAGAAATGTTTCCATTCATTTTTGCTCATAAGAATACATAAAATTATCAAGACAGCATTCATATCAACTGCATAATGCAAACAATTGGAGCATCCACTGAGCTTTACATAGACATTCTTAGTTTGTTGTTTCTAACTACTTTATTATATTCCAATAAAAAGCACATTAACTAAAACAATGAATGAAACAACATTTAGAATATCTAAATTTATGAAGGCACATAAATATAAAATTGTATGTCTATTTTGTCTATATACACGAAATATATATGTACATGAAGTATGTAATATATACGGAAAAATAGTAAAATGAAAGTGCTTTATTAACATTTAAAGGATAAAATTTTTTTTATTTTTCATTTCTCATAAACAAAACATTATATTATAAAATAATTAATGCTCTATAATAACGAATATTATGCTAAAAATATTTTTGTAAGTCAGAAGATTCCTGAGTATGTTTCACTGGCTCTTTGAAAGTTTTATCTTTGCATATTTTGCCACCAAATTTAGAAAAGTGAGCAGCATAACATTATCACTTATGGTATCACAGTTATTCCTGTCATATTATGATTAGCCCTGATTGAAATGACATTTTCAACATGTACCAAAATGGTGAAAATGGTAATTACATTCTGCATTTACATAAGGTTATTCTTTTAACCTACTAATTTCTTATAAAAGTTGCCGAGGTATCTTCCTGTGAAATAAAACAAACATTGAACTCTATGCATGCTTAATTTGTTATGGTTACCTTATACTAAATCCCTGTTAATTTATACTCAGCAATAATTATTTGTGATAGACTTATAGTAATAGAAACAAAGGGAAATACTCTATCAAATTCATGTATGGTAGTTTTGTATTAACATACCTTTTTTCTTTCAAAATAATATACATATCTGTATTCAGCATACATGACGCTTGCCTCTGTAATCTTATATTGTATTGCCCTATCTAAAAACTGAGATGTCTATGTGGTTCAAGTAGGTTAAATAATCTCATCCTAGAAAACATTCATTCAGGAAGAAAATCCCTCTTGAAATTTAAAATACCATGGTCTTTCTTTACATATCTAGAATAATCAGTCCTTATATTCATATGGAACAACCAAAAACCCAAAATAGTTATTATCAATAAAAACTATGTAGGAGGCATCACAATACTTGACTTCAAACTATGCTACAGAACCATAGTAGTAAAAGCAGCATGCTACTGGCACAAAAGCAGACACATAGACCAATGAAGCAGAATAAAAGATTCAGAAACAAATCTACACACTTGCAGCCAATTATTTTTGAGAAAGGGGCCAAAATCATACACTGGAAAAAAGATAGTCTTTTCAACAAAGGGTGTTGATGAAACTGGTTACTGATATGCAGAAAAATGAAAATAAGTCCCATTTTTCTCACTCTGCACAAGAATAAATTTAAGATGGATCAAAACCCAGGAAATTACACCAGAGACCTTGCAGCCATTTGAAGAAGGCATAGGACCAACACTCTAATACTTAGCCATAGGTAAAAACTTCCTCAAGAAGACGCCAAAGGCACAAGAAATTAAAATGAGGATGAATTGTAGGATTACATTAAATTTAAGACATTCTTTGAAGCAAAGAAAACTATCCAGTGGTGGTGCATGCTTGTAATCCCAGCATTCGGGAGGCTGAGACTAGAGGATCATGGTTCACCGACAGCCTCAGCTACTTAGTGAGGCCTTCTGCAACTTAGTGAAACCCTGTTTCAAAATAAAGAATAAAAATGAGGCTCGGGGTGTAGCTCGAAGGTAGAATGTTCCCTAGTTCTATGCCCAGTACCACACACAAAAAAAGAACCTCAAGAGAGAGTTGACAGAATGGGAGATGATTTCTACCAGCTATTTCTCTGATAGAGGACTAATATCTAGAATATACAAAGAACTCAGAAAGGACGGGGAAGGAATAGGGTGGAGATTGGGTAAGGGCTAATTGGTGATGTGTGCATGTATGTCGACACAAGTCTTTTATCCCCTTAAGATGTATGACTACAATGCACCAATAAAAAAATTTTCAAACTCACCTCCACAAAAAAAAAACAATAAAAAATAGGCAAGTGAACTAAATAGACATTTCTCAAAAGAAGAAATACAAATGTCCAATAAATTTATAAAAGATGTTCAATATCATTAGCAATAAGAGAGGTGCAAATCAATACTACTCTGAGATTTCACCTAACCCCAATCTATCTGAAAGTCAATCATTAAAAACGCAAACAACAAATGCTGGCAAGGATATGGAGAAGTAGGAACTCTGATGCATTGTTGGTGGGATAACAAATTATTCAACCACTGTGGAAGAGTGTGGAGGATCTTCAGAAGAATGGGAATCAACCTATCATATCACCCAGCTATATCACTCCTAAGTATCTACCCAAAAGAATTAAAACCAGACTACCATAATAAATGTGTGTTTGTCTATGCTTATAGCAGCGCAATCCATAATTGACAAACTATAGAACCAACCAAGGTGTCCATAAACAGATGAGTGAATTACAAAATTTTGAGATGTATACCAATGGAATTCTACATAGTCATAAAAAAACAAATTTATGTCATTTGCAGCAAAATGGATGGAGTTGGAAAATATACTAAGTGAGATTAGTCAGTCACAAAAAGTGAAAGGTCAAATGGTTTCCCTCATATGCAGAAGCTAGGGAAAATTGGGACACTTATACATACTTATCAATGCCAACTATAATGTCATGCACAGGGAAAAGGAAAGGGGGAGGAAGTATGCTGGGAAATGGGAAAGGGCTCAATGTGTGCCTGTATGTCTCTATGATTCTAAACTTCAACCAAGAATAAAAAAGAAAGAAATATAATACTTCACTTTTTTTGTTTGTTTGTTTTGGTGGTACTGGGGTTCTTGAAAGCCCTTCTACCTCCGGGCTACACTCCCAGACCTATTTTATATTTTTTTTATTTATTTGGAAATAGGGTCTCTTAAGTCAGCGAGGCTGACTACGAACCTGTGCAATCCTCCTGTCTCTGCCTCCCAAGGGCAAGGATTACAAGCGTGCGCCACTATGCCTGGGTAATAACATTATTTTTTTGGTGGAACCCAGAGGACTTCTACCTCTGGGCTATACTCCCAGATCTATTTTATATTTTTATTGGGAAACAGGGTCTCACTAAGTTGCTGAGAGCCTCACTAAGTAACTGAGGCTGACTTCGAACCTGTGTGATCCTCCTGTCTCTGCCTCCCAAGCGCAGGGATTACAAGTGTGTGCCACCACGCCTGGCAATAGCTCACATTTTTAAAGTCAAAATTCCTTGTGGTAATTATATGCTATGTCTATACAAACTATGGCTAAATTTCATATTTTTATTGAATATCTTCCATGAATCAAGCACAATGCTAGAGTAATAAGACTTAGTTTGCATATCAGTGTCATTTTAAATAACTAGGTATTGGTTGCTAGCTCATTTTTTCTGTTTGAGTCTGATTTTCTCATTAGTTCAATGAAGATAATATTAATATTTCTTGCCTTCTGTTTCAAATAAGAAACTGCTTGTCAAAGGGCTTCATTAAAAGTATCATTATATGACTGTTACCTCAAAATATTATTGGGGAACTAAAAGGAATATATGAAAAAGATTCAAAAGAAAATCTTTATATTACTATATAAATAGAAGTGGTATCATTATTATTAAATAATTTGGTCATGCACACACATAAAGGCAGAGAAATATGAATGCTAGTAAGGCTGAAAGATTTTCCCTATCTTCCCAGAAGACATATTGTATTGAATGTGCAATCATGCCCTCTTTTGCTTACATATTCACTATGGATTCCTCAGGAAATGAACAAATCAACAAGTATATAGCGTGAAATCAGAAGCATACATTTCTGTAAATTCTGTGAAGCTTCTTAACGTTGTTTATTTCTGATTGAAATTGCTGTCACAAATACATTTTCATCCTGTTGTGAATCACTAGATGTTATCCTAAACAAACCATTATGTATAAAAATGTTTTCCAACTAACAGCTATCTAGAAACCTATACCTTTTCAATTAAAATAATAAGAAAAGCCAAAGGTGGCAATTTCCTAGATAAATTACTAAAAAACTTTATTTACCTGACCTTTGAGAAATCAAAACATAAAACAAACATGATTTCATTCTCACATTAATATTGATGACTTTAACAGTTATTTTTCATGTTACCTGACATATTTTCTTGTCATCAGTAGAAAGCTACAGACCATGTAACTTTCAATTAAACTGAGAGTCAAGGTTTCAACAAATGAGAAACAAGAATCCAAAATACTTGGGAAAAATTAAAGTACTTCTCATAGAATTATTGAGAGGAATGGGAGAAACACAAGTGATAGGTAGAAAGACAAACAGGGAGAAAAGGAAAACTACAGATATAAATATAAAAATATAATGATCCTTATCTTCACCTTACTGGTTCTATTTTTCCTAAGATATATGATAAACAAAGGATCCATAAGAAAAGTCTGAAACTTGCTCAAGCTCAGGTGTCACCGAGCCACCACCCAGCCACCACTGATTGATCTGATGTCAGGTACCTGAGGATTCTGAGGAAATTTCAACCTTCATTCCTGCTGTTCACCCCCACACATTCCCTCATAGAGGTTTCCTATAAAAAGAACTGCCAGAATCAAAAGGAATCACTCTCTCCTTGAGGTGGCCTGCTTCCTTGAACATAGATCGTCCACTTTTCTAAATAAACTGTTGTCTTTGTCTATGACTAGCACATGCTGAAATTCTTTTCTGTTAAGCCAGGTGAGGAACATACCCTTCACCTGCTGACATTTCAATTTGGTTTCAGAAGAAACACAGTCATCAATTTGGTCCAGTTATCCTTCGAATTATATAATTCAGTATCACAAGTAAAAATAAATATGCTTAAGCTTTCTGCCTGCACCTAATTTTCATTTTACATAATGTGTCCCATGTCCTTTGGCAGTGAGGCAGCACAGAAGCTTTGCTGACCTTGAGGTCTTAAAAACTGACCACTTTTGACTACTAAAATGTTCCTAAGAGATGGTTCATAAGTGCTGTCATTTTCTCAAGATCTGGGGTGCCAACAATAGCATATTTCTCAATTCACAAATAAGACCTACTCTTGCAAAAAAAAAAAAAAAAGAAAAAAAAAGAAAAACTAAGGAGAGGAAATATTTTGAAACCCAGGCAGTTAGGGAATAGCCCGAGGGCATTTGGGTTATACACAAAGGGGCAGAGAATGCAGACA